>NC_040913.2:23341595-24642543 GCF_004126475.2 Phyllostomus discolor | reverse complement strand
TCTTGCTTTGTTGCTTACATTAACCAGAGAGGCTCCTGTTGCTTGCAATCGCAGGCCCCGGGCAGCAGCAGGCACGGAGGTCGCGGGGCAGGAGCACAGGGAATGGAATGCAGTGGGCCTCGGGGGCCCATAGGCTGTGCCCCGACTCCCTCATGACTGGCTGGCTGGGGGTACCTGTCTACCTATAAACCTCAGTGTTCTTATCTGAAAATGAAACTAAAAATCTTCTACTTCTGAAGATTCTCTCTGTTTCAGTTAAAAGGAAAATCATTTTTTAAAGCACCTATTCTGGTATTCAACAGAATAAACTTAAATATCATTATTAGAAGCACAAGAAAGAGAAAGAAATTAATTTTCTTCTTCCACCTCTTCTTCTCTGTAATGTGGTTTCAGGCTGGAGCGATTTGCTGAGCAAAAAGAGTGTGGCTGCAGTTTCCTTCGGACCTGGCTGTGTGTGTCTTCATCTAGGCTTTTTCCTTACTGAGCTAACGGAATCAGTCCTACACAGAATCATCTTGTCTTCCAAGGACTTCAGGTTCCTGAAGGAGACTCTACTGGTAATTTTTAATTTTACGTTTGATTTTGTTTAATGTAACATTTTTAGAAGCATGGCCAATAAGTTATATATTCTAGTTATCCCAAGCCCACTAGCAAATAGCAAGTGAAAAGAATTTCCAAATCTAATGACTCTTTAGCTTCTCTCCCTATATTAACTCTAATTCTAGTATAAAAATCCATCCTCATCTTATATACCACATCCTCTGTCCCTTTTCTAGAGTCTCAAACATTTTTTCTTACAAATCTTTTTTTTTACATTTTTCAGTTACAGTTTACACGTTATTTTGTATTAGTTTCAGGTGTTCAGCATAGTGGTTTGACAATTGTATACTTTACAAAATGTTCAACTTATTTCCAGTACCTATGCAGCACCGCACATAGTTATTACAACGTTTATTGACAATATTCCCTATGCTGTGCCCTACATCCCCCTGACTGTTCTGTAACTACCTGTCTGTACTTAACCCCTTCACCTTTCCACCCCGCCCCCTCTGGCAGCCATCAGCCGGTTCTCTGTGTCCATGAGTCTGTTTCAATCATTTTAGTTTGGTGAATGAATTAGGAAAATTTTCTTTAAGTGACTAAGATATTTGCAATGGATTATGAGATTTTGAACAATAGTGTTATTTTAGGGCGGGAAAAAATAAGATCCTTAAATTCAGGTTCTTTTGACGACAATTTCTAATTCTATGAACATCGTGAGAGACGGTTTTCTGTTCAGAGTTAGTATTTTATATGATTGTTGCATAGACATGTGGAACACTGCATGGCTGTGTCAGTATTCTTTGTGATTCCTTTTATGATGCAACTGGATCTGTATAATCTAGGTTAGAAACCGCCTATGCCAAGGAGAAAAGAAGTCCCTGGAAAGGCAGTGAATGGAGAGAAATGTGAATGAGTGAGAGCTTCTTGTTTAAGTTCATACTGAAATTTTGTATCCGTGCACTGGATGACTGGCACTTTCTGCAAGTTAGTGAATCATACCTCAGCCACTTTTACTCCAGAGTCAAAATTTCAATTCTGTTTACTTATTATTTAACCCTTCCACCATCTGTAATTTTCTTAAATTGAGGATCCCTAAGATCGAAAATGAATATTCCTTCATTATCATTACTTTTAATGTCTTTTGTATTCGGTTATGAAAGAGCATAATAAAAGCGATGTCAAATTTTGATTATGCATCTCAAAATTTAATGTGTTTATAACGATGAACTCTTTGTTAAATAAATATCATACCATATAAAATATTGAAATGGATATTTTAAATGTTTGAGTTTATATTAGCATACAGGCAAGAATAAAAAGATTTGTAAAAAAAAAGTTTGATCTGAAAATTTTTTAGTAATGATTACAATAATTGAAACATAAGTTTATAAATCAGGTTAGTTAACAAAGCAACTGACCCAGTACTTACTGCAAAGGAAATCTCATTCTAAACAATGTAACCAACCAAGAGAAAAGACACATGAAAAGAAAGGAAATTACTGATGCTATTACACACACAACAGGTGGGGGGCCAGCTGCTCAAGGAAGCTGGTGGTTCTTGATCTTTGGGAGTTCCTAACTAGAATAAAGCTAGAAATATAATCCAAAACATAAAATAAAAGAAATTAGTATTAGTCCTAGCTCTTTTTTTGGTCTCATTAAATGTTAGCAAAGACAGAGTTATAAAAACTTGGCTAAGTAAGCAATAAATAATTTTTATAACTACTGACTTTTGATACCAATTACACTTTATCAAAAATTCCAATATCACATCACATATATATCCCTACTTTCAGAATAGGCATACTTACCAGTAGCTTGTCAAACTGTATGCTGCATTTTAAAGCTGCTGTATATGAATCAAATGGTGTGCACTTAGGATGCATTTATACATTCCTTAAAAAGCAGATTTTTCTTCCATTTTGGCTCTCACTACATACTTCTTCAAAGGTTTTTGCAATAAATGAGCCTTTGTAGGATTATAAATCACAACATGCTAGAATAAATGCTATAGAAATTCCATCCATGGTATAATATTTTGCACAGTGATAATCACCTATAGCCTGAGAACATATAAATATGTGATTACATTATATCTTTATTTTAAAGGCTTCAAATAAATTTGGGCCCATATGTTTTGTTATTGATGGTGTTTCAAATTACTCCTTTACAGGTTTATAGAACTGATATGACCTTCCCAAGGTCCGTGCCAGCTGAAGGAAAAAATCCAAAGCATTTACCAAGAAAATTAAAACAAGCCAAAGATGTAACAATTCTTACTTCTATGCAGTTGTCTAGATATTTGATGTAAATCATGTTAGGTCCAAATTTAAGTGGATTATCACCTGCATTCTCCATTTTGTTGTTAGTGAACCTTCTGTTTCAAGGTTGATCAGTATGCAAGACATTGTCTACGCTGATTGATCAGTATGCAGGGCTGGATTACTCCAGAGAACATTTGGGCATTTTCACTATGTCCTGTGGATTAACCTGCAGAGTATGCATTTTGGAGGGCAGGTACTGAGGGAGGAAACAAAAATGACTCAATGGTCTGGCACTGTGGAAGTTTGATAAACTCCCTGAGTGGAGGTCAAACCATCTTATGAAATCACTTGCTGTATGGCAATGGACCTAAATTCTTTGGATGATAAATGTGCCGTATTTTAGGACTATAAGATGCACTTTCCCTCCCCCCACCCAAATTTGGGAGGAATAATGGCTGTTAGTGTTGCTTTTGAGTTCTGTTTACATTTACATTGGTAAAATATTATGTTATTTATGTTATCAAATATTTTACCACATTTTTTGCTTCAATTTTTTTCCTATTTTCCTCTAAAACCTAGGTATGTCTTATGGTCCAAAAAATACAGTACTTCTTTGTTAGGGTAGAGCAATATCACTAATTAAACAAAGGTAGTGGCATTCACTTTTAGTTTTTGAATTATCACATCATACTAATATTTGTCCAGATATATTGATTTTCTAATGGTAGTAGCTGCTCAGTATTTCTGTGGTATATTTTGGACTGAAAGTATATGGGTATCTATGGCATTACATTATATTTTAGATGTTTTGTTGCGAGTAGTTGGACTCTTCCTTCAAGAGATTTTTGTCTTAACTCTGCCTGTTGGTCTTCTCCTTATTACATGAGGTGGCAAGTGAGACTTTCTGCAGATTATCTAGGCCTTTTCAAGAATAGTTTTAAAAATCCCCTGCTGTAAAAGGAAGGAAAGAAGCAAGGCAGTCTTTTTTTTTTCAAAAATTTAGAATAGCTTCCCTATATTAAGTGATGATTAAGTATTCTGAACCACAGGTTAAATCTTATCTTAAAATCTTGGGAAGATTCTTGAATTTCTACTTATTTTTTGGATTAGCATAAATCTTTAAAATCTCAAGGAAATAGACAAATAAGATGTGAAACAAATAGGCAGGGAAAATTTTGAAGTATGTGTTCTATTACCTTGTATAAGTATGACTTGTGGTATGCTAATATAGAAAACACAACTGTGGAATTGTAAAAAAAGTAATTGCATTCAAGGTGACCTATGAAGAAATCTAGAGGCATGCACATGTGAATATTAAAAGCCTTGTCAATTTGCATTGTGAAACAAATGCACAAAAAGGAGGGACTCCTTTATATTAGAATATTGATTTGATTGAAATGTATTTAGTCACCAATTACTGAGTGCTTGCAGCTGGAGCCCCTAGTTGTAGACCAGTGTGGGATAAACATAACAACTTTTTCAAGGCCACCAGCATGAGGTCCAAAGCAGCACCCGGGCAAAAATGGAATCACCTTCATTGTAATTATAGCAAAAATTATTTGTCTTACTCCAGCCTCCATCTCTACTGTGGAAAAACTTTCAAAAGCACATATATGCTTAAGAAAGACTGACACATTAACCCACCATTAGCATCCACTGCTGCACTAACATTTTGGTTTACATTAATTAACACCCTGGATGCTAGGTGATGTAAGAGTTCACGAAGGAGTACACACTACTGTGGAAGACAGAAAAGATGTTGAAAGTGGTTCCAGATAAACACTATAGACAATGTTCTGTTACTTAAAATTTGACATTTTGGCTGACTTTGCTTTGCCTGGATACACTGTACGGTCACAATTACTTCAGTTAGGTTCTTTTAGTTTTAATGGAAGAGAGTTGATTGAGTTATTTTATGTAAAAGAAGTACTTATTGTCTGGATATATTTTGTAATAAAGAATTAAGACCTTTAGCCAAATAGATCTTACCAAAAAAAAAAGAAAAGAAAACAAAACAAAAACTAAATCTAACAACAACAAAACGCAAAACCCCAGGAAAATTGACTAAGCAGAGCTCAGTAGCAGGTGAAACCACAATAGAGTGGAGTTTGAGTGGTAAAAGAATTATGGCTGCTCACAGTGGTTCGGTATCTCTCTAAAACCCACAGGCCCTTCTGGAGTCCTAGCAGCCAGGGGTGTATGACACCCCCAGTGCCTGCTGACACTGGGATTCGGCACTCCCTCCAGGCTGCTCTACCCTGGGTTTATGCTGCCTTTTCTCCCTACAGCATCCTCTGCTCTTGCCTCAAAGTATGTGCCTTCCTTATATTTTGCTTCCCTATACATTTGGCTCACTTGTAGCTCCTCTACATAATAGTTCTGTTAATATAATCTTTCAACTATTTCTTTCACTCCTAGTGCCTCGATTCCTTGTCTTTCCAAATTCTTATCCATTCAGTCAGAATCTCCTTTTCTTTCTGGGTTGTGGCACCTGTAATAGGTGACCACATAGTCAGAGCCATTTCCCTTAGGTCAGGTTCTGACCAGGCAGTTATCATAACTAGCACAGTAGTAATAAAAGTGTTGGGAGAACAATCTTTTTTTTTTTTTCAAGTACTGCTGTGATTTAATTTTCTTAAAGTAGACATGAGTCTTAAATGTTGAAATCATGGTCCCAGGGAGCTGACGTGTGTGCTTAATCATACCTAAAATATAATCGGATTAGCAGATCACATAAAGTGGAGAAGTTTATTTTTCAATCCCAGATACAAGTTTCCTGCCCTTCAAAAAGCTTAGACTGACTTGTGGCTTCAGCTCCAACATATAAAAACTTTGGAAGTCATCACTCTCATCCTCGCAAGGAAAAAACTGGACCGACAGAAACTCAAGAACTGTTCTTTGATCCTTCAGAGAGCTGCGGTTGCAGGGCAGACTGCCACCTGGACACCTAGAGAGACAGGTGTGTCTAGAAAGGCACCACACCTGAGATCTGTGGATCTGCAACCATACCTGCTGGACCCATGAAACGGGAGGAACACTGATGGTAATTCTGACCAAGAACACATCGGATCTGACTATAATTTTTTCTCATTTCCATGAGAGAAACAAAAAGAGTTGCAGCACAATAGAATGAAGTTTTCCAGGCTTACCAGGCTTACCAGGACAGAATTTCTTTCTCCTCAGGAAAATAGACAGGAGACATTGTTAACTGAGCATTGGAATTGACAATGTTGCCCAAACTTGTGAAGCATTATGGTACAGCTGTAGTAACTAAAGCTACAGAAATACACTGAATAAATAATAGGCTGACCTAAAATGGAATTTTTAAATAATTTCAGTCAGGGAGAATAAAAGTATTTAAAAATGGATATAAACAGCAAAAGTATGAAAACAAATACTGTCTAGAAGTCTAAATGGAACCTGAAACAATGTGAAAAAACATGGAGCTATAGTTTTTCATAGCTATAAAACTATTGTAATTGCTTAGTCAGACTAGATTAAAAGTGGCTGTAAACCTGTTATATCAACTGGTTAAATATTGGTGAATTTAGTTGGCTTTTAATATTTAGTGTAAGTTCAGTCATTTTAAATTTGAGTAAATTTATTGATTTAGATGAGCATTGCATTATATAATAATTTCAGGCTTTGGTACAAATATATTTATAAACATATTTTGTTTTCAGATTTTCTCAGGTGTTAAGGACTTTGTGAGACATTGAAGAAGCAGGATGAGTAGAGAACAGTCCCTGATTTCAAGGTACTCATAGGCTCTTGAGGATATTTAGTATTATAATTATTTTGGTTATAAGTGAAAAAAACAGAAACAATCACAGGCCCAGAGTACTTAAAGAACAGGAATTCTGAACTAAAGCAAATGTCATCAAGACCAAGGAGTTTATCACTATTTCTTCAGGTGGGATTCAACTTTGCCCTTTTCATGAGGATTACGTGGTAGCTCCAGAGTCTTCCCTTGAGGTTGTAGTCCTCCCAAATATCACATCCTCTCACCAGCAAGCCATCAGAGAAAGTGAGTTAAAGTCCTATCATTCCCAGCGAAAATTCTAAGACTCTCTTTAATTAATCAATCCATGAACAGTCATCCTTTTCAAGGGCAAGCCATGCACAGTTTCCTTGGATTTGGGTTTCCTGGTCATCCTTGTTCAAGAAGGTGAAATGAATTTATCATCGTTATGAGAAAGATGAGATAAGTTGATTGTCTCAAGCTGATCAGAGCCCATCCTCTAGTTAGAGTGTGGCAAACTCTACTATAAACTTTTGACAGCGAATTCAGGGTCTGGTTAGGAATGGGAGAGGAAGAAGAATTCTGTCATTGCTAAACAGAAGCTCACTCCAGAGATTACAATAGAAAATTAAAATGTAATTTTTAAGTGTTGTGGTAAATATGCACAGGTGCTATGGTAGGGTGGAAAAGAAAGACTGTCCCCACATGGGACTATACCAGGGGAGAATTAAAAGATGTGTTGAGAGACTTTAAGAAGGCTGGGGTCTAGAAGAAAGCTACACTTACCTCCCCCCTGGCATCAAACTGGATTTAGAGATCATTATAGAGCAATCAGCCTGAATAACCAACTAAAGAACAGCTGAACACAAGTATTATAATCAAGGATTTACAGTAGAAGCCACACAGAGACTGGTAAGAAGAGCAGAGATACGCAGATGGCTGGCCAGATGGCTGGCCAGATGGCTGGCCCCTGCACCCACATACAGTGGCTGAGAAGCCAGAGGGATACCTCAGTTGCAAGAGTCCCTCCTGAGAAGGATGGGGTCTCAACCCCATGCCAGGATCCCCAACCCAGAGCACCAGAGACAGGAAGAAGAGCTTGCATGGCATCTGGATATGAAAATCAGAGATTCTGCCTAAAAGAGGAGGGAGTCTGCTAGAAACCCAGGTGCTCTCTCTTAAAGGACCAATGCACAGGATTGTGCTCTCAGACACTCACCCAGGACTCCAGTAGAGGCAAGGCAACTTGGGGACATAGGGGAGTCATAAAGAGAAGATCTGGGTGGTATGGCCCTGATCTGGAGAGTCAACCACTGAGTTAAAAAGGACATAGAAACCATTAAAAAAGTCATAAATGAAAAATACAATATCCAAAATGAAGAATACACTAGAATAAATCAACAGCAGGTTAGATGAAGCAGTTTCAAATCAGCAATTCAGAGGACGAGATAACACAAAACACACAAGCAGTGCAACAAAAATAATTTTTTAAAAAGAGGAAAGTATAAGGGATCTCTGAGACAACAGCAAGCATAGCAACATCCACATCACAGGGGTACTAGAAGGAGAAGAGAGTGAGCAAGGGATTGAGGACCTGTTTAAATAAATAATGGCTGAAAACTTTCCTCACTTAGTAAAGGAAAAAGTCACACAAGTCCAAGAAGCATCGAGTCCCAGACAAAATGAACCCAGAGAGGCCCACACCAAGATACATTACAATTAAAATGCAAAAGGTTAAAGACAGAGAATCTTAGAATAGCAAGTGAAAGAGAGTTAGTTACCTATAAGGGAGCTTCCATATGGCTGTCAGTTGATTTCTCAATAGATGAACTTCTGGCCTGAAAGGATTGGCATAAAATATTAAAAGTAGTGAAAATCAAGGACTTGCAAGCAAGACTACTCTATCCAACAAGGCTATATTTTAAAATTGAAGGTATAATAAAGAGGTTCCCAGATTTAAAAAAAAAAAAAAAGGAATTCATTACCACAAAACCAGGACTGCGATAAATGTTAAAGGACCTTCTTTAAGAAGAAGAAATAAAAAGAGAAATATAGTACTCGAAGTCCTAGCCACAGCAATAAGAATAGAAAATATAGGTATGAAGAATAAATGGCAATAAATAAATACCTGTCAATAATAACCTTAAATGTAAATGAATTAAATGCTGTAATCAAAAGACATAGGGTAGGTGAATGGATAAGAAAACATGACCCATATATAAGCTGTCTGCAAGAGACCCACCTCAGAACAATAGATAGACAAAGACTAAAAGTGAAGAGGTGGAAAAAGATATTCCATATTAATGGGAAAAAACAAACACAAAAAGCTGAGGTAGCAATAGTCATATCACACAAAATAGACTTCAAAACAAAGACCATAAGAAGAGACAAAGGACATTACATAATACTAAAGAGATCAATCCAACAAGAGAATATAACCCTCCTAAGTATATATACATATGCACCCAATATAGGAGCACCTAAATATGTAAAGAAAATCTTGGTGGAAATAAAGGGAGAGATCTACAGTGATTCAGTCATAATAGGGGATTTTAGCACCCCATTGACATCAATGGACAGATCTTCCAGACAAAAATAAATAAGGCAAGATTGATCTTAAATGCTACCTGGACCAGATAAATCTAATTGGTATCACAGAACATTTTATCCCAAAACAGCAGAATGTAAATTGTTTTCAAGAATAAATGGAACATTCTCTGAAACAGACCACATGTTAGGACACAGAATAAGTCTTAGTAAATTTGACAAAACTGAAGCCATATCAAGTATGTTTTCTGACCACAATGGTATGAAAGAAGAAATCAATTACAATAATAAAAAAAAAAAAACCTCTGGAAAACACCCAAACACACGAAGGCTAGTAACATGTTACTAAACAATGAACAGGTTAAAAGTGGCATCAAGGAACAAATTAAAGTTACCTTAAGGTGAATGAAAATGAACACAAAACAACTAAAAATCTATGGGACACAGCAAAAGTGGTATTAAGTGGGAAACTCATAGCATTATAAGTCTATTTCAGAAAACAAGAAAATCTCAAAAAATCTAATCCTACACCTAAAAGAACTAGAAAAAATACAACAAAAAAGTCCAGAGTAAGTAGAAGGAAGGGAATAATAAAGATTAGAATGGAAATAAATAATATAGACACTAAAAAAAATACAAGAGATCATAAAACCACGAGCTGGTTATTTGAAAAGATAAACAAGATTGACAAACCTTTAACCAGATTTATAGAGAAAAAAGGGAGGAGATTCAAATCCAGAAATAAAAGAAGAGAAGTAATCACTGACACCACAGAAATAAGATAGATTGTAAGAAAATATTATGAACAATTATATGCCAATAAATTAGACAACCAGGGTGGAACTCACAAATTCCTAGAAATATACAATCTTCCAAAACTGAATCAGGAAAAAATTAGACAATCTGAATAGACTAATTACAACTAATTAAATCAAAGCAGTAATTAACAAACTCCTGGCAAACAAAAATCCTGGGCCTGATGGCTTCACAGGTGAATTTTACCAAACACTTAAAGAAGAACTAACACCTACTTTCTCAAACTAATCCAAAATATTTGAGACAAGTGAGGACTCCAAAGCTCATTTTATGAGGCCAACATTATCTTAATTCCAAAACCAGATAATGACTTACAAAGAAACAAAATTATAGGCCAGTATCTCTGATGACACATAGATGCTAAAATCCTCAACAAAATATTAGCAAACCAGATCCAGCAATACATTTAAAAGATCATACACCATGGTCTAGTGAGATTTATTCTAGGGGTGCAAGTTTGGTACAATATTCACAAATCAATAAACATGATCTACCACATAAACAAAATGAAGAATTAAAATCAAATGATCACATCAATAAATACAGAAACAGCATTTGATAAAATCCAGCAACCATTTGTGATAAAGACTCAGCAAAGTGAGAATACAGGAAAAGGAATCCAGATTGGAAAGAAAGAAGTAAAACTGTCGTTATTTGCAGTTGGCATGATACTGTATAAAGAAAACCCTAAAAACTCCATCAATAACTACTAGAACTGATAAATTAATTTAGTAAATTAGCAGGATACAAAATTAATATTCAGAAATTAGTGGCATTTTTATGCACCAATAATGAACTATCAGAAAGAGAAACTAAAAAAAAAATCCCATTTATCACTGCAAAAAGATTAATAATAATAATAATAATATACATAGGAGTAAATTTAACCAAGAAGGTAGATAACATATACTTAGAAAATTGTGGGATACTGAAGAAAGAATTTAAGGAAGATACAATTAAGTGGAAGCATATACCATTTTTCTGCATTGGAAGAATTAACATAATTAAAATGTCCATAATACCCCAAACCATCTATAGATTCAACTCTGTTCCTATCAACATACCAATGATGTATTTCACAGAACTAGAAAAAATATTCCAAAAATGTACATGGAACCACAAAAGACCCCCTAGTAGCTTGAACAATCTTGAGAAAAAAGAACAAAGTTGGAGATAATCACGCTACCTAATATCAAACATACTACAAGGCCATGATAATCAAAACAGCATGGTATTGGCATAAAAACATGCATATAGAGCAATACAACACAATAAGGGGTCCAGAAAAAAAAATACATGCTTTTATGGTCAATTAATATTTGACAAAGGAGGCAAGAGCATGCAACTATTCAATAAATGGTGTTGGAAAAATTGGACAGATACATGCAAAAAATTCAACTAGATCACTTACTTTCATCATACACAAGAATAAACTCAAAATAAATTAAAGGCTTAAATGTAAGTTGCAAAACCATAAAAATCCTAAAATAAAATATAAGCTGAACATCTCTGACATTTCTCATATTAATATTTTCTGATATATCTCCTTGGGTGAGAAAAACAAAAGAAAAAATAAATCAGACTAAATCAAACTAAAACAGTTTTGTGCAGCAAAAGAAACCATCAACAAAATGAAAAGACAATTCACTGAATGGGACAACATATTTGTCAATGATACATTTGATAAAAGGTTAATATTCAAAATTTATAAAGAACTTATACAACTCAACACCAAGAAAACAAGCAAGCCAATTAGCAAATGGGCAAAAGACCTGAACTGCTACCTCTCCAAAGAGGACATACAGATGGCCAATAGACATGTGAAAAAGATGCTCAGTGTCACTAATGATCAGAGAAATTCAAATTAAGACTAAAATAAAATATCACCTCACAGCTGTTAGAGTGGCTATCATCAATAAATCAACAAATATTGGCAAGGATGTGGGAAAAGGGAACCCATGTGCACTGATGGTGGGAATGCAGATTGGTGCAGCCATTGTGAAAAACAGTATGGAATTACCTCAAAAAATTAAAAACAGAACTGCCTTATGACTCAGCAATTCCACTTCTAGGAATATATCCACAGAAACTCGAAACACTAATTCAAAAGAATATATGTTCATTGTAGCATTATTTACAATTGCCAAGAGTTGGAAGCAGCCCAAGGTTCCCATCAGTAGATGAGTGGATAAAAATTCTGTGGTGATTTCCACAAAGAAACCTTACCTTTTGCAACAGGATGGATGGACCTGGAGAGCATTATGCTAGGTAAAATAAATTGGTCAGAGAAAGACAAATGCCATGTGATCTCACTTACACATGGACTTGCTAAAGAGATATCTGATCAGATCACTGGGGAGGAGTAGGATGAGGCGGCAGGAGGCTGTCGGAGGGGGTTGCCTGAGGCAATTGTAAACAGTTTAGGATGGGATTGGCTGAGAAGCTGAATGCTTCCAGAGCCCCTGGAGTCAAGGTCCAGATCTGAAACAGAAGAGCTCTTGGACTCTCTTCCTCAAGGATACCTGGAAGATAGCACTGCAGCTGGCTGTGTTTCCCAGCGATGATATTTTGGATGGGAAAGAACTCCGGGCACAGCCTAAGCTTGGGCTGGGCTGGCCCGGTGGAGGGTAGCAGGCTATATACTTCAGGTGTCCTAAAGGGAACAAGCTCTGAGGCAGAAGCCTGCCATTCTTTCAAAATTGTATAGCTTTTGTGCCTTATGTTATTTTACTATGTAAACTAACCCTATAGAAAAAACGTAATTAAAACCAACAGGGGAAATGATAGAACTTGGGTGCTAAAGAGTTTAGCCTTAATGATAGGCTTAAGTAACTAGTGACTGTAGAAAGCTGTTATCCAACGTATAGATTTTGAATAAAGATCCTTGAATAAAGACCTTTATCATCAAACCTTTACCTCTGGAATTTTGCCTATAGGCTGGTGGTACGTAGCAGGACCCCACTTGCTGTTCAGTAACACAATCTAATGAACAAAATAAACTGACAAAATAGAAATAGACTCAATAGATGCAGGGAACAGACTGATAGCTCTCAGAGTGCAGGGCATTGGAAGTTGGGTAAAACAGGTGAAAGTATTAAGCAAAAAAAAAAAAAACAAACATACACAACAGTATGGTGATAGCCAGAGGAGTGGGCGAAGGCAGGATAAATTAGGATGGAAGGAGACTTAATTTTGGGTGGTGAGTGCATACCGCAACATACAGATGATGTGTTATAGAATTATGCACTTAAATCCTGTATAGTTTTATTAACCAATGTCACCCCCAAAATTCAATAAAAAATAAGATGTGTAGATATTAATTAGGTAAAATAAGGTGGGGAGTGGTGTTATAGAACAGACCTTGTGGGGGGCAGCAGTGAATGACATACTCTTACCAAATGGACCCACTCTTGTACTCCGGGGGTCCCTCACCCCCTACTAGGCTCACCTTGCCTGCCACCAGGGAAAGATGTCTCTCAATGTCAGAGATTGGTGAAAAGAAAAGGGATTATTTATTTTTTAAAGAGTTACACAAATTTAAGAGTAACGACTTAATGTCTTCATTGAGATCCCAAAGTCCTTTAAAGTACCAACAAATGCACAGCCCTTCCTTCCCCCTCTGCCCAGTCCAGGGTACCGTATCTCAGAAAAAGAAATAGAAGTCTGTGTTTCTTCTCTGCCCAAGCTACGTGGTCCAAAAGACGTCACACCACTATAGCACCTGGGTTTAAATCCCAGCACCAATCTTCCTCTGACACACCACTTCTGACTCCTCCCACAATTGGCCACAGCTGCCTGCATTCCTGCATTTTTTCCAGCTTTACTGGGCTGCCCTAGTAAGTCTGAGCAGGTGTGGCCCTATGATGTGGAGCCAATCATCTCCAAGCTCTTACACAAGTGCTGTAACCAGGGGAAGTTGCCTCCCAGTTACATCATGGGTTGAAGTCACTCTCATCCCCTTGGCTCAAAGCATGGCCACAGATATTTAACATATCTATGAAACCAGTTAAAGGTTATAGATATGTTAAATGACTATTTCTAGAGGTTATCTGCAAAACTGTTGCTATGCAAAACAACTCTCAATGGCCCTTCTCCATGCGTCCCATCCCCCAGCTCAGCCTTGTGGGGGTGAGGACAACCTACATATATTTTTTTTCTAATATTTCCTGGACACCAAGTTCTAGACCCCATTACAAACCCCTATTTGGGCCTCCCGCTTTGGTTGCACCCTGTTCCAGTGGGAAGGCATTCCAGAGAGAGAGGGCAGCAAGAACAAAGGCATAAAGTCAAGTGAAGAAGAGCAAATTGTGTGCAGAGGGAGAGTAAGTACTTTTATGATGCTAAAGAATAAAATCAGAACAGGAAGAGGTGGGTGATGAAGCTAAAGATATTTAAATGTGCCAGATTATTTTTGGCAATGGCATGGCAAAGACAATTAATCGTGTACACCAAGAGGTTGTAGATTCAACTCCTGGTCAGGGCTTGTACCTAGGTGGCAGGTTTGACTCCCCATTGGGGTGCATGTAAGAGGCAATTGAGTGATGTTTCTCTCACACATCAATGTTTCTCTCTCTAAAATCATGAGTAAAAAATATCCTCTGGAGAGGATTAAAAAATAATAATAGCAAGTATCTTAAGGTTGTAGATCATAAGACCCCCATTGCAACTACTCAGCTCTGCTATTGTAAGTGGAAAAGCAGGCAGAGACAACACGGAAATGGCTGTGGCCCAGCTTTTATTTCAAGTGGGCAAATTCACAGTGAGTCAAATTTTATCCTGTGGCTGTAGTTTCTTGACTCCTGTTCTAGAGGGAGAATGGCGTCTTCATTTGCTTTATTTAAAAAAGGGAGGGGTATAGTAGGAATTTGAGAGAAGGTCAGAAGATCCCTATTGGAGGCTGAATTTAAGAATAGCTTCAGAAAATCCAATAGAGTCTCTACACAGACAAGTGGTTGAGTGGGGGAGTGTGGGAAGTCTGTGTATGATAAGGAGATACATACTCTAGATTCTTCAGCATAAAAACGGTTTGAAATCTTGAGAGTGGATGAAATTACCTGGTGTGATGAGGGGAAAAAATCTAGAACAGAGTACTACAAATGTCTGTTTTTAAAAATTCTGTCCTAGATGCTGAAGCTATAGAAGAGAACAATATAGGCATGGTGTTTGCTCTCCCAGAGTCGCCAGGGTAGGTACAGAAGAAATGGTTGATGGGAAACCTAGGAAGACCATTCTACCTGAAAACTGTAATCACAATTTGTGTGGTACCTTTGCTGCCAAAACCAAGTGAGCAGTGTGATGTGGACTCCGGCTGGCAGGGCCCGTGTGTTGTGGCTGCGACAAACAAATTCACACGGACTACAGAAGTCCTGTGGAGAAAAGGGGTGGCACTGCTGCTCTCTAAGTGAGAGAGAGGGCCAGCCCCTGCCTGGACAGGCTTTTATTGCTTTTCTGGGCACATTGCATAGAGGAGGGTCCTCATTTACTATGCACAGGTTTGCCTAGGTGATGACCTTTTACCGATAACAGGAAAGAATGTTGCTAATTACTTCTAAGAGAAGGATGTTTCAGATCAAGGGGAAAAGTGGTTGAACTGGTTACATTCCACACTTGGAAGGTTTAGCATGGATTTTAGGAAGTTACTTTAAAGATACGCAGTAAGTGTTTGCTGCCTCAATTCAGGGTGAGGGAGTTTTAGCAAAAAGCAAGCCTCATAGTGGCCTAGGTATAATGCAGGCCTGATTCCCCATGGGAGAACCTATTCGTGGGCATGGGTCCTGGGCACTGACTTGCTCCCTCCTGGATTTTCCGTGTCAGGGGCTTGGCTACATTCCCCATACCACACAGGTAGGTTACCTATAGCAGTGTCCTCTTAAAAGGTGTCTTATTACACCTTAGCTCTATGTAAGTACAGACCTCACTTTACTATGGCATCACAAAACCTGGAAAACAGAGTAAGAAGGAAAAATATAAAATAAAATAAAATAAAATAAAATAAAATAAAATAAAATAAAATAAGCATCAGTACCATGCATTGTCATACACGTGATCCAATGTCATCCTCATGATTAACTTTATTATGAAAATACCCTTATCTTTATAACTTGTGAGTTAGGTATTACTAATGTGGTTATTTTATAAATGGGAAATAGAATCTCAGAGACATTCAGTGATTTTTCTATTATTTATTTAGTATTCACAGAAACCAGAAAAATAACCACTCTTCCGAAAACAAATATGGTGATTTTCTATTAGGCCACATTACTTCACTATTTAAATGAAAGAAGCCAACATTGAAGATATTTATGTCAAGTCTTTGTTTATCAAATTTTACAGGATGCAATATAGAAATGGAGATGTTTGCACATTTTCTAGTTAGGAAAGATTGTGAGGGAACCTGCCAAAGAACTTTTCTTTTTTTATTAAAACCATAGAGAGTTAAAAATTGTGTCTTTTTATTTATTTTTGAGCCCACATTTCTTCTTGCTGATTTGCTTTGAAGAGAGAAAAATCAGTGACCTCATTGTCTGGAGTGTTAATGTGCTATAGATTGACTCCATAGCTGATTTCTGCAGGCTGGGCTCCTGCCCTTGTCTTTGTGTGTCCCTGTAATTGGCTTGCCTCTTTACATGCACACACACATACACACACACACAGACCCCAAATAGACCCTGTGTATCTGCTTATATCACAGAATATAGATTTCTAAATGAGCTCTCTTTTGCAAGCATAAAAAATAGATAATGATGGCTTCATTGTTTGAATATGAGTTTCTCCCAATAAAATTTAGGGATCAATAAAGAAGAGGGCATATTTCTTCCCTATGACACTTTATTATTACATCAAATTTTGAGTACTGCAATCTGTGCTCAAAGCCTAATGCAAACCAGAGCCAAGAAGCTTCTGGAAGTTTGCAGAATCTGGTGAGTCAAAGTGGCAAGTGGGGGCTGTAATGTGTGGGTGCATGCAGAGAAGGGGCATCAAAGGAAAGAGACTCCTTGAATGGCTCAAATCCAAACCCTGCTGCATTTTGGAGTAAATTTACCCACCAAAAAGGACTTCCTAGAAAGGATAATCTCATTTTAGTTCCTAAATTAATAAAACCTCTATGGTTTACTGTGTTGGAAAAATTACCACATAGCACATTGGATGCATATTTTTGAAGATTTACCAACCTCATGGAGTGTATTCAGAGTAGTCACTTCCAGGGATTTCTAGAACATAATGGAAACAGGTCAAAAACATGCATAAACTTTGGAATCAGTCAGAAGTTCTAATTTTAGATCTACCATCTCAGTGATGTGACTTTGGACAGCTAATTTAGGCTCCCTGCACCTCACTTTCCTCCAGGAAAAAATGGTAATTATAGCTCTTATGAATCTGAGTAGGTTAAAAGCTTGACAAACAACCCCCAAATTTTATTGTCTTAAGATAGCAAAAGTTTATTTTCCACTCACTCAAGGGTCTGCCACATATGTCTCTGGTTGGGCAGCTCTCTGGAGCATTTCTTCTCTAAGGGGCAACTCAGTGACCTAGGTTTCTTTCCAACTGGGGCTCTGCTGGCCGCCCCTGGGTCCCCCGCCACCACAGCATCCTGAAAGTCTTCTCCATTTGGCTGGTGTGTGGGGAAGGAGATGAGGATGGCACTTTTGAGGACTTTGTAGATGGTGGGTGGGAGGGGCAAAGACTACTTTGATCTATATTCCATGGGACAGAAATTGGTCACAAGGTAACTCCTAATTTTGTAGTCTCATTGCCCAGAGCAAAAAAAGCTAGAACTAGGGTGAAGCAAGAGAGGTGCCTAGGATGCAAGCTTAAGGAACTCCTCCTCCTCAAGGTCAGGCAAGTGCAAAGTCCTGTCAGTGCAGAGCTGGTATTGGCAAGAACCTGACAGTGAGGGCCTCCTCACATTTTGTGTCCCTTGGCACCTCATCTGCCTCCCCCTAGACCCGTCCCAAAGTAAAGAGTTTGAGAAGGAAACAGGCCATTTCTGCCACATCTATGAACCTATCAGGACTTCTGTGAAAATAAATAGAATGTCCAGTGCCTGATGCTTACTTATTTCATTATCACATATAGAAACAAAAATTACACCTCTCTTTTTAAATTGTATTATTTATTTTTAGAGAGAGGAGCAGGGAGGACGAAAGAGAGGGAGAGACATCAATGTGGTTGCCTCTTGCACACCCCCTGTTCTACCTGTCTTATAACCCGGGCATCTGTCCTCACTGGGAATCGAAGTGGCAACCCTTTGGTTCTTAGGCCATCCTTCAATCCCCTGAACCACAACAGCCAGGGCAAAAAAATGACAACTCTGTCTCTTTCTTTCCAATTAAGTTGCAATGATTACATGTCTGCATTAAAAAAAATCCTTAACAAATGTCTGTTAACTGTGCCAATTTTGTTATTCTTTTTTATTTTTAAGTCAGAAATTTTTCAAATTAAATAATTAAAAATTGTGACATTGTTTTTGCAGACACTAACACATTTAGCAGCAGGATATAAACTCCTCGAAACAGTATACACCCCCAGAGACTTTTTGCAACTTCCCCGAAACAAAGTTTTGCTCTGTACATCTTGGTTTCCTGATGGCTCTTGGCGGCACAACATTTCTCTCAACCACGGCTCCCTTAAAATTCAGCGAGGCATTGTTAGGGCGTGCTTTCCCATAATGAACACATTATAGTAATCGTTGCAGAAGAGAAAAGACAAGAATGGCTGCGGTGCAATCTTTGAAATGTGTGTACGGCTCTAATGGTGGTCATTTTCAGGAAACTGCCAACAGGCTCACGCAGCAGTAAACATGCAGTCCGTATTTAGAGAAGTAGTTTAACTTTCAAGACAGCCAATTCCAACTCCAGTTTATCTTGCTTTATGTACAAAAGAGCTGTTTGGATTTTGACAGCTTATGAGAAAACCATTCTGCAAAATGTGGCCATTGATCTGCTATTGAAAGGGAAGAATGTTCTGTGGAAAGGCTCCAGCTAAAACTAGTTGCTGTTATGAGCTGATGAAGTTTTTATTGTTAATTAAGTCTAGAAGAAACTCTTCATCTCGGAAGACTACTTTACAGAAATCCAAAGTGATGCTGTTGTTTTGCTTTTTGCCTTTCTTTGGAAATGTGGGCCCTTGTGATGTATTTATTTATTCAGGGCCTCCTGGGACCTAGCAATGCACTGGATGCTGGTGTATACAAAGATATAGCAGGTTGGAAAGGGCCCTGTCCTCAGAAAGCTTCTGCTTAAGTAGAGATTGTGAATATATGTAGTGACAATACCTTGCAAGGAAGGCAAGTGCCACGAAAGAGGGAAAGACAGAATCTCATCTATTTAAGGGAACCGCATGAGGCTTCTTGAAGAGACGGCATTCGGGCTGGAAGAAAGTCCAGCCTCTGAACTCACAGAGAGGACAGTGGGGTACATGGGGGTGGGGACATGGAGGGCCCGAGACAGAAATGGAACAGAAGCTGATCAGTCAAAACCTTTTAGTAAGGGTTTTTTCTGAAGCACAATTAGATAACTTATCATTAATATGTTTAACATGAATATTAAGAAAGACCTCTAGACTATTATCAGAATGTCACAGGATTGGCTGTCTTCATAACCACAGATTCAGTTTGTGGACCATCTGTTTTGAGATTAATTTCTCGGGAAATACTCGTGTGTTTCTGGGCCCAGAAACATTGAACATGTACCCGAGCCCGCCAATGATACCTTCTTACTTTATCATGTATTTCTGAAAGATAAGGACCCTTTAAAAACATGTCTACAATGCTGCAAACATGAATGGTAATTCCTTAATATCAAAAATGTTGAGAAAAATCAAATATCCCAGATGGTCTCATATTGTTTTCATGGAGTCAATTTGTGCAAACTAGGATGCAAGCAAAGTCCATGCATCACTTCTGGTCGATGTGTCTCCTTCACTGTGCATGTTTCCCTTGGGAATTATTTGTTGAAAAAAAAAACAGAATCCATGTAGTTTTTCATGATATAGGTATATATTACTTATATATTAGTTTATGTATATATTTATATATAATTTCACTTATATATTTTAATTCTCACCCAAGGATATGTTTATTGATTTTAGTGAGAAAGAAAGAAGTGGTAGTGGGGGGAGAGATCGAGAGAGATCGAGAGAGAGAAACATCTATTGATTGCCCCCAAGGGGCACACAGCGGGGGATCAAACCTGATATGTGCCCTGACCTGGAATCCTGACGTGGAATTGAACCTACAACCTTTTGGTGCATGGGCTGATGCTTCAACCAACTGAACCACCCGGCTGGGGCTCTCAGGGTCTGTATCCTGCTGACTGCAGAGGCTGTCTGTTTTGCCACAAGCCTCAGTGAAAAGAAACCAACTAATGGATTAGAGGTTCCCCATCTACTCCCTCCTGGGCTACGAGACACGACTCTTCTTATTTGGCCCTGCGTTTCTCTTTCATTCTGACAATGACTCAGTTTCTCCCAAACTCTGCCTCCAAGGTTACTTTTTTTCCCTAAATATCTCTTGGTGTCAGCCTAGACTCATTTATTTCCTTAGCTGAAATCACTTTCATTTTCTAAATCTAACATCTTCTCCTCCTCCAGCCTCCAACTGGGGTTTTGCTGCTTCTGCTCAATCTAATGAATTTTGAAGTAGATTCCAACTTTTTTACTTGCCAAAGTTGGCTGGTTGAAACCTTCGTTCTTATGTGTGTTCTGACCACAATCCTTTCTGCTCTCTCATTCTACTCAAACTCTTTACTACTTTGGTGTTCAATCCCGATGTCTTCTTTCCATTTTAATTATGGCACTTTGCATTGTTTCTCCAGTTCTTCATAATGAGAATAAAGAAAAAAAAAACCCAAAACCACAAATGGGGTGCTCATTTATATGTACACAAATATGCCATTTACAAGGAATACAGTGTAAAAATCTCTTACCTGAGAGTTAAGTTTGGCTTATTTTTTAAGAGAAGAGAGGAAGAAATGATATTAGAGGTTGTTAAGGCAGTATTAAATTTGTTTTGTTACCCAGTCAATGGCAAATTTCAAATTCTAGATTTCAAAGCCAAACTTTACAAAGGGGAACTCCTTTCAATACCTTTAATACTTACCACAAAGGTTAATATAGGGAGTACTACACCTTTGTGTTTGTGCTCCCTAAGCAAGATGGGACATTAGCTGTGACTGTAATTATGTGACAAGACCTTTCCTGAAATAACTGTATTCCTTCACCAAGCATCATGATCAGTTGACTGTTCCAATTTTTTTTGAAAAAAAATTTGCTTCTTGAAAATAATAATCAGTGCATTATTGATACGAGAGATCTGATCAGATCCCTGGGGAGCAGCAGGGAGGGGCTGTAGGAGGAGGTTGCTGGAGGTGATGGTAAATAGCCTGGGACAGGATTGGCTGAGAAACTGAATGCCTCCAGAGCACATGGAATTATGGGCCAGAAGATGTGAGATAAAAAAATGAGCTCTCGAAAGGGCACTGGCTCTCTCAGGCTCTCTCTGGCTCTCTTCTTCCTCTAGGACTCCTGGATGATCATGCCGCAGCTGCCTGCATTTCCCAATGGTTGGTGTTTTGTATGGGAAGAAACTCCAGCCACAGCCTAGGATCAGGCTGGCCTGGCAGAGGGTCGCAGGGTTATTCTTCTGTGGGTGTTCCAGAGGAGACATGTTCTGAGGCAGAAGCCTGCCTTTCTTCCAAAATTGGGTAACTTTTCTATCTTATGTTTTAGTTTGTAAACTAACCCTATAGAAATAACTAAAAACCAACTGGGGGAATGATAGGAGAACCCAGGTATTAGAGTTTAGCCTGAATTGATAGGCTTAAGTAATTAATGCATGTAGAAAGCTGTTGTCCAAAATTGTGAAGCTTTTGAATAAAGATTCCTTTCCTTTCTCACCAAACCTTTGCTTCTGGCATTTTGCCTGGAGGGTGGCAGTGGGCAGTGGCTCTCACTCAGTAACAGTTGCTCTCAGTAACATCATCTCATGGCGTGTGTGCACACATACACATAAACACACACACATGAAAAGAGAAGGACCTGTTCTTCACTACCTTGTGTTTCTGTGGGTGGTTCAGACAGGCTGGTTGTCAACCCTTTTGTCCAGACCGCTCTAGAATGGGGTTCTTCAAACTGCAAAGCACAATTTATGGCTTATTAAATGAATTTAGTCGATCACAATTAACATTTTTATGTTGAAATAGAATTGGATAGAAAAGCCTTTATTACATGGAATAGAGTTACACTGTATTTGTAAAATTTTTGTTTCAGTTGTGTGTGTGCTTTCTGGGATATAGAGACCTAAAAATAGGGGTTCTATGGACAGTGACCGCTCAGGGTGATCTGATCATAAATTCCTAGCTGGGTAGGTCATGGAGGGTAATCAGGTCCTAGACCTATAACTTCTCGGTGGAAGATTTTAAGCCAGCCCTGTCCATTGTTCTTGTGCACCTAGTTTAACACACCTTTGAAATACAAGAACTAACACCCCTCAAAAAGGGGATTAACACTTAAGTGAGCATACAGTCTTGTTAACTATCCTGTAACCCAATTTCCACCTTCCTTTCTCCCACCCCCATGTATATTTGTTCCCTCAATTTCAAATGCATAAAACAAGCTATTATAAAACTGTTATTCTCTGAAGCATTTGGTATCTTGCTCCCTGGCATAAATTGTCAGTTTGGTTCAAATTATCTTTTATAAAAGTTCTATGTAGGTTTGGATGCTTCTTAGATAGATAGGTAGATAGATAGATAGATAGATAGATAGATATTTTCTTGCTACAGGCACAAGACCAGGTCCAGTTCTGACTTGTTTGTAGGTCTTGTTTCCTGGGACTATTAATTTGTCTCTAAGTGGTACTGAGTAGAATAGCTTTGCTTAACTCAGAATGGGGGAAGTTTAGAAAAAATTTATTATGGAAGGGAGAGAAAATTAAAGAAAGTTCATAGCAAGTGTGTAATTTCTTCCATGACCTTTATTTCTAAATGTATAGTAAAGAAGAGGGAAAGTGGGGCCGTGGGGAGAAAAAGGGTGAGTATCCAGAGAGAGCAATAAAAAGGAAGGCTAACAAGGTAAACAGGAGGAGCAGAGTCCAATCACCCAGAACACTGGCATGCACTTGTCTCGGTGGTACTGATGACAATCATCCTGCAGTGTCACAGTGAATTGGCTGAGTTACCCTGGGAATTTATGGGAGAGATGCTTAAAAGATATGAGATCTCTCTGTAAAGAATTATTTGTTTTTTAAAATGCTCAAAACTATAGTTTAGTACATGTTAACTTCAGCATATGAAAAAATATTGGAGCTATCATTAGATAATCAATTTGCAAACACTAAAGGTGCAGAGTAATAACATGAGTTAGAAGATATCAAAGACCAATCTAATAGCCTTTTCTGACAGAGCGGGGCACACTGTGGACAGCAGAAAAGCAGTGAACCCCATGCATCTCAACCTCAGGATGGCCTTTGATTTCATCCTACATGACACGCCCATCGACTAGGAGAAAAAATATAGCTTAAACCAGTATTTCTCAAACTATGTCTTGTGACCCAAAGGTTATCACGAAAAGGTACCAAGGATGTCACAGAATTTGCAACTATATTCTTCTCTATAGTGCCTGAGCCAGAGGAAGTCCCAATATGTGGAAAAGAAAACAGCAAGAATCCCAGAGGAGACACGACTCATTCTCACACTCCTCGGAAGCCCCCACATCCCAACTTTTTCCAGCCATGACAGACAGACACATTCTGGAACTGGCTAAGGATTGTCAATGTGAGATGCATCCAAGTTTTTATGAGTTTATTTGAGCCAAACTGATGACATTTGCTGGGGAGCAAAATCTCAAAAGCTGGAGAAAAAAACAGTTTTGCAGTTTCTTTTGTGCATTTGAAATTAAGGAGGGGATGTAAGGAAGATTCCAGGAAGGTGAGAGAAAGCAAGGCAGGAACTGGGTTACAGGATAGTTAAGATTATTTGCTCTCTTGAGAGTGGTTATGTCTCAGGAGGAGTGTGAAAGGGTGGTTCATGCTTTCAAAGGAAGGATCTGAAAAAAATTTCAAAGGTGTATTAACCTAGATGTATAGTAACAATGGACAGGGCTTGCTTAGGGCAAAGATAAACCTTTTACTAAAAAATACTATGCCTGTGGTGTGACTACCCACCATGACCTGGCCAGACAGGAATTTATGATCAACTTACCCTTCAAGGTTACTTTCCATAAAACCCCCTTTTCATCCACAGGAAGAAGGAGTGTTTGGCCAAACCAGACCCTTAGAATTTGAGCTTCTGTCTTGCTTTAATCACTCTGTTTGTCATCAACATGCCAACACCATAAAAAATGATACACCTTAGCACGGATTGATAGAAACTAAATTTCATTAAATATTCATGATACTATTCAGGCACTATTAATAACTCACTTAATCCTCATAACAGCGCTATGAGATGCATACAGTCATTTACAGATGAGAAAGTTGGGGCACTGAGAAGTGAGGGAACTTGCCCATGACTACATGTTAATAACTTGCAGAGGAAAATAATTGGTCAAAATTTCAACCCAGGAAGTTTCTATCCACAGTCCAGGGCTATAAACTGCAGGTGCCAACAGAAGAGCAGACACAGTGCATTTGAGAAGAAAGCTATTGGGATGGTTAATTTTCGGTGTCAACTTGATGGGGCTAAGGCACGTCCAGAAAGTTGGTAGAGCAGTGTTTCAGGATGTGTCTACCAGGGTATTCCTGCAAGAGATTCATGTTTGAACCAGTAGACTGAATGAAGCTGATGGCCCTCCCCAGAGTTAGTGGGCATCATCCAGCTGAGGTCCTGAACAGAATAAAAAGGCTGAGGAAGGTAAACTCACCCTCTCTGCCTCTCTGCTACAGCTGAGACATTCCACTTTCCCTGCCCTTGGATGTCAGGGCTTCTGGTTCCCTGGCTTTTGAACTCAGACCAGGACTCACACCATCAACTTTGGTTTGGACTCAGACTGATGACACCACCCACTTGTTTGATTCTCCAGTAGCTTGCAGACATCATATTGTGGTAGTGCTTCTCAATTCATATATATATATTATAGGATACATATAAAGTTAATTTACCACAGAAGAATAAATTTATATGTATTTAAATGTGTATGAGGTCTGTCTGGAAAAAGTTCAGCCATTGTTGATATAATGAGGATGGTTTACATGACATTGATGTAACCTGGCAGCCAAGGAGACTGGACTAGAACGCACATGGATGAACAATGATGACTTCACTGTACTAGTCGGTGGGGGTGGTAGAAACCTGTGGAGCAAGCATGTGTACTGTGTGACTATGGCATTCAAGATGACTGAGCCAACAGATCAACAAATCTGCATCAAATTTTGCATTAAGTTCAAATATTCCTCCGTGGAAACTATTCATATAATTCAGAAGGCCGCAGCTATGGGCAACTGCTGACTGGCAGCTTCATCACACCAATGCACCCACTTATGCATCACATCTTGTGCAGAGTTTTTTGGCACAACATTGAATCACCCAGGTGACTCAGCCTCCCTACAGCCAAGATTTGGTTTCCTGGGACTTCTGGCTTTTCGCAAAGCTAAAAACATCTTTGAAAGGGAAGAGATTTCAGACAGTCAGTGAGATTCAGGAAAATTCGATGGGGCAGCTGATGAGAACTGGGAGAACTGTGTGAGGTCCCAAGGTGCCTGCTTTGAAGAGGATTGAGGTGTCATTGTCCTGTGTACAATGTTTCCTATATCTTGTGTCTTATTCAATAAATGTCTCTATTTTTCATATTACATGGCTGGACACCTTCTGGACAGACTATACACACAATGGGGCAAAAGTAGGTTCACAGTTGTGAATGCACAATTATTTTCTATAGGAACAACTGTATAACATATTTATCTCTCTATATATGTCTCCTGATAGAGAACCCCAATTAATATAGCTATTATTACACACAAATCAATTCATATATCACCTTAGGACCTATATTAGTCCAGTTTACAAGTAAAGAAACTGATGTTTAATAAACTTAACTCTTGGAAAGAAAATAAGAATGCTTTTAGATATACACAGTGAGGCAGAAGGTAAAACACAGGGTTTCTGATAAATTGAGCCGTGGCAATGAGCTGACAAGTTCACCTGCCAAAGGCAGAGAGCAGCAAGTATTAGGCAGTGGTCCTGAGAAGGCTGACAGAGCCATTAGAGCAAATGGGAATGAAAAAGCTGTCCCAAAGCAGGTGGAAATTTTGCTGGGTGGAACAAGGGGTACAGATGAACTAAAGAGATCATGCATTGCTTTGATAGCATGAACCCCAAAATTTGTAGAATTTTCACCAGAAGAGGTTTTTTACTTGAGAGAAAAAACAATCTTTAGTGAAGAATAGATGACTGTATTTCTCTGAGAAGAAACCTAATTTGATATTTCAATTGCATTTTCACTTTAAAATGTTTTGGAAAAAAGATGCTTCTCCTCTTGAACTTATTTCAATTGAAGGCTGAAAAGTCTTATTATCTTAAAGGGACAAAAACATAATTTTAAGCTATCTATACACAGTTCTGGTGTTCTTCTGCGGTAAATTAAATTTACACATTTGCTCCTGAATTTGCAATGTCTTCATTTTCCTCTCTGTTCATGCTTGTATGCTCTGTGTTTTGTAGGTTTACAGAGAAGTGTGGGAGAATAAAAGCAAGAGCATTCGAGGAGAAATTATTGTTTTTTCCATATGTAGAGGTTTGTTTGCCTGCAGCGGCGGCCTGTCCATCACAGCCTTGCTGCTCGGTTTTGCATGTGTCAGAATGTCAAATGAAATGTTTATTCTGCCCCTTTTTATTTTCCTGTTCATTTCTTGTTTTTAAAATAGAACATTCAGTATTTCTCCACTTTAAGAGGTCACTTTTAAAAGTGTTCATTGTTTTCCTAAGTGAGCACATCAAACATGGAAATATCTAATGCTTTAAAAAATGTACAAACATTTTTGAGGGTATTTAGGATAAGGTCAGCTCATAGCAGGATATGTACAAGTTTATTTAGCGCTGTTTCAAAAAACAAGAATAAACACTATTTAATATGTATTTTCAGTTCTTGGTCTCTAATTTCTGAAATTATCATAAGAGGAGATACAGTGGTTTCTCAATAAATGTTGAATGAACACATGCATAACCCCAATAAACTTGGAGTTTTGTATGAAGATTTGTGTGGATACTCATTTTGAAACCAGAGTTCATCTGAACAAAATAAATGGCAAACGATGTAGTTCATTCAGACACATCTCTAAACTATTAACAGAGGAAAAACAAATATTAACGCACAGCAAAAATGTTTAAAGATTACCCCTGCACAGCTCTTTACTATCCTCAGTATTTAATACATGAACAATAAAAGCCCCTCCAAACCTTCCTGTTCAACCCTCTCTCTAAAATTCCCTCCCAAGTTCCGACAGCTTGTCATTTTAAGGCCCATCTCTTTTATTTTCCTCTTCTTCATTTCAAATAGTTATTCTCCTTTTTGTTTATTGTGGTAAAACACACATAATACAAAATTTACCATTTTAAACATTCTTATGGGCACAGCTCTGTGGCACTAAGTATATTAACATCGTTGTACAACCATCTCCACTATTCACTTCCAGGACATTTTCGTCCCCCCAAACTGAACTCTGCACTCGTTAGACACTGACTCCCCCTCTCCCTCCCCTGAGGCCCCGGAAACCACCATTCGACTTTGTGTCTCTAGGACTTTGGTGATTGTAGGTACCTCATATGAGAGGAATTAAAAGGCATTTTTCTTTTGTGATAAGCTTATTTCACTTAGTATGATGTCATCCTCCTTGTAGCATGTGTCAGAATTTCTTTTCTTCTTATGGCTGAACATTAGGTATTGCATTATATGTATACAGCACATTTCATTTACCTATTCACCTGTCAGTGGAAACTTGGGTTGTTTCCACCTTTGGCTGTTACAAATAATGCTACTATGACCAAGGGTGTGCAAAAGCTGTTTGCTTTCAATTGCTTTCAATTCTTTATGGTATATTCTCAGAAGGACAATTGCTGTATATTATGGTCAGTGTATGTTTATTTTTTTGAAGAACTGCCATATTGTTTTTCATAGCAGCTACAGCATTTTATATTTCTGTCAGTAAAGCACAAAGGTTCCAATTTCTCCACATCCTCACCAGACTTGCTCTTTTCTGTTTTTCCTTTTTCTAAATAGCTGTCATCCTACTGAGCACAAGGTGGTATCATTATGGTTGTGATTTTCATTTCCCTGGTGACTAGTGATGTAAAACAGCTTACCCTGTGTATTCATTCTATTTTTTCTTTGGAGAAATGTCAATTTGTGTTCTTTATAAATTTTTAATTGAGTTATTTCTGTTTCATTCTTTAATTTTAGAAGTTCTCTCTATATTCTGGATATTAACTTCTTATATATATGATTTACATTCTTATTATTTCAGTTGCCTTTTTACTCTGTTGATAGAAGTATTTGTACAAAAGTTTTACATTTTGGCCCTGGCTGGTGTAGCTCAGTGGACTGAGTGCCGGCTGCGAACCAAAGTATCTCAGGTTTGATTCTCAGTCAGGGCACATGCCTGGGTTGCAGGCCACAGCCCCCAGCGACCGCACATTGATGTTTCTCTCTCTCTCTCTTTCTCTATCCCTTCCCTCTCTAAAAATAAATAAATAAAATCTTTAAAAAAAAGTTTTACATTTTGATAAAGTCCAACTTATGTATTTTTTCTTTTGTTGCTTGTACTTTGCTGTCATAGTTAAGAAATCATTGTGAAATTCAGTGCCATGAAAATTTTCCTCGATGTTTCCTTCTAATAGTTTTATAATTTTGCTTTTATGTTTAGTTAGGTCTTTGCTCATTTTAGTTAATTTTTCTAAATGAGGTAAGGGAAGGATCTATTATTAGTTTGCATCTAGACTTTCAGTTTTCCCAACAGTATTTGTTGAAAAGATGATCCTTTCTTCATTGAATGGTCATGTAGAAATCACGTAACCATATATGCAAAGGTGTCTTCTAGGCTCCTATTCCAGACCATTGGTCTACATTTTGTCTTTATGTCAGTGTCTCATTGCTTTCATTATTGTAGCTTTGTGATAAGTTGGGAAAGCAGCACATGTGAGACCTCTAAGTTTGTTTTCCTTTTTCAAAGATTGTTACACCTATTGAGGGCCCCTTGGAATTTCATATCAATTTTAGGATGGAATCCACTATTTCTGAAAAAATAACATTGGGATTCTAATAAAAATTTCATTGAATTTTAGATCATTTTGGGTAATATTGACTTCCCAATAAAATTAAATGTTCTGATCCATGAACATAACATTTATTGGTTTCTTATTCAGTTACTTTAGCAATATCTTATAGTTTTCACATAAAAGTCTTTTGCCTCCTTGGTTAAGTTCATACATAAGTATTTTGTTTGTTTGATACTGAGTAGAATTGTTCTCTTAATTTCTGTTTCAGATTGTTCATTGGTCATGTACAGAAATGTAATTGATTTCTGTGTGTTGATTTCATATCCTGCCATCTTTGCTAAATCTTTTATTAGTTCTAACAGGGTTTTTTTGTGTGAAGTTTTAACAGTTTTCTATATAAGATAATGTCATGTGTGAACAGAAATCATTTTACTTCCTCTTTACAATTTGTGTGCCTTTTGTTTATTTTTCCTCACCTAGTTGCTCTGGCTAAGATTTTACTAATGTGTTGAAGAGAAGTGGGGAAGGCAGGCATCTTGACTTGTTTCTGATCTTAGAGGAAAAACTTGTCTTTTACCACTGAATATAATGTTGGCTGTAGGTTTTTCACATATGCCTTTATCATGTCAAAGTAGTTTTCTTCTATTTCAAATGTACATTTTTTTAATCATGAAAGGGCATAGAATTTTGTCAAATGACTTTTCATCTATTGAGATAATAATGTTTTCCTTATTTTCTATTAACATGTTGTGTTACATTGATTGGTTTTTGTGTTGAACCATCCTTGCATTCCAATAATAAATTCCACTTTCTTGGTGTATAATCTTTTCAGTACACTGCTGAATTTGGTTTCCAAGTATTATATTAAGAATTTTTGCATTAATATTTACAAAAGATATTGACCTACAATTTCCTTTCCTTGTAGTGTCTTTTTCTAGCTTTAATGTCATGGTTACACTCCTTTTTAAATTAAAAAAAAACTCAGTAAGGCTATCCTCTTTCTTTCGGCTTTTCAATTTTTATATTCCCTTAGAGATTCTTATTCTTCCTTGGAGGTACATTTATGAAGGCTAGAGCTGAGGTGGAGTACGGAATGAGACACAATTTTCTTTGGCAGCCAAAGGAAGTAGCAGATTGCAAATACCTATGACAATATTTTTCTATTGTCCTTGGCATAAGTGAATTAGTAAATTTAATTATATTACATAATTGGAGATAAGTCTTCCAAAAATGTCCTCAACATTGGTTGAAGAGCATGTGAAGTTAATGTTGCTCAAAATTTTTGTTGTTTATCATGTTATGTTTATCACTTTACTTAAATGTCTTCAAACATAGAGCTATACATAAGTTTCAGCTATATACAGCTCTTACAAAAAAGCAAATTAAAATTAAAAATTAAGTGCAGATTCTATTGAGCCAATCAAACTACCAATTTTGTGACAAATGATGTTGTTTTTTTTCCAAAAAAACCCCAAAATGATTAGTTCCCATGTTACCAGTTGCTACTACAAAAAATATTTTGAGCTCATCTTGCTTACACCACAATTTGTTTTGTCATGACTCAGTTTTCCCACAGTTTTTTTTGTATGAATTATTGAAAAATAGTTTTGATTGGTATTTGATCTGTAATGTTACTTGGACTTCACTTGACTTTTATATCATCGATATATTTTTGTGCCTTGGTTATTTTTGCCTTAATCGGGGATGATTAATCCACTGGTGTTTGAAACAGATAACATAGTAAACACACACTGACATGTGGACATCAAAATAGTTTGGTGTTAATCTAGTTACGAGGAGGCGATGGTCATTCAAATAATCTAAAGCATAACTGTGTTAATTCTTAAATTAGCACTAAAGTGAATAACTCAGATTCAAATTTAAACTCCCTAATAGTAAACACAGGTCTACCCCTCCCCTCAAAAAAAAGCCCTGGTATAAGGAAATAGATATTGACTGAAGCAGAATGGGGAGGAAGGTTGAGGAGAACAAAAGAACTTAAGAGGAAGTGAGGGGAGGAAGCTGTGTGTAGGGTGGTTCTGGTGCTTCTTCTCTCTAAGGCAATCAGCAGTTGCTTGGGCACCGAATCAGAGATGTGATGAAGCATAAGGTTAAGGGACATGATGAATAGCAGTGTTCAGAAAAAAAAGATAAAGATAAAGAACCAAACTGATACAAGAAAGCAGGTTGTTGTTCCAAGGGCCTGGTAAAGAGAACTTGGCAGGGAACAGAAGGACAGTTCTCAGGGAGCTTCAGGTGGGGAAGCCCGTTCAGGGAAACTGATGCAAGCAGAGGCCAGAGGCTAAAGCCCAGCAAACTCTCATTTCCATTGTGCGCTTTCCCACAGGTGGGGCTGCAGAGTAGAGAAAGGCTGAAAAATGAGAGCTAGATTCTGGAGACAGATGACTTGTTTAACAACTTCATCAAGGTCCAACTCTTACTGGAACTAATATAGTGAGACAAAGTCTACGAAACAACTAGACCAAAGTAAGACAGGGGTCAAAGTGACCACAAGGAGAATGACCGCACTTTTTCTGGGTCTCTGCCCCTCGCTGCAGAGTTGCCAAACACTAACCACCCACTCCCTGCCCCAGAAAACCACAAATAGTCAAAATTCTCCCAACTAATTCATACATATCTTTATTTACTTAATTATCAAATGTTACTTATTTAGCCAGGGCATGGCTAGGCACAGAAGATACAATGGTGAAAAAGACAGGGGCACTGTCCTTCTGCCACCTTCAGCCCCTGCAGGGATCCAGATGGGAGTCCTACAGTCTGGTTTTGTGAAGGAGCTGCGGCAGGGTGGTGAGTGTCGGTGGCAAGAGATTACACTGGGAGCTTAAGCAGAATCCAAAGGAGCTCTTTCCAAGCCACTAAAGTATTTTACGCTTGGGAGTAAAATGATCAGTTGGAAAAAAAAAAAAGAAAAATTATAATGAAATGATCAGTTGAAACAATCTTAAAAGAATGCATTATGGATGTGTTCACCTATGGTCTCCTCAGCACCCACATAGAATCTAATATTTCATATACCTGTTCTGGCTTTTGAAGTGAGGTTTCTAGCCACTCACCTTATTTACCAGAGGGTTTCAAAAGTAATTGCTCATAATGGTCTGGCAGGGAATTAAGTGCATGTAATGGGCTGGTAAAGCATTATTAAGTAGCAGTGGTGACTCTGGTGAAGGAGGGTATCTAGGCCCATCTCCAGGGCAGCCATTACTCAGTTCTGCTGAATATTAATGCACAGCAACATTAGCAGAAGTGAGTTATATTGTACAGACTTATTTGAAAAAAATCTGTGAGCTACGATCTTAGGATCTGCTCTTGGACCACTGGTGTGTGACCTCCGTCACTGTCTGCTACAGTTAGGAAATCTGTGAAGTTCTCACTCGCTGCCAAAGAAAACAACAGTAGTATCATTTATTCTGAACAGGTTGCAACTGGTCAGGTTTTCCTAAAATCTGTTTTCTTTAAGAATCATCAATCTAATACTCAGAATGATTCACTTCACAGTTCAGATAGTAAAATAAATTCATGCTGAAGCACAGAAGGAACAGTAATTTCAATATGTTGAAAAGTACCTAAGTATCAATCTGGGAATGAAGCATGTGGGGAAGCACTATAGGAACTAACTTTCACTTAGCAGGCAAACACTTTCTTACACTTCCCAGGACAATATTATGTGTGTGTGCTACTCACAGAAAAAGTAAAGTGTTAGAGGAAAAATACAAGAGCAGGCTGATGGTAAAATGAGGAAATTATTACTCTTTTATATAATATAAAATTATATACTTGAATTCACTGATATGTTGTTTGAAATCCAAATGTGTTTTGTAATGCCTTCCTGAAAATCATCGCTAAAATGGGTCAGAACACATACAACAGGCAACCAATGAATGTGTAAGTAAGTGGAACAACAAATCGATGACTCTCTCTTTCTCACCCACCCTCCATCCCTCCCTCTCCCTTTCCCTTCTTCTCTCTCTTTATTATCAATAAAAAAATTTTTAATTTCACTTTTTTATAGTTTATAATGTTAACACTTTATAATTCCCTGTGCTATATAACTTATAAACCCCTTGTTCTTCAACAGGACCTGGTCAAAGTGAATTGGATGGAGTTCAAATCAGATGTTGCAATCTAGACCCTGGTAATAAAACTCCATTTACATAACATAAATGGTATCTATGGAATTTATGTGACCTGCTGCTTCTGCCTACTAACAAGTTCTAGAGTCTGGGTCGAGACTCTTCAGCATCTGCATTGCTCAGTTTCGTATTTGTAAAAAAACAGAAGTTTGACTTAGGTTAAGGCACATTATTTAAAACTTGGAAATAAGACAAAAAGTTGGATACTATGCCTTTTCAATATCACATTGGGACAGTTTTTAAGAAGTTTGGGCTACTAACTCTTTGATTAGACCCCCAGTTAGACTATACTGGAAATGTAGACTATTTTTTAAAAATTGAAATATAAAAATCTACTTGGGGCAGTTAGGAAATCTATTTGACTCTCTTTTGATGCACCTATGTTTTAGTGACCCAATTCTTTCATTTTATTTTACATTACAGCCCCAAATATTTGCAATTGTGTTTTGAATTTGAGTTATTTTACAGGTTTTGCAAGCATTTTTCTTTCCAAGAAACATATGAATTCTTGTAGAGAAAAAAATGATGCTTCAATAAAAATTAGGAAAAACCACTAAGGGCATTTGTTTTTAATAAACAATATGCACAGCTGTAGCAATGTTGGTGAGGACACTTGCCAAAGAGCTACATATTTGCTACTACAAACTGTTCCGTTCACCCTTTATCCAGTAACAGCTGGTGAAATGGTATTTAAGGACAGTTTGATTTAATCTAATGAGAAACTATGCTGCAATGCATGATACTGCCTGCAGAAAATAATTGGACAAACATTGATTTTTTATGTTGCTATAATAGTTACATTTTCAATAAATAGGAATTTATATGCATATTTATTTGGCAACATTCCTCTCTACAGAAAAACTAGTCATTTGTTCTTAACAGGCACATACAAACAAACACATATGCATGCACACACATATACATGCAAAATGCACATAAATTAACACCCCGTGCATATGAATACAGTACAGAATTGCAGTGTCAAGGCTGCCCAAGGGGAGCAAAACTATTTGGAATACAGGTTTAGAGCTCATGGCTTTCTTTGAAACTAGAATTATCGACACACAAGTCACTACTTCAAGGAAGACCAGCAACTGTGAGAGTAGCAAAGAGTAACTGAAGCCTCCTGGGGACCAAAGTCCACACACTTCAGTTTCTCTGGGGTGACTGCAGAGAAAAAGGAGGCTCCTGACTCTCCACAGCTCACCCTGGAAACCCCTGACAGAGGAAACGTCATGTGTGGCTGCTTGCACATGTGCACATGCACACGACTTCTTTTTCTTGAATCTTCTCAGTCCCAAATGCTGCAGGCACTAGAACAAGGAAAGATGCCCTGGTGGTCTCTCTGTCATGATTTGCTGCCAGGAAGTACTTGAAACCATGGAAGACGCATCTTGCTGAAATCTGAATCAAGTTTTATTGCATTCAAGGTTCAGGTCGTTTGCATAAACAATCAAACTTCTAGCCGATCTCTAAGAAATCCACTTTTTTTGAAAAATATATGAATATTCATCAGGTACATTAATATATCTGTGTATACATAAACTATATATATTGTTCTAATTGATCCTTGCAATTTTAAAGATATGTCTCATTTTAGATTGCAGTTTCTTAGGTGATAGGATATCATATCTATGTAAGGCTGAATTATAATAGACACTATGTTTGATAACATTTATATAAAAGTGTTATAGAATAAATATCATTTTCTTATCAAATTATTAGGTCTCAGTCACTCATTATGTTGATAGCATGCAACAGTGACTGGTATATTTTTAGTGGACTATAAATGTTGTAAGTTATGAATTACTAAAAACTATATAAAAGTGAACACTGAGGAATGTAAGAGGCTGATTTACAATGCATACAATGATGTCAGAGAAGAAAATAGTAAGAACTATTAGTAAAAACTATAAATGATACAACCATCATAGTTCTTGAAAAATAGTTGCAATAAAAATATTTGCTGAATTAATGTATAACAGCACGGTATCCTTTAATATTGACATAAATACAGCTCCATAACTCAGTAGCTCCCAAATGAAGACTTTAAAACACACAATACTTTGAAAATCACAGAATTTGGAGAGGTTCACAAAAATATCAAGTTGGCATCTTTATATTTAAATATCCATTGCATTTTGGCAAGACATTTGTAACAAGAAAGTCACTTAGAGGCAAGCTTTTACTTCATATCTAAGAAGGAGAGAGTTCCAAGGGGTTGAATTAGTAGCACACGAATGCTTTCAGCCATGACTGAGTAACTGGTGCTGGACTAACCTTCTATTAGTGAGCAAATAGAGAAATGGGAAAATATATTGAAAAGGAGTTTTCAGGTTGGAATCATAAGCATTACAGAACTCTGATCTCTGACAAAAGAAAATCAAACAAGAATGCCCACAATCATCCAATGCTCTGGTAGAAGACAATCATCCAGCTTCAGGAAGAAAATCGCAGCCAGGGCAGAGAGAGAGCAGCCCCACCGAGCTCAGGAAGCAAAGATGAGAGTGTGGAGAAGAAGTGGCAAGGATCTTCAGGGAAGAGTATTTGTGAAGAGATAGGTGTGCAGGGTCACAGAAGTCCATATAGGAGTCTCCAGCGACTTTATGTCCGAGGACTGGGTTATACATGAGCAGGGAAATCTTCCTGAAGGGTTACTAAATAGCAGCCTCTATGGAGTTGAGAATAGAACAAAGAAGATACTAGAGGTTGAGCAGTGCTAAGATACCAGCAACTCTGGAGCCCTAGTCCTATTAGATTGTAGAGACAATGTCAACATCTTATTAGCAAATTTGGCATCTATCTAAGTGAGGTATCAGAAAGACTTCTTTAGAAGTAAGGACCACATTCTAAAGGCAGTTCTACCCTAAACCCACATTAACAAAGTGTATCATCACTCCCTAACCAGTTTCACAGGGAAGCAGCTTAGATACTGAGTCGTAGCAAGTTGGAGAGGCTTGAGGAAAAATTTGAACTTTCCAGAGATTCACACTAATGAGATTTAAAACCAAACTTAACTAATTCAGGAGGATCAGACAGTAATTGAACTGTTTGGAGAATCAAGAGTCAAAACTCTTCAGTGGAAGAAAACAATCCTAGATTTCAACAGCATTTTATCTATAGTTTTCATTATTAAATAAAAATTGCTAGATACAAAGATGTGAGAGCAAGAGCAGGCTTGGGACTCTCAACCAATCTCATTAGATGCACTCGAGAATGTCCTGAGGTTGTTACTGTTGCTTTACCTGAGGAGTAAGTAGGCTCATATCCAGTATCTTCCAAACAATTTGGAGCAACCAAGAAGAAAACAAACTCCCTAAAAATGGCAAAAGGGCATTCTTTTAAGGAGCTTAGGGGTTTTGTTTTGAGTACTTGAAGGCTGGGAAAATTTGCCCCTTTGACTAGGAATACTTGTTCTGAGTAACCACATTTAAGCAGTTAGGTTCTTGTAACTTTTACACATAGTAAATGGGTGGATCTAATCTAATCACATGATCCCTTTAAAAGCAAAAGGTTAAGTCAGAGAGATTCAAAGTGCCAACAAAGCTCTCTTGCTGACTGGAAGCTGGATGAGGACACAGGCAAGGGCTGGAGAGTCATTCCAGAAGCTCAGAGGAACCCTTGGGCTATAGCCAGCAGGAAAACAAGGAGACTGGTCCTGCAGCCACAAGGAGCAGGATTCTGCCAACAACCTGAATGAGGCAGGAAGTGGATTCTGGCTGATACCTTGATTTTGACCTGGAAAGAGCTTAAAAAGAACCTCGTGGAGTACCCTTGGTCCTCTTGGTCTGCAGAACAATGAGATAATAAAAGCATTTTGTTTAAAGCATCCAAGTTTGAGATAATTTGTTCCACAGCGAAAGAAAACTAATACAGAATTTAATAGATACAAGTGTAGAAAAGTGATGGCTATATTAAGCTTTGTGTTTTTATCTAGCTTTATTGAAATATAATTGATATATAACATTGTGCCAGTTTAAGGTGCATGATGTGGTGATTAGATTCATGAATACATTGTAAGGTGATTACCATAATGAGGCTCATCGCTACATGCTCTACCTCACACAGTTACCTTTTTTGGTGGTGGTGGTGGTGGTGAGAGTATTCAAGATCTACTCTCTTAACAGCTTTTAAGTATGCATTGCAGTACTGCTAACTATAGTCACCATGTTGTACATTAGGTCCTCAAAATGTTACACTTTGATTGTGTGAAAACTCCTTGCAGCTTCGATGCTAGAGTGAAGAGAAATTAGGATGTAAAAAGTTCTGAAGTTGCAGGTGAAATAAACAAACACACCGTAACAAGTTTACTTTCACTCGATTAAATTAATATTTCCACCACTGAACAGAATGGGGCTAGAAACTGACAATGAATTGAGATTCCTCATCCAGATAATGCAACAGACCCTCTTCACACTACAGTGATAGTATAGTGGTTATTATTAACACTAATAGTGAAAGTGCAAAATCAATAATTGTATATAAAAATAATTTTTAGAGTTCTTTCCCATTGTTTGTGTATGTGATATCTCAGATTTTTATTTTTGGCTATTTCACTTCAGGAGCCGAGGAAAGAAAAACAAGAATCATTCCGTTTAGAGAGACGTGCCGTGTTATCTGACCCACAACAGAACAGAAATAAAAATCATAATGTGTATATTTGGTTTAAACGTTGACTTTCAAGTCTGGCTTAACATGCACAATAACTCATACTGGTCAGTACAAGTCCTCCACACACACATTTTCCCCCATGTAAACCACAGCAGTGAGTTTGGATAACACTGGTACTTTAATTAGCACTTGCTAATAGGGCGGTGTCTTGAGGGAGAAGAGACAGTGGTGCATTTCCTCTGCTGCTGAAGTCACACGGATCAGCTAGTTGTTGGATTGCAGAGGTGGCGGGAGAGATGGACATTTCAGGCCCCATGTGGTATCTCTAAATCAACAGCAGGGCAGACTAGCAACAGCTGTCCTTACTGGCACCCACGGGAAGTCGGTAAGGGCAGAAGAGTCAGCCTGTAGAAGCAGCACAAGGCAGGATCTGTAACAGAGCCGGACTGCACCTCTAAGGAATGTGAGGCCTCTCGTGAGTCACTTACCCCCTTGTTAAGCAGTCGTTTCTTTAGGTTAAAATAAAGGAGATGAACTTAGTTACCTCTGCTCCCCATTTCAGTTTTAACAATTTACAAGGCAATTTTTGAGGGTGAGTTTGGTTTTCTGCAGTGCATTATTTGCCAACGTAGAGTTTATTGCATTCATTTGAGAGTCAAATTTCAAAATGAGTGTCTGGTTTACTTTAAGGTCAGTCCAGCAAGCTGTAATACTCTGAAGACACCGGGTTGAACAAAACCAAACTCCGCCCCATGGAGGATACCTTTAAGCAGGTTGGCTCCATTTTTTTCTTTATCATCACCAAAAGAATTAAAATTTTCCACTGGGATAGCTGTTAGCTGGATTTTCAAAAAAATTGCCTGAATCTAGTCAAGTGGATATTTACAGGGTGCTTGAATTGTTACTTAGAGTATTATTTGAATCTTCACTTAAGATTTAAACTTTAAAGTTACCCATGTTTATTTACACAAGAAAACATTCTGATCAGTGGAAAGCATAAATCTCTTTTCCTCTCTTATTCTCATAAGCATATAAGTAAGAAGTACTTTTATCTTGGAAAGGCTAAAAGCGAAATGCGTGGAAATTATTTGTTTCTTTGCATCATCGGGCCCATTTCCGTGCTGCTGTGAATCAGTAAATAACTGTGCCATCCACATCCAAATAGGTTATACAGTTTAGACCATGAGTTGCCAACATTGAAGAGTCTATTAGCTGTTTTTTTTTTCTGTTAGTACCATTGAGCTTAATTCTATAATTATTCCATCTGAGAAGCTTTCACTGAAGTCAATGAGTGTGTCAGAATAAATATCATTACAATATTTGGCCAACTGTGTAAATGAATGAAATCTGGCTTTTATTAATTTGGTGTTTCTCAGTTAAGAGCTCAACATCCTAAGCAATTTGTAGGTATGTTTCTAGTGGTGCTTATTTGTACCCAAAATGACAAGGAGAAAAGATTTGTTTTCCTTTCTACAGACTGTATCCTGCTTTCTGAGATAAAGAAAAGAGTTTTTTTCTGAAATGTTAATTGGAACTAAATTCTTAGACAACAAAAAGGAATAAAATGACATTATTTCTTCCATTTTACATTAGTAAAATATAAAGCACTGTAGGCCTGCAAAAAATTGTCTTCTGTTTTCTGATGAAGCTTGTGATTATATTTTTCAGGTTTGGTTTGAAAAGCTAAGACATCTGTTTATCCAGTGCATACAGAATAACTCTCATGTCTCCTTATCTCTGAAGATTTCAAAGGCTTTCCTTCTAGTTTAAAGCCTTTGAAGAAACAGTAATCAAAGACAAAAATTATCAGAGGTACATTTTTGTTTTCCAAACAATGAAAATAACACCCTCCTTGGATTTCAGGCACTAGCATAAACCTTCAAAGTTGGAGATTTGCCATTGAATCAGAAAGCAATATTGATAAGTAGAGGCACAAAAGCAAACTAAGAGAGCATTTTCTCTACTTCATATTAGTGCATACATTTAAATTTAATATGTGAATAATTTTTAAAAAATACTCCAATGCACGACATCAAATAGCGCACCCTCGCACTGTGCGACAGAATGCATCTGGCTGCTGTGTGAGTTCAGACAAAATACTAGTTTGAACACAAAGTTTTTATTTAAGTTCATTTTGCAATTTGAAAAGGTTGAATTAAGAGCAGTGAGAATCTCAATGATAATAAAAGGAACTGCACCACACAAATAAGGCAAGGGTGGTCCTAATACCACTGTGCTCAGGATACTCTGGGACCTGGGTAGTGGCAGAGTTGACTGCCCTTCAGGACCTTCAGGCACTTATGTGACTTTCAGGATACGTAAACCCATGTATAAAGAAGCTGCATTATAAGGAGCTGATGACTTACTCTGTCATCTTCATTTCAAAAAGAGTGGTATAAAAATGCTATCTTTCACCCTTTTGACCCTATTTTGTAAAGATTTTGAGTTCTGGCCTCCTTCTGCATTAAGGAAATTGAAAGTAGTCCTTCAGAATAGAGGGTTGATGCCGTAGCTCCACCTGGGGTGGAAGGGTAGCTGTCTTGTATCGCAGAGGAAATAAGAGCAACTCACATTTCCTGCCCGGTTGTAGGACAAGGTCTCTCCCCAGGCACTCCCTTCTCCAGCAAAGAGGAAATGGAGTTTCAGATTGTATTTGAAAGGTAAAAATGACCTTTGGATTGGAGTTAAGTTTTAGTCATTAAAGCTGCAAATAGAGATATTTCTGGAGTCCAGAGCAAGAGGCAGCATGAATTTTACTAGAAGAAACCTTCTCTTTTCAAAATAAGAAGGGATAAAGGTAAAAGTCAAGATGAAGAGAAACTTAATCCAGAAAGCTCAGCGATGTATAGTTCTTGATTTGGTTACCTGTATTGTCAGTCAAGAATCAGACATACGTGGGTCTGTTTCTAGGTTCCCAGTTCTCCTCCATTTGGCTCATTCATCTAACCTTTCTTTGTAACAATTCCCACCTGGAGATGTCTTTGTGCTGTCTCATCATGGCTAGGGCCAGCTTTCCAGAATTCCCTTTCCTGTGTGTTTCAGGTTAATGTGGTCCACAAGAGACTTACTGGGGGTGAAATGTGAAGAGCAGAATTGAAGCAGCAGCTCTACGATTCCTATGCTTAGAATGCTGAGGCAGGATCTCCAAGCACATTTGTACAGTAGCTCTGAGTCACTGGGTGTGGGTGGCAACTTGCAATGCAATTTTCCCTTCCCTAGGATCCTCTTCAGCCTTTCTGGGGACCACTTGTGCATTTAGGTCCATGGTAAAGGGTGCCAGCTTCTCCTGCAGGACTCCCACTTTCTCAAGGTTGGAAGCAGTGTGAACATTTTTAAGGGACCTAGCTTGTGCTCATGATTTTCCCAGCTCTGCCAGTTTGCCCTGTAGACTCCAAGACCCAGCACCAGAAGCAAAGACAACAAACAGCTTTGCAACCAGGTCCCCTGAATGGGCAAGTTGAACTCTCTGTACCAGATACACACACACACACACACACACACACACACACACACACACACACATCTACTGATACCTACATATACCTATATCTTAGTGCTTCTGATTCTCTGACTGAACCTTAGTGTGGTATCACTTCAGGGTAACAAGTTCTCCATCTTGTTCTTCAAGAATATTTCAGCTTTTCTTGTCCCTTAGCATTTTTATATATGTTTTAGAATCAATTTATTAACTTTCCTGTACACATACACATACATTTATACTTGCACACACAGCTATAGGAGTTTTGATTGAGAAGGCACAGGGAGGCATAGGGGGAGCTGAGATCTTCTTATATTGACTTTTCTAGAGATGTGATTCTCAGGCTTTCGGATATGCATACAATTCACAAGCAGGTTTTGTGAGAATACAATTTATGAGTTAGTAAGTCTGGGATGGAGCCCAAGATTCTGATTTCTTACAAGCTCCCAGATAATGCTGATGCTGTTGGTCAGTGGACCACACTCTGGGTACTAAAGGTCTGGACAGGGCACATCTTCCCATTTAATTTCTCTAATAATATTTATGGTTTCCTGGATAAAGGTCTTGCACATATTTTGTTCCTAGGTGTTTGAAAGTTTATAAATTATATCTGTATTCAAAATTTTTATATTCCATTTGTTGTTGATTTATAGCAATGCAATTGATTTTTATATGACTTTGTCTTGCTAAACTCACTTATTAATTCTAATAATTTATCTCTATAATCTTTTGGATTTTCTACAAATATAATCATCATATTAAAATGACAATTTTATGTCTTCCTCTCTACACCATTTATGTTTTATTACTTTTTCTGGCTTGATATCCCTGATGAAAATATCTAGGACAATGTTGAATATCACTGAATGGTGATAGTGGACATTTTTATTTTTTCCCCAATATCTCAATTTCAAAGAGAAAGAAATCTTGTCATATTTGAGTATTAAGTGTCTTTTCACTACAGAAATATATCTTTTATCAGATTAAGAAAATTTCCTTTCATTCTTATTAATTTTTAACATGAATGATTTTTAATTATCTGAAGTGTTCTGCATTTATCACAACAATCTAATAATTTTCTCCTTTACTCTGTTAATGTGATGAAATAAAACATGATGATTTACTTTTAAATGTTAAATCAACATTGTGTTCCAGGAATAAACATGACTTGGTCATAATATATTATCTTTTTTTATATATTTATGGATTGGACTGGTTTGTTTAGGAGTTTTGCTTTTATGTTATTAAGTGAAATTTTCCTGTAATTCATCCTACTTTTATTGCCCTCAGGTTCACTCACTAGCAAGAATACACCAGCTAACCTCATATAAGTGTAGGAAATACCTGTTCAGCAGACTTCTTTTCTATTCTGTAGAAAATGTCTTGTATGATTGACATCATTACTTCATTTCCTATTTTGTAGCATCTGGATCTAAAATTTTCTTGGTCAACAATTTTACATACAGGTTGCACGTGTCATATCTTAAAATATTTTTTCTACTTTTGGAAAATTGTGTTTTTCTAAGAATTTGTACATTTAAGTCATATTTGCAATTTTGCTAGCATTAATTTGGCCATGCTCCTTTATTATGCTGTCCTCGCCTATGTAATTATTGACTCATCTCTACATGGGAAGCTGTCAGTGTCCCTCCAAATTTTAGGGACATTTTCTAATGTCCCTTATAATTTCCTTATTGAATTCACAGATTTTGTTATAAGAACATTTCTTGTGACATTTTTGAAAATATGAGATACTCAAATTACTTTTTGTTAGAAAATAGTTTTCAGAGTAAGCCTCCTCTGTCCATGAAAGAACAAATTGAATATTTGCTGAGATTTTCTTTATCTCCAAATTATGGTCACTTTTTAAAAAATGTTACCTATGCCTGAAAAGAATGTATTATCTGCAAATGTTAAATGCAAGGTTCTATAGAGAGTCATTATGTCAACTTTGCTAATCCCATTGTTTAAATTGTTTAAACTTCCTAGAACTTCCTGAGATATGCCTGCTTATTAAATAAGTTACTGGGAGAATTTTGTGAAAATCTCTCAGAACTTTGGATTATTTTATTTCACATTGTATTATATTAATTCTGCCATTCAAATGTTTTACTAAACTTATAAAAATCGGTATATTTTCCTAATAACTTTCATATTTTGTTATTATGAAGTTCCTCTCTCTATCATCAATTTTTAAGAGTCCTCTGTCTGATATTAATATAGCTACTGCAGCTTCTATTTTGTTTTCAAACATTTTTTGTTCTTTTATTTCTTATTTGTCTGTGTAAGTAACACATGGTTAGGTTTTGTTTTTCATCCACTATCACTCTCTTTATCACTAATTAGAAGCTTTAGACCCATATATATTTAATATAAATACTGAAATAATTGAGTTTAAAACAATCACACTCTGATTTTTATTTGTCTAGCCATGCTATGTCGTTCTTCTTACTTGCTTCCTTTTGGACTGATTTTGTCTTATTACATCATTTGCCATCTTCTTCTCATATGCTTGGAAGTTATTTATTCTTTTGTGATTATTATGATAGTTTTCCTAGAAATTGCCACATGTGATTTTTGGATTGTAAAGCCTAAAATTATTTTTAATTCTCTCCTGTTCTTAACTAGTGAAAAGAATTCAAAACACTTTGTTTTTCTACCCCTAACTTATATGTTATTGTTACCATTTATTAAACATTTTATGTTTTAAGCCCATAAGACATTCTTACTATTAATTAATATCATCATTCAAGTTAGATTGACCCACATATTCCTGTTTTTAAATTGATTTTTTCAGCATTAGGTTGTTGGCATTAGTTTTGGAAGTATTACTATGATGTGTAATAGGTGTGGATTTCTTTTGTCATATTCTAATTTGTGCTTGAATCTGTGGCTTGAAATCCCTCATTGAAAGTTCTTATCCATTACTTAACAAATATTGCTTTTATCTCATTCTTTCTCCCTATTCGTTTTGTGCTTCACTAACCTGCCTGTTAGGCTTTTTCACTTCGTCTTTATGGTCTTACTCCCTTGTGTTTTCCATCTTTTTGTCTCTCTGTCCTATCTGCTATTTTCTTTTGACATATTTCCAGTCTACTAATGTTCTTTTCACTGTCATCTAACATGCTCTTAAACTTATCTACTATATTTTAAAATTTAATCTTAGAATTTCTTTCTTTTTATATTTTCCAGTACTCTGCTCAAACGCACAGTCTTGTTTTTTTATTTCTTTGTACATAAATGGTGATTTTAAAGTCTATATCTGATTATTTCAATATTTGGAGGCCATATAGGGATACTTTTACTATTTTTTCTGCTCGTTTTAATTTATAATGTCTTGTCTGCGTGAATGCCTTGTTATTTTTTTTTTATTCTGTACCAAATGTTGTGTTGGTAATATCTACATGTGGAAATAATCTGAGGTCTACAAGAACCCTCCAGAAATCATTCATGTTTGATTTGAGAGAGGACATGTGAGACCTAGCTAGCTATCTGGATCACTCTATGCACATTTCTTATATTGAAATCATTTGAAGCTGAACCACCCTTCCTATAAAAGCCTATCGTTTTTGGTTTACCTTTGCAACTGCAGAGGAGTCTTTTGAAATTCCTAACTCACTGCGATTGAGGTTTATCTGAACTCTGTTCCTGACAGGTTCTATGTCCAATTCCTTCTTCTCAGCTCCATAAACTTTCAGAACTATTGCTCTGTTTCTCATCCTCAAACAGGCCCCCCTGATTTACCAAATACCAAATGTGACCCTAGATGCCAGTGTTGGCGCCCCTCTTGGGCTTCTGTCCTTCCATTGGCTCTCACATGCTTTTTTCTTCACTATTTCAGGATTTCTATGATACTTTCAAGTAAATCTAAACAATTTTTTTCTAGAAGAAATCATGAGACTTGTTCTGAATTGTCAAATAGCCATTAATAAAAGCAGAATTTCATACTCTCTACACTGTCCTTGAGATTAATTTTCAAACATATTTTTACCATCAATTTTCATATATATGTATATATATATATATATGTAAAGCCCTTTCTACTCTATCTAGAGAACTATTATAAAAAAATAAAAACTTCTGATTTTTAAAAATCCCTTGAGTATAAAGTGGAAAAGTTTAATTTAAAGAAAAGTGAAATGAGTAAGTGCATTTAGATCAGCAAATTAATTTCTCCCTTCTTCTCTTTCCCTAAAATCAATATAATAAATAAATAAAATGGATCAGTGATTTTCAGCCAGTGTGTCAAAGAATTTTTTAAACATGAAATACCTGACAGATGACAACACAACAATAGTTGTCTGGTGTGAATGAATCAAAGTGATGCCTATTTTTGTCAGACTGGCAAAACTTATTTTTTGGTGTGCTGCAGAATTTAGTAATTAGTTTATGTGTGCCATTAGATGAAAAAGGTTGAAAATCACTGATTTAGATGGGCATCTGCCCATTTTTTGTAGCCCAACGTGTCTTAGTTGAAGAAAATGCCTCTGTGAGAGCCTTGTTGCAAGGATAAGTCCGTCCTTCCACCTCTCCCTGTGAAAGCCCAGGAGGAAGGTCCAGTCTCTATCGGGAGCCAGCACAAACAACAGTGACAGAGGATCAGGTCATCGATCTCTCCTCCTCAGGACCTTGGTGTTTAGGGGAATCATAGTCAGAGTGAGGATAACTGAGAAATTACAGTGAACACTGCAGTGTTTAGAGCCTGGGAATAGAAGGCGTGTGTGTTGAGCACCAGTATCTGCATGAATGTCCGGCAGTATGGGGCCCAGGGTTTCAAATGTCTGAAATATTATTCTAGTTTGCTTGATTGGCTTTCAAGCTCCCCTTTATTGCATATTTGTAGAGCCTGACTATTTAAGTTTTTACTTAATATGCTTCCAATAAATTGCTTTGCTCTGTAAATTAGCCAGCATTAATTCTGTTGCTTGGGAATTGGTTAAGTGGAGATCAATTAACAAAATTTCTACTGAAGATATAAAATAACTCAATATTTCCTGTAATGAGTATATTTAATTTGTTAAAATGTATGTGCTCTAAATTACATGTACATATCTCAATAGTAATTCTATTCTTCTGATTTAAAAGAAATGCATGACTACTTCAGAAGCTGTTATCCACATATTTTAAAAGATTCTTATTTATGCATTTTAACAAACTAAAACTGAGTTAGAAGATACCCATCAATCCTTGAAACAATTTTCTTAGTGATATGGCATATTAACAATTGTAGGTGTAGTTTCAAGAGAAGCTATTAAGATATTTAAGTTCCATTTCTTTAAGCAAATTTTAGTTTTGCATATGACATAATATTAATTTCAAGGTTCAGGGTTTGATGTTTAGCTGATTGCAAGTTGCTGGGGAAGAACTAAGATGCTACCATAAATCAGCTTGATAGTGTGGAAAGACTGACCTAAATTAGGGGTTCAAAGATAAAGTCCTATTTAAGGTAAAGGAAAGTGTTCAATGAGAATCTCATTGTCCACACCCTTTCTATGCAAACAATTGAAATGGTAAAAGATAATTCAAGAAAGGGGGTCAGTGAGCCATTAATACTAATGGGAATCTAGAAAAGCAGCTGATACTTAGTTTGGTCTATATTTAGAAAATATAGGCTAGGAATGGATTCTGTGAGGAAGGGAAAGATCCCTCACAGAAAAGGAATGAGGTAAGATCAGGGGGAAAAAAAGAGCAAGATCATAATCTTAGGGACATATTGGACACTAGTTATCTTCAGCATTTCCCACACTCAGGAAGGGACTGAGGTATCCTTTTGAGCAGATTCATAGAAGTTGTGTATTATTATTATTATTATTATTGTTGTTGTTGTTGTTATTAATTATTGGGGTGTAATTGACACAGAAATGGTTTTTTAAATAAGAACAAAAAGAAAAAAGAGCCCTGGCTGTTGTGGCTCAGAGGGTTGAGCACTGGCCTGTGAACCAGAGGGCTGCCGGTGTGATGCCTCATCAGTGCACATGCCTGCTGGGGGCGTGCTAGAGGCAACCAATCAATGTTTCTATCATACATTGATGTTTTTTCCCATCTCTATCTTCCTCCCTTCCTCTTTCTATAAAAATAAATAAATAAAGTATTAAAAAGAAAAAAGAAAAAAGTCCAAGTGTATGATTTGAGGTACATAGAAAAGGGAGACTCCTGAGCAGTGAGGGTCCTGAGTTTCAGCTCATATCCTCAGAATGGAGAACAGTTGGCTCTTGAACTGTAGATGGATTTGAACTGTAGATGCATCTTGAACTACAGATGGCTCTTGAAGATGGATTTGAACTGCATATGTCTGCTTATATACAGATATTTTTTCAATAAATGCCTGTATTATTTTCAACCCAAGACTGGTAGTCTGTGGATGTGGAGAGCCAACTGGATGCATTGATCTATGCCATTTTACACAGGGGACTTGAGCATCAGCAGATTTTGGCACCTGCTGGGGGCCTGGAACCTATTACTCACAGATACTGAAGGTAGTGAAGTTTGGGGGCAGTCAAAATCATACACTGACTTGGACTGCTCAGGGATCTATGCCCCTAAACCCCACACCATTTGGAGTCAGTTGTACTGCGTTATGCTGTCCTCCAGAGGAATATCACAGGAAGCCAGTGTGGTCTCCACTGTCTGCCTCTTAGGCAATTCTCCAACAACCCCTGCAATCTATGGGAATCTCCACCCTTGAATCAAAGATCTCACGGATTGCCTACTCCCTGATCTCTATCTCTTAAAACTGATATTTCTGTGTGAGAAGAAATAGTGGGTAAGAAACAAACAATATTTGAAAAAAGCACTAACTGTGTCTTTCTTCTGGGTCCCTAAGAAGTATTTTGACAAACTGATTGAAACAAAGAATATTAGAAAAGCTTTATTGGAGGCTTTAACTTTAAACCAGTCATGCTAGGTAGATAATGAACACCTCCTAAACACTCAGTGAGTAGTAGTTATTTTTATTGGGTAACTTGTGTAGGACTTTCTCCTCCTACAGCTCATCCTAAGCCATCTCAATTAGTCTGCATCGAACCCTCTAACTATCTCAGAATGATAAGACTGACAAGCTTAGATGAGTTTTATCTACATAAATTCCTGAAACAACAGAAATTAATGCAGAACCCATTATCAGACATCATAGTATAGCTGGTACACAGCTCTGATCATTGTAAATGAGGTTTCAACCAGACCCGAGAGCACTTTAAGTTCTTTTGAAGTGTTTTCCAAATCGGAAAATCTTTCTCTTAAAAGCTTCTCTGAAAATTAACATGGATCTTGACCAAGGATGATTGGTCTTTTCCCAAAGAAATGTTATCAGCGTTAAATTATGCTGAGTAGTCTGGCATGTGTTATACTTCTTTAACATGTTTTCTGTATTAAAATTAAAGTTACAATGAGTTGATTTTTAACCAATGATTGGGTGTAAAAGCAGGAACTGAGTGTAGTAGGTAGTTAGATAGTCACGAGCAGAGTAGGAATGTTAGGCCAAGTGCAGAGAGGGCAGAGCGCCCCAGGTGCCTAGCAACAGACAAACTACAAGGCCATTATTGCACAACCACTTCCTAAAGCATGATGACGTCTAGGCCTCAATTGTGTTTCAGCTCCAGGCCTGGAGAAGCAGCAAAATCAGACAGAGCAACATGGTGGCTGATGTAAGGACCAGCTGCATTGATTAATGATCCTGTGCCTTGGCACTATCCAATCATTGAAGACCATGACCCTCAGGGGCACACCTGGAAAGCTAATGAATATTCCATTGAGATTCTCCTCTGAAACCTCCTGATAAAAGCCCTTAAGAAGGAACACCATGAGTTCTCTCCCGATCTCTCTCTCTCTCTTTCTGTCTTTTCCTCTCTCTCTCTCTTTTTCTAGAGTATGTCCACCCCTTCCCTTTTTCTTTTGTCCCTCAAGGCACTGTTTCTCACTCTCCTAAGCTCCAAGGGCCCTTCTTTTGCTTCATAACCTGTTTCCTGAGCCCGTTTCTTCTACAGGTCAGTTCTTCTACCTCTGTGACTTTCTAAACAAGCTTTCTCGTATAGTTGGAGTCTTAGCTCTGAATTCTGAATTCTTTTTTTTTTTTTGAGTCTTAGCTCTGAATTCTCTTTTAGCCAGGACTCAAGTACTGTGGTTGCTGAACTGAGGTCCGACACCTGATGCCATTTGGCTGCCAACACTGAGTGGAAGGAGGACGAAAGGGCATAACTTCTCTGGGGAACAATAAAAATATGATTTTCCCATAAAGAACTCTTTTCTAGAAAGAGAAGTCATTTTTGACAGCTTAGGAATGGCTTGAATTCTAAGTTTCTCTGATTGACACCCTCTTAACTCCCAATAAAGTTACATGAGTATATATGTAATTTTGTGCAGTTAATCAGATGATTTAATTAGTATAAAACTGACTCAAGGGAGCCTTATTGTTGAAGGATTATTTTTCATTATAAAATCTCTTTAAAAAAATAAAGAAACCTGTTGGAAAAAAATCAGCCACAATTTCGCTGTCCCATTAAACAGTTGTTAAACCTTAATGAATCTATCTGGGGTTTTAAATGTATTCTATGTTATTACTCAGACAAAGTTATGATTACACAACATACACAATTTTGTGTCCTCCTTAATGGTAGTGCCAGGCACTATTTTAATACTTTCACATATAGTAACACACTTAAATGCCATAACATAATAATATATATATTATTTTTGCTTATATTTGATGAATGAAAGCACTGAAGCACAGATTGGTCAAGTAATTTGCCTAACGTCTTTCAAGAAAGTGACAGGGTGAGGATGGTAACTCCAGCTGTCTTCTGAATCTCGCTGGCAGTGTTCGAACATTTTGGGTGGCTAAACAATACTCCATTGAATGACTACATCACCCTCCTTACTGTTGCATGCTTAGATTGTTGGCAAACTCTGCCTCAAATTTGGAAATATGATGAGAGACAAGATTTTTAAGAGAGAAATTAGTAAACCAAAAGGTTTAAATATTTTCCTTTGTTATTCAACATTTAAAAATTGTTAATTACTTAATTAAATGTGATGATCATTTGCATTATGATGACTTCTGTTGTTTCTATGTTTATGGAGAATAAATCATATAATTTGCCATATTGTTAACAGTACAGGACTTTCAAAAGCATAGACAGCCTTGCACTGGACCATGCATTAGTAAATCCATCACTGTATTCATAATTATATAATTAGAAATGCAACATTATCTATACAGAAGGATCCCCAAAGAGACTTTTTGATCATTGTCTATGTATACATGACACAGACAAAGTATAGAAGTGATCTTGAAACATCTGGACTCCTGAGATAACTACAAAGTCTCTTTTGTCAATATATGTATCGACCTGTTTTGAATGTGACACTATTCTCAATGCTCATTGGCATTTGTAAGCAAAGCTCTGACACTGGAAGGATATATGTCAGTGGTAAAAATGAATAACAACAACACTTTTTGTTTAAGATAGAATTCTTTGGTTACTGGCAACAGAAAGAAAAAATGAAAAGGACTTTATTGGAAGGACACTGGGTAACACGCATGTTAAGAGTGAAGTCTGAATTCCTGTGTTGAACTGGACAAGCAGCTTCCGGGGCCCTGGTCATTAGCCCATGCATAGTTCCTTTTACAAACTGACAATGGAACGCGTTTCATCACTCCAAACTCGGTGGGAAATTCAGATTCCTGAGAAAGGGTGTGATTGCCTTATCCCTTAACTAAGGTGGAAGCAGGAGTTGGGCAAGACTGAATTTAACAGTCCTAGTGTTACGTTCAGAATTGGTAGAGAGCTGAGTAAGCAAGAGCAACAAATGTCAAATTCAATTTTCATCTTAATGGGGGAACAAAAGCCTAGAAGTCAGTCAATAAGTTCTTAAATATCCAGGAAGCATCTTCATGCCACAAATTGTCTCAATCAGTGTAGCCTGTGGCCTTGTATTAACTTTACAAAGACATTGCTTTGACTTGTAAATTTTCAAATTTAGCCAAACAAAAGAATATTGTTGACACAATCTCTTAGTTCTGAAATGGAAGCAAAAAACACAGATCAAACCTAGATTGGCAGTTGATGTGAGAGATAAAATGTAGCACTTAAAAAACCAAGGTGTAGCCAAAGTCAAAATACTGGAAAGCAGCCTTGAGAAGATGGGATATAGGTGGGATACACGAAAGAGTACAACTACAATGGTGGTAAAACCAAGGTCCGACTGGTGAAGGGATGCAAGGGTCCAGAACATAGGAATAAGTAAGGTATGAAAAAATTATTTTTGAAAGTGGTTCTTAACTGCAGGACTTGTTTTGGAAGCCTCAGGCCCAGTAGGCCAAAGGAGCACATACTTAAAACACAATCCAAGGAAAAATATACAGGGATAAACCATTAGAAAAAAGTTGAACATCTTTGTTTTTTCTTTCTTTAAATGCATTGGAGTTATCGTTGGGGCTACTTCAATGGTTTAGAATTATTTTTATTTGAAATCCCATGAGAAGGGGGCACCACATTTTTTTCAGTGTTTAGGTTTCTAAACATCTTAATCTTGTCCTGTTCAGTCATTTCTCCAAGAGCATACTTCCAAAGTTATGCCCTCATAAAAAGCTACATTGTTAGACTTCCAATGAGTATATCAATCAGTAAACAATTTTGGTCAACAGATACTTGTTAATGTTCACAACGAGTCAGGCTCTGCTCATTAAAATCGGATGACTAATGTGTCCTATAATTTGATAGGCCTATAATTCTCCGTCCCGGGTGATAGCCACCCTCCTTCCTGATGAAAAAATAAAAGCAAGGATAACATATATTTTTAAAGCTTCTTTTAATCATTGAAAAGGTGATAAAAGTATAAGGCATTATCAAGTTAAAAACAAGTGAAAACAAGAACCCAGGTAAGTAGACAGAGCCTTGCCCTGTGCCCACCCCCACACCCACTTTGTTATTACTCATCTCCTTTTCCACTGTCAGCCTTCATCTAAGCAGACACTTCATCTGTGATTCTCAGTTTCTTGCATGTGGGGTCAAAACTCAAAGCCCAAGCCCCTCCCAAGGTAGTGTTCTCACAGGAGACTTTCACCATACAAAGTTGGGACCTTAGCAGACAATATCCTCAGGAGGTAAGTTAAACCTGAAGTGAACCCTTCTCCCCAAAAGACACTGAGGAAAGTTCCTTGCCAGTGAGCGGAGCAAAGTAAGAGGGGAGCGTCAGAAGCGAGGAGATTATTCCTCAGAAGTTCTCATCACAAACCAGCCCTCCAAGGGGTTTGAAGCCTCAAGCCAGCACACATCTAGATGATCAAAACACAAACAAACAAGAAAACTCTCAAGATGTGAATTTTGCTTAAATAAACATGATTGGTACTACTCACGGCTGTCTCACAGAGAAAAACTTCTACTGAGAAATAAATCTTCATCTAGGATTTCAAAGAATTCTCATAGTAATTTTCTTAGAAAACAAGCTCCTTATAAATGATAATCTAACACAGAAAGCATGACATTGAGATTAAGAATCAACAAGGAGAAATAAAGACAACAGAATGAGTCTCACAAAGACCTTATACATTGTAATAATTATGCATACTATACTTGAAAATAAAAAAATGAAAACATCTACAGGGAACTGTAAACTAAAAATTAAAACCTCTGAACAAGAGATTTCAAAAGGAGCTAAACAGAATTCCTAGAGATAGAAAATGTGATAATTAAAACTAAAAACTCAATGATTAAATTTCATGGCAGATTAGACATAGAAGGGGAGAAACGTGGAAGAAGGAAGATGAGTCAAAAATATTTTCAGAATGTGGTACACAGAGAAAGAGAGGAAAATACAAAAGAGGTTAAAAGGCATGAATTCATCTTTTGAATGATCAAAAGACATGAATGATCAAGTTCAAGTGTTTATCTATCTATTCAGATTTCATCAGGTTAAAGAGAGACTAGAACATGAGTAATGAAGAGACAGTGCAGGAGATTTTCTTACAAGTGAAGAATATTCAAGAAGTTCAATAAATCCCAAGGTGGATTAAAAGCAGTACACACCCAGATACACACCAGTGATGTTACCTAAAACTGAGAACAAGGACACAACTTAAAAAAGAAAAATATGGACTTTCACAACAGGAACTTCTCAACAGCCTCAAGTTGGAAAACTGGAATAATATTTTCAATATGATAAAAGAAAATAAATGTCAAATTAGAAATCTGTTCCAAGTGAAAATATATTTTAATTAAGACAAATTAAAAATATTTTCAGACAAGCCAAAAACGAGAGGGTGTACCACAATCAAGCTCTCACTAAAGAACATTCTTTTTTAGGAGACAGGAATCACAGATGGAAGTCCTGAGCTCTAGGAAGCAACAAAGTCCAATAGCTTAACAGCAACAAACTATAATAATCTGAATATAAACATGAAGGCTTCATAAGTGATACTTGTTGAACACCAGGCAATGTTTTCAGTAATTTTCATATATTAACCCATGATATCCACACAACCCTATGAGGTAGGAACTGCTATTTTTGTCACCTTCATTGTATAGAAGAGGCAACGGAAGTTGTCCAAGGCTGATGTTGGTGGATCCTGCATTTGAACCCTGGCTGTCTGGGTATGCTGGCCTTACTCACACTTTCAACCACAAATGTATTTTTCCCTTACACCAACCAGTCCTGAACGCCAGATGGGTAACCTGCAATTCAGTTGAATCCTGACACTGCCCAGATAACCTTGACTCCATAAGTTTAAAGGCTCAGTTCCATATGACTGCCCTCACTTCAGATAGTAGTTGGAAGTATTAAGTACCCAGGTTACCCACATTTCTGTCTGACTTTGCTGGAAATTGGGGTTTCCTACAGCATCCCCCCAGGTTTGATAATTTTTTAGAATGGCTCACAGAACTCAGGAAGGTAGTTTATTTACTATTTCCGGTGTGCAGTGAAGGATACAACTGAGGAGCAGCCACGTGAAAGCGATGCACAGGGCAAGAAATAGGGAGAGGGCTGTGGAGTTCCTGTGTCCTCTCCAGGTGAGCCACCTCTAGGTGTGCCACCTGCCCAGGACCTCAATGTTATCAGCAATACAGAAGTGCTCTGAATCCCAGTGGTTCAGGGTTTTTGTGGAGGTTTCATTGCCTGGGTATAAGTCATTAAATCACCGGTCCTTGGTGATGCACTCGGTCCCAGCGGTGGCTCTGCAAGTTCAGATTCTGTAGTCATGCCTTGTGATCAGGCCCCACTTTAAAGACATCCAGGGGCCCCCAGGCACCAGTCATCTTATGAGCAAAAAAAAAAAAAAAAACAACACTCACCACTTAAACATTCCCAGGGTAGCCAGGAGCCAAAGCTACAGACCACATATGTATTTCCCATTGTATCACACTGAGGCTGTCTTCTTAATTGCTATTCAATACTAACTCTCTAAATAAAGGGTAACAGCATATAGTTAAGCTTAACGGACATTAAAATTTTATTCTGTGTATCTTAAGCCCTTTCCCCCCTCATAGTTAGTAAATACAAACATAGATATATTAACTCTGAAACCAGATTTGGAAGACACAGGAGTACACAAAGGAGTATGTCCTAGGAGCACTGCACTAGGATGGTAGTTCAGTGTGACACAAAGATGGGATCCACATTCAGGGCAGTGGCCAGGGACCGGGACAAAAACCACTGCTAAATAAAAGGTAGAAGTCCATGCTAGAGAAGTAGGTCTCAGTCGTAAATGATGATCCACAAACAAAAGACAAAGACTTAATAATATGTTTTGAGATAGAACTATAATAATGGAGAAGATAAAAGGAAATTAGTTGAAAGAGCCTGGGAAAAAGATGTCAACACACCTGGGTTGCTCACGCTCTCTCTAATGGATACTGAAGACATGGTCCACGCACTAGTGAGGGGGTTCTGGCTTGGAGGGAACTAGCACAGCTTCCTGGATTAGAGAATTGTTATTTTTTATGATAAGTGTGTTAGACCAAGCAGTTTGTAAGGTTGCTTTCAACTGTAACACATACTTGGCTGCAGAATGATTTTGTGGCAATGGCCCAACTGCAGGTCTTGGGAGTGTTTGTGGAGTCACTACATCAGTGCAATTTTTTTGGTTTAGTTAGAATATAGCATTCAAGCTGTGTTGTACTCAGCTTTCAGAACAGGGAAACTTGTAAAGGCTCCACATGTTACAAAGGGTGCAAGGGCCTCACTCACATCATGAGGGCATTCAGCTTTGTTCATAATCTGGGAGACGCAGCCTCACTCACAATGTGAGTCATATGAATCCTGCTCATTATCTGTGGAAGAGTCAGGTATTAGGGACCATGACCCGGAAAGCCAGAAGAGGCTCGGAATAGTCTTCTGAGGATGCATGTTTTGCCTTAAAATAAATAACCAAGGATTTAATTTGTCTGGGAGACTGACCTGAGGCAGATGAAAGGTGAGATCGCATCCTTCAAGAGGAGACAACCTGAGGTTCAGAGAGAAGGCAAGCTATCCCGACCGGTATTTTGAGTCCTAAGTTTAATAACTGGGGTGTCGAAACCCTATAATTTGGAAAAGTAAGTGTGATGAAGATGTCTGCATTTTCTCTGATGGCTTTCCTTTTGTTTCTATGTAGCATGTGGTAAGTTTCTCACGAAATTCTAGTGTCCCAGTGGTGCAACTGAGTCCCAAGGGAGATTTCATTTGTTTCCTTTCGCTGTACTTGGTCCAACAATTACAGGGAGGCAGCACAATTCTCTGGATGAGGCATGATGATGTTTATGATACTGAAATGAAAATTATAGCAAGGAAATGAAACTAAGAGTTCCAAAGTCAGGACCTCCTTTAAGGCATCCCATTATTTGCCAGCACCCCTCCCCACTCCCCCATCACCGTGCTCGAGGCTGACATGTAGTTGCTGATGTTCCCCGTGGACTCGGAGTGCGGGCTCAGGCTGTGCTCAGCTAGCCTCCACGTGCGGAGGAGCCGCGGTTTCTTCCATCGTTGCCTCCCCCGCAAGCACAGCGCCTCCCTGGCTCTGCCACAAGTTTCATTCACTTCTCATTTCACTTCTGCCTTCCTCACCTCTGCTCTCAATGGAATTGTTGGCACTGCTGTGGTTTTCTCCTCGGGAATGTTTATTTTCCCTTGGTGCTTTAGAACAGCAAAGATGGTAGGAATGTAAAATTCAAGAAACACTCGGTAGACACAATTGGTAGGCTGCATGGGATGGCATAGAGGAGAGGAGTCGGCATCACCCCCAAGCTTCTGGTGTGGGCAGTGAGGGCAATAGCAGTGAGTTACTCGGGGTGGGAGGACTAGAAGGAACAAACGTGGTAGTGAGGTGGTGATGAGCTTCATTACAGAAACAATAAAAAATAAATACTTCCTTTAACAGAGATACTGCTTCATTCCAGGTAACATTCTCAATGCTTTGAATGGATCAGTGCTAATCCTCAGATTAAATTTTAAATTTAAGTGCATGTTCAGTGTGATGTGATTTCTGGATCATCCTAATGACTAGGTACAATAGGTAGTTAGATCTTCAAGTTTAAGATTCAGGAAAGCGGCCAGTGTTGACAGTGGAGAGCTGGCTATAGGTAATAGTGAATGACCATGAGAACCAATGCAATTACCAAGAAACACGTGCCTAAAAAAAAAATCAGCCAAGAACAACCATCAGAATAGAACAGAGAGAGGATAGGATTCCAGGCCAGTTGGATATTGGTTTGAATTCTAGTTGAAGTTTTGTTTTTCTGCTCATTTATCCTAATAAGAGATTCTGCTTCAAAATCAGCTCCTACTTTCTAGTTTTAACGGAATGATCCTGCCTTATCTTTCCCTACCATAGTTTACTGGATCAGGGACTAAAAACCAGGCTCCTGAGGAGCTGAGCTAATCAGACTTTCTCTAGGGCATTTGGACTAAGTGACCCAGAAACTGTGGCCTTCCACTAACTGTCAACTTCTCCTCCCCTGCTTCTGTAACCAGAACATTTTATAACAATTCCAAACAGGAATGGCTGTGAAAATATTGTTTACATGTTTGGATTGTTGAGTGTGAAATACTAGTAAGTCATCTGAATTATCTAGAAATTTCCCTTTGGTAAGCTAATCAAGAGGATGCCTTCGAAGGATAAGATAAAACAGTAAACATAATGGAGGCTGACAGAGCATGGCAGAAAAAGGATCTTGAACACAATACAATTTAGTAGAGAGGGGGCCATGGGTGGTCATCGGACACAGGAGAGGGCTGGGCTTCTGAGGACAGGGCCCAAAGCTTGACCCTATCCTGCCCCTCTACCGATCTCTCGATCGTTTGGGTTGGGGCTGTCATCTATCCCCTGATGAAATGGAGTAACATTCTTTAGTAGCTGTCCCCACGTGGGTCCACTCAAACGACCATTCTTTCCTTGGCCTTTACACTGTTTTTCAGAAAATTTGCCTAATAAACTCAGAAATGTTTCTGCGACATACCAAATATGAAGGAAGTGATGGAGAGGTGCCTCCATTGCTTTTGCCAGGAATCCCCTTTCTCTGAAGCTCAATATTCCAAACCTGCCTCAGGAAGTCTATGTCTACAGGTGCCTTTGGCGTAGGCAGAACACCATTGCTCAGTGCCTTACAACTTGCTCATTCCATCAGCTGGGTACGTATGAAACATGACTCCTTTGTAATACTACCAAGTACTAAATCAACCTTCTAGGTCAATCTGCTTTCTTTCAGTCATCAGCAATATATTTAAGTTTCTTAAATTAAACATCACTTATAAAACAACTGAGTGAAAAATGATGAAAACTAAGTGATCTTAGTTTTCAAAAGATGGTCAAAATTCATATTTTTTGTATCTAAATTTTTATTTTGTTTATTTATCTTATCATATTACATACTGGGAGTCCCAGAAACCTTGTTTCTGGCATAGGGCAGGCAACTGTGGTCTACATTTTTATATTAAGGTGTGTCATTAATTTATAGAGTTTATAAAGCATTTCTACACAGTTAGCAAGTTAGTTGCCTGCATATCATAGACTCCATTTTCTAAATGCCAACTTTTGCAATTTTCAGCCTTCTCTTATGTATAATAATAAACAATGAGTGATATAATTTTTGTTAGGAAATGTGAGGGGACTTCAACATTAACTCTTCATGGAAAGCAATCTTGAAATGTGTCATCTAAGAAATCTTCAAAATTGGAATATTAAGACAGATTGCATATAGCTCTTCAGGGTGAGTGCTAATGACTTCACAAGGCTTTGTTATTCCATTTGTGAGATTGGACAATGACGGATGGAGCTGGTGAGTAAAGCGCTCTTAATAACCCTGGAAGTTCAGCTCCTTTCTTAATCCTAACTGATGTGCACAGAGTGAAATGCCTTATTATAATATTTTGTGTGTGTGTATGCCCCATAAAGGGCAAGAAAATCTGCACCCACATGCAAGTCTTCGTTATTAAGTTTTGCTTATTTGATTGCTGCATCAATATGAACTGATGTCCATTTAGTATATGAATATTGAAAACAGATTAATACAATCAATACGGCCCATGTCCAGTATTGCCAAATGCAGAGACATTGGAAATAGAGCGTCTGCTTCGTTCCAGGGCAGAGTCTGTAATCAGTTATTTCATTTAATCAAATTACTATTCTTTTATGCAGTAGGTGATATTCTGGGATTTCAAATATGTGTGTTTTCTTGATAAAATCTTAAAATTTGTAAGTGAAATATCTCTGTGCAAAAGCTTGGGGTCAGACAAGGTCATATAATCTATAGAATCTGAAAAGGGCAACAACTTCAAAACCCTCGGGTTATCTCCTTTGCTTAAGACAATATCTCCAGTATTTTCTACGGAGACGGGAAATTGTGCACCAAGAGATTTATTCTTTAGCTTTAGGCTTCTTTTTTTTGGCATATAAAATATAAATCTTGTTTAAGGGATATATTCTCCCACATGTACCTTAGCTTAAATAATCCTGAAGTACACTTTTAAGAATAGTTATTAATAAGTATCAGTCTACCATGTCTTTGGGTTAAGGTAGAGAGATAACACCCACCGTATGGATGGGGACGGGCTGGGACAGAGTCCAGGTCTGGTGTACCAGGTAGGGATGCAGGGAAGGCTTGGCTGGTCTGCCTTTATTCACTCATTCTCTAAATATTTATGAAAGCCTGTTATGTGACAGGCATTATGCTAAGCTCTTGGGATACAAAAATAAACAAAATAAATGTCTTTCCTGTCCCTAAAAGAGCATATTGTCAAGTATATTAGTTTCCTGAGGCTGCCATAAAAAATTACTCCAACCTTGGTAACTTAAAACAGCAGAAATTTATTTTCTCACATTTATGCAGGCCAGAAAGCTGAAAGCAAGGTGTCAGCAGGGCCATGCGCCCTCCGAAATCTCCAGGAAAGGATTCTTTCTAGTCTCTTCCAGCATCTAGCAGCCTCAGGCATTACGTAGCTGTGGCAGCATAAATCCAATCTCTGCCTCCATCTGCATATGACCTTTGTTATTCTGTGGGACTCTGCCCTTCCTCGGTCCCTGTGACCTCTCTTCCCATAAGGACACCAGTCATTGTATGTAGGGATCACTCTAAATCCGGAGTGAGTTTCTCTCTGGGTCTTCAACTAATTACATCTGCAAACACCTTACTTCAAAAAAAATCACATTCTGAGGTTTTGAGAACAGATGAATTTTTAGAGGACACCATTCAACCCACGACATGAAGGAGGCAAAGCAAACTAGTATCCCAGCAGTTTGAACACAGGCTAATGCTGAGGGAGGAGAAATGGGCCCCAGCAGAGGGGTGAGAAGGATAGTGAAGAGTGTTTTAGGTGGAGGATATTTTGAAAGACCCAAAGGAAGAAGTATTCAGTGGTTCTCAAGAATTTCACTGTGGTGGTAACCCGTGTGTGTATACAGGGAGGGAGGAATTGGAATGGTAAAAAGTGAAGGTTTGTTTTGTTTTGTTTTAAGGAGAGGCCAGCTTCAGGAAGCTGTAAGTCCTTTTTCCTGAGATGAGCAGGCAGCCTTTGCAGGATTTTATATAGGATATCATTGCATTTCAGGAAGGTCACTGTGGCTATGTGCAGAGTGGGAGGGAGAGAGAGAGGTAAGCTTGGAAATAAAAGAATTTAGGAAGGGATATACCACACTTTACAGTGTCTCCCTGCTCAGCATCTGATCTCCCCTCAAAGCGTTGCATCCAGACTTGGCCAAAAGTTGGGCAAAGGGCTCAGGCTGGGACAACGACATGCTCAGTTCACATAGTTTTATCATGGAGATAAATGACAAAATATTTCAAAATATTGGTGTTCACTCAAATCATCAGAGGTACCATTTATTCCTGTGATCTCTATGCACCTTGTGTTCTTTCCCAAGCCAAATTACCCAGCCAGCCCTGCGACTCTGAGAACTACCTCAGATCCTTTCCCTACACTCACAGTCTTCCCTTGCTTGAGGGAGTTGTAGTCATTTCTATTGCTCTCAAAATGACACCCAAGTGTACCCCCCCTCATGGGGTCAAAGGATGACAGTGACATAAGTTAGGGCTGGGGACTGAAGTTATGTGGACAAATCTGAGTACCATTTAGGAAATAGTACTGACACATCTTGATGATGGATTAGATAGGGGCGGTTAGGGAGTGGAGTCGATGATGAAGCTCAGGCTCCCGATGAAGCACTCCCGGTGAATAGCAGCGCCATCCTCTGAGACCAGACGCAGCATGAGAAAGCCAGGTGGGGAATTTACAGCACAGAGTGGCCAAAAAATGAATTTGAAGTGCCTGCAGGACATCCAGGGTGAAGGTGACCCATCAACATTTGAATATAGGTCTGAAATTCAGGACAGGAAGGTGGGAGAATGTGTACATGGGAGCTGTCAATCTGCAGCAACTGGTACTCTAAGACCCTGGCTGCTACTGCCACAGTGGCGGCTCAGGAACCCTACTGACCTGGCACCTTCAGTCCTCGATAGTCCCCTCTTCATCTATCAGGGTTTCAGTTACTTATTTTTCTTCAGTAGTTTTTTTATGGATGCTTTAAAAGTATATTAACCCTTAGATTATATTCTCTCTCTCTCTCTCCCCCCCTCCCTCCCTTCCTCTCTTTCTCTCATCTATAATCTATATAAAATCTCCACAGGATAAACAATACAAATGCAATCAGAAAAAATCATTTTCTTTCCTCCTTTCCTGGCCAGTGTAATTTTTCTCTGAGAATATGTCTATTGTTTTCAATATTTGGCAAGGTTGAACATTCTCTACTGATTATATTGTCTCTTAATTAATGTCGAGGTTCATGAAATTTGGAAATTATTTTTCTTATTTAGCTCCAGATAGGATCTAATTCATGTTTAAAGCATTTAAGGGCATTCACAAATTTGTTGATGACAATTTTGATGCAGAGGTGTTTGCAGCTTGAAATAGACACCAGAAGAAACACAATATGACTTAAATTTTCTAATGTTGTAATTACATAGCATAAAAGGGAAGTGAAATAAGACACCAAACACAAATATGATTAGTGGTTCATTTTGCTTTCTTTGTAAATAATTTTTCATGCACAGTTACACTTACACCTGCATGTACTAAATTAATTTTTCTGAGTTGTTGAGTAAGGTGACAATGAATACCAGCTGAGGAATACTCTTCTGATTCAAGCCCAGGTTGCTTTGTTATTTAGTTCAGTATCAGACAGGATATGAGATAAAGCAGCATAAGTTTTCTCTTTATAATTTTGCCTTAAATCTCTAATTTTGTGAAATTTCAATTAATGTCAGAAGTATAAAACTACGGACATCGAGAATAAGTTTTCTTGTCACTCAGAGCTAGCTTTATCTGTTTCTCATATTTCTGACTGGGCTTAGTTGGTAATTATAACACTTAGCACATGAATCACTTTCTTCATCTTCAAAGAGCATTATGAACATTAGATAATTTTCCTCACAATGTTCTGCAAGGCAGGTGTTTTATTCCCACCCCACTTTACAGACCTGAAAACTGAGGGACAGAAGCCAGGTAAGTAGGTACCTTATGATTCCAAAATATTACAAAATAATAACAGCCTTTTGAATCTTAACCACCTTTTCTCTTTCTATTTTGGTTCTTTCTATGGACATTGAGCTACAAGAAAGAGATTGGGGAAAATGTAAACTCTGTGATGTTTTCAAAGGGAAGAAGAAATTTCACACCTTTTCAACTGCTGTTGAGCTGCAGGTGAAGAATTTAACAGCTCAGGGAGTGCTAATTAGAGCCCATTATAACTTGATTGACCTGCATTGGCAGTAGCCATCCTTGTGTCCTTGCAAGATGGAGAATCAGCTTCTTCGCACAGTTCTGACTCACGGAGCTCTGTCTCCTGACTATGGAGCAGTGATAATTCAGAGGCAGCAATCAGAACTGGGATGCGTAAATCAATATTGAAAATGGAATTTCCCCTTGGTGAATGAAAAGCAACAGATCCTGTTCAATACTTCCAGCAGCCCAAATGTTTTCACATTTACTTCGTGGGGATATGGAAAATGGAGGTTCATTATCTGTCCTAACTTCTTAATTAACAAAGTCAAAGAATCTAGAAGAAACAAGGTTTCTGTATTTGGCCTTCCTGGCTTTTGCTATTTACTATTTGTGAAAGAAATCAAGTAGGTATATTTACAAGGTAAATGCTTTGTACTCAAGTGGCAAAATTAGCTTTTCTGAATAGGTATATATATTTCAGTGCAAAGTGTTTTCTTTTTGCTTCATTTGACTATTTTCTTTATGATCTAAGGGGATTTTCTTGTCTGTGATAATTAAATTTAATATTGTTCTATATACTTGTTCTGTAACCTTTCCTCTACACTCCCACATTTCTATTTCCTATCACACAGAAACTTGTGTAAAAAGACATTTCTGTTTCATCCACTGTCTTCCTTCTCACAAATAATTCACCCATTTCCTCTGTTACAGAACAAACAAGCGGGGGTGGGGGGGGGGGCTGGGACGATATGCTATTATTGAAAGAAGCCCCCAGGTCCGCCGCCAGAGGAAAGACATTTCTCAATGCCAGAGATTCGTGAAAAGGAAAGGAAATGTTTATTTAATGCTATACAAACTTAAAGTAGTGACCTAATGTCTTTATCAAAAATCCTAAAGTCCCTTTAAAACACCCACAAACAGACACAGTCCTTCCTTCCCCCTTTGCCCAGTCCAGAGTACCGTATCTCAGGAAAGGAAATAGAAGTCCATGGCTCAGGCAGTCCTCTGGTTGTTCCCAGTTAGTACTGTCTTGACTGGGAGACCTCCCTGGGTTCTTGGTAGCCTCAGCTGTGTCACCGGGATCTCTACTAAAACCAGGTGGTGGTTCCCCCTTCTAAAGCTGCGGGGGTCCCCACTCTGGCAAAGGCACGTGGTCCTCTCTCCCAGGGCCACAGGAGTCCCCACTCAGCCAAAACCGTGTGCTTCTCGCTTCAATGGCTGTCGTGTCTGGGTTTAAATCCCGGCACCAATCTTCCTCTGCCACCCCATTTCCGACTCCTCCTACACTCGGGCACACTTGCCCTCAATCTGCTGTCTTTTCCAGCTTTTCTGGTCGCCATCGTGGGTCTGGGCAGGTGTGACCCATGTCATGGAGCCAATCTTCTCCAAGCTCCCACGCAGGCACTGTAACTCAGGGGACCTGCCCCCCAGTCACATCTTGGGGGGAGGTCCCTTTCTATCCCCCTGGCCTTGAGCATGGCCATAGCTATTTAGCATATCTAAGTGACCAACCAAAGGCTATAGGTATGTTAAATGACCATGCCATGGATTAGCTGCAAAGCTGCCCTGCATGTTCTTGCTCTGTGTGTCCCTTCCCCCAACTCACACCTGCGGGGGAAGGGGTGAAGACATCTTAAAATCTCCTGGACACCTTGAGTTCTGGACCCCATTTCAAATGCCCATTTGGGGTCACCCCTTTTGGCTGCACCCTGTAACACCTCTACTCTTTAGTTTAAAGAGTTCTTAAATTGAGCTGTAATTGACATACAACATGAGTTTCAGGGGTACAACATAAGGATTTGATATTTGTATATGATTTGTAATTTGTGTATAAAATGAATCTAATTAATATCCATCACATCCTTTATTACTAGTTTACTAAGGATCTCTAGGGTTTGGGGCTAAATTTTAAATGAATATTTAGAAATTAACTCTAGAAAATCCTAACATCTTTTCAAACTGCCCTTAGTCTCACCTGCTCCAGTCTACCCTTCATTCTGCTTTGATAAATACTTTCCTTAAGCACACTGTCCTTGTAACATTCATTGAGCACTTGCCTTGTGCTGTCCCCCCCAGACAATGGCTTGAGGAGAGTGGAGCCCCTGACTTTCTCACCTCTGCCCTTCCACTCTGCAGAAAGTGCCAGGTACATATCAGGTACTCAAAACATAGCTGCTAAATGACTAAATATACAAATTGTGTTTCTTGCTATCATCTCGATAGTTTATTTCTTCCAAACTACCGGCCAGCCTTTGCAAACATGGTATTAATTCCATTCATTATTAACTGCATTCAATTCTATCAGGTACTATCAGGTCCTTGTGAAGTCAAAGCAGAAGTTAGCCTGGCATTGGGGGCAAAAGAAGAAAGAGCCCAAGCAGGTGCAGTCAAATACATGCCATCTTGAGGTATTTTGCATGGTTTTTCAGCCAAAGTAACTTATAGTTTCCCTTTTCACATATATTTCAGATTGATGATGTGCCTCTTTCCTACCATCTGTCCAGAGAAACCTGTAATGTACAATTTATCTTACATTTGTCTGTTGTTTTGCAGAAGATTTAATTTATTTATTGTACATCTTGTAAATTCTCATCAAAGATTTGCAGTTGAAGTATAGTTTATATGCTATTTTGAGTATTAAATTAGATAATAAATACCAAAGTCTTCTGAAAATTATAAAGCAGTATTCCAAGGTTAGTCATTAATAACATTATTATTTTTTATCTGCTACATAGGCCTAGTGCAGGACGGACCATGGTCTGCATATTCATTCAATTTGTTTACTGACTCAGCAACAGTATGATTAAGGTTCTTCTTACATTTCTGGTCCTGAGTCATGAACATTTCTTCCTGACAATTTGCTTGTGTATCGCTTCAAAAGGCAAGCACATTTTTCATTCAACTAAAAACTCACTCATGGGTCTCAATCCTTCACTATTCCCTCTAACCTATCAGGCTGCATTCTAATGTATTTTAACACATATACTACTTCCCCTAAAGAATAAGATGTCAGTTTAAGGAAAACACACACACCAGAGTGTAGACTTGCTCCAGTGAATGAGTTAAAGCTATGTTTGCTTTGGTATGTAAAGCAGAAGCATATGCTTTGATGTTAAGAAAGTTGTCCTAATGACTGGCAATTATGTATAACTATCATTTGACAGTAAATATTCTATAGTATTCTCATTCTTGGGGGAAATTCTTCCTCCCAGACCCACATTTTCATGAGAGCCTGGCTACAGCCAGCCAGAGTTCTAGGGGTTTAGGACAAGAGGAGTTTTTTTTTCCATTGTTCTTCTTTTTAATTACTAAAAATACATAGGGGAAGAAATGTATGTTATTTTCTTGTACCCAAATTTAAAACAGTACATTCAAAAAAATCAACATCAACTAGAAAACAAGAAAATGATAACAAAATTGCATCCTGTGGTCATAGGGGATATTTTTTCACAAACTTTCTTAATAGTGTGAATTTTTTATAATAAAAAATTACAATGAAAAGAAAATATAATTATCTACCCCTTTTCCTTGTTTAATCAGGCTTTGTTCTTGATTGTGACCTTCCAAAGCACAAGTCTACCATTTTTGCCCTTCCTTTCCCCATATATTCACCAATGAACTCCTTTTTTCAGCTCGTCTAAGTTGCACTCGAAGATCAGCTCATCCCCCCTTCCTCCAGAAAGATGTCAAGTAAATTTCACACAAAATACTTAGAAAGGGAAAGATGTGCTTCCTTTTTTAATTTCTTATTTTTTCTTTTTGTTTCACTAATTTTGAAGTTCTTTTACTGTCTAAGGTCATAGGGATAAAACTAAGGCTGTAATATGTTAAATTCTACTACCTTGCACTGAGAGAGTTAATTCAGACTCTGAAAATGCCCAACTTATTTTCAGGGAATAATTTATATTATGTGATTATTTGATTCTGTTAAAGAGAAAGAAAAAAGAATTATAGGAAGCAGTAAAAAGACAACTGTATAGGTGCATTTTATTTTATTTGTTTTCATTCAACAGTTAATATAATTATTACATAGTCTGAACCTCTTGCTTCATTAGGATTTTCTCTATTATATATACCCCTGGTCATTTTTTTGTCTCATCTTTTTTTAATTGTACTGTTTTTAAAAAATGCCACTTTTTCTCTTTGCCTTCTTTGTATTTGCATTAAATTCTGTTCTACCCAAACTTGAGTCTTCCTGAAATCTTATTATCTCTTTGCTCTGCCTTACTCTCATGATTTTTGGCATAGTATTCCATATTTATTTTTTCAAATTTTTATTTTCCTATATTTATCTCCTCTCATGGCTTTCTCCCTACCAGTCCCCAATTTTCAAATAACTCGCCACTGATATTACTGTATTTTAAGTCACATCTAATGTGGCAACTAATTTATCTCTCCTTTACATAATTCTTCTAATAGGATTTTATCTTTATTATCCACACTGTTAATTATTTTGGGTATCTCAAAGACTAGATTTGAATTTTAAGGTGGTTCAAGTATGTAATATTTCTTGGTCAAAATTCTATTCTGGTAAGCCCATATGTATCAGTCAGGGTTCAACAAGAGAAACAGAACTAGTAAGAAATAGATTACAGATGGAGATAGACAGGCAGATAGATAGGTAAATGGATAGATAGATAGATAGATAGATAGATACATAAGAATAGATGTATGTGCATACTGGCTAAGCAATCCTGAAGGCTGCAGGGCAAGCAGTTTGGACAGTAAGGTCATGACCAGTTAGTGCCCCAACACTGAAGCTTGGAGCCCACCAACAGGCAGTCAGCAAGGAAAGATAACCAGCAGAAAGGAATGCCGAGAGCATGTGCTAAAACTTGCAATTCAGGCTCAGGGAAACTCTGAGACCTCTTTCAAAGTGCTTCACTTTATTTGAACACTGTAGTCCAGTAGTAAAAAATCATGTGACATAAAATAACCATAGGAAAATAAAAATTAGAAAACAAGTTTTGGAATATTGTATCAAAATTATAATGAGAGAAGGTCAGAATGAAGAGATCCCAAAATGAAGTCAAACCAACCCTTTTAATGAACTTACAGTCAATTGACTAGGAGCTTTTAATTACATCTACAAAATCCCTTCATAACAGCACCTAAGTTAGCACACAGCTGAATCGCTGGGCATGTGCACTGCCAAGTGGCTACTGCTTCCTTCCCAGCCTTCGCCTCTTCTGAGAGACACCCTTCTCAGTTCACCCTAACTGGAAACACACCAGAAAGCAAATGCCGGGGACTGTAGTCCAGCTAGGCCCAGATGACACGTCACAAAACCATCACAGTCCACAGGACTAAGGCTTGACTCAGTATGTTTTGTAGCTTACTCAGTGTATTTGGGGCTCTGCAATTTATCTTTAACTGTTAAAAGTTCATAAAAGTGATGGAAAAATGGTGATTTGTTTGTTTTAACTAATATCTATTGAATAAGTACTTAGTATATAAGGCATTGTTTTAACATGTGTTTTAACAGGTGTGTTAATTCAACCTTCATAGCAACCTTATAGAAGTAAGGTACTCTTATTATCTGCATGTTCACGTGGGGGTACTGAGGCACATGTAGGCTAAGTAACTTACCCAAGGTCACACAGCTTGTAAGTGACAGAGCGGGGTTTTCAACAGAGAATCTAGCCCTAGAGTGTCTAAGCTTTCCCATAGTGTGAAAGCATCAAAGATCCTGACTTTTTAAATTTTGTCACAAAACAATTGAAATGTCCTAACTTAGCTCTAACTCTTAAGACTATAGTACTTACTCAGATTATTGCTCATATAATGAGGTGTCTGGTTGGGATAAGAACTCATCTTTACTTTTCTCCTAAGCCCCTCTACTTTATTTTTAAAACTATGGGCACTTATTATATTTTGTCACCTATCTGGGCACAGCGAGCCCACTTAGGGAAATGCTTCTTCAAAGACCAGGGCCAGCCCGTCAGCTCCCCGGTCTCCAAGGATACATACAGCTCACACTCCTGTGGATCAGACCTGGTTCCCTGCAGGGTGGAGAGCACTTGGTATGACATAAAGTCCATCATGCCAGAGCTAGATGCAAACCTGCAATGAAGGATGAAGGAGGCATCAATAAACTAAAGGATTTTACTGAAACCACTTACTGTAAGTGCGACGGACTTAGATGGGGTGGGTGACAGTGCAAAGTACTTTGAAAAATCACTGGTTCCCACTGTTTTATCTCACTCACACTGGAGTCATTCTTGAAAATAAAAGTACTTGGTGAGGCCAAGGATTTCCTTCCATAAGGCTTGCAGCTATTAAGGAATTGAAAAATGATGATGTCATTAGGCAGAGAGACTTAAAGTAGGGGGATGAGTCCAATCGCTGTATATCATATTACAGGATATACAACAATTACTCTAATCCTTAGCACATCAATTAACAACTAACCTGTCTCTTTTTTTCCAATGGAAGCAATATTCATAGTTGATATCTTCGTTCTTAGACAGTAAAAAGCTTGCTGTAAAATAAGAGATGTTAGGGGCTTCTTATGGAATGATGGAAAAATGGAAATTAGTGTCAAAATGATGTCATGGCTTCAAAACATTGTTGGTACAAGTGCTTGACAGGCATCCTTGACACACTCTATAATGACACAGTAAGAAAGCAAAAATAATGTGACAATGACTTTCTATAGGACTTATGAAGAATGACTGGATGGCGCTGCACTCCACAAGCTGATCTCAACTAGAAGATGCATTTCCTCTGCAAGACATCAATATTTATGAGATTTATTGATTATCTTGTCATGTTTAAAATATGTGCTTAACAGTATATTTAAGGGTCAATTGGAGTCACAGGGACACATATGAGAGTGCAGCAGCATCTACAAGCAGGACAGGAGAGAGACTGTGACATCCTTTGTCAGTTCTTATTAGTTCAAGCAAATTGTCTCTCTCTCCAAGAAAATAAATCATTGCAAATCTAAAATAATTCTCACAGAGAAAACATCAGGTCAAGAGGTTTTCATAGGCAAAAATAACTAAAAATATTTTTAAAACAATAATAAATAATATTAACCTCATATAAACTTTTCCAGTAACCCTCTTCTTTAAGATTATTAGCATTGTATTACTTGGTAATATCTTGGATTATTCCTGACTTAGTCCATCAAGGACTGATGATTTGAACCATCAAATCAAACTTTCACAGCCAGCCAGCTCAACCTCTCAGAGATGAAGGGCTTGCTCAATATCATAAGGCTAGTAGTCAGTGGTAGGAATGTTACTGGTACTTCTAACAACTAGGGTGGTTCATTTTTTTTTATTCCAAGTTAAATCAATTTGGACTGCATTTGGCTGAACATATGTAGTATGTACCACGAAGTCCAGGAATAGGCAAGTGTAATGCAGATCATCAATACCCTTGAGGATCCAGGCCTCTTCCAGCTTTCCCACAGTAACATGATATTCTGGACCTTGTAACCAAGAGAAGGCTGCTGCCCCTTTAGTTATCATGTCTGTGTTCTACAGGCATCAAGAAGGAAGGAAGAAAAAGGGCTGAACATTTTGTCAACATTTTGTCAGATCTCAGTCATCTGGCCTCCTCTAGTTTCAACTTAAAGCTTTCATTTTTAAAGCTTTACAGAGGAGACATCAGAGCAGAGGGAATTTAAAACGGAGGTTGGGGTAGCCAACCAATAATGTCAACCATACTTCCTGCTAGGGCTAAATAGTGTTGCCCTCAAATTCCTATGCTGAAGTCCTAAACCCCCACGTGGCCATATCGGAGGTAGTGTCTTTAAGAAGAAGTTTAAAGTTAAATGAGACCATGTGGGTGAGACCTGAACCAATAGAACTGGCACCCTTGTACGAAAAGGAAGAGACACCAGAGCTCTTTCTGCCATGTAAGGACACAGTGAGAAGGAAGCCCTTTGCAGGCCAGGAGGAGAGCTCTCATGGGAAATCAAAGCATATCAGGATCTTGAGCTTGGACTCTTTGGCCTCCAGAGTCATGGGAAGATACATTTCTGGTGTTTAAGCCACCCAATCAATGGTGTTTTGTTATGGCAGCCCGAGTGAACTGATATACCCACCATACACAGATCTGGGCATTCACTTATTAAATTAGTAAGAATTTAGGACACCTATAACATTGCAATCATTGAGATACATGCAAAGAATGAAGATGAATAGGACACAGGCCTTTCTAGTGTGCAAGTAGCAGGACAAATAATCAGCAGTAGCAACTGTGTGATAATTGTCCTCAGAGGTAATTACAGATTGTTACTGATACACAAGGGGAGTGAACAGAATCTTTACCTAGCAGCCCAAGAGCACAGCCTCAAACCAGGTTTCTAAGAGTAGTTGACCTCTGAACCACAGCCTAGTTACTTAACCTCTCTAAACTTCGATTGTGAAAATGAGGATAAAAATTAAAGCAACTGTGATCAATTTAATGAGTTGCAGCATATAAAGGAGACAAAGAGATACATGCTGCAGTACCTACCTGACATTCGGCAAATGTACAGAAAATTCACGATCACATCAACTCAATCAGAAGTTACTATATTCTTCTGTAAATATTGCAGACATCGTGGGCCATGTTGTCTCTGTGGTGTCTACCCACCTCAGCCATTGTAGCGTAGAGTCAGCCTTAGACTTGAGCTAAGTGAACAAATTAGCATGCTGACTTCCAATAAAAACTTTATATACAAAATAAATAAGTAAGTAATGGGCCAGATTTTACATGCGTTATCACAGAGACATAAGTGCAAGAAATTTTGTACATTATTATGAGAGATTTCTTTGTATTTGTCTGAGAAATGTATATTACAACATCAACAAAAGACAATCGATCTACTGAGTGGAGAGAATATTTACAAGTCATATGTCTGTTGAGGAGTTTATATCCAAAATACATAAAGAACTCATAAAACTCAACAAAAAAAATTTAAAAATGGTCCAAGAATATGAATAGACTTTTTTCACGAAGAAGACATACAGCTGGCCAACAGGTACATGAGAAGATGCTCAGCACCTCTAGTCATCAGGGAGTTTCAAATACAAACTGTAAGGAGGTATCACCTCATACCTGTTAGAATGTCTATTATCAAAAAGACAAGAAACAACAAGTGTTGGTGAGGCTGTGAAAAGGGAACCCTTGTGCATTGTTGATGGGAATGTAAATTGGTGCAGCCAGTATGGCAAACCATATGGAGTTCTCCAAACAATTAAAAATAGAACTATCATGTGATTCAGCAACTCTAAATTACTATGACATGGATACAACCTAAATGTCCATCAATGGATGAATGGCTAAAGAAAATGTGCTCATAAATACCATGGAATGCTATTAGCCACTAAGAAAAAAAAAGAATGAAAACTTGCCATTTGTGACAACATGCATGGCCCTTGAGGGCATTTTGTTAAGTTAAATAGGTCAGACAGAAAAAAAAAGGTAAATACCATTTGATCTCATTTATATGTGGGATCTAAAAAATAAAAGTGAAAAAAGAAGAAATTAAAAATGACCTTACAGTTACAGAGAACAGATTGGTAGCTGCCTAAGGCAGGAGTTGGGATGGTAAAGGGGGCCAAAGGGGCGGGGGAGAAAGAGAGAGAGAAAGGGAACGAGAGAGAGAACTCAACCTTTGCTTTCGCTTTAAAGTTGGGAAAAGTATAGAGGCATATGAATATTTTGGCATACACACGGACCACACCTGTGAATGGTCAGTCCCTCGAATGTTTTCTCTTCTAGATTTATGTCTTTGGACAAGCAAAGGCTTAGCAGCAAACTGCTAGTTAAGTGAGCCTGCTTTCCTTCTAGTTAAATTGTTGTGTTTTCACTCACAAAACAAATCCTAGTTCCTGCCACAAAAGTTCAAGAACTAAAAGGGTGGGAGTGGAGTAGGAGTTTTTTTAAAAGTGTAATTTTCTCCTCAGTTTGCCTTCAGTGAGTGCTGGGCACTCTCGGGTGCTGGTGAAACCAAGAGTGAAATGCAACCGCAGCCTTCAAGGAGCTTCCAGGCCTTTGTGGGTTCACAGGAACGTGGTGACTGTTCTCTAGGATCAGGGCAAAATGTTTTGACAGGTTTCCTGAGACAGTTTCTTGAGAAATAGTTCAAACTTTCCTCAAGAGTACCAGATAAAAGCAGTGACAATTTCACTATCCTCTTTGATGACAAAGGGTGAAGGAGGCTTTTAGTGGTGGGCTATAATTTCATCATAATTCAAATGTTGCCTGTTCAATTTTCAATCTCATAACTCCATAGTCCTTTCCCTTCAATTAGCAAAATAAATCACTGGAGGGCCAGAGCTGACAACTGAAATTTCCAACTTGTGTAACGGATCTCTTTTTCCAGAGGGTACCTTCACATACTCTTTGCACAAGTTTTAAGCTTGTTTCCCCCAGCCCTTTGAGTTGTGTGTGGTTTTGTTTGTTTGCTTTTGAAAGACTAAAGAACTGTGGATAAAGTAATATGGTGGGGAGAGACCTTGAGGTAGAATATTATTATCTTGGGAGACAAGTAGCCCCGGGATTCGCCTTGCTTTCTTTTGTATAGAAATGAAGTATCAGCGCTGAGCCGTGTTCGTGAACAGTCCAGATGCTCCGGTTCTTTTCCCTTTTGATGTGTACTTGTGTATGAAAGCTTCATTTCCTTTGTTCCAGTGATTGAGGGAGTTTGGTCCTTTCAGTATAAAGCATTTACTTTGGTTTCCCTTATTGAAACGGATATTTATCCCATAGAGAATCGTCCATATTCATCTGTGGGTTCTCCTTTCTCTATTCACACACCTCCTGGTTATACCTTTTTTCTCTCCTTTACCAGAAGTCCGAGTGGCACGCTTCCAATTGTGTTTATCCACTCCAGCTAATTGACAGGCACATAAGTGCAAGCAATGTGAAGTATTATTGGGAGAGATTTCTGTTTGCCTCTTTAATTAAGCAGTTGTTCACAGGTGCATACAGTTACAACAAAATTAATTGATAGCTTTATATCACACGTCTTGAGCCCACTGCTATTTGATGTTTGCAAACACAACTATTAGATTTGTCTTATCTTGTATACAGAGAGTGTTTCTCATTTTCTTCTGACAGAGGTTAGGACAGCTTGCCCTAAATAGCAGAAAATCTATCGAAGCAGCAAAAATAATTTTACTAAGAAGGAAACAAAGTGAAATAGTTATTTATGGAACATTTTATCACCGCTGAGAAGTACAATAGAAGCTCTTTATGTTTCTGTATGAACTGCAAGTTTCCTGAATGTCAAAAATCATTGCTACCCGAGCCAAATAGCTTCCTGTGAAGGCTACGTGTTTATCTTTCAATGATACAGAGGAGTTACACACACTTACAGCAGGGAACTGGCATTTCCTGGGATTAAATTTTATTAGTAGTCATCCTTCACTCTTTTCTGCATTTTGTCTGAGTACCAACAAGGCACCTTTCCTTTTTTAGTTCCTAGTGGGGCTTCCCCCCAAGGAGACGTATAAACAGATGCACTGCCATTATGTCTCCCTTTTGCCAGAAGGAGCAGGAGGTTGGCATTAGAAAGTATCTCATTCTCATTGCCCCTCATATAGGCAGCTTGGTAGAAAGATTTAAATGCAGCCTCTGAGTGAAACTTCCTGAATTTGAGCCCTGCCCTGTTATTTATTACCTGAGTGTCATGGGCAAGTTATTTATCTTCTCTGTTCCTTCACTCACTTATGGGTGCATGGGGATAACTAAGTTAAGTACCTCATAGAAATGTAACAATCAAATGAGTTAAAGCAGTTAAGTCCTAGAATGGTAGATGCTGAGTAAATTAGAAGATTATGTGATTTAAGCAGTTTGTTTTACACTTTTTTTACTCTGTTTTCTCATCGTAATTTCCTGATCTGAAGACTGATTACTTTGTTAATCATATAAAATTTATAGGCATGTTATTACTTTAGTTGTTATCTAAGGACTCCCCTAATATAGTGAGACAGGTAAAAACAAACAAACAAACGAACAAACAAACAAACAAGAAACCCACAAAGGGCTTACCAAGTACATGGAGTGGGTGACTCCCCATCTGCAAACGTTTAGTAGCCCCAGAAGCCCTGCTTAGTGCCAAATTATTTGTCCCATTGCCATTTCATATAAATTTTAACACTTTAAGGTGAAAGCCAGAGAAAACCAAGTTAAAATATGTATGTAACCCTTGGGAGGAGTTCCAACTGCACAGTTGAACTAGGGACACATAGGGTAGATTGCAATAACAGATGAGCATAGCCTCATTTAGTGCAAGTGTTGATGGAATGTGATGTCAAATATGAATGATTAGATTAGGGATGGAGGGCACTTGTTTATGAAGCCTTTAGGATGGTGAGGTGTTTAACTTTGACCACTGTGGCTGATTTGATCTGAAGCGTAGCTACTTGGCGAGTGTATCTAGAAGCGCATGTAGGCAAAAATCAGCATAAAATCCTATTTGAGATGAAAACACAAAAGATCATACTAAAGACACTAAATCTGTCATCAGCTCAAAGGAATAAATTTAGAGTCTGGCATGGAAGATGGAATCTAAAAGGTCAGGAACTAGACAAACTCAGGAGTGGACTGAGAGATAAGGAACAGGGCAAACCCCAGGCGGCAGAATGTAGAACAGGCTGAGAACAAGCCTGCACGATGCCTTGAACTTCCCCTCACCGGCGCTGTCTGCAGGGTTCATGAGTGGGTCCAACGCAGTAAAGACAGCAGGTGCACAGAAGTGTGATATCATAAATTTTTTGCTTTTGTTGATTGTGCATTGAGCACAAGTTGAGTTTCCCTCCTTGGTTTTGACTCTGTTTTGTGAATTTATGGGAGAGAATAAGAGGCTTGAGGCAGATGATGAAGGTAGTATATACATGCTACTGCTTTTGCAAGCACAGATTAAGTAGGAAATAGAATTTTTGATATGCCAAACTTGATGCTGATCAAGACTTAAGATAGTGACCTATTGGTGCCATTTGGAGCCATACATCTGTTAGTTCTATCCAGACCTTCTACCCTTATCACCTAAGTGCTGCCCAAATGTGGGACCCTCATCTCCTCCACACACAATTATTAGTCTTCTTTCCAGCTGCCAGCCCTATTCTGATAGGCTCTACCTCACCTGTACTTACTACCTATACCACTTCTTTTACCATTATGTCTGGAAAACTCCTGCGTCCTAAACATCTGTTCTCAAAATAGTTTTTCATCTCCTTGCACATGAAACTTGCTCATCTCATAGGCCACTCTTTATACTTACAACACTTTCATTTTTCTTGTGTGGCTTTCCCAGGCACTCAGTGATCAGCAGTGGTCCGCCACTCCATCCACCATGACTGTCCTAAGTAGTGTCAGTTTCCTCACAGGGAAGCAGAGCCTGCATCCTCAGCAGTTGTCAGCCCCCCTAAAAACCATCATCTCTTCCGGTCAATAATCCAATCCTGTGACCACGTTTAGCAATTTGAACACAGAGGAAACAGCTCCATTTATGAAATCTTGAACGTTTTTGTTTCTTTTGTTGACCTTAGACATATAGACAGTCAGATATCCCTGCAAGAAAGTAGGTTCATTCAAGAACAATACAGAATTCCAATTTGGAACATTTGGTCTAATGAACCATGTGCAAGTCCAGACGAAAACGGAGAAGAATGTTCTTTTATAGAGGCAATGGGGGATTTCAGAAGAGCCTTGGTAAGCAGTGTCCATTGGCAAAAAGTGGGAGTTTGAAGTGCAGTGGTTTTTCATTGGCTGGGTTGTAATAGCCTTTCATTTTTGAGCAGTGGTGGGCAAGCATATCTTCATTCTTCCTGCTGGAACAGCAGAATATGAAACATCTTTCTGTTGGAGAAGACAGTATGTCTTTTCCGGTTTGGGGGTAGTGGACCAATGAGTGGTAGCATGAAGGCTCCACCTACAGACACTTCCAACTCCAATTTAAACAAGTTTTCTGTTCACCAATCTTCACAATTTCATATACAGTTATGAAAATAGTTTACTTAAATTTATTTCCTTAAACTTATCAAATTATTACAGCATGTGAAACTGTCTGGGATGAAAAAAAGACAAGAGGAAATGAGTCAAACAATAAATCAGAAGAAAAATAAAATAAAGCCACTAGCAAGGTTAGTATACAAGTACATATACCAAAAATTCTAGTTGCTAGAGGTGAACTGATTCACAAAACAAAGAAGGAAATTTGATCACAGTTCCTGTAAGAGAAACACAGTTCTTATAAGGAAAACAGTGTTATTTGATCTTTATGTGTGATAAAAGTGAAAATGTCCTCACCATCCCTAGGGTTAGCCCTGCTAATGATTGTTGTTTCTTATTATGTTTTTTATTATGTCCCCTAATGATGTCAACGCCATTCTCTTGAGAACATGCAGTAAAAGCAATCATTATCCCCAAACAATGTGTTATAAATATGCAGCTGGACTGACCCCAGAATAAAATTGAGAAAACCTAGAATAATCTGTGCTTCATATATCTTTCATGAATATTATTTATTGAAATGACTCCTTGAGAAGATTTGGACACTAGAGAGTTCAAGGTTAATATTGTCTGACAAAGAGAACAAAGAAAAAAAGAAAAAATATGAGAATTCTTTGTTGCCATTTTGAAGTGGATTTATATGCTTGACACTTGACTAACAGAGAATAGGTTTGAGATATATTTTTTGAAAACTAGCTGCGCCACCTTTGCTTGGAGGTAGGCCAAAGGAGTGACTATGAGAAGGGCTGAGATTTTCTTAAAAAATGTTTCTATTTCTGCTTCAACAAATAGACATAGAGCCTAGAAAATTTCCCAGGACATAGTTACTAGTTCTCCACACCCACCCTCTCCCACCATGGCCATGAAACATCTCACACAAAGTGTCTATTGAACATATCTCATTTTAAACAATGTAACTTCTGGTGAACCTTCAAGATAGATTAATTGGCAAAATGTATCCATAGATAACTGAATGATTTGACCCGTTACATGGAAGTGTTGGATATAAGCCAATAGCTGCTGGAGGACATCTGCCAAAACTTATGATTTGAGTTTTGAATAGTTGATCCTACGCCACTATTTCTGACAATAATTAAAAGGCAAGATCAATTATGTGTTGAGGTCATTTCTAGTACATGACAATCAAGCCATTTCATCAATGTAGAAAAGAACACTCCCCCACCCCCCCCATTTTCAATATCTAGACATCTCATCCAAAAACATATTCAAGTCACTAAAAAATAAAGGGAAAAAATCTAAATTATGTGGTTGTTTTCATCTCATTGAAAATCTTTTTCCTTCTTTCTCAAGACATTACAATGGAAAATCTGTATGAGCAACAAAAAAACCCAAGTTTGTATACTATGTGCTTCTGCAGCTTAACTGGCTCACTGACACTCAAAGAACAAAGAGCGGTCTGTGAAAGCTGCAAACATTCTTAGGTCTTCCCAGCTCTCTACATCCCAGGCTACAAAACCAGGGGGTCCTGCCACTGCGGGACGACACTGCTAGTGCTTTGTGAAGCGCCTGGCACATGGTGGGTGTCAGTCTTACTTAGCTGATTAAAAGATGAGCTCTGTGATAAATTGTGGATTACCCAGTCTGAAGTTCATTTATTGTTATACACAACATTATCTTGAGAAACTTAGATCTGTAGTTTGTCATCAAAGAGAATATTGGAGCAAAATGTAGAAGGAATTTAACATGAGTTTTTTTTTAATTTTGGAAAAATGGTAAATAATAGTTCTTTAAAGTACAAGATATATTTGTACATTAAGTCCAGCTGCATGCGATCTTAGACATGAGGTGGGGGTGGGAGGCAAGCAGATAAATGTTAAGGATAACCAGCTCTCAGTGAATATAGATCTTTAATAATTCTAAAAGCAAGAAGACTTTATCTAGAAACTTTTCTAATTTACATTTGTAACATAGATGATTTACATTAAAAAATGTGCTCAATGAACAAACAACCTGAATCTAAAAGATAAAGGAATCACATTTACACTATTATGCCAAGAGAGAGAGGAAGATTGAAATTTTGTTTCTGAGAATTTAATGCATATTTAACTCCATCAACCACATTCACTGGAATTACGTTGCAGACAACACAATGCCAGAATCTGTACTGTTGCTCATTTGAATGAACAGATCTAGCTCTGCTAGCAAGGATTTATTGTACTCAAACTTCCTGGTAAAATCTGAAGCTTTTCGTACAACTTAAATTCTGTTCAAGTTTTATGGCTTTGTTTTAATGCATTATGAATTCGTTTTCACTGCCCTAACTAAACCTCCGAGGAACTGCATTTTACTGCACCATGTAGATTCTCAAGGCGTGGAGATGAAGATAGTTCTAAGGGAATCAATGTCCAGACCTCCAGCTTCCTCTCATACTCTTTTCCACACTGACTTGCCTGAAAAATGCCCACGAAAGAGGGCAGGTTCTTCTTTTCCATCTTTCCTTCCACCGTTACCTGCAGCAAGCTTTACAAGGATGGGTCGCGATTCTTACGAAGGTGCGTTGTCTGCAGGTGTGAAACCCTCAGGGAGCCCAGCAAGCAGGAAACTGGAAGACCCGTATTTGGGTGTGCGCTTCCAGAAGTAAAAAGGCTCTAACAACTGTTGTGCTAGAGCTTCACAAGCCAGGCGGATTTGAATTGTTGACTTTGCACAAAATCTAAGGAAGATTTTATAGTGTAGTAAAAAATTATTTGAAATATTTATTGATGAGTGATAGCTACCGGATTTGTTTGTTTGTTTGTTTGTTTGTTTGTTTGCAATATACCTCAGGAGGATTTCAAAACACTGAGTAATGATTACCAAGGTCAGCTTCATGGCTGTAAAACCTATGCATTTACACAGGACTCCATGCTCAGAAGGGCCCCATGCTTGGTTTAATGCCTTTGCTGTTAATGTCTTGAAAGTTTTAATAATTTTACTTTTGAACTTGTGTTTTATAAGCCAAGTCCAACGGGACAACAAAGCATGTAACATAGCAGAGGCGATCGGGCACAACACGCGTGTCTTCCATTTATGGTGACCCCTTTTTCATAGAGTGTTTGCAGTGTCCAACGAACTTCGAATTCCGGTGGACCTTGTGTGGGAGTTCAGTGGGGCTCAACGCAACTACAAGGCAAGTGTGTTACATGCACAACTGCATTGCTAGGGGCGTTGCTGGCTCCAGGAGACCACGTGACCCATTTGAATCAGAACTTGCTTCAAATGCAGAAAGAAGATAAGGAAGGGACATTCTAACAAATGCAAACAATGAAGGGGGTTTACCATATCTGTTCTTATTTGTGTTACTTCTCTAACTTCACCAACCACATGCCGAAGATGATGACATCAAAGGAACAGGGACAGATAAGGCAACCCATAGTTCTTCTTCCTTTGAATCTTTCCTTACTCACCTGTAAGCCAAAGGTAGAAAATGTGTGCACATCAAAACAAAAGCTTGAAATAAAAACAGTTGGATTAATTTTTGCAGTTTTTCTCTATTCTGGTAAGGACAGAATTTCTATGTATGTATGAGCTGCAAAACAAAAATTGTATCATATTGATGATTCAGCATACCAGTTAAATGCTTTTATATTTTCATATTAAATTGTCATTGTGCAAATAAACTTGAATAGTAAAAGGCATGCTAATAATTAAAATTTTTAATTTGTCTCTACTGAGAATGACATTAAATAGGAAGTAAAAAGACATGAGAAGTCAAGAGAGAGAGAGACAGGAATAAGGGAGAAGCTTTATATTATAATAACTTCAATATCACTTTTTTTCCTGCTTTCTGAACAGTAGGTCCACATTTTTATTTCTCAGTGGGCCCAACATATTATTTAGCTACATTAATACAACATGACATCCTTTTAGACGTACTTCCTTATGTAGATGAGTAAGCAAAATTCACCATACTTTATGTACAAAAATGAAAGACTAGAATGAAGTTACTTCTGAATATCATTACATTCTAAAAATAAAAGTTATACATGGGTGTAAGAAATTGAACCACATTGCTCTTTAACAATTGCATTTTCCATTAGAAATTCACCTTATTGTATTTAATAATTCCCTATGGAAATAGACAATACATTTGTAAAGTTTTGAAGACTATATGAAAGGTAATGACATTTCAGTCCAGAAGATGTTTAAACACGGAGTGCTATGGTCACAGAAATTAAAAAGTAGTATTTATTTCAATTTTATAGACAGTTTGGGGTAAAGTACAATGGTGTGATCAAATGACTTTCAGTGTTAAAATACTTAACCTTATGAGACAGTTCACAATGTGAAAAATTTAGCTTAAAACTGCAAATATTTATACTTTTACGATTTCTGTGGGTTGGGTGTCAGGTGTGGGTGGCTTAGCTAGCTGTTTCTGGCTCGGTGTCGGTCACAGAGCTGTGATTAACGTCCATTTCATCACCTGTTTAAAGGCTCCACGTGGGGAAGCTCTGCTTCTAAGCTCGCTTGTGCAGGTTGGCAGCCCCGGGGCCTCTGGACTGCTGGACAGAGGCCTCCACTACTGGCTGGTTGTTGGTGGGAGGCCTCCCTCAGCTCCTGGCTGGCTGGGGTTCTCTGAGGAGCAGTTGCCTTCATCAGAACAAACAAGTGAGAGGCAACGGAGGCCAGCAAGACAAAAATCACATTCTCTGTGAAACTTAATCTCAGAAGTGACATCCCATCGTTTCACTGCATTCTATTCATTACAAAAGAACCACAAGGCCCAGCCCGCAGGCAAGGGAAGGGGATTATCCAAGGGTATGAGTATCAGGAAGCAGGAGCGGTTGGCAGTCATCTTAGAAGCTGCCTTCCATGACTAGATGAAGAAAAGATTTTTAAGACTCTTAAATAAATAAGAAAACCTCAAGTTCAAATGTTTATATTTCCTTTTCATTTTTTTTCTCTCTCTCTTATCTCCCCAGGCCAAAGTTATTCTAATGGGTATAGGAAACAAAACCAACAAATAATATCTACCAAACTCCTCAAAGAATGGAAACTTTCTCACTTATAAAACAATGCTGTAAATAAATATCGACATAAAAATTTTATGATGTGACATATTATAAAATTGTAACTGTTCTAAAAATAGAAAAGATACTAATAGTACTTCTTTATAAAGACAGATAACACCCTCTTTTGGCATATATAAGCTTATGTGCGTAATATCTATGTGTATTATGTAGTGGTATATACACTATTCTATCTCTCTCTCTCTGTCTCTCTCTTTCTCTCTCTCTCTCTGACGGGGGGGTGGGGGGGGATTGAATTGTGGTCCCACACTCTAAATCTGTGTGGGACCAGATTCTAAATTTGGGGAAAAGGTCTTTGATGATATAATTAAGTTAAAAATCTTAGGAGAAATCATCCAGAGTTTGGGGTAAGCCCTAAATCCAATGACATATATCTTTATAAGAGGAGAGCAGACGAAAATTTGAGACACAGACATGGCAAGAAGGCCACATAAAGACAGACTGGAAGATCAGAATGGTGCAAGTCCAAGATCACCAAGGACTGCTGGCAGCCACCAGAAGCCGGGAGACATGGAACCGATTCTCCCTCGGTGCACCCAGAAGAAACCAACCCTTCAATACCTTGATTTTGGTTTCTGGCTTCCAGAACTGTGAGAGAATAGAATACATTTCTATTATTTTAAGCCACCCAGTTAGTAGTAATTTGTTATAGCAGCCCTGATAAACTTCCATAGATGTGAGAGAGAGAGAGAGAGAAAGCCCTATATAGACAGATATTATTGGAAGCCAACTTGTTTCTGCCTTCTGTGTTTAGAGGATCCATCATAAAACTAAGACACAGAATGTCTAATGCTGATTATTTCACTAGAAATGTCATATCAAAATGTGTAGCTGAATTCAAGATCTTGTCTTCCCATACAATCACCTTTCTTCCTTCCTTCCTTCCTTCCTTCCTTCCTTCTCCACTTCTCTCCTGGTCCTCCAGACATTGCATTGCTCCCCACCTAGCACGCGTCCCTACCCTATCAGCTCCACACTGTTCTGGGTGGCATCTTAATTCTGAGTCCCTGCAGTGGCAGACCCTGAGAGATCCACAGTTCTGGAGGCTCGTCGTTTCAACAGGGTTCTGTGCACTTGGGGATTTGCTCTCCCCCTTTCCTGATGGACTTTTAGCGTATCTGCCCTCAAGTGGTAGGATCTGAAACTACAACACGACATGGGGAAGTCACAGTGGGCATGTGGGTGAAACACATATGTAGAGTCCATGTCTATTAGATGTCAATGATCATAAGTGATCGATGGAATGTGAGTTGGAATTCTGAAAGAATGATGATGAAATACCTAATTTTGGTTGTTACTGAAAAAGAATATTGCACTATGCTTATATTAATAACTCTAATCTAAAAATCTTTGACTAATCTAACAAAGATTTCTGTGATTTCATTTCAATTTCATGATTCTAGTATACCTTCGTGTTTAATCCAAACTGGGATTTTAATTTTCCCAAAGCTGCAATTCCAGTAGAGAATAGTAACAGGTATTCAATAGAAGTGCAAATATAAGTATAATTCATATATTTTATTCTTTTTTAAGTACGAGCTATCTTTTTATTCTCTGATAAAATATAAAATTATAACCATACTTTTAAAAGAATTTAAAGAATTGTTAGTATAAAACCATAATGTATTTTAACCTTAAAATGATGTAACTGTTTGTGGGATTAAAATAGCGGCAATTTTATTAACTGAAAGTTTTAAAAGATTCCTTTAGGTTATGTAGTTGTATAAGAAGACAGATTTCACAAAGCATCATAGCTAAACATATGATTTCCAAAGATGATAAGTCATCTAACATTTGCCTTAATATATACACATATTTTGCTAGTACAATGTTTACTTAACACAGTTCAAGAAATAGAACAGAGAGTACAGTCATTTAATGCATAGTATGATACCATAAACTATCACATAAGCATATTTATAAATACAATTTCAACTAAGCATATCCAGTTCACACATTGTTTCTTTAAAAACTTTCAGTCTTCTGCCAGAAGAGGAAGGACCTCCGGTGGAGGCTCAGTACATGTGAAAATAATACTGAATTAAGAATCACAAGTCTTTACTTCAAACTGCCACTACCTGCTCAAAAATCCTTTCAGAGATTCAGCTTTGTGCTCTGTAAGATGGGAACGATACCGGCCTGATGACTGCCATCCTACTCCCTGCTGCAGGGGCCTCCCGTCTGCATCAGACTCTGTGCTGGCGGTGCGGGGATGGACAGGACCAACGTGGTCTCCAGCACCCAACTGCCCTAACTGGGGACCCAGCCAGGGACACTCACGGTTACTGTGCTGAGGCGAGACCAAACCGAGAAAATGTGCATGAATGCACTTTACAGCCTGTTAGCATCACACTAACGGAAATGCTAGGTGTTTAGGGACTGATTATGGAAAAGAATATCTCAGCTCAGTACAGGAAGGGGACCCGTTACTACTAGCGAAGCCATATCTCTATTTCTTTCTTTGTTTAATCCTCACCCAAAGAAATTCTTCATTTCTTTCAGAGAGAGAAAAGCGGGGGAGATATATGAGAGAGGGAGAGAGAGACAGACATTGGTTGCCAGGCCTCATGGGCACCCAACCGCGATCGTACACTTCGGGACCAGGAGCTGCAAGTGCCCGTGCCCGCGCAGACAGGGGGTCAGCCCACAACCTAGGTATATACCATGACAGGGAATCAAACCGCAACCTTTCAGTTACGAGAGGATGCTCCAACCCAGACACACCGGCCAGGGCTAATTTCTTAACTAAATGTATTTCATTGTTTCCTGTGCTGAGAATTATGTTATCAACGTTATGGTAGCATATGGTATCGTATGGTATCATAGACTGTTGTGGTCATCTTTCTCTCTCTTCCTTAAGTAAGACCCTCCAGAATGGCACAAAGTAGAAAGGTGAAGCAGAAGATTGGACAATGGTCTGTTTTATCACCACGAGTGAATTGAAAAGAGAGTCAGAAGAAACATGAGTCACACCACTGCTACTCTCTCCGGCTTTATTTGTCCGTGACCCGTCATCGGCTGCTCTCAGCGCTCAGAGCTGGGATGTGTGCGATGAACCGCTCAGCGGCATCTGCCAGAGGAGCCTTCCGGGAGCCTCCCCACGGTCATTCTTTTCATTTGTCATTTCCCTTGACCATGAAGCAAACTCCCAGGAGCTATCAGAGTGTATTGGGTGAGGAAACCATTCTCAGTAAAACAATAAGGATTAATAATAATAACCACCCCTCATTTGTATCATTTCTTTTTGTTTTTACTGTAATAGCAACTATTGACTAGCAATAAGTACTATGTTTGGTGAACATCTTAAGAAACTTGAATATTTTAATGGATCTTTTAGAAAGAATTTCTTCTATGAGTTCTGATTCCAGCTGCTATTTCTTGGCAAATGATTTTTTTTCTGAGAGTCACCAGACTCTTCTGGGAAATGGGAGCAGTGATAGCTTTTTCAAAAGGCTGTTGTGAAGAATAAATGAGAAAACGGGTGTAAAAGCATTTTGTATATAATAAAGTGTTATACAAATATGCTCTCCTCCACCTGATAACACCACTGACCACTCTCCCATCCTTTCTTCTCCCGGCCAACACCAGTGGACTGTTCTATACCCCAAGACCAAGGGCTTTGGGAAGCATCCATGGTTAGGGCTAGGATTTGTACCCTTTCTTTCCAATTTTGCTGAGAAAAATGAAGCCATGGGAAGGAAAATTTCTTAGACTTTACCACGCTGCCCACCAGCTGGCATCTGCAGCCACACACTCTGCCTCCTGCTGTGACCACAGACTGAATCATCTCTGCTTCTGTCCAAAGACAGGCCCCTCGCTTGTGCCCAGATCTGACCCCTCCCCTGTTGCCCCCAATGACACTATAGGAACCCACCCTCTTTTCATCAGTGTTTCATTTTCTACTCAATTATTCCCAATCAGCAAGTAAACATCCTGATGTAAGTTCTCTCCTTATAAAAATATACCATTCTCTCGATCTTTCCTGCCCTTAGCAGCCGCCCCATTTCTCTGCTCTGCTGAAGGCAAAAGTCTTTGGGAAAAGTCTGTTTTTATTTTCTCCAATCACTTTCCTCCTGTTCTCTCTTTCACTCCAATCTAACACTGATCTAGTGAAATTGCTCTAGTTAATAGCCATGTTACTAATCTGGTGGTCAGTTCTCAGCTCCCTTCACTCTGAACCATTCGTGACATTTGACACAATTGATAACTCCCTCTTCTTAAACTGCTTCCTTCCCTTGGTTTTCTGTACGTTGTACAGGTTTTCCTTCTACTCTGCTAGTCCTTTGCCTTCTCAGTCACTTTTGCTGGTTCTTTTCCCCAGACCTCTTAAGGCTGGACCACTGATACTTGGATTCTTCACTTCCCCATCTACACCCACTTTTTTAGTCTTTCCAATTTCATGGCTTTAAATGCCACCAATGGCTTCCAAATTTCTATTTCCATTCTGCACTTCTCTCCAGAATGGCAAATCCAACTTCCCCTTGACATTTCTGCTAGGACATATAATAGACATCTGTAACTCCACAGGTCCACTTCAGAACTTGTGATTGCCTCCTGCCCCAAATTGGTTCCTTCAGCAGCCTAAATCTCAAGTAATGACCTCCATTCTTCTAGTTGTTCAGGCCCCAAACCTTGAAGATCTCCTTCCTTTCCTTCTCTCACTCATGCCTTCCTTTCAGATCTGAAATCCTTTCAGATCTTCCCAATAGTTCTAGAATTTAGTCACTCTTCACTCATGCTCTGCCACCATGCTGATTTGAACCAACATTACTTCTTGCCTGACTTGCTGTAATAATATCCTACCTGGTCTTATTTCTTTTCCCCTAGGGCTCCTACAGTGAATTCCAAACACAGAAGGCAAAATTATCTTGTCCAACACAAGTCAGATCATGTCAATCTCATGCTTCCAACCATGCCATGGCTCCCCATTTCCTACGAAGGCCAAGTTCCTCACAATGGCCAGTGAGACTTATATAGCCTGGCATTGAAGCTACTCTCTGAACTCTCTTCTGACTTTGCTTACTCTGTTCTAGTCACACTGATTTTCTTGCAGGTCTTGGTTATGCCAGGAAGCATCTCAGTTTAGAAGTGGGTTGTTCTCCCCACCTGGTTTGCTTTTCTCGCAGATAAGATTAACTTCTCATCTCCTTTCAAACTTTGCTCAGATATCCCCTTGGTAATGACACCTATCATGATAACCACTTTGATGATTACCCACTCCACCCTTTTGCCTTCATCTACTTTCTTTTCCTTTTTTAATTGTACTTTTCATCTTATAACATGCAATATTCATTGTGAACTTATTACACTTATTGTTTATGGACTATTTTCCCCTGTTTGAATAGAAACACGATGTGTGGCAGAACCTTTGTCTGGTTTATTCACTACCATGTATAAAAGATCTTGGAAAAGTGCCTGACACGTAGTAAGCACACAATAATTATTTTTGCATAAAAAGAAGGAAAGAAGGATTTGTTATAACAATCTACTCTATATATGAAATGTGAAGTCCATTTCATATATAGAGTAGAATGCTTGTTCTCAATCACATAGTTGTTAATTCCTTTAAGGACATGGGTTTTCATCTTTGTATTCCCCTGAGTAAATGATGGAGTAAAACAAGAAAGGAAGGAAGATGAATGTTTTTTGCTAATTACATAGTTGTTCTTTACTCACTATTTGGATGTTTCTAGAAGAATTAGGGGACTATATTAACACAGCCCTGAAGGGATCAAATTTAGACGTAGTCAAATAACACTACAGGATACATTTGTTAAGGCAAAGGTAAATACAGCATTGAAAATACTGGGGCATTTTTCATGATTATAAAACACTAGATTTACTTTTAAAATTTTCATCAATGTTAATAAAACAATTCAGGAACTATAGGTGAAATTTTACACAAGATGGTCATTAATTTTTACAGATATCATCTCATAATGACCTTGGAAAACTTAGTTTCCCTTGTTATTGGACAAAGTTTTATAATGCAAAAGTATTATGCTATATGTCAAGTTAACTTTCGATTAAGGTTAATATTACTGAAATAACTACATCTGCTTTCCTCTCACTGTGAGGTTTATCACCTAATAAAAATGCTAAAGTTACCAAGGAAAGATGTTTAATTTGTTCTCACTGCTCAGTTGTGTGTTGCAGCCTATTTTGTAGTAAATGGCATAATGTCCCAAGTGGGCTGCCATACTGTCAGATACATTATTTATACATAACATTACTGGCTAATCAATGAACAACAAATGCAGTAGCCTTTTCCTTTCTTCTTTATTTTTAAAGTGATAGCAAGAATAGAAAATATTCATCTTATGATATTAAATAATCTTGGGTGATTAAAAAAGTGAAGTCTACAAATAAGAACATAATAATTAAACCATATGCCCCAAGGCATTCCAATGAAAAATAACAAATAACTAGTCAAATCTAAATATGGTTGCTTCTTTTTTCTAGCAAAACATAGAGGAAGCACCTTTTACTATCGGTTGTAAATTACTGAAAAAAATATTTTTCCCCCATAGAGATGTATAAAATTTATTTTAAAAAATAAATTAAAAGGCCATGAATAGTCCAATTAGAACTAGAAATTGTGTAGCAAACTGTGCGTGACATGCTGTCAAACAAAGGAGTAATAGGTGTGCATGTATAAAATACCTTTCAAATGTTACCAATAGTTTGACAATGAACCCAAATGTATTAAACTTCATCCAAATATAAACAGAACTTTAGTTCTTTTTGTAGTTCCTTCCACACACACATTTTGTAATAAATGAAGCAGCATAATTGGGATAAATTTGCCTCGTGTTGAGGTATTTTTCTCTTCTACTAGAAATACCATTAGAACATACAAGTTTTTCATGGGAGAGGTTATAATAGATTCTTTAGCATTAAAAAATGTTTATTTATGGAGTGATAAATATAAAATGAACAGTAAAAACTAAATTATATAATATAAAAATGGCAATTATTTAGCTAGAAAAGTGATGCTATATTGTTTGAACTGTATAAAAACAAACATATTAATAGATATCCAGCTGGGATCTCATAGCACAGGTAAACTTCTAAACTGATAAGAGTCTTGAAATGCCCAGTTTCCAAGAGGAAGCTATATGCCACACCAGGACATTTGACAATAATAAAAAAGACAAAGAAATACATGTGTTATAACTGATAACCAGCATTTATCAAGCTCCGTTATATGCAAGGTATTGAAGTCATATATGTGCATCCTCTTAAAGTGAATTTCTAGTCTCCAGATTTAATTAGTTATAATTACCAAGGCACATTTTTTCTATGAAAACTATGATAGCATTTAGAATCTCATACTAAAAATAATACTTAAGAAGAAAAGAAGGAAGAAGAAAGATGGTTTGTTTTTACTTTAGCTCATTCTGTTGTTTTTATTAATAGAGGTTTTAGATCAATACCAAATATTCTTCTCTGTTCCAGTGATTGAATATGAATACATTATGTGCATACAAAAATAGTGATAATCTAAGTTGATACAATAGTTCATTTTGCATTAGTGTCCTAGATGGGACAATGTTAAGAAGCAATTTAAATGAAATTCATTTAAATGTCAGCTCTCATGCTTGCGATTTTTCTATAATTGGTTATTTAATTAAAATAATTCTCATAGTCATTAATTTAGACTAAAACTTGCTGTGCACTGACATGTTTTAATTACATGGTATTAACAAAATTGATATGCTTTAAAAAAGCATGGTTAAATTTTAAACAAGAATAAATTAGAAATCTCATAGATCATCCTACTTAGTGTATTTATGAGAAAGTCGGTCATTTTAAGTGTTTACTGCAAACAAAGTCACACCATTATTGTGCACATGTTGCAGTTTATACTCCATATCCTTTGGAAAGATTTTATACACATGCAAGTCTCCCATTCTTGAATGTCTTTAACAATGTATGAACTAAATTAAAATGAACAGAAAACCACAAAATGACCCACAGATAGACAAAGAGTTAATGCTTATTTGATACAGAAGCTTATGGAGACTTTAGATACATAAGAAGATAACTTCAAATTTACATTAAAAGATTAAAAAATAAATGTTTTTATTATAACCACTTTTGTATTCCTCTTTACAGAGACAACAGGAAATAAGTATATTGATTCAATTTTATTTTTTAAAAATTGTTTTATATTACATTTGTGAGGTACCATTTGTGACCAGCCATATTCTCATTTCAGTCTTTCTCAAAGGACCAGATAAATATTTTACCCTTTTCAAGTTGCAATTACAATCTTTGTCAGAAATATGAGAAATCAGAATTTTAGTGTTTTCTATGAATTAGAGGACTTCTGTGTTGCTTTGACCTTTTTAATATTCTGTGATTTAATTGGAAGGACAGTCTACTTTCACCCAGGATTGCCAGTCCTCTTATTCAATAAACTTCCTGACAGAAAGCAACATTTTCAAGGCCGGGCCTTCCTGGTTCCACGAGTAGGAGATTTTGGATTGGTTAAAACATTGCTTTTGCCAATATTTTTCCATTTTCTCTTGGTTGTTAGAGATTTAAAAATTTTGTGTGGCCAGCTAGGTTCCCTTTCTTCATTTACATTTTGGATGCATGACAGTGGAAGAATCGCATTCCAATGCAATTCCTTCACCACCACTCCGCTTCAGTGCAGGACCATGAACTGAAAAGCCCACTGTGATACACAGTGTATAATACAAAGAAAGAGGAGAGGCAGTTGCTTATACCTTATTTTGGCCTGCATTTATATATTTATATAGTTTTTTTCTAATTAAATTTATTGGGGTGACATTGGTTAGTAACATTACATAACTTTCAAGTGTACAATTCTATGATGCATCATCTGCATATTGCATTGTGTGCTCACCACTGAAAATCTAGTCTCCTTCCATCACCATATATTTGATCCCCTTTCCCCTTTTAATCCCCTTCCTTCTCTTCTGATAACCACCATACTATTTCATGTGCCTATGGGTTTGTTTGTTTGTTTGTTGCTTTCTGTTTTAGGTCCTACCTACGAGTGAATTCATATGGTTCTTAGCCTTTTCCATCTGGCTTATTTCACTTAGTATCATACTTTCAAGATCTATCCATGTTGTCACAAATGACAATATTTCATCTTTTCTTATGGCTAAATAGTATTCCATTGCATATAGGCGCCACATCTTCTTTACTCACTCATTCACTGAAGGACTTGCAGATTGTTTCCGCACCTTGGCCAATGTGAATAAAATGCTGCAATAAGCATAGGGGTACATATATCTTTACAAATTAATGTTTTCAATTTTTTTCAATGAGATATTTAGAGAAAGATTTCTAGGTCATATGGTAGCTCTATCTTAATTTTTTATGAACCTCCATACTCTTTTCCGTAGTGGTTGCACCTGTTTATATTCCCACCAGCAGTGTATGAGTGTTCCTTTGTCTCAATGTCTTCTCCAACACTTGTTATTTCTCATCTTATTGAATACATGTTTTTAAATGCTGGCTCCAATTAAACTACCTCTGTTATTTTGGATCATGTTTACTGGTTGAGCATAGTATTGGTGGTCCTGTAGACATGGGAGGAGAAAAGCTAGTAACTAACCATTTTTGGTTTGTGTAACTTAAGTTCCATTTGGATTCATCTAAGGAGGCAGAAAATAGTTTATAGAACTCATTCTGATTTCCCTTTTCATTCTCACTTCCTTGTTTTTTTCTTATTTTAAAAAATCTAAAAAAAAATTCTGATTTTAAAAATCATATTATAAATGGCTTGGTAAAAGAGAAAAGGATCATCTTGGTTTTTATAACACCCAGTTTTAGGGTTAGAAAAGTAAAAGTAAGTTTACTTCCCCCATATTTCTGTGTCTACCATGAAGTGAATTGATTCAGTTTTCAATATGATAAAAAATACCAAATTAAGCTGCTACTGCTAAGTTATTAATTTACTGATGTGTATCTGAAAAGTGCCTGACTTCAAGTAGTTGCTCAGTAAATATCAGTTGAATGAAAGAGTCAATGACTGAATGTAATGATATTGAACACAAAATTCCAATTAGGTCTTTTAACATAGATAGAAGAATATAGTTATTTTGAAAGTCAGAAATCAGCAGATGTATAGAGAAGCCCACAAAACTTAATCTTTATAGATTTGCTTTTCCTGACTTATGGTGTGGAGATTCTGTGATTGAGGTGTGATGACTCACTGCTCAAACATTTCCTCCCCAGAGCTTTTCTGGTTCCCTAACTGGGCTGTTAAAATGTAAAACAACAAAAATAAAACAAACAAACAAAAAAACCCTGATTAATCTGTTTTCTAATTCAAGCTTTTAGCACAACTGGATATGTTAAAGCTTGGCATACAGATCATTTTAGTAGTTTCTTACCCTAAAATTTGCAATATCTTCATTCAAGTGAGGATCAGGAATAAGATAAATTTTTAGCTTGCCAATCTCTGAGAACCAAAATTCATAAGTTTCAAAATGGCAGAGATCTGAATCCTTCCTGTGACATCTCTGAGTTCAATGGCCTTTAGCAAATTGTTTCTTTTGAAGCTTCTTTACCTTAAAAACTGTTATCTATTAAAGCCTATCTTGTAAGATCAATACTTGGTTATTATTATTATCCTCATATCTTCCATCTTCATTCAAATTCTTTTTGCCATGCTAATGCTTTCCCTATCTGCCTTTTTTTTTTATTCAGTATGAGCAAAAACACCTAGTGGAGCGGGCTGCCCGGTTGACATGGGCAGTATTCCAAGACAAGTCCAGACAACACTGATGGTACTGTCACGTTGATATGACACACCCTCGTGAGCCATGATTAAACACATCACCTGGAAACCAACCCATGCACAAGAAACAATATTTTTTTCAAAACAGAACATTTCTTTAAATTGTGAGTCCCTGGTTTTGACTAGTTGGTGGTGATAAACAGGTATGAGAATGATGCAGAGTACTGAAAATCATTGAGAAGATCATTCATCATGGTAGAATTTAAGTATCAGGATCATGCCAGGTGGCTCTAAAATGTGAAGAAGAAATAATAAAGAGTACATGAAAACATAACAAACAGTACATGAAACAGAGTGTCTGCAGGAATATTTTAGGGGAAAAAAATGAAACATTTTTCTCAAGTTCAAGAAGTCACACAGAAAAGACACACACAATTTAGCCAGATGTTTGGAACTATTATTGAAAGAATACCAAAATATATATCTAACTTTATCCAATATTTTGTGGTGGAAACGTACACCAAATTCAAAATGAAACTAATGTTTAGTCCAGTTCTATATCACCTTATATAATAGTTGTGGCCTTATTGATAAACTAACTCTTTAGTACCTCGAATCTTACTGTAAAAAAACCATAATAATCTGTACATTTGATATGGTGTGAATAATTCTTCCTAATTTATGTTTGGTAATAAAATACTTTAATATGCTTGAAGTTCATAAGATGATTAAATTTAATGCTAGTTTATGTCAATTAGAGCTGGATTATAATATGCATTTGAGGGCCTACCTTTTTTAAAAAAAATCCTCACCTGAGGACATGATGATTAATTTTAGAGAGAAAGGAAAGAGGGAAAGAGTGAGAGAGAAAGAGAGAGATCAGTTGCCTCCTATACAAGCTCTGACCAGAGACTGAACCTACCACCTAGGTGTTTGCCCTGACCAAGCATGGAACCCACAATCTTTTGGTGTATGGGAGGATGCTTCAACCAGCTAAGCCATCTGGCCAGGGACCAAAGGCCGATACTTTTTGTTGTCCCATTCAGTGTTCTTTTACTTACTTTCCTGTTCCCTTTTATAAGTGGTAAAAAGAAACATATTAAAATGAGGTAATATAATTAACTGTAGTGGCTTTTCCTAACAAGTTCTGGATAGTCTCACCATATTGAAGGATGTCAAAATCAGGACCGTTATATGGACAAGATTCAGTAATGCCTGTTAAATAGCTTCAATTCAATATCCCACATAGGTGACTTTTTAAAATAACCATGGATAACCATAAAACATAGAGAGCTTCTGTAAATGAACCCAAATGACAGACAGTCTAAAGGAAAAATAAGCAAAGAATAAGAACAGATTTACCAGTTATAATAAACACTGGGAAAATGTTCAGTCTCACTAGTAATCTGAGAAATTCAAAATAATGAAATAGTAGTTGCTGATCCATTGAGTAGCAGAAATTAAAAATATAAATACTCAGATTTGGTGAGGCTAAGGGGACACAGGCCCTCTCATACGTTTCATCAGCACTATAGATCAAAATTTTTAAATGTGAACATGTAACAGTGGAAAATTACAACAGTGGGAAATTGTAACTCACCCCTCCATCCCTTTCACGTTGTTTCTGTAAATGCTGACTTGGACTAATATGAAGCTTGTACATGAACAAGATGTTTGTATAATGATCCTAGGAACTAACTTCAAAAGATATAGACACTGACCTTCCAGCATCCCAGCTCTGGGAGATTTGCCGACCTTCATCCATGGAGCCAGGAAGAGTGAAACCAGGATGACTAAACCAGGATGACACACACCAGGCCATCACTTGCCTTATTGGAATGGACTGTGCTCATCTGCATGTAGAGAACTTTTCAACCCCCTCCCTTGATCTCTATGTTCTGTTCCCCTTTCCCTCCTTATAAAAACCTCTGTCTCCACTGAGATATGAAGATGGGCTTCAAGATGTGAGTCCTTCATCTGCCCAGGAGACGGGCTTTCAGATGTGAGTCCCCCACCTTCCTGGGAGATGGGCTTCAAGACAAGAGTCCATCAGGTATTATAACTTATTTTAGAAGGAGTTTTGGAAGGGACAATTAACTATATAAGAAGCCATTCTGTAGCCTACATATTAAACACCAAAGAAGCCAACGCATCTTAGAAGTATTTTCAGTTTGTCAGGTTATTTTATTAGTTCCCAAACTAGTAAAAAATGCAAAGAAATTAACCATAAAATATTAGAACTACATTAAACATAATTAAAGCTTAAGAAAATATGATTCCTATTTTATGTCTCTCTTCTTTCTTATTTTCAAAACAATGAGGTTCACATCTAGTGTAATTTTAGTTTTATAATAACCTAGTGGATTAGAAAACTGGAAATCTCTAAGTTCCAGTTTATAGACAAAAATGCTACTTTTCAATAAAATTTAAAATAGTCTTCTGCCCTGGCTGGGGCGGCTCAGTTGGTTGGGCGTTGTCTACAAAGCAAGAGTTTGGCAGTTCAGTACCTGGTCAGGGCATATGACTGGGTTGTGCACTCAGTCCCCAGTCCAGGTGTGTATGGGAGGCAGTTGATTGATGTTTCTCTCCTTTTTTTCCTCCCTCCCTTCCCCTTTCCCTAAAAATAAATACATAAAATCTTAAAAAATAAAATAATCCTCAAATTTTTGTCACCTTCCTTCTAGTATTTTCTTTTAAATACAGGGAGAAAAGAAAAGACATTTTGCACAGAAAGGGATATATATCACTGATATGTACGCATCTTAATACATTTTAATACATTTCTAAGTGGCTTCCTTTGGCCAGACTATCTTCTAAGCTTTAGTGTACTTAATCTTTAAAACATGCTAATCAGTTTGATTCAATTGTTAGCCACAGCTTGTAAATAAAAAGAGAAATTAAAAGATATATTACTATGTTAAGATTTCACAGATACCAAAATACAGAGTTAGGATTTGGATTTGTCAGCCTGCCACCAAACAGAGTTAATCCCATCAGCACACTGATAGATGAAAAGGGACTTATTTTTTCTTGGACAAAAAGGAAGAATTAATTCTCTGATGACAAGAAGCCATCTATGAAATAAAAAAAAAATCTGGTACAGGCTTTCTAAACAGAGAGAATGACACATGGAAAATGTCTAAGGCAAAAATGAGCACATATTTTCTAGAGACAGCAGTAAGAAAAATTGTGCCTGGCTGGAACAGAGAACAAGTGGTATGAAGTCAAAGAGATGTTGGTCAGTGTTTTGTATTTTATCCCATGTGCTGTAATATACCTTTAAAGTTAGGATATACATTTCTCTTTAATGTGTTTTGTTGGGGGTCTCCACCTACAGGGACTCCCTGACCGCCATGGATGAGAATAAGTTTACCAAGACGCGATCTACTTGGGGAGGAAAGGTGGCTGATCTCTCAAAGGAGAAGGGTGAGGAGCTTGTTCCTCAATGGGCTTTTATTCAGTTCAATTTGCATAGGAATACAGGTAAAGCTCATCAATTACTGTCAGGCAGTAATGATCACATAGTACATAACATTCAAAGAACTATGAGAGCTTATTCTGAGTCAGGGTCAGATAGGTAAAGGGCCATTAAATTTGGGGGAAACAACCTCATTTCATGCTTGGACACTTATCATTTAAATTGAGGGTATTAGCAAAGCAGGTTTCACAGGATTTTATGCATTCTTTCTTAGGCCTGATCACCCACTAGGGAACCCGCTCTTTCTAGCACAAGGCCACACCCACCTCCAAAATTGTTTCAGGCTTAAATCAGGCAGGGGAAGTAAGGCAGCCAACAGATTAGGAGACTTCTCGCAGACAGAATGAGGACTCAGGCTATGTCAAAGCTGAGGGGTGAGGGTCCAGCATCCCCTTTCTCTATAGTCCCCCAAGTCCTTCCTTGAGGGCCCCCTTGTGACCATGCCTGTCTTAGGTCATCCCTCCTTTGAGAAATCTTACCCATCATTGGCTAACCAGTCATCCACCCTGGGGCCAAGCAAGGCAAAGTAAAAGGGGGCAGAGGCAGTGTCCCTACCAGGAAGTTAAGTTGTTTTTCCTTAGTGGCTTTTGGTCCCAAGGTCTTTTTACTCAGCCTTAGCCGTGAGGAGTTACAATTTCTAAAACCAGACAGGGTGGTTCCCAACAGTGTTTGAATGCTCTTTGTTTACAGTTACAACATCTGTTATAGGAGGATATAACAGCAATCTTCTCAAAGGTTTCTAATAAGATTAGTTGAACTAGTACTATGACAGACTGTGATCATATTAAATACTCAGTAAATATTAGCAATGATTATTACTTTTTAATTTGGATAAGGCTCTGAGTAAATGCTATTCCATTTTTAATTAGAAAATTTGATGTTTATTTCCATAAAATGAAAATAAATGCAAGCAAAAAAAAAAAACAAAAAAACAAAACTAGAAGTGTATAGCCCAAGTTAATGGTATATGAAAGGTTAAAAATGCATAATCTAGCAAATTTAAGAAATACAACTTAAGGAAAAAGTAGACAGTTATTTAAAACAAGCAACTATAAACAAGGAAGCTGGAAACATGAACACAAAGTATATTCCAAGTGATTAAATGGAAGTACATCAAGTTGCAATTTTAGCTATAATTAGAAACATGTAGATATCAAAAATAAAATCAGTATATTAGAAATTAATCTCTGCTTTAGAAATTTTAAGTAAACCCAGAGTACATAAATATATAGATGTTGAAAACAATATTAATTTGAATTTTATAAATTAATAATATTTATTACATTAAATAAAAACAAAGGCAAAAATTATGAAAAGCAATATAAAAGTCATACTGAACAATAGAAACATATTTGTAATTCATGGTGTAGACAACACTGGGACACAGCCTTGCACAAACCACGTTGCCTGGTGGGGCCCAGTATACTTAAACAAAGTCTTCCAATAGACACATCAAAAAAAAAAGTATTTTTTAATCGAGGGTTGAGTGTAGTTTTAGAGTTGTATATTAGGTATGAAACTTTTAATCAGATTATGTGCTTGCTTCTATTTTATCTTTTCACTTCAGAAGAAAAGCTTTTATATTCACACTACTTTTCATAGAAACAAAGTTTTTCGAATACTTTACAGAATATAAGGAAGAGCTCACACATACTCTACATTTCCTTTACTCTTTATAATGAATAGTGTTTAAAAGAAGAAATGTACAAAATGTGCCTTTAAAAGAAAATAAAATGCAAAACCAAGTACCCTGTTATGTGAGAAACTTCTCGCTGAAGCCTTGGAGACTCTGAGTGGTCTCATGCCAGCCCACCTGCCAGGACAGACCTCCTCCAGAGCCCTCCCCTTCCCAGGTTACTCCCCTCTCACTCCCCAAAGGGAGTCATCTCCAACTAGTCCCAACTTTGTCTGAACATGCACCATGCTAATTCAAGCCTCTTCGTAGTGTGAGAAGGTGCTGTGCTTCTCAACCAGGGTTACCCACCTTCTACAGTGGTGGCCTAGGCAATACACCTTCTGGGCACATCTCTGCAGCAGCCCCAGCAAAGAAATGTCCCACCTTTGCTTAGGAAAAGTCAGCAACACAGATACCCCTCCTAAAGAAGGTAATCTCTCATTGCTAGCAAGTTCTTGGCCACACCTTAGGGTGCCTCAAATACGACTTTTTTCTGTGGCCCTGATCATGCTAAGGGCAGAGGTGTCTGTCCCCTCCTCTGCGGAGAACCAAATCATCTTTCACCATCATCTCTTCACAGTGTTGACCATGATTTTCACCTGGGTGACTTCTGCAGCCACATCTTGCCCTTTCATGGTGGTGGCATTGCCATTATTTTCCCTTTGGAGGGGGAGAGGAGGGTGTCGATTGGGTTGTCATTTTGCATTATGTCATTGTGTCATGGATCTGTTTTCCATGATGTATTAAAATGGGCCCATCATTCCCACTCTGTGAAGTCACTCAGGACCCTCACTTTGCCTTGGGGTACCTTGAACATCTCAGTCAATGTCACTTTGAAATATGATGAGCTTGTTCTTTCATTCCTATCAGCTATAAACCCATAGCCTCCACATGAAGTCCTACCTCTGAGCAGAACAACTATCTACTACCTCTGCAGCCCGCGGTTAGCCATTGAACCTGTTGGTTCTTTGCATCCTCAGTTGTAAAAACTGAGGGTTCTACAAGTCGACATTTGAAGTAGAAAAAGGTCAAAAAGAGCTTGTCTTTGCTTTTACTCTCCTAATTGAACTGTCTTCCCTATTCTCTTCATGAGTCCAAAACTCACTTGCCCACCATGAAGGAACCTTTCCTGATTCCCCAGGCCACACAAATCACTGCCTGCCCAACTGTTGGATACTGTGGATCAGTGCCATTTACCTAGCTGTTTTAGGCAAATCTTGCTGCACATGCTAATCTAAGAATGGGGTTTCTCTTGCGTTCCTGTGGTCCCTAGGGCTGTACCAGTCCACAGTGTGCTCTAGAGGGAGTGGCCATTTGACAAGGGCATGGGTGGGGATGGCCAGATGTGAGGGCACAGGCAGGGTGCCTCCCTGCTCCCAGCCTGCTCTCCACAAAACCTGGAGAGCATCCAGTCACAGAGTCCACTGTGACCTCACTGAGTATTGATGACCTCACGGTTTCTATGTCAGGGTAATTGCATAAATGTGGTGTTCTAGGGCACCTTCCTCTCAGTTCTCTACCAGACACTGGTCGGTTCGGTTGAGAAAGATGATGAGCAATTGGTACATGAAATCCTATTGTAATTTGTCCACTGTCCCTTTGGAGAGCAGCAGAGCAGGTAGACCTGGGCTGGGCATCTGCACAGAGGCACTGGGGTACACACAGTCTCACCTGACTGCCACATGATCCTTTTGGGCTTGGCCATCACCCCTGAGAACTACTCTAGCTATTCGTAATACCAGTGGCCTGGGACTCCTCAGGGACCCATAGTGTTTCTGCTCACTGTTGAGGACAAGTGTAATGTCATTCCTGGGCAAGTGATTAGAAAGTTCTCATCTTTATCAATATAGCCTTCCTTTTTGGGCTATAAGATACTTCCATTTAGAGCCTTTATTGGTTTTTCTCTAAGCAAATGTCAAGTACATTCCTGTTGGCAAACGATAAATGGAGAACTGTGAGGAAGAATTGTTGAGCGCGGCTCATGAAGCTCTCTTTCAAACCCAGTCCCACTCATGGTGCTGTCATGTAGACACTCACAGGGGTCCCCCCACACACATCCAGCCTGAGCTGCTGAGTCCTGGGGGAAGGGTGGGCTCAGTGCCTGGGAAGAACAAAGGAGCCGAAGGGGGTGATGAGTGATTCTGAGACTGGAGGGCTGAGGAAATTGCACCCCAGAGGGCTGGGCTGACATAAGCCTAGGCCTGGTACCCAGAATCCAGTTCTAAACCTCCTGGTCACTCTGCCTCAGCATTTGGACTTTTTTCCAATCAAGATAAAGGTACCAGGGGACTAGAGTTCAGTGCACTGAAACAAAGCAGCATGAATCAGGGTTGAAAGGAGTTGCCAAGGTAGAGAGGTTCTGAAACCAGTTTATATCAAAAATTATTTTTTGCAAAACCTGGAAGGTATTTCCTTAAAGCGTCAGAAGTGACAGGTTGTAAGGAAACTTGGCCCTATTGTGGGAGAGATGGGGGAGAGTCCTGATTACAATTATTTTCGAGTTCTGTTTCCCAGGGAATGGGGAAGATGTTCTGGTCTCCTGCTGCTGCCCTGGGGCCCACAGAATTGCCTTTGCAGCCCATTCCCCTCGTAGAAGGGGTGGGTTAAGGTTATGTGTTTGATGCCAAGCAGATTATAAGGCTTTCACAAGAACCTGGGAGAGAGAAAATGTCCTGGCAGGACTATGTACAGTGTCAGTGACTGACCAGTTCCGATTTTCTTTCCAGCAGCTGTGACTCCCATCTATCCCTTCACACCTGGTGGCTACCAGGTCCCCTGCCTGCTTGGTGGCAATCATCCCTATGGGGATGCTGTTTTCACCATCTCAGCCAAGGCTAAATCACAGAAGCCTGTCCCCAAATGGGCACATAAAATACACCATCCTGAGGAGAAATCTGTCAGAATTCGGCGACGGAAGCCGGATGGCTGCTCCAGACCGAAAATTCCTCGACTGGAATGTTATAAATATAGGTCGATACCACAGACATTCACTCCAACAGCGGCTGGAGTGGAGAAGCCAGTTGGGAGACGAGGGGCCAAGAGACATCATCCTGAAGAAAGCTTTGAGGAAGACCTGGGCTGCCCCAGCACCAAAATCCCATGATTAGAGCTTTTTGACAACATACCGATACACCAGACACTCACCCCAGCTGATGCTGGAGCGGAGGAGCCCATCCTGAGTCGAGGAGCCAAGAGATACCATCCCGAAGACAATTTCGAGGAAGATCTGGGTTGTCCCAGCGCGAAAATCCCACGACTGGACCTTGAGGACAAGCTGACACCAAAGAAGGTCGCCCCGACAGTCCGTAGACACATACTTAAAAGACCATCATTCTGGGGAAAATTTTGATTTCGGGAGGAGAGTATGGAGAACATCTGAAGACTCGTTCTGTAGCATCAAGCTCTGCAGCGTCAGCGCATGTGCAGTGCAGCGGTGACTCAGAGAAATGACACAGCCCCGCAGCACGCCCGGTACAGCCTGGCAGACAACACGTGCGCATCTGAAGGCAACATCACCCTCTCAGAGCAGGTGCAGTAGAGCGACGGAAACCAAAAGCAGCATAAAAGCAAACGGCTTCAGACCTAGGATGAGGCATCCAGAGAGCAGGTCACTTTGTGGTATCTTAGACGTTTCACCTCGGGAGAGAAAGAACTTCAGTGTGAGTCTGCCCCTCTGATTCTGCCTTACAGGACACGGGGGCCCCCAGGACCCACACCTGATCTAAACCCTTGGGACTCAGGTTCATTATCCCCCCAATTTTCTTGTATGATGCTATTGATGATTGCTTCTGAGTGATTATTACTGTTATTAGGTTAGTATGGATTTAGATCGAATATTCAGTAACAAAACCTAGTGAATAGCATAGTCATCTGTGTTGACTCAGTTATTCATCAGTGCCATTGTCACCTGTGGGGATGCTCCAGCCCCAAAATTCGGTGATTAGAGCATGGTGGAGCGAGGCTCACACCACAGAGTCTCACCCCGGCAAGGTGGAAGCAGAGAAGCCAGTCCCCTGATGAGCACCCAAGGGACACCACCCTGGGGAAAATTCTGACAAAGACCTCCCTGTCCCAGCCCCAAAATTCAACAACTGGAGCTTGGTAGAAAGAGGATGAGCACCTAGAAGCTTGCTGGTGGAGACACGCTGCAGAGAGGACAATTGTTTAATGACATAAGACAGCTAAAATGCCTCTTCCTTCACTGGCCCCCCCACTGCCCACCATGGGCAATTACAACCTGAGGCATTCTGTCTGAGCCTTCCTCAGCCAGGAGCCTCCTCCTGCACTAAACAACCTCAACAAGGAGCCTCAGAACCTGAGCTTTCCAGTGGAGGCTGCTGTGAACACCCCGGGCTGAAGTTCACCTGGCAGAAAACCCGAGGGTCCTCTGCTCAGTCCTCTGGAGTCCCTTCTAGGACAGAGGAAAGAAAAGCCTGCACACTGGGAGCCAGGTAGGATCCAGCAGCAAAGAAGGTGCAGCGAGGCCTTAGCAGAGGCCCGCCCAGCCTTCCAGATGGGCCCCGCCCTGAGTCATCGCCAGCGGCACCAACACAAACGAGGAGGGTTTTTGAAGCTGAAAGAAGCTTCTGTGGTAACCCAGGCAGCCTTTAGTCTGGGGTCTAAACACAGAACAGGGGGACTTAGGACGTCCTGCTCCCTGGAAAGTGTTGTCGAGCAACTCCCTTTGCCCCCCCCAGGCTCACCTATTCCCAGCCTGCCTGTCCTCAATGGGGCCCCTTCCTGACCAGTAAATATAACTTCTGTTAAAGCAAGTGTTTGACTTCAAATGCAGTTGTCCAATGTGAAGATCCCAAACCTCCCTGGCCCGTTGAAGTACCTTCCCATGTGGGATGCCTGGTCCTGTGAGACCTTCTGGCCCTGAAAAGGACCCTTGGGTGCAGCTTCTGTGTGGCTCCTGCAGTGACATTGGTGCAAACTGGGGCAGAACTTGTGCTGAAACCAAAGAGCACTTCCCTGGGGGGCATGTGTGTGTACATGTGTGTACGTGTATGTATGTGTTTGTACATGTGTGTAGAGCTGGGACTGAGAAAGTGCTGTTTTCATCTGTGAATCCACCCCTCCAACTATTGATTTACTCAACAAATATTATTGAGCACCTGTGCCTGTAGCTCCAGATATTGTGGTGACTGAGGTGAATGCAGCCCTCCCCTCAAAGCATCCACAAACGAGAGGGAGAGACAAGTCAATACAACTTCAAATAATGCTGTTACAAATGAAAGTACAATAAGATAAGAGGATAGAGTGAGGAGGGAGGCTAGGTTATACAAGGACGTCAGGGAAGGCCACTGAGAGGAGGAGATTTTCAGTGGAGCTGTGAGTCATGGGTCTCGTGAGGAGCTGGAGGAAGAGTATTCCTGGAGGACAATATGGCAAATGTAAAGACCCTGAGGGAGGAAGGAGGCCAGCCTGTTCCAGGACCAGCAGAAAGGGGAGGAAAGAGAAAAGAATGAAGACTTAATGGGAGAAGTAGGCACGACTCAGTCTGCAGTGGTCCTTGTCAGCCGTGGTGAGGAGTGTGGGTCCCTCTAAGTGTGATAGGGGTCCTGGGTAGGCTGAGACCAGGGCAGTAGAGTGACCTGATGTAGATGATAGAAAGATCCCTCTGACTGCTGTGTGCCACAGGGCTGAGATGCTGGCTGCTGCCAGTGGACTGTTTCAGCAGTTAAGGGGACAGTTGGCCTAAGAGAATGGGGGAGGGGAATTAGCAACAGCAGGCAAGAAAGAGCACAGGCTTTGGGCCTATGTCCCAGCCCACCTGCGTCAGCAGCTTGTGGCCCTTGGGCTGGGCTGAAATCACCCAGCCGCAGACAACACACTTGCCTTCAGGGGTCACATTGATCCTCCCCCAACATACACACACCCTCCAGGCCAGGGAAGGTCCTGGTCTCCTAAGAGGTTTCCCAGCCTGGATTAGAGGAAGGAGACACATGCCCTGGGGATCCCAGAAAGTTTCCACTGTGAGTCTCAGTTAACCCACAAAAAACAGTTAATGCCTCTTCCTGCATCGACCGCTGCCTACTGTCCACGGCTGGAGATGGAAAACTTAGTGTCTTATCTCTGACACTTGCTGTGACTGAGGCTGACTCGTGGTCACCAGGAGAGTCAGATAGTTTGGTGATCACCAAGCATGAGGCAAACTGACTCAGACTCACCTAGAGATCTAGGAAAAATAAGAGATTCCCAGCACCCACATTCACATCACCACTGAATACATTTTCAGGTGGAGTCTAGATACTTGCACTTTAAAACCTTCCCATAGCTACCAGTTTATGGGAAACACAAGGGACGGGAACATGGGAATGCGGGAGCATGGGAGCATGGGAACATGGGAATGTGGGAACATGGGAGCATGGGAAATAAAACCATGGGGTGCAATCAGCAAATTCCAAAGCATAACAAAAGGACAAATGATGTGATTTTTTTTTACAAATAAATTACAAGGAAGAACTTTGTGTCAAGAGAGCAGAGTAAGCAAACACTGTGCTCACCTCCCTACCCCAGCATTATATCGAAATTACAACTAAATTACACAATAGTCTTCCTTGAGAACAGCCCGAAGACTAGCTAAACAGAAGTCCTATAGAATGAAGGATATTCAGAAGAAGCCACGTTGATAATGGCAGGAGGGTTGAAGATGAAAAAGGAGCAGGCCTTACACTCACAGGGTGGCAGTTACAAATTGGTGCGGGGGAGATATATGGAATGCAGAGGCCCTTTTTCAAAAAGCAGGGGGCCCCAGCCCCACTTGATGCTCTTCAGCCCAAGGTCCCGGTGCCAGAAGAGAAATCCCTGTAACTTCTGGCTATGAAAACTGGCAGGGACTGTAGCTGAGTGAAAGAGAGGGCTGCCTCCTGGAGTCCCAGGGGTTCCTGTGAGGGGATGGTGCACAGATTGACTCACCGACACACTCACTTGCTCTGATCTCCAGTTATTGGAGCAGCAGCTTGAAAAGCACCAGGGACATACAGGGAGGACCTGCTCTGTCTGGCTTCAGAGCAGGGCTGGAGGGGCCGCTCTCTCCCAGACAGAAGTGCGGGCAGAAACAATTATTTTCTGTTGGCTTCCCCCCCACCCAGCTGTCACACCTATCAATGTCTTTTTCAATGTAGATGGTTTAAATGCTGCAATCAGAAGACTAGTTTCCAGCAATACACAAATGGATAAAGAAAAGATGTCCCATATTTATAATGGAATATTACTTAGCCATAAAAAGGAAGTCAATATTGCCATTTGTCACCACATGGATAGAGCTGGAGGTTGTTATGCTAAGTGCCATAAGTCAGAGAAAGATAAATACAATATAATTCACTTATCTTTGGAATCTAAAACAAAAAAAAAATAAATGAACAAAACAGAAACCAACTCATAGATACAAAAAACTAAGTGATGATTGCCAGATGAAAGAGGGGTTAGATAAATGGATTTAAAAGTTAAAGGGATTAAGAAGTAATTAAGAAAGTGTCAGTTATAAAATCAGACAAGGAGATAAAAAGTAAGTCATATAGAGCCAATAATGTAATAACTGTATATGGTGTCAGATGGGTACTAGGCTTATGGGGAAGATCACTTTGTGAGGTATGTAAATGTCTAATTACTATGTTGTATACCTGAAACTAATATGATATTGTATGTCAACTATAATTAAAAAATAAAGAATTATTTTAAAGAATTGCAAAGAAGAAAAAAGAGCAAGCATAGATTAAGGGATATAACCATCAAACACAATGTGGGGATTTCTGTCTACATTATAATTCAAATCAGTTAGTCAACAACAGTCAACAAATCAGTTAATCAACAAACCTGAATTTAAAAATTAGGCAGTTGGGGAAATTTGAACATGATGGGTAATTTATGATAGGAAGTATTGACTTTTTGAGGTGCCAGAATAGTATGGTGGTGAAATGGTTTGTCTGTGTTTATTTTTATTTTATTTAGTTATAATGGACATATAAGTTTCAGGTATACAACATAATGATTTGATATTTGTATGTATTGCAAACAGATCAGCACAATAAGTCTGCAACAGTGGAAAATTATATTGGTGGGAAATTGTAACCCACCCCACCATTCCTTTCACATTGTTTCTGTAAATGCTGACTTGGAGAAGCTTGTACATGAACAAGATGTTTGTAGAACAATCCTGGGAACTAGCTTCAAAAGATACAGACACTGAGCTTCCAGCATCCCACATTGGGAGATTTGCTGACCTTCATCCATGGAGCCTGGATGAGTGAAGCCAGGACGACTTAACCAGGACGATACATCTGGGCCATCACTTGCCTTATCGGAATGGACCGTGCCCATCTGCAGGTAGAGAACTTTTCACCCCCCTCCCTTGATCTCTTTGTCCTGCTTCCCCTCTCCCTGCTTATAAATACCTCTGCCTCCACTGAGAGGGGGAGATGGGATTTGAGACATGAGTCCCTTGTCTTCCAGGTTTCCTGCATCTGCAAACAAACCACTTCCCTTTGCATCAGCACCTGCTTCTCCGGTACCGGCTTTCACAGTGGCAGGCAGCCAGACCTACTTTCGGTTGTACTTTAATCTAGCAGTTTAGCCTTTAGAAATTTATTCAAAGAAAAAACAATCACCTGTGTGCATAGGCATACATGTAGAAGGCTGGATATTGCAGCATTTTTAGCAATTTTATAGCCTTACAAATAAACAGAAGAAACTCTTTTTGGAAGCCTATTACATTTATATAACATCTAACATCGTGAAAAAAAGAACAACTTGAGAAGATTGAAAATTAAATCTCCATTCTTGATTTAGAATTTGAAAGATATTATAAAATGTTATATATAGTACTTTTTTAAAAATTACATTGAAAATTTCTTGTTCCTTCAAGTTTCATTTGCTAACTTCCAGGAGGCAAAAATTATATTGGTCAAATATAATTGATTATATTTCTAGGACACCTGGAATTTTTTTCTGTCAGTTCTATAAATGTAGTTTTACGTGTGTAAGTATCTTCTGGATTCCTCAGCTGTGACTAACAAAAATATTTGTCTGTGTCAGCAAGCAAACTTCTCCATATCAGTCAGAAGATGACATTTTCTTCTCTTCCACTGGGAGAATGAAAAGGAATTAGTCAGAAACTAATCTATATTTTTATTTAAGAAAGATTTATTGCACATAGACTCTGTCAGATACTCAGGTCCATTTGGGGCTATACAGATGAAGGCACAGTCTTCATCATATAGACATATAAATAATTGTATGTATAACTGGCATAACCAGAACTATTGCTTAGGTATAAAAAGGATCCCATCTGTTGGTTTTCAAAGTTAAAAATCTGTTCTTACCACAATTTGTGAAAAATATTCAAAATGTTTAGTATCTCTGGGGGCTTCCAATCCAATCCATGAACAGTCCAAAGAACAGAGAGGGCTCCCTCAGTCCAAAGGTCCCAGTCCTGTTTCTGATTTTCTCTTGGAGAAGACTAGAGAACATTCTCAGTGTCCTGGTAGGCCCCTTATTGTTGACCGCTGTTACTTCTTTCTCCAACAGATGATATCACTGATGAACATTGGTGGTTCTGGCCAGCTTGGCGTCATCTCCATCAACTATTGTGGGATAAGGAGGCAATGCTGGCTCCGCTGTAGACCAAGGAACAGATTTTCAAGATTCAGTAATAAGGGGTAGTCTCTGCCGCGGGGCTTCCAGGTTGCAAATTCACTGGAGGCTTATGTCCTGTGGTAAACTCTGTAACCCCTGCTCCTAGGCTATACACAGATGGTTCAATGAAGATGCTCCAACCCCTGAGGTGTTACATGGCCTGACACAGTTTCTCACTATAACTCCCAATAGCTCTTCTCAGCTCCCCATGTCACTTCTCCTTCAGAGTCTTTGGCGTGGACACCAAAGTTTCCATCCTCCCTCTGTTCTGCTCAGACCCTCTCTCATCTCCTGTCACATAGTGATTGACCTTTTTCCCCTCTGGGGAACTGCGTGGCCGGATCTCGTATGTAGCACAGAAAAAGGAGTGGAAATACCAGTTCAGCCGTCATCTCTAGACTAACACAGGTGGAACTGCTTCTTGGTGGAGGCTGCTGCTGAAGGGTGGCACACGAGGAGAGGGGGTAGAAGCCGGAGAGACTGCAGTCTCACGCTTTGCGGAGGGAGCTCGGTCCCTGAAGCTGTTGGGACTTGAATTCACCTTTGGCGCACATTATTCTTTGGTTGTGGGGGAACTACTCAAGTGAATTTTTCAGTGACTCGAAATTAAATAAAATACATTTGAGGAAGTAACATCTATGGATTTCCTTAGTTCAGTCAAAGATTGATTTTTCTAGTTCAACGACCTAAACTGAGAACACAGACATGCTTAACTTCTACCCGTTGAACAAATCCGGGCTGCACTGCTGTCTCCTACAGTTCTTTGGCCTAGTGGGGAAGGCAGAGAGGGCCATGCCTGTGTATGTGCTTTGAGGGGTGATGACTGAACACTGGGTCTGCTTGCCTGGACTGGGAAGGAAGGAAGGGTCCTCCAGGCATTTCAGCGAGGACAAAGAGTGTGTGTATTCTATTCTGTCAGGCTGTCTGAGGCAGAGGCCCGGCAGGACTTTGGATGGCTACATGAGTGTAGCCCATGCAACCAAACTACAGCTAGTACACAATAACTGAATTGCAGTATCTCTTTTATAATTAGGGCCCATAAGTTTTAGCTAATTTGTCAGACAATCTGGTACCAAAGGCAGAGCACCTTATATTAGAGTTGCCAGATTTAGTAGATATAAAGCAATATTTTGGGGGATAAAAATATAAAAACTATTGCATTGGATATGCTTATACACTAAAAAACTATTCATCATTTATCTGAAATTCAGATTTATCTGAGTGTCCTATACTTTTACCTGGTAAACTCAGCCTTATAAGTCTCCCCAAAACAGGAATTTTTGTGGTCTTTTAGATTAATCAGACAGACAAACTCAACACTCATTTCCAACCATTCTATTTGCTAACCTCTCCCCATACAATGTCAGTTCTCTAAGGGCAAAACTATCCTCGTTCACTGCTCTATACCCAATACTGAGAAGAGTGTCAGCCACATGTCAGACTCTTGGTATATGTGAATGAACAATAAATGTAGTGCTCCTGTCAATCAATAGGAACACACAAATACGCCAACCCAAAAATAAATGCACAAAGACCATGAAAGGGACATTAAATGAACATATAAAAATACAGTCACTTTCACTAACAATCAAAAAATGTAAGGTAGGTTAATAGAAATATATTTCTACAGGTCAATAGCTGATATTTTAAAGACTGATAATACTCTTCATTGATAAGATGTGGGGAATGTAAAATATTTTACATTCACTTTTTATGGCTCATTAATATTTCTTTGATCCAGAAAAATTTGCTTGTATAGTACAAACTTTCCTATTGAAATATTTTTATCATTTTTAAATATATAGATTTTTTAAATCTTTGTCACATTTTCATAAAAGTGAAAAATAAATTATGCTGATTCCATTTTACATAATGAGATAAAATATAAACAAAGATAGAACTGGAGATTTTGATATTTTTGTGGGGCATGGAAAGAAAAATGATTATCTCTAGAAGGTAGAAATTTGTTTCCTACATTAGATGTTCTTGAAATGTTTAAAACTTTATAATATCTAACATCCTATAATCAGTAAGAAAATAAAAAAGACAGGGCTCTAATCTTTAAAAGGATTCATGAACCAGTTTTCGCACCTCTGAAGCCTTCTCCACAGAGGGCCTGTTAGTCTTTTTTGCATTTTTTTTTTTGGTACCCTGCTGAGATCTATATGCTGACATCTCTTTCAGGTTGTTTCATCTGTGTTCGTCAGGAGAAATACTCTCTAGCTTTTCCCTTTTTCTTGTGCTGTGCTAGTCCAGTTTGGGATAACACAGCCACATTTGTCTCTTAAAATGAGCTCCACTCTAGTCTGGCCCCGTGCTGTGCTCGACGTATCATCTAATCGCTTGAACTCTTTTACACAAAGTGCCATCTTTTTCATGCCTCTCTGCCTTTGTTCGGGATCTTCCTGCTGCCTGACAGGCCTTTTACTGTCCTCCTTCTTTTGGAAATTTCAAATTACCTTTTGAGACACAGGTTAAATGTCCCCTCTCGTCTAAGTCCCCTCTACCACTCCTGAGAGCTCTCTTTTCCTTCTGATCCCAACTCATTTTGTCCCAATAGCATTACTACCCAATAGCATTTACCACACGGGAGTGTGACTGTTTTTCTGCCTGTTTGTCACCCTGATCTGACTGGAGACTATTTCTCATTCAACTTAGCATGTCTCGTCCTGGTACAGTGTCTGGTTCATCACAGTTTCTCTATCTCAACAGAGTTCATTGTAATGATGCGAAGATACCCAGGCCCACCTGAGAGTTTATAAGTTAAAAGAAAAAAAGTTCACCACTTCCTTGCTCATCCCTTTGAATGATTATTTAATTTTCTAGATTGATAAGGTCAGCAGGTACTGTGTTATAACAAAGAGTGAGGTGGGCCTTAATGTCATCTCTCCTCAGCCCTGCTGTTCCTCAAGACCCAGAGAAGTTTTCCTGTCCCTGTTGAGATGTGATAAAATGTCTTTCATCCTTCAGTTCTGCCTTGTTACGTTCAATCTTGCAGCTCCGTTTGTTTCTTCTCAGGGCTGCCCTTTTCCATAGGCAGGAGCGTTTCACGGCTCTTGGTTCTCAGGCCAGTGCATGCCCCTGCGCATGCCCCTTCAAACTGGCTTCCAACCAAGAAGCGACAGGTGTATAAAGCCAGGTTGGTGTAATGAAAATTGTCATAATGAATACAAGACCTGAGCAGCATCATAGTTCTTCCTACTGAAATTTTTGTTTCTTAAAGCTTCATTGTTTTTACTGATTGTCTTTTTGAGTTTCTGTATGATTTACCTCATTCTTGGCTTTAATCTTTCCATACCTGAAACTGTAAAGCAGGGTGCCAGCCTGAACCTTAAGTTTAACTGTACTGTAGCTGGGACACTCAGAAACACCTTTGTCATCGGAGTGTTTAGCAAAGAAGAATGAAAAGGAGTCTTGTCACTCACCTAAGGACAGTTGTAGGGACTGTGGAGGAAACCGTGAGGTCTGACTGATACTGGTCCACACAAAACCTACACATTAACCTGTAATCCCCACAGAGAAGAGGGTCCTTGGCAGAAGGAGATATTTCATGTGGGTCTCCATGAGACGTGAGGATAACATAAAAGCTGCTTTGTGCCCAGGATGCCATATGGTGTGCTGTGGGTGGCTGGGGCTGCTGGAAGCAGGGCACCTCTTCTTGTGTTTGCAGCGTGGGGAGTGCCAGGAACCAGCATTCTCGGCACTGACCCCAGCTCCACACAGCCAAGCAAGTACCTACAGGTTCCTTTATATTTATTTATTAAAATATTATAGTGAAAAAGGATGTCTATTCACTGTGAAAATAATGGAAAATACAGAAAAAACTCTAATGAAGAACCTAACAGCCCCTCATAATTCCATGACACAGATACAGCTATACACATACATGATTAGATTGATTTTATGTATGGTTTTCTGTTTGCCATGCAACTTAACATCACAGAACTACTTTTTCAAGGGCTACTGTAAGCCTTGTCTTCTTGAAAATCTTAGCCTGTGGCCCCCTCACCTCCGCCCCACATAGGGTCACTGTAACCACCCTTCTCCCACAATTGTACACTCATCTATCAAGAAATATGTAACAATTTAGTCAATTTTTTTTATACATGTGTCTTCCTTTTACATATTGGAAGCATTTTCTATACAAGTACCTAGCCCAGGGTCTGGTACATTTTAGACTTTGATTAAATAAGCTGAATAAGCACATGAATCAGTAATAATTATTTTAGCCACTGGATAAATATCTCTTTGTAGACATGATATTAATGGGTTGATAATATTTTATCATCTGGCTCTAACAAAGAATTCATTATTCTCCATTCATTGGAATAATGATATATCAAATTATTTTTATAAATAACATAGACAGGAGATTTTTTGTGAATTGACATCTTTCTACATTTTTTTCTGAATGTATCACAGAAGAGGAATTACTGGATTAATAGGCATAAACATTACCCATAACAGAATTGTTTTCTAAAAAGTCTGTTTTGTTTAGCTCTCTTGGGAATGTGTGGTGTGCTGCTGTTTCCCCTGGCCCCTGATGACATTGTTTTATATTTTTAAATATATAATGCAACATATTTTTACACATTCATGTTAATATGATTACAATGTAATGCATTTATACACATTTATATATAATGTTTTAATGATATATACATACATATTAAATAAAGTCACCACATTATTTTAAATTTTATTTTTTGACTGCATATTTAAGTTACTAAATTTTAGAAACTAGTGTTTATTTTGAAATCATTATCAGTTTTGAAGGTAGCAGTATTGAACATAGTCAAATATACATGTATGTATGTGCACATACCTGTATGTGTATATATATCATACTACAGTCGTCCCTCGGTATCCGTGGGGTATTGGCTCCAAGACCCCTGCAAGTACCTAAACTTGTGGATACTCAAACACCTTGCATAAAAGGATGTAGTATTTGTATATAACCTATGCACTCCTCCTGTATACTTTAAGTAATTTCTAGATTACTTATTATCCTAATGCAATGTAAATACCATGTAAATAATTGTTACACTATGTTCTTTAGAGAATAAAGAAAAAAAGTAAGTCTGTACATGTTCTGTACAGACATAACCATTGTACATTACACTCACATACAAATAAATTGAATGTACATAGTACACGTCAGCAACAACACATTTTTTCCCAAATATTTTTGACCCACAGTTGGTTGAACCCAGAGACAGAGCCAGTGAATACAAAAGGCTGACTGTATTAAGAATATTGCTGAGTTCCTGATGTGTGTAAATAGGAACATTATCATTAACAAACCAGATAAAGGCCAAGATATAATTAAGTTACGTATATATTATGATCGAATCCACATGATACCTGTTCTTATCCTGCTTGTCACCAGACCGTCCTCCTTCCGACCAGACTTCTTCTGCCATGTTGTGCCTGTGTTGGCTAATTTGTACACTGTTGTGATTTGTCAGCTCTTGAGAGTTTCTGAAGCATATTTTCTCTCTGCTGTTTAGAGAATATTCATGTTTTTCCTTACTGTTTGACTGCCATGGTGGAAGTGTGGTGTTTGGAAGAGCAAGGGTTTTAATTTCATTTCCTTTTATTTTCATTAGTGAAAATGAAACAACTTCAACAGAACATTGGGCATTAGTCTTTTTCTTAAAAGCTGTGGATTGTCATTAACTGACAAAATATTCTGCTGCCAAGATCTTGCAAGTATTGTATTTGTTGTCTGATGCCAAGCATCCTCTTTAAATGCTAATGAACAAAGTATGGCATGCATTCTGTTCTTGATAGATTATGCCTATACCTTCTGTGGTCAACAGAAGGGGAATTCCCAGCCCATATGATTTCCATTCTGGCACACTCATCTTCTCAGCGCTTACAAGCCAGTTAGCATTGAGATATATTACTCAATCTTACTCTTACAATGAATAGAACAGCCACAGTTCAGCTGCATCTACGAAATCTGAAGAAGCAATGCTCTGAAGCAACTTCCCCTTACATTTTTTTACCCCATTGAGGTAAATAGAGTAAAGGTTTCACGTCACATCTAAACTTTCTTTGGCTAAACCTAAGTAGCCAGATTATGGAAAGTTTTGAACATACTTCCAACTAGCATAACCTTTCTCCCACAGGCATTTTGGAGCTATCAAAGAATCTGAAGACGATGTGGTGACATGATTTGGGGAAAATTTGGGGGGAAGGGAGGACAGTGAAAAGAGTGTGATTCCAAAGCAAATACTAGGCTTTGACAATTGTTCAGGCCTGTATGAAAACAGTATGATGTGGATTCATCAGTGAGGAGAGAGTCTGAGGAACACACCGTGAGGCAGAGTGGCCCACAGGCTTCGGGGCCAGAGTTTTGGAGTATGGTCAGGGCTATAACTTCTATCTCTATGATAATGTTATAAATAAATCTATCCAAATCTCCATTTTTATCCAATTTATCACCTGTGAAATGGTTACAATATTAGGATGTAAGATTTAAAACTGTTGCAAAGGTAACATGAGATAGTGGACTAAGCCTTCTAACATAATACCTGGCATGTGGTATGCATTTACAAATCTGTATTAGTTTTCTCTTGCCACATAACAAATTACCACAAATTTTGCAGTTCAGGATATACATTTTTTCAAGGTCTGTCCAGAAAAAGCCCAGCTATTGTTAATATAACGAGAATGCTTTGTGTGACATTGATGTAACCTGGCACACAAGGAGAGTGGACTGGAATGCACATGTGTGAACAATGATGATTTCACTCTACTAGACAGTGGGGGCAGTAGACACCACTGAATGAGCATGTGTACTGTGTGGCTATTGCATTCAAAATTACTGAGAGAGTAGAGCAATGAATCTGCATCAGATTTTGCATTAAACTTGAACATTTCTATGCAGAAACTATTCAGATGATTCAGAAGGCTGCAGCTATGGGCAACTGGTGATTGGCTGCTTCATCATAACAATGTGCCCACTCATGCAGCACATCTCATGTAGAGTGTGTTGGTGAAACATCACATCACTCAGGTGACTCAGCCCCTACAGCCCAGATTTGGTGCCCTGTGACTTCTGGCTTTTCCCAAAACTAAAATCACCTTTGAAAGGGAAGACATTTCACACAGTCAGTGAGATTCCAAAAAATACGACAAGACAGTTGATGGAGACAGGGAGAACAGTGTGAGGTCCCAAAGTGCATACTTTGAAGGGGACTGAGGTGTTATTGTCATACACATACTGTTTCCTGTCTCTTGTATCTTTTTCAATAAATGTGTATATATACACACAAATACACACACTGGTATTAGTCCAGTACTCTTTGTTACAAGACACAGAAACCTAACCTAAACTAGATTAAACAAAGTAACATTTCAAAAGGGAAGATTCATTGGAAGTATTCTGGAATGTTCACAGGATCCAAGAAAGGACTGCAGGGATCTGGGGAGCCCTGGTGACCGTAGGAACCTGAACAGACGTCATTATCTCTGGAGACATCCTGTCTCAGCATGCAAGGAGACTCAGTTTCATTACGTGTCAGCTTTGCCTTTCTCTTGGCATTAAATTTACTCTCTCATGCTTCTCATTGAAACCTGGGAATTGCCTGCTTTCAGGTTTACAACCTTGCACTTTCTCTGTGAAGGATACAGACTCTTCTCCACTTTCTCCAGAAAAAACATATTCGAAAAAGACTCCAACTGGTTTGTGGCAGGATATCTGACTGCTCAGAGACCAGCAACTTTGATCAGGTCAATGAATGTAGCCAAGGTAATGAACCCAAGCTCATGGCTGGCATTGGGTGAGGGGAAGTGACTAATTCTCAGAAAATGGGTGGGGCTCAAATTAGAGCTGGGAAGATGGAAGTCTGGTAGAGTGATTTTCCCCCTGTAAAATATTACAATAATTATCAAACATAAAGTTGAAAGAATTACACAGTGAACACTCATATAACCATCTTCTAAATTTTAATTGTTAACATGTTACTGTTTGTTTTACCATATATCATTTTATTTTTGATCCAATTAAAATATGTTGCAGACATCAGTATATATCACTCGAAACACTGCATCATGGCTATCATTAATTAGAGTTTGGTAGAGTGAGTTTGAAGTTAAACATCAAAGCATAAGCAGTCCACTAGAGAAATCTAAATGGATAAGCTTTATCAGATAATTATTCTTCATTAACCTGGCTACCAACCTAATCAAAGTGACAAAAGTTAAAGCTTATTTTTGATATTTTATTAAATTGTAATTTTGTGCCCTGGCTGGCGTAGCTAAGTGGATTGGGCGCGGGCTGTGAACCAGGCATTGCAGGTTTGATTCCCAGTCAGGGCACATGCCTAGGTTGCAGGCCATGACCCCCAGCAACCGCACATTGATGTTTCTCTCTCTCTCTCTCTCTCTCTCTCTCTCTCTCTCTCTCTCTCTCTCAAAATAAATAAATAAATAAAATCTTTAAAAAAATGTAATTTTGTTTGAATGCAGTAAATATGTTCAAATATTATGAACAAAGGGAAAAATAATATATTAGGCCCTCACTGCTCATTGAAATGACAGTTTAATCCACTTACTTGTCTAAGTAATGAAATTTAGAGTCCTATATCTCTCCTTAACCCCTATTATCCAGCTGTTTGCCAGTCAGCCAGCTTATTCCGTTCTCTACCTACCCTATTCCGCTGCCCCCTACCCTGTCCCTACTGTCTTCACCTCCCCCCACCTTGAGGGGTATTTTCTACCCCTCTCTTTCTCACCTTGTTCTCTGCCCTGTGTAACTCCTTTCAGTCAACAAATCTTCATAATGCCACCAGAGTTACCTTTCTAAACACAGGTCTTAATGTGGTGGACAAAACCCAGTAATGACCAGTCATTTTGTAAACGTTCCCCTCAATATCCCAAACAACTGTAGGGAATATTTGTATCATTCACCTTGTAACTGTTGCCAATTGGTTGCTTTGGATGTCTGTCGATGTTGAATATTTCTAGTAAACAAGTGCCCTGAGTTGGCCCCGGGTCAGGCTGATGTCACTACACAACTTGGAGTGTTTTTACAGAATGATGACCTCATGTAAGTGAGAAATTATTGAATATGTTTAAACCCATGTTGGGATGGAAAGTGTCTCATAATGGTCCTGTTACGTGTAATTCAAAACTGATGAAAAAGTCGACTGGTAAACAAATGACAATAGAAAATGCATTTCTACTGGAATTCTATGTCTGATCCACATATATATGGCGATAAGCCTTTATGTATGTATAAAGCTAAGAAGGTCAAGAAATAGTTTTGAAAGCATCTATACTCTTATTAAAAGATACTTTTAAAAATTATGGTCAAGTACACATCACATAAAATTTACCTTCTTAACCATATTTAAGTGTACATTTCAGTAGTGTTATGTGCATTCACACTGTTGTACAACCAATCTCCAGAATTCTTTTTATCTTGCAAAACTAAAACTCATACACATTAAACAATGCTCCACTGCCTCTTCCCCAGCCTCTGACAACAACCATTCTAAAAAAAGATTACATATATAAATGTATATACTTTTTAAATTAGATTTAATTCCATACTTATACACTAGAATGCCCTAATTAGAGAGAGTGCCCATTAAATGATCACTATTAAACAGGATCACTTTTATTTGGGTACAAGTAAATACTGTATATTAACTTCTAACAAAGTAATAGGCAAGCTTTGCAAATTTAAAACACAAATTCTGAATTTTGTAGAAGACAAGAATTTGAATTAGCGTAGACTTAATGATACATGATTTTTGATATTCATGAGCCAAATGTTTTCCTTTTCCATGTTTTTTGGTTTTCATGAACTCTGCATTTATAGACTTATTTTAAACAAAGTTAAAAATCTATTAGTTGTGATTATATACATCATGTACAATTTCTAGAGCTTTATAGTACAAATTTTGTTCATTTGAAATGCCATTTAGATATTAGAAATAAGTTATTTAGATGTAGGAGAAAAATGTTTATATGTTCCCAAAGAATTTGTTATTATAAGAGCTTTTCCATGACTTTATCTATCTTTCCTAATATACCTTACAATAAAATCCAATTTTCATAATTTCAACAGGAAAAGATATCACACTTTATTAGTGAAATTGAAATTCATTGTATGTCCACAAATGAGAGAAAAAAACTTATAAAACTACATGCATACTTTTAAAAATCAATTTATGTGGCTTTCTCTGACAATCAAAGGTATACCATAAATATGTTATTGTCTACTTTTTCTTTGTTTTAGGATTTTATTAATTTTTTAGAGAGAGGGGAAGGGAGGGAGAGAAACACCAATGTGTTAGAGAAACATCAATTGGTTGCCTCTCCCATGCTCCACAACCAGGGACCTGGCCCATAGCTCAGGCATGTGCTGTGACTGGGAATTGAGCCTGTGACCTTTGGGTTTGCAGACCAGTGCTCAATCCGCTGAGCCACACCAACCAGGGTAAATACTTTATTGTCTAAATTTGAGGGTGTAGTAACCACTGTTACCAAGGATGTGCCATGTTGTCTTGGAAACAACATGGATTTTTAAGTCAGAAAACCATGGCCTTGCAAGTATAAAATTCATAAACTTGGACAAGTAATTTACCCCTCTGAACCTGTTTTTATGTCAAAAACTGAGTCAATCATACTTACTGGATAGGACTGTTAAAAAGATTTAAAGTTCCAGGGTAACACACCAGACATACTGATAAGCATATAGCACTTCCACAAAAAAAAATGCATTAGTTCCTTTCCCTTGGTTTCCTGTAAAAAAATCAAAGGCAGTAGTTGTCTTTTAAAAGGACTAATAATTGAATATGTCCAAAGGCAAAATATAGTAGATTTAGAACTTGGTGCATATGAAAATCAAACATAGACTCTAGAATGTAGTCTGACACCAACCATGGCTGTAGGCCCCTGGTTGTTAAAACTGTGAATACTTTGTCTTTCCACTTCAGTTACTGGAATACCACAAAAAGAAGGAAGAGGACTAGAATAACAAAAAAACTGACCAGAGCTAGCATGAGCCAAGATGGCACTGAATCTGACCTGCAGGAGACCCTGAACTTCAGCACACCCTGATTACATGACATCAGCATGCTAACTGATGCAGGGCTGGCAACATGACAGGTCCAACTTGAACCATAAGGAAAGGAAAGGGATGGTGCCCCAGTTCTGGGAAGAGACCCACCCATTCTCAGAAAACTAGGCATGTGTATCCCCCTAATTATGTTGCCCTCATAATCTCCCCAAGACTTCCCTAGAATCAGAAGATGATCTGTGAGGTTAACTCCTGATTTCCACTTCTTCATTCTCTGGCCATTGAACGGCTCAGCTTCAGTTTGGTTTTTGGCTCAGAGACTCTGAGTGGAGAAAACAACCCTGAGAAGGACCAAGGATACTTCTGGGGCCAAGTGCCCACAGAAGGGTTACCAAGACCCCTACTATCTAAACTAGTAACAGTATAACAAAGTAGAGAAACTGGAAGGACAGACAGATGGGTTCCAGACTTATGTCTCTATGAGGTAGTTTGTAACAGAGAAAAATGGAACTTTTCACAGGCTATGGGTTTTTTCAATATATGAAACATTTCATATATTGAAACTTTTTCATAATAAAATGAAAGTTTTGGGAATGAGGCTCCTTTTTCAGCAATAATTTTTTTCCTTTTGTCACAAGACAATTCTAGAAGACCTAAATAACTGGAAAAGTTTAATTTTTTTATTGGAGAATGATAGAAGATTGGTAGGTGGTGTGTGTTTTCTCTTTCAATAGGCTTAAATTAAATGATACTTTTCCTCCTCACCCCACAAATGTCCTCCTCATTTGCTCTGCAGGCTCTTTAACTGAGTTTTTAATATCTCAAATTCACTAAAGCATTGTTTTTCATACTTCTACAAAGACTGACAAAACTGATTTTTAAAAAAGGATACAAATTCTATCTATGGTATTGCTTCAATTAATTCCTTTCCCCCAATTTTTTTTTACAGATGGCTTGTTAAACATGAGACAGGTATGACTTTTAAGATACAAGCTTCTCTACAGACTTCTATATGTATATGGAGTGAGGTGAAGTATCAGATGATAATCAGCACGTTTATAAGCATTATTTCTGTATTGAAAAAAGGTTAATTTGAAAGTCATTCCTCCATTCAAGAAGAATAATTTTCTCTAGTCTTCTGACTATTTATAGAAAGACCTTTACATGTGCAAACTAATTAATAAATGGGATCAATTTCAAGGTATTTTTTCTGGTTCATCACCACTTAATCATTCAATTTAAAAAACATTTTAAAGGCCAAGTCTAAAATAGATTTGCACCCACGCCCCCAGTGTGAATTTTTCATTCTTTAAAACATGCAGTAGGTACTGTATAATGACCTTTTCTCTGTTTGGAACAGGGATTAGAATAATACATTTGACCCTTCACAGTCACCTGGGAGAGATGTTAGTCTCCATGTTCAATAAACTGAAATATGTCTCAAGTGTCTCAAGGTGAAGGCCATGACTTTAAACTATTTAACACAGAGTATCATACCAATTCACTGAGATTCCCAGGCTTTTAAGAAAGTCATTGGATTGAATTTTATATATTTTATCAGAGCACTTTTTCCCCCTTCATACAAATAAAGCAAATATTTTACATTGCAAATAAAGCGAGTTAACCTAGATGCATTGTGCATTATAATAAAATTTATAGCTGCATAAATAGCAGTGTAAACTTACAGAAAGACTAGTAATTATAGTGCCATTGATGGTCTTTGTTGCTTTAATTCTGAGGCAGCCAGAATGATTAAACTGAATCTTAATCGACTTCTCCATTAAAAATGCTGGCAGAGGAACTCCTTTAACCTTTCCCATTGATTGAACACAACAATCACCATTCAATTATAATGCAAGAGGACATTTGTTATAATGCAGAAAAGATGCATGAGCCATTTCCTTTTACTCAAGACAATCAATGAGATGACTCCTACTTCTACAAAGGTGAGAATGCTCTACCTGGGAGTCAGATAAAGTCAAAACCAAACCAAACAGAAACCTCCCCACTGCACGGAGGAACAGGAGATTACTGATGAAACTAATCTGGAACGGATTCATTAAGAAGAAATGTATTTTCATTACTATTTACAATAGCCACATCTATCTGTGATGCATTGTTTTTCTTCCTAGAGTTTCAAAGTCCTTAAATTACCATGATCAAAGTTTTAATGGTGAATTAATGAGGGTGGTTATTGGGCCTTTTATATGTGTTCTCAGAGCCTGCTTAACAATACAAATCAAGGCAATACCAGTAATTGAAGTCACTGAATTTTAGACTAGGAAGGAGCCTTCAAAATTAACTGATTTTTAAAGGTCAGATGGCTACTTGTAACAAACACTGCACTAGGATTATCCATTCAACAGTTACTGCATTCGTCACTTCTGAAGTATAGTTCATTTTCAGTTGTGCTTTTTACCTGATTCCATACTTGTATACAAGACTCAGGCAATGTACTGATGCCATATAACCTACAACATATAACTGACTATGCAAGTATAGCTCTGCTGCTCCATCTACATAGTGGTACTAGATTAAAGATGGCCATGGGTTCTTTGCTATTTCTCTCATTGTGTAACTGGAAAAGACACCGGCATTCGGACTGCCTGTCACTACCAAATCCAATAAGCAATGACAGCGATTGAATCTTTTATGGGCGCTTTATTCAGATGTCCTGCGATCCGAGAAGATGGCAGGTTCATACCCTAACAAACCATCTTGCCTTCTCTTTCCTGGCCAGATCTTTTATAAGGGGGTTGGGGGAGGACTAGCAAGGTGCGGTGAGGGCTTTGAAATTTGGGGAGGATTAGGTGAGCAAAGCTGCAGCCTTCCTGTTCTGGGCAGTTAGCTGTTCCCAAAGGGGTGGTGGTTAACACAAAAGGCCTGAATGCCTCCAACTTGTCCCCAGGCTGTAATCTCTAGCCAGTGCCCCAGGAGGTCGGCTGCTTTTCCCAGGAGCCAGGATGGGCCTTATCTCTAGTTTCTGAAACAAAAGCTTAACATACACATTACTTGCTAGACTTAACAGCATTTTACCTTAAGCTAAAGTTTTCCAAATCTTGAGTCCCCTATCAATTGAGTATAATGAGGTGGAGTATAAGTCCCCACCCCCTAAATCTAGGCTAACTCAGTGACTTGACCAATAAAATGGTACAAGTCACATTCTGGAAATCAAATGCTAGGTCATAAAATTGATGGCAAAATGGCACCAAGTGTTAGACTGGTGACGTCAGACTGGACTTGGTTCAACAACCTCGGAACTTGACTTCTGGCTAGGATAGAGTTCATAGCCAAGACTCAAACTATACAAGGAAGCTTATATAGAAAGTCGCAGAGGTAGAAGAAGTGTGCCATAGAAGAAACGGGCTCAGGAAACAAGCTACAGAGGCAAAAGAAGGGTCCTTGGAGCTTAGGAAAAAGAAAGCAAAGTTCACTCAAAATGAAGTCAAGTGAGTGTGCTCTATAGAGAGTGAGCATGTTCTAGATTTTTACTCTTGAAGGGTTTTGTCAGGAGGTCTCAGGGGATCTCAGTAGAATATTCATCAGCTTTCTGGGTGTGTCCCATAGTCTCCACTGGGTGTCTCCACTGATTGGTTGGCACCAGATCAGAGGATCATTAGTCAATGCAGCTGGTCCTAATGCCAGCCGTGGCATTACTTGTCTGGTTGTGCTGCTTTTCGGGGCGTGGAGCTGAAACACAACTGAGGCCTAGATGTTTCTGATGCAAGGCAAAACCTCATTGTCCTGAGGGCTTAATGCTTAATGGCTCTTCTTTGGCTCCCATATTTTGTCCCCCTTTAAGGGGCCTAACCCACCTGACTAGCAACATACCAGGGGAGGAAATGTCAGGGGAGGATCCAAACCACATGACTGGTGATATGAAAGGTCAGGGGGTCTAAACCACAGGAACAGCAATATGCTAGGGGAAGAAAGGTTACCTTGTGGGCAAAGTCTTTGTTTTCCTAGTTTTGCCCATTGCTAGGCACCTGAAGCTTTCTACCCTGGTGACCATTTGTCTGTGGCCTGGTGGCCTTGCTCTGCTCATGCCTGTCTAGCTGTCTACTATGATAAGAAGTATTGCAATTGTTGTCCATGCTTCTTAGAATACTTGCTCTGGGGGAAGTTAAATGCCATGTAAGAAGTGTAACCACCTAAAGACTGTTATTTATGGGGGGAAAAATGGTGAAGCCCTTTTGGAGAGGGAGAAGCCATATGGACAGAGAGAAGCCCAAATACCTTAACCATTCAAGCTATTCCAGACCAGGAACAAGATGTGAATGAAGAAGGCATCATGCATATGATAGGGAGAAGCACTAAAAGAACCAGCCAACATCAGAATTAAAGCCTTCGACATATGGCTCCAGTCAAGTCACACAACTGACCAAGACGGCCTTAATGTTTCCTCAGCTTGACTAAACTTTAGATAGGCTTCTTCCTAACTACAAGCCACTCATCTCCCTTTTCTCTGAGCTCTTACTTTACAAAACTTACAACTGTAAATTCTGTTGAGATGTACATCTCCTAGCTTCTTGCCAACTCCAGCATTCCTTTCTCTGGAACCAAGGAGCCATTCTTTAGAAATGTAAGCATCAAGAATGGTAGACTTCCTATCTTCCAATCTCTGTGAGGAGGGAATTGCCTAAGGTAGCAAGCAGAGAAGGCCTAATCGTATTGGTCAACCTCCTTTTTAAGGTTATCCAACATTTAAAAAATATTTTTTAAAACTTATTTATTTTTAGACTGAGGTGAAAGGAGGGAGAATGAGAGGGAAAGGAACATCAATTAGTTGCCTCTCGTATGCACCCCAATCGGGTGCCGAACCTGCAACCCAGGCATATGCTCTAACCAGAATCAAACTGGTGGTCTTTTGCTTTGTGGAATGACATCCAACCAACTTAGTCACACAAGTCAGGGCTATTCAGCATTTTTGTTAGCTCACCCAGCATTTAAAAATCCTCCCACCTTTTGTTTTCATGGAGCTGAGGTCAGTTCCTCTCCCTTATTGCAATAGTCTTAAATGAAGTCCCCTTGCCTATTTAGCTCTGTCCGATGCAAGTTTTCTCTGACACAGCCAACTCAGTTGTTTGCCCCCCACCCCATTTGAGGCCTTGGTCATCCAGGAGCAGGGAATTAGTCATTCCCGCAGTGCTTTTCCCTAATTGCAGACCCACAAAACCACACACACAATAAAATGTGTGCTGTTTTATGCCAATTAAAATGTTGACATAATTTGTTATACAGCAGCCAGATAACTGAAAATTATTTTCCTGTCTTTCTCTCTATAGATAGATGTCTATTTAGATATAGATAGTTATAGAACATATAACAACTAAAGTTCATGAGCCTTGATTTCTAACTGCTTTCAGTGTGAGCTGGAAGTCTAAAGTTTATGCTACTACTTTATTCTAGAGCGTGTGCTAGGGGTTCAGTGCATTTCATTCCTTAGGAAAACATGTATGACTCTTTATTTTGAGTGCTTTCAATATGTGTCTAATGCTTAAAACTAAAAGATTGTTAAATGCATAATAATTATTTGGGCGTACTTAAACAGCTGTTTATAGGTAGCCAGCCCCATAACCTCAGACTGCCTTTTAAAAAGTCACTTTGAATGTACAACTGATAGCAATTAGGATGTTTTAAAGTAAATAAGTTATAGTCTATTGAAATGATCAAAGAACATGGGGGCATAAGGTGAAAAAAAAGCAAAACAATCTTTCCTCTAAAAAAGACCTGGGTTTGCTGGGTTTGAAATAACAGTGTTTACAAATTAAGAGCAACTGAGTTTCAAATTCTAGGTTCAAAACAATAAATAATAAAACTTTCAAGGAACACATAATTTATTAGGTTGAAAACATCCCTTTGTACTTCCAATTTAACATGTAATTTTTTTGGTGAGAAGAATATCAGTTTCTATTGAAGAAAATCCTAGAACTTTATTGCTTAATGAAACACCAGCTTGATTTGACTAGAGTGACCAGCTACGTCCGGGAGATTTGTCATTTGCATGGAGTCAGTTCGTGCTCGTTGACAAAGACCTTCTGGAGAGTATATCAGGGGTTTCTTTAAAGTCACGTTCCACAATTCTGAGTATAAGATTAAAGTATTTCTTCTGAGTACATTTTTGCTGAATCAGCTGGCTTTGCCCTGAAAATTATAACATTTCATGTATAAATCTCTCAAGTGTGGCTTTTATTGGTTTACTTATTTTTCATATACTACATATTTATATTATACATTATCAGTAATTCTCAGGGTCATAAAGTAAAAACTATTTTATTATGTTTTCTGAAAATATGTTGACTACAGAATACAGATAGCCCATATATCACTTTTGGGAGCAGAAGTTTTTACCAACAGAACACCCAAAGTCCTGATACTATGGGGGCCCACAGCTCCACAGTGGTTGCGAATGACCTGTGTGGGCAGAATGATTATCTCAGCTGGAGCACCCTGGAGAGACTGCGTACTTTGTGAGACACAAGGTGGATCTGGAACCACTCAGGCAGACTCCGGGTGCAGGGACTTCATGGCAGTGGTGTACAGTGAGTGGGAGGTGAACTGATACGCTCCTTACTGTGGGCTTAAAGGTTTGCCCCCAAGCTGAGAAAACAGAGCAAGCTTTGTCTGGTGGAATAGGTTCTGAATGTATCACTGGGTGGTACAGAAGTCTTTGATGGGTGATTGCTCCAAGAATTCAAGTCCTTCCAAAGTCAACCTGCTTGCTTCACTTTCTACTGATGGCGGCTATGACTAGACAGAAGGGCCATGTAATGACAAGGTTGTACGTTTGGCCTCCCAGTATTACTTACTTAGATTTTGTTTATTGATGGATGAGAAAAAGAGAGAGAGACATCAATTTGTTGTTCCACTTATTTATGCATTCATTGGTTGATCTGTACATGTTTGACCACAGGATCCTTCAGGATGGAACCCACAACCCTGGCATATCAGGATGATGCTTTAACCAGCTGAGCAACCTAGTCAGGGCTTACTGAGTTTTATATATATCATAAAATTTGTAAATTCTGGTTGCCAACTCACCATGTGCCTTTTTAAATTATAGAGTGACAGGTGTCATAGTGGATGGGATTTAGATGAGGCTTAAAAATAACTCTTTGTTCATCAAGAAAAATGACTGTTTTAAAAACATATTGAAATCTCTTTCTCTGAAGGGTTTTATCTAGGGTTAGCTGGCCTTTTTCCTAAGGAAGCTGAAGTGACTCCGACAAACAGGTATTTATTTCATCACTCTCTACAGGCACACAGAAAATAAATTCCAACCAGACGAGTGTTTCGTGGGTTCTAAGTGGTCACCAGGAAGCTGGTGTTCAAACTTCAGAATCAAATTCCTGGCACTTGCTAATAACTTCAAGATAATCTTTTTAGAAAACACTTGTAATTCAAATGTATATTGTCTTGTTTTGGTTAATATTGTCATTTTTCCAAAAATCAAATTTCCCCATGTAAGGAAAACATAGTCCGTCTAATCTCTTGATATGGTAGGTGTGTTTGGAAGCTGTGCATCCTGCGTCTGAGAGGATATTAACTAAGTTACTTCATGCACTTACACATTCATTTATTAAACTAACATTTATTATGTCAGAAAGGGCAAGGTCTCAGAATAGCATTTAATCACCAGTTGAAGGTGTACCCAGTATAAAAGAAGAATATCAATTGAACAAGGGAAAAAAGCCTATCTTGAAGATCAGAAAAGATTTCTTAAGAAAAGTGACTTAGGGAATGAAAAGGGAGTTCATCAGATTAAAAGGTAGGAACTGACTAAATGAGTTGCTAGATCATCTCCTTCAGGGGAGGAAGCCCCTTGGGGGATGTTGGAAGAGTAAACCCAGGCAAGTCCTGGTTTGTTTGTTTGTTTGTTTAATGAATTAAGATTTATATATTTTCTGTCCCACAGTAGAGTTTATTCACATAGGAATTAAGGTTTTCTAGAAAAAGGTAAAGAACTTCTTCGTAAGTCCATCTGAGCTGTTGCAGGGACACAGAGAAGTAACCGTGTTTACACTCCCATCAGCCACAGCATTCTGGGTCAGCCCCAGAAACATATCCGAGTCAGAACCAACCTTTTAAATGATTTGATTAAGGAAGCTCTGCTCACCCTTAGCCTAATCAGGAGCTAAGGTATGACATTGGACACAGAGCAACCTTAGCCAGATCCATCCCGCTAGCTCAGTGTTTGGGCGTGAGGGGACTCCATCCCCTCTCCTGGCTTGACCAGACACCTGGAAGTCTAACCTTGTGTTTGCAGCTCTAGGAAGCAGCAAGGCATGAGCAGGAGTCATGTTTCTTTTCATGATTTTAAGCAGCTAACCCCCACACCCCCCCCCCGCCCAATCTGATGAGCAGAGAGAGCTGGACTCTGATCCTTGCCTTTGGCTGGGCTGACGGCCTCAACCACCCTCTGTCACGTCCTCCCTTCAGAGGCCAGCCCTGGACAGGTCAGCTGGGCCCTCAGGGTTAATTGAAAAAGAGTTCAGAGGTCAAAATTGCTGGACTATGTTAAAGAAGGATTTTATCACAGAATTTCACAAACCTCTGATATGTTAATGTGAGAAGAAAGTTTTAAAGAGGAAACTGTAATAATAGCTAGACTACAACCAAAAAAATAGAGAAGATACTATAATGAAAGAAAGTTTATCACTACAGATATCCCGAACATTCAAAGGATGGTTAGGAAATAGTATCAAAAACTCAATGCAGGTAAACTCAACAACTTTACTTTTTCCTCACACTCCTCTGGAACTGAGGCCAAGACTGGAAATTTCCTCAGTCTTTCTCTATTGCGTGACTTCTTCCCCCTCCCCTTAGTTTATACTTAATATGTCATACTTGAAGTGTTCTCGCTTTCTTCAGGATTGAATTAATTGGTAACTTAGAGAATTTAAAAATTAGGTACTTATCATTTTTAGGGCTAATAGAGATCTCTTGAGATGCAAGGAGAAAAAGAGCCCATGTTATTTCCCCTTTATTTCTGAAGGATGTTTTTCTTTCTGGATATAGGATGCTGAATCATAATTCTTTTATTCTACTTGTTAAAAATTTTGTGCACTCCTTCCTGGTCTCCATGGGTTCCATGAAAAAAATATGTTAAATTTCTAATTATTTCCCCCCTAAACATAGTATCTGTTCTCTCTTGGTTCTTCAAGATAGTTTTCTTTATCTTCAGTTTTCAAAAGATTGACTATGATGTTTCTTAGTGTAAATTTCTTTGAAGTGATAAAATCCTTTCACTGGAAAAATTGCTATGGTTTATTTTCTAAGGATAAAGAAAAAGAATGAATGTTAGGAGGCAACTGATTATTTCTATAACATACTCTGTTTTATGACCATGTTTGCATCATTGTTCAGAAATACTGTATTTACATGGTTTCAAGTTTCCTGTTCTACTGTAGATAAAATATTAAGAGATTATGCAACCTAAAATGCTTTCAAAATCTTCTTCAAAGTTCTTTTACACTTTGCTAGATTGGAAAAAAACCCCACCAATTCCTCAATCCTCCACGTACTAACATGCTTTGCTGTTAAATATTTAAATTGTAATGTTCCTGTGCCCTTACACTAAGACTCTGGGCAAGGCCAGCTGCTCGGGGCAGTAGAATGAGGCAGAGATAAAGCATGCCAATTCTGAACCAAGGCTGAAGTCTTTTGTGTTTCTGTGTCTCCTCTTGGGTTCTGCTGTCATAACAACATGCTCTAGCTAAACTGCTAACAGAAGATACACATATGGAACAGAGTTTAGTCCTTCAAATCCTGGAGTTGAGACCAGCCTGGATACATCAATGGCCCAGGGATCCCCAAAGAAGTGAGAAAACCCAGCCAAGATCAGGGGAGCCTAATAGACTCCCAACTGATTCCTGACAACATGACAGCAGCATTTTTTCTTTTTTAATTATATTTTATTGATTATGCTATTTAAGTTGTCCTGATTTTTCCTCCTTTGTCCCCTCCACCCAGCAACCCTCCTCCCTCAAGCATTCCTTATACCATTGTTCATGTCCATGGGTCATGCACCTAAGTTTTTTGGCTACTCCATTTCCTACACTGTACTTTACATCCCCATGGCTATCCTGTAACTAACCATTTGTACTTTTTTATCCCCTCACCTCTTCACCCATCCCCCACACAACCCTCTCATTTGGCAACCATCAAAACACTCTTTAGATCCATGATTCTGTCTCTCTTCTTCCTGTTTGTTTAATTTTTTTAAGATTCAATTATTGATAGTTTTGTATTTTTTGCCATTTTATTGTCCATAGTTTTAATCTTCTTTTTCTTAAATAAGTCCCTTTAACATTTCATAATACAATGGTTTCATGATGATGACCTCCTTTAGTTTTTCTTTTCCGGGAAGCTCTTTATGCTGTTTATCTGCCCTTTGATTATAAATGATAGCTTTGTTGGGTAGAGCAATCTTGGCTGTAGGGGTCTGCTTTTTCTGACTTTGAATATTTCTTGCTAATCCCTTCTAGCCTGCAAAGTTCCTTTTGAGAAATAAACTGCCAGTCTTATAGTAACTCCCCTGTAGGTAACTAACTGCTTTCCTCTTGCTGCTTTTAAGATTCTCTCTTTCTCTTTAACCTTTGGCATTTGAATTATGATGTGTCTTAGAGAGGGCCTCTTTGCATCCATCTTGTTAGGGACTCTCTGTGCTTCCCAGACTTGCATGTCTATTTCCTTCACCAAATTAGGGAAGTCATCTTTCATTATTTTTTCAAATAGAGTTCTAATTTCTTGCTCTTTCTCTTTTCTGCCTGGAACCCCTATGATGCAAATGTTGAAATATTTGAAGTTGTCTCAGAGGCCTTTTACACTATTCTTGTTTTTTAGATTCTTTTTTTCTTCTTGTTCTGATTGGTTGTTTTTTGCTTCCTTATTCCAAATCATTGATTTAATTCTCCACTTCATCTGCTCCACTTCATCTGCTCTTGTGAATCTACAATTCACAATTCCCTGTGAATTGTTCTTTATTTCAGTCAATGTATCCTTCAGTTCTGACTGGGTCTTTGTTAAGCTCTTGACATCCTCACTAAATTCCTTGAGCAGCCTTATAACCAGTGTTTCGAACTCTGCATCTGATACACTGCTTATCTCCATTTTATTCAGTCCTTTTTCTGGATTTTTGATCTGTTCCTTTATTTGGGCTACATTTCTTTATCTCCTGATTTTGGTAGCCTCCCTGTGTTTCTTTCCGTGTATTGGGTAGAACTGCTATGACTACTTGTGTTGGTAGTGTAGCCTAATGTAGTAGGTGTCCTGTAGGGTTCAGTAGCATAAAATGCTACTATTACCTCCCCTATTACCCATGGTGTTCCATATTTTAATTGCAATTTCATGTCTCTTTTTTCTAATTTTTTTTAATTGTATTATTTTCATTACTATTTTCCCCTTATAGTCCCCCCCCATACTGTTGTCCATGTCCGTGAAGCACTTTTTTTTGGTCACTGAAGCTTGGGGATTCTATGCGATTATACTTTATTGTGGAGATTGACAACTGACACACGTGGTTAGTGTTTGTCTCAGTTGGTTTGGACTGCTGTAACAAAATGCCACAGCCTACGTGGTTCATGAGCAGAAGCAACTCACCTTCATAGTTCTGGCAGCTGGAATTCTAAGATCAGGATGCCACGATGGCTTGGCCCTGGTGAAAACCCTCTGTTCAGTTGCAGACAGCCGACTTCTCAGTGTGTCCTCACATGGTAGAAGGAATGAGCTGACTCTCTGTCTAGTCACAGTCATAGTGCCTCTGCCTTCAGCCCAATAACTTCCATAAGGCTTCACCTCCTAAAACTATCACCTGGGGTTAGGATTTCAACATGTGAATTTGGGACACACACAAACATTCGGACCATAGCAGTATTTCCAGTAATGAAACAAACTTGTCCTTCATAAAATATTTATTTGGTTATTTCAATGGGTGTGATTTGATACCTGTGTTTAAGTTTCATCTCACCCAAAAGTAATAATGTGCACTTTTATGGAATTCTCACAATGGCATGTAAACACATATCTCTACATGCATGTGTTTTCTGTTGCCTGTGCAAATACCCACAGGTTGAGCCTATTCTGGCCTTTTTTGTAGTCCCTGAAATGATAGGTTTCTTTTTAATACATACGCAAAAATAAAGGTTAACAGACAAATCCTCTTTCATTAAAATAAGAAAAATACATAAAATGTTTCAAATTGAGCATTTTGAAATGTATAATATACTTGAACAGTAGATAGAAATGAGAGATTTAAGAATCTAATATAGTACCATGACTTCCTAAAAGAAGTCGAATTACATATACGTGCATAGAAACAATAAAAATTCCTAGAGGACCTTATTGAAAAAAATTTTGGCTATTTAAGAATTATTAGTGTATGATATGTAAAATCCTAGGTGGCTTTCATCTTCAGAGTTTTGAAACTTCTAATACTCTTCCTTTTTGCTTTTGGGTTCAACAAATTAAAAGGTTCTTGGTCATTAAATACTTTTGAAGATAGTTATCTACAGATTTGACTTTGGGGTACAAATATACAGGAACAGTTTGTAACCTGAGAAGGTGGTAGAATTAAAGAGTAATATTGGAACAAGAATTGCTTGAGGAGGAATTTCCTCCTTCAGACAAACATCAATAGCAGATGGCGAGACCTACTGGGAAATAAGTGCAAGTATTAGGAAAGAGAGCATTGTATTGTTGCAAGTATAAGATCTGATACAGCAGAAACCTCTCTCTGGAAACTGAAGTTAAATTTCCCATTAATGTTTTATAAACACTTTTTTTAATGGGAGAGGTAAAATTAATAAAAAAAGAAGAGGTATTTTGGATAGCAAGATTTGTGCAGAATTTTTTTCAGGATTTGCTGGAAGCAATAGTTTATCTTTCTAGAATTTGTACGATGTGCAAGTTTACCACAAAAATTTTTAAATATATTTTTGAGGTTTAAGTTGTTTGAATGCAACATTGAATAATATGTTCAAATATTACATTGAAAAAAGTGCTTTTTGAAGGAGTATTGAAGTTTACTGTTTCTAAATTATACTGTTGAAAATGGTACCATTTGACATGCTGCTACATGTCAAAATTTTATTGTTACATGAAAAATACATTTATTTTAAATCAATATTTTTAGTGTACATAGAAAATTAATTTTAAAACACTGTTAAAATGGCCTACTTATTTTTTTCAATGAAAACCTAGAAATCCAGTCACCAATTTATAGTTACAGAAAGGCACATGTACACACACACAGGTTCAGTTTCAACTATTCTACTTACTTTTTGAACATGTTCAGGTTGTTTGAGAGCTGGAGGGGTTTTCTATCATTTTATTTTGAAAATTATCTTATTATTTATTAAGCATCTTAATTTAGGACATAAATGCTAGTTGGTACCAATATACTAAAGTATATGTTGTTGCCTAGCATTATATTTTTGAGGGCTTGAGTAGAACATATGATTTAAATACCTAAAAGTAAATTAAATACTTGAAATACATCTGGGAGGACATGTCAAATATCTAATAGATGACTGAAGTTATAATCTAACAAATATTTCTCCTTATGATCAAACATCTGTTATGTATAAAATGGATTTTCTATGAAACCAAGAGGAACTCCACATGTCATGTTTACTGAAATATGTAATACACTGGAAATATAAGTAATACAGAAAGGCTTTACAAATAAAAACCTGCATGTAAAATGAATACAACACCATTTAAATACTGTTACAGGCTGAATTATGTCCCCTCACATTTATATGTTGAATCCTTGCCCCTACTATCTCAGAATATAAGTGTATTAGGATAGATACCATCTTTAAAAGGATAGTAATAGTTAAAGGGATAATAGTTAAGCTGGTATTAATCCAATATGACTGGTATACTTATACAAAGAAGCTTGAAAGACAGAGGGAAGACTGTGCAATGCGTAAGGAAATGATGGCCTTCTACAAGTCAAGAAGAAAGACCTCAGAATTAACCAACCCTGTTAATACCTGTGTCTCAGACTTTTGGGATTATTGAAAAATAAAATTCTGCTGTTGAAACCACACAGTCCATGGTAATTTATTATGGTAGTCATAGAGATTTAATGTTATACAATAATAGTACAGAAAGAATAAAATGATTCTAATATAAGAAAGCCAGTTTTTGTTACTGTCATAATGATATTATGATGCCATAGTGATGATGCCATAGTGATGACATAATCATAGTGGGGACATAATCATAGTGATATAATACTATATTATGTTATATTATATTGCCTTGAAGTCTCAGAAAAAAACCCATGCTTTCTCTTTCATGATTTTTCATCTAGTGGTATGCTTGGGACACAGCCACTTTTGTTATTAAATTTCTCTACATTTTATGTGTAAATTGTTCCTTTGCATTCTCTTCCCCCCGCCCCACCCCAGACCTACTCTTTTCCCTCTGTGTAGTAGCAAGTATGTCTTATTCCCAAAAATGTATTGCAAATGAAGTCTAAACTAAGGCACATGCATAAATTTGATAGATTTAAAAATCTTTCCATGTTTTGTAAAACTCCCTTCGAGGAAATCTCTCTTTTCTTAATGAGCCAATTGTTTTCATTAAGCACTAATTACTTTTTCTAAGCATCGGGGTATCTGTGGCAAAGATGATTAAATTACATGAGAAAATATTTTACTGATAATTGGGAAATATTATACCAACCAAACATAGCAAGCATTTAGGAGATTATTACTTTAAGTTTGTGGAAAAATTAAGGTATTCGTACTGAAGTATTACTATACCATGAAGACTGAAGACATACTTAAATCACATTATTTTAAAAGCAAGTCACCAAATACTATAGGATAATATCTGTACTAAAACATAATCTAGATTTTAGGGATAATAAAGACTTAATAAAAATATACATACCACATTACATTTACCAAACATCAAGATCTCCCAATGTTAATTTATTTAGACAGTCATACTGGGCTGTTGACCACCATCTTCTCTGACAGGTACAAAGTAGATTTGGTGCCATGTGGCTAAGCCTCATTTGACAGTGCAAGATACACAGCACTCAAGCTATTTTCCGAAGAAGACAAGTTTTAGGTGAAAAGGGAACCTGTAAGCTACCATTTGGCTGAGTTTTCAGCCTTTCAGAAAACTTCTTTACCTAAGAGGTTATAAAAGTCGTAAAATATCTTGCAACAGGCTTGCAGGAAGTTCAGGATGCTGATGGTTGTGCCCCGGAAGCACTCACATAAACACAAAACGCATGTGAATTGTATACCATTTTGAAGAGTCAGCACAATGTTAAAAACTTAAAATTAACCTGAAGATAGATCTACCTGCACTAGGGCAGTGTGATAAAAGTCAAACATCTTCATTGATGATTTAAAGCTAAAAGTTTCCCTCAGATTCTGCTTTCTCAGCAACATAATCTCAAACAGGCAAACTAATAAAAGTGGATGAGGAAAACCATTGTTTATTTGGAAAGCCAAGAGACTGATGTTCATCTTCTAGTCCAAGTTATATATTGGTTTAACGTTTACACTTTCATGTTGTTTTTTAGAACTCATGTTAGGTCAAGGTATTCTGAAGAGAATTAAAAAAATAAGTGTGTGAATGTTCTAAGATAGCATTTGAAAAAAGAAAAGCAGGACAGAGAGAGAGAGAAATTGTTCTGTGTGTAGGATGTACTAGGTTTGCAAGAAACAAATAGTCAGATCCCCATCTGTTAAAGGGGAAACTATTGAGTAATACACTAACGTAGATTTGTTGGAGAATTAGATGATCAATGTACTTCACAGAGGGCCTGGTAGAACTAAATGCTTAAGTGAAACTATTATTTATACTCATTATAAACAACAAAACCAAAATTTAATTCATAGCCAAATATAACAAAATCCCCCAATGTAAAAGGAAATTAAGTGAAAAATGAGGCAGTGTCATAGATAGCAGACTGACAGCTCAGCTCAGGGCAGGTGGCATGGGGTGGTGGAGGGACCGAGCAAAAAAGATAGCAAAGAGAAAGAACTCATGGACATGAACAACAGCATGGTGATTGTAGTACGGGGTGGGGTGGGTGGAGGTGATGAAAACATTAAATAAATAAAATAAGTTTTAAAAATGTGTACACTTAAGATATGTATTTGACATTACAAAATGGCTTAAACAGACTTAGGTATTTTTTCAGGTGTGGCCCAATGGAATGCCTAGATTAGGAATGAAGAAATTCGCACTACACTAGGAAAGGCATTGGAAAGCGACAGAAGCATCTCCAATTTTTCTGCTCATGGGGGGAAATGATTTCTAACTGATTAGCCATAATTTCTCCCAGTTTACAAATTGTCCCGTAATCTATAAGCTACTCAAATCCTTTGAGTTTTCAATTTTGGTGATTATACATTTTATTCTAAAATTAGTAATTTGTTATTTTTCTAATTTCCTGTTTTCCCCTACCAGTTCTGTTCTGGTAGTTTGGACATTAATTAATGGTTTTTACTGCCTTCTTCCCAAGCATGTAAATACATAAGAAAGAAAAAATAAAACCAGAGCTCTTTTCTAATCAGCACACCAACTCTCGGTTCCCCCAGCCCGTCTTTTTGTGAAATGGTATTCATTGATTTTTAAAAAGCACTGGGAGAATTCAATGTTTTTCACTCTAAGAGAAATTTAGGACAGCTGTGGAGGCTGAGAGCCTGGGGAGAATGAGGTAAGATTCCAGGTGCTGTCTTTGGCTGCCAGTTCTGTAAAGCAGTATTGTAGCAAAATAAATAAATAGATAGATAGATAGATAAAGCTGCTCTTTTAATTACCAAGCAGGCAGGTTCTGGTGAAAGGCAAGCCAAGCCGCACTTGAGTGCGGATGCAATGCCGCCCTTCGTTTCCTAACTAGCACCCAGCAGCACGGCGGGTGCGGGCGAGAGAGGTGGCCGGGTCTGCGGAGCATGTTGCGGCAGGGCAGTCTGAAGAACTGTAGGTGCTGTTACACTGCCTTTTCTCTTGCTGTTATTGTCTCTTAGGACTTTCAAGAGCACTTTTTGAATTAAGAAAAGGATGTTCAAAATTTTCTTATTCATTATAGTCATTTTTATTTCAGTTTTATTACTTCCAGGTGTATAAAAACAACTCTGAGTTAGAATACAAGGGCCCATGCTTTCCCACAGACTCCGTTTCACTGTGAGAGAATCAGCATGTATTTATGTTACATTTGTCGAATTTTTAGAAGTCTTTAACGTAAAAAGTATAGGGAAATGGAAGGTGTTTAAATACAACTGAGGCATGCCATGCCATGGATGAATGCAGGGTGCACTCGGTTTTTATGACTTCAAGCACAATTCTAGAAATTTCTCAGGATCCTATAAGAGATGACTCAGAATTAAGTTATGATATAAGGGAACATGAAGTGTGAGGACCCGGTTTTAGCTGGTTAAACATCAGTTTATACAGGAAAAAAGTAGATCAGCTTTCTTCAGAAACAATCAACTGCCTGAACTCGTGGGGGAAAAACAGTGTTGAAGTCAAACAGGACGGATGCCAGTACGAAGGCTAGGAGAGCGAGGGCATCATGGGTGAAGGTTAAGCTCCTTATAAAGGATGGACCGTGACTCAGTGCAAGGAAGGAAAACCAGAGTGTAGGAGAAGTGTGATGATCTCAAATGTTCTATGAGGTCAGGATAGATTCCCTATCAGGATAGGGCAAGAAATCAGGAACACACACACACACACACACACACATACACACACCCCTCATACACTATTTTTAAAGAAGAGATTTGGAAAATTCGAGAGAGGTGTTATTTTAAAATTTAAGATTTTGAAAAAACAATCAGAATGATGGCCTCTGCCAGACCTTCTGTCTGGGGGAAAGCTGCCCCCAACCGCTGTTGCCCTGATGCTCGACAATTCAGTTCCTCCCCAAATGCCTCTACTGCCTTCTGAGCTGCTGCCCCAGCGCTGGAGATCAGTGCAAGCGAGGCACTGGGCAAAAGCTCAGAGCAACTGAAGCCTTTGGCCACTTTTGACCAAGGGAAGATCAGAGGGGACAAGTTTTGAGACACATTTCATGAAGCTCCTCAGTAGGTTCCACAGAGTGGAACATCAGTCACCGACACCAGTGCCACTCGCAGAGGCCACATCCATGCGGCAGCTGCTTCCTCCCCATTCCCCTTCCCCTGGGACTGCGTTCACAAACAATCCCCCTGAACTCTTGCCCCAGATCTGCTTCGGGAACACCCACGCTAAGACATGAAGCTACATTCAGGCCAACAATTTCCTGAAAGGTCACAACCTGACCAAATCATCAGGGAAGATCCAAAGCCTAAGGAAAGAAGAAAGGTTATTTAATAAGGAAACAACAGCCTTATTATAATATCTAATTCTAATTCAGAACCGGCATCCCCAGAAGCTCAATCTCAGAGCAGGCTGGACCCCAAAGCCACAGTCCAGCAACCAAACTACCCCCAAATAAAATCATTCCTATCATGTCTCTCAAAAAGCACCAAGGATAGGGAAATATGTATTTAATACAAAACAAAACACTATTTTTTAATTTTAATTGTTGTTCAAGTACAGTTTTCTGCCTTTTACCCCATCCCAGCCCATCCCCAGCCCTCCTGACCTCCCTCCTATTTCCACCCCCCTTGTTATTGTCCATGTGTCCTTTATACTCGTTCCTGTACGCCCTTCCCCTTTTCCCCTGAAATCCCCTCCCCTCTCCCCTCTGGGCACACAACACTATTTTTTAAAAAATCCCCTCACTCACCTCCACTCCTTTCAATGTCCTCCACATGGAAAAGAACTACCCTTCAAGTTCATATTCTCTCTCCTTGACCTTTTAATTATAAAGCTCCTAAAAAAAGATGGCGTTCTCCTGTTGTGGACTTTCCTCTCCTTTCTTCCCTACCTCCTTTTATTCTTCCTGTTTCTTCTCTCTTTTGAGTACATCCTGGCCTTCTTCCATAAAAATACCCCCAATCCATCTCTTCTGAATATTCTATTTTCTACCATTATCTGAATTCAGCCTCACGAAGCTCAGAAAACAACCTGGGAAAGACAGAGTCCTATTCGGCTGTCAGAGGGAAAGGGGAGGTGGAGGTTGCCAGACTCAGAATTCTCTTCAGGAGCAAACAAGGTTGAGAACAAACTTGCATACATTTGCTCCTAGTCACACAATACATAAGCCACAAAGGCAAGCACACATTCAGGTTCCTTGTTCTTCTACAAGGAAAGGGTGAGTGAAGTGAATGACTTTTTTAAAATAGATTTTATTTATTTATTTTTAGAGAGGAAAGGGAGGGAGATAGAGAGAGAGAGAAACATCAATGTGCAGTTGCTGGGGGTTATGGCCTGCAACCCAGGCATGTACCCTGGCTGGGAATCGAACCTGCGACACTTTGGTTTGCAGCCCGCAGTCAATCCACTGAGCTATGCCAGCCAGGGCGTGAATGGCCTGTAAAGATTGTTGTTAACGCAGGAATTTGCATAGTCCATGTGCAATGCTTACATTTTTGGAGTATGTTTTATACAGTGTATTTTTAAATATTTGTTAAACTCCTTAGCATACTTTTGTGACTGAGAAATTGTCTGGTAGTTCAGATATTCCCAGAATTGCTGAAAGTTGCGAATAGTTTACGCAGCAATATTCCAATAACATTCAGTGGGAGGTGAGGGGAATTAATGGAGGATTACCTGGATCAGAGTGCTATGAACACTAGAAATCAGACTATACTCGTTTGTTGTTTGGTGAGCCTACAGTCAGAACTGAAGGAGCTGACGGCTGTGACCATGGAGCTGTGACCACTGGACACTTTCAACTCGTCTGTAGTGCACGGCCCACCAACAGGGCTGTTCCCAGGTCAGGGTGAGTGCTGTGTGGGAGAGAGTTTGCCAGCACCTTTCTTCCTGTCTCTCCCTTTTCTGAGGCTGAGAGAATCTCCTTCTACCTGGCTCTTTCTTTGGATAGGTTAATATCCTCAGTCAAGCCTGGTGCTGTCATGGGGAGGGGTGGGCAAGAGGCGTGCTTTGGGCATCACTTCCACAAAGGACGTGCAGCGGAGGAGGCCACTCAGAGAACCAAGAGGTGGAATAATGGGATTGAGGAAAGATACACATCTCCTACAACTTTATGCCTAAACTTTGTGCATCTCCACACTGTTTAGCTATATGTTAACTAATTAGTCTACACTGCTGAATGCACTATGAAAGCATAATTTAATAAATCCTATAATTATCTTGTGAGCAGCACAATTAGATTGTCTTGTGTTGTGTGTGTTAAAGTGTTCATTGCTTCAATGTGAAAATTTAAAATAGCACCATTTTTCTTTAAAAAAAAGATTTTGGAAAAACCAAAACCATGGCCTTGCCTAGCAACAACTACCATAGAACAGGAGTGAGAGTGACTAAAGTTAAGTGAACGGAGGAAGACTGAGGCACAGCTGTCAGAAACACTGTCTGTGTGTATGTCGGAGATGGTGTTGAGGCAAGAAGTGTAGAGAAAAACTGTAATCCAGGCCCTGCTGTGATGTGTGTGTGTCCGCATCTGCGTCCAAACCCCCCTCTTCTTACAAGGTCACCAGTTGTATTCTATTCAGTATGGGTGATGACACTGTGGTTTATCATAAGAAATACATCTTTTTGGTCTTTGACTCAGTTTCTGGCACAGAACTCCCGAACCCTGGAAACTCCTGGTGAGAGAGGTAAAGCTGTGTCTTGCTATGTTAACAGGGTGAATCTGAACTGCACCTAAGGAAGCTGGGCATCATGAGACTTTAACCTTGTGATTAGAGGGGTGAACCTTGCAGCCCATCTCCCCGCCTCTGGGAAGGGGAGAACTGGAGGCTGAATCACTTGCCCATGATTTAATTAAGCATGACTATGTGAAAAAAGCCTCCATAGAACCCCGACAGGACAGAGCTTGGAGAACTTCCATGTTGGTGTACACAGGGAACTTTGGGGAGAATGGAATGCTCAGAGAGCAGGGAATCTCTAAGACCTTTCCCCATACTTTGTCCCATGCATCTCTTCCATCTGGCTGGTTCTTAGTTTTATTCTTTTGTAATACACTGGTGGTCTAGTAAGTAAAATGTTTCCTTGAATTCTGTGACCACTCTAGCAAATTAACTGAGCCCAAGGAGGAGGCTGTGGAACCGCTGATCTGTAGTGGGTCAGAGAGAAGTGCAGGAGATGTGTCACCTGGGCTTGTGACTGGCGTCCGAAGTGAGGGTAAAGGGGAGTTTTGTGGGACTGTGCCCTTAACCTGTGGGGTCTGATGTTATCTCTGATTAGATACCATCAGAATTCAGTTGAATTGTCTGTCACCCAGCTGATGTTTGGAGAATTGTTGGAGGTGTGGGAAACCTTACCCCACCTATTACAACTGGGTACAGAATTTTAGATTTCATCGTAATTAATTGAATCTGCAAGAACCTTATTTCTAAAAAAAGGTTTGGAGTAGGATACAATTCAACTGGTAACAGCATCTTTGGGCAGCCACCTCAGAGGCCAGACTGAGGAGCCAGGGTCAGGTTTTGGGAGGCAAACGGGTGTCAGTCCTTGTGATAGTTCCTGGATAATGAAGCATTAACAAATTAACACTGGTGTTTGAAACCGAGAAACACTACCAAAACAGTAGGATGGGTAGAGAAAGTGGGATAACTGGAGGAAGTGTGGGGGCCCAGGGCAGGCTGCTCCAAAATATCACACCACAGCATTTTGATTACTTGAATTAAAGTCACTTGACAAGCAGCTGGCGCAAGAAGGGCATGTCAACGCTCCTTTGTCTTCTTGAATGCAGGGAATGAGTGTTTTATAAAAGGTGCCCTCCTGGCTCTGGGGGTTGGGGTGGGGCTAAAAGAGACACCCTTATCACTAGAGTTAAGGAAACACATGTTAAATTGGTTTTTCTCCTGTCACCTGGTCTTGTGTCAATTTAATTGTTAGTCTAGCTATAAGGATTCAAGAGGAATATAGTGGGGAAATTTCCCCCTGCCCAATGACAATGAAAACTGTAATCAGAAACCAAAAAAGGAGGAAAAGACAAATCAAATTTGACCTACTATAATTAGGAATAGGCTTGTTTTAACTATAATAAATATATCAATCTTAGATCATTGATTATTAGTATATATATACATATATACATATATATGTATTAGGGATTTAGTCAATCGTGATATTGACTGATTGCTCAATAAGCATTTCCAATTGTGGATCTGCAGGTGTTAGCTGAGTTGCACAGAGTGAAGGCTAAGGCCAAGCTCTAGGGCTGGGCCCCTTGGCTTGAAAACTGCCTTGTCCCCTATTCGCCGTGAGACCTTAGGAAGTCATATAACCTTCCTGCACGCTGTTTGCTCATTGATGAGTACCTGTCTCACAAGGTGGTTGTGAAGATTAACTGAGTTAACTGGAGTGTGATCTGTATCTGGCATAGAGAAAGTATTGAGAATATATCAACTACCTATATATTTTTATTTTAATTTACCAAGTACTTCATTTTGATAAATTAAATTCTAGAATTATATGAAACATAACTGCACTGACTATAACAAATTACTGAATTTTATTTCCGCTTAAAGTCATTTATTAAAATTTAAGGTAGCTCTTTTCATTTCTTTCTTTATGAAAAACTTTTTTTTTGCATAGGTCTAAAATAAATTACTTTATTACATAGCTTCTTCATCCGAAACTAAAATGTAGCATTTATTAAAGTAAACATGTTAATTACCTTTTTTGTGTACTTAAAAACAAGCTTTTCCGTATCTATGAAGTACTGTGAGTGATCAAAATAGTAGGAATTAGATAATATTGATCACTTACTAAGCGCCATTCTACTAAGGACATTGTATACCTTTTCTCATTTAATCTGTAAAACAGTTCCATTGTCTCATGAAAGTTGTAATATTATTTTTTCTTTCCCTCTCTTTTAAACAAGGTCCGAGAAGCACAGAGTCGTCTGGTCATTTTCCAGGGGGCCACAGAGCTGACACACAGTTTAATGAGAACTCCAACAAGTTCTCTTTGATGGCAGAGTCCGGCACTCAGCCTCTGGGCTCTCCTGCAACGCCAGTTTCTGGGCTCCGTTTCAACTGCAGCGATTCCTTAAAAGATGAAATAGGTGGTAATTAAAGATCGTTTCAAAAATGCATCTTTCTCCTGTAATATTTAAATCACATAATCAGAGGACTAAAGGGTGTTTTGTGAGCATAGCTTCTTTCTAGTATTTCTACAACAGCATTAAATAAAATCATTAGCTACTTTCTCAGTAAGGATCACTCATTTTTTAATATTTTTCTTTCAGAAATATTGAAAGAACAATAAATGGCGACAACAAACACAATTCTTATCGTTCTCTTATAAGTAAAGCCTTGGCATACAGAAAATTTTCAAAGTCAAAAGGCCCACAGCATTTCTGGTTTTCACTATTGCGGTATTTCTCATCTCAGCAACCATGAAGCATCCTTGAACCCTATCTTCAAGAGACCTTTGTCACCTCTTCTCTCCTGTGGATTTGTTTGGAGTTGCTTTCAGCCTCTGTCTCTAAGCACACGCTGATTAAAATGTTTTAATTAAAATTATGACTACTACAGAAAAATTATTGAGCAATTCTTCAGGATGAAAATGCTTAGTGTTGGAAGCCTAATTCCACTGTTCATGTTTATACCGAGCAATATTTTCTAAAAGGCTCACCTTCGTGTTGTGTAATATTGGATTTAGTCCCAGCAGCTAGAAGGTATTGTTTTTAAAACAAGGCCAAGCAAGCAGAAAAGTTTTATACGATGATACAGATTTGATTAGCTCTCAGACAAAACAAGTCCGGCCAGGTTGCTCTGTGCAGTTACTCTAGAATAAATCCTATAACTTTCTTCCACAGCCATCGTTCAGAGAAAGAGGAGGCCTTTGTTCTAAAACCATTGTAAAAGGAAGAGGTGACATGACCCAGTGGGTCCAGGTGTCTGCAGTCTGCATGCCGAAACGCAGGGGACACCCTGGGGTGGATGGCCGAGGAACTTCGACGTGTGACACAGCATGCGAAAGATGCAAAGGAGCTTCTCTAAAAAGCTGTGTTGCCATTTCTTAATGAGAATGGGCTCCTGTTTTCTAATTGATGAAACCCTCCACAAAGGAGAAAACCTCACTGCTTCCCCTTTCAAGGTTCTCCTGGTTGCCCAGGGCAGCATTCCTTCTAGCAGCTGGCGGCAGTGCCACACCCAGAAGGACCATCCTGGGCCGGCCTGGGGATAAATTAATGTTGACAGTTCCTCATGAAGGAGCAGGCTTAAGCCCAGACTGGCACCTAGATGAGCCTCAGAGTGGCCCATTTAAAACCTGTTTTGTCTTTTTAATAAAAGCCGAGGGACAGAAAATTAGTTTAGTTCAGGACTCCAACATTGATGTGTATAGAATCCACCGGGACCCTCGTTCAAATGCAAATGCAGGCTTCGATCCAGTAGGACTTTGAAAAGGCCTGAGATTCTGAACTTCTCTTAAACTTCTAGGTTACCTTGATGCTCTCGGTCAGCCCAGCTTTGATCTCTTTCCTATCTTTTTTTTAGGGAACACCGCAAACTTTGCTACACTGGTCGGAAGAAAACCCACCTTGATTTAAAGGAAATTGTTTACACATTAGACAATTTTCACTAACAGTTCATTTCAAATCAACGAACATTTACTGAGAGCTAAATTCTTTCTTATAGTTAAACTAAATTTTCCCCAAAACAGCTTTCAACCATTTTCCCTAGTTTCTCCCCTAGGGCTTCCTCCTATTCTTTAGTGTGACTGCCTCTGTCTCCTACAACAACGTTTGCTTTATAGTCCTTTGCAGTTTAAAGGCCACATTTTAGTGTGGCAAGGTGGAAAAGCTTCTTTAATTTTAGACATTCTCTGCCGTGTTTGAGATTTACAATATTGTAGAACTGTGCTCTGCTTCCAAGGAACTCCATCAGCAAGTATAATTGGTACCAAGCCCTGAGGAAAATAAGGTTTGTTTGGGACGCATTCTGTAAGACAGAATTTCTCAACTTGGAGAAATAGAATTACCTGAGGGTCTTTATCCAAACACATAAGCACACCTACGCACACACGTACCCCTTCTCTCTTACCATCACCTCTCATCAGATTCTAATGGACAACCGCCTTATCCTCAATCTTCACCATGCTTCAATGCACCCTGCCATTTACTACAGTTTTAGAGTCTGTTTACTCAGGCTACCATCCACTTGGCCAGTGTAGTAGGTTGAATGGTGGCCCCAAAAGGTGTGTTTACTAGGAAACTAGAAATGTGACCTTATTTGGAAAATGGTCTTTATGGATATAATGAAAGATCTCAAGCTAAAATCACCCTGGATTATCTGGGTAGGGCTTAAGTCCAAGGACAATTTTTCTCATGAGAGACAGAAAATGGGAAGGCACAGAAAGGGGCAAAGTTCACGAAAAGAAGGCAGCTGAGACTGGAGCGACGTCGACACAAAGAATGCCAAAGCTGGAAAGGGGGAGGAAAGGTTCCCCCTCCTAGAGTCCTCAGAGAGAGACTGGTGTCGCTGACACCTGAATTTCAGACCTATGGCCTCCTGAGCTGAGAGAGACTACATTTGCTGTTGTTCATCTCACCCAGTTTGTCTGAATTTTGTTCTGGCACTCCTAGGAAACTCATACAACCCATGAGCTTCTGCCCGCTCTTGAAATACAGCTTGAATTATTATTTTCTTTTAGGCAAGGGATGGTATTTATATGACTTTAATTTAAGAAGAAAGCCAACTAGAAACATAGTTCTTTTGTCCTAGTAGGACAGCAGAAAGACTGTTGAGCCACTTTCACTCATTGCTCTTGGGAATACCACTGACAATAGAGCTAGTCAAATGTATATGCCCTCAAAGGTGGGCAGCTCATAAAGCGCCTGAAGAGAGGTCTCCAAAAAGATAAAGTTGATAACATCCCAGATACATTAAAACAGATTGAGATGAAATTTAGACAACAGGTAAAGTGAAATAGAATCAGTGATAAAAACATAACAAATGAAACTCAAAAAAAGTAAATCAATTATTAGGTTCAAGAAAAAACTGTGCAGGAATAATGATCGAATCTAAATTATGACATGATTATATTGGAAAATGGAGGTAGGAGGGCAGAAAAGCTGCATATATGAGGAAGGAACTGGGGAGGAGAGAAAGCCAACAAATAAAGCCTAAAAATCAACAGATGAAACTACAAGAGTATTACTTGATAACACTGTTGTAGATATAAAACCAGCCCCAACAGCTGAAACTGGTTGCCTTTGGAGCAAGACAAATGGAGATGTGTGTGGAAGACGGTCTTTTTGTGCTCTTTCTCTCTCTTTGTAACAAATCTTGTAGAATTCTTTGAATCTTTAAATCTTTCAATCAAAACAAAACAAGAAAATGGAAAGGATGGAGAAAGAATGAAAAACGTCCATCGAAATTTTGACAAGTACCTCTTGAGTGTCCAAAAATGAATTGCTGGATTGCAGTTGAGGCACAGAACCCATTTAAAGATGAATTTGGTGGGTAATGTGCCCCACGGGTGTCATCTTAAGTCACTCCTCTGTGAGACACACAGCCTTGTTCCTTGAAGTGTGGCTTCTCAGCACTTACTGAGGAATCGGCTGAAGTTCATATTTAGGTGATAGGACCCTACCCCAGTTTTATGAGTCAAAATATGCAGAAGAGCCACTCTCTAAAGAAGTTCCCCAGATAATTCTCTCCCCACTATCGTTTGGAAACTGCAGCCCTAGAGAAACAATTATTAACGAAGTGGTCTCATCCAAGTGACAAGGAGTGTTTTTTTTTTATTTTTTTAAGATTTTATTTATTTATTTTTAGAGAGGGAAGGAAGGGAGAAAGAGAGGGAGAGAAACATCAATGTGCAGTTGCTGGGGGCTGTGGCCTAGCAACCCAGGCATGTGCCCTGACTGGGAATCGAACCTGCGACACTTTGGTTCCCGGCCCGTGCTCAATCCACTGAGCTACACCAGCCAGGGCACAAGGAGTGTTTTTAAAACCTCCATCCCTCTTCTGGCTGCACAAAGCAATTCAAGTTCAGTAGGTCAGGGTTTGCTCTCACTGAATGTATTTCCTTACAAAAGTTCACCAGATGCTTCTAATGCTCATTCCTGGTTCAGCTCTCTTGCTGAAGAATTCCAGAGCTGTCAGCTTCTGTGCTTTACCACTTATGTTGGGACTAGACAGCTGTGCAAAGAACATTGGCCATGCCTTTTAGAGTCTGTAGCAGACAGTACTCTGTAGTGGAAAAGACAATCGGCATCATTGTCTCGGAGCCTTTACTTTTGTAGGCAAACTCGTACCAACTATTTCTATTTATGTTGCTTTATTCAGTTATGATATTACATTAAGAATCCTAATGTCCACAGACAGCTTTGAAGCTGTAGCTAGGTACTATACTCCAGTAAGCACTGGGAGTATGAAAAGGATTATTCTGGAGCTTTTATATGCTCCACTGTACCACTTACAAAGATTTAAAATGCTCCCAACCTGGAATTCAGAGCATATTATTATTCTGTAAAAATCAACACCTTTTAGATTTGAAAAAATGCCCATTAAAGGAAAAAATAAAGTATTAAAATATTCTTTCTTATCTTAAATAATACATAAATATGTTTGAGCTTCTATAATGAGTTATTTGATATTGTGATAATGTTTTAGTATTGTTATAATAAAAATATTCGCTGTGGTTTTCATAGAACTCAAAGTATCTTAGCAAAAGTATCATTTATGATAGAAACCTTAAGTTGGTGATATTCCAAAATAATTAATTTAATGTCATTTCGACAACCCACGCTTCTAATCTGAAGTACATCGGCTCACAGAACATGAGCATGCTCAGGAGTGACGAAGAGCCCCGTGTTAAACTCTCAAAGTGTCTCAGTAGATGGGCTGACTCGCTGGAGAGGACTCCCACTGCACTGAGGCATCAAGGCTCCAAAGGAAACCTGTGCCCCTCCCACACCCCCAACAAAGCCCCTTTCATCCACTGGGGCTTATCCTAGAGGATCACAGTGGTTCTAATATGTTGTGAGAGGGAGGCAGGAGTGAAATCCCATCCGATAGGATCAGCTTACATTATTCAAAGCTTAATATTTATAATAAATTCATAGGGCCCCGAGATTATTGACTTTTGAGGAATAAGATTTTCATAATTTAGAGAGTCATGCAGATTTTTCTGCATGAAATGTAGCCTTACAAGTGGTTTTACACAAGAAGTTAAAAAGTACCAATTAACAGAAGTGGTAAAAGAAGACACATCCTCATACTCATACTATGTGCCCAGAAGGAATCATCATACATTAACATTTGAAAGTTAAAAGTAGCATGTCTCATCCTAAGCCAAAAAAATGTCATATGCAGTTTAGAATTAGGAAAAGGACACATAATTCATATACATGATATCTTGCATAGTTAAAGAATTTGAGGAAAACTAATTTTAATCTCGTAGGACCTCTGGGTAGTAAACATCAATAAGTGTGCGCCCAGAGAGTCTCTGGGCGTCTTCAGCTTGGGCATGTGCAGGGTCCTTGCTGAAGCGGAACTGATCCCGTCACCCCAACGAAGCAGCTCTTTCAGGTTTTCAGGTTGCCGAGCACAGGCCTCTTCTGCCAGGTCTGTCGTCTGTGTTTTGGTTCTGTCCTGTTCCATGGAGAGTGAGGGCAAGGCAGAAGAGGTGAAGACGCTATCTTCTCCCTCTCTCTGTCACACAAGGTCATGGCGAGACCTCACAACATTGCCCGAACATTTTCAAATGACATAAAAATGATTCCTCAGCTTGTGTCTGGTGTGCAGTTCCCAGTGCTTGTGGCGACAATTTCTCTACCTCTGGCTCTGCCATCCTCACTCCCAACTCTCCCTTAAGGCCACTGGGGCTCCCACAAACACCTCTGAACACCCCTCTTGCCTTCAGTCAAGAAGAAAAAAATTACATACTAACAGTTACCAAATGATCCCTTAAAGGAACTGTTCCTTAAAGGAACAAAATAACGTTGGGTATTGCTCAGTGTGCAAGGGGTGCTCCATCTAAGCTCAGTTTCAGCCAAAGGAAATTTTATAAATAGTGCTTATTTAAAACCACAACAATTTCTGATTATTAATAGTAAAATATTTTATTTAGATTATTTTAAAAATACTTACACATACATGTAATTATTAAAATATTTCATAAATGAATCTAAATTAAACGACTGAATATATGTCACTTTTACAGTCTTATAGCTTTGTTCAGTGTGATTACTAATGTTAGATACACAAGGAATGTGTGCAACTTGCAAGCAGAACTAAGAGGACAGAGTAGTTAGGTCTGGAAGTCAAGGAATGCATCACCATAAAGATACCATTTGTTTTAGGGTTTGGATGATGACTAGACATCTCAAAAGATGAAGGTCTTGGGGTAGACTGGAAAGGAAGAATCCCAGGAGGAGGGAACAATAAGTGTTAAGGTACACATGGTGGCATATTAATATTTTTGATCCTGTTTTTTTTAAACCAGGTAAAGATTTGCTTGCAACTAGTTTATTTCATCAACCACTTATAAGGAACTGTAGCGGAAGAAAAGGAAGTGTCAAGTGGGAAGAGGAAACTCCACTCCAAAAATGCACCCCTGAGCTATTTACCATTGTGAACAACTGGAGCTCCAGCCCCTCCAGGACCTTCAGGTGATCCTATCTATCGATTGCAGTCCAGACTTATCTTCTTAGGACACGTAATAGGTCTATTTACTGCCTGTGGTGGTCAATGTTTGCCCCCAGGTGCACCACCTCCCTTGGCTGAGTGGATTCCTGTGAAGGTCTCCAGTGCAGGTGGCAGGGCTTGGGGTGGGAGATAGGAGATGTGCTGTGCAGTGGAAGTGAGATGCTAGGGAACAGCTTAGCACAAAGCACAGCAGGGTGGTGCTGCAGAGGCTGGAGTTAACTGTCAAATCTCAAGGATGTGAGGCTGAGTAGAGTATGTGCCAATATATAAGGTAAGAATAAGTCATTTGATATAGAGAGACAAAAATTGGGTGTAAAATAAAATGGAGAGAAAAATCTAAAAAGTTAGGTTGTGGGTAGCCCTTGCAATAAACTGGGGTATGTTTTAGGGTGGCAAATGTAGTTGCTATTGGAGTACACAGCAGGAGTTCTTGGACTAGTCGAGGGAGTTCAGAAAAGGCTTTCCAAGAGAACTAACACTAACCTGAAATGGAAAGGGAAGCAGAGTCCGCTGTACGAGAAAGAAAAGGAAAGGCGGCCTAGAGAGATAGGTGTTGCCTGGAGGAATGGAGAGAAAGGAGCACAGTGAGTCCAAGAGAGCACAGGGAGCTCACTGCAGCCGGCCGTTGTGGAGGGTTATTGCAGGGGTGCTGACAGGCACCTGGACGGGTGGACAGTGACCAGCTTGTGCAGCAATTTTGAAGATGAGAAAGAAAAAAAAAAATCAGGAATCACTGAATTAAATGGGTACAAATGTTGTGAATCATTCTTGTTCTTTAGCACAAACAAATTAACCTTTATTTAGATCCACTTACACTTCTCCAGCTGTATTTTCAACAAACTCACTTTGGACAGGTAGAATGGAGGCAGCTCTCCCTGTTCAGAACTCAGCATGGCACTGCCTGGGGCGGGGGGGGGGGGGCGGCGTCTGATAACTGCCCCACACCGTTGGGTGGGCTCTAAGGCTGGAATCACAGTGCAAACAATCAATCATGGCATCACATCCAACTCTTGAAAATAATGTTGAAAATTGTATTATTAGTAATTTTTAAATAACCACCTTAATCAGTCACTCTTTTATTCCACCCTTTTAAAAAAATTCTATATAACAAGGAGACCTTGCCTGGCTTATTTCATATTTTATATCTTTGCTGTTTGCCTATAAATAGAAAATATTTTTACTTCTTCCTTGGTGGCTCTGGGTGTTTGTGGTCTCCTCCCACAAATTCGGCACACAACCCTGAGATGGGAATTACCTGCTACGTTTTAGAAACATTGGAGATTAACAAAGGGCCCAATGGAAAAAAGATTATTTGCTTTCCATCAACTACAGTTTACAAGAACAAACAATACTTCAGGAACGTACGAAGTGCCTGTTTTGCTCAACTTGAGGTCATCTGCTCACTTGTCAGAACACGGCTTCTTCTCCAAAGTTCCAAAACTTCCCAGGCCGGTGAAATACTTGGATGGGTTCCAAGGGAGAGCAATGAAAGTGATAAAAGATTTGAAGGCTAATACCTTTGAGAGAAGGCTAAAAGACCAAGAATTATTTCTCCTCTAAATGAGAAGTCAGAGATAATTTAACAATCTTTAAGTGTAAGGAAGGTTTTATATGGAGAGCAAGGGTGTCCGAATCCAGGGAAGTCTGAGCAATGAGACGTGCACAGAGCAAGGGCGGCTGCGGTGAGCTGGCGCGGAGTATTTCATGGCAGAAATCTCTTGCTCCAAGGCCCAGAAGGTCGGATATTACCTAGCAATGAGGTGTCATGTACTGTTTGTGTGAGCACTGAGGTAAGATAAATGACTTCTAAGAACCCCTAAATTCAGTAGTTTTTGGGTTTTTAAAAGGTCTTCAATTCGAGGGGACTCAGAGGGAAAATAAATTATTGGCCAAGACTTTATTCTTATACTTCCTGATGAGTAATGGTAATATCTGCAATTAGAATTCCAGAAATTTCTATTCTATTACCAGTTTACCAGTTTTATACACAATGGTACATGGTACATACACACAATATATACAACATATACACAATACTCAATAATTGTATTATACCTTATACACAATACACTAAACATTGTTTCTATTCCTATATTCCGTAGGTTACCTCTATTCCTCTTATCTCTTCCAATCTGATAAGATACTGTCATACCGGGCCATCTCAGCCTTTCAGTCTCAAAACTGAGAATATAAATATATAGTCTAATAATTCATTTGAAATAAACATTCTTCCATTCCAGTAGCAAAAAAAAATCTATGCATAGAGACACCTGCATATTTTTGAAAGTATACTAAGCTATAATTTTACGACAGACAGCAGCATAGCATTCCATTTACAATCATTTCACAAAGGTGGATGATAACAGAAGCTAGGACAATACAATAAAATACTATGTCTGCAATAAAAAATCAGACTTCACTCTCCTGAAATGGGCTCATGCAGATCACTGTATCTCTGTTTACGGGGAATTTTAAGATAGTCACAAAACAAAACTGCCAAGCATGAAAGAATTATTCCTTTAACAGCTGTTCGGTAAGGTCAAAAACACAGAAACTACTGAAGGTTACAAAAGTATGGCTACAACTCTTGGGAATTTAGCTCAGTTGCAGCAGAAATTTCAGAATCCTCCTCTAGCCATACCCCACCAGGTGTTAGGAATGCTGGTGGTTGGTTACAAGATTTCAGGAGCCCAGTTCTGTCCTCTGACTTACCGCCTCACACCATCAGGACTGAGGAGACAGAGTTACTAAATAAATGCATAGATGTGGCTGAGGCTTAGTTCAAAAAAGAAACAAACATGGATCAATGGGAACAATCTGACCCCAATATCCCAATTTCGGCCGCGGTATCAGCAATAGGAAGGCTATTATTGTGCACAATCCTGAAAACCTGTTCTCCAAATGTACTATTGACTGAAAAGCTGGACAAAATAAGAAATTAAATGAAACTGAATAAATACCTGTACTGAGAGCTAGACATCAAAACTATATTTAGTGAAAAATAACCAAAAGAAAAAAAGACATGGATCAAAAGGTCATCATATGAAAGAAACATTGTTATTTCTGAGGTTCCGTGACTCTAAAATTGACCTGAAAGCAGATTTGTTTCTTCTTTGCTATTTAATTTGAATAGATTTCTCTCTCCTTTTTTATTTCTAGAGTTTGGCTATCTTACTTTAAAAAAATTCCCAGTGAAACCCAGATTTTATGAACTAGAGAGAATTAGGTAGTGCAATTTTGACTTTGAAGTCATCTCTGGGAACTTCCAATATACACAGTTTCTGCAATTCTGTGTAAGAGCATAGAGTGAGTCAAATAGAAAATAATACAAATTGGTGCACTGTGACCGTGGCCAGAGCATTTATAAAGGTGACTCTTTGAGTTCCTTATTTGTTAACCTCACCTGATATTAGATTTCATAGATTCTGTGTGGTTCTTTTCAACAGTCTAGCATTACCTCGATATTCCAAAAGCTTCAATGCCTTGTACTATTAGTACTTCATTCGATTACATTTGTTATTTAAAAGATTGAAGGTGTGTTTGGACCATGAAAACTGTGCTTTTCATGTATCCAAATGCAACAGAACATAACTCAGTGCAGATACTGCTTAGAATGTGGAACTTTCCTCTGCTAAAGTGCCACCAACTTAACGATGAAACAAAAATAAACGCTGGTTGAAATTAGTCAGACTTTGACAGGGATGTGTGTAAATTCCTCAGATGGAGCAATCTAGAAAGTTCAGGTTATGAAATGTCCTCTCTAAAAAAGTCTTAATATAACTGGGAAAGATCTGAACCACCCCCCAGCTTGTCTGACTGCTCCCAACTGTCTTATGTCCCTCTGGTCTTCCCGCCACCACTCCCATTTCCCTTGGGAGGGATACTGATTTCCAAATTTTGGCTCCCCAGTGTGGTGACCTTTCCTCTGACTACAGGCCTTGATGAGACCTCCTCTCCTTTCCTTTTTCATTCACAGTACACTGGTGCATGTGACCAAAACTTTACTGAAAGTATGAGGATAACCAGTGATGGTGTCAGCATATTGAAAATATCTGTATTTAAAGCCTCATGTCTGTTCTCTGTATTAGCTTCCAAGGGCTGCTGTAACAAAGCACCACAAATTGGGTGGCTTGAAATTATAGATATGTATTTTCTCGCAGCTGGGCCATTCTCTGGAAGAAACTTTTAGGGGAGAATCCTTCCTTGCCTCTTCCTAGCCTTTGTTGGTAGCTGTTATTCCCTGGTCTTCCTTGGTTTGTGGGTGTATCACTCTGTAACCTGCCCCCATTGCCACTTGCTGTTCTCCTTCTGTCTTTACATGGAGTTCTTGTCTTCGTGTTTAAATTTTCTTCTTCTTGAAAGAGCGCCAGTTGGATCAAGAGTTGTTCAACCTACCCCCGTATCACCTTGTTTTAACATAGCTAATTACGTCTGTAGCAATACTATTTCCAAATAAGATCATGTTCTATGAATTAGGGGGTCTGTAGTAGTCAAGTGTTCTGCAGAGAAACAGAACCAATAAGAGACAGAAAGAGAAATTGGCTCATGGGATACAGAGGCTGAGAAGTTTCTGAATCTACTGTTTGCACGTTGCAGATCTAGGAAAGGTAGTGGTGCAATTTCAGGCTGAGTCTAATGGCCTGAACTAGGGAAGCCTGTGGTATTAATCCCAGTCCAAGCACAGAAGACCAATGCCCCAACTCAGGCAGGCAAGCAGGAGGGGAACAGATTCTCCCTCAGTTTTTTGATCTCTTCAGGCCCTCAGCGGATTAGATGATGCTTGCCATTTGGGAAGGGTGATTTATGTTACTAATTCCACCCATTCAAATGCTAATCTCACCTGGAAACACTCAGGAGTAATGTTTAATCTGGGCACAGTCAAACTGACACCTAAGTTTAACTGTCACAGCTTCCAGTATCGTTTTGGGGGGATACGATTCAGCTCACAGCACTGTAACAGGGAATTTCCCCCCATGCTATTATCCCTTTGGTGCAGCCACACCATTCTCGGGGCCCATTGCTAGGCCTCAACATCCACATAAACTCTCTCCAAAGGTTTCTAAGGCCTGGCCCTGGCTCTCTCCAACTTGCTAAAGTCTTCCTTAGCAACATTCCACGTTTCTGTGATTTCACTGAAAGAGTAAATTAGAGTGTGTGTGTTGCTGTTGCTAAAGGTTTTCATTTTTTTACTGCATTTACATAATAATATGTGTTCTATGCTTCCTTGGGCATACTTGAGTTTCTCCTAAAGAATTAAATAATTTGTCTGTTTTTCTAAGTGGTTATATTTTTAAATATTATTTTACATAATGGCCACAATTCACTACTTCTGCAGGAACTATTTAACCCACTTATTTTAAGCCATAAAGATATATTAAATTTCTACTTTCCTCTCCTCTTTTCCATATAATTCACCCTCAGATTATAGTTTATCACTATATGTTTGTTGCCCTTTCTACCTTTAGATACACCTATGCCTCTATGCCTTGACTTACCAGCATTAGTGAAGCCTTTCAATCTGAGGTTGTAATGCATGACGTTTTCAGCACACTCAGACCACTGCTCCATCCTTCTCTCCCCTCTACTTTGACAGGGTATGTAACTTTAGCAATCTGCTTCGTAATTCTCTTTGTTTTAGACTTAGTTCTGCATTTAAACACACTCATGAATAACTACCAGGCATTTTCTCAGTAGTTTATTCATTTATTTTTGGGACACCTATGGCTTATCATTATTTCTAGGACATTTTAATAAATTGTTCTTATTTTCTCTAATGACCACTCTGTTTCTTCCTGAAAGACACTAATCACACACACCTTGTGGCTCCCTGTCTGTGTTTCCTGTCTTGTTTCTGTGGTCACTTTTAACTCCCGGTTCCTGTGCATTTCTTCACACCTTGAAGTCCGTGTCCCGTGCTCTGGCCTCAGCCAGCGTTATTCTTTTTGTACTGCCTCTGATTCTGTCTTCACGTGTGTGCTTGTTCTGTTCTCTCTCTGACTCTTTCTCTCAGTTCTGTCAGCTTATGTTTTATTTGCTTCTGGTACCTTACTCTATCTTACTCTTACTCTCTTCACTGAGATTCTGATTTATAGGGAGGATTTCCTTCACTAGGTTTTTGAAAATTTGTATCACATAGTTTAATCACAATTTTCATATACTCCATGGAAAGTATTGCTAAGGAGAGTTCATTTTGCCCCCTTTCTATTTATTTATATCTTGTTTTCTTTAATGGTATCACTTGTAGAGATTTTGTACTGTGCTTTTATGTAATGAGTTAGCTTTGCATGGCACGAATTCTTCCTGTGCCCACTATTTAAGTGATGCTGTGTTGGAGACTGGGGGTGGTCAGGGCCACGTTCCGAGCATCGGCAGTGCTGTCCTTGATGGCATAGGGCTGTGTATGGGAACAAACTCCTTCTGCTTTTTCTTTTCTTAATCAACCAGGGTTGAGAGCTGTAGTATCAACCACAATGTCAAGGTCTCCTCTCTTCTGGCCTGCCTCCCCAATAGACAGCTTACTGAGCAAAGGACTGTTGGTGTGCTTCTGCTATGAGATCCCCTTCCCCTGCTTTTCCTTTGTGGGGCACTGGGTCTTGGGAAGCCAAGGGGGCCAACTCAAGACCCCGTTCCTAGGTTTTCAAACAACACAAGGTCACATACTTCTTTCCCCCACAGAGTAGACTGCATTGTTTGGGAAGAATTTTATCTGTTGTGTTCATCTAAGATCTGTAGCTATGAACATCACTTCTTAGCATTTTCCTGAACTCTGGTTTGACCTTCTCTGTACCTGGCAGCCATTCCACAGATATTATGGCTGTGGTCACAGAGGTCTTGCAATTGCATTAAAGGTGGGAGTTGGTTTCTTTTCTTTCTCTTTCTGTTGTCATTATTTTTGGGTGATTACCAAAGGGCTAAGGGAACTGTACTATTTTTATGCCACTATTATTTTTGTTTTGCTTCAAACTTTATTTAACCTTTAGTTTTTCAGTGAAAACTACAAAGGTAAGAAACCAAGAAGCTACATTCAAAGAAATTACCTACGGTTATGATGTAGCACATATAGGACAAGAATTCCTTGTTTCATTCCTTAAACTAAAAGAACTTGCCACTGTATCACACATTGGCATGGTTTTAATAGTGGATTGAACTCATTACTAAGGCAATAAACGTAAAAATCTGGACTTTGTATTAAGAATCTAGCATTTAAGTTCATGCTTGAAAATAAAGTTTCCATGACATTTCATAAGTTTGAAACAATAAATGTTTCTCCAATGATCCTTTCACATATATTCTGTTTACTCTCAGCAGTAGATTCAGATGAAGGGTAATTACTATGGAATATTCAACTGTTAGTATAGTTTCCTGAATTTTTTTATTGACAGAAAATTTATTTCTAGATCACTGATACAGCAGCATCTGCTGACACATAACCCCTTAAAACTATTAAACTATAGTGCAAGTCACTTTTATAGTGAATATTGATGTTTTCCTTCTTTTTTGGTGACATAGACAAAGGTAAATGAGCAACGACCCCATGTAGGTAGACTCAGATATGCAACCACCTTTGACATCAATGAAAAAATCTATAATTGCATTGCCTCGAAAATAACTAGATTTAAAAATGAAATTAATGAAAACATTCATAAAAATATTTCTATTCAGTATTTTGCAGTTCTGGGAAAAAAACTATTAAAAGGTGAACACTCCTTTATATAATTATATTCAATAAAGTCTGGACTTTCAGGTAACAATGCCTCGGATTTACTCACATGGGTGTCATGAATATCAGTACAAATAAAGGCCATGCAGTAGAAATGAACCTAGCTGAACCTTGCAGACACCTGAAGAATTAGGGCAAAAGCTTTGTAAAAAAATTGCTTCTTTTAACATGATCTAACTTTTCTCTTACTGTTACCTATGTTGCCAGTGGTGGATGGGCAAGTATCTTTCAGCTCCTGAAGCCCCTTTGCTTGGAAGCAGAGATGACAGTGATTCGGACTGCCACAATTGTTTTCATGGGTTGGCACAGAGTTCTAATTATTCTGGGATATATCACAAGATATAATAGATCACACGGTAATCACACTGTTCTTCACCTGGGGCACACTGTTTTTCTCCCCTCATTTCTGCTTAGCGTTGAGTGTCCACCTTCTCCATGAATCTTCCATCTATCCTCTGTAAGTGCTATGACTATTAATACTTTTCTTAATCCATCCTGTCAGTGAATACAAAGAATATAAGGGTATTAAGGCCTTTATATTAGAAATAAAAATAAAGAATAAATTAATTTGATGCAGGTCAGTTAAGACATAAAAAAACAACCAAGTGGTATAACAATTACATGTATTCTTTTCCAGGTTGCACACATTTCAATGCCATCTACATGGAAGTGGCAGTATACGGAACATTTTTATTAAAGCTCTTCCTGACCTTCTCTTTGATGTTAGACGTAACATTAGATATGACATTAGCTATGGAGATAACGAAAAGAAATGAATATACCCGATTTTAAAAATGGAATGCAAATTGGATAGTTAAGGGTTAAAACCACAAGGCAGCAGCCATCATTACATCTTTATTAAGTACTTAGTATGTACAAGACACATTGCCTACTGCTATGGGGATACAAGCAATTGAAACTGTCTCTCAGGAATTTTTAACACATTTCTAAAGATGACATGGAAATTAAAAGAAATACAGAGTAAGGCAGAAATAAATGATTTTCACAAACAGTAAATGATTAAATTGTAAGGCTGGAAAGATAATAAAATTGGATAAGTAGAGATAAAGGGGAGAGATTTTGAGAGGAAACGGAAGTACGAACAGACTCGGAGGTAGAGAAGCTCTAAACATATTTGCTTGGAGAAGATGGTTCATGTGCCTAGTTTTAGGCAATAAACTTAGAAAGGAAGATGAGGACCAAACACTGAATCTTAGTGCAAAAGAAATCTCAAAAGGAAAATTTATTCGATACTTAACTTTTTTAAATTTAGTAAGATTTTTATTTGGTTATAACTACTTGGCTTTTTTAGTGCCCTTATACAACCACCCTTTCCCCAGCAGTCCCCACACTGTTGTCCATGTCCATGAGTCCTTTTGCCCTTTTGCTCATTCGCTCCACCGTTCCAATACTTAACTTTTGTCCGAGACCATACTTTTAAAAACTGGATTAGATAAAGAATTTTTCCCATCCTTGAGATTTTTATGGAATTGGTGACTTTATTAACTGTCTCCTTTTAGAATTTCTCTTCTATTTGGACTTACGTTTTTTTCTTTTTTGGTCAGTGATGAATGGAAATCTCTTTATTAAATGCTTTGCATTAGTAGTCAAAATGGGTTAATTAATGCTATGGTAAAAAGACAACCTCTCACATGTTAGAAGCTAAATACAACAAAAGTGTATTTCTTAGTCACAGCAGAACAAATGTGTAATGTGGGCTGAGTAGAGATTCTACTCCCCATGGTCACTCAGAGATCTAAGATGACTGAGGCAACCTTAGTGGTCTGGCATGTTGTGGAGATCTTGGTTTTCTAGACAACTTTAGCAGAGGAAGATCAGCTGTGATATCACATGCTGGTACTTCAAGCTATAGCACATCAGTTTCCCACATTCTGTTGGCCAGGTCACATGGCCCTCCAGCCTGCAAAGGGGTGTAAAACATGGGGGAACAAAGGGAATGTTTGGTAGACTCCACTCTCTCTGCCACACCCCTCATGGGAAGTACACCAACTGAAGGCACATCATAAAATTTCCCCATCTTTTTTCCTTAAAACTGAAATTTTCCCAAAACTTAAATTTGCAGATTTTATTTCCTATCTTTTTAATCATTATGTGGGTATCTTTTCTAAATTCTCTTTAATCAATACCTGTTCGACTCATAAATAGAAATTAAAATTTACATTGTTTCTATATGAGATGCAAGAAAAATCTCATTGTAATTATTATTTTCTCTGATGGATTTACCCTTTCATAAATTATTTATAATCAATGGTAATTTCAGACCAGCTCTCAGCACATCTCTGGCCACTCCGTGTACTCATCCCATTTTATTCGCCTTCAGGATTTTACTCTCAGTCCTTTACCCTTTTGGCCAACCCACTTTCACCCTGTCCAAAAACTGTATCAGCACTTCAAGTCCTCAGTCAACTGCATCTTCTCCAAAAGGTTTTCCCAGATTCTACCCATCAAAATTCATCCCTCCCTCTCCAAACTAAGAGTATGAATGTCAAATGATTATCCTGGCATGCTTTTTGTGTTTGCATCTCTATAAAGCGTGCAGTAATGACTTTGCTGTCTCCTCTACCCTCCCTGCTAACGTTTGGTAATGTTTGGAGATAAGTTTGATTGTCAAAATCTGAGTAGTTAAGGGATTGCTACTGGCAATTAATGGATAGAATCAGGGATGTGGTTCAATATCCTGCAATGCACAGACAGCCACCACGACCAAATTTCAGCAGCCCCAAATGTTAATAGTGTCAAGGTTGAGTCTGGAGACCAGAGTGAGAACCATTTTTCCTGCCTTTTCTTCCCACAGAGTGCCAACCACAGTGCTCTGCAGATAGTAACATACTCAAAGTTTTATAATGTTTGGGCTCCAGAAATGTCTAAGACAATCACCAGACAGTATTGTTAGAAAGGAGAAATTAATTTTTAGTAATAGCCATGGTGGTATCTTCAATGTATGCCCAGAGTTTCCCCCTTTTAAGGCCACGAGAGCATTATACTCCCTGTTCCATCTGCAGATGCGTATGAGTGTTACTCCTGGCCATTGTGTTGCACGTGGGAGTTGCTTGAGTCATTTCTGTGCTGTAGTGTTTAGTGGCCAGCTGTGAGACCCTTCGGTTCCCTATTCTTCCAGCTGCTGAAATCAGCCAACATCCACAGTATCCTACAAAATACAAATACAAAGGTATGCAATGTGAGCAAGAGGTCGTTGTTTAACCATTTCTTCAGTCCATAGGCATATATGTATATATTTTTAAATCTCATGTAAAATTCTGCTCACTCCTAAAATGCCAGCTTATGTAATTGCGATTTCTCTTAAGACTTTAATGTCATTACTGTAGTTTATATGCCTGCCCTCTCTGACATGAACCTGTCCCTTGGACTTGTTTTGCTGATAAATCAACAATTTTTGAAATCCCAGTTTTTGAAAGTGCTCCTAAGTCAGTCTTTATTCTGCTTTTGAATTTTTGCTTTATTAACCAGGGCTATAATATTGACTTTACTTTTCTTAGCCAATCATAGTTCATGTATGTTTTCAATTGCACTGTATGTTTTCCAATGTGGAGCATGAATCTAATTCTGCTTGTTTCTGTTAGTTTGTAGAAGATATTCTGTTAACATGAACTACTCACAGGACACAGAACTACCATAAGTTTACAGAAAGAGCCCTGCCAAGGGATAATGAGATAGCACAGGGAGCTTTGTACCTAATGGTAGAAAAACTGGACCCAGTGCAACTCCACCAATTGACTGCCGTAAGATAGATGAGGTCAATAAGATCTATATGCACACTTTGTAAATCAGTGCACACTTTGCAAAAGAAAGTCACTAATAGTGTGCTCACAGGTCTCTTGCTTGGACTCTGTTGCCACTGACTGAACTCCACAGCCTTGTCAGTAATGACCTCCTGGTTTTCAGTTTCTTTACTCACACACTAGACTACAGAGCAGCTGATTTTTCTTTCTCTGTCCAAATATTAAAGTTCTAGGTTTCTATATACAATGAGTTGTTCTTAATTTAAATGCTTTACAAAATCCTATCCTTTTGAAAAAAGAAATGTGAATTATTTACTTTTTTAAAAAAGATTTCCTTTTTTATTTACTTACTTTAGAGAGGGGAAGGGAGGGAGAAAGAAAGGGAGAGAAACATCAATGTGCCATTGCTTCTCACACGCCCCCTACTAGGGACCTGGCCCACAACCCAGGCATGTGCCCTGACTGGGAATCGAACCGATGACCCTTTGGTTCACAGGCCAATACTCAATCCACTGAGCCACACCAGCCAGGGCTATTTCCTTATTTTTAAAATTATTCAGATATCCTAGATATAAGTAATTTCTATACATTTCTAATTGTCACTATTTTATATAACTCGATGCATGACCCACTATTTGTTTTTAATAAATGTTGAGATGAATAAGTATTCATCATAGTATCAAATCATTAATCAAAAATAACTTCTTTGTAGCATAGATTTAATAGTATTAAATAGTAATAGTAATAATAATAGTTTTTGGCTAGACAGTGTTGCCAAAAACTGTCTCTATCTGACTTAATTTCAAAACAATGGTAAATGATAGATAAAAATGATAAGGTGAAAATTATGATAATATTATTTTTAGATTGGGTTATATGACCTCTTTATTCATTTTAAACTTCCCAAAACATTTGTGATCACTCTATAGAATCAGTACACAAACTATAATCTGAAAGAAATCGGTGGTGTTTTCACAGTACATGAACACAACCATCTGATTTATAGTTCAATCTGTTAATGCACTCTGTTATTAGGCCACCTGGCAGTTTTATGCATTGTGAATTTAAAGAGGAGCTCAATGTAACATAAGCTTTACAAGCTGGAGAAATATTATTGAAATGAAACATGAATGAGGACCATTTAAACAATAAAATAATGTGCATAGACTGTATATTTTTTAGTTTTAGTTAATACATGCCTTAGGTATAAATTCTGAAGTAAGTTGAGGTTCTTATGAGACTATAAAGATGAAATTCAAAGTAAACTTATTATTGTACTATTGTTAATCACGTAGTTTTCATGTGCTTATAGAGAAGCAAAATACAGCCACAAATTCCTCTGAAAAATTAAGATCACATATCAACTACATTTTCTTTTAGTACTCGCAGAAGTGCACTTGGGGAAATGCTGTCAGAATGAAAAGCCAGAATTGGGTGGTGAAAAAAACCTGGAACTTATTGACCACCTCTTTTATGACTCTCAGTTTTATTATCATTTAAGGAATTTGATCCACTATTGTTGCAGAATAAAATAAGGTCTGTACAAAGATAATCCCAGAAAATATGTCAATAAGATTAAGCAGTGGCATAACAATGAATCTGTACTAGACTTGAAAAAAGTGTGTATGCTGTAATGTGATGTTACTTATCCTACATGGTTTTAAATATATCAATTAGTAGTTCATGTAGTTTATGAAAAGTATTATATTGTGAAAAGTAAAATATTTTTTAAAGTATTATGAGCAAGCAGGATTCTTCACTATGACCTGTGAAATTTGGGCTTGGTTTATTCAATTTTATATCACTACTATAGTCTCTTTAATTAAATTTATGAACAAGTTAGGACAGTTATTTTTATTAAGAAATTGCACTTTAATCGAACTGTATTATGCACATCGGGATTTTAAAGGGATCTACCTATATGATTCATATCGGTATAATTTCAAAATATACTTGCTTTAAAAAACATGCAAATGGCTTAAGGGAAATTATATTTTTATAAACATAACTATATTCTCCAATTTTAAATTATGAAAGTGTGAAATATAAAAAAATTATGAGTTCTATATCTTTTTTTTAGAATTTTTTTATTTTTATTGTTTTTAAAGATTTTTATTTATTTATTTATTTTTAGGGAGAGAAGGGGGGGAGAGAGAGAGAGAGAGAAACATCAATGTGCAGTTGCTGGGGGTTATGGCCTGCAACCCAGGAATGTACCCTGGCTGGGAATCGAACCTGAGACACTTTGGTTCGCAGCCCTCAGTCAATCCACTGAGCTACACCAGCCAGGGCTGAGTTCTATATCTTGAAGTATAAGACACTCCACAAATAATTATGAAAAATAGTGGCTTTTCAAAAAGATTTTTTTTCTTTAAAATTTATGCGGAATTATTGAAACTGCTTCTTATTGTTTCAATGCTTTCCAACTATTTCACTGTCCAGTGGTAGAAAAAGCGAATACACTTTCTCATGCATTAGAAGGCAGAATCAAATTTTTAAATTTATCCAGCAAGTATTATACTATTATGCATTTAACCCTAACATTAACTTCATCGTTAGATATTTGGATTCCATATCTGGATTCTGCTATTTCTGTTTAAATGTCCAGTTTTCATATTTCAGTTTAGAGATTTTGATAACATGATGTCTAAGCTTTTCTTACAGGAAAAAAAGAACTGAAAATAAACAGTCATTTAACAAATTTGACTCTGCCATCTATCAATCATGGTATGCTACTTGGTTTGATGTTTCGAGAGTTGATATTTGGATAGTTCTTATCATGCCACGTACTGAGGTAACTGTGTATGTTTTGCCTGTCTAATGTGCCCCGAAGACTTTTGGTTTGGGAACTCAGGGAGGTCATAGGATATGATAAAATTCTTTTAACCGAAGTGTACTGGTTATGAAAATTGCTTGTTCCACTGGGCGATTTCGCGGCTTCATTTATAGCGCAGGCGCTCACCGCGCTTCCACTGGCGGGGATCTGACCCCTATATTTCTCATTCCCCTCCTGCAATGTGGGTCAGCAGTGCTGTCGGATTCCTTCTCTCCTGTAAAACATTTTATTTTTAAATATGTGACACAGGAGCTTTCTAAAAGAACAGGTTAAAAAAAAGTCCTGCTGGATGGCATTTATGACTCAGAGAAGTATCATTGCCATTGACCTCACAACTCTTCTTAAATAGTCAGAGAAGGGCAACAAAATTGACAATCAGGCTTCCGGGGAACAGCTTTCAGCCCAGCTCAACTCGTGCTTGGCAGCATAATCATGCAGATCCGGCTTCGAGATGAGAAGCCGGTCAAGCCTATAATAATGAGGGTTCAACAAATTTGAACCTCCTCTCTCCACAGCAGATTTAGAAGCCACTGGTTTGTTATACACTTATTAAAAGGTTTTGTAGCACTGAAATGTTACTTTGGATATTCAGCCTAATTCTGTGATTCACAAGCTAGAGGTCAGGATTCTAGAAAGCTTTAAGAAGTCTATTTCTGTTTTCACAGAGATGCTGGTTTAAAAAAGTTTTTCTCTCTTCTCTTTTTTCTAATGATGCTTTCAATATTTTTCCAAGAAAGTATTGAGCTAAGGGGGATCTCTCAGTAACCGGTTACTAAGAAAGCTAATAATGTGGCCCTGGCTGGCGTAGCTCAGTGGATTGAGTGTGGGCTGTGAACCAGGCATCGCAGGTTCGATTCCCAGTCAGGGTACATGCCTAGGTTGCAGGCCATGGCCCCCAGCAACCGCACATTGATGTCTCTCCCTCTCTCCCTCTCTCTCTCTCTTTCTCTCTCTCTCTCTCTCCCTTCCTTCCCTTTCTAAAAATAAATAAATAAAATCTTAAAAAAAAAAGAAAGCTGATAATGTTATTCATCAACCACTTTTTAAGATTTGGTATTCAGTATAGTCACTATGATAATAAGAAAATAAAAAGAAATTGAATAATAAATTATTACTTGGTCCTTATTTTACCAACCACCACATTTTTATGATTTAAATAAACACCAACAGTTCTTAGACTACAAAGAAAGCAACAGAAAAAGTATAATTAATGTAAAATTCAAGGAGAAAATATATATTCAATACAGTATAGTAGAAGGAAATGGTCAATCAGGTTGCTCCATTTTCTGCGGAGTCACCATTCTAAAACTGGGCTGCAACACCTCAACTCGAAAGGTGATATCTATTTAAAATATTTTCCTTCATGGAAACATTGTTTCTAGTCTTACCCAATAGTAACCTGAACCATTTGTTTCATCTGTAAATGAACTTTTACCAGGCCCAGGCCTGTTTCTCAAAGGGAGACACAGAGAATGAGATGGGACCAAGGCCAATGGTGCTTGCTTGGTGTATAAGAGGTTTATTTCTCCTTCATGGAAAGGAAGCCAGTTATAATAATGTTACCACAAGAAAAACAACAGAGGCTCACTGTCGCAGCTGCCAGAAACTGAATTAGGAAATCAAAAGAAAAACAACAGCTGGGCTGGGTCTCGTATTGGTCACCTATTGCTCTACTCAGTCCCCGGCCAGAGTGGGTCTCTCCCACCTTTCGGTGGACAGGTGTGCACAAAACGCCAGCCACACCTTCGCATCGGATTCTAAGTTCCTTAGCCAATGAGTGTCCAATGTTATCACAACAGTTATTTGAAACTGAACTTCAGTCGTTGTCACCCAGGATGGTCCCTGCTCCTTGGGGATAGTAAGGTTGAGCAAACCAGGAAAAATACCTCAAAAAATTCATGCTGGAAAAATAACAATGTTGATAATTTATCAGAGTGCTAGGGCTAGATTTAGTCCCAAATGTGTCTGTTACCCAAACTAGTAATAGTTCAATAAATTCACAAGAATGCCATACATTTTAAAAAGAAGAAAACGCTTGGCTATCTGTTGAAAAGACCTTGTGAAATTCTTCACGGAGACTGTGCAACAAATTTCTCATCAGGTGCAGGCACAGAAAGCACGCATTGAAAGGGAATTATAAGCCTTAGTTTCTGTACATAATAGAAATCTACAATGGAGATGTGTCTAATTTCTGAACATTTAAGCTCCCCTCATGAACAGGTTAAAGCTATATCACAGCTGTTATGTGACCCGGTAGGAATTGTTCCATTTTCCTATATGTGCATGCTGCATTCAGATATGCATAGTCAGATCCAAATTGATGGATTTTGCAATATTTTATATTGACCATTACAATGAAAGAAGATAAAAGAGTATATCTAAATAGATTTACTGTTAGCTTATTGTAAATTGTCTGCAGATATTTTAAAAAGCTGGTTTACCCAAAAATTCCCACTATTGTAATCACATGACTTGTTTTCACTTTTTTCTTCTATTCCATGGGCTGATTCGAGCAAAAAAACTCCACACCACAAAACTATTGACTCAGAATAATTGTTTGTCCACATACATCCGTCACGTTTGTTTATTCCTTTATTAAGAAGTTTCCTCAGGGTTTAGGGATTTCCTGGGAAGCATCTAGCCATAGGAGGCAGAAATGTTGTCACCAATAGTTCTGAGTCAGTATATTTTTAACTTGCCTGTGTCTTTTAGCTGAGTCATTTGCCCTGGGGAAGAGAAAAGAAAATGAAAAGCAAAGAGCAGAATAGTAATAGCAGTGCTTTTTACACACACTGGGAAAAATCCAGAATTTGCATTTCTAGAGGAAATGTCGTAGCACTATCTACCCTCATTCTTTTATCCTTTAATATAATGTGTATGCAGTTGTGATGCCAGTCTTTCAGGCTAGTAAACATTTTAACACATATTCATTGCATAGTATATAGTATAAGAAAATATGGAAACTTCTGCCTTTTCAAAGCTGATAGACTAAAGAAGCAACACTCAGGTCCAGTTATAATTTTTATTTTCACTGTGCACTGTTGGGTGTTGGGGTATATATTATTTCACTTACCCCTCACAATGACCGGCTGAGACCAGATTTCACCAACTGCCCACTTTTCAAAAGAGAACTCAGTGCTGTCCTAATATAGGTTTCTCCATCAGCAGTGTATTTCACTGAAGCTCAGAATGCAACAGTGTCAAAATTACAAAAATTTAAAATATGTTACCTAAAAAGTAGGAAAATGATAAAAAGATTTTAAAAAACCTTTACTTTTGGGAAAGGCAGCAAAGAGCAGACACAATTCATCTCATCATTCACAGAGTGGTCTCCTCTTGGCAAATGGAGAAATTTATAAATATAAAAGTACTATTAGTTTTTGAGCTCCTCTCCACACACGTTTCAAGTACTCTTCTCTGCATGCAGCAGTCCTTCAGCAAATGATTAGTAGAAGTGCACACGGGGAGATCCCCAGATGCCTTTGACTGAGCGGTGGGGAACCTGGCTGCCAGACGAGGTCTGCAAGTGGAGCCCCTGAGAGGAGGAAGGGCACCCTGCAAAGCCCTGTTCCTTCCTGCTCGAACCTGTCTGTAACTCATCGAGCTGGGGAAGCCTGAGTCAGGCCTCTAAAGCACAGGTGTTTTATCTTAAATAAAAACAGCAACCAAGAGCAATTCCATTTCTCTCAGAATCATTTTCTTACCATCACCATGTGTTTCCTGTTGCCTGGTTGAGAGAAGCCAGAGGCTGTTAATTAGACTTAGCTTCTTGGCACATTTGCCTGAAAGGAAGCAAAATGATTTGCCTAGGTACTTCCAGACCCCATAGAAGAACCAGAGAAATCTGTAGTTGTTGCCCAGGATTCTAGAGCTCTGTGACTGGAAACTGCCACACAGACCCAAGTGGTAGGAGATGGCAGAACCACTAACCCTAACCCCAGCCCTAACCCTAAGCCTAACCCTACCCCAGAAGACCTAAAATACCTGACTCGCAGTATCAGCATGGGACACCCCTGTCCTGCCTCAGGACACAAAGGGGACCAGCTAGGGATGTGATGAATGCAGTTTTACCAAGCTTGCTTCCCTAACACACCCCTAGAGGATTTGAATAGTCCCTTGAAAGAGTTATTTCTTGAGAGAGCAGAATAAGAAGGTCTTGCAGCACCAACAAGAGCTTGTAGTGTACAACTGGTTCTGAGGCTGCTTGCACTGTCCTGGGTGCTCGTGTCCAGCTGCTGAGGATGTGACCAGGAATGGGACAAAGGAAGGGTCCCAGAAAGAAACCACATGCCATTTCCTGAAATGGTTGACCAGAAAGACACAGAATGAAGCCAGTACTGAAAGCTCTTTTAAGAGCCCCGTCACATGACCATTAGGTCACCCTGAGCAGGACACTGGACTGCACAGACCTGCCACCAATCCAGCGCCTGCCACACTGCAGGAATAAGCGATTCAGCACTGTTATCTGCTTAATAGATTTGGGAGGGTGGAGACGGCTTACTATTTGTTATGCTCCTTTCTCAGGGAAGAGAATAGTAATTTTGTTCAAATTCTGGAACAGGTGTCAGCTAATTAGGGACAGTCACTGCATCACTCCAACTTGGAGGGTTGGCCCAGGGGGAAAGTTATTACAAATCATTTCAACTGAAGATTCCTTTTACTGTAATTTTTAAATCTTTTTTTTAACATCTTGACTCTTGTGATGATCTCTATTCATTTGTAACACCAACTACTGCATAAAATAGAATTACTCTGTCATCATTTCTTTGCCAAAGTCATGTTTAAATCAAAGTGTCAATGTTATATAAGAGGTTTATTACAAAATTATCTGACTTCAAGTCTAATGAACAATTTCTTCAATTAATATTCACATTTTTTAAAAAAAGAAATACTACTGTGGAAAAAAAGGAGAAAAATCAACAGGAGGGTGAGTAATAATGGCATCAATATATTTGCTGGTTTTCTTTTTTTCTGTTAAATGCTATGCCCTCACAGATTTTATACAAAAGAAAGAAAGTGAATATTGAATCAGGGGAATTTTTAAATTATGTAAAATTTCTGCCTATAATAGTCATGTGTGGGGAAAAGTATATTGTTATAAAACTTTTTTAAGGTTATTATGATTATTATTCTCAGAAAACCTGTGCTATAGAAAAGTTAAATTTGTCAATCTTAGAAGCCAGTTTCAGTAGCAAAGATAACTGCACTGTGATTTTTTTTAAAAAAAATACATAATGTGCTATATCGCTACTCTAGACACTTCCCTAGATTTTGCATTGAGCAGGAAGACAGGGAGGGATGACAGGAGAAAGTGGCTTACAAATAGCCACACCACCCTGATCAACTGATGGTAAAGCAGAATCATCGGAAATGAACATTGGGTGCTGGAAGGATGGTTGCTTTTTTGCCTGATATAATACTGGGGCCAATCAGAGGGACACCAACAATTAGGAAAGAGACTTTGGTCAAGTTCAAAGAAACTAGGCTTAGAGCAGCAAGAAGCTCAGGTCCAGGACAAGGAAGTAGGAGGAATCCAAGTGACAAATCTTAAGAAGTTCAGTAGCTAAGGGGACAAGTTGGGTAGACCTGAAGAAATACTCTGAGAGCCCAAGTGGGCTTGACTGGACATTTTCGTGATTGTAATGGGGAACCTGCATAATGACTGACTGATCCTTACTTCTCTCTAATCGAGGCTCTGTTCCTTTATTTACATTCCAAACATCCTGCTGCCTGCTTGGGTGTCTGAGCCACACTGCCCAACACCCAGGTTTGTTCCCTTAAACCCCTGGGAGAGGGGCATTTGTGCAACAAACACTTCTGGGATCAAAAATGTAGTACTGTGGTTGGGAGTGACCTATGAGAGACTTTATAAATATTTATACAAACACTGAAATGTTTATACAAATAAAGTGATAATAGAGGCTACTGTATACATCATCTCTTGCTCCTGAGAAATAGTCAAGCTTCTATCTCTTCAGAAGTTTAAATAAAATACTCAGGAAATTACTTTGCTTTATTTCATGAAGTTGCAGCCTCACAGATTTTTTTCCCTAGGCCTGTCCTCTAGCAAAATATGAGTGTCTAGAAAGGCAATTAAAAAACTAGAAAGTTTTAGCCCTGGCTGGCGTAGCTCAGTGGATTGAGCACGGGCTGTGAACCAAAGTGTTGCAGGTTCAATTCCCAGTCAGGGTACATGCCTGGGTTGTAGGCCATGATCCCCAGCAACTGCATATTGATGTTTCTCTCTCTCTTTCTTTCTCCCTCCCTTCCCTCTCTAAAAATAAATAAATAAAATCTTTTTTAAAAAAAACTAGAAAGTTTTAAAGTTCAGGAGTATTAACTGCTGCCTCCCAGCTCCCAGAAATGCAAAGTAATTTGGATGCTTGAGGTTGAAGGAAGCTTTGGGCAACCTCTCTTTAACCTTCCTGACATGCTGAAAAATATTCCTCAGATTCTTTCTTCAATTCATCAGGTGGACTCTCCCAGCAACTCAAGCTCCTTCTGTAGACAACTCAGTTCCCTTTCCCCTAACAAGTGGAAAATGTGTGAAAAGGTCTGGATTATGTTCCATTAGTTTTTTTTATCTCTCCCAAGGCAAAAAAACCTTTGTCATGTCCTCTGACGTGGGGTTTACTGCTCTTCCTCCACTCTTCCTAGTAGTCACTTCCATGTTGTTCTATTTATCTTCCATAGAAGAAACTCACAAGCTGCCGATACTGGAAGGAAAATTCTCACTGCTGAGCAAATGATTTTCTGGGTGAAATAGAATTTTCTTAAGGTGATCCCAGAGCTCTGAATGGATTACTCAGTAGAGTAACATCTTATTCAAGGGTTAGGCTTACATACGATAAATATTGCCTATAGTCTACTTTATCTTTGAAATGTCTTAAACTCTCCATAAAGTAGAATATTGTGTAATACATGGCATGCCCAACACCTAGCCCTGGATTCCTGCTGGACACTGAAGGAGGTGGTTGGCTTGCATACAGCCGTTGCTCAAGGTCAGTGTTCTCACAGGGCGGCATCTCAGTCCTGACCGAAGAGAATGAATTAAGGCTGGTAACTCTGGCCAAAAGTTGTAATTTCCTTTTCAGACCATTGCAACATCCAATGATAACTATGACAAATCCAAGACCTTTCTTTGGAAGAATGAATGAAGTTTAGGCTCAGAAGTTGTGCCAAAGCAATCTTACCCCACTGTTCATTGACTCAATATCACATCGTGACGGTTCCTATCAAATTTTTCTGTAGAGAAGAAAACTCAGAGCTGTATGCCTGTAGTATTTACAAAGTTTACCTACAATCTCCGTAATTCCAGTAAAAATAAGTATTTTATTAGATATATCAAGTGGCTTATTTTTTTAAAGACAATTTTTTAAAAATCACTTTCAAGTGAAAAGTAAAAGATTCCTATTGTACTCAATGAGCTATAAATATCCTGCTTTTCATTCTCTAAATTATAATTTCCATTTGTTTAACATCTAATTTAGTTCTATAAATATCCAATACCATTTTGATATTTGCTGAAATGTTCCAAGTACTGACTGACCTCTTTATCAAATTAGGTCCATGATCAAATCAGGGAAAAATATAGTTAAATTCTTAGTATCTTTATGATTTGTCCAGCAAAACTGTGCAATTAACCTTTAAATATTCTAAGCCTTTCTAGATCTCATGGCGATTAGAACTCTTCGAACTATTTACCTCAAAAATATCTTTAAAATTTTTTTCAGTGAAGCTGTTTATAAAATTAAATAAACCAAAGGAATGTATTTCATAATCTTAAATTCTAAGTGCATTTCCTGTTTACATTACTATTGATGGTAATTAAGGTTATTTGTATTAATGATTTATTTGCAGAAGGCTACTTAGTAATTTTATCACAGAACTATTTTTAAAAATACAAATAGTCTTTAAAACATTATAAATATAGGGGAAGCTCACTGTAAATTTTTTTAAAATTTTTCTTATACTTTATTAAATGTCTACATTGAGCATATATTTTTTCTTTTTTAAAACGATTTCTTTTATTTGTTATTTTTTTATCGTTGTTCAAATATAGTTGTCTCCATTTTCCTCCCACCACTCCCCGGCCACCCCAGCCATCCACACCTCCCACCCTTGATCCTACTCCCTTTGGTTTTGTCCATGTGTCCTTCATACACTGTAAAACTTTCAGGCAATACACATAGAAAGTAAAAGCCATCCTTCAGAAATAATCACTATTAACATTCTGTGCATATCCTTTCTGTTGTTAAATACATAAATAAAACACACACCCATACACACTTATAATCCCCACCTGCTGTGAAACTGGGACCGACTGATACAGCACATGCTGTGCTGTAACCTGCTTTTTTCCACTTAGATATTTATCACATATCCACTATAACTGTCAACATTTGTTTGGAATGTTTTTATATGGACCATAAGTTGTATCCATCCTCTCTAATATTCATTCTCTCTAATGGACATTAAGTTTGTTTCTCCTAGAGGCTTTCTCTTCCTTCTTTAAGTTTGTTAGAAAGCCAAAAGATGTTTACCAATAGTGACTTGAATGCCCTAAGGGCAATTTGCATTTAAAAGTGAGAAATATATATTATATAATATATAAAATATAGAGATATATATAATATATATTATATTTCTAGTAAGTTTATACTCAATGTAAACCGGTGGCATTAAAGAGATCCTACAAGTTCTAAGGATATTCCTGGCTGTTTATACATATAATTTCATCTAATTTATGACTCAACTCTACTATCTCTAGTTTTGTAAATAATGACTGTGTGACATTGAAATTTTTTTCTATAGAAGTAACATTTAGTTAGTAGCAACTCAAAATTACAAGGCATATTTTAGTTTTAAAGGTGTTTTATCACTTATTTTATGCTGTTTAACCAGTTTCCTCTAAAATGAGTATAAGTAATTAATGGTGTTATTTTTACTGACTTCTTACCATAGCCTATGAGGTAGGTATCAGTTGTATTTGCTTTAATTTACAGATGATAACCTCGAAGTTGAGGGCTGTGCGTGCCTTGCCCATGATTGAGCCACGGCGGGACAGGTAGGACACAACCCCTGTTTCCACCCCACTTCCCTGCTTTCCTTCCCCCACGTTACTGGGAGAGCAGAAAGCCAGGCTGGGTCTTGAAGATAACCAGAATAATCGTGCAGTATTGATGTTCACTTTATCATGGAGCTTGTGTGGGAAATTGAGTTTTTCAGAATGACTATTTATATTGATTAAGAAAATCAGATGAATGTTATATATCTCCTTCATTGTCTGCTATGCCTCAGAAATGTGTGGTGCAGTAAGATAGAAATAAGCCCTTTACAAAACCCTGTATTGGCAACCATTTTTTTCTGATTTTTGTTGCAACTGGCACGTGAAATCTAGACTCTCATACAAGTGGAGATCAACTCATCTTCAGATGTCTATGCATTGATCGTCTGTGATCTTTGGGATTTTATAAAGATAACAAAAGAATGGTTGAGAAACAGGGAACCCCGATTCTGAAATTATCATACAACTGCTCTGCATCATTATGCTCAGAACACTGAGAAAGCTGCCAGTTGAGTTCTGGTGGTCATCTTTCATTCCTTCTCATGAAGGGAGGTGATAACTTTTCCTGGTATGCCTTAAGTGGATTGATCAGGCACAGACTGGACTGTATTCTTGGGCTCCACCTAATGCTCATCTTCCTCAGGCTGAGATGTCCACCTGCTTTACGGCACAATTTGTGTCATACATTTTTAAATTTATTTTTTAACTCTGCAAATGCTCGTGCAAGGTGGCTACTTTCTTTTTTTTGTAAAATGCCTTTTTTTAAGATTTTATTTATTTATTTATTTCTAGAGAGGGAAGGGAGGGAAAGAGAGAGAAACATCAATGTGCGGATGCTGTGGGTCATGGCCTGCAACCCAGGCATGTACCCTGACTGGGAATCGAACCTGCGACACTTTGGTTCGCAGCCCACACTCAATCCACTGAGCTATGCCAGCCAGGGCGCAAGGTGGCTATTTTCTATACCTTGTTATGCTCAGTATTTTTATCAGTGACTGGATTCTCCCTGCTCTTGGGCCCTGGGAAAACTAGGAAGGCCGTCCCCTATTTTGAGTCCTAAGCTGCAATCTATCCCTCTGCAGGCAGCCCTAGGATACTTTCTGAACTGCACAATTTGACCTTCTGCAGGCCGTGAGATATCAAGTATTATAATGTATTACTTCTTGTTCATCATTTTTTGTTTATTTTCAAAAAATGGAAATTAAAAACCGTTATTAAAGTGTCTTACCTTACTTTGTTTTGCTATATGTTTAATGGGCATACACTGCAAGCTTCCCTAGTTTAGTGCCCAACAGATTGTCTGTGTGTGTCTCTTCAGCAGGAGTGAACTCCTCATGACTCACATGAAGGGCCTCGGGAGCCAGCCCAATGCCTGACACATTTCTTGGCCCAGTGGCCAAGAAATTTTTTTGAACATAAAAGTGAATGAATGAATTGAGGATGTTCCTTTGTGCTACTAAATACCCCACTTCATTAAAATGGTGGCTTCATATTGTTATTAACAAATAAAATTTCACTTGCCCCAGTGATTTTTAGGATTAATTTTCCCACATATTCCAGAGAATTAGTTCTTACATTTATAATATTGTACAGTAGAGTTTAATACAAAGCTGCAAGTATGAAGAGCCAAATCCGTAAAAAAAATTCAGCAACATATAACTAAAAACAGGCATGGTTCCCTTCAGCAAGCTTTCCTATTCAAGTCATTTCAGTAAGTATATGTTTAACAAGCACTAAAACTGATGGTTATATTTACATGGCAGTCAATTTATGTTCTACAAAAGCTAAATTCCTCATCCCCAATAATGCTTTATATTCCTTGACGTTAGTCTGCAACAAATGGCACAATTGTGTTTTTACAAAAAGAAAGAAAGAACTCGTAATAAAAACCATTCACTCTGCCAAATATGTCATTACGTTTTTCCCCTGTTCAGCTGCCAGATGTATTGCATTATATTATCAAATTGATAGATCTAGTGTTATTTCTACATTTACCATTTCACAACAACAAATAGAAATATAAGGAAGCTTTGGTAACAAATCTTGCTTAATATGTATGTGAAGTAGACAGTTTGTCTGAGAGGAAAATATAACCGATGACAGATTTCATTTCAGTCTGCTAGTGCTTATTAAGATGTCTACAAACAAAAGCTATATCTGGGTACATCTCTCTCTGCAAACAAAGGAAAGTTTTAATTGCTTTAATCAGCATTTGCATTGTCTTTGTGGTGACATAGAAAAACAATTCAGGTCTAATCAGGAAATGTCTTCCAGAGGAGAATTCTTCAGCTTAGACTTTAAGTGAACCTAATAACATATTTTTTTATAATTCTTGAATAAAGTTTAACAATGTAATACTGTGCTAACTTCTATTTAAATTATTCCTATGCCATTAATAGAAAGACTGGTGCTGTTTTTTTCTATGTCCTTATTAGGAATATCACTTTTAGATATGAAAATGGTTCCCATAAAGTGAAAAAGCAGACTGATTAATCAACCCAAGTGCCACAATTATACATTTTTTTTACCAACAACACGTTAAACATAAAGAAACCTTTGCTTCCTAGGTATTCTTTTTAATTCAATTCCTCAAATATTTATTACAAAGTAAAATACTCTATTATAAACTAAAAATTTTATAAAGAACAAAAGAACTCTACAACAGTTAAATAAATCTGCAGCTTGAAGTACTTGAGTGGAAACATTTTCAAAACTCTTGGAACTTCAATGTGGGATGTAAAAAAAAAAAGACCATTTACTAAATGTAAACCTTACTACAACCTCAGTAAGGCAAAAGATGCTTCAATGCATGCCTTAGTATCTCATATGTATTGCTTGCATTCTGCAAACACCGCAAGGGCACCATTCAAGAAATAAGTATTGTACTTTGATGAATGGGTGGATACTGTAAAATGTGGTGTGGGATGGAGAGTGGGCTTCAAAGTTGGATAGCACAAGTTTGAAAGTTTTCCCTCGTCTGTCGCCTTTGAGTTGTACAAGCTTGGGCAAGTCAGTTTTCATCTCTCTGAGTCTCAGTTTATTCATTTGTACAACGGGGATTCCTTCCATTTTGTCAACAAAAATCATCGAGCTGCTCCTGTGGCCCAGGGACACAGGCATTGGAGACCTGTGGCCTGTCCTTGGGAAGCTCCCATCTCCTGTGGGTACACATATTAGTCAGTCCAACAGTCACGCACACCAACAGGGTGATTGAACTGCATCAAAGGGCCACACAGGGATCATTCATGGCTTACATGGGGCCTAAGTCCTCAGAAGCTGTAGATAATAATAAAAGTGGAATTGAGCTAGTGATTCAAAATTTTTTTTTCTGTAAGAAAGACTCAGATGATGATGTTTGGGAGACTTTTGCATACATTGGGATGGATTTAACTTCACATGTATTTACTGCTTTCTTGGTGTCAAGAAATGTAATGCCAGAGGATGGAGTCCTAAGTCATTACTATAGGTATGCTTCTTCAGAAGATTGTGTGACTTTGGGGAAATTACTGAATGCATGTAAGTGTTCTTCTTGATGTAAACTAGTGGTCATGGCAGTATGTCTCCTGAGACAAAATGCTGCAAAAAAAACTTTAAACATGCATACCTTATATTTTAACAAAGAAAATAAAAGCTTAAATTAAAGGTACTCTTTTCTGAAGTTGGGAGAAGGTGAGTTTTTTTCCTCAAATCTCCTCTTTCCACCCCAATACCCTGGGCTGGGGCTGCCATACTTTCCTCTGAGTAGCAAAGCCACCTGGGATGCCTCAGGTCATGGTTGAAAGTGGCTGGCAAATTTGTGCTTCTCTCCTGCAGTCCCACTGCCATTGCCTGCCTAGGAATTGCATAGGTAGGTATTAAGCACAAAGAGAAATAAGAAAAGACATTTGCTTTCAAGGATCTTACACCCTAGGTGGTGAGAAAAACAAAACCACAACAGCACACATTCCAACATAATAGCATTTGTAAAACAATCTACATGGTGATCAGCTCTGTGAATATAAAAATCAAGTCATATTTATCTTTATGCCCCCAAGAGTCTGATAATAACGTTCAATAAATGTTTGCTTCATTGAATAGAATACATTTACATGTACAAATAAATAGAGTGTGAGCAAGGAATTGCCAAAAAAATGCCACTTTTAAGACACTTTTAAGGAATGATCACAATGGAAATTTGGGGTCCCCATCATAACTCTGGTTGACACGAGGAACCTCAGCCTTCCTTTGTGAGCTCCTGAGGAGCGAATCGAGCAGGAGAACAATGGAACCAGGTGTTAGACATCAAGTACCATTAGGCAGTCTGGAGAGTCTACCTAATATTTAATACATTTCATAGTGAAATGACTCTTCCTGTTAATGGAATGTCCTAATTTGAAAGACATGTTTTCTGTGAATGACTTCATAAGTAATTTGATTCTAATTAGAGCAATGCTAACCATGCCTAATTTTATGCCTTCATTTATTCCTGCAAAATTAAATACTTACCTAAAAGTAAATATTAGTGTGTCAGTCTTTGTGGCATCTGGGGAGGGCGTGGAATTGTCGCAGGGCACCTATCAACCCAGAGCAGACAGTTTCCTTATCCAGCAAAGGGAAGTAACATTCTGCTGCCTGTGTATTCCCTATGGGCTTCCCTATGGGCTCTAGATGGTACAGGAAAATTCTCTCTTTTGACTCCCATTGTTCCTAACTTTGCCTTTTTTTCTCTAAAACAAATAACTGTTTTTCAGTTCACCTTATCTACCAAAAGCAAAAGTTGACACTCCATTCCCCTTCTCTAAGGTTAGAATCTTTTTAATACATCAAGGGTACAGGATATTATGCAAATAAATGTGTTGTTGAATTCAGACAGATGCCTCATCTAGTATCTTGAGTTGTTCTGACTCTTTTAGAACCTTGTTTTTCAAGTGGTGGTGTTGGACCAGATGCATCAGCATCTCATAGAAACTTAGTGGAAATGCAGAATCTGAAGCCCCACTGCAGACCTAGTGAATTAGAGTCTGCATTTTAACAAAAACCCAGGTGGTGTGTGAGCACCTTACAGTTTTAGAATCCCTGTCCCAGGATACATCTTTGGAGGATCTGTCGGGTAAAATACCCCCGAGAACACGGCTAGACTAGCAGGTACTTGAGTCACTTGTTGATCATGTGATATCAGATGGCCTCCTCTGACCTAAGAAGCTCCAAGGGGCTATGTTGTAATAGATCATTTTACCAAGTGGATTTTTTGGTGGCAACAGTACTAATCTCTCTTTTTTGCTGAATACAGACAGAGAAGGGATGATGAAGTTCATTATTGATTTGGAGTAATTCCAGAACATCATAAGCAAGCAAGAGATGGCAGAGATGGCTGGTGTGCTTCTCTGTTGAGTGGACCTCATCAGAGGGACCCAGGAGCTAGCATTTACATAAGGAGAGAAGGGCAAGTTTTTGCCTTCATAAATATTTGCCAATCTGTAAGTCAGAGAACCCTGAAGGAGGCACGCATTGGGAGGACAGCTTCACCCATGAGGAAAGTGTTGCTGAGCTCACTTTGTGATATTTTCAAGATAATCTCTGCTGTACTGTGGCAATTGGAATTCCATGGGCATTGAGCTGCTGAGAACTCCCTATAAAAATATTTGTATTTTCAGCTGCTATTGAATAAAATCATATTCTTTCTTCTGATGCTATTATTGTCTATTGCACACCCTTTGCCTATTATCAGTCACAATCGGTCCTAAATTATTCTGTCAAGTGAGAACCTAGGAACTTTACACCTGCCAGTTCAGGATGGTTTTCAATATTGTGTGAAAATGCCAAGGAATGACCTGTCAGTCTGTATTTGTGACAAGAGTCCTATTCATGTTGCTCAATGGTTTGTAGAGTGTATCTTTGAAGAATTATTTTTACATGGTTCAGTACATCTCAATATACCAGACAATAATTATCTTGAATCTTGGGTGCAAATAAATGTAGAAGAATGAAATTGAAGGGGTCTCTTTAGTTAGTAATTATAGGTGAAGATGTTGGGAGATAGTTTTCATCTCGTTTTTGTGTGAGTCTGTTCGAACCTCAATGGTAAACAAATGCAATTTTTGTACCTACATAAGCCCAAGCCATTTATGATCCTATAACACAACTGTACTGTAATATTACAATGCCTCTTCCTGTTATGATAACTGATATAAAACCGTACTAAGAGGTGAATGAAGATATGTGACAGAAAAAGTCAAGATTCTTTCCCAAATTCCATGAAAGCTCTCTCTCTTATAATTAGAATGAAACTTTTGGAGATTCGTGGTAAATTGCTTGTATTTATTTTTTGTGTACATTTTTTCTTTTTATTTTGAAAAAGGATCAAAATAGTAGGGCTACAAGTTAATAACTGATGTGTTTGATTGACGACCTCTGCTGGCAGGCCTGAGCTGAAAATATAGAAAAAACAAACAAACAAAAAAAACCTGCTTTCCTGACAGTTTTGTGGTCAGCCTCAGGGTTCGGTCTTCATTCTTTGCTCAGGCGTGCTAGAAGCATCAGGCTGCAATTACAGCTGCTAATAAGCATAGCTGACACTTTGAGTGCTTAGTATGTGAATGAACTCATGTAATCTGCTGATAACAAACCTCCAAGCCCTGCACTGTTCTCTGCCCTCTACAAAAATATTAGCTCATCCAATCCTTATTACAAAACAATGCCTCTTTTACCAACAAAGAGACAAATACAAAGAGTTAAGGAACTCGCTCAAGGTCACAGAACCAGTAAGTGACAAAGCCAAGGTCTAACTCCAGGCAGCCTGGCTGCAGAGGGTGCCCGCTGACCTGCTCAGCTGTTTCATGCACAATACAGTGAGATGATAAACTTGACTGCTTTCTCCACAGCCTACACTGGGTCTCATTTAATTGTCACCCAGTGAAATAGGCTGTATTAGAATAAACCCCATTTTACAGATGAGCATGAGGCCCAACTGATTGAAGGACGCAGAGCTGGTAGAGAAGAGAGTTATGAACAGGAGAAATAGGACTCTAAATCCCATGCTCTTAATCAATTTGCTCTATCTAGATTTCAAAATCCAGTAGGCTACAGTAAAAATGCCTTTTACTAAGACTAAACATACTGATTATGAAGACTGAAAAGAGTGGATGAGAATGCTGATTAGGTTTGAATTTAGTTATCAGAGGTGAAGCCTGCTTCTTTTCCTAGAGGGTGGAATCTAATCTCTACACCGTTGCAGTTAAGCCCCTGCACGTCTGGAGTACTGCTTACCCCAGCAGCTTTATCGCCTTTGTGTTCTGTCTCCTTCACACCCCAATGTCAGCGTGCTCCTGATGCTTCCCACCGCAGTGCTCTGGATGCTCTGTCTGCTGTCCAGAGGCTTTCTTTCTCCTTCGGTCCCCTCCTCAGCCATTGTCCTCCTTCCTGGGAACACTGTGTTAAGACGCAGTTCAGAGGTCACTTCCATCAGGATCCCCACTTTGACCTTCTCCTTCACCCTGTATGAGGAGCCCCTTTTCTGGACTCCCCAGTATCCTTTCTTCATCTCTGTGCATTTTAATTCTCTGCTGTGTATTTGCTCACCCAATGAGAGCATGTCCTTCTTAAAGGTAAAGAGTTGGTTTTGCTCCTATTTGTGTTCCCAGCACCTCAAATTGTGCTTGCGAGGTAGTAGGCTCTCAATAAGTGATTACTACATGAATGTACTAGCAAAAACAAACAAAAAAACCAAAAAACAAAACAAGCAAACAAAAAGCCCTTATGGGGAGGTTCAAAAAGCCTCCACTGAGAATCACAAGCATCTCTGCTTGTTTTTCTGTTTTCAGAAGACAGCTCAAGAGGAAAACAGAGATTTAGAATGCAAATCATAAAAATTTGGGGAGTGGGGAGAATGAGTCAAGAGTCTTTCACGTAGCCCTAATATTAAGTAGAATGAGAAATAAAGAAGGCAGTACACAGAAGTTTTTCTATCACCACAACACTGCAGTTATGCAGAATCCATTAATCTCAGACACCATCAAAGGGATTTCTCTAGTTTTAACAGCATGTTTACTTTGGAATAATTTTGGATTTACAGAACACTTGCAAAGATATTACTGAGCATTCACATATATTCCTTACCCAGTTTCTCCTGATGCTCTCATTTGGCATGACCACAGTGCCCTTGCCAAAACTGAGAAGTCAACATTGGTACATTACTGTTAATGAAACTCCATAGCTTGTTTGGATTTCTCTAGTTCTTCCCTAGCCTCCTCTTTTCTGTTCCAGGATTCCATCCAGGATGCCGCCTTACATTTAGCCTTCACGTCTTCTTAGCTTCCTCTTTACCATGGCAGTGTCTCAGACTTTTTACTTTTGATAACCTTGAAGCTATTTTGCAACTTCCAGTTTCATTCAAAGTTCAACCAGATTCTAGCAAAAGAGTAATATTAAATTTTAATCTTTGTTATACTTCCCAAAATGCCACGAGCCCTGACAGATTCAGTCCTAACCCCATTCCCAGATTCCCGGAGCTACCCAATTCTTTGGGTCACCCTGAGTGTCCTTTTAATTATTGGGCCCCAGAAATCATCCCACTGACCTCCCTGTGGTTTAGGCATCACTGACAACATTTTAGCCACTAGTACAAGAAAGGACACAAGGTCCATGTAAAAGTAGACGTGTTGAAAATACAATTGATACAAAATGCATCTTCCAATGATAATTCAAACCCTAAAACTATTAAACTTTAAAGATTTATTTAAGAGGGTGCACGATAAAGTGGAAAGTACCGGCTTTGGAATTAGAAATTCTCCATACATTTCCTACCTCTCCATACCTAACTCTGCTCCTTAAAAACTCTATGGTATCAATTCTGGCACTTAACCTCAATAATCCTATATATCTCTATCTGTAAGTGTAAGTCTAAAATGTGATAATATGTGTACAGAATTTCTATGGCCACTGTAGCTTGATACACAAATTATTTTCATTTGTTACCATTATTCTTATCCTAGGTAAAAACACAAACTAAAAGGTATTTTGAGTGTTATAATTTTCTATTTCAAATTCCTTTTCCTGGGTATATATGATTTTTTAATATCTATGAAAGCTATTTTGTTTTCCATAACAAAATATCAACAGCCTACCAATATTGGTTCTTACAATGTGTGAAACACAGAAACTCTACTACAATGCTAGCACATAGGTAGTAGTATGATTCCAATTTTAAAAGTGGGAAAACTAAGACCTGGAGAGGTTTATATGACTTACCCAAGATCGCACAACAAGGCAGTAGAGGAACCCTGATAAAAACTCAGGAGGCCTGGCTGAAGTGCACCAGCTCCTAACCATGTATCTAGAACACATTTTATGAAGCTTCCCCAAAGGTGAAAGAAGTCACAGAGAATGCTGTGAGATGATGTTCTTATAGCAACGTGGGAAAGCATAACTTGGAGTTGGTATCACTGGGGCTTCATATCTTTTTAAAATTTTTATTTATTTATTTATTTTAGAGAGAAGAGAAGGGAAAAAGAAAGAGAGGGAGAGAAACATTGATTGAGAAACCTCTTGCATGCACCCCGACCAGGGATGGAACCCACGACCTAGGCATGTGCCCTGGCTAGAAATCAAACCTGCGACCTTTCGCTTTGTGGGATGATGTCCAACCAACTGAGCCACAACGGTCAGGGCACGGGCTTCATATCTTCTGATCACAAGCTGAGGACACTGGTCTATCTTCTTGGTTTTTGTCTCTCATTAAATATAAAATTACCACTTTCTAGTCTTCCAGAACTTAACAGCCAACAATTTTCCTACATGGCCTTTCAAGTCTTGATATATTTTTAGGTGTAAAGAACCTCAAAACTGTAATAAATCAAAATAAATAAGCATTAGCCACAAATAAACATTGTTTATATATGGGAAAGATGCAGTATTTTGACCATTTTTTCAAATACATGGACCATGAAGCTTATGCAGCTGACTCAGAAATAACACATCTTCCCTGAGATTGTGTGTGGCTGCCCCAGATTCTAGGAATCTATTTCAGGATGGCTGAAGTCTAAAGAGTTCTACAGCGTGAAGCCAGCCCAGAGTGCACGAACTGGGTGCCTTGATCCTCAGTCCTGTTTGTAGCTGTTTGATAGTCTAGGGACTGTCAAATGATACGATTAAATGTGTCCACAAGAAACAGATGTGATCTAATTGATGCAGTAAATTGAGAAATAAGCTTGTTACCAAGTTGCAAGTTGGTTAGCAATTACAGTTAATACTAGCATGCTCTTACGTTTGTATTCTTTTTTCTTTCATGATGTTTTCCTAGTGTTGTCTGTTCAATACCAATTGAAAGTGGTGGCACGGTGAACTCTAGATAGGCTTTGACCTACATCGTATCCATTAAAGAAAGCTCACAACCAGGATTGCATTTCATAGCATGATTTATTAGCTAATTTAATTAGGAAAAAATTTGATATGTAACTTGCAATACCCACTTGGAGCAAAGTTAAAGTCATTATATTTCTTAGGAACTCCAGTCACCTCAAACTCTTCCCGAATATTTCTAAGAATTCCCAGGGGATGTTTCACTTGAACTTCACTTCCTAATCTTTGTGCTTACCTGCTACCAGGCAGTGGTGGCCATTTTTCTCTTGTGCTCAGCTGATGCTCTCCCACGGCACCTGCACTGGTGCTCATGCCAATCAGCATCTGGGCCTAAAGGGCTTTTCCCAAGTTGGCCAGCACTACTGCTCGCAATGCTGCTGAGTCCTTTTGCTATCAATTTCCCACGGAGATTTTACTGAGCTATTCTCTAAGTGTTATAGGTGTACCTTCTTAGTTCTTACCAGTGGCATGCATGGCGCTATGATCAGACTCTTTCTCCTTCCACCTGATCCTGTTTCCCCGTTCCTTCCCAGAGTTAAAGTCTTTTCCAAGTAAGCTTCTCATTTACACGGACCAGGGTAGGTCTTACTCATGATTTTCCAGATGTGTGGGTTTGCTGGAATCCTAAAGTGAACACCATCATGCTTCAGTTTTCTGTGTCGTTTCCTAAAGAGGCCAAGTTTCCATAACACTGGTAACACAACAGTCATAATGAAAATGTATTTCCTTACTATGTAAGGGCTGCTGATGAAATCCCAGTACATTTCTCACAGACAGATTAAACATTGTATTGCCTTTATTTTTCATCAAGTATGCAAATTCCTTTTAGCAGGTTTCATTTTTTTTATTTAAAACCATTTTTCATGAAAAACTAAATCATTTACAGCCATATGGCTTCATGACAATGCATAGTTAAGAAAAACTCAGGGAATTTTATAGAGGGATGCTCTTTGATTTCCTTTCAATGGAAAGAAACACACTTCCTAGCCCTAGAGTGAGATGCTCTAAGAAAGAACTCTAACTGGTGATAAGCATGTAACGTGGGTACTTGCCAAAGAGAAAAGATCTAGGTCAACACCATCCCCTTCCGTTTATAGAAAAAGAAGTCATAGCTTGGTCCCTAGTAGAAGGAGTCAAAGTGATGTACTCCCATATGTTATTTCTAGCTAAGGAAGAGGCAAAACAAAGCAAGAACTGAAAGCGCTGATACACGATCTGTGGTATTCTGCCCTGACGTTATCCCATGTGGTTTCTCTCCCGGATGCAAGGAGTTCAGGCAAAACTTCAGGAACTGCCAATAATAAAAATAGCTATCATCAAGCGAGAACCTACTATGTCCTAGGCATACAATTTATTAACTCATTTACACTTCACTACTCTATTCAGAAAACATTTTAATATTCCCACTTACAGACAAGGAAACCAAGGCTCACAGGGAAAAAACTAACTTTTCTTTTTCTAAGATTCTATTTAGTTATTTTTAAAGAGAGGGGAAGGGAAGGAGAAAGAGAGGGAGAGAAGGATTAATGTGATTCATCTGTTGCTCAGACCCATAACCCAGACATGTGTTCGGTCTGAGAATGGAACCAGTGACCCTTTGGCTCATAGGACAATATTCAACCCATGGAGTCACATCATTAAAGTAGAAGAAGTGACTTTAGGGGCCCGAAGTCACTAAATGACAGTGCTGGGATCTGAGCGCAGGTGTGCCGGAATTCACAGCCCACACTCTTCCCACAATTCTATAATGTCTTATAATAAATACACAAATAAATAAATAAATGGAGCCATTGAGTACCCTTTATTCTAATATGTTTGAATATCTTAATCCTCCTTTAATCCTAATATGTTTGGGCCTTTAGAAATGTAAAACAAGGCAATCAGATCTTTCTAGGATGTGGCAGTCAAAGCCAGTGTTGTGAACTTAGTGCAAAGAAAGAAAATTATTACTATAAAGGCTTCATTGTTAAATACATAAACATAAAGAAAATAAACATAGCAATAAAATGAACACCCAACACCCACCAAAAAATCTCTGTACAAAAGTTAGATAGGAAAAGTCTATGTTGATAAACAAATAGGTTTTTCCCCATCTTTTCATTCAGGGAAAATATTCGTGGGAAAGTTTGGATTTCAGGGGCTGATCAATGAAAGTGAAGTATGATTTATCCATTCCTGGGAAATGGTCCAAGGACTTGGTGAAACCTAATAAAATTCGGAAGCGAAGTATGATCATCCAAGAAATGGGAATAGATAGACAAGCTTAGGGAGGTGGAGAAAGAATGGAAGGTTTCCTCTGTTTTAAACCAATGGTGAGGGTGACCTTGAAGCAGCATAGTGTTCTGGCCTGGGAGAGATGTAGGAGATAGAGCAGATATTCGAGAAGAACAGAAGGAAAAACCGTCCGTCAGCCGGACAGGGCAGAAACTGCTTTCTCCAGAAAGTGTCACTCCAGAGTGATGACTCCAGAGAGTATCACTCTATCCTGAGCTGAGAGTAAGGGTATGTGAGAAGCAGAGGACCTTATTACTCAATGGAAAAATGTAGAAAAATAATGAGGCTTTCTCAAAATGCCAATGAAATGGCACCATCCTTTTATAAACACCTAATAAGTCTCATTGCTGCCCAGATCCCTATTATAGCCTTGAAGACCCTATATAGCCTGCCACCTCCCAAATTGTCCAGGCTAGGAATAGTTCCTTCAGTTCCCTGGAATGAGTTGTCTCCCTAAAAGAGGGCCTTTGTTCATGCTGCTTCCTCCCACTGACACTTTGCTTCTGCTCTTTGCTATCCTATTAACTTGCTGGGCAACTTTCTACAAGTCACTTCAAGTCTCTGAGCCACAATATCTTTATATTTTTTTAGAGGAAATTGGATGAGAGAAATCTCTAAATTTATCTCCAGATTAAATATTCTATGAGTCTATGAATATTCAAGAGGGTGTTATTAGCATAATTCCAGGCTCCAAGAAAAGAGAAGGTAATTGACATTTATTAAGAGGCTACTACCATATAATGCTGTATTTTAACCTAGCAAGGAAAAAAACTTGCTTCATTTACAGAATTTTCTTTCTTTTTTTCTTTTTAAATATATTCCTGGATTTTTTAAAAGATTTTATTTATTTATTTTTTAGAGAGGGAAGGGTGGGAGAAAGAGAGAGAGAGAGAAACATCAATATGCAGTTGCTGGGGGTCATGGCCTGCAACTCAGGCATGTACCCTGACTGCGAATCGAACATGCAACATTTTGGTTAGCAGCCCGCGCTCAATCCACTGAGCTATGCCAGCCAGGGCCAGAATTTTCTTAATTGCAGGTATTGTAAGGAAGGAAAATATAATCATTGTAGGAAGTGAAAGTGGGTGATAAAATATTGCCTTTAAAATATTGTTTAATAGATACACATAAGTCAATAAAAACCCATTTCTATGTAACTGTCAACAGCCATCATTCTTGACTGTAGTTGTGACAAATTGACCATCTTTCCTTAAATATTTGTATAACCATATATATTTACTTTGCATGCTTTCTGAAGATCAATTCTAAACTTTTCAAATTTTGTAGTCTTCCTTTTCCACTGAGATTAGATACTAATTGTGTTCAAGTAATGTTTACATATCTTTCTTAGGTATATTCTCTTTTTCCCCATAGATCTCCTTCACTTCCTTAATAATGTCAGTTCTCAGAAGGAGATAGCCAATATGATTTGTGACTTACAGAGCCTGGTTAAGAAGGAAGGGCTGTGTAGGGGGGAGAAAACTGTACTTGAACAATGATTAAAATAAAAAGAAAAAAAAAAGAAAATTAAGAACCTCATTACCTGTCTTCCATATCCCATAGGATTACTGTGAGGATCAGAGACAATGCATGGAAAAGCTTTCTAATAAACTAATAAACTCACAAATAAAATTATCTTATTACCTACCAAAAAAAAAAAAGAAGGAAGGGGTGAGAGTAAGGAGTCAGCCCCAGGAAAGCCATACCCTGAAAGGCCCCAGTTATCACAGCTTTGGTCTATAGAGATCATGGAAACACAGAGAAAGGACTCACTAATCTGGAACCATTACATCAGGGTGGTACTAATTCAGAAGCGTAGGCAGAGGCCAGATTGAAGGTCAGGAGCAGAATGGATGGTGGAAAACCTCAAGTTTCCACTCAAATCTGGCAAAGAGAAGCCAGAAACTGACTGGATGGAGAAGATAAGGAACATAGGAAAATGGGGCAAAAGTGGGGAACTACAACTGGCATAGAAGATGTGGATACTTTCTTTAAAACAGACTGAAATCACACGGTCTTCTCCAATACTTCATGTGCTCATAGAGACTTTGTCACAGTCTTTTTGTTCCAACTCTGATGCGTGTGAGAAAATGCATATTGTGTCCCTTATCAACTAAAGACATACCTGTGAACAGAAAATGCAGTACTTATTTAATTCCCTTATTTTTGCCAGACAACTATTTCCTTTAAGAAATTGAGTAGTAGACATTCATATAAATGAGATTATTTAATTCAGTCCTAGTATGAAAATAATAATAGTTCTGTTAATAACATTCATTTTAAATTCAGCATGAGTTCTGACTTTTGAAAGCTAAGTGCAGACGTAAACCCCTAACAACAATATGGGGTTCTTCAATTACATTTGCAAACATGAAATCAGCCTTTCAGTCTTGTGACAGAATCCTAAAACCTATCCACCTTCTTACAGGATTTACTCAAGGGCAGCTTTTTCCTGACTTGATAATCCTGCTTCACTCAGTGCAGAGAAGATGGAATCGCTATAAATAGGAACATAGTGTGTTCCCAGCTAAAAAACAAAATTCTGGCTATGTTCATGAGTTCTTATTCCAGGTTCCTGATACCCACCATAGGATGCCGGTTGGTACAAAAGGTGGATTTGACCACTGACTCGTGCTGACAAATCAACTAGAATGAAGTCTTAATCAAAATCACTTCTATCTGTTTTTGCTTATTTGTTTGTTTGTGATTGAGGTGCTCAGAACTTTTCTATGGATTAGGGCATAGAAATTTGAGGGTGTTTGTCCTTTGAAGTATCAATTTCAGAAGAGATAAAGCTGCTCTTTCAGAAGAATTATGGCCCTTTCCATACATACACCTTTACACTACCTACACTTTGCATTACCTGAGCAAGGGTACTTGTGAAAATCCTAAATTTTCAAAGCTTTATCTAATTTGCTACTTGAACAGTTGGTAAGAGATGTGTACCTTTATTATTTATTTATTTACTTATTGAATTTATTGAGGTGACATCAGTTAATAAAATTATATAGTTTTCAGGAGTACAATACTATAACACATCATCTGTGCACTGTATTGTATGCTCACCTCCCCAAGTCAGGCCTCCTTCTATCACCACTTATCCCCCCCTTTATCTGCTCCTCCCTTCCCCCATAACCCTTTTCCTTCAGCCCATCACCTTACTGTCATCTGCGTCTATGAGGTATTTTTTTTTGGTTAATCCCTTCATCTTTTTAACCCAGTCCACCTACTCCCTCCCCTCTGACAGCTGTCAGCAGGTTTTCTGTATTTATGAATATGCTTCTGTTTTGTTTGTCAGTTTATTTTGTTCATTGGATTCCACATATAATTGAAATTATATGGTACTTGTCTTTCTCATACTGGCTTATTTCACTTAGTACCTTTTTTTCATTCATAGCTCAGAAGATAGGCACTTGAGGCCCTCATGAGCAAATTCATCTGTAATTTGACTGTGATGAACTATTTGTCGAAAGCTCAGTGGAGATGCTGGATTGTGAGAGGCAATCAGTGTTCATGAAGTGGGTAGGAAGGGTGGCGACAGAGCAATGCATTTGAGAATCACCTCGAGTGCTTTTGCAGATTCTACCCTGACTGCTAAAAATCAGATACTCGGGTGATTCCATTCCTCACAATCTGGCGGGTTCTTACTCTCTCACCTCTCCCACACCATGCCCTCCTTGACTCCCCGAGTGAAGCATCACATCTTCAGAACTACTGTTACTGTTAGGATACAATCCTCTTCCTCAGCTTTGTGGAGGTCATTAGAGGTCTGGACAATGAAAATATTGTAGTCCCCACTGACATTAGTTCAAAATTAAAATAATTTGACCAGTCTAAATAAAAATGAATCTGTGCAGAATGACAGAATTATATGCATGCAAAAATTAAAAGAGAATTTTTCTAGAATTTTCTTCTATATTTGTCCTACGCTTTGCCTTTTGGGTTTTCCAGCACTGATTGGGGAAGAAATATTTGAGGAACATTGATCTAAGGGATGTTAAATTCCTATGCCTTCAAAAATTCTCTAAATGCTATTACTGACCTAGGTGAGGGCATCTGAAAGTAATATACTTGGACCATATTACCTTATTTTCTGGAAAAATGCCTTCACTGAATTATGATTTAATTTTATGCCCTCAGCTTTTATAAAAGGTCATTTCTGAAGAATAGTCATTCATCCATTTGGAGAGCCATTCTGTATCTTTTGCAAAAGCTAGCGAAAGACTTTGAACATCATGTAACCTAAAGTCACTTACATGAGCACTCATGTGACACATTTTTTTCTTATAATTTAGTGACAGAGAAACAGTTTTTTTCTTTCCAGTTTGTAGTCTGATTTTAGGGGACCATTTAAAACTATATAGTTCAAAGTGTTTTCCATTTTCTCCACTAAAAAATACAAAATTAATTTTATTTCCTTATTGTTATGACTATTTCACCCTCCCAAAAGAAAATGTTTCCCTGAGCTCAGGATGAAATATCTTTCTGCCTCTTATACACGAAAGTTTGGTTTTCATTTAATGGACACTGAATCTTACGGACATCATCTGTCCCCCTTCATACTACCTGCAGAAACAATGAAGCCAATTTTGTGCCCCATCTTCAGTAAGTGTGGAAGGCTTAATGGGGTGCACTTTGTTAGTAATCTCTGTTAGAACCATCACATCTCTCCACCCTTCCTTTGTTATTGCCACATTTCCCCTCCTTAGGTCTGTTTTAGTATATCAAACAACATTGTTAATATCTTCATGAGACACTTTATACCTCTCCTCTACTGTTTAAAAAAATGAATGATGAACGAATGAATAGATAATTTTGAACACTTACCTCAGATTTTTGTTACATTTATTCTCTTGTAGTTATTTCTAAAATTTCCATTCTTATTTCCCCATTTTAAAATCATGATTCCTTTTGGGAAGTAGGCATGGTGAAGTGATATTTAAATATATTGTGTTAAGATAAGAATAGCACTAATAGTGGTGTTAAATATTATAAAGGAGCAAATGAGGCAAAGAGTTTGATTTGGTAAGTAAGCCAAGAGAATGATAAAAGCATGTGGCTCAACCTGGAGAGAAATTGTGAAAAAATATGAAGAACACACAAAACATAACTAATTTTTATTGACAGGAACTTCTTCAGGTTTTCCTTCATCCTGATTTCCTCTTTGTCTTATTTTTTTTCTTTCAGATACAATTTCTTTGCTGAAATCTCTATATTTACTATGCCTCTTCTTCTTTCTTTAATATCTTACTTGGCATGAAAAATACTCTCAACTATGGACATACTCAGGTTTAAATTGAGAAAATGTAGACAATACAATAAAACTCCTTGGTAGTTCCATAGCTAAACTTCAATTCCCTGCAGAAATACATATCTGGTACAACACTGACTATAAAACACCTAGCCAAGCCAAACTTATTTTACTGTTGAGAAACTGTTCTCATAACCACATGTGGAGAAGCAAATGTGGGTATAAAATTCACCCTAAATTGTAGCATGAACCTATGCAAATTAATAAGATCAATAATAGAAATAACTAATGAAAACTTATGAAGATGCTGTGGGAGAAGGAAAGATACAACTCTGAGAATCTATGAAGATAATCAACGACATAATTGGCAGGGCTCAATATTTTGTAGAGTGCTTATGTTGTTATTTATGGCTTCCTTCAGAAATACAGTAGTAGCTCTTCCTTCAGCATTTTTAAATGTTGTTATATACAGCAGTGGTTCTCAACACGGAGTGAGGCTGGGGAGAGGGGGCGGGGATTTTGCTTGCCTGGGGACATTTAACAAATTCTGGAGATTTTCTTGGTTGTCACAATTTGGGGGAGGGATCCTACCGAGATCTAGTAGATCGAGGCCAAGGATGTTACTAAATATCCTGTAATGCACAGAGCAGACCCACAGCAAAGAACGATCAGGCCCCAAATGTCGGTAGTGCCGAGGTTGAGAAAGCCTGCTCTACACGAGCCCTGAGTCACCAGCTGCTCCTGCGCTCAGTCACGTCAGACTCACTGTGCCGCACACTCTGTCCACAGTGCTCGGCGCCCCAGAGGGCACATCGTGGTGCACACCACAGTCTGCCTCCTCGCGGGGCTCTTGGTGTAACCCGGCACCGAATTCACTAACAGGAATAATTTAAAGTCAAAGTGATAAATGCATTTAGGGTAATTTTTTAAAGCAGTACATGAATACAGAAAGAGATTTGTTATTCCTCATTTGGCAGAAAAAAGGGAAAGCTTCAGGCAGGAGGTGGCATTTGAATAAGATTTTTAAGGTTGGGGAGATGTGACCACATAATAGAAGTATGTGACCACTCCAAAAGTGTTTTCTCTCAAAAACATAAACATGCTTAAGATACCAAATTTCTGCCACTTACATTACAATGATAAAATAATACAGATATACAAATGTTTCCCTATCATTTATTTTTGTTGTTTAAGAAAAATCTGGGCGGAGATGCCCTATATTAGCCCTTATGCTGCCTTGGAATTCTCTACTATGCATTGGCCCAAGGGACACCTACTGATGATCTTGAACTACATTCAGGCATTCGCAACCCACCTGACCAAAATGTGATTTCGCTCTTCTGTGTTAAAGCAGATCAGCCAGGGACTGCATCCCTACTTTCAATCAGCTGAAGCAGTTCCATTGAGAGAACGGTCTACACACAGGTGGCCTGATTAATGCACAATTTTCCTGCAAATGTGATCTTTATGAGAATACCAAGAGTATATTTTTATTTTTATTGGAAGGAACTGAATAACCTACATGTTCACTTGCAAGAGCATTATGTTTAAGGAAACATGATAAAAAAATGCACAGATCCTCACTAGACAAAAATAGCATGAGTGTACTCTGAAAACAGTAAGATTTAAGTGGAAAAAAGAACCATAGGTCATTCACACTGAGACTCGTCCAAGAGAGCACACTAAGTTAAGGATCCATGGGGAAAGTGAATCAAAAAATCCTTCTTTTGTTGGAGATCTTTCAGCCATTCTAGAATACAAGCTGTCTTTCTGAAAGTATATTTTTGAATAATCCCAGAAGCTACTGAAACATAATAAAACACATTTCTCCATTGATGCTGAACTCCTGAAGATCTCCTCCTCTAATTGTACATTTATGTGTTTTATAAATATGGATAGACATATAAGCTATAACTCAAATATACATTTGTAAAAAAGAAAAAGGTTAAACTGTACATATTTAATAACATCTATACGACTGCATAGACTACATACATTCCTCATTTTATGAACCACATTGTTCAATATCTTACAAGTTGCACTTTCATCCCAACAAAAAGCTTTTTTTTTTTTTAGTGGAAATGACATTAGGACTTGAAGTGGCTCGGCAGGCCTGGCCCCTCCCCGTGCCGCGTCAGCTGTTTCCAACCTGCCGATAACAGATCTGCATTCGAGTGTCGCGACGGGGGTCACGACCGATGTTTGGTTTCCACCTCAGAAAAGTAATAACTCTTACAACTGCCCGGCTAGATAAAAATCTGATTAAAGAAAAGTCTAAATGAATCTGAAGATGGGGTGTCCACACAGAGATGTAAAGCTGTTATTACTCCTGGCTTCCAGCGAGGCTGGAGGAAGACTGGAAAATGAATGTAGGCCACGCGGAAAGCAAGCCTGCGCCGGCAAACCGATCGCGTTTCCAACTGTCTAACTTTTCAGTTGTGTGTTTTTTTATATGTTAAATATGGTTCAGGAGATTAAAGTCTTCATTTTAGGCGAAGAAAGGAAATAATGTTTCCTGTCCCATTTGCCAAGCTAAGTGAACAACTGTTCCCGCACAATTAGAATTGTTAATTGATTTGAAAACACGGGGCTTTGAAGGTGGAAAACTGCTGACATTATTTCAATGGGGAAATGCACTCCTGAGAGAGAGCACTGCGGTACAATTTCTCTCCTTGTTTTGTTGAATATACATCTATAAAAACACTGTGAATCATGCAGTAAAAACTGCTGTGCTGATATCATAAATCTCTGATAATAAAAATTTCATTGTTGAAACAATAAAATAGACTTTTATTATAACACAGAGTATCCACCTAAACATTGTCCTTTTAGCTTCTTCGAGTTAAATATATGCACAGTTTTACAGTCTATAAACAGATCTGGAATAAAAGTTAATAAATGTCAAAATTTGCATTTCAAAAAATTCTTGCTGCATTTTAGGGAAGATCAATCTATGAACCTTTCAACATTATGTCAAATGAAATGCTAATTGTACCTTTAGGAATTTCAGAGACAGTGACAAGAAACTAAATGCTCTGTTCCTTTGCATCAGCAAGTCGAGGATAATTGTATATCTACTCTTGTGAACTTCTAAGAAAAAAAAAAGAAAAAAACTAAGAAAAAAGGGTTTTCTATTCTTTAACTCAGGAGGGTAAACTCTTTCAGCCACCCTCCATCAATCTACCTTCAAATAAAGTGTGTTAACATGTTGACAGTGGACAAATCACACAGTGCAGCATTTATTCATTTTATAATAGGTTTGTCAAATGAGCTTCAGTTAAAGAGATTTAGGAGTAAGAAAAATTTTCAGCCAGAAATAACCGACTTATTCCATTCAAAGTGATGTAAGGTTTAAAGGTGTACTTCTTAAAAGCCTAATCTTTATTAAAACGCACAATTTTTGAAGGCTAAGTCACAAAAATAAATACCAGGAGTCCAAAAAGTGCTTTTATTTTTCCCTACCCTTAAGATAAAGCACTAATACATCCCTTCCCTATTCTGTAATAAATCTTAGCCCTGTATCTCTAAGAGATACAAATTATCCTCTATACTGTCTTACAAGTGTGAGTATAGATTGAACCAATGAGCAATGTTATCTAGGAAATAGCACTTAGTGTAAGGTTCGTACCATTTTTTTGAACATTATCCTATTTGTGGCACTGTCTTCATTTCAGAGTCAGGCTGCTGAAATATTGGGTGGACCTACAGAGCAGTGAAAAACAAAGGTCCATGCAAGAGAAAAGCAGCTCGTGTTGTTAACCTGCGACATTTGGTCACCTCTCACCACTTTCAAAGTAAAAATAGGCATTTTCACCTTCTTCCAATACCATTATAGATAGTCTTGAGTCAAAAGCAAAGATTGCACCAGTCCACATTTCTGGATCCCTACACTGTCTGTAGATAGGCATTAGGAACACGAGGCAAAACCACTTCTAATGTTTAAAAGATCACTTGCAAAGTATATTGCAAGGGTCCTTTTCAGGCTCATCCTGGACAGCTCATTTTTGACTCTGCTGCTCATAGGAAAAAAAAAACCCCTGAGCATTCTTATACAACAGTCACAATTTGATTTAATAAAATATTTGTTTTAAAACATTCAGATGAGAATAGTACACATTTCTTGCTTTACTACGTGAAGCTACTTTATTTTATATAAACTGGAAATTGTCTAAAAATTACATTTTGTGTCTTAATTTTACTCCACAGATTTTGTACTTTAATTTATGGGTGTTTTATTTCTAATCCTGTTAATCCTTCATAAAACTGGGAACTGTCTGCAAGTCAACAAAAATAAAAATATATTTAATAAAAGTATGTAAGTAAAGTAGCAGAGACAGTGATAAACACTATCACAAAACAGTATCGACTTAGTTCAGATGTCAAAAATTTCACTGTAGTGAGGAGTTCTTTGTCATGGCTCATTATGAGCATCCTTTTGTACACGTGACTTGTATGACTGGAAATGAATTTGTTTAATTCCTGGGTATGAAACAGTACACCTTTCGTGGCAATGGAACAACAGGGGATAAAATAGCCTATGTCTGTTTTTTGACAAAGTTTGATATACAGGAGTAGTTTTCAGGCATATGTATATATATTATGAACAATTGGTCCAGTAACAAGAAAACATAATATATTATACGTCACAATGTTTTACAGAAATTTCCCAACTCTCTCTAATACGTGCAATTCCCTTTGAGCAAGTTTCTCAGGACAAGCTTTGTTATTAATCATCCTAATTCTGTTCATGTTTTGTTACATTGGGGAAAATAGTTGTACAGTGGACAAGTATCCTACTAAACAAAGGCTCATCTTTTTCTTAAGAGTCAAAACAGAAGGCTAATAAAGACCATTTAAAATAAAAGGGCCCATTACTCCTCAGTTTTATATGAGCTTACATGCTTTCATTGTGCAGAGTGTGTTATTAATTTCACATGCCAGATTCATAGGTTTCTGCAATATCAGGTTTGATGTATTCATTATCGGCACTCAGTACATTAATTCACGCTGAAGTCCGGTAAATCAAAATTATACCATCTGGCTTCCTGTTCTTAATGATGAATTTGATGTAGGGGTGATTAAGATTGTTAGGCTTTTGAATTTTAATGTAAAAATTAGGGGATTAAAAAGGCATTTAGAAATGACCAATAGTTAGAATAAACTTACTGACAGGATCTAATTTGTGTACTTGCTAGTAAAGCTCCATTTTAATTAGCAGCCACACTCTTTCAGCACAAGCTCAAAGAGACAGAAGTTTAGTGATTAAGAAGATGAAGCTGTTAAATTGATAAATTGACCTTGAAATACTTGTAACTGTGGGGGATGGCCCAGTAACTCAAATTGTTAGTGTGTTGTATCGCCACATGGGATACTGAGTCTAAGATTGACCCCTGAAACAAAACTTTGCTCTTCCTTTCCTTCTTCTTCTTTTTTTTTTTTTGGTGGTGGGTGATTAGATGACCAATTCATTTCGGGGTTGGCTGTGGGGAACGGAGGAACAGAGAGATAAACAAATGCAAAACCTGCAGACCTGTGGGCTGGCACTGTAACAGTAGGAAGGTAAAGATTTCATCACTGTTTCAGAACTCCTTGGCAGATGACAATTGAACACTGTGTCTAAACTTGAAAGCATTGTATTGGTCTTCTTGGTTCCCTGCTGTAAGGATGTTAGCCGCATGCCTGAGATCCGGGAGGAAGACACCCAAGGAGTGAGTTAACTCAGGAAATCCAAGGCACAGCCACCAATATTTTCCCTTTTGTGCCCTATTTCATTATGCCAGCAAACTCCATATCCTTTTGCACCATGGTTCAGAAGAAATATGGAAATGGAAACATTCTAAATATCTACAACACTGAGCATGTATATAACATACAGCCACGGCACTCAAACTTGACATGATATTTCTTTTAATTGAAAGACCAATCTGACATGGATGTTCCTTTGACAGTTAAAATTACCTCTGATTTTAACAAAAGCATTTGAAATGTTACACTGAACTCATTACACATTTTCTGCATAAAGAAGTTTAATAGTTAAAACAAGTTAAGAAAGAACAGACACTTAATGTAAAATGTTATTAGAATAATATAAAGAAACATCCTCATTTTTTTCAAAGACATAAAGCTAAAAGTGCAAGAAGCTGTACAATAGAAAAGAAAGCTTGAAAATAAAATTATTTCCTGAGAAGAGAAAAAAAATGCACTACCTTGTGCAGTCTCATAAAATGCAATGCTTTAGTTCCTGTGAAATTAATAAAGGTAGTCAGTAATGCGCTGAAATAAAATACAGGCAGAATGACTTACATCAGAAAACAAGTACATCTGTACATATCAACAATTTGAAGGATTCTGATCCCTGGCAAGTCAAGGAATATTTTAAATCTTATATTTTAGAGGAAATCGAATCTTGACTAACCGCTGCAATTTATGTCATTTTAAATAAGATATATTTGAATAAGTATATTTTTCATGCCCTAAAAAGACTGATGTCTTCTTTTATAAGCTCATCCTGTGACACACTTGAGTAGGTAGGTATATTGATTTTTTTTTCTTTTTCTGATGGCAATGAAGTGTAAATGGAAAATATCAGACTTGGCAATCACTTAAACCATGTGAAAATTTCAGAGTGAAGGCTATTAGAGTCACTTTGTGATCTCCCCAGATGACCAGAGCGGGGGAGGAAAAAAAAAAACATTTCTACATTTCTTCAGATCCTTTGTGTGACAGCTAAGGAGAATAACATTCTTTCTAATACGCCAGTTTTCGTCTCTAGTTGAGAATAACCTCAGTGCTTTCTTATGTCACTGGCTGAGAGAAGATGAAAGACCCAGCCTTGTGTAAATGGCTTTGTCTAACCATCAGTCTTTAGCTCTGCATGGCAGCTGTACTATTGACATTAGCTTGTGCACTGGGTGAAATTGAAGTGAGTTAAATGTGACCTTGGCTTAGTTGTTGAAGTAGAAATGAACTCTACTGGGAGTGAAAAAAAATAAGACCAGTTTCTCTAACTTCATTTTTTCTTTAATGAGTTTAACAGCACTCTTAGGATTTGATACATTTTGTAAAAACGCCTTTATTTCCTTTTCTATTATATACTAAGTAATCAGCATTTAGTAAGGTTAGCATGCCCTTTTGTCACAAAATCCTTGTTGCAGGTATTTATATGCCATATACTAAAAAATGGCACATTTATCCCCCCTTATTGATTAGAACTCTTAAATATGGATGAAAAACTTTCATGCATTCCTGTTCATTGACTTGAATAACAAATACTGGGCCACTGAAACAGTTTTAAATGCCCAGCGTTTCTGATAACATTGCATTGTCCACTGGGTTGCGTGTGCCTCCACAGAGCAACCTGCTGGTAAGTGGTGTGCAGTGAACATGTGAGACCTGCAGGTAGAGGAGCTATGCTGAAATGCTTCAAGACGGTGCCTCCTTTGTTTTCAGGTGCAATAGATGGGAGTGTTTGTATAAAAAAATAAGATTATATTTTTAGGTGGAGACAATAAGAAAGTCTTTGACATTTCATTTCTGTTTTGAACACTCCTAACTCATATATTCATATATATGTTAATTATACATTTTATGTGCCCATATGTGTGTGTGTGTTGATATGTGTGTATATATGTGTATAGGTGAGAGCAATGTTTGTCTATATATGTATTATTTTAGCTTATAGTAATACATGAGCAATTAGACACTTCAAGTTCAGTTCTTATCATCAAATTTATCAAAGAAGCTTATGATGGGAATATTTTAATTAGCCTATTTAATGCAACTTCAGCAAGCACAATCTAAAGGTACACGGTGTAGTTCACAGTTCACCTATCATGCATTTCTATGACTGCCCTAGAGTGGTAGCACAGTTAGTTCATGGGACTTGCACTTATGGCTTCTTACTTTAATCATCTTTGTACTAGTTCAGTGCTCCAAAATTTGTATTCACCCTGACTGTTTTGGGTGAAATAGTGGCTCCCCCAAATACCCACATGCTAATCCCCAGAATAGATACCCAAAGTGACAAAGGGAATTTGTCAACGTGATCAAGATAAGGATCTTGAGATAATAAAATTGTCTGAATTATCTGGGTGGATCCAGTGTATCCACAAGGGTCCTTTTCGCAGAGGGAATAAGAGAGGCAGAGGGTCAGAGTCACAGAGACCGGGATGTGACAAGAGAAGCGAAGGCCAGTGAGGCAATGTGATGAGCCAAGGAATTCCTTCAGCTTCTAGAAGCTGAAAAAGACTGGGAGGAAAATAGATTCTTACTTTGAGTTTCCAGGAAGAACACAGCCCTGCCGAAAGAAAATGTGACCACAGGCAGGTCAACATGGTGGGAACAGAGAGGTGGGTGAGGTCTGAACTTGGGTAAGGTGTTGTGGGAAGATGGCAGGGTGGACAGCTGGCCAGATGCCATTACGCTCAGAGCAGAGGATCAGTTTGGGTTAGAGCGAGGCCTGTGAGGCAAATTGAAAGGACGATGGACAAGGAGCTTTGTGACTGACCCCAGCCTGATGGCAGCTGACTCATTCCAGGGCCGCCCAGGAGAATAAGCATGAATTTTTTAAAAGAGCTAAAACTAGAAAAAGTCACAGTGCTTGTGCTGGTATTTGCTTACAAGGTATATTATGAACTTAGAGATAGAATCTGATTAGGTCTGGAGTGAAGCACTTCCTCATGGGCCATGCTGTATCTTTAGAGCATCTATAGTCAGAAGAGCTTACCCAGGCTCACCCAGCTGTGCTCTTGGCTGAGGAGTGCAGGCTCAGTGAGATGCTTTAGGCATCATGAACAAAGCAACAGACTTTGGACTGTTAAGGAGGATATATCACATAGGAACTCCAACACCGCCCATTTGTGGGCAGGTGCATGCTTGAAAAAGTAAGTTGTCTAACCTCCAAGACTCACTTTTCTATTCTACTAAGTAGGGTCAATGATGCCTATTTCATAGGATTTTTTTATTGGGTTAAAAGACACAAGTCTACAAGAGCATGTAACAACACCTGGCTTGGAGAAGGTGGTCGGGTACAGAAGGGCTATGAGCATTTTGAATTATCGGTGTGGCCTGAAGATGGCCTTTCTCCGTATGTGCCTTGAGCTTCTCCTCAACTTTCCAGTCTTTATTCATCTTGCTTCCTCCCTCATCATCTCCCTGTGTCTAGCATTCTGAAGACTTGCTAAAAATATCCATATTACCTGATTCCTTCCTTGAATTTCTTAGAACAGAATCATATTTACATCATTTTCCTGAATCTCATTGATGGTCTGCAATCTCTTCCCTTTCAAAGGTGATTTTAGTTTTGGGGGAAAGCCAGAAGTCACAGGGCACCAAATCTGGGCTGTACAGGGACTGAGTCACCTGGGTGATTTGATGTTTTGCCAAAAATCTCTACACAAGATGTGCTACATGAGCAGGAACATTGTCATGATGAAGCTAACAATCACCAATTGCCCATGGCTGTGGCCTTCTAAATTATCTGGATAGTTTCCATGGAGGAATGTTCAAACTTAAAGCAAAATACAAAATTTGATGGAGATTCATTGCTCTACTCGCTCAGTCATTTTGAATGTGATGGTCACACAGTACACATGCTCACTCAGTAGTGTCTACTACCCCCACTGACTAGTACAGTGAAGTTGTCATTGTTCACCCATGTGCATTCCAGTTCACTCTCCTTGGCTGCCAAGTTGCATCCATGTTGTGCAAACTGCTCTTGTTATATTAACAATGGCTGGACTTTTTGTGGACAGACCATATCTATATCCATATATATGTATATTTCTATATATATCCGTGTGTGTGTGTATATATATATATATATATCTTTTCTGAAAATTCATTAAAATAAGTTGAATGTATAATTGTTTTTAAAAAGGGAATATATTACTAGGGTGCCAAATTTTAAAGACTTGAATTTAAAATGGAACTACATATGACTCATGTAATTGTCTCAACATTAGGCTGACATTAATTTAGATGCACATTTATCATGTGAATGGAAGAAATGAAAATTTTTTTCAACCACCATGCCATATTTGCATTGTGTGAGGGGTCACTGTAATTATCTTTCAGCTGGCCAGGGCAAATCCCATCCCTGGAGACTCTGAAGGAGGGCTTAGAGAGGGTATCAGAACAACTGTGGGGCGTTCTGAATTGCAGCCCTTCCCATCCAGACTCTGATAAACTCCGTCAAGAGAAGAAATGTCTGCTCTCTCCCAGTTGAGGAGAACCAGGAATGTTCAGAGGCATATTCCAAATTGTTCCCCTTCCCAAAAGAAATGATTAAATGCCTTCTTGGAACAGTGCCTTTACTTCTGGTTTGGAGAATAATCTCCCCCAGTGACTCACTGCTCCTGATGAAGTATGCCGGCACCTTGCTCGTGTGCTGGTAGGGAAAGCTGGCTGGGAACCGAGTTGGTAGCCAAGCATTCTTAAGTCCTAAAAATTGCCCATGAAGTCACTATAAGAGTTGGGGAAAAATGTGTTCTTTTAACATACGTATAGTAGTATGCGACACAACGATGCCCATTATGGACACATCTGTTACAAATACAGACATGCAATTTTTAAGCATCCAGTGGAGTTAACATCCACATACACTCACATAGACACACAATGGAATATAAACAGACATTAAAATTTAATGACATCAAGAAACCACACTGGGCACTTTCATGTGTACTCTCTTAATATGAATTTTATTCTGCCTTGGTAGCTAGTATCACTCCCATTTACTAGATAAAAAGAATGTCTGACTGCCTTATTTGTGCAGCTATAAGGTGGCAAAGAGAAGATCCTGGTTCTAGGGTTTGGATTCAGGTTGTTGCTTTTAGAAGTTAAAGGAAAGCCTCAAAGAAAACATAGGGACATTTAAAGTGCTGTGGAAGAGAACCTAGTAGAAAGTCCAGCCATCAGATGGAGCAAGATTTCCCGGGAGAATGAAGAGCAACCCTACGTGGACATCTGTGTAAATCTAGCAAGACAGGGATGAAGCAGGATATGGACATAGCAAGAAAAGAGACAAACTGGAAAGAACATAATAGGAAATGCAGGAATGCTGAAGTCATCATCACAGAAGTTCTCTAGTTCTGAAGTGGGCTGTTAGGTCTGAACCCATCTCTCTGGCGACCTTGGTCACTCACACTCTCCAGGACCTACCACGAGTGAACAGAACAGAGATAATAAGCACCCACATCAGAGAAAAAAAAAAAACATTTAACACAGTGTCTGGTATCTGCTACACACTTAATATATAGTACTCCTTGTGGGCAAGTGAGCAGGGAGCAGACCAATCTGCCTCTCACACACAGACAGGCTTGCAGTCACTTGTGTAAGGCAGGGTGGGAAGAATTTTGATAGAGGTCTAAGAAAAAGGCAAACACTCAGTTACTGAAACCAGAGTGCTATGTGTTTGACTCGATGCTGAGTCACCTGAACAGCTAAACTGGGCCTTCCATCCTGTGGCAGTGAGTGGCCCCATCACCTGGGGGTGAAACCGACCTGTTTAGAGTGTCAAACAGTCCCAAATATGAGCAGAGAGTACAGGTGTCCAGGGTGTTTGAAAGGGACAGGTAGGTCATTGAGAATATGAAACTCTGGGACATTTCTCTCAAAAGATTTTGGAAAATAACCAAACTTAAAATTACACCAACCTACATAATTGTAAACAAATTTTAGTGCCTGTTAGTGGCAGAGGAACAGTGCTGTGTTTCTTGCTATGGGTCCTGCTTTCCAAGTAAATAAAAATTGGTACCTGTGTAAAGCAAACGACCCTTCTGTCAGGCCTAGCTGAGTCATTCTGCTATCCGGAAGACTGTGGGCACAGCATGGCAAAGGTGCTGTCACCCTGAGGGTCTGCACTGAACTGAGGCTGTCCCTGGACTGTGCAGGGTTTCCCTGAGGAGGGGGTCAAAGGGCTCTCTGGATATGCAGACACTGGGCCAACAGCCGCAGTCCCCTCCCTGCACATGCGTCTTACTTGTTCTAATCTGCTTTTTGTTGTCCCTTATTTATTGTCAGGTTCTGATGCACTATATAATTTTGTTCCCATTTCTGTCTATCCTCTCCCACTGGAGTGTTTGCATCACAAGGGCAGGGATATCGGTCACTCTGTTTGCTCGCATGTCTCTAGCTCACAGGAGAATGCCTGGAGTGGGGGCAGCTCAGTGAATGCGAGGGGTCTGGCTGCCTGACCACCTGGGGGAGTGGCACGGCCTCGGTGTGAACATCTGCCCAGGGTTTGCTCTGACTCCAGAGCCCCTCTGACCTGCACCTTGTTGTTTATTAATTTCTTACTTACAGAAAAGCAGCAAAAGTAGTTCAAAGAATCACTGCATATTCTTTACCCTTATTTCCCAAATGATTTATCATATTCATCTTATCATCCCCCCACCATCTCTCTCTCCCCAGCCTCTAAACACACAAGAATTAGTTTTAGTGGTAGGGGGGCTGAGTAAAAAAGGTGAAGGAATTAAGAAAAAACCAACCCTCACAGACAGACAGACAGACAGACAACAGTACGGTCATTACCAGAGGGAAAGGCAGGGAGGGGATGCAGGGGAGGGTACAGAGGGGGTAAGCAGTGATGGAAAGAGACATGGCTTGCGGTGGTGAACACACAGCACATTATATAGATGTTGTATATAGAATTGCACACCCTAACCTTGCATAATTTTTTAACCAATGAAATCCCAATTCATTCAATTAAAAAAGAATTAGTTTTTAGCAACACTTTAGAGTAAGTTGTAGACACGATGCCTCTTTACTCCTATATGTTTTCTGTGTATTTCCTAAAATCAAGTCTACAATCTCAGTACAGCTCAAAATCAAGAAATTAATATTGACACAATATGATTTTTAATTAACTAAGCGTAGTCAAACTTTTCCAATTATTTTTTCATCTCTCAGACCCAGGACTATACCCAAGGTCATACACTACATATAATTGCCCTGTCTCTTTAGCATCTTTTGATCTGGGGCAGTCTGTAAGAAATTCTGTATTGTTCTTGAAGCATGTGGCCATTTTCTAGGGCTCCTCATTTTGGGCTGATCTGATGCACACTCCTGACTGAATTCAGGTTATGCATTTTCGGCAAGAATATCTTAAAAGCAAAATTGTGTCCTGCTCATTGTATTCTAGCAGAAGACACATGGTGTCTTTTTTGTCCCTTTAACACCGATTACTTGGTAAAGGTGGTATCGACCAGGTTTCACAACTAAAATGTTTTTATTCGTCCCTTCAGGGGAGATAACGTGAGACTCTCTAAACTTTTGGCTTCCCGTAATACTCTCCCTCTTTGTTTTTGGAAGGTTCTATCTATGTGTCTTTTCTGTGAAAGTTTTAACCAAGAGCTGGTTTCTTGCTATCTGGGCTTAGTGATCTAAGGATAAATTGTCCCTGAAGTCATCATTTATATAAACCTAGTTTAACTCACCTTCTCATCTCGTACAGCCTCTTAGTGTTATGGGTGGAACATTGGATGCCCCTTAAAATAAAGGAATTTGTGTGAGAGTGGAAAATTTCAAGAATATTACTCATGATACCAGATAATTGGGATCACATACACGAATATTTTTGTTTGGGCAAAAAGACTGTTTTTATTCTTGGGAAACATTAAATAAAATTCTAAGTTTGAACAATATTTTTGGAGACAAAGGTGAACAACAGAGAGGACTCTATAAAAAAGGTTTTGGACTACACTTTGAAACATTCCTTTTCTCACTCTTCTCTTATAAGGAAACTGCCTTGATGGTAACTGCTTTGGCACAAGAGGAAACACAGGTGCGTGAGCTGTTTGATAGAAAACATTCTCCAGTCAAATGCTGAAAGATGTGAAGAAATCACTCTTGAAAGTAAAAACTTAGAGTTTTCACAGCAGTTGTCACATAGAAGCAATCTAATCCCATTAGTTGTTTGTTCATTTTTAATTACAAAAAAATTGATATCCAAGTTGATCACCATTAGCCACTGCACTAATTAGGCAAGAAATAGTTGGTGGCTCACGAATTGAAATTCTCTCCCTGCAGTTCTCTGCAAAGTTGCCGTCTCCCTATCATCTTGGCTCTGTGACTGAACATAGGTGCCAAGATATTTCTCTGTGTCTTGGTTTCCTCGTAATTAAAATGGAGGTGTTAGTAAAAGTTTCGACATTGTGAGATTGGAGTGAGAAATAAATGAGTTCATTTATATAATGTTCTTAGAACAGTGCCTAGACCCGAGTAAATGCCAGGTACAGGTTTACGTGAATGTGTCAGGGGGTTCTAAGACCACCCCCAGATTTGATTTCACTAGGAGCCCTTCCAGGACTCAGCATATAGTCAGAGCCATGACCTTGAGTTACTACAGTGAAAGGATACAAAGAAAAGTTATCAAAGGGAAAGGCGCTTTGGGTAAAGTCCAGAGGAAACCAGACAGACATTAAGCTCCCAAGAGTTCTCTTAGAGCAGAGTGACAGGACACACTTAAGTTCCCCAGTGATGAGTTGTGACAACATGTGGGAAGTATTGGCAACCAGGAAAGCTAATTAGACACTCGGTGCCCAGGGTCTTTTGCTGGGGGCTGATCAGATAGGCACCTTCTGCCAAATACACACCAAATTCTAGACTCCCAAAGAGAAAGCAGGTGTTCAGCACAAACCCATTGTTTGTACAAACTGTTTAGGCACTGTGAGCAATTCTCGTCAGTTAAGGTTTTTGAAACCTTCCCGATATTCAAATTCTCAGATGCTCACCAAAGACCAACCTTACAAATAGAACTTTCTAAGGACAGGGGCCTACTATGTTAATTCTTTTCCACACAATTAGATATTGCTATCATAATGTGCCTTAGATGCATAAATCAAATTGGCTGATAGGTACCAAAACCAGAATCGATTGCATACTATCAGATATTGCTGCTAGACAATGACTTCATGAAAACCTTTCCCATGTACTATGAAACCAGGATGATATAATTATTACTTTCTAAAATAAGATAAGGCACATTTTTTAAGGAAAAAATAAGCTATGCTTCCAGGCAGGTTGATTTTAATTCCTCAGTTTCTTGCTCTTATATATCAAATTTTCCAGTTGTACTATCCACACCCCCTTTAAAAACAAGCTCGACTTAGAACTCAGAATAGATACTTGTTAAATGCTTTCAGATTAAAAAAGTAAGGTGAGAGCTGCAGTATGGATAATGCCAATGGAGATGCTCCAGGGTCACCTGGAAAGGTGACTGGAAAGACTCAGGCATTGATATCTGATAATACCTAGGAGACTTACTAACAAGCATGTACTGAGAATCTCCACACAAAGAACCCAACTCTTGCTTACATGCTGACAAAATGAAGGGCCTTTATCACTCCTAAATTCTAAAAGAGGCATGTGGTCAGATGAGTTCATCAAACATTTACATAATGCCAGATTTGGGATAGACAATGAGGCCCTGACCTTGAGGGGTTTATAATCCTTGGGCTAGACATAGGTGTGTGATTTGCATACAATTTAGTAAGTATCATAAAAGTGTTGTTGAGAAGTCTCAGCGGAGAAGTTCCAAATGAAGGTATTTTGCTCCGTGAGCTTGAGCAAATCACTTCACCTCTCTGAGTTCAAGTTTCCCCATTTGTGAAAGATCATAGAAAGATTTCAGTTAAGAAAAGTCTTCTGTCCCACTCCTTAGAATTTACAAAGTTGGTAACGGTGGATGAGGTGGCTATGATGTCGTATATTACTTATCAAAAACAATTAAAAATATAATCTTAAAATTTTAGGATGTTTGAAATATTAAGAATGTTTATACTATACAAATCTTGCTCTGGAAATGAAGGTATTAAAAATCATTTCTTTGACCTTAGAAATACTCCAAAAGTAATAGGATTAATATATATATATGTCTGTGGTGGCAAGGGTGGCAAAAATTGTGATTTTTTTCTACCCAAATATAATTTTAAAGTAAAAACTGTTCTAAAATTAATTTTTTCTTCCTTGCTTTATTCAAAACAACTGGAATAGCCAGTTGGTTTCTGAACCTGTAACAGACCAGGTAGTTCCACGAGGTAAAGAAGGAACCCTTAAATCACTGGCTTCAAACTTTATTGAAAAAGTCATTTAACAATTACTAAGCCATTAGTATGAAGTTTTAAACAGAAGCTCCAAAACATCTCTCACACAGTATTTAAAGATTTAACAAAATATCTTGGCTGAACAGAATTTTTGCCTTATAGGTTAAAAAAATCACAAGATGTCTAGAAAGCCCCATGGAAGGCTGAGAGAATTGATGTATGGGTATTAATTAGGTCTAAAGAAAGGGTGGAGCTGGGTGAAAGAGGTTATTATTTCTATTCTGCAGCAGAAATGAAGAGCTGTTATTATGCAACAAAGGATTATGCTTATTATGAAATAAAGTTTAATAGGCCCTCTCTCTTGAATTTACCAACATACACATGAGGTAGGCCTGAACGGAATTGTGGTTTTTAAAAAGCCATGTGGTAGTACCTGGTAAGGGATCGAATCACTGGGCATTCCACCCCGAATTCCTTCCCAACTATGATAGGGAAGCTCTCAAGCACATAAAAATGGCACATGTGAAGTTAATTGAATCATTGCCAGGAAAAAGAAGAATGCAAATGATGATTTCACACTTTGGAAAATATTATCTCTATGTCCATTTTATCACTAAATTTCTATGAAATGCTAATTTTAAGAGTCTAGAATAATGAAAAGGATCACATATTTGATATTATGATGTCAAATCACTTTAAAGAAGTGTTTAAGTAAATGCCTATTACAGAAGCCTGGGAATCCAAAGGAGGTGTTTTTAAGCCTGAGAAAAAATTGAGAGTATGTCTTTCTATTATTCTCCACTGTTATTTTTTCCATTAAGACAGTGTTATTTACTTGTCCCTTCATTGGTCCTCACATCTCTTGTTAATGGATTATATTGGAATTAAAGTATTTTTTTCAGATCACTAAAAAGCACTCCCTCATGATGGCTATTGGTTAAAAATAAAGTCAACCTCAGGGTGATCACTTTATAAGTTATACAGATGTCTAATTACTATTTTGTTTATTTGTATACCTGGAACTAATTTAATATTGTATGTGAACTGTAACTGAAAAATTAAAAGAAATAAAGTCAAAAGCCATAAACTCCTTTATATCATCTTATTTTAAATCTCATTTCCTAGTCTATCAGCTCGGAAACACTATGGAAACTACTCTTCAACTATGAAGTCCCACCAACATTTTTCATGATTCCTTGCATGTTTCATGATGTTCAACCTTCAAGGATGTTCTCAAGACCAATTTAAATAAATGAAATTAATTGTGGGACATCCTAAACTGATTCATATTCATTTTCTGAGTATCTTTACTATTGAAAAGGGTATTTGGGGTAAGAGATTCAGGCATTTGAAATCCAATGTCAACAATTACTAAAAAAGAATATTTAGCTAAGATAGCTTCCTGTCCATTAAATTAATAAACTTCTCACATCTGCTACCTAGGATATTTCCTAGTCAGCCATACCCAGTTAGGTCTCATAAGGTATTTATGATCACATAGATAATACATTCATGAAAGACATTATCTTTGACATCATGAGGAATTACCCAATAATACATTTAAGCTGTCTTTCCAGATTGGTTATGGAATTTTATATGTTCTACATCTTTATTTCTCCAATAGCTCAATATCATGTATCTCAGAAGATAATACTCATATGGACAATTTTTCTCAGCTAAGCCAGGAAATCTTTGTTAATGCTGTTGTTATGTCTCTGAATCTTAAGGCAAGAACAAAAATAATACAAAATTTTGAAAATAACACATCTATCTCTATCATTCTTATATAACACTGCCATCAAAATTGAGTTAGTAATCTTAAATCTTATCACCCTAATATTTCTTCATTGACTTCAGAATAAACTGTGAAACTTCATAGCAGCTGATTCACCAGTTTAGCCTACCTTTCTGGTGATACCTCCTTCTCCTTTCCTCATATGTCTACCTGTACCTGATGAAATTACAGATTACAAACAATTCGGTTTTGAATTTTAACAGAAAGAAGTTAAGTGTGATTTTCTGCATTGAGACAAGTTTAGAATATATCTATAAAAGTATATAATTTGTTTTTAAAAAGCTGTAAGAGAAGAAACAAAGTAACAGCACTGTACATCACAAATGATATACACACTAAAGTGAGAAGGGAAATGGACAAATCAGGATGTTCTGCTGGAAATCATCCTAGGTAGTAAATATGGAGTGGGCCCTGAGCAGGAAAAAGAAAGATTTCTCTTGTTTTCTGAGTTCTGAATTCCAAGGCAAAGCAGTATCTGAAGGTTCAGTAGATTGAGCTATTCTCCATAACTCATGAAGAAATTGGCAGAAATTCCAAGTTAGGTTTGGACTGGGTGAGGGTTGGTTCCTAAAGACAAACATTTCAAGTAACAGAGTAAATTCATATAAATATATATATAAATTATATATATATATATACTTTTAAAAATATTTTTCCCAAGTCCTTCTTAAATATTAAACTCTTGTCCTTGGAGGAATTAAAACTAGAGCCATGCCTATCTATGCTCAGGACAAATGACATCAACTTGGAGAAATCAATTATAAGAGAAGAGATCTGTAAGGGTGCTGGCTGCTGCAACCAGTGAGCACCAGGAAGGAGCTGTGCAAAACGAGAGCCTTATTTGGGTTTCCCAGAACTGTTTGAGGTAAGGTTTCTTAAAGAATACCAAACATATGGCATTTGTCTTTCACTGCCTGACTTATCTCACTTAACATAATGCTCTCCAGTTTCATTCATGCTGTTGTGAAGGGTAGGAGTTCCTTCCTCCTTTATTTCTGCTGCATAGATAACTTCTGTGCCTTTTGGCTAAGATCAAGTGTAGTACTTCTGCTGCATAGTATTCTAATTGTGTAAATGTACCACAGTTTTTTGATCCACTCATTTACTGAAGGACACTTACACTGTTTCTAGCACTTGCCTATTATAAATAATGTTGCTATGAACATTGGGGTGCATAGGTTCTTTTGAATTGGTGTTTCAGGATTCTTAGGGTATAATCCCAGCAGTGGATCACCTGTAGTGGAACAGAGTCAACAAAACAAACAAGAGAACAAAATAGAGCCAGAGACATGGAAATGTCTTGAAAAAACAAACTGACAATAACCAGAGGAGTGGGAGGAGAGAGATAATGAGGAAGAGAAGAGGATCAAGTCAAGGAACAAGTATCCATGGACAAGGACAACGGGGAGGGGGGAGCAGATTGAATGTGGGAGGTGGGGGTGGCTAGGGCAGAGGAGAGTAATGGGGGGGTGGGAAATGGAGACAACTGTAATTGAACAACAATAAAAAAAGAAAGAAAAAAAAGAATATCAAACATACTCATAAGACCTTGAGTTAATTTCTATTTGGTCTTCAAAGTAAAATTACTTAGCACTCCACCTGAACAAAAAACTCTGCCCCAGATCATCTACATTAGACTTTAAAAATCTAAACACGCTACTATTTATTACTTCTTATTTAGTATTTATCTGTATTTCATTATAATCTATACCACAGTAAATATTTTTAAATCTAGAATTATTAGAGAACTTTTCAACTTTATTATATATTTTATTTTCAATGTTTTGAAATGTCTTAAACAGCTATGCATACAGTCAACTTTCTATTAGTACAAAGAAGCAATCCTAGATACATTTTTCAAATTTATTGTCATTTAGTTTCTCTTTTTATAAAAGGAAAAAGTCCATCTCTTCATCCACAAGGTGGATGCTTTCGTCTGTATTATATTTTACATATTTCTCACTTCTTTCAGTATTTTGTGCCTTCAGTTATGCCCCTTTCTTTTATTTTTAACTATTTATTCTCACTGAATCATACCTCTCAGTTATATAAACATTCCTGCTTTGTCCATTAAAAAAAGACAAGAAAGACCTACCAGACATCTGCAGAACATACCAGCCAACAACAGCAGAATATATATTCATCTCAAGTGCCTGTGGACAATTCTCTAGAATAGATCATATATTGGATCATTAAATAACTCTCAACAGATTTAAGATTAAAATCATACAAAGTACCTTTTTGGACCATGAAGGAGTAAAGCTAGATAATAATGGAAATTAAACAACATAATCTTAATAATAAATGGATAAAAGAAGAAATTACAAGCAAAAGCAGAAAATACTTTCAGATGAATGAAAATGACACACAAGTTACCGAAGATTGAAAGCTTTCCCCTTAAGATCAGAAATACAACAAGGATGTCCACTCTTACCACTTATATTCAACATTGTACTGGAGATTCTAGGCAAGCCAATTAGTAAAGGAAAAGGAAATAGAGAGCATCTGTAAAGAAAGATTGGTAGTTGTCACAAATGAGTGATTCTTTTCTGTGATTATTTTCTTTTGTTTTCATTCATCATTACGTTTGAGATATTCTTGCATAACGTTATTTACAGGTATCATTCATTCACTTTCACTATAATACAATGAAAATAAATCATAATGGATTTACCCATTTAAGCACTGGCCAACATTATTGATTGCTTCCAATTATTTGCTATTACAAACAACATTGCTATGAAGATTCTTACACATATAACCTGGTACAAGAGGTCTGATGGGGTATTTTAAATAAGAGTCAAATTGCTGTGTCACAAGGGATGCATATGGTCAACCTTAGTTGGTGTGAAATAATAGAAACTGCCCTGTATTCCAGGCTCAGAGCTCCTGAAACCACTGTAATTTCCAAAGCGAAAAGAGCATGGGGAACATCTTTCGTCCTAATATTTGGTCTTTGATACAGAATTCTTAGGAATTCCCTGGGCGATGGGAGTGTCTTTTTTTTATAATAAGGGGGTTCCTGTTGGGCTCTTGGATAGCTTCAGAGAGACCAAATTATAATCAAAAGCTCAGAACTCTCAGCTCCACTGCCCATATTCCAGAAAGAGGGGAAGGGCTGAAGACTGAGTTAATAATGAAACCTCCTTAGAAATCTCAAAAACATAGAATTGAGAGAGCTTCTGGGCTGATGAATAAGAATTCATGTTCCTGTGGTGTGGCACACCCCAAATTTCACAGGGACAGAAGCTCTGCACTCCTCTGGGCCTGCCCTGTGTATTTCTTCATCTGACTGTTCATTCATTTGATATCCTTTGCAATAAACTGATAATCTAGTTAGTAAACTATTTTCCTGAGTTCTGTGAGCTGTTCAAATTAATTGAACCCAAGGAGGGGGGTGTAGGAAGCTCTGATTTATATGCAGTTAGAAGCATGGGTAACAACCTAGACCTGTGATTGGCACCTAAAATGTGTGTTTTTGGTGGGGTCAGTCTTGTGGGACTGAGCCCTTAAACCTGTGGGTTATGATGTCATCTCCAAGTAAACAATATCAGAACCAAAACAAATCGCAGGATACCCGGTTGGTGTTGCAGAATTGCTTGGTGTGAGGGGAAGAAACCCACAAACACAAATCTAGTGTTGTAAGTGTTGTGAGTGTGAGTAGAGGAAACTGAGTTTTTCCTAAACATTACTTAACAGCAAATTTGTTTTCAAAATTGGTTAGAGCAATTTACATTCTTTTCAGCAGTGTACATAGGAGAAGTTGACATTGCCATAATTTATGCCTGTAAGTAGAGTGTGAAATGGCATCACATTATAGTTTTACTTTGCATTTGCCTTTTGTCCTAATAAGATTGAGCATCTTTTTATACAAGCCCATTCATGTTTCTTCCTCTGTAGATGTCTGTCTATTCATGTCGTTTGACCATAATGCTATTTACTTGTTTATCTTTTTCTAATTCATAAGTAGTTTTTCATATTCATTATACTAATATTGTGCCAGTTACACTTGTCATAAATATTTTCTTCTAATATTTGACTTATTTACTCACTTTCAGGTGTCTTTTAGTTAGAATTTTAAAAATTTCAATATATTCCCATGTTTCTATTTTGTTTGTGCCTTATATTTTCTGCTTTAAGAAATCTTTTATTACTCAGGAAGGTATGTTCTTACAAAAGTTGTAAAAGTTTTAGCATTTCACACTGAATACCAGTCCATTTGGAACTCATTGTTATTTAGGGTATGCTGTGAGGATTTGTTTTATTTTCCTCATTGATAACCTATTGTTATCTAAACAATATTACTGAACAGACCATGCTTTCTCCAATGACCTATAACTCAAGTTCTAACTTTTTGGGGGGGACCTGGGTGCTCTCTTTGCCTGTCCCTTCACCAATACTGTGCTTTCAAATTTTTACAGCTTTAAAATGTGTTAAGTCCATCTCTACTTAGTTCTTTTCTAAGAGAGTTTAGTTCTTTAACATCCTAACTACATACTAAAATAACTTGCCAAGTTTCATAAAAAAAACTTTTTGGGATTTTGACTAGAATTGGTTTGAATCTATAGATAAGTACAGGGAGTTTTGACAGTTTCTTATTTATCAATAAGGTAAGTTTCTCCATTAATTTAGGCCCTCTTTCATGTTTCCCAACATATTTTTCTAATTTTCTCCAAATAAGAAATATGTTTCTAGGTACCTTATTTTTCTGTTCTAGCAAAAAGAAAATGGTATCTTTGTTAATTGCCAATTTTATTTTATTTATGGTGGTTTAAGGAAACACAATTGCCTTTGTAGCTCACAGCTGGAAAACTTGCAAGCCTCTCTTATTTCCTTTATTGATTTATAAATAGATTGAGGTTTTCTAATAGACTATCATATCATCAGTGGATAATAACTGCCTGTTTTTTTCTTTTCCAATTCTTATGCATTTTCTTTCTTATTAGTTGTGTTGGTGTCCTAGGGCTGTCGTAATAAATCACTATAGAGTTTTGGGCTTAAGGCAACAGAAATTTATTCTGTCATAGGTCTAGAAGCCAAAGGTTCGAAACAAAGGGGTTGGCTGGGCATGTTCCTCCTAAGGCTCTCAGAACTTCCTTCTGTTTTCCAGCTCCCGTGGACTCCTGGTGTTTGTGAGACGAGGGCAGAGTAACTCCAATCTCCTTCCAATCTCCATCTCCATCTTCACACAGCTTTCTGATCTCTATGTCTTCCTGTGTTTAAATCAACTTCCCCCGTTCTGCATGAAGACACCAGCCATTGGCTTTAGGGCTCACCCTAAATTCAGGCTACTTTCATATCGAGATCCTTAACTCATTACATGTGAAAATGTATTGTTTTAAAAACTTAGTTCTTGTCTAATACTTGTATATCTATGGGATCAATATGAGATCACACTGGGTCAGCGTTCCATTTGTCCCTTGGCTTCCACAAGCCTCCACTCTGAAGTGTAAGCCTGGAGGGTGTTTTGAGACCCCTAGTATCTGTGTCAGCTGAGAATCTCTCTCTCCAGGGCTCAGTTAATCTGGTGAATGGCCACAGGTTCATTCAGGGAAAGACTGGGGGAATGTGTGTCATATATACTTGTGACAGTGAATTAGGCTCATTGTCAAGGGGACCCAGTCTCCTCTTCAATCAATGCTGAGCCAGAAAAGTAGCTCTGATCTGAACCTTGATGACAGGCTCTGATTTTCCACTCCAGCAGCTGACTGCACCATTCACCTTGCTGACACTCAACACCTTTCTGGTTACACATGTCAAGGAGCACCCTTGCTGCTTATCCATGGAATCTCTAAGAACACCACAAACTCTCGGCTGTCACCTTAGATCCCTTCTGGTCAAGTCAACCAGTTGTCATTCTGGTCTTGTTGTCACTAATGGTAATTATATCCACCTTGACTTTCTTGGTTAATTTCCACAACCTGGCTTTTACCATTTGAATCATTATTCCAATAATGACTAAGTAATCCACTATCATGCACCACATGCTCCTCTCAGCTGTAGCCCCTGGAGGATAGTCATACCAAGTTTCCAAAAGAAATAGCTCTTTACCAGTACATTTCTTATTAACTTACTAAATTAGTGAGAATAATTTTTTGGATCCACCCGGGGAACCCAGGTGGTGAGTACTCTGATCTCATGTAGTAAGTCCATTTTAAAGTTGTCATTTCCCTGAGGCTTCTGATCCCTTTTCAACACTCTACCAAGGCAACTTCTAGGTCTCTACTTCATTGTCTTCAGCCAGAAACTGGTCCAGGCATTAAGGAGCCATCTAAGCATCATAAAGATCACAAGGCAAGACATTAACCCCTGAGTCATCCAGAGTACTCCCATGTCAGTTAACACCCTCCCTGATCTGCCACCCTTAAGTTTCACTCAGGGTCATGTTTCTGCCGCTCCTGCTGGTACACGTCTTATAATTTTGGGCTGTACATTCTACTTTGTTCCAGAAGAGAGGCAATATTTTTCTGTCTGGGCTATCCTGAGACCTGACCTGGGTGATTGGTCTAGAAGAAGTGGGAAAAGGTAGGACTAAGTCTTGAGGAACACATATACAACTTGTGAGGCACCTGCCCCAAATGAGGGCTTTCCAGGTTCTCTGAGTAAAGAAAACTAGTTCAAGGTTCAAAAGAATCCGTGGCTCAAGATTTTCTAGCTTCTTTAGCAAATGTGCACATGCCACTTGCGAAGAGTTGACTTACAGACCCTCTTACTTTCACAGCACATCTTGAGATGACTGTTGGTTAGCCTGAGTCTGCCATTTTCTTTTCTTTTCTTTCCTTTTCTTCTCTCTCCCCCTCCCTTCCTCCCTCCCTTCCTTCCTTCCTTTCTTTTTTGTTTTTAATATTTTATTTATTTTAGAGAGGGGAAGAGAGGGAGAAAGAGAGGGAAACAAACATCAACGTGTGGTTGCCTCTTGTGTGCCCCCTACTGGGTACCTGGCCCACAACACAGGCATGTGCCCTGACTGGGAGTCAAACTGGCTATCTTTGGTTTGCAAGCTGACACTCAGTCCACTGAACCACACCAGCCAAAGCCCTCCCTCCCTCCCTCCTTTCTTTCCTTCCTCCCTTCCTTCCTCTTTCTTTCTTTCAAGGCTTGTTAAGCAGATAATAAAAGCCAGCACACTCCATTCCTTGTAATTATCATTGCCCTCATCTTCCAAGTGCATTGGCACTGCATAAACTCCTACTGGCATTCCCTCTTTTCCTGCAAGTGAGAGCCTCAGTGCTTACAGTGCTACTGCATGCAGGAGTTGTCACCCTTTTCTCCTCAATGACAATTCCAGACTTTCTTCCTGAGGGCCTGGTTTTTAGGTTCTCAGCCTGGGTTCCTCTTTTGTCACAGAAAACAGGGTCTGGTTTCCTTCTCTTCCTCATAAAGCAAAACCCAAAGCACAGACTTGTACAAAGGGGGTTTGCATTAAGAGTTAGGAAGTTTGACCCTGGCGGGTGTAGCTCAGTGGATTGAGTGTGGGCCTGTGAACCAAAGGGTCATTGGTTTGATTCTCAGTCAGGGCACATGCCTGGGTTGCAGGCCAGGTCTCCAATGGGGAATGTGCAAGAGGCAACCACACATTAATATTTAAAAAAAAAGAGTTAGGAAGTTTGAAAGAGGAAGCTAATAAAAATCGATATCATGAATGTGGTTACTACTGTGGGCAGTTTGGATTTGATCATATTCAGACGTTCTGAGCAGCTTTTCTCCCCCAAGACATAAGAGAGAGGAGCATCTATTTACGAATTCCCATCCCTAGATGGTTAAAGTCTGCACTTTTCACACCTACATGTGAAAACATGCTAGGCAGGGATGTGCAGGCATCACACAGTTGGCAGCAGAGATGTGTGGGGAAGGAAGCAAGAGATGTTCAGCTAAGGTAGGGCATGTTCAGGTTGCAACCATTAAAAGCTGGTTACCACAGTGACAGTCAGAGTAAAAGGTGGGTCAAGCCAATATCCAGAAAAATGCATGGTGGTTCTGATGCATTTATTTAAAATTTAGAAATATACTTATTGTATCCTTTGTACCTGATAATCCCAACATTCACAGTGATAGCTAGCCAAATTCAGTATATTTTTGCTAACTTTCATTGATAATAACCTGTTATACCACGCGTTTAGTTATTTTAAATTGTGAGCTCTTGTTTTTTGAAAGCATTGGTAAGATAAAGGTAAATTTGAGGCTAGTGTTAAAAAAATTCCCTCTAGAGAAGCTATCAATTCTGCTCCACTAAATTTCTGTGGGCACTAACAATGAGGGGCTCCTATAAACCACATTTTTATGTGGGTGTCTTCTCTTTCAACAGAGCAATCATGTGATCTTCAACCCAATCATGTTTGGCAAGCTTATAGCTACAGTCTTATGGGACACTTTATTTCCCCCTTTTCTTGATCAGGAGCCAAGGTCAAGGTAGATAAGTATCTGTGGGAACTAACCATCTTTACCTAAATATCTCATAGAAACTTCAAAAACTTTATGCTTGACACTGCACTCACTCATTTCTTCACAAACCTGCTCTTCCTTCGGTATTCTGTATCTGCGTTAGTAAAACTCAACCCACGTAATCCTACCAGACTTTTAGAAACCACTCTGGCTCTTTCTCTCCATCTTCTCACCTCATCAGTTTTACCACTCACAACTACTGAGCTTGCCCACACTCTACTTTCCACTAACATGCCCCTATGGATTTAATTCAAGCTCCTAATACTTCTCTCCTGGACTATGAAAATAGCCTTATAAATAGCTACCATGTTTTCATATACTTTCCCAACTATTGTCCAGATTGTTGCCACAGTGCTATTTCTCACACCCAGTCTAGCCATAATACTTGCTTATTATCATTCTTCTTACAGAATACTGTGCACACAACTTAGAATGATCTGAAAGGTAATCCCTCACTTAGCCCCTGGGTTCCTCGCCTCTACTTTTTGGTCCATCCTCTTCACTGTGTTTGGAATGCCCTTTTCACACCTTATCTAACCTGAGGACTCTTAATATCCTTTGAAGCCTTTCCCTATAGCTTTAATAGGCAATTTCTCCTCTGGGCTCATTTCCCAGTTGTGGTATTACCTTTATTTTGGTGCTTTCCCTGTGTGGTGAAATGTATTCATTTGTTTCCTCCCCTAGGTTCCAAGAAAATACACACACACACACATATTTTGTAGCCCCAGCAAGTAGCAGAAGCAATGGATTATGTTATATTCAGTAATATAACTTACTGTGTTAAACGAATACAAGTATAAATGAATGGACTTAATATTTCCTGTGAGATGTAATGCTAAGCAAAGTACAACATTGTTACTATTCTAAGGGGAGAGGTAAATAACACAAGTTCACCTAAAATAAAGAATAATAAAAGTTGAAAATACTTTTCATGTTCAATTTTCATTCATATTTGTTTTGTACATATTTTCCAGGCTTTCATTTACATTTAAGAATATTAAATTTTCATTGGAAAAACCATCAGATAATAACACTTATTTCTTGAAAATTATCCAGTTTATTTTTTCAGAAATTGCAATTGATAGTACCTAATAGAAATAAACTTTGAATAATGTTTCACATTTATGTAAATTTAAACTATTTTACCTGGAGCAGAACAAGCAATAATGTTCTAGTGTAACTATAACATATCACAACATTGAATTTTTACTTCAGTTTCACAATACAGCTTTCAAATAGTTAACATAACTTGTGCATTAAAGTACGTTGAAGAATCTATATCTTGTAATAAGGATAACGAGATAAAGCAATAATAAAAATATATGAGGTACTAAAAGTGGTATATAGATTCAGAAGAATAAAGAAGATATAGGGAAGTGAAATATACACAATATATTATATACTATATATTACTATAAAATAAACAGGAGATGAAAATATCAATGGATATAAAATAATATGAAATAAACTCATCGTTTGACCTTAGGAGATGCAATTAAGTTTCTCACAAAGGTGGTTATTTCATATGTGAAATATAAGCACATATACTATATAAAGCATAAACACATATGTGCATATATATTTAATATGTCAGTCAGCATTATATTAAGAAACATATTCCTTCACAATATAATACTGTTGAAGTTTCATTAATGAACCCAGGTAGGATATGACCACATCCCACCCAACACTGCTTATTCCCTTTTTATTGTTTCATTTTTTCCAAAGCATTTTTGCTTTTCCAAAATGCTATACAATTTACAGCTATATAATTCCTCTCTCTTCCATCTAGAATTGAAGCTCTGAGAGCTTACAAAGTAGATAATTAATATTTGCTGAATAAATGACAGGTCATTTCCAATCAGTCTTTAGTCTAGGCTTACTATGTGGCTACATTACTCTCCCTGCTAGCATTGCTTACCTTTCTACTAAATTGGGAAGGGCAAGGAAAACCATATATGGATGTACAGTTATTTATATTGTGCATAAATTAATATATAACAAATTAATATATAATTATGTGAATGTTAGATATTACTATATAATTAATTGTTACAATTGCATAGAGTAGAAGACACAATATTTATTTCTCATATTTTTAAACAAAAAGAAGCTATGACTATAGTAAGTGCAGTTGACTTGGCCAGGTATTTGTAGGGTTCTAATGAAAATCACCACTTACTTCTTATGTACTTAATTGTCAATTTGAAACGGGCAGGATGAAAGGCTTCATACAGCACCCTCCATTTAGGAAACTCACTGAAATTGATATCCATTTACTTGAAGGAATTACATTAACTATATTCTAAAAGGGATCACAGAATTATGTTAAGGATTATTTCCAACTGCTTACTCTTAATTGATTCTGTATTAGAAATGGAAAATAAAGAGGACAGAAACACCATCCAACATTTTACCAATTAGACCATACTACCCAAGAGAAAATTAAAAACACTCATTTCTTTTATGTTTTTAATCCATTAAAAGCAGTATTACCATTCAGACATTCAAAATCAGCAGTCAAGCAATTCTTTATATTTAAAAAGAAAGCCTTTTGAAGCTCTTTCTATAAATTAATTCTTGTTATCAAAATAGAAATTTCTAAATGTTTAGGAAAATGTTCCCCACTTGTTTTCTTCAAAACACCACTATCCCGTGAAAAACTAGTGTCCATAAGATACTAACCGAGCTTTAAAAAGTATTTTTGGTCAAATAGTTTAGAGAAACTTGGATTAAGTATATTTCAATACATTTTTAATTGAAGACTGTGTAACATCCTGTCCAAGCTTACTTGTCATAATTGCCCTATGGATACTCCCTCCTCACCCCCCAAACACAGGGATCGACTACCTTGGGAACACATGGTCAAAAACTGCAGGATCAGTAACTGTTTCATGGTTATATTTCCATGGAGCTCTTGCTTAAACTAAGAAGAATAGTTTAAGACAATAAATATAAAAGGCAGTAGTTTGCAAATTACATATTCTTTATTTCACATGTGGTCAGAACAGAAAGGAAAGGAATTTGAATTATAGTAGAAGGAATTTTTAATGGCTATGAAAAATGAATGAAAGTCATTACTTACAATTGGTATCAACAGAACTTATGCAGAAGATTTTAAAATTGGGCTATGAAAGAGTAGGTGATAACAATACTGACTTTTGGCTAGTTCATGGAAGAAAAATTCTGCACTGATGGTTGGAGTGTAAACTAGTGCAAAGTCCTGGGAGAGAAATGGACAATATTTAATAATATTGAGGATGTGCCTTCCCTTCAAGTTCCCTGCTGGGAATACACTGTGATGCTCTTTTGTATATGCACAAGCAAACTTTTACAAGAAAGCCCTTTTCAGCCTTATTTATAACAGTGAAATCTTTGAAAAAATCCACATTTTCATCACCATAAAGATGGATATATACATTGAAAAATTGTGATATAATGGAATACTATTTAGCATGGGCTTAGAGCTCAATTTTCTGTCATTCCATAAGCTCACATGTATAATGTTTGGTACAAGCATATTGCATATGGATGCATAGTGTAATGCTTTAATACAGTTTTGGAATATGCAAAATGATGCTGCAATATGTAATAAAAGATATATATATGTGATAAAATGTAAACACATCAATAAAAATGATAAACACCAAATTCAAGATGATGAATACCTCTTGGAAAGACAGCAAATGCAATCAGGGGGCAATAAACCAAAGTGTTCATCTATATTTGTAACATTTTATTTCTTATGCTATGTGATAGTTCCAAGGTGTTCTTAAATAAACACCTTTTTATATTTTGCCTGAAATATGTAAAAATTTAATAAAATAAAAAGACATTTAGCTGAAGCTTGTATTGGGGAAGAGGTATACAAGTAGAAAACCTTTCAATGATATAGTATGTCTAATACTTTAATAAAATTTTAGTAACTTAGAAATGTCATTTTTTAAAGAAAGAACTGTTGTGGTTTTTATTTTTTTAAAGTAATTCTTTATTTTTAGTATTATTATTTTTATCTTTTTTTATTTATTTTTATTTTTTTATTTATTCACTTTTAGAGAGAGAAGGGAGGGATGGAGAGAGAAAGATAGAGAGATAGAGAGAGAGAGAGAGAGAGAGAGAGGGAGAAACATCAATGTGCGGTTGCTGGGGGTTATGGCCTGCAACCCAAGCATGTACCCTGGCTGGGAATCGAACCTGCGACACTTTGGTTCACAGCTCATGCTGAATCCACTGAGCTACGCCAGCCAGGGCTTCTGTTGTGGTTTTTAATGAAATGATTTATAAATATAAATAAATAATTCATATATTAGTCTTTCCAGAAGGTATCCAGTCATGTAATATGAAAAATAAAGACTTTTATTGGAGAAGATACAAGATACAAGAAACATTGTACATAGGACAATGATGCCTCAGTGCCCTTCAAAATAAGTACCTTGGGACCTCACACAGTTCTTCTGATTGCCATCAGCTGTCTAGTGGTATTTTCCTGAATTTCATAGATGGTCTGAAATAGCTTCCCTTTCAAAGGTTATCTTGGTTTTGGGAAAAGCCAGAAGTCACAGGGTGCCAAATCTGGGCTGTAGGGAGGTTGAGTCACTTGACTAAATTGATGTTTCACCAGAAATCTCTGCATGAGACATGATGAATGAACAGGGGAATGAACAGAACCTGACAATCAGCAGTTGCCCATAGCTGCAGTCTTCTGAATCATCTGAATAGTGTCCATGGAGGAATGTTCACGCTTACTGCAAAATCTTATGCAGATTCATTGCTCTACTCACTGGATCATTTTGAATACTATGGCCACACAGTACACATGCTCACTCAGCAGCGTCTACCACCCCCACTGACTAGAACAGTGAAGTTGTCATTATTCACACATGTGCATTCCAGTCCACTCTCCTTGACTGCCAAGTTACATCTGTGTAGCTCAAACCATTCTTATTATATTAACAATGGCTGGACTTTTTCCAGACAGACTATACACACACACACACACACACACACACCCCTCATATATATATATGTGTGTATATAGGTGTATATGTACATATATGTATATGTGTGTGGATACATAGATAGATAGATAGGTAATGAGATTTCTTATGAGGAATTGGCTTATATGATTATGTAAACTGAGAAGTCCCATTCTCTGTTATCTGCAAGCTGGAAATGCAGGAAAGCTGGTGGTGTAATTCTGTGAATCTGAAGGCCTGAAAAATCAGATGCATCAATGGTGTAAATGCTAGTTCAGGGGTATAAGACCAACTTCTCAGCTCAAATAGTCAGGCATTGAGAGAATTCTCTCCTTTCCTCCACCTTTGTCTTCTATTCAGGTCCTAAATGACCTGGATGATAGCCACCCATGTTGGGGTACAATATGTTATTTAGTCTACAGATTGAAACACTAATCTCCTCTGGAAACACCCTCACAGACATTTCCGGAAGTAATCTTTAACCAGATATCTGGGTATTGTGTTGCCCAGTTAAATTGACACAAAAAAAAATTAACTCCCACAAGTTAGAACTGAAAATTAACTATCGGACTTTGCCACTTCACCTGTAAATTTAGGAGCAGTTTAGAATATGAGGAATGAGCAAAGAAGAATGATTGGCCATTGTGCCAAGAGGAAAACCAGGTAATTACTGATCAAATTATAGCAGAAGCATTGTTTGAAGTGTTTTAAAGAAAAGAGACATCAAATTTTGAGTAATGTAAAGGCAGAGTAATCAAGTAATGACCGTGAACTTATACAAGATATAGACTGTTGATGCCCTTGATGGGGATAGTTTTAATACAGTAATGGGGACAAAAGCCTAAACAGAGAGAAATAAGGAGACGTGATAAACGAGGGATGAAGTAAAAGAATATGGACAACACATTGTGGAGTTTGGAGGCCCTTCAAAATTTACCCAAGTACCATAACACTTGGAAAGAAGAGTCTATGTGATAGAAAAATTAGTAATTCTGACTTTCTGTAATTGATATTTGACATGAGTCCAATGGACAATATTTGTGAGCAGTTAAACTATAACAATATTGCTTTGGTAACTTTGAAGGACATGGGAAGATAGTTGAATTTGTTTCTGCTTGGCTTGGACTTGACATACTGCCCTACTTAATCTGTTTCTCTAGGTAAGATTTAGAAATGGCCATATACTGGGGAATGCCTAACTTGTTCTGTCCAGAAGGTATCCAGCCACATAATAGGAAAAATAAAGACATTTATTGAAGAAGGTACAAGATATGATGTAACATGGCAGCCAAGGAGAGTGGACTGGAATGCACATGCATGAACAATGACAACCTCTCTGTACTAGTGAATAAATGTCTCTATCAAAATGTGTGGCTGGATTCTTTATGGGCAGACTATTATTGTATATATATTGTAAGAAAGTGTGTATACAGGGTGGGACAAAAATAAGTTTACGGTTGTTTCTAAGGAAAATAATACAATAATTAATAAATAACAATACAAGAATAAACTCTCATACTCACAATTGTAAACCTACTTTTGCCTGACCCTGTACATAAGGAAATATAACCATGCTGAAATACTACCTCATTCTGAAATACTTTTTCCACATGATTTTCAAGATAACATACTTCATAGTTCTTCTTTTACCACATTGCCTGCCTCTTCTGAGTTTGTGCTGATTTTCCTTTATCTTTGTAACACCCCTGACTAGGTGCTGATTTCTATATTTACATGCTCTGTCCCAGTGGCCTTATTTTATATGCCATCTTTATGCTGGTGACTCTATGCTGATGATTTGTATATTGACATTTCCGATCCTGACTTCTCAAAGATGAATACATCCTATACACCATTTCTACTTTGATACATAGTAAGGACCTTAAATTAATGTGACTTAAACTGAACTTTTTAATTTACTAAAGTATACTGAATAGTTTTCCCCAACCTCTGTATAGCTTTTCTCTATGCCACCTCCATCTCCACACATGGTGCAACCACCTGTCCAGTAGCTCAAGCCATTTATTATAGTCCTCCTTGATCCCTCTCTTTGCTTTAAAACTCTACTTGAATTCACCATTGCATCTTTTGGTTCTACTTCCAAAGTATATCTTGGGTCTGACTACTTTTCACCAATTTCACTGACTCAACATCAATTCAAGCAATCAAAATTCATTTCCCAAATAGCTGAAACAGCCTTGTAAAAGTCTTCCTCTTTTCATGCTTCAGTTTGACACAGAGAAGTCAATGTTCAATTCCTAAAATGTAAATCAGATACGTCTCTTCCCTAACACCACCTAAAAACTGCTTAATAAATTTGGAATAAAATCAGAATCCCTCACTGTGACCTAAGAACTCTGCAGCACCTGACCCCTAACTCACCCTCTAGTCCTACGCTAAAATTATAGTGGTTGTTTCCTGTCCTTTTATACCTGTAAGTTTTTCCCTTCTCAGTACTGTTGCCCTTATTCTTCTTTATGTGTTTTCTCTTCCCCTGCTCAGATCTTTCTGCAGCTGTCTTCTGTTCACATTAATGTTTCATGTTCAAAGTCCTCTCCTCAGAATATTCCCTCTAAATAAGCTCCCATCATTTGACATCATATAAACATATTTTATTTTTCATTTAGAATTTGTTTCTTTATCAAATTGTCTTACTTTTATTATTGATCTCTTTCTTACACTAGAATATAGGCTCTGGGGGCAAGAACTAAGCTGTCTCATTTGCCATTAAACATCCTCCATTGCTCATAACAATGCATGACACAATTGTTTGTTGACTGGCTGTCAACATCACCAAAAGTTACCAGGTGAGCAGAAAAGCTAACCTTATTCACTTTGGTGGTATCTTCCGTCTTTGTAATAGCTATCTAGGATCCTGGGAGGTTTAAAAGATATCAACAGAAAGAGTCTTCAATGTATACCAGTGTGGTAGCTCTTCCCCATGGTGGTCTCCCGTGAACCTCATCTTTTGGAATTTACACTTTTATGTAGGCCCTCCCACACTGTATCTGAGATAGTCTGTGACCAACAGAATGTAACAGAGACATTGTGTGACTAAACCAAGTGACACCAGATACTGTCACTTTCACCTTGGATCCCTCAGTTTCTGGAAAGCCAACCCCCATGTCATGAAAATTCTGAAGCAGCTCTGATAAAGAGCTCCCATTGTCAAGGAACTCAAGCCTCTGGCCAACAGCCAGCAGCAGCAATTTATTAGCCATGGTAACGAGCCATCATCGTAGAAACAGACCCTCCAACTCCAGCCAGGTTTTCAGATGGCTGCAGCTCTGCATGATGCTTTGACTGCCACTTGATGAGAGCCCCTGAGTCAGAACTACCCAGCGAGGATGCTCCTGATTTCCTAACCGACAAATCCTACAATATTTGAGATTAGTTATGAGACAACAATAAGTAACTAATAAAACTCGTCTCTGCTGATGTTCATTTCTTGAGTCCCTAAAATTTCTTTGAAGATTAAGAAATAATATGTGAAATAATGACCTTGCTGCTTCTGTGCCCTCCTTTCCCCCTGACTTGGCTCACTGCTACTTGTTGGAATGGTGGCGCATCTTTCCTGCAGTCTCTCTGTCTCAGTGAGCCTAGTAAGTCACAGTTAAGAGACAGCAGAGAAGCATCTCCTGAATGTTTGACAGTTGTGCTTTCAGCCCTGTAACAGAAAGGTGCTCCACCATAGATGCAAAAGTTAACTAGCTCCTTTGGGAACCAAGAAAGAAAAAAAAATTACAGATAAAAAAATTCAACTTTATACATATAAAACAAACATTTAAGAATAGTATGTACTTTATATGTATTTTGAAATGAACAACTGAGAGAATGCATATGAAGTTCTTAGCATGATGATGGATCCACAGTTAGTACTAAATAAATATTGGCTATTATTGACTTTTCTTTTACCTAACTCCCTTTTTATTTGAACAGGCTTTTAATTCACTAAGATTAGTGGAAATACTGTATTATAAAGTCCTAACACTGCACAATAGCTGATGATTTATATGAGAGAAGTGTTTTCTAAAACCTGTTATCATAAATTGAGAATAGACTTTTTAATACATACATTTTCAGAGAGAAAAAATCGTCTGAAAACTAACCAACGGCTATGTTATCTAAATTATAATAAAAGAATGTCATCTTAACATATTGAAAACTAGAGAGGAATGAGCAAGAGACTTAAAATGTAGTAAGAAGGTAAAAGCAGCAAGAGATTGACTTGGATGTCATTATCTTATTGCCTTTTGGAGCTAAAAATGTATTGTTTCTCATAAAAAGAAAAGCACTGAAAACTATTTGGCAGCAAGGTTATTATTTCACATATAATTACATCTCATACGGAGGTACATTGGCAGACATGTGGTGGCTAAATTGTCCATTTTCGACTAGAAAAAAAAGAAATGTAGTTCTTTTTTCACTTACATCAGTCAAGAAGATAGCCGCCCACAGGAAGAGATAAAGACTTATTTGACACTAGATCTATAACCAATGATTTTAGTTATCACTTGAAATTAGTGAGAATTTCGAAATAGGCTGAAGATTTCTTTGAAGAGCAAATCGGTAACACAGTGAAATAGCAGATGAAATGGAAAAGTGACAAAAGAGAAAATGCTGTTTTCATTCCTTGACTGTGTTTGGATTCAGGGATTTCTAAAATAGGATTTCTCCTAGACAGATAACCCTGAAAGCACAGCTGTATTAATTTACCATTTTTGAAGATAAACTAAGCATTTAATTAAATTATCTTTTCTATAAACCAATTAGATAAATCCTGAGTCAATGAATATGTTTAATCATTATCCAGGGTGCCAACACCTAAGAGTATTATTTATAAAAGCCAGACAACTAAATTCCAACCATCTAAACTGCCTGTTTTGAATATTTATTAAATGATTAGAAGAGTTCTGGTAATTGTAATTTTGGATAAGTATGGTCTGCAGGTATCTGTAATGTAGATGTGATACTAAATATTTATAAACTTGAAAATTCAGAGGAAATGTTAACACCTGAGTTCCTTTTAGAGAGAGCTCATTTCTGTGTGATAGAAATACTTCAGCTAACTAGGAGTTGGAGGATGATATTCCTAATTTATGGTCAAGCTGTAAAAAGGTTGTACGTTGCTACATATGAGATATGGAGAGGAATCGTTTCCTTTTTTCTTTTTTTGAGGCTGAGAGGAAGAAAAAGAGAAGGAGGTGATAGGAAGAGAGACCAGAAGTAAGGAGATGGAAGAACTTTGTGTGCCATGACGGTTCTCACCAACTCCCAAGTTTAATAGGGTCAGCCATAATCACAATATAAGAAGTGTGTGTGTGTGTGTGTGCGCGTGTCGATAAAAGATTTGACTTTCAAAGATAAGGAAGCAGGTAGCAAAAAAAGATTGCAAGAATGTAAGCCTTAGAAACTTCTCATGCATTATAGGAATGATAGCTGTGGACATTCAGAGATTCTAGAGCTGAGCATCTAAGGTAAGCTCACCTTGCTCTTCAAAGAACAGAGAGGCATCAATTAACTATACAGTGTCTGATACTCCATAAATAGTTCATTTTAAATACCTTTCCACCTTTCCTCATTAAGTAAACAATCTCTGTATGAGCTATGCTTCTTACCTCATCTTATATGAATTCTTTAAGAGTTGTCACTGCATAGTTATTGCCATGATTATACAGTTAGCCAGAAAGAGGAAGTATTAGAGAAATAGCCCTGGCTGGTGTGGCTCAGTGGATTGAGTGCTGGCCTGCAAACCAAAGGGTGACTGGTTCCACTCCCAGTCAGGCCACATGCCTGGGTTGCAGTCCAGGGCCCCAGTAAGGGGCATGTGAGAGGCAACCACACTTTGATGTCTCTTTCCCTCTCTTTCTCTTTCTCTTCCCTTCTGTCTAAAGATAAATAAATAAAAATCTTTAAAAAAAGAAACTTTGCAGAAGAAAATCAAAGTACAAACAGTAACAAATAAACATAAGGCTAAATGGACATGGAGTGAGCAAGTTGAATAATTTCACACTAACTTTGTGCTTTCTCTCCTAAGAGAGTAACTTTCCCCTGAGAAGTTTCAAACCCTCCCCAAATTCTGACAATTCTCAAGTGTTAACATTTTCACGATTACTTTTATTCAATGTCCTTACATCTACTGAGCTCTCAAACTCAGCTCGGGGCTCCTACTCCAGCCTGTATCCACTATTCATAAATCCAGCTACGAAACACAGACCATTCTCCTGACTTCTGGGGTGCTGGGGAGTATGTATGTGTAGAGCATATAAGTGCACAAAGTTTTACTGAAGGTTTTGAGTTACTGGGTATTAAATCCCAGAACCACATGGCAAATGCCTTACCCTGGAATACTAAATGGTTTGGTCAATAAGCAATGTCACGACCTGTATCCTGCATAGCCAGCCTGCCCTGATCAGAGCATCTTTCTCTTCACTCCTCTCTTCCGCATCATCCATTCCTATTCTTTCACCTTTAATTCACCTTCACTTTTTATGTGCGAAGTCTTAGCTACCTTTTTTGTTTTGGAGCTTCCTTCTAAACTTTACCCTAGAAACCTTACTTTCAAAACCATCTATATTAGAAACAAATCGTAACTACTCACTTGGGGCAGAATTGTATTTTAAAGTGACAGACCAGCATTTTCCTTCTCCTTACATCTATCTTTGCGGAAAGGACCTGCATTTTTAGTACATTTCCTTCAGCTCTCCACACTGCAAGGTTTCAAGTGTAACAAACACTTGCTAAAGATTTAATGAATTTAGTGAACAGATTCAGAGAGAAAAAAACATGAATTCTATTTATCTTTACTTCTAATATAGCTTGGTTTTGCTATTTGTTAAAGGCTAATTATTTGATTTTTTATACTTTATTTTCCTTACCTGCAAATTGGAAATAATAATATAGTACCTTATATACCAAAAGAAATATATATATGAGATTATTTTGTAAACTGAGAAGTCTTCTATAAAAATTTGACACAATTGCTAATTTTTGTTTTCTACACTGCAAATAAGGCTGGTAAATAGAGTACATAGCATTTTGTGGAAATAGAAGTCCTGCTTTTGTAAAGAAAAGAGAGAGGGAAAAATTAATATAATCCTGTTTAAACACAGAGCATGTTTTCAATAAATATGAGACAATAAAAAGTCTTATAATGTGATTTGGATACTGGACATTATCAGTGGTCTAATGAATGGAAATAAATGTGACAATCCATGAATGTGACCTCAAAACTGTTCTCATAAGCAACTGCTTCTGTGAAGCCAATCAAATATCAGCGGGGACCAGTCCTAGTCACTATATTACCTGCAAAAATCCAAATTAAATTCTCATTAACTGGAAAAGCAAAGAGCTGGGTATTTTTAAAGCACAAAACCAAATGCAGAAATTTGTAAATTATGATGACAAGCACATTAAGATAATGCTTATGTCCATCTAATAGTTCTGTTTCTTCATTTCTTATCCTACAAAAACATCTCTTCAGTAACAGTGGCTTTTTATAACTGAGGTGAAATTTCATCAGCTTAATATTATCTTTTCTTTAATTCTTCCTTGCTATGTCTTGCTAGCTACCTCAGAAGGACAAAGCTAGAACACTTAAGGCCCATCATAGCATATTTAGCAGGACTCTGGGATAAAAGAAAAGTGAGGGGTGGAACCCATCCACAATTAATCATGGATGGTGATGTCTTTATTGGCTACTGACCTTGCAATGAGTTGCATGAGTGATAAGAAGGTTCTCTGTTACCCCAATCCCTATTTTCTTGAAGGAGGATATAAATCACTTGAGCCTCATGAATTTCTCATATTTACAAAGTATACTTCCAAATTTCCCACAGAGAATGCTGTGTGACCACTTATTTTTCCATTTTAAAAAAAAATAATTTTTCAGCTTGTTCAGATGTCACATAAAGAGGCTGATGATTGAGATGATCTGACTGAGAGTGACCCGAGGATCCAAGGGGGATGTCAGCAGGAGGCCGAGAGAGAAGCGGATAGTTTCCATCATCCCCATTTGGAGGCTGTTTGCATTACTTCTCCTCTAACCTTATGCTTGAAGCAACAATCATGGTAGATTGCCTTATTCTGTTCCATTAAGAACTGAAGCATGTGATCAATCAAATTCCATAGTGACATATCCTGTTTCGGTGGCATGATAAGTTGCTTCTTGGAGGAAATTCAGATGAAGAATACCTGGATTTTGTAAACATACTTCTCTATATTCTCTTGAAACTTAAAATATAAATATTATATGGTGCTGGAAAAGCGAATGAAAAGAGAGAAGAGAGAAGGAATGATGCTTTCAGAAATATCAAGATATCTCTGTGGGCCAACACTGTAGCATCTATTTTGAACAATTGTTCCCATGTATGCAGTTATGTTTATGAGGAGAAAATAGAATAAAAATATTGAGCCTTGCTTTTAAAGAGTCTGCATATGAAATATAAGTGTCCAGCACCATTACATAGTAATATAACACACAAAGTATATACTGTACCATGTAGAAAAACCTAGTTTTGCCAAAACAGGATTTCTCTCCCAAGAAATGATCCTAGTTTTGTTTGATGAAACCCAAGGGGAATCTGATGTTAACAAAGACAATCCATTAGATAACTTTTAAGCAAATGTTAAAATTTCAAGCTACAAAAAGGAATCTCATCACAGACTAACCTGAGATTCCCATTTTGAAAGATACTGTATTTAAATATTTAATCATTAAAGAGAGAGACATTTTTCCAGTGTTTCCTATGCACCATTGCTATTCTGACACATTGAGGGCCCAAGAGAATACAGAATTTCATTTTGTCCCTAAGGTTTCAGCCTCCTGTGGACAAGGCAGGCTAAGAGAAGTACGTTTGACAAGAATAAACTATGCTCTAGTCATTTAGGGCATAACGTTTAGTTTTAATCATCATACAGATTTCATAAAGATAAATCATCTGACCCCATCCTTGAGGAGGAACGGTCACTGGATATGCAGAAACAGTGAGACACATCAGCCACCTACAGCAAGAACACAGTCACGGGCACAGCAGCGTGAGTCATCTCTGACATGTAGTGAGCACTCCCTGCATGCCAGACACCACGCTAAGCATGCACATCCTTAATTCACTCACTCTCACAAAAGCCCTTGAAGGTGGGCACAATTCTTGCCATCCCCATTTGACAGATGAGGAACTGGGGCACAGAGTGTGCAAGTTGCCCGAGTGAGTGTTGAGTTTGATACTCAAATTCTTCTGGTTCACACTCATGCCATTTTCAGCAAGGGTCTGTGGAACAATTGGATTTGGGGACAATGGTGGGATAACACTGAACACATATTACGGATGTTCTCTGACAACAAGGATTCACTAATTAATTTGAGCAGAGAAATGACAAGAGTACTTTTGAAAGACATCCGATAGCAACCAATATTTCTGATTTGGACAGCAAGCCTTGAAATCAAAAGGATTGGTTAGGAAACTATTGCAATAATCTAAGATATTGCAGGAATGAGACAATGCAATTGTGAAGAAAAATGAGTAACTGTTATATGAGGTCCAATTGTCTTCTCTCACTTTAAAAACACATTTACCTCCCACTCCCATCACAGGGTTACTCAGACTTTTCAGGATGACAAGACAGTCTATCAAATAGCAAAGTCTTCCTTTCTCAGAGAGTTGTTTCCTCAGCGTAAATTACACACCTATGGAGATTATTTCTTAACTGCAAAAAAGTAATAATACTACAGCTGTGTGTGCCTAATGACCTAAAGAAATTATTACACTTTTGGGGAATTCAACAATATGTGTGCAAGAAAATCAAGACTTAATATTAACACTCAACGTGCTGGGTAAAATATTTTTGGCAATGTCTTGGGAAATGCCCACATTTTAAAAACTCTACAAACACAGTTCATTATTGGTATCAGTGGGTATTACATTTTTTAAAGGATTTTATTTATTTTACTTCTAGAGAGAGGGGAAGGAAGGAAGAAAGAAAGGGTGAGAAACATCAGTGTGAGAGAGAAACATGAACTGGTTGCCTCTCGTATGCACCCTGATTGGGGACCAAACCCAAAAGCCAGGGATGTGTCCTTACAGGGGAAATGACCCTGCGACCTTTCACTTTGCTAGATGATGCCCAAGCAGCTGAACCACACTGGTCAGGGGCATACCCAGTAAGTATTACATGTTGATGGCAATAAATATTTTATGCCTCTTCTTCATTTGTTAAAACTAAGTTCCTAATGAATTTTGTAAAGTTCTTATTCTAACATGATATTTAAAAAAAGATTCTTCTCTGACTCAAAAGCTTTCATGTAAATTTCCATTTAACTTTTTTTTCTGCACTTCAAAAAAAGCAGGACTTCACTGGTTTGTATCTGGTGCCATCTGTGTTATTAGCAAAGGAAACCTAACACAGCCTTAGAACAATGCAGGAGAAAACTATGTGAAATTAAGCTAAAACTGTCACAATGAAACTGCTAAATTTCACAGAGATCAAATTCCAGTACACTGAAAATGTTTCTTGGGCCTGCCTAGAATTTCTCACCTCATTAAGTGTGAAAAATATAAATTGAGCACTATTTTTTTCTTCTTGTTCAAAATTTTGCCCATGATAAAAACAGTTGGGAAACCAAACTCTCCACCGCCCTTCAATCCGGGACCTGGAGGAGGGAGGACAGTGACTGAAGGCCGCACCCTCTGCAGACGCTAAGCACTTGTTCAGCGATTGTTTCCGAACCTTCCAGTGGCTCAGGAAATAATTAATTCATCCCCACATTTCTATTTCTTTCAAGAACGCAAAATTAGCCCTCTCTTGATAAAGAAAAATGAGGGCAGATCTAGAGTCTAAATATCTGGTAACATGTAATGTTCCAAGACCAGGTCCGAGGTTCAAGAGCTCACGTTTTCGGAGTCACACTATTCAGCTCTACACACTGCATTTCTTTAACAGTCCCTATCTTTAAATTTCAGCAATAGCTCTCTGCTTGCCAGACAGCTAGGTGGGATTTGGCGCTACGTGAATATTAATACATTCAATTTATAAAGGTTGAAAACTCTGACTCATTGCCCATCAAGTTAAAGCACAAATTCAAGATTTTTAAGTACTTAATCTGTACCATGTAATGAGATTTATATTACAAGCCAAAAAAAAAAAAAAAAAAAGAAAGAAGTGCTCTTAGGATACAGTCCAAAATAAAACTACCTCCCATAAGTGTGAGTGTGTGTTTTACTTTCTATTTTCCACACTTTGTTCCTCAGGGTCTGTAAGTGGAACATCTTTTATTATCCCCTAATTCTGCACCACAAAATCCTGCTGTCCTGCACCATCATCAAATGCTACATCATACCACCCACAATTGTGCATTTTTAATCATGTTTGAGAGCATTTAACATTTCCTATAATTGAATTCAAACATTTTCCCTACTTAATAGAACAACAAAGATCACTGAATGTACATCCACATTTCATGCATATAACCATCATACATTTCCATGGCAACCTGTACTTTTTTTGCCGCAAAAAGTGAAATATGGCTCAAAAGTGAGTAATAAAGGTCATTTCATCTTCCAATATCCAAAATATTCTTACACCGGACCTCCCACACACTCCCACCCTCAAAAGCAAAGGTTTTTTTAGGATCGAAATAATAAAGGGTAATAATTATAATGGAGTTTAATGAAGTTGGAAACTAAGGTATTTTATATTAGTGAGTGTGTTATAATTAACTCTGGCAAATGAGACCAAAATGAGTATTTTAGCTTTTACTATTCCAGGCAAAAACCTGAAGGGAAAAATCAGTATAATCATGCTTTCTTCCATAAAATAAAGGGGAGGAATAACTCTCTGCAATTTCTCTAAAGTTCAGTTTCTAATATACTGTGTTAGGAAAAACTGCCAAGGAGGAGTTATCTCAACAATTGTATTTGTAGAGAAATCGTAACTTCCAGCCAATGAGGTTAATGTTGATAGATAATGTCCTATGGATATTTCAGAAGACACAGTATTGATCCATTGTCTACGAACTTACTAGGAGATAAGAGTTTGGCTTTACAAGGAGGATGAAAACACTTAGAATTTGTAACTTTTGTCTAAATAAAAGCAATCTACTTTTATCAACTGGAGAACAGAAAGAGAAGAAAAAGGGTGGGAGAGAATACGCTTTTACTGCCAATAAGGCCACAAACAAGGAGAACTGAAAATGTATTACATGATCAATAGCATACTAGAATTCGTGTGAGAGCACAGAAGGAATTAGTGTCCTCCCTGAGCTCATGCTATATGGAAGGGAGCACAAAACCGATACTACAGAATACTTACTGTGCATCCCTTTAGCCCACCTCGCGGCCTTTTCCCAACGAGAGTTAAACGAGTGCTCCTGCCTCGGGATTCTGAGATGAAAGGATGTTTACTAAACCTCAAATCCTGACGTAGAGGCCAAGTTAGGAACTACAACATTTCATTTTCTTTTCAAATATCTGTTCATGGAATGTGATGTTGAAACCAGACACCTAAATAGAAATACAACATGCCATCTCTTTTTGCTGGTTCTAAAATTATTCACACATATATAAATAATTTGTATATAAATATATATATTTATACATTATATATAATTATACACATAATGTAGAATGCTCCCTTTATCAGAAACATTCATCTTCTTTCTATTTCTATGTAACTGAAACCCCATGGGTGTGGGGAGAAATAAGGGGTACAGCCATTTGTACAAACTCTCAAAGCACCAACATCTCAGGTACTCTCTGTTTCTGCAGCAGCTGCTAATTTGCATCCCTTCCTTTCCAAAAGTCTTTTTTCTGCAGGAGAACTGATAATCAAAACATGGAATGTAGTACTTTTTTTTTAGTCACACAGAGTTCAAGGACAATTTTCCAAAGTATCTCAATAAGCGTTGACTAACAGAGAACCACTTACAGTCAGGAGTCCTTGCCTTCCTCTTTTGGTTTGACTTATAGCGTATGCAGCCTATTAAAATGTGCTTGATTCTCATACTTATCATTCAGCTTATAGCTTGCAAGGCTCCTTTACTCAATTCTATCTGTAGATTAAGGAGACGGCTTCTCTGTCTTTGGAGAAGGACAGAGTGAGTAAATCTTGGTCTGTAGTAATACACATAGGATTCTTCTCTTGGGTAGATACATGTTTGAGGTTAAATGATCAGCCATCTGGGAAGACCTCTCAGATAATCGAGTCACCATTGTCTCATTTTACCCACAATGGTTTCATAACAAATTATCACATATACTCTGCAACACTTTAGCTCTCAATCTAACAACACTGTCTGGAGGAAAATGGGACCAGCACAATTTTTGAGTCCCTGCTGACTTCCAGTGTCGCTTCCCCTGTTCTCTACCAATTCTAGAATACTGGTAGGGACAAAGAGTAGGATTTTCAATTACAGACTTCAAAATATATCCTTTTCTTTTTGAAAATTAGGTGAATTTCCCATCTAGAGTTCTTTAACTTGTCATTTTTGTTAAAGACTGTTTATTGACAGTAGCACTGAGAACACCCCCAAAATTCCTTTAGATCTCAGAGAATAACTGGTGCACACCTGAAACCAGATCAGGATGAGTCTGGACGCAGAAATGCAGAGGTGCTTCACCCCCAGAATGGCACCCCTGGGAGCCCCTTGTATGATAAGGGTTCCCCTCAAGCCCATCTAACATGTTTATGGCCTAAAACCTACCGCAGAGAAAATATGGCCTCACTCTCCCCCTGAGAGCGGGGGAGAGTGGGGGGCTTCTCCCCCAGCTTCTCTCATCTGTCTCTTCAACGTCCATCGGGAGGTGGTCATAATGGGATATAGTAGGGCACCCTTTAGGAGATATTTCTTGTAAGTCTAAGATTAATTTTAAGACACAGACAGAATTGCTCCCGGGTGTATGAGCCTAGATATTACCTTGCTGAATATGTTAATATGTCTGAAGGAAAATAATACCAAATGGCAGTACCTTTCCTTATAGCTGAGTAGTACTCCATTGTATATACCTATCACATCTTCTTTATCCAACCCTCAATCAGAGGACGCTTGGGTTGTTTCTGTGTCTTGGCCACCTTGAATAATGCTGCTATCTATGAACAGAGGGGCACATATATCTTTGTGAATGAATGTTTCCAAGTTTTTCAAGTAGCTACCCAGAAGAGGAATTTCTGGGACCATCAACAACAGAAAAAGAAAAGCTGGAGAATCTGCTCAGTTCACTACTGCTGCTGTTTTCCACATGCATCATTCTTGAGAATTGATTATGTGCAGTTTCTGTGCAGATACTTTTCCATTACTGCTATGGGTCTCCAGCTACACTGAGTTTATGTTCATATTTGCAGTAGTTTTCTTGTAGGCACAATACAATGCCAGGGTCCCTAATCCTAAGGGGCCACCACCTCAGCCACGTGTGGTGTCAGGTCTGCCCTCCTTCTCAACCCCTATGTCTTTGGGCTACACTCAGATCACTGGGTGACAGTTCCATTTGGGAGCCATTACTGTCTTCTCCTTGTAGCATATCTTAGCCAAGATAGTCCACTCCAAAGGATCTCCCTAACTTTTGACCATAGAGATTAAGAATCTGAGGTCTCAGTCTCATTTTCCAGAAGTTTCCTGGACTCTACTTGTTATTTTCTTCCCCAAAGTAACGTATCAAGTGGCATTGTGTGGGACTTACCTTTGTCAGGGCACAGAGGAGTCCATCACACTTTCTTCCAAGTGAAGTGGGTGAAATAGGGCCTTTACCCAACCAGGAGGCTACATGTGTCACTTCTCTGAAAAAGGGACATGTAGCTTATTTGCTAAGTCCTTCTTGACCAAGAATGTCAGGAGGTATGTGTTTTTATGTAAATATGTACACCATCAACTTCATGCACATTCATAGTTAATTAATTAATGTGCTTTTTTCAATTTCCCTCTAAGAAATGGATCCGCTTTGTATGCTCTAGAATGATCCACATAAGTCACAGTGAAGAACCAAAGCTTGAATCCTGTTTAATTGAGGAGAATACACAGCTGCACAGCTCAGTCATACTGAGCCACCCCCTTGAATGGTCAGGCTCTCTCTTTCCTTAAGTTCTTGCAGATGCTCCCCAGTTTGTCTCAGATGCTCTTCCTCTCTCTCCTTCTGGCCTGGTTTACTCCCCACACTCCCAAGGTCTCAGCTGGGCACCACTGCCCTTCCCAGAGGTAGGGACCACAGCATTTCTTTTTCTGCATTTGGACCTCTGCGGCCTTGCCTGTTAACTGGCACATGGTAGATGCTACATAATAACGCTGAGTGAATTAACGATCTTAAAAATGACAACCAGACTCCCCCAAGTGTCCCCAGCTGTGTCTACACTAAACCAAACTCTCACATCTTACTCAAAACCAGCTCTCCCTCTACACTTCTTTATCCAGAAGACACAGTATTGTCCTTGTCTCTCTGAGCCAAAATCTTTGGTTCATATCACTCCCTTTTATCTCCTACTCCAGTTACTTGAAAATTTCTGACTCTTCCTTTAGAATATCTTTTGTATTTTGCCTTACTCCACTCTGACTCTGCCATTATGACTTATGACCTAGTCTATGAATTATTGCAATTGTCTCTTAAATAGTCACACAGGTTTTGGACTCCACCAACATTCCAAATGATCCTAAATATCACTGCTGGAGTCATTTTCCTCAAATACCACTTTCATCATGTCAGTCATTTGTCTACTAAATCAGGGAAAAGTCCCTGTATTTTTTAAGGACCTTCATTGTTGTACTCATGCTAAGTCTCCAAATTATTTTTCATTTACACCCTCCGTTCTAGTTAGAGAAAAAAGCTCACTTTCCCAACAGAACTGCCAGTCTTACTCATACCCCAGATTGTAAGACAGGGTGACTTACATATTTACCCTATACTGTAACATGTATAAAGGTTACTGTATATTGCAATATGTATAAGACAGGATACATCATCCAAAGCCAAGTTCAAGTACTGTGCCTACATAAAGACATCTGTTTTAAACCATGTGAATCTTTCAGTTAGCTCAACATACTTATCAAAAGATTCATTTTCTACAGTAATTTATCTGCATTTTATTATTGGTTGTCCTTTATGCCTTTCTGATTACTACATTAGAACATTACTTCTAGATATATTCTATTTTCATATCACTAGCATTATATTACTTACAGTAGATATTCCATAGACTCTTGGAACTGTAGTCAAATTCAGTAAATGCTCATTAAGTAACTACTGTATATAAAAGCAGAGCAGAAAAGAAAATGGAGCTTATGTTCTAATGGTTAATATTAAAAACACAAAAGAAAAACAAATAAATAACATTTCAGGAAGTGGCAATAATGTATTTACATTAAATCTCCCCACCTCGCAAGTAAAATAGAAGCCTCTTGGATTTACATGCTATACTTGACAATTATTAGCTCCTCTTACTACACACCCCCAATTCAGCCCCAACTTTCATTGCTTTTAAGGCACATATTAGTTCTTTATTTGTTCAAATAAACTTTGGTGAGAACTAAAGTCTCCAAACCAGGTTGGAACTGAAATATTATTTTCAAGAAATAATTATAATTGAACATAGGCCAAAAGTACATAAAGAAAAAAAGCTCTGGCATGCTCCTCTGCCAGAATAGAAATAGACTTTGGACCCAATTCAGTTTCTAGTAAATTAATGTCCAAAAGCACAGAGGAGCAAATGTGCACATGTTCGTAATCTCAGCAAAGAAGCCAGGGTGCTCATGGACCCTGTAATTCCATCTTTCCCTCCCCTGCAAGACATTCTCACCTCTGTGGTCGCCATGCAACATCTACCAATCGTGATCTCTGGGATGCTTCTGAAAGTCCATGCTTTCAAATAATTCCGTGTGCTTGAACTAGGAGTTTTATTGTTCTTCTTACAGAACATATTTAGCCCTTCCTATATAGTGAAAGGGAGGCTTGATTTTCCTCCATAAGCAGCTGCTGTATGATAGTCACTGAACTATTGACATTTACCAGAAGGATCACAATTCAGATGTGTATGTATATACGTTTATTTCACCGCATCTTACTAGGTCACTACTGTGTGCCGGGCATTGTGCTTTACTCTGAGGATGCTGACATTGAATGTTAGGGTTTCTGCCCTGGAGGAGTTCATAGTCTAGTGAGGATGACAAAACCCAGAAATGATTGACTATGGTGTTGGCTAATATGTGTAGTCTTAGAGATATAAATAGCTTCACTTTCAAAGAATTTTAGAACTAAAAGACACCTCAGTACCACGGACCTCGCCCCAAGTGAGAGAAAGGAGGTCCACATATCCTGTTTGGTCCTACAGGGAAGCGGGAGCCTGGGCCTCCTGAGACCAGGAGGATGCTTGTTCTGCTCCTGCTTTCTTATTCAGCAACTTGCTAAAAGATCAGTGTTCTCAGATCGGCTGGTTTGCACAATCAAAAGTAACATAAATGTATGAAGCAAGCTTTAAAATGTATTAAAATGGTGACACAGGTTATTTTTTTGTTAATATCTTGCAAAGTGTGATGACAAATATTGTTTGATATGTGAGATGCATTACACTGTTATCCCTGTCTCATTTCCTGATTTTGTCCACCGTTCTGCATTTTGCAATTTATTAAATTAACTTCAGGGTTTAGTTCACACTGAACCATCACTAAATTCTGTGACAGAGGGAGAGATAATAGGAGTTGTTATGTATAAAACCACTGTTAGGTAAAACAAATGATTGTTCTTTGGTCATAAAAAAATGCATCCTCTTCTGGTAAATTGTCCATACAAATATATATACATACAGAATGTGCTGGGTATTTTTCTTTTATAATTTCCTGTATTATCCAAAATGTTGTTTGCATGTGAGTAACTCTGATATAAATGCATGTGCATATTGTGTGTGTTTTTCAAGTCCAACTTTACAAGCTCAATAGGACTTTGTGTTATGTTTTATTAGAAAGCCAAGGCTAAATTGGGCCATTTTTAATAAGATAACTATTATGATACTGAATTTGATTTATTAAAGTGACTTTGCGAATGCTTCTTTTCAGAAAACATTGATGCTTTCTGATAACTTTCATGCTTACTTTTTAATTGAATTTATTGGGGTGACATTGGTTAATAAAATTATATGGGTTTCAGGTGCACCATTCCACCACACATCATCTGTATATTGTATTGTGTGTTCACTGTTCCAAGTCAATCTCCTTCCATGACCATTTATGCTTACATTTTAATGAAGAATATTTTTAAATGATTGTTTCAGATTTTACCCACTTAGCCTCTTATGCATTTTTAAAGCATATGCAACACTCCAGAGCTACACAAAAGTAAATGTATTTGTAGTAGTGATCATATCAGAAAGGACAGAAACACATTTTAAAGCAAAGGAGGAATATCATTTATTCAGGAAATACTAAATATTTCTTAACCAGTGGTAGGAATTAGTACATGCACAAAGAAATGGCACTTTAAAAATAAGTATGTGTTCCAGAAGGATGTTTTTAAGAACATAATCTAAACAATGGAAATCAATTTAATATCCCATTAATTCAATCAAGTATGTTGTGAAATATCCAAATAACTGGGTAATTTAAAGGAACATTTTTTAATTACTTGGGAAATTGCCTCAATCTTCCACCTCAATCTTCTATTTCACTTTGCAGATTAAATAGTCCTTTAAATAAAATAGAACTATTTCCTCCTATCACCCCTTTTGGGTCATTGTCAGGTCCCTGTGGAGCTGTGAGATTAAAGGTGTCTAGGATAGGCAAGGAAATCCCAACTACTAAATAAATCTGATTTCCAGGTGATTTCCTATTTTAATCAGGTAATTACCATATCAGGCCTTCTGGTCTGTTTCCCAAACCATGGAAAAATAGAATCCTGAATAGTTTTCGTGGTAACTTCTAGGCCTCACCTTCACACAGTTTCTGTAAACCAACATTTGCTTAAACACTAGCAGCAAGAGTACTAGTAAAATACATATTTTTACTATTATCAATTTTAAGTTAAAATGCCTCCGTTTATAGAATCCTTAAAACACGTGCTTCCTGAAGTTTACTTTCTGCTCACTGGGACAGAACCACAGGCATTGTGAGGCCACAGGCACATTTGTCACTAAATAGGCCATATGATTATAAGTCTGTTCTTTGGAAAGTAATATTTGAAGAGTAACAAAAATCATAGTTTATCCGACCTGCATATAAAACCATTGAAGTATGCTACATTTATCATATTAAAAATGCATCATTAAAATTTAAAAGCAGGTGCAGTTGCTCAATAAGCTAATGGTATAGTCTGAAGACTCCAGTCAGGATTGTATTGTTGAATTCCCAGTTGGATAACGGAGGAGAAAGAGGGAGGGAATGTGAATGACCTTGCGCCAAGGTGGTAGGGCCCTAAGATGCTAGGCTGTAGGCTGTAGGCTGTAGGCTGTGGCTGAGCTCCACTCGGAGGATCTTTCCTGCACTGCATTCTCATGCCCGAGAATGAAAGTGGTCTCTGAACAGATGAGCTTGAAATCACTTTGCCTCAGAGCCGAAACCTCTGTGAGTTTCTACCAGCGTGTGAATGCGAGCACGTATTTGTATTTACAAAACGAATTTATGGGCTGCTCGCCTGTGCGCACCAATGACTCGGTGCTCGTCAGAGAACATGTTGTAGAAAATGGCATAAAGAAACTTAACCAGAAAAACCTAGTGGAAGAAAATTTAACCTTCGTAGGAGTCATGTCAATCTATAAACTATTAAATAATCACCCTTATTACTGGTTGGTTTATTCACCTCACATCACCTCGGGAAGACCTAGACACAATTCCTGAAATCTATTAATGAGTTTTCGCTAGCAAATAATAACTCAGTAAAAATCCTATTCTGTCACTACACATGTTTAATTTTTTAAATTGAAACATCTAAGTTTGTATACTTATTTCTAGATTAGATAAATCTAACATGCAAAATCTTTTTTAAAAAGCATAGATGAGTGGCAAACCTATTTAATTGGTTTTTCATAATTCTTTTTAAATGAACTATGCACATCTAAATTTATTATAGTTAATGTAACTACTCATTGGTAGCAAGAAAAACACAAAAAACTAATAAATACAATTTTCACCTAAAATCTTTCAAGGAGAGATGACCACAGGGTAGAAATTAAAAAGAGAGACATAAAAGAAAAACAGTCAGCAATTGCCTTCTCCTTCATTGGAACATTCCTTTAAAGGCTGTGGCTATGCCATAAAATAGCCGGGACGTCTCTGTGGGGTCTCAGGGGATGGCACTGTCCCTGACACTTTAAATATTTTTGGGAAAATGTTCATTGTTCCCCCATCTCTAATATAAATATTATAGAAGATAAGTCCAATTCATGAACTAGAAAGAAATAGATCTAGTTAAATATTTTTGCAGTAGTAGTTCTTTGGCCTTCAATAACTATCCTCAATTATTAACAATAAGAACACCAAATCAAAATATTTGTTAAATTACTATGTCACACAAACTGTCAAAAATATTATTTCTTCCTCTTGGATAAATCAACCTGTGTTTAGAATACAGAACCCTAAGACAGTCTTTCATAGACAAAAACCTCTAAAATCCTGCAACATTTTTTAAAGTATGCCTTTTGTTTTTCCAGGTAAACTAACACTGTTTCCTTAATTTGTTGTTTTAGTTTTTAGTATTTTAAGAACTGCTTCTTTTCATTCTCATCTAGCAGGTTTTCTTCAGCTTTTTACATTCCTCCTCTGGTTATTCTCTGTAAGTAATTATTCACTTGCTTTTATAAGCTGATCAATAGCTTACTGGGAGATAATTCACAGGTCTTGTGAAATATCTATCCATGTGTATACTTTTTAATGTAATAGATTTAAGAGATTTGCAGCTTGAAAGATAATCTTCAGCAGATGCATTTTATATTAAATATTAGCAATGCTTGCTAACACCGAACACTCTTAACATCAAACATAACACCGTTTTCTCTTCCGCCAACTTTGTATCTGCCTATACATGCATAGCCAGTAGCAAGATATTCCCCACTTGTGCTCTTGGAAAACGTGTAGGCTTAATGAAATTTGTAGGGTTTTAGAAAAGGTAAATGTACAACTGAATGTGGAAAGTTAGAAAGTGAATTTTTTTTTCCAGCGAGGCATTTTTGTTGGACATTGTACTTTGCTAGTAAGGAGTTCTCAAAAGCTCGTAATAATTGGTGACTACTAATCTTACCCACTTGGGTAAGATTATTTAACCAAAATGAGACAAGATTTTTTAACCAAAATGAGATAGATTATTTAACCAAAATGAGACAAGATTTTCATAAAAGGAAGAAGGGCTGAATGAACAAAGCATCCATCCATTCGTTTTGTTCACTTGCATATTTCTTTAATAAACTTTTATTTGGCATTTTCTATGTGTCTGGTACTGCATGGTGTTTACTATCATAGTGGTAATCCCAGTAGCTAAGAAAATCTGGAAATTCTCAACTAAGATGTTGAGCTAAATTTTTAAAAGAGACTATTTATAGAGATGTGGACAAGTAAACAACAACAATGAATAACCAACAATGAATTGTTTAAGTCTCCATGATTAGAAATATTAATTCAGAAAGCCATTAATCTCACTATTAGGCTTGCAGGAGCAAGAGAAAAAAAAATGATATAAGCAGAGTCTGGTTAGAACTGTAGCCATAAGAGCAGGGAAAGAATGGCTCCCAATCAGAGCTTCTTCCTCTTCTGCCCACCACCTCCTGCCCGTGCTTCCCACCAGCAGGATGCAAGAGAAACCTGAAAAGGAGCCCAGGCGATGCTGCCTTCAGGGACTGGCCTTCAAGCTCACAGAGCTGGGCAGAGAAAAGCAGAAAAATGGAGGAAGGGAGTCTGCAACTGGGAATAACCAGCCTGGTGTTGAAGACAGGACATGAATAATTAAAGGGGCTCACGGTAGTTGGATACGTAAATAAATATAAGTGAATAATTTCAATATTGAATGAAAGTTGTCTACTAGCAGAGGTTTCTTAGTAATGACACGAAGTGGGCAGGGGTTAATTTTCATTGCTTGGATCCACGAGAGCTTTACCGAGAACCAGAGAGACCAGACCTCGGTGCACACTGACTTGAGTTCTGTTAACCCGCACAGCATGCAAACCAACTGAGATGTTCTGTAATACAGGGGAAATTACCAATAACCAAAGTTAACAGTATAGAATGCCTTCGGACCCAGATAAAAACCTGCACTCTATACCTTTTAAAAGTGCATTTTTAAAAATTCTTTCACTCAGAAATATTTAATGCATTCCTACATGCCAGGTACTGTGCTAAGTTCTCACGATGCCCAACATCTAGTTAAAATAACAATAGATTGAGGATGTGAAGGATGCCTGGGAAGAACACAGTAATAACACTGGACCTACTCTCTAGGTATCCGAGATGTTGTCTGCCAGGAAGTGATGATAAATTGAAACCCAAGGGACAACCTAGGAATTTTTCAAAGAAGAAGGGAAAGGTTTCAAGGGGCGGGGTGGGGGGTATTCTGCGAAATTACAGTGATAAGAAAAATCATGGGAAACTCGGAAAACTGAAAGGAGTTCAGTTTAAAGAAGTATCAGGCATCCATAATAGGTGAACACATTTTTCAAGCACTTAATGTGTTCCAGGCATTTCTGGTTTCTCAGTTAATTTTTTAAATGATACTATGAAAGGGTATGAGTGCTGTCTGTGTTTTGCAGCGGAAGAAATGGAGGAACCTAGAGGTCGAATCACACCTGTAGTAAGACTCCTGGAAGTAACATGTTCAATTTCAAATGTCAGGAAGATTTGTCTAACAGCAAGAGAGAGAGAGTGGATCAGAGGAGTGTAAGACTGGATGCTGGGAGACAAATTAAGAGATAATTGCATTAAGGCAGACAATATTTGATGAGGACTTAAACTAAGGCCGTGTGGCTTGTGTAATGCAGAGAAGAAAAGAGATGTGGGAGATATCACATAAATAGAACCACAGGATGTAGTCGCAGAGGAAGAACTAGACGTGGAAAATGAGACATCTAAGGAGAGCCTATGTCTCTGGCTTGGTTAACTGAGAACAAAGCCATATCATTAACCGACACATTAAAGAAAAGGGACAAGTTTGTAAGAAGAGATAATAGCGTCCCTTTAGGGTATGACAAAGGGCACTTAAGGGACATGAAGTTTAAAACATCAGGGAAAGCTAGCCTGAAGCTACAGATGAGGGAGTTGTTGGCAGGAGTGAGGCTCGTTTTTGATGAGAGGGAATGAAGTCTTTGCAGAGTTTATCACATCATAAGTTGAGAGAATCAGAGGTAGAAGCCTGGAGAATACCAGCACTGAAGGAGTAGGCAGAGGAAGCAAGTTAGAAAAGTGACAAAGACAGGAGGAGAGGCAAGAGAAATTATTCTAATTGATGCTAAGCAGGAATAGAATTTCAAATAGAAATTGAAAGACATCATGAAATATCATAGATGGGTTCCAAAAAGTGTCTTTCAGGTTTGGTGATTTTGAGGTCATTGGTAAAAGTACATGTCCTATACAAGGCCAGCTGCCTCCAGTGCAGGGGCATATGCCTGCTCCTTACCTGTAAAAACAACTTCCAAAGTCATGGGTGTGTTGTGAGGGAGGGGAGTTCCAGAATCTGGTTATACTCCTCTGAGCAGCAGAGGACACCTAGGCTGAAGGAAATTTATGAAGACATAAATAGGGTATCATCAAGGCAAGGTGGTGAATGGGAGAGGTAACAATGAGCTTTGCAGCTGCTGATGACATTCAAGGGAGGATAAAAGATCACCCAGCAAAGACCCTAGGCCATGCAGAGCTGAGCAAACCCGGGTTAAAGTGCAAAGCACATTTGGGGAAAACAAGTCCAAACACCGGTCCTCAGTTGAAGCTGCCTCCTCGATTCTTCAAGATCTCCTTCACTCAAAATTCTGCAAAATGCCCAGTTTTAAAAGACTTTTCCTTCTGCCAAGATGAGTGATCTCTGTAAGAGAACCAACATAAAATTATGTAAATATAATTTACTTAAAATAAAATCAAGAAATTCTTATTACAGATAAAAGTCACAGGAGGTTATATGCCAGCCAATAAAATAAGCTAGTGGGGGGGAAAGGACGTTTTAAACATTTCATGGTTTCAACAAGGTTAAATAGGCAATGAAGTGTACTGGTTCAATAATACATGGACTTTCTTCCAGACTGTGAGGGTTCAACCCTTAACATGCACTTTTTTGGCTGGGAGAGCTGGCAGATTGCTTATAATTTCTGTTCCAACTTCCCTGACAAAATAAAAAAGACCACAACAGTACCTACCTCACAGGTTCTTGAAAAGAGGGAAATGACTTGATAGCAGTGAAGAGCATGGTGCAGTGCTCGGTAGACACTAAACACAATGTGAGTGTAAGCTCTGACGATTGTACTTATCTACCTTGAAATAAAAGCTCAAAATAAAAGCAAATATTTTAAAAAATTATATGACAGTGGAGCGTTTGAAAGTGAGGCAACAGAATTTAGGGAAAAAGTAGTTTAAAAAGCAAATAAATCATTGCAGAAATGATAAGCTAGCATGGCAAGTACATAAATATTGGAAATAGGTAAGTTTGACCCTCTGGAACACTAGAGACTATTTCAAAATATTAAATAATTAAGTTTTTAGAATTTGTTCAATGTAAAATGTATTTAAGTGTTTTTCATGTTATATTTATGGGGTTATGGAAAAATTATATGCTTCAGATCTTTTTATATTTCTTTAAAGCACTACTTTAAATGCACAACTTGAGGCCTGTCTTTTCTATGTTAATAAGCTCTTTTTCTGAATCTCTATCAGTAAAATGAAGGAAGAAGAGAGTCAAGTCATAATCAATCAGTGAAGACAGTAAATCATCATATTTTTAGGCCAAAGCTTTCTCTTTTCCATCAATGGCAGCTTATTAATATATTTAGTTTTAATGTTATCTTTTCAATACAGATTTAAGAAATAAACAAATAAGTAGCTCTCATCTTAGCACCTAAAAGGTGTTTTGAAAAGCTAAAGCAAGTACCTTCTGTCTAGAGAAACATGGTTCCCTTGAATAAAATTTATTTATTATTTTTAAAACATCTCATAGTGTGATATTATGTATTTTATTAATATTCTCTTTTGAGTTGTTCTTGAAAGGTTTATCTGTTAATTCATAAAGTAGAATAATAAACATTTTTTCATTGTTATTTTTGTTTAATCTTTATCTTGTTTTTAAAGCTACCTTTTCCCATATGCATATTTTAATTTTTAGCACTTAGTTGTCTTTAACTTCATTTGAAACAATTTCGTTAAATTGTATTGTGACAGCTGTCTTATCTGTGTGCATTTAAAAAAATCAAAATTGGTGAATTTTGGGGTAGCCATTTTAATATTGAAGATGGAGAAAAATAAGCAACATTTTCAGCATATTATGCTTTATTGTTTCAAGGCAAGTAAAAACGCAACTGAAATGCAAAAAAAAAAATTGTGCAGTGTGTGGAGAAGGTGCTGTGACTGATAGAATGTGTCAAAAGTGGTTTGTGGTGTGTCTGCTGGAGATTTCTCACTGAACAATGCTCCACAGTCAGGTAGACCAATTGAAGCTGAAAGCGATCAAATCAAGGCATTAATTGAGGACAATCAATGTTATATCACACAGGAGATAGCCAACATACTCAAAATATCTAAGTCAATAAAGTTATTGGTTAAAATAAAAAATGTGTCTTTTAATTTACAGAAAAAAGACATACGAATTTTTTGGCCAACCCAATGCTTTTCTGTTACATGATATAGTTAGTGTCAGACACATACAAGAATTTTAAAAGTGTTAATTTTGTCTTGATTCATTATAAAAATGTGGTGCTCTAGCTTTTAAGAAATCTTACTTAAAATATGCATAATAGAAAAACATATAAAACAAAAAATCTTAATTTTAAAAGTAATGATTATTATTTTCCAGTAATGTAACATACTCTGCTTCATAATGTGTGTGAAATTAAAATTTATAAAGAACTGGGATATTGACATGATTTCTGTCAAACATATCTTTGAAAAACTTCGGATATGTTTTTCTAGCACCCAAAAGAAAATTCAGTTTCACTATAAATCACATTAAGCACCGCATAAATTAACTTAAACATGTTCCTTGATTTTCAATGTAATGTTTTTAAATGTGAAAAACACACAAAACTCTTGAACATCATGTGAATAAATAAATAACATTAAGTGTAAATACTGTGTTGCAAGTAAAGAAAAGTAATATAACTAATCAGAGTCAACCATCAACGAAGACTTTCTGAACCAGGTGAATTTGTCAGAGTTCTGTGAACAAAAGACAGCAAGGAGATCCTGGCTCCCATTTCTTTCTAGCTGGTATTTGGGTCCACATGAGTGCGTGAGATCACGCAGACAGAGTGTGGATTGAGATCAAATTGGGAAGCATGAACTGGGAAGCAGGAGGGGCCAATGAAATAACACAGGGGAGAGACATTTTTAAACAGTAATGACAAATACACTAAGGAAACTAAGGAGGAGTAACTAGGGAAACGGTGAAATGGAAGAAAGCACCTTGGAGGAAAAATACTGGAGCAAAAAACACCTGGAGCAAAGGGAAAACAGGTATTTGAAAAGGAGCAAGGGTTCAACCTGTCAATGTTACCATAAAGTTCAGAAATGTGCCTGCTATTCAATAATATGGAGTGCAGCGGCCATCTTTGCCAGAGGAAAGAGCAGTTAGAAATACTGGAAACCTTATGTCAAGGTATGAAGCATTGGTGATTATTGGAGAGTGAAGTGGGAAATAGAGAAACCTGTTACAAACTATTCTCTCTAGAAGTTTGGCTGTGAATGGAAGAAGAGAACCACATATGGAAATAGGTCCCATAATCTTGAAGTAAATATATGGTCAAAATGGCAATAAAATACTATTTGTGACCATCTTCAGTCTTTTCAACATTGTAGGGAGTCCCTGAAATGCATCATTTGCCATCAAAACAGTCCTTGAGCTCCACGGAGCCCACTCTCGCCTCCACCATGGGTGACTGTTCTCTCTGATAGCTTGTGTTTTCTCTCTCACTTGGCTGCCTCTGCTGTTGCTGCGGTGTTATGCCACCAATTTCTGGTTTTGAAATGCATAACATAATTTAGGTCACTGACTCCTCTCTGTGCCCCTTTGGAGGTGTGCTGTCTTCTTCCATACCTTTAATCTCTGCCTTAACAGCACCTCTCACAAGTGGGGGAAACACTGTTACCCTATTTTGTTCCATCTCCAGGGCATGAACAAAGTAGCTGGAATTTTTTTTTCTGATACTAGTGTTATATTATTTTTTACATCTTATTTTCTCAGGCCTTGAGCAGAAGATGTTGGAGTGAGTGATAGAACTATAATAGAGTCTGAGCAACACACTCAGAAATTGGATGCATGGAGCACAGATTTTTGGATAAGCAAATTAGAAGTAATCCCATAGCCTTCAGAGCACAGAAAAGGAAACAGATTGGAAATGGATGGGGATAGATGGACTGAGAGCATTTATGCATTTGTTAGATTTTGGTTGTTTTTTTTTTTAATGTATGCTGAATGTCTATTGCTTTGGGAGAATTAGGAAAAAGGGATTTTCTAAATAAATCCCTGCATTACCTAACACATTATAGTAAGCAGGCACTCAATATATGTTTGGACACTAATTTACCCAAAAGGACCCAAATATTCTACTGACTGAATGAGCAAATTAAAGTACAATAATTAAATATCCAGTCAATAAAGTTATTCCAAGTAAACCAAAGTTTAGAAGTCTCTAACATTTCAGAAGAATTTCCAAATCACTCTTTGATAGGCCAAGACAACATCAGTTTATTCTCATTAAAATACCCAAATCAAATCTTGTTAGTTTTTTTAATCAACATGAAATTAAATGTATACTTTTTAAAATTTGTTGTAATTATTCACTAAAGAAAATTAACTGTTTCATTATTTATCATTAGTGGCCTATTTATGTAATGTGACTGGTTGACATGTTTTTGTTTTTCATCTTTGAAAAATTAACAATGAATTAGATTTCTTTCAAGCACCAGACCCTTCTATTTACATGTGAAAGAGTCCACAAAATCTGTTTTATGTTATTTATTTTGAACAAAATCTTAAATGAACTTTACTTAGCATTTTCTCCTTAAAAACTTTTTATGTTCTTTTAAAATGCTTATCTGGTGATTTATTCTTTACTGATTAAAAATGAAGAAGACCATAAGTTTATTAATTGTGAGATTTATATCTGTGCCCTGAAAGTGAATGAATCTAATGTAAATTCTATGTCATATGCAAATGTACAATACATTTATATAACCTAACAAATTTGCCAAGGTAATTTAACGGTAGGCACCAAAAATTATTTTGCAACACACATCACATAAAGTTTGTATTGTAAGCAAAGATGCTATCTGCCGCTCACACACACACAAGGTCACGTGTGCAGCCTATAAGCCACTTTCATCCCACGAGTGTACATAAAGAGCTTCAGAGTATGGAGAGGCACTGCAGTTTTCTCAAAAGAAAATTATTCTTTTTAAACCACAAAGCCAAATCAAATTTAGTCACACACAAAACCTAAGAATCTAGAATCCCTAATAGTCACCAAAGATGCATCAAATACAAATACTGCAGGAATGCTTAGATCCTCTGGGTTACAGAATGTAGTTGTCATTCTAGTGTTATGAAACATGAGGTCCAATGTTCTTAAAATTGTACTCAAATTTTCATATGTTCTACTTATCTTTGTATTAGTTTTGGTCATATCTACTTTAGCAGAAGAGAGAGGTGGTTTTTCACATACTTTAGATGATACCTAGCTTATTTAGAGCAAGTAATTTCATACTTTACAAAAATGAAAATGTGATTATGAGACTTTTAGTTAAAAACAAGATCTATTGTTAGGAGACCCTGAAATGATGCTCTATAACTTTATAGTCATCCCGCCAAAGGGTAGTTTGGTTTGATAGATAACTATGTTAATGATTATTTTTAATTTTCCTATTATTAGTGTGGCTTTATATTTAGAAGACTTGGTGAATAAAATAATTATCCATCTCAAGTGCAGAGCTTGTCTTTCTAACTGTCCTACATAAAAATTTAGACAGAAAAAAAATCAAAGTCTTGTAGAATAAATGAATTAACAGTGAAGCTAATTGGGCCATGTTTCTACTTTTAAAAATTAAGTTACGTTTTAGTGAGTCTGTGAAAACTTTTACCTTTGCCAAAAATCCATAACCAGGCTGAGTATACTAATAAAATTGGTTCCCTATATTCATTTAGAAATATCTTCCACATCTTATCAAGGATGTTTAGCATATATTATAATGCAAAATCAAGAAAAGTTATTAATAAAATAATGGTGAAACACTTTGTATGTATTTATAGATGAGAAATATCACTGATCTTTTAGTGATATAAGTGCTTTTTTCATTAGCTTTTACATTAGAAGGCTCAATTTCCACAAATTTTGCATTAAGAAATTTTTCATATTATCTCACCTGTAAGTGGAGCCTAATCAACAAAACAAACAAGCAACCAAATACAACCAGAGACACTGAAATAAAGAGCAAACTGACAGTGACCAGAGAGGACAGGGGAGAGGGATAATAGGGGATAAAAGGGGAAGGGCCATCAAGGAACATACAAAGGACAGATAGACAAAACCAAATGGGGCAGGTTTGAGGGTGGGAGGAAGGGATGGGTTGGGCAGGGGGGCATAGTGGGGTGAAAATGGATACAACTGTACTTGAATAACAATATAAATAAATAAGTATATATAAATAAATTTTTTAAAAAGAAATTTTTCAGTTTCTACAAATACTAAATCCATTATAAAAACATAAGAAAACAATCTAAAAAATTGTATTTTTCACCCATCATTTTTTTTGCTAATTTTCTTAATCTTGCTTTAATATTGGCAGCATAGCACTAGAGGAATTACCTGAGACAATGTAGAAGAATTTTGCAATGCTGTGAAATACTTCTACAAGTTTCGTGTGTTTGATTTTTTTTAAAAGATGGAGTCAAAATGTCACAGTTTTGTGCTCTTTAGTGAAGTAAATATACATCATAGTTGTTTTTTAGCAAGCTCATGGTGCTGAGAATTAGAATGCTGACTTTAGACAATGAAGGTCAAGGTTATGGCATACAAAGAACCAGAGTAGTTACAAAAGGATAAAGGAAGGGGAAAGGGGTGGAGGTGAGAAACAATTTATTTCTTGCCAAAAGATCAATATTTTTCTTTTTTTCATATTTACTTTTCATATATTTTATTGATTATGCTATTACAGTTGTCCCATTCCCGGCTTCACTCCCCTCCACTCTGCATACCCCCTCCCACCCACATTTCCCCCTTTTTAGTTCATGTCCATGGGTCATACTTATAAGTTCTTCAGCTTCTACATTTCCCATACTATTCTTGCCCTCCCCCTGTCTATTTTCTACCTACCATCTATGCTACTTATTCCTTGTAACTTTTCCCCCCTTCGCCCCCTCCCACTCCCCTGTTGATAACCTTCCATGTGATCTCCATTTCTGTGGTTCTGTTCCTATTCTAGTTGTGTGCCTAGTTTGCTTTTGTTTTTGTTTTAGGTGTGGTTGTTAATAATTGTGAGTTTCCTGTCATTTTGCTGTTCATATTTTTATCTTCTTTTTCTTAGATAAATCCCTTTAATATTTCATATAATAGGTGCTTGGTGATGATCAGCTCCTTTAATTTGACCTTATCTGGGAAGCATGTTATCTGCCCTTCCATTCTAAATGAAAGCTTTGCTGGATAGAGTAATCTTGGATGTAGGTCCTTGTCTTTCATAACTTGGAATACTTCTTTCCAGATCCTTCTTGCCTGTAAGATCTCTTTTGACCTACAGCTGAGAAATCAGCTGACAGTCTTATGGGAACTCCTTTGTAGGTTACTGTCTCCTTTTCTCTTGCTGCTTCTAGGGTTCTCTCCTTCATCTTAATCTTGGGTAATGTAATTATGATGTGCCTTGGTGTGTTCCTTTTTGGGTCCAACTTCTTTGGAATTCTCTGAGCTTCCTGGACTTCCTAGAAGTCTATTTCCTTTGCCAGATTGGGAAAGTTCTCCTTTATTATTTGTTCAAATAGCTTTTCCACTTGTTGCTCTTCCTCTTCTCCTTCTGGTGCCCCTATAATTCAGATGTTGGAATGTTTAAAGATGCCCTGCAGGTTCCTCAGCCTCTCCTCATTTTTTTGAATTCTGCTTCTTTATTCCTTTCTGGTTGGATGTTTCTTTCTCCCTTCTGGTCCACACTGTTGATTTGAGTCCCAGTCTCCTTCCTATCACTATTGGTTCCCTGTACATTTTCCTTTACTTCACTTAGCATAGCCTTCATTTGTTCATCTAATTTGCAACCAAATTCAACCAGTTCGCTGAGCATCCTAATTACCAGTGTTTTGAACTGTGCATCTGATAGGTTGGCTATCTCTTTATCACTTAGTTGTATTTTTTCTGGAGCTTTGATCTATTCTTTCATTTGGGCCATTTTTTTGTTGTCTTGATGTACCTGTCAAGTAGTGAGGGTCGAAGCCTCAGGTTTTCACCAAGGCAGGGCAACACAATCGCTTGCGTTGTGACACTGTATGTGGGGCAGGGGTCCGAGAGGGAATAACGGCCCTTGCTTTCAGTCACTTCCTCTACTTCCCACAAGCAAATCAGACTCTTCTGGTGCTGATTACCATGTGGGTGGGTCTGTGCACATTCTATGACCCTGTGGGTCTCTCCAACGAACTCTCCTGTGAGGCTGGGAGTTTCTCCCTGCATCTCAACCCCCACAGGTGTTTTCAGTCAGTGGTTTGAGGCTCTATTTCCCAGCCCTGAAGCCCTGGGTTGCACGGTCTGTCCCGCTCCCCAGCTGTTTCTCCCGGTTTACGCATGAATGTGGGACCACCCACTCCTCCAGCTGCAGCATTTCTGGGTCCACTAGGTGCCACCTTGCTGCAGGTCCTCTCCACCCTGCTGCCCGTCTTTGCTCCTCCTACCAGTCTGGATGAATGTGTCTTCTTTAACTCCTTGGTTGACGGACTGCCATACAGTCAATTTTGTCAGTTCTGTTTGCTTTTGTTTTTAAGTTGCTGTTGTCCTTCCTTTGGTTGTGCAAGGAGGCATAGTGTGTCTACCTACACCTCCATCTTGGCCAGAAGTTCAATATTTTTCTTACATGACTACATATGGTGTTTTAATATTCCTTTCTCACATTTATTCTCATGTGATTCTGAGATGTCCTCAAGAGCAGTGCTTTCCTAACCATTTCCTCCACTATCACATGCCCTAAAAATGTGGTGTGCCTGAAATACTTTAACACTCCCACATACACAAATGTAGAAAATAAATAACTCACTATTTTTGCATAGACTGAAACAAATCATAAATATTTATTGAGAAAGTGAATAGAGCTTTGAAATGAAAGTGTGGCTTTGAAATGGAGGTTGATGTGAGTTGGATTTAGCATTAGCACTTAATTGCTGAACGTCTGTGACCTCAATCATCATCCCTGCCACTGCTATTTGGCACTATCTCTGTCTTCTTGATTTAATTCTTGTTTTAAGTAAAGCATAAAGCCTATCTCCAAGTAACTATTTGCTAAAGTATTAATGTATAAACATACCCCAAAGTTATAATCCAAGTAAGTGAATAGTTGCTGTAACAGATACAACTAAAATTGTATGGTTAGTGTTTTTCAAATGGAAGGATCAGATATTTCTGAGGCAAAATAGCATTTCATGGTTTGACTGCTTTTTAGGTATCTTAGCGTATTTATTAGGATTTTGTCTTCATTTTTACTTCATTTGTTACTTTATCAGGGGTACCAGACAAGGGGAGTGAGGCAGATGAGGAGAAAGGTCCAAAAGAAGATGTATTTTTGGTTGGCTAAAACTGAGGACTAGCTCAATCTGCAAAGAGCTTCCTCCAAGTGCTAAGCAGACTACAAATCAGTCTAGTTGTGTCTAAATGAAGAAATGGGGGGAAAATAATCCACTTGTCCTCATGAGTCAAAAGTGTGTCCAAGGCTCATTAATTCTTTTCAACTTCTAAATTTGGCTTGCAACCCTGAGCAAGACAATATGCTTCTCACCCTCGTTAACAAGGAAGCCCCAGGCAGCATACAAGGTGCATGCACCGCTGGTTTAGAAATGGTATAGGAGGGGTTGTGTTGAGACTGTAGCCAGGAGGTTGATAAGTGTGAGTCATTGAATGGAGTGACTAGACAGTCACCTGGTGCTCATCTGAACTTTTTATGACACAGAAGTCAAATGTGGGAGATTATGCAGCTGAGAATTTTTAGGCTGTGTTTGCTATTGCAGCATATTCTAGCTTATCCTGACTAACACAGAAATTGCATGTGTGTTCCAATAACGAAATTAAATATGTGGTGTCGGCTTAGCAATTGGCGTAGTAAGGAGATAGATATAGGGATTTAGAAAGACAGCAATCCATCTTTTGCAAAAACACCATGATTGATAAAACTGTTACTTGCCATGATTTGTGAAGTAGCACGTGTGTTTAATGAATATGTAGCATTGGGGAAACAGTGGGAGAAAGGACTGAGAGTGTTTTCTGTGCAAATGGTTGCTTTTGGTGTGATAACGGAAAAAGAGGCACATTCAGGAAAGAACTATGTAGAATAATGCAGAGAAGAAAGATAGTCAGGAGATTCCAGAAACTGAAAGACTGATCATTTTTAAATTAGTGACTTCCATGAGACTTAAACAGTAGATCTTTACACAGCAAAATCTGAAATTAGGTTTTGTGACAAATGACAAAATTCAGACTAAGGAAATGTCCTTTACTCTTACTGTTATAGCCACTTACCAGTTTAGATTGAGTGAAAAAGATCAGGTTAGAGTGTCAGTTTTACTCAGAAAGCTGGCTCACCTCAAAGGACCCTCCTTCAAATTGAGAGACAAGAAAGGGGGTGAGAAAGCAAAGAAAGGAAACATGTAGAACTAAATGGAATCAATTTTTGAAAGCATTATACTGCCAAGGAAACTGTGAGCCTGAACTAAAATATCCTGAGATTTAGAGATTTTGGTGACTCTCAAGCCCTCAAATTCTTTAAAAATTTTTTTTTATTTATTGACTTTCAGGGAGGGAGGGAGAGCAAGAGAGAGATTGATTTGTTGTCCCACTTATTTATGCATTCATCAGTTGCCTCTTGCATGTTCCCTAACTAGAGATCAAACCTGCAATCCTGGCACATTGGGGCAATGCTTCAACCAACTGAGCAACCCAGCCAACTTCTTGGGCATGAAGTTGCCTGATAAACCTGCTGAGTTATCCAGTAGAGCACATCCACTAGTACCTTATCTGCTCTTCTGATATTAGAGTAGGGAGGTGCTCCATCAGGAGGCCACAGAGATCCTTGGACAAGGCGGGCCATCCTGAAAGAGTAGGTGTCCTGGTCTGCCAGTAAGACCCTTCACCAGAAGGTCTTCAAAGTTGCTGTAGATAAGACACCACTCACCCATTCTGCTGTTCTATAATCAGAAATGTTTACTACTGCTTTTCTGCCTTGTTTCATCATTGTCTAGTGTGTAACTGTTGGGGGAAGGAGACAGATTGTGATACAGGTCCTATCAAAACTACATCACTGAGAAATCCCAGACTTCAGTCTCGCTCGTGAGACCGCGTGGACATTGGGGATGGAATGTTAGGTGAGACTTTCCCTGCTACAGACCAGCTCCATATCACCTAAATGGCCTTAGCCATTTCACCTCTGACACTTTCTAACATCACCAACACCCTTCCAGTTCCTAAATCCGTAACTATCTATATGCATCATTTAAAAAATAAAGCCTCAACTTCCTCTCATAGGCTAAGTATTCTTCTAAACAGTGTAGGTGCAAAAAACAAAAAGAGCCAAAATCTCTGGTCTCCTGGAATGCACATCTCATGAGAGACCATACATAATTTTAAATATTTGTATAATAGAAATAGTAGAATTTCTGAAAATAATACACCCAAATGTATACATGTAAGGATAGGTGGATGCAAGTATATAGAATAATCATTAAGTGTTGTGAGGGTAAGTAGGATGAGAGGATAGGAGTAACAAGGGGGTTGGGGAGGCCTCTTTGAGGCTGCAGTTTATCATATTTGACACAACATTGACATTTTGACTCTAAATTTGAAGTTTATGACATTACACTAATTTTTTTACTCTTTCATGGAGAATTTTCTCAAGTATCTCCACCTCTTCTCTTTTTTTTGTTTTGCACTATCAGCCTCGGAAATATCTGTGAGCCTTGATGTTCTGTTCTTTGCTTGTGTCCCTTCCTCTTTCCACCTGCTCTTTTTGGGCAACAGCATCATTTATTCATTCATCCTACATATACCACTGAGCTGCTGCTGTGTGCCAGGCACTGTGTCAGGCTTTGGGAATTCAATATTTGCTCTCCTTGTATTTACAAGATAGAACATATAGCAATTAAAGATGATTGCATAAATAAGTATTTAATTACAATTGTGATAAATGCAGAAAAGGGACAGTGCAGCTGCTCTGAGGGTACGCTTAGAACACCTACAGAGGGTGAGGTAGTGGAGAGCTTTATAGATAAAAAGAACAGCCTGTGCAAAGACCCTGTGGCGGAGAGGAGCCACCTCTGGACCCATAACCCACTGAAGGTGAGGACAGGGAGCGCTTCTAATTCTTGTTTGTGTCTCCAGCACTCACACAGCATTTTAAGCAGATCAAACTCTCCTAGCAAATATCTTAAACAATTAGTGATGAGGAAAATGAAAGTGAAAAGGCAACTGGAATAATTGAGAAATTAGCAAGGATTACATACAGTAACATTTACATAATATAACTTGCTAATGAGATTCTGTTAATTCTTTCGTTAGGAGCAAAATATAATTTAAAAACAAGTGTTAACTTTGTGAGTAACCCACGTGCTATGTAGAATGAAACTAATTCTCAAATTCAAATTCAATTCTCATGGTTTATAAAAGAAATTATTTTTCTTGCTATCTGAAATGAATGTATGTTAAAAAGAAATATGAGCTGGATTTACCTCTGTAGTACTTCTAATATAAAGTTGGGATTTATAGCCTACATTAATTATATAAGCTATAAAACAATGGTTCTGTGCTCTGCTTTTAAAATTCACTTCCACTTGATAGTAGCACGATGTTTTTTGTTTGTTTGTTCCTATGTGTTGTGAAAGTCACAAGGAGAAAGAATGAATCTGAGTGCCCCTTACTTTCCTAATCTGAGACCTGCTTATTTACACCGTGCAGTAAAATTTAATTTCAAAATTCTTCTCCATATGTTACCTCAGTTAATCCTATCCTTGGAGAAGAACAGTATATTGACATCCTATTTTATAGCTGAGTGCTTTATAGATTCAGATGGGATTATATGTGGTTGCCAAGATAAAGCAATATTGTAACTTTATCTTCTAAATATCCCTTTGAATTCTCAACACTGCCACATCCTTATCAATAGTCCTCCTCCATACACCTCTGGAAAAAGTGTCCTAACTCCTGTTCTCACAAGTAGTTTTGTTATCTTGGTAACTAAAATAGTTATTTTTTTAGCTCCTACCTGAGAATGTTATTTCTTCCTTTACAAATGTCAGTGGAGCCGAGAACAATTCAATCTGTGTTGTAAATAAAGACAGAGGAAGAGGAGTCCAATGACAGTCAGTTAGGAGTAAATATAGGGGAAATTGAGGCAATGAGATTAAATTTTTGGTAAGTCTGGCCAGAAAGGAAAGGAAAGAAAAGAAAAAGTTAAGGGGAGAAAGGAATTAAGAGAAAAATGTGTTAGCTGTTTGAAGACTGTCTCAGAGGGTCCGAAGGAGTGGGAAAGCAGCCGCAGGTGAAGGTGCTCATCTCAGAGAATGGTGGGCGGATTGGTTGATACTTACCTTGCTTAGAGCAGAACGAAGATATAATGCAGTGATATTAGAAAATCGGAAAAGGACAAAAGAGGAAAACCATATTGGATGCCCTTCATCTTCCCATTTAGGGAACAATATTATCTGCAAAAAATTATAAAAATTATAATATCCCTAATATTATATGCTATATGAGCTCTTGATATCAAGCAATCGTTAAAATTCCACTACCTTTATTTTACAAACCAAACAAAATGCTTTGTCATTTTGCTGTGAGACCCATAACCCACTGAAGATGGACACCAAACAACATTTCCAGGTGTCTTGCTCAGTAAATCTCAGTGATAATGAGCACAAACTACGAATAGAATACAATGAGAGATGAATTACATACTTCTGCCTTCACTACAGAAAAAAGAATCATTGTGGAAGCTAAGATTAGAGTCAAAGACTCTGTATCTAAGTTGACGCTATGCCCAGATCAAATGTGGGACACTTATAAGGCCATTTAAAATAATTTTTAATGATAATACTAATAGTTAATGTGTTTTTAAAACCTTGCATTATGGTAAGTTATTTCCTTTGAAAAGGTAACATTATTAACCTTTATGTGATACAAAAGAATGAACAACAAAGTCTGAATAGTGATGATGATAGACAGCAATAATATCACTTAAATTAGCATAAATCATTGATTATAAACCTAATTATAAAACATAAAACCTGATTATAAAAAGGCAAAGCATTTTAGCACATAGTCATATTTCACATCATAAATGTGAAATATTATAATTCTATTGTCTATTCTTTCTATGAAAAGTTATCTCCTTTGGAAATGTCTTAATGAAGAATAAAACTGACTTGATTTTTCCCACTGCAGTCAACTTTTCTGTCATGCTATTAATGATTAATAATGACTGTATGCTCAAACGTTTTTCTTCCTCAGATAAAAGTAGCATTCTAACATAAGACTTTTATTTTTTCAGTTGTGTAGGGGGTAAGAAGATTCTGTGAACATACGGAAGAGCTGAAATAGAAAGAGAAAATGTCAATCAATATCTCCATTCTACTCAAAATAGTTAACTTATAATACCTAGGTTTCAGTAAGTTACTTTATTATGTTCTAGAAGAGATGGCATATTTTTTGCATATATTACATTATCTTTATTGGTATTTTTATATTATAATACAATGGATTTGAACTTAGAGCTAGACATTTTTAAATAAGAAAGTACAATGGCAATTCAAGAATCTCTTAGCTGAATAAAAAATGACAATCCACATTTTTTAAACTGTAGGAGTTCATGCTTGTATAAATGTTTCTCTACACAATCACAAGAACAGCATCCTTTGACAAAGGTCTAAAAATATTTGTGAAAGCCAAACATAATAGCATTGTTATTCTGCTACTTATTAACAGAACAGCACATCCTATAACAATTAGATATGAATATTGCAAAGTGAATTCAACATTAAGCTATCTTTGAAATGCCACTTTGCAGAAGGTTTACAAATGCTTAAAGCACAGCAGGAGATTAACTCCATCTTCAAATATTAAAGCAAAACCTTTTTTTAACCTGATAAATCTTACTGAAAGCAAAGGTTCCTTTTCCAGAAATAATTATTCAACTATCAGAAGAGAAAACTAAACCCCCCAACTATTGTTGTCACAATAAAATATGAAGATAGAAAAAAGAGATAGAGAGATAAAGAGACAGAGAGAGAGAGAGAGAAAGTGAGAGAGAGATACACCAGAGACCATACTGCTAATTGATTTCAATGAACGTGTGTTTTCATTCACGGGTTTATGACTGCGACCCAATTTTTTTTGTTAAAATGGTAATTAAGTATTTTATCATTTAACTTTTGGTATGTTTACCTGCTACCTCCCATCTATATAAGCTTGTTGAAGGTCTTCTATTTTTTTTTTGTATTCTTCGAGGATACCTAACACTTACTGATTTGATAGTTCTTAAGATGTTACAAATATATCTATGCTCAGTATAAAAGATATCTACAACGTAATTTTCTAACTATGTACCACCTACCTACCTCCTATTCTTCCATGTAGCTAATTAATTACTACCTGCCTATGTATTCATCATTAATTTTTCCTTCTCTTCAAAGTGGAATTTCAGATGAGGTGACGGTATTCAATTCCCAGATTCATCACATGAATTCTAAGGGTCAGCCATCAATCATTTTGCACATATGTCAAAGGCACATTGTCCTGTTGCTGACTGGCAACCTAATGTAGGCAGTACCAGTGCCCCGTGTTAAATAACTCCCTGTGCACCCGGACTCTTTCCTGAGTGACTCCTTCAGAACCACACACCAGAAAGCTCATAAGAACTATTTCCCTTGCGTGATAGAAAAAGGCAGTAAAAAGCCAGAATGAACACATTGCCAAATATTGCTAAATCTCTTAAATAATCATGCCTAACTTATTTCAGTTTAGGAAAATTGGTAATATAATGTTCTTTAACCACCTAAATGATACCATTTTTCTTTCTCTGGTTTCACTAATCCTTGCCTTTAATTTTTGCCAGCAGAGAAATGCCAAGTATAGGTCAAATGAAAAACTATTTTTAAGTAGATGTTTATTTCCAAGAATTTATAATGAGATGATCAGTTTTATTTCTTAAAGCCAAATAGCTCAGTGACAGATAGTAACAACTCTCTCCTAACTTATCAGATATCGAGAGGCAGATTCACTTTCTACACACGGCTATTTGCTTTCTCTGTTTTATGAGCATTGCCACTATCTTTAAAATTGAGTCTATAAATAATATATAAGTGGAAATCTATCAGATGTTGCTTGTTTACTTGTATAATACTAATAATTCAAGATTTATATCTTGTATTTTAACTGAAAGAATCTGATTAAATCATAGAGCTACTGAATATAATTTTTCAATTCTATAGATTTGGTTAAAAAAATTAAAGTTACAGAGACTGCATAGATTTACTAGTTGAAATAAAATGCTGTAGGGGAAATGTGGAAGTGGTTTCAGAGAATGATAAACATGATTCTCAACCTTAGCGAAGCCAATTGTCAACTATATAACCAGTCCCTTGACCTTCAAGGGGAGGTTTCTTAACCTTCCTTATCTCAAAAACGAGGTACCAAGCACAGCTTCCTCATGGGATGGAGCTAGATATCAAACTTGGTACTGTTTTAATAGAATATTAAGTGAGATTTCCACATGCCCAGACTTAGCCGTTCCTGCTCAAAGCTCAGATGGATAAGGCATTCACAAGTCTGCATGGAGGTCAGAGAGGGAGGAGAGGTTGTGGCACTGCCCCAGAGGCTTGTAGCCCAGGTACAGTGACTATAGTCTTGACATGGGGGTTGGAGGCTCAATGTTCTGGTGAAAGAGAGGATTGGCTGCCTTTGCTCCACAGATCTTCATCCAGAGGATGGGAGGCTTAAGCTGAATTCTGCCCAAGAAAACAACAGCCGACATCAGCAGAAACCCCCGGAATAAATGAGAAACGTTAGTATAAATAAAACCAGGGAATTTGACAGATATTGTTCAAAACCACTTGATAAATGGCAATACATTGCAAAACTTTAAATGATAAGGACAGGAAATTGAGAGGGAAGGAGATTATAGGGAGGCTCAACTTGGGTTAGTCTAGCAACATCCTGGGGAATGCTTTCACCCCAACCTTTGTGGCATCCCTATGCCAGATAATGTGCATGTGTTGTGTGCATAGAATTTGACTATTCAGAGAACTAGAGATTGCCATTGCCTCAATTCCAAAAAAAAGATATAGTATTCTATTACTACTATTACTATATTATTATTATTGTTTGATGCTACTATAAATGAAACATTTTTCTAAATCCTTTACTTACATTATATCATTCCATATTTTTACTACCCCCATGTTTAAAGATAAAAAAAATTAACACCTGGGAAAGATGAGGAAGTTGCCCAAGATCACAGAGTTATTAAGTACAGACCCAGGGCTCAAACTCATCTGACTCAAAAAAATAGGCTCCCTTAACCAACATGTGTCCTGCCTTCCATTTTTTTTCTGCTTAATCCTCGAAATAAACCCTCCTCCAGCTCAGACCAGCCTTACTATGCAATGACCTTCTCCTCTTTGTTCGTGTCATTCCTTCTACTTGAAATGTCATTTTCTCTCTTGTACTGCACAAATCTTTGTCATTACTCAAAGCCCATCACAAGCCTCATTGGGCCCTTAAGAGTGAATAAAAAGCACAAACATTGAATGTAAAGAATAGGGTGATGTTTGTACACATACATAAGTATATTTGGAAAGTATATTTGACTGATTTTACAAAAATAAAACAGCTTCACTTGTTTACTTTCACATGAAATTACATTTCTCCATCATCCTATGTTCTTTTATGTCTTATTTTCTTCTATGCAATTTTGAAATTTCTGATGTCCACTAACTAACAGCTTTCTGATTAGTTGGCATTGTGAATATATTCTTCTGCTTGCAGGAAATTTCTTTTATAGGTTCTCCATTATTCAGAAAACTTTATAGACAAGGCTATAATTTATGGAACAGTGTATCATTCTGGAACAAGATGCCAAATAGAGATTTAACTACTTAATTAAAATAATCCATAAATAAAACAAAGTGCAATGCCAAGCTAACTTTTGTAAATAGCCAATTTCTAATACTTTTCCTCCTTTAGTGAAAGTGATGTGATATAAAAGAAGTAATCCTTTTATTTCACTTTTTTCAAATTCCTTTTTTTATGAATGTGACTCACTATCCAAAGTTCCCAAACATCAGCAAGCATATGTCTCAATTGACTTTTGGTGACGTGCTCTGATTTCCCCCATCCTTGAAACAGATGAAGTAATCAACAGTGGAAAAATCAAGAGCTAATACAACTCTATTCAAGGTCCTGCTTCATTTCCTGTTCCAATACCACCCACCTATGTGATCTTTAGCCAACTTCCCTTACCTGTGATTTCCTCATCTCAAAAACAGGGGTAATCTTACTTAACTCATTTGAGTTGGTGGGAGGTTTACTGAAGTAGCATGAAGTGTAAATTGTTTAGTTCAATTTCCCCATTAAATATATTCTTGTATACATTAGTTACCAGTAGTGTTATCCTTTGATCCCTTAAGCTTTAAATCATAGGATAATAAAGTCACACAACATGACACATGTGTCATGGCCCAGCTAACACTTTTCAGTAACTGCAGCATGCTATGCATTGTATCAATACTTCTTAGAGATAATCTGATTTAACCATCACCATAATTCTATGAACTAAAAAATGGCAGAGGCTGACAGTAGAAAGAAAAACCCATCTCCCCCTTTTCTCCAATTAAATGTCTCCCCAGTTAGACTATATGTTTCAAACTCCCTGGCAGGTCGATATGGCCATGTGGTGAAGTTCTTGTAAAGGGAATTTGGGCACGTGATGCATGCATCCTCAGACTTGGGCTTCAGAACATTGGGTGTTCCTCCTTCACATTATCTTTTACTTTCACACTCACAGGACCTCAGACATGGCAACTACCCACTTCAATCACTAATATAGTACTATCGGAGTACCCTAATAGAAGGAGCTGGGTTCCTGAATGGCCATGTGGAGTGGAGTAACCTTGGTGCCTTGGATCATCAACCTTAGAATCATGTAATAAACTATATCTTGAAATCATTGTATTTTGGTGGCTTCTTAATTATAGTAATTTAGCTTTACCTTAATAATATAAATATTATCATTTTAAGATATAGAAACTGATGCTCAGTAAGTTTATATAAATTGTCCAGGGTTACAAAGATAGTAATTGGTTGAGTTAAGATCTGAAACTTAGGTAACCTCCACACTACTTCTCCTGGTAGTCATAATCACTGAGAATGACTACTCAGTATATGGTTATGTCAAATATTACACTTGGGGGGAGGTGGCATTTTTGGTTTTTATAATTTTTTTTACATTGTCTTTGAAGTTTAGAAATTTGGAAGAGGCAAGAAGATATTTCTAAACAGGGCAAATACAGTGAAAATTTAAAGCAGAATATATTTTTAATAGTATAAAAATTAAATTTTCCCAAGTACCAACACTGTAAATGAAAACCAGAAGAAGACAGAAGTTAAAGTGATGAAGGCAATTTTTACTCAGGAATCATTGCAATTGAGTAAGGAAGACCTTAGTATAGAGCTGGGATCAACTCCAAATACAATAAGAGCAAGTGGATATTTATAGCCAAGGAGCAGGGTAGGGGCAGTGAATGGAAATTTTCTAAGAGAAGGGGTAAGAAGATTCTGGCTAAACTGATTTGATAGGTTTCTTGCTGAAACCTGGCCAAGGTGATAAAATACCTAAAGGTGGAGGATGAGAAATTTGATTTGATATGGAACTTGGTCAGATTCCAAGGTTAAAAGATGACGAATTTGATTGGATATCAAGGGTGGGGGCTTTTGGCTAAAATGACCTAGCAAGATTCTTCCTAAAATTGTGTTAAATGGGTCAAGAATAGAGACCAAGGGTAAGGCCCAGTCAAAAAGAAGGTGCAAAAAAGCCTAACTAACGTTAAGAGAGTCTTTTAATATTAATACCTCTACTTTATTGGGGCAGAAAGAAGACTCAGAAAGGTTATACACACTATCACACTGAACAGCAAGAGACTGAGACAAGTTTCCAGTCACCAATTTAATTCTAAAGCCTATGGTTTTTCTGCCATTAAATGGTGCCTTTCAAAAACCAAGACATTTAAGTGTATGCACACACATGTGTACATGTGATCTACTAATATGAATATTACAAGAAGAAGAATGAACTTCCAGTCTAGATCCAAAGTTTACTTTTATTCATCTTTAGTCTATCATTTATCATAAAGGGTTTCAGTCCAAGAATTGATTTACCGTACAACGTAAAGACAGAAATTACAAGAGACCTCTAAACTTGTAATTGTGCATCCTATTTGTGAAGTTATATGTGTTAACACTTGTGTCTAATTATACAATTTAAAAATTAGCAGATTGAGAATAAACAATGGAAAAGCATTTTTGCCACTTCTTGAGAAGCCAAAATGTATAAATTATATGAGAGAAGAAAAACAAATATGAAAACATCAAAAATGGAGTCCCAGGTATAAATATGCAACAATGTGAGTTATTCTGTATGATTAGTACATAAATCCCTTTTTTCATAGTTCAAGAAGCATGTATAGAGCCCCCTTTACCTAGGTTCTGCAGGTAATTAAAAGCAATATAATATATGGACCTGAATAACCAGGATTACACAATAGTTTGATGAAAAGCAATGAAACTCAGGCATAAAACTAACAGACAACACGCCTAAGAGCAAAATAAAATCAGTGCCACTCTTGATTAGCTGTGCATGTAAGTCTTCCTTTCAAGTGCATGTCAGGGAGGACGATTTAGTTAAGAGATTGAGAAAGTAAGTCCAGAATCATCCTTTCAGACTTTGAATCCTGGCTCTGGCTCTCCAGAGGACCTCGGCAAGTTATTTAATCTTCCTCAATTCTTTATTTGTAAAATAAAATTGGTCTGAGAATTTAATAAGATCATATTGATAAAGGACTAGAACAGTGCCTGGGGCATTGTAGGCAATCAATAAATGGTAGCTGTTGCTGCTATTTGTAGCACCACCTACCAAGCCTGCTGCACTCATCATTGTGTATGGTGTCTACTCCTCCATGTAACTCAACTTGGGCAGAGGCAAAGTCTTCTCAACTAAAAACAAGCCTATATTTAGATTTTCTTTTACTATTTAAATTACCTCCTTTCACCTCCATTTTAAGCAAAGTTGAGTTCTTTTAAAAATAAGCTTTTTCTTCCTTAAGGTATTATTTTTATTATTCTGAGAGGAGATAATTTCTATTTGAGTCATTTATGGAATCAGAAAAGACTTCAGAATGGCAAAATTGAAAAGTTTCCTGGGCCATGGTTTGCACTGTGATTAAATTTGCACACTGGTTAAGTTTTAAATGGGCACACGCTGCTCATTTACAAGTGAGAGTGGGAAGTAAAATGTATTCTACTGACGTCACAGAAAGAGAGGCACTCAGACCGGCTCCTGAATGCCATCAGGCCTCTAGATCTAATTGTCTGTGTACAAGAAGTACAGAGGACAGAGGAACCCATCAGACGACACCATGGAGATGCAATCTGCAAAATCCATAGGGAGGAGACTCCATCACATACGTGACCTGGATTCCTCAACAAGTAAACTACAGGACAAAAGGAATGTGGGAGCAAGGAGATCTGTGGATGAAAAGATATTAAAACACATGTCAATCATTCATAAAGTATTGAACTTATCTGGATTCTGGTTACAATAAAGAGGCTGCAACAATATATGACATTGATGAGACAAATAGAAATTGAGTAATTCCTGGATATTTGATGATAGTAATGCATCATTAGGTTTTTGAAGTACGAAAATGGCAATGTGTTTATATTTTTTATATTAAAATAAAGAATCCTTGTATTTTAGAGCTATATACCAATACATGTATGGATACATTTACATAGATGTGGGATTTGCTTGAACAGAGAATACAGAGGGAAGAAAAAAGTGCAGGATAAACCTAGACTGAGTCTAACGTAATTGTTAAAGCTTGGTGATGAAATGTAGAGTTCATTATACTATTTTGTGTATTTTTGTATGTTTGAAATTTTCCATCATAAAAAGACTTCTTTTAAAAAACCTTCTGATATTACAACAATGAAACATAATAAATGTATAAAAATTAATTATTAATCATTAGTTCTCTAGTTTCATCAATTATAATTTCAAAACATGTTTGAGGATGTCCAATCTAAAACATTTTGTGTGGATTTTGGTAGGCTATAATTCTAATGTATCATATGTTTCTGATTTTTTTCTAATATTCTTTGGTAGCAGTTATTGAATAGTGGTGAGAGAGATCATTTTTCTATAGCTCCCAGGAAGTGATTAATAAATGTTTATCAATAAAAACATCAAAGTACAACAGTTGGGTTTATACCAAAGTAAAACTAATACTATTCTAGTTTATTTCAACAATGCAGTTGTTGATGACACATTCTGAAATAAAAAATAAATTATATAATTATCAATAATTTTGAATTATTTTCAATTATTAAAATTTTGCTAGCAAAACAAATGTGAGATTTAATACAAAAATTCAAGAATGTTTCCAATAAAAATAGATCTTTTAGCAGATTTTGAAAAAAACCTGAGACAAAAATTCATGAAAACAAAAAGTTAAAGGATGCTATATCTTATTTAATTTGGTGCTTAAAATGCAGTTTTCTATAAGGCTACTGCTAAATACTGTAATTTTATGAAATACATTAACTTTGTTTCTAAGTAATTAAAATTTGAGAATTCAGAAGTGTCCTTATTGTTCAGACTTATATAAATCTTATATTTTTAAAGAGACAATTATCTTCTTATTGCTGCTCTAACAGATTACCATAAACTCAGTGGACTGAAACAACGCATACTGGTTAGGTATAGTTTGGGAGGTCAGAAGCCCGATATGAGTTTCCGTGGACTAACATCAAGGTGGCAACAAGGACAGGTTACTTTCCCGAACTCTCAGGAGGCAGCAGATTTCCTGCCCTTTTGCAGCTTCTAGAGGCTGCCTGTTCTCTTTGGCTCATGGCTCCTTGACGGTTTCAAAGCCAGCAATGGCCAATGGGGCCTCTTCCGCAGAGCATCACTCTGACACTTCTCTGCCTCCTTTTCAGATATTTGAGGACTCCTGTGATTATACTGGGCCCACCTGGATAATCCAAGATAATCCTCCTATTCTAAGGTCACATGAATACCCAACTTTATTCCACCCACTACCCTAATTCCCCTTAATTTAGCCACGTGACCTGACAGAGTCACAGGCTGCAGAGATAAAGATGTGGAAGTGGACACCTTCCGGGGAGCGGGGGCAACCCAAGCCACCCGAAGATGGGATAGGCTCTGCCTGCCACAGAGCGCAACTAAACTCCATAATTTTTAAGACTTTGTTTACATATACGTCTTTTTCGCATACACATACATTGCTATTTTACTGGTAGGAAAAAATGTGGCTGCTTAGACTTAGCTGTGATCCTGAGTTCTTTCACGTGATTCAAATAAAAAGATCTATAAAAGCCACTTTGAATGCATATGCAAACTCGGAAGTGTTTACTGATGTGTTCAAGTGACGTATCTATACTTTTAGAACACTGAACAAAGTACAGAAGACTAAGGAATACCCTTGCCTCAGCAGCATTTGTTTATGACTTAGGCATAATGTGTGATGCAGTGGCGGGGGTGCGGTGTGATTTACCCAAACATCTAAAAGAAAGACACACCATTGCCAGAAGCCGGTTCTTCAGTGTCAAAGCAGATTCCGGTCTTTGCATCAGTGGCTGACAATCCTGAATCTTTCGCTGAAGAGGCTGTCAGAGCCTTTCAGAATTTGCTCTTTTAACAAAATTCGCTGCACACAATAAAATGTCTTAAAAGAAGCGATGGTGAAATTCCCATTAGTCCTCTAGATAAAAAGGCCAAAATTCTATGCAATGACATTCTTTAAAAATATTATTTTCTATGATATAGTTGAATGCAAAATCATACATTATGTCATGAATGAATATAGCTCCGGGAAATTATTTTGATACCTGAAGCAAGAAGGGGACACCTAGACCCCTGCCTGATTTTTTATTTAGACATTATCATTTCCTGTAAGCCTTCCATTTTTAGATCCAGTGGTCACAATAACTACTTTCTGAGATATGTTTTCTACACGGGCCTAATAATCTGCTCCTAAAGTACTTGCATTTCGATGGTAACTCCTACAGGTCATTTGATGAAGTACAATATAGAAACACATTACGTGTTTAGCTAAATCCCCATTAAACATTCAGTATATGGGTAAGATACGAAGTAGCCTAATGGATATTACAGTAAAATTAGAAGCCCCATTTAACAACGTAAGTCCTCTCCACCATTTAGTCTTGTCAACTGTTCCGGGGTCCATTCTGTTTCTTTTTCCTGATCCTTCCAACGAAGTCTATCAGGTTCATATTCCAAACTTACTGTGCTAGCTATTGAATAAAAGTAAATTCAGAAAACTATAATTTAATGTAAAAGATGTATTATAACTAACTCCACCTTTTGCCTTTCTAGTTACTTCAATGGCACCAGAACTCTCTCAGGTTCTGGGGTGCAAGACTTTACCCACCTCCCATCTTATCCCTGTAATGTATCAATAACAATCGTAAAATTGATGATTTTCACTGCCATCTCTATCTTATGTACAAAGTTGCATAGTTTCTCTCATGCTTACACTAGTTTAATGTTATTTGTATGTTTGGCCAAATGTTATTATTCCTTTTTGACAGATGAGGAAAATGAGTGTCAGGAAGGTTAAGTGACTTGCCCAGGGCCGTATATCTAGTACGCACTGGACTTAAGATTCAAACCTACCAGGTCCATTTGTTGAAAGTATAATATAAGCCATTTCCATGGAACAATGAAGTGTCTAATCAGCCAGGTCACATCAACTGCCTTTCTAAAATTATCGGTATTGGTTCCTCCCTCTCTTGTCTGATTGCTTTGTTTCTTGTCCAGGCCTTTATCACCTCCTATTTGGCCTCCTGAAATAGCTTTTAAACTGATTTTTTGCACATCCAATATTTCAACCCTTAAAAGTCAGATTAAACAACTTTGATCATCTCCACCCCCTGCTCAAAAACCTCCAATGGCGCCCCATTGCCTGTAGAGGGGTTTCCAACAGGCTGATCACAGACCTTTACCAGGTGGATCATAAAACCACATCACCGCTTTCTTTGCTGTCTTCCTCCTCTCCGATGTTGTGACTCACACATTTGAAATGCATGGGGAGAGCTGCCACACCAGTCACTTGCTTGCATTTCAAATGCTCCAGATTAAAGAGAATATGAATGATTAAAAGCTTTCAACATGTCCTTCTTCGCTGCCACATCCCATTCATTTGGGGGAGTTGTCTAGAAACCACAAAGATTGAAATACCAAAGACTGGCTGAAAACTCTGATTTCTTCCCCTAATCCATGTGGTATTATGACAGAATTCTCCTTTTGTCAAAATGTCAGGTGGTGTCTCAATTTCTTTCCAGTATTTCTGATCAAATTCTTAAGATATCAGACTGCCCAATCTGAAATGCATGCCCACAATCTACAGTATGCAATGCAAACTCCTTACCCTTTATTCAATGTTCCTTATAACTTGGGTTTTCCCCCGTTTTAGCCTTTTTCCCCACTGCTTTCCAACACTCACCCTGACTCTAGTGATCCCTGGCTACTTTTTCACTATGTCTCCATTTTCCACATGCATTCATGCTACTATATGTTTGTTCAAAGGGTCTTTTCAGCTTAATTTGTCATCTGCATCTACCGGAATATGAAACAACTTTTTCTGCTTCACCAAAGCTATAAAATAAAGAACTAAAGCCACCAGTGAGCCCAGATAACCTCTGTAGTCCAGTCCTGAGGCAGTGAGTTTCTGTATACCCTACTGATCAGTGTGCAGGGAGGTTTCTCAGTGAATATTGCCCAGAATGATAGCTCTCTACTAAGAATACCTAGAGCACTCTGGGTTCATAAACTCAGTGACCCAGTTCCACTTTTACAGAGCTGGAAAATTTTAGAGATAATCTCATGCAATCCCATCACTCAACTGGCACAAATAATTCTTTGTATTGACAGTTCTCCTGTATGTGTATATGTTTGTGTGTGTATGTTTTATGTCTTAAATTAGATTCTTCCCTTAGGGAGACAATGTGTCTTATATAGCTTTGCATTTTCTAATCATAGATATTTAATTACTTTATATATGATATATTGACTGAATGGCAAATGCAAGATAATGTGACTAGACATGACCAGAATTTACGTAAAGTGTTAAATCTAATTTAAGAGTGGGTTATGCCCATAATGAACTGAAGAAGTGACCAAGAAGGATGATAATTGTGTAGGGGAATAAAACTTACATTTTCTCCAGAAATCTGGGCATAAGAAATACACAAAAGAAAGCATATGAATAAAGATTAAAAAGTTAAAATATTTTCATTTGGTTATTTTTTCTGAACTATGACTTTAAGTAGAAATCACAGAATAACATCAAAATAAAGCCATAAAAACACACTTTTTCAAAACTCCAAGTTTAGTACAAAACATGGGAAAACAGTTTTAAAAATGAAATTTCTTTATGAAGGTTGAAAGTTTAACAAAGCCACACACTAAAAATTCTAAGAACCATTATCTATAATTTGCACTAAACTGCTTATTTTCAACAAATAGTTGCTATTCTAAGGTGAATTAATTAGGATCTATATTTGTTTTCTTTGGATGTACAACTGCAACCAACTCATGCATACAGTTTATGAAAGCTTGGTAATTCTTTTAGCAGCACTTTCGGCTCTCTATTCTATCCAAGTACACATGTGCCAAAAATATCCAGCTCTACTTCAAGTTTTAAGTCTAAAAAGGGTATAATTGTACTTTTATTACTCAAGATTCGTTAAATATATTTTAAAAGTTTAATCACCAAATTTATTATCTTAAAAGGGAAAAGAAACTGATATTTTACAGACCAGGAGCCCCAACTATTGAACATGAATCAACACATAACTATGTACCTTGCATCACTGAACCTTAAGTATGGGTCTGGGGTCAGAGTTTTCCTTCCTCTTCTCAGCTACCCTGTGAGGAATCCAGGAAAGTGCTGTTTTGTGTCTGAGAAGAGGAGCACAGGGGTGAGCTGGTTACCTCCCCCAGACCAGATGGACAGTGGCTGTGGGAGTCGCCAGGAGAACAGGATGTGACACTTGGCTGGTGGGTCTTCCTAGTCAAGTTTCCATTCTTCCTCCATTTGTACAATGGTCGGACTTTAATGTTCAGTGTTCTTTTCATTCAAACGTTCCTGGTTCCGTGTGGCAAGGTCAGGCACAGTGGCATTGCCTGGCCTGAAGAGTTTTAGTAGAACTCTGCAGGAACAGTCTAGGAATCTACACAAATATTCTGCAAGCTGTTCAGAAGTTCTTTTGAAACGTCAAGTGTGATCATTATGATGGCAAAACAAAGGCTGGTTTGCTTGTTTTTCTAAGAGTGCCGTATCTGAAAATTCCAATTCTTTTGCCTATATGGCAGGTCCTCAAATAACATCATCTCGTTCATTATAATGTTGATGAGATACTGTCACAACATAACTTTTGTTTATATCAATTAGCATATGGTAAGACCGGTTTCATTATACATTGTATGGCTTAGAGTAGGAGAACTTATCATTGTTGGTGAGGAAGTACTGTACGTGTCATGCCTGGCATTGTGCTAGTGAGTAGAGATACACTGATGAATAATAAGGCATGGTTTTCTCTCTTTAGACTCATTGTCTTGTGGGAGAAAACAGACAAGAGTAATAGAATAAAATGCTACAAGAACTCTTAGAGTTCTGTGGGAATTCATAATAGGCATGCATAATTGAGCTTTGAGAAGGCTTACACAAGCAAGGGATCACTTGGACCCAACTTCAAGAGATGAACAGAAAATGAGGTGGAAATAATGGGGAGGAAAAGGCATCTAAGAAACAGGCATCCATATATGCAAAGTATTGGAAACACAATAGCATATGTTGCAACAGGTATGAATTTGCTTGCAACCACAATATGCATATGAAAAATGTAACTTTTTTTTAAAGATTTTATTTATTTATTTTCAGAGAGGGAAGGGAGGGAGAAAGAGAGAGAGAGAAAAACATCAATGTGTGGTTGCTGGGGGTCATGGCCTGCAACCCAGGCATGTACCCTGACTGGGAATCGAACCTGTGACACTTTGGTTCGCAGCCCGTGCTCAATCCACTAAGCTATGCCAGCCAGGGCAAAAATGTAACTTCTAGGATTTTCTTTAATGAATTTCTTCTTGCTCTGGACAACCTTCCCATCTCCCACTGTGTTCACTGATTAGCAGAAAGAAAAATGAAACAGAATATTTCAAAGATTCGTAAAAGCCCCTCTACTCTGAGATAAACTAGATCTCCTCTAAGAAACTTGTTATGCTTCAAGGCCTCTTCCCCCTTCGCCATCTCCTTTGCTTCTCCTTCAGTGGCCTCCAGATGGCACAGAGAAAGCTCAGGTAGTGTCACTGTGGAAGGGAAGAGGTGACTTGTCTCTTCATGGTCCTTCTCTACATGCTCTTACTGATAATCACTGGAGATGTCACTTTCTAGGCTGTCTGCAGATGTTAGCCAGCAGCTGTAACTTGGGGAAATTCTCTGTGTGAGCCAGGGTGAATGAGTGTGGCTCCTGAGGAATGCAGCTACTCCCTGTGTGGCGCTCCCTGAAACACGGCTCAGTGTTTTTACTTGGCCTATGATTTCAGAGGATCTAACTCACAGCCTTTGTTTTGGGGTTCGTGCACCCCACATGGTGGCTTCCTTCTGGCTGACACTCTCAGGTGCTCTCCAAGACTCCCACAGCACCCCACGACAGCCTCTGATGCTGTCCTGTGACATGTGGGGGCCGTGGTGAATTAGGCATGCCCTATGTCAGGTTCTCTCACACTCTGTCCCATCCTGCCACTCTTTCTGCCCTGATTCAGGCATAGGACCTCTCAAATGACCTTGAAACATCCTCATTCTATGGGCTTGAGGTCCAGAGGAACTAAATCTGTAATGGTCCCAAATCATTCTTGTGTAACAGATTTCATTCGAGTGGGTAGAAAAGTTCAAGACAAGACGTTTGTGGCTAATTGATTGCCCCAAGCTTGCTCATTCTCTTTTTCCCTCCCTCCTTCCCTCTCTCTATGACCTTCCTCTCAGAGAAGGATTTCCTTTGTACCCTTTTTTATTATTTTCTTTATGTTCTCCCACCTTTGCCTTAAAGAAAGAAAAGGCTGCAGGAAAATGTGTTAGATTGCTGGAAAGGGGCAAGATATTAGGAAATATTTTTAAAATATTACCTTTATTAAACATATTTGGGGAATTATAAGTAGTTTGGTATAGTGACCAATTAATTCCTAAAAGCACAGACACCTGAACTGGGAAATAATGTTCCTGGGCTGTTTCAGCTCTTACCACAATCAAGAAAACAGCTTTACAGTGACACATTTTCTTGATCTAGGGAGGTGGTTTAGTGTGGTTCAGCACAAGAATTCTGAAGTCACACCATCTGAGCTCAAATTCTACATCTACCACCTACTTACTGTGTGACCTTGAGAAATTTACATCACTTCTTTCATGCTTTAGTTTTCTCATCTATAAAAGAGCAGCAGAACCAGTATCTACATCGGATGATCACTATGATAAGTCATTGATTGCGTATAAAAAATTAGAGTAGTGCCCTGGCCAGGTGGCTCAGTTGGTTGGAGCATCATCCCGTCCACCAGAAGGTTGCAGGTTTGATTCCTGGTTCAGGCATGTACCTGGGTTGTAGGTTGCACCCCGGCTCGGGGCACACACAGCAGAGAACTCATCGATGTTTCTCTCTTGAAAATATTTCTTTTTCTCTCTTCCTCTCTCTCAAAAAATCAATGGGCATATCCTCAGATGAGGCTAGAAAAATAGAAAATAAATAAATAAATTAGAAGAGTGTCTGGCATGCCAAGAACACTCAAGAAGGGTTAGATTTATTAATGTCAAAATACTGAAAATATATACTGGTATTTTTTAATAGGGTGAGAAAGTCCATCATGACCCATGGTGCCTATGAATCCTTGGTATTGGTGATGGTCAAGGTATGAATCCTTGACCATTAAAGTTACCCCTTGAAATTTTATCCATTTTTCTTTTAGCAGAATAAGAATAAATAAGTAGTCTAGTGAATTGTACCAATATTTAATCATGAAACCTAGAATGACAAGGCTTAGTCAAATCAGTGTGAGATTTCAGATAATCCACACACATGTTTCTTTCCTGAAAAGGTAGCAATCACCCAATGCTTTATTTTCTCTTTCTTCAATTTGAAAAATAAATTTTTCCCTCTGATGCATGTTCTTAACTGCCATTAGAGTTCATGGAAGCCTTGAGGTCAAGCCAGAAGGCAAACTTGGCTTCAAGGGACATTAGGCAAGCTGCCACAACAATCCCTTCACCTTAGTCACATGGGACAACTCTGGCAAGCATTATTATTGAACAGTTCATAACTGGCAACGCACCTTGAAGTTATCCTGTAAATTATGTTTTAAGGAAGATCTGAGTTTGACTTGATTTATCCATAATTTAACTTAAATTTCCCTTTATTACTCCATTTTCTACATGGATTTAACTTTTAAATTAGTCAACTTTTTGTATCAGAAAAAAGTGAGACATTGTGACAATTTTTAAGCATGTTGATTTCTGAAAAATATAGAAAATTATTTAATGAAATATCAATATAAAAGGGAATGAAAAAGACTTAATGGTCATTCAAAGCTGAACATAAAAAACATGGTAATAAACTTTTATTTTAAAAGAAAGACAGCTGACAATTTACATTAAAGTGTTTAATATAATAGTGATTAGAAAATTCAATAACAATACAAAAGATTAAAATAATATTGCATACCAAAAGTATTTTGAATTTAGAAAAGTAGACAATGTACCTCTATTATCTGTATCAAAATTCAGCAAACTGAAACACTCTAACTAATGCCCTTCTAATAAAGGGCATTAAAAGATGTGAATTCAAACTTTAAACTTGTAATTGCTGTAAAGTGTACATTATTTCTAGAGAATGGATTGTTTGCCAAATAAAAGATTTATGTGCAAGAAGTAGCAGCATGCACTCTTAAAGATATTTTAGCGTGATCAAGTTCTTTTATTTTCCCAGAGAGTAAGGAAATTTTCAGTTCTGACATAGCAGGTTTAGGGTGGACGGCTCCCAAAGTGAAGTTTCTTGTCTCCGAATCAGTTTTTTCATTCATATCATGTTTTGTAAGTGGCATTATACACCTTTGGGAAAGCTTTGTTTTGCTTATATGAACCCTGGAAATTACTGTGTATAAATGGCATAAGGATAATTGTGTCAATCCTTAACAAACAGATCAGACTCTTTCCTCACTAATAAAATTCGATAATGCATTAGAAGTTACAATATAGCTCTGTGTTTAGTAGAAATAAAGTGTTTTTGAATGAATGAAGGAGAAACATAACAATTATTGAGTTGCAACACTTAATATGAAAATGAAGAAGCATCAAAATGAAGCCACTTATTTAGAAGATTTATACATAACTTGAAATCAGAAGTGATTTTGGATTCTTGTCATTTTACCTGGGAATGCTGCCCCATCCTACTAAATGAAACAGAATGGGTTAATGGGGCACGTTGTTTATATAATGACTTAAGACAAATTTTTTATTAATATCATAGTGTCTGTAATAAGCTGAGAGTTTGCCTACAGCCTCAAAGTGGTTTGTGCCACAAAACATGAGACCATCAGACTTTACTAAATCGGAAACACCTACTTTTGTCTGCCACCTTACTAACCCCACTTCCCCCCAAAGTAGTAAAACCACATTACAGAAAATTAATGCTTAAATCAGACACGTTACATTAGTTACAATGTTCAGTCCCAACTGTCCATGTCTTTACCCAGTTTGCTCCTCTCTAAACTGACACATTGTTTTCAGACCCCAGCACACAACAATTTGTCAGTTGCATGCTTTCTTCTAAAAGCTCCCGCTCTTGTACATTCTCTTTCTTATGCTATCAACACCAATTTCTAAAGGGAGGACAAGTGAAGATACAAATACAAAAAGGAGACATATATATAACATGACAATGCCAACTGAAAACAACACTCTAAAAGTAGTTCAGGAGCTGAAAAAATATAGAAACCAGGACATACCTCAAAATCATTTATCTTAATAACATAATGTTTATTTAAAATCACACATACTTTATAATCGGATACAGTATCAAACAATATTTTATTATTTATTTATTTATTTTAAAATATTTTATGTATTTATTTTTAGAGAGAGGGGAAGGGAGGGAGAAGGAGAGGAAGAAAAACATCTGTGTGTTTGTTTCATGCACGCCCGCAACTGGGGACCTGGTCTGCAACCCAGGCATGTGCCTTGACTGGGAATCGAACCAGAGACCCTTTGGTTTGCAGGCCTGTGCTCAGTCCACTGAGCTATACCAGCCAGGGCTCAAACAATATTTTAAATTCCCAACATGATATAATAATAGCAAATTTCATAGAACAAAAAATATTTACCATCAGTACAACTTTTCAAACAACATGCCAGGAGGAAGATAACACTGTGGACAAAACAATGAAATCATTTTATTATGCCATGTTTACTTGCATTGAAATCAGAAAAAAAAAAGGGGTAACTAAAAGAGTTATGAAATCTGGAGGAAAACACATTTCTAACTTGCTATAATGTTAAAACACATTTTGCTAACTTGCTAAAATGCATTTTAATTTGTTATTATATGTCTATACTGCATTCAACTTACAGGGAAAAGTCACAATATGTATTTTCTATACATAAATATACTTGCCTTTTATCTCAAGGTTATCATTTTTAAGTATGTAAAAATTAAGATATTTTAAATGTTTCTTAAACTCATTTGATCAAAAGAGTCAAAAAACATAAGAAATATTCCTTTAGCCAATCATTCTAACCTAACTCTATATATTATAACTTGGACTAACCAATCAAAATGCAAAATATTAGCAAGGTCATAGTAGTATAACAAAACATACCACTATATTTCACAGATTACAAAAGACATTAAAATTCTGATACCCCATTCATAAGGAAAAGATTGTAATGAGAATAGAAAATGGCACAACATTAATTCATTGTGTGACAAAGAATATAATGAGAATGGGAAATAGTACAAACATAACTCATTCTCGCTACAGTTTTAAGATTGTAATGTCATGGTTCATATCACATACTTAGCAAGAAGGTGGTAGTCAACATGTTGCAATACTCAATGGCTATTCTGAATTTAGTAAGAGCATTATTTTAACTACATATATGAATACATACACAATATTGAAAATTTTTTATTTTCAGGGATGCATATGTTAAAATATTAAACAACATTGCTAAAAAGTCTTATTTTAAATGGTAACATGTGTATGATTAAAATAGGAAGAGTGTGTTCATAAATCCACTAGACAAGTAAAAATACAAAACTAAAATGTGCTATTGGATACATTCCAGTTAATATTTTTAAATGAAATAAAATATATTAGTAAGCAATTGCTTTAAATCACGTTATAAAGCAATGCACAATTTTATAAAATATTCAACTATTACATTGCAAAGTCAGGAATGTGTGCAGCGTGGTCGCAAAGTCTTCACCCGGTAATCAGTTCTGCCCTCCCACTTCTCCGAGGAGAGCAGACGTGCCCCCCGTGAGTACTGGAGGCAGTGCTCTAGGGACTGTGGGAAACAAAGCTGGTGTTGTGCAATAAACAAAAGTTCTGTAATAGCAACTTAAAAAAAATCTAAGGAACTCTTGTGGCCAGGAAGATGTTCCCAAGAGTCTAAAAAGTTGCTTTAAAGTAAGTATTCTAATGATAAAGATAAAAAATGACCACTCCATTTCATCAACTTGAAATGACCCAGCCGAACAGGCGAGCAGCCGTGTGGATCATCACAGACACTTCCTGTGTGTGTTTGTGTGTGTTAACACACACTTAAATATGCATTCTCCTTCCTGGCCTAGGTGATTCTACTCTGTAATTACACAAGCAGTGGCTAATATTAAGATTAGGTTTAAACATATTTGCATTTCTTAAATAAATATCCAATAACATGCTGAGATGTGGGGTCAAATTTAATTAACCCAGGATTTTAAAATTGACATGAATTATCCCCAAAATAGATAACCCACACATTTTTAATTGAGTAGTTGGCATGGGAATATTCCACTTTTAAACATCTTTAGTTTATGGTGAAAGTTGAATGTGAAAAGAATTTTTGTAAAATGAATAATTACCTCTACTAAAAATGTGTTCAGTGGGAAAAAAATGCCAGTTCCACAAAATTTACACTTAAGAACATGCTTAAAACCACATTTACTATTTTTACAAAATACAGTAAATAATGTTTTTTTAATGTTTCATGAAATCTAAAATTATGGTAACTTTCAAGCTTTCTCTGATCGTATATTGAAAAACATTTAAAATAGTAATGTCTTTGTTCTATAAATTAAATTCTATATGATATCTAAAAATGACATGGAAATATAGACATAGTTTTATTGGCTGTGAGTAAGAATATTACTCATTAATTAGATAGGTTGTAAAACTGTAATTTGGTGAAAGCAACTAATACTGACCTGAGGGGAATAGTGTCAATAGATTTTTAAGGAAATTTTAAAATTTAGGAATCATATTCTCTGAAACTAATTGAATATCCATGGTCAGGGTCTCTTTCTTAACAACTCCCTCAATTGCACGGAATACTCACAGATATTAATTAACCCTTAAAATTATGATTTTAAGGAAAGTGAAAGAAGCCACAAAACTCTGTGTTAGTTGGTCACTTTATAATGATCTCAAAGTACAAACAGATTTCAAAAAGTGAGATGATTCTAATATTTAACATTTCCCTTGGAAAATAAATTATATTTTATCCAAAAATTTTAAAGAAAAAAGAATAATGTTAATTGTAATTAATATAAATAAACAACTATGAACAGGTGATGAAAATCAAAGAACAATTTTTGTGATTACAGTGCTTAAAAATAAATGTGCTTTTTTGATTTATTAAATGTGCATGTTTTGAATTTGCTATAGGTGTTTGGACAACTGCTCTATATTGGACCTAAAATATTTATTCTACTTTTCCTTATTTTTTCACATAAGTGTTTCAAGATAAATTAATTTAATGCAGAAACCAATGTGATGCTTTCTAACCACAGAATACTGTACTAAAGTTTTTGCACATAAGCAGCATTATATATATAACAGGACTTTGGCTCTTTAACTTTTAATGCACCAATTAAGATGTTCAAACCGCAGATTTAAATAGCCATCTATGACTGCTGACGGTTGATTTATTTCCTGGTAATCACCAGAGCTGCTAAGTGAGAAACCAGAGAAGTGTCCCTTTAAGAACACTGCTCTTCCACACAACACTTGCTGAATTCAGACTCTGTGATTGTGACAGGACGAAAGGCAAATGTGACAATGAAAAAATCTGAACAGATTACTTCCTTTCTCAGTGAATTGTTTTTTCATCATATAACACGCATTTTTGACCATTGTTAATATACTAGCCATTGCATGTGGTTTGGAACTTAATATTGAACTTGTAATAGAAGATTAAAAATATACTACATGTTTTTGAAATTTCAGATATGGGATGAAGGTGTAGTATTGATGAATAAACTTTTTTCAAGTAATCAGACTGTATTCATCCCCTGTGGTAGGCAGAAAAATGGTCCTCCAAAATGTGCGTATGCTGATGCACAGAACCCACAAATGTGGTACCTTACATAGCAGAAGAGACTTTGCTTATGTGCTTAAGGTGAGATCTTGAAATGGGGACATTCTCGTGGATGATTCAGCTGCACCTATGTAGTCACAGTGGAGACAGAAGAGTCAGGGATTTGAAGGTGCACCTGGCTTTGAACATGGTAAAAGGGATTAGGAGCCAAGGAATGCAAGAGGCTTATAGACAAAAAGAGGTGTTGAGGGGGACAGAATCCTCCCTAGAGACTCTAAAAGGAACACAGACCTACTGATACAATGATTTTAACCAAGTGAGTCCCATTTTTGAGTTTCTTTCTGACTTCCATTTCCATATCCTTAAGAAAATAAAATTTGTGTTACTTTAAGCCACTAAGTTTTTAGTTATTTGTTACACCAGGAATAGTAACTAATACTACCCACAACACTTGTTAAGGATGATTGGGTATCTTTTAAGGGTCAGTCTCAACACCCATTTTTCAAACAGTGAAAACAGAAAAAAAATATTTTTGAACTACAACTGCACAATAGCTCTATTAAAGCTTACCACTACAAAAGACATTTTGCATTTTAGAACTGAAAATCTCTTCCTTCTTAGAGTTCAAAGGATGGTTTAAAATTAGGTGTAGCCCTGGCTGGTGTGGCTCAGTGGATTGAGTGCCAGCTTGTGAACTGGAAGGTCAATGGTTTGATTCCCAGCCAGGGCACGTGTCTGGGTTGCAGGCCAGGTCCCCAGTTGAGGACGAGTGAGAGGCTACCAATGGATGTTTTTTTCACATATCCATGTTTCTTTCCCTCTCTTTCTCTCTCCCTTCCACTCTCTCTAAAAATACATAAATAAAATGTAAAAAAATAAAATAAAATAAAATTAGGTGTATATTTAAATGTCTTTCTTCTGAAACCCAAATTGCAATTTTGCAGTTCCTTCCATTTCTTTTTCAGCATATTGAATGAAAGATACCGGCATAACAGAAAGAAACAAGAGCATTATTTTTAATTCCTTTGTAGCTGGCAGGACCCAGAAGTCTTCCTGTCTTGCTTATTCGTTTGCTGCAATAATCCTTGGTGAATACATCTCATCATCTGATTGCACCCTTGGTAAATTTCCTTACTTTGAAGTCTTTATAGAGGAAACATACCTATCATCATAAATCTTAAATATCTTTGCAAGTTACAAGTGAAAATACAAGCTCATATATGTTAACAGCTGTACAACTGCCTCTTGGGATAAATGTATTATAGTTGTAGAACAGTCATAATAACACTCACAATCTCATTTTCCCCATTTCATAGGTTTTATACCTGTGCCATCTGGGCAATACACCTGGATGTACTGCAGGATGTGCTTTGTAAGGCCTGGCTTTCTAAATGCCCTTTCCTGGCCTCTGACTTTTGTGGAATTCTTTTGGTTTTTTGATTCTCACTAAACCTAAGTTCTCATTCTCTCGTTCACTCTCTCTCCATATATATATATTGGAGAGATATTCATGTATATAAATGTAATATTAATTACAAGGAAGCATATTCTATAATAACAAAAAAAGAAACATAGGATTTCATGTTATGAGGCATCAGTAACTGAGATAAAGCTTTTTCTTTCATTCTCTTCATTAACAAGGAGACCTTGGCCAAGTCTTTCAACTAAATGGTGCTTATTTTTCATCTGTCTTTTCATGGCATATGGCTTAATTTTTCCTTAATGAGAATGATTTTAACAAAAGTAAGGGCCCTTTAATTTCTAGAAATAAGAAATGTTAATAAATATGTTATTCTTTTTTACCAATTATGCTTATCCTAAATAAATACCATGTGGTGGGGAGGTAAGCAAATGAAAAGCTGGATCACCATCATTGTTTTGTTGAAGTGTAAGTATATATGTACATATTTTTTAATCCAGCTTTCAGAAGAAGGTATTTGCAGAAGCAGCATTTAATACGTTTATCCTGAAGCTGACACGAGAGTCGGTGCTGACACTGTGGTTTTATCGCTGTAGTCCACTAGTTGAATGTACAGTTGCCGCTCATCATCTCATCCATTTGGGGGCTGTAATGTTGCAAAGAAAAACCCAGACCACTTTCTCCCCATTACGTGCAGTTAAGTTCCTGTTTGCAAGTGTTATTTATAAAAAAGGCAGCGGGACTGGGAAACAAACCAAAAAAAATAATGTTAGCATAAATGCTTCGAAGGAGACATGTGTTGCTAATGGCTTTTGAGAAACCATAGGGAGTGAGGGAGTAACACTTCCACTCCATTGAGCTGGCTTAATTTTTTAAAGCCATGTGAACTATTTGAAAAGCTTTGTAGAGTCTCACTTCCGAACCAGGACTTTGTTGCTTTAAAAGTGGCTGTTACTATTCCAATAGCCACCATGAATGGCAACAAGAAAATAGAAAAAAAATGCAAGATGTAACTTTTGGAAATGCATCAGCCATTTGCATGGTGGTCAGGCACACCTCCAGGGCAGCAAACATCCTTCCATGGTGATAAATATAAAAGATGACTTTGAAGAAAACTATGCATGTAGATGAGGATCACACTAGGACAAAGTCATAATTTTACTTTTGGCTTGGGAAAAGGATAGTAGTTCAAACTTTCCTCGACACCTCTTTTAAATGGATACATACTGCCCAAATCAGCCCTGCAAATCATATCTGGAGGGGTTATTTCTATTCAGTTTTTTTCTTGTGTGTGTGATTCTGTTTGGACACACCAATCATAACATTAGCTAACATTTATGAAGTACTGGCTGTGTGCTAGGCATTATTCTAATTACTTTGTGTGTTTTATATCATATAACCATTACAGTTTTATAAAAGTGAGTGCATTTTTCCCCTAATTTTAAAAGTAAGGAAAACTAAAGCAGAAATTGATAAAAAGCCATGACCATTTTTAATAATTAATATTTGTAGGGATTTGAACCTTGGCAATCTGGCTCAAAATTCGTACTCTTAAAAACATCTTTTAATGTCTCTTTTCTGCATTAAGAGGATAAATTGCATTTTGTTATTGAAAACTCACTTTTTGCACACCTTTAAGAATGTTTCCTTTTTATTGAATTTATTGGGGAGACACTACATAACAAAATTATATGATTTCAGGTACACAACTTCATAACAAATCATCTGTACACTGTATTGTGTTCACCCCAAGTCAAGTCTCTTTCCATCTCCCCTATACAATCACCACATGGTTGCCCATATCCATGAGTTTTTTTTTCTTTTTCTTTTTAAAATGTTATTGAAGTTACCATACTTAACTTAGGTGGGGTCAGTTAAGGAGACAGTAAGTTCAAACCTTTTGTGTGGTGCTAATAATTGATATACATTACATGAAAGTTGTCTGGTCATCACTCAGGACATTTGAGCACATTTAACAAAATATGTATAAAAAAGGCACAATTGGTGAAGTGAGGGAGTCAGAAGACTTCGGGGCCTAAAGACTTGCTGAGTGAATGCATTTGCCACAAACCAGTGGTGTTACTCTGAGTGAGTCATTTCATTCTCCTCTTCTGGATATTTTCATCGATGAAAGAAGCATCTTTAATGCAGTTACCTGTAGCCTCTCTTCTACCTCCAGAATTCTGTGGCTTTTATAATAAAGTTGCTGTTTCAAGTTAGTATAGACGTTGAATTCAGAGGTTTGAAGAAAAAGTTTCGAGAAAAAATAAATTTTCAAACCCCTCAGTAGGAGCAAGCAAAGTAAAAATCCTTCCTTGGCTTGTTCCCAGCCCTGTTCTGGTTTCCTGGGCCTGGAAATCCATCCTAACACCTCGCCCTGTGTCCCTGCTCTGCCAACACGGGCTGTGCTACATACACAATTGTCAGGTAATTTCAAGTAATAGATATCACTGTTACTATCATTTTTTTTTTCTGTGAATTCCCAGCAAAGACTTTGAGACACATTATCTGAGCAAAGATTCTGGCTTATTTCTAACACAGGCAGTTAACTTTAAGAATCCTTTGATTCTAACCAGAATGCCACCCCCACCCCCAAAGAAAAGCTTACTTAAGAAAAGGAAAGAAGAGGAGAGTTATGGAAAATTGAGTTTACTTTGTACGTAACCACTGTCTTCTCGAATTCATATATCACCAACATTTACAGATCCTCAACTCATCTCAAAACAAATAGTTGAGCTGAAAACAAGGTGACTTTCATTGGTCCCAATGCACTGTGACTTAAAGGGATTCATAATAAGGAAGATCTGTAGCCCAAAGGCAAAGGTTTTTGTCTCATCAGCTCCTAAAGAAATGCTTGTGACTTTGAAGTGGGCAATTCTTGGAATAATCTGATCACTAACTAGTAAGGCTTTTCTGAATATCCATTTTGACTTCCAGGTCATTAATTCTCAGCATTCTCTTTTCAGATATAAAGTCGAATCTGGTAATGGTTATTTAAAAGGAAAAAAAAAAAGATGGCCTATCTGAAGTTCAAGTGAATATGGACTTTTATGGGGTGTCTGGAATTTCCTTCCTGTACTATGCAATGACAATAATGGAAGACAACTAAAGAAATTAGAAGAGTATTTATCCTCTTTGGGTTATGAAAGCTCAGTTTTCTAATACGAAAAGTGCTTTGATAGTTGGGCGAAACATTGAGAGCATTTATTTTATGAGTTTAATTGAGCTTCCCAGGTCATGCCTACCGAATTTTGGATCTTCCCCCAGCCATACATCTTTTGATCTTCTGGCTTATATTGCTTCCAGAGACTTTCAGTAAAGTCAACACGAGTTGTTCACTTGGATAAGCTTATTCTTTCCTTTTAATAAAACAAAGCAATGTCCCCAAATCAAATAGTTTTAAAATGCTATGCATAATTAAAACATGAATTCAGTTTTAAATCTCACATGTGTATATATAAGTGATCAATAAAAATTAAATATAAAATAGAATTATTTCATTATGGGGTAAATATTTTTAGTTCTAAATTCTATATAAATGGAAGCATTAGAGATGAAGTTCTATTTTAAAGCAAATACTATATGGCAGTTATTTTTAAGTGGGAAGAGATGAGGAAACGTGCATCCTTCCCAAATAAGTACCATATTTTGCCATGTACAGTGTGAACTTTTTTGCTCAATTTCTGAGGAAAAATAAGGATGCATATTATACATTGGGTAGTACTAGTTTTATATCTATATAAATGTTTTTAATTATTTATTTATGCTTATGCATTAAAAGTATAACTCTAGAAAATAATGATATCCATATGCAAAATAATACCTTAGAATACAATAATCAGTTTTGTTTCTAAATATAAAAAAATAAAAATTGAATTAAAAAATTAAAATGAAAGATTTTTTTCCTGAAAGTTTGGGCCAAAAATGTGGGTGCACTTTACATAGGTGAGCACATTATACATGGCAAAATACAGTAAATTAAAGGAAGGGGAAATTTTTTTCCAGATTTCAAAAACTCGCCCTCTTCTTACCAAGGATTTTAACCCATCTCACCTTGAGCACATCCCACCATCTACCTCAGAAAGCTACCGTGGTCTCTAACGAGGGCCTGTGTGGACCTCAGGTGTGGCGGTGGGGCAGGAAAGTTGAGGACTGTGGCACCTCCGGTCCTAGAGCGCTGAAATGCCTGCAAGCTAGACACCATCTAAATGAAGGATCTGCAAACGCAAAAGAAATTTTTTTTCTTGAAATGTGATTTTGTTTTTCCAATGTTGAGAGACCCATGGGTACAAGAACTATTTCCATTTTCTTCCCCTAGAAAACCAATAGGGGAGGAGTGAGGAAAACAGAATTGCCACTTGGTCTCAGTCTTGAGGACTCCATGGGTTCGAGGTGCCCTGGAGGACATGTCTAGTCCCAGGACAGTCAGCTGCTACTCATTTCCCACTAATGATTACCATGAGGGAACAGGCTCAGGATTGCCAGATTTAATTTGTTTTCAAAAAATGCTATTTATGGATACTTTTAAATGAAATCTCATACATTTCTAATGTTGACTAGTAATATTTAAAAAATATTGTAATAGTGTGAGCCAGACAAAGTTTGGTTGCAGGTTACCCGTTGACAACTTCTGATCTGTAATCTCATTTTTGTTTATTTGATCTTGTTACATTAAATGCAGCGGTTTCCTCAAAATCATGTTTCCAGCTGACAGGGCTCTGTCCATTTCCTCTTTCAGTGCCGATTCTTCAGCAGAAAAGTAGAATTATTAAAGGAGACATAAAAGATTAGAACTGGTTTACAGTTGTTTGATTTAAAAATAAGTACGCCTCTGACTGGTGTGGCTCCATTGGTTGGGCATTGCTTGTAAAGTAAAAGGTCGCTGGTTCGATTTCTGGTCAGGGCACATGCCTGGCTTACAGTTTGGTCCCTGGTCGGGGCTCATATGAGAGGCAATCAATCGATATTTCACTCCCTCTCTCTCTCCCTCCCTTCTCTTCTCTCTAAAAATAAATACATAACTAAAATCTTTTGAAAAGTAAAGTGTATTATGGGTAGCACAGATACTAAGGTATCCCTGTTTTGTCTAATCCAATGGCTCCCAAAGCTAAGTGAACTTGTAAATCAACAGGGTGCTGTTAAAAATGTAAACTTTGGAGCCCCATCCCTAGAGATTCTGATTCTGGCTCAAGTTCGGGGAACTGCTTTCCTGGTGTAATGCCTTTCTTCACAGACGAGGAACGGGTCACACAGACGCACTCAAAGGTTTGAAGACAGGAGCTGGTCTTTGGCTTTTCCCTGGAACAGGCTGTCATCAGACAAGCTGAAAGCAGTACTTTCGGACCTGGGCTAGCTTCACATTCAAATCCTGAATCTTTGAATATTTATTTATTCAAATAAACTTCTGTCCAATAGATTTCTTTTTTAAATCCAAGAAGTTTAATTATTTTCAAATGCATATTTTTTCCGTGACTCATATTCAAAGGCTTATAGTCACTATCTGGTGACATAAAATGGACAAATAAGTACAAAATGCTTAAAGTATTTGTTTTAAGCTAAAACAAATACTCCCAAAATCCATATATTGAATTGCTAAAGCCTGGTACTTCAGAAATATGACTGTTTTGAAGACAGGGCCTTTACACAGGTGATAAAGTTAAAATGAGGTCGTAGCATGGGTGTTGTTCCAATATGACTGGTGTCCTTATGCAAGGGGGAAACTTGAGCCCACTAAACAACACCAGGTGTGCACTTCACAAAGGGGGTACCATGTGAAGACCCAGTGAGAAGCCAAGCAGAGAACTCTCACAAGAAACCACACCTGCCAACATCTTGATCTTAGACTTCCAACCTCCAAACCTGTGGTAAGGTAAACTTCTATTGTTTAAGCCACCCAATCTGTGGTATTTTGTTATGGCAGCCCTAGAAGATCAATATAGTATTCTTTGGTGAAACAAACAATGAACACATATATAAATTGTTGATTATATTTATCACAGCATTTTCCTAGACTTCTGAAAGTGTGTTTTCCAAAGAAATGATGCCAAAATAAAAGTTGTATACTTGACAAAAGACCCACTAACAAATGAAGCATTATACAAAAAAAGTGCATTATACCACAGACAGGAATGCCATTATGAACAGGGCTGGGACAGGGTAGCTGGGTGATGTGCATGAAATTCTTGAGTTTAAGATCCAGATGAGGCCAGGACCAACCCATTTGAAGAGTTGCAGCCAATCTGATTACCCTGAGGGGTTGATTTTCCCATCCCATATATATTCTCTAAAGCACTGAAATTCACTTTTACACTAACTTGAAATACTTACTTTAGGAGAAAGCAATAGAATCTGTAGATGAAATAAAGAGTACAGATAACAGAATTAAAAGTTTTTCCCTAGCAGATGAAAATATTGGGGTCAGGAGAATTAAATGACTTTCCTCCCTATAAATATTTTGTAAAATGGGTGTAATCACCCTTGCTAATAAACGGGGAACTTTCCACACCTAAGAACTTCAAATTTACTGTCACATTAACTGACTTCACCTAAGTTAAAGGTGCTAAGTATAATAACATATAAGACTGAATAAAGTTATATTCTTCCTTTGTTAGAGATGTGGATAAGTTCCAGTGTGCCTGAGAGCTCTAGGCTGAGACGTAGCCTGGAGGAAAGGCAGCCTTGCTGGGCCCAGGGTCACCCCACCTGCTGATGGTTTCATCCTGGTGAGCACAGGCCTGAGCAGCAGAGCCACCCAATCAACACCCGCCATGGTGAAAAACAGCACACCGCTATTGTTCTAAGCCTCTTGGTCTTGAGTTAGTTTGTTGTACAGCAAAGAGTAAATGAAACAGAACTTCAAAAAAAACATATAAGTAATAGCCTCAGAAAAAAGATATTTTGATCATCAAATAATAAAAATATGTTATAAGAAAGCATGATTGGAGAATAGGAAAAAGTTCTTAGAAAGTACAAAATGACTCAAGTGAAACATTCAGTGGAAATCTTAGAAGATAAAACTGTGAACTGTCAGAACTAAACAACAATCGTAAGAAAAATTGGAGAAAAAAAACAATAAAGGAGAGAATTCATCTGGGAGGTCCTACAATTGACTTTTTTTGAATGTTCCAGAAAGAGAAGTCAGGAGAGAAGCTATTAAAGAGAATTACAGAAAAAAAATATCTGATATGAACGGACCCATTTCTCCAGATTGAAAGAGGACACACAATCAATTTTTTTAAAAAATCTACGCCCAAAGGCTGTCACCACAATATTTTGTAAAAGCCTCCAGGGAGAAGGAAACGGGTCAGACATACAGGGTTATTGATCAGAAAGACCTCAGCTTTCTCACGAGCTATTCTAAAAGCGGAAGCCTTTGGAGTCCTATCTTCAAAAGGTGGTGAGAAAATTATTTTCTATACGCTTCAAAACGTGGCATCAAACGTAGAGTAGAATAAACATAAGTTTAGCACACAGTGGCTAAAAAGTACCCCTGTGTGTCTGTGGCAGGCGGCTACTGGAGGGGATCTTTCAGCAAAAGAAATGAAAACCCCACTGAGGAGGACGCCGTGGGAATCAGGAAGGAGAAGTTCGGGATCGCAGGCATAGGAGAGCAGCAAGAGAAGCACGCGGGTCGGAGCTGCGGGGTTGACAGGAGCTGTCTGGGAAGAAGAATGAAATTGCAGAAATCATTGGATTTGTCTCTGCGGGTGGGAACAAAAGTATTAATAAGTCTAATAAATCTGTTGGAATGTTACAGGGGGGATCTGGCCAGGTCGATGAGCAGAGGGGGAGACGGGAGGGACCTCCAAAGCAGGTCGGTAAGTGCCCAAGGTGGTGGACTGAAATTGCAACCAAAACCATGTGGCAGGCTTCCATACCCCTGAGGAGGGGTAAACAACTAATGCAGCTCATGACACAGCTGGCACAGAGCACGCACAGTGTGAGAAGGTCTTAACACATGTGTATCCTGGAAGTGAACATGGTGACACCTCATCCCAGGCAGAGCCACCATGCCCTTGCATGCAGCTAGAACCCCTCCTACCTGCTTACAGATTGTGGAGGTAGTGGGAGGGGTAGAGACACTGTGCAGGCTGATGGGTATGATGGAAGTTAGCCTAAACTGTCTAGCAAGCTGGACACTCCCACAAGGCACAAGATTTTGAGGCAGGAGATGCAAACGCTGGCACTTGAAAACTTTTCTCCTTCCCCTCATAGCCCAGTTGCAAGTTAGGAACTCAAATGTTCCTGGGCTGGCGGGCCCTGGAGACTGCACAGCCAGGTGATGGGCCCAAACCCCACCCCACACGAGAAGCAGCTGTAGTGCTGGCGACCGGCACTGTGCTGCTGGGCCCTGTTCGGCAAGGTGCATGAACACACCAGTGAGCAGACCACCTGAGGGACTAAGCCAGCAGGCAGCAGCCAGAGGAAGAGGCAGTGCACAGTGACCAAGGTGCAGGTGCACACAGACTCGAGAGAGATGCCTGGAGCTGGATTGTATTGTCACCAGGAACCTGCTAAACCTCCTGGATGGCCCTGCTGCAGCCATCTATGTACCCCAACCGATGGTAATTTTAAACCACAAAAGGGATTCCAGGTGCAGCCTTGACCTGACCTGGCCAAGGGTGAAGGGGTTATTTTCCCTTGGGTACTTTAAAAGGAATGGGCTTTGAGGCAGAAACCCATTATTCTGCCAAAATTGTGTAGCTCTTAAATAAAAGACTCCTTTCCTTGTTCAACAACCTCTGCCTCTAGAACTTGCGGGCAGCAAAGCCCCAGGTGGCTGTACAGCAACAGCAACATTTGAAAAAAGAGCAAAAGATCCATAAAAATGTACACGAATTTTAAAAATAACGACTTGCAAAGAAAAAATAATAAAAAGAAAATGATCATAGTCTTAGTTCTACAAAACTGTTCCCAGTATGAGCTGGACATAATTACAGAGTAACAGTTTGAGTTTTCCAGCATCTTGAAAGAACAAGTGATTTGGAGGGAAGAAAAAGTCTGCAGGGGCAGGGTTTCTCCTTTTCATGGACGGATTCCAGTCCCTGAAACTGGGACTTCACAGCGCTCATGAAAGATTCACCCAATGGTGAACATCTGAGTTTTCAGATATGGAAGGCTTCCCCCTTCTGACCAGCAAACATTTTCTAATTGCTTTCCAAATGAATTACGCCATCCTCTGCCTTGAGGAATGGATTACTCTAGGTTCCTCAGGAACGCCCGCGTGCTGCGGAGGATGGTACCGTACCCTCTATAACACGGGGCGGTTTGCTTTGCTAAGCAGACCGAGGTCCATGTTTTGTGTGTCCCCTGTCCCTTTAGCCCGTATTTACTGAACACCCAATACACATCAGTCACTATGCCAGGTTTTGGGGGGAAATACCCCAAAGATTCTCTTCTTGTAATAAATTCAAGCATGAATACTGAGAAAGGCAGACATTGAAAAGTGAAATCACAATAAGTATTATGAAAGAAATTACAAGACATAGTGAGAGGCCCCCTAGCAGGGGCAGGGCGGTGCTCCCTGGGTGGTCCCTGGGTGATATAATATACCCCTGGGTGGTATGTACCAGTACCACAGCATTGCCCTTCAACTGCAGTAAGTCCTCACTTTGCAGTCTTCTAAGTGTTTCTGCAGGTACCCATTATGGTAACTCAATGAACTCGGCACTACCACACGGCCATTTGTAGATAGGAAAAAGAAGCCTAGAAGGTGCTTGCCTGTTTATACATCAGTAAGTGGCTGTGACATGAACCCAGTTAACACCGTTTCTACAATAGTCTCTGGGAAGATAGTCAATATTAATGGTGTGCGTATTACGTTTAGACGTTATGTGAAGGGCTTCATAGCAATGTCTTATTTAATTCACATAAAACCTTGTGAAGTAAATAATATTTTCATATGTTGAAAAATAAGGACACAATATTTTGCAGCTCCTCCCATGAAGAGATGGAGTCTATTTCACCACACTTAATCTGAAGCCACTGTATACCCTTTGGTCCTGGCCAATCTACCAGCTGACTGCAGCTACTTGAATGAGCCCAGGAAAGACCAGGGAAAGAGCAATACCACCAGCCCACGGGTTCCTGAGAAACAGTAAGTCCTTGTTTAAGTTACGACATTCTCAAGCAGGCTGCTACCTAGCAATGGAGAGCTGCCACAATTATGTGTACCCCCAGTAAGAGAGCTTAAGTATCTTGTCCAGCGTCACATAGCTAATAGCTGAGATGGAGTTCAAGCCCACATTGCACTGCCTGAGTCCAGGTGTTTGACCCCTGCGTGGTGCCACATTTAGGGAAAATGGGAGTCAATCAGGCTGGGAGGTAGAGAAGTAAGGAAAAGAGAGATTGTGGAGACAGTTTCTGATAGCAAAGAGAATAGGGCAAATTCCCAAATGTAAGTAATGAAAGTAGCAAGTGTGCCTGCAACTTAGAGAAGGCAACAATTGCAAGGCAGGTAAAAGTCTGACCACAGCCCAGCCCTTGATTCTTGCTGGAGATGAGAGGATCAGGCATTCAGCTCTCTGTTCTGACTATGATGTTTTTTTTCCTGTCTGCAATTCTTTTAACACTTCTCTCCCCACCCTCTGCAAAATAGGTAGTTTTATCCTCTTGCCTTGACTATGGGCTGGCCTTACAAACTTGCCTGTAATAAACAGGATGTGGAAAAAGTGAATGTTACAGACAGAATGTCCCCCCACACAACTCATATGCTGAGGCCCTAACCCTCAGTGTGATGAGGTTAGGAGTTATATTCAGATGAGCTCTCCAGCGGTAGAGTCCCTATGATGGGATGAGTGCCCTTATAAGAAAAGAAAGTGCGATCAGAGCTTCCTCTCTTCGCCCCCTGAGGCTACAAGGGGCCAGGAAGAGGGCTTGCACCCAAACCTGACCATGCTGGCACCCTGGTCTCTGCCTTCTGAGCCTCCAGAACTGTGAGGAATAAGTGCTTATTTTCTGAGCTACTGAGTTTATGGGGTTTCGTTGCAGCAGCCTGAGCTAAGACAATAAAGCTGAGTTCCTTCAAAAGCTAGGTCGCAGATGCACTTTAGCTTCCCTCTGTCTTTCTCCTCTCTCTCAGAAACACCACATGGACTTCTGAAGCTGATGTGGAAGAAATCAGGCCACCCTGAAGCACCACACTAGAGAAACCATGAGGAGAGTCCCATGAAGTCAGAGGACAAGGCCTGAGGAGAGTCGGCTGTTGTGGCCCCACCTGGTTAAAGACTCAAACAGCCTAAGGGCTGGACGTGTGAGGAAGTACCCCTTCAGGTGTTTCCAATCCTGGCTTCCCAGCCTCCCCATCCTACACCAGCTGGAGCAAACAGGACCCATCCCCACTGAGCTCTACCTTAATTTCAGAGCCATTAGCAAAATAAATGCAGTCAATGTTGTAAGCCACAAACACAGGGCTGGTTTGTTACACAGCAATAAATAACTGGAACACTGTGCACTTGACCTCAGCATCCCTCCTCTTCCTTCTGATTTGCTATTTCTGCTATGGTTTAGGAAGCAGATACATTGAAGCTTTGCGCTAAAAAGGGTAAAAATACACCAACAGCGGGCCCAAGATGCTCTTCTACAAGTAAAGCATATGACATTTGTGTTTGAATTTTTCAGTATTGATCGGGCTTTTCTGGAATCTTTTTGTGCTTGTACACCAGGTTTTAGTTTGGTTTGTTTTGTTTTCTCAAGGGCATATAGCTGAATTCCAGATGGTAAGGTGGTAATATTCTGCATTTTCTTTTCCACAATACTCCATTTTTCACAGACTGTGCTTATGACAGTTAGCTATAGGGGGCAGTATAATTATTAATACTGATCCTTCTTTTTATTGTGTAAAAGCAATCTGATTGTTAGATTAGAAATAATGTCTTAAATGTAGCGCTTACATGGAAGATAATTCTAGCCACCTTTGACTTTGGGAGTAAAGATTCCACAACAAGTCCACCAATGCTAAGAACATTAAAATCCCTGCTTTTATTCAATTAAACAGCTTTAAGGACCCAGTTAAAACATGAAAACAGAGTAAGAAAAAATAACTTTCCTGTGGGACTGAAGCTCTCCACGGCAGAGTCATTCACTTTTTATGATCGTTATAATTATTAGCAGTGATGGTGATGACAGTATATCATTTATATAGCACTTCAGAATCGCACAGAGCTTTCCTACCGTCATTTAGTAGCTCGTCTTCAGAACACTCGTTAGTAATAAGTCAATATCTCTGCCTCCATTTAACAGGGAGGAAACTGAGGCACAAGGGGCTCAAGGCACGTGTCTAAATTCAGTCAGAAGTAAGTCATGGCCTGAGTTGCACACTCACTGATGTTTGGTAAAAGAGAATCTGAGGCATGTTAAAAGTGTGAACAGTTTATTCTGAGCACAAAATCACTTCAAATCAGGCAGCATTCAGTCTAACAAATACAAAGAAGCTCTGAGGAGCTGTATGAAATGAGAAAGTTTTATAGGCAGAAGGAAGCAGGAACAAGGAAGTTATACCGGGCAAAAGTCGTGTTGGTTATTGCAGTTTGGGGGTTCTAGTTGGCAGATGACCTAACTAGTGCTTAGCTGGTGATTCCTGATCGGCTGGTTTAAGATTCCATTTTGGGGAGAGCTGCAGCTAATGAAGTTAAGCCTCAGACTCCTGAGGTGAGGCTTAGCATAAGTAACTCCATTTTGGATTTGCTTTAAGTTTTTAACATGTTGCTAAAAGCAACACCCTCCTAGACTGACCTAAATCTCACTCAGCAACTCTCATTTGCTACTTCTAACAGAAGTGACAAACTTGATTTTTAAATCAAATCCTATGATATTTTAGGATGCAATCTTAAGAAGATTCCCCCAAAGTGAAAATTTTTCTCAGCTGAGAGGATAATTTGAAGAAAAAAATAAGTGTGTAAGTTACACCTCTATCTGTATAAGGTACATTCCTTAATAAGCCTTTCAAGGTTAATGCCAGAACTGTTCGAAAATACTAATGGGACAGTTGAATTATGTACATGAAACATATCAAATGTAACCTGGAGAGGTCATAGGATTATCTCCTTAGTTAATTTTAGGAATGGCCTATACCTCAATGGTGTCTCATGTACAGCTAAAGGATGTATAACATTAAATAATTTAAATAGGAAATGTCAAATTCAATAGGAAATGTTAATACAGTTTTCAGGTTCATACCCGAGGCAAATTTTAAAATCTCTGTTGTTAGAGATACTGAGATGCCTAAATTTTACTAATATGGTGCCCGGGCCATTAGCTTAATTATTCACCTACCTTTATGTCATGCAGGCCCTGTGTGCACTATCTTGGGATAAAATTCTTTCTAGAGAAGACTCTACCTCTCCTTTCTCTACCTCTCCCCCATGCCCTATTCCCCTTCCATATAATGCAACACAATCAGTGTCTAGCTACAGCGGACCACCCAGGTTTTCCCTAGTACAAACTGGCATTCTGTTCTCAGACAAAATAGGATATCTTAATATGCTCTTGCATAACTCATTGAAACTTGGTATTTGTGCTTTTAGTAAAAATATGACAAGTCAAGGACCCATTCTCCTGGCCTCCCCTCAGAGATGCCCATCACCCAGCACCCATTTCACGTCCTGTGGCTGACACACTAGCCCACACACACACAATTGTGGCACCATCTCTATGGAATCAGGAGACTCCTTTTCTTTTGCGGGCTTCCTTGTCCTCCAAGCAAGAATTCAAATGTCAATCACTTTTAGTTGAATTTCATGGAGCAGCATCATAAAAATGGCCACCAATCCAATGGCAAATCACTTGATGAATCTCCTTTGAAGAGTTGCCAATAATGCTAATCGTCAAATGGTTGAATCCAGCTTTGTAAAGATGCATTTGTGAAGAACAGCAATCTCTGTGACTTTGACAAAGGAACTGCTGACTTGCATCACTGTTTGTATTTTGATGTGAAAGAGCAAATCGATTTATAGAGCTTTTGCTTGCAGATGTAGGATATGATTAGTATGCAGAAAGACCTTTCCACAGTGTCATTTGTTTATTTAGCTGCCTCTGCACTCCGCTCTGATTGTGTATACCTAATTAATGTATACAAAGCTAAAAGAAATAAAACCATGGCTCCACAATCACAGGATACTTTATAGCATGTTATTTGTCACCACTGGGTGTAGGATACTCCAATTTTACTAGCAGCACACCAAATAAAACATATAGACTTACAAAACATAACAATAAAAAAGCAAGACTTTTTTAATCAGTGTTCTTCTTGGTTATTTTAAACTCAAATAGGTGCAAATTAACATGTTTAAATATGAAAAGGATGTACTTCCTTTTCTGTCTTGTATCTGAATTTTTATTCAAAGCCGTTGTTGAGTCTTTATGAAAAGTACCTGTGATTTCTTCCAGAGGTCAAAGTACTTTGTAAAACATCCTGTGAGACCTGAATCATCCCGTTCTTCAAGACCTCACTATTCAGATGCTTGGAAATTTTAGCTGAGAAAGAGTTTAAAGTGAAAAAGCAAAGACGCTAGAGACCTTCATGTCAATAATGAATGATCAATAGAAGTCACACACTCGAAAATTGACATTCAGTCAGCAGTTCCCCGTTATTCGTGCACATTTCACATTGTCTATTCAGGTTCTGCAAAAGGCATCCATAGCAAAATGGCAAAGCTGCTGAAACCCTTAGACTACCAAATAATGAAATCCAGAGTGACATCTAGTGACATCCTACATTAGAAGCACTTGCTTTGCATCTCGTAAACCCAGCCATGCTATCCAGCACCATCAACTAGTTAGACGGTCTGCGGAGGGATCAGCACTTTCTGCTAGTCTCGGGCTACACTCTGCTACAATGTTCGTAACTACTAGTTGCCTCTAGAGTTTGCCTTGGTACCCACTTCTCCTTTTCCAGTCACCAAACTATGAAAACTTCCATCGCTGACTACAAGTTTAAACTGCTCTTTGAATTTCTCCACAGCTACGCAATCCATGGCGAGCCAGCCTCTCACTAGATCCCGCACCGCTCTCGTCTCTGCTTCAGCAGGAACAGCACGCCAGAATCACTGCCTTAAATCATGCCAGGGAGCTGCCAGCATAGTTCAGACCTCTCCCAGAGCAGAAGCCAAGGGAGCTGTTATCTTATTGCTGAAACCCAGAACATGCTATCCCTTCTAAATCACTGTGTCATGGTCTCATTTGCAATGAAATTTCTTTGATTTTTTTTTCTCATGTATTGGGGATTTTTCCCCCCTGGAGAGGGTCGTTCTGAATAATGTGACTATTTTAGAAAGAGAGAAAGAAAATTTAAATAGAGGGGTGAAACTGATACAGTGTTAAAAATAAAGGATTCAACACATGTTTTTCATGAACATGAGACATTTTACGATGACTCTTTAACCTGGTTGAACCTCACTTGGAGTCTAACAAAGGCACGCTCGCTAAACTTCTCAATACAATGGCTGTATTTTTAAGTAAGTATCTTTTAAATAGAACTGCTCTCTTTTCCCTAGGCTCCTCCTCAAATGGGACATGAAGAGTGTGACACACATAAAATTAAATAAATTCCCCAGAGGAAAGTGCAAAGGTCCGTGGGCAAGACATCTTTCCTGCAATAACCATAATTAACAGCAGAATGATGCGAATCTGTCCTGTGATTCCACAACAAGAAAAGAATTAAGCAATACTCCCTCCTTGAATATCATTTAAAATATTGGATAAAGAAGACGATGATGGTATTACTTTTTCTAGGTTTTCAAGTATGAGATTCATGCATTAACTTATAGAGATATGCCCTGGAGAGGCGGGGGTGCTGAGTGTAGAAGACAGAATAAGCCAGTCAATTTCCTTGAAATCCTGTCTTTAAATTTACACCTAAAGGTAGCAGTTCCTGCCAGGACTCACACCAAGAAAGAACATCTAGACTGATAAATGAGTCTCAGTTCCCCTTTTCACAAGCTCTTTATTTTTGCTTTGAATTTCACGGGGTTGCTCTCCACTTCAGAGTCATCCTAATATTTTTGCTCAAGTTCATTTTATTCAACCCTTTTGTTTTACAGATGAAGCAACAGAGGCCTGAGAATTTAAACATTTTCCTTCAATGTCACAGCTTTAACATATAGAGGATCAGGAAGAGAATTTGAGCTTCCTGATTTGCTGTCAGCTTTCTCCCAACTATACCATTTGGTTTTGTGATGTCACTCTTAAAGGCCAAGCAGAAAGTGTAATAATTATTTTCAGCCATGTGCTAATAAACAATTTCACAATTCGTTAACCTGTTGATTTTTTGCTCTTCTCTAGATTTTTTTGGAATTTGTTTATAGACCATATATCCATATATATCCATATGCATATATAAATGTATGGATGGCAATTCATAGCCCCTCTAAATTCAGGGACACAGTGTTTTACAGAGGGAAATGGTGACATGAGAGACGAAAAATATTGGGGTTTTTATTCTTACCTTTTCTAGTAAATATTTGGGAAATTCTGAATACTTTTTTACCTGTTAAAAAATAAAAGAAGGAACCCTGGCTGGTGTAGCTCAGTGGATTGAGCGCAGGCTGTGAACCAAAGCATCGCAGGTTCGATTCCAGTCAGGGCACATGCCTAGGTTGTAGGTCATGGCCCCAGCAACCGCACATTGATGTTTCTGTCTCTCTCTCTTTCTCCCTCCCTTCCCTCTCTAAAAAATAAATAAATAAGATCTAAAGAAATTTCTTAAAAAAATAAAACAATAAAAAATAAAATAAAAGAAGGAAGACATTTATGCCACGATGTCTAAAGTCTCTCCTAGCTCTTAAAATTTTTCTCAAGATGTAAACATTTACCTTTTTGTACCTAATCTACATATCCTGGATATCTTGGATATAAGTGTTATTATCCAGTATAAAGATTGTTTTCTCACAAAACTAGACACTGGTTTTAAGTTGTATAAATTTTTCCTGTGAATTTTCTCTAGTATTTAAGTTGAAACCCATGACTAGAAACCTCATTATATTTTAAAAATGAGCAACAATCTTCTTTTTCTTAAACATACACACCAAGAGCATGTCTTAGGTAAAAAACATTTTTTCTTCATCTCATATCTTGCCAGTTTATTCCATCTCCTTTTTACAAAATCATCTATTATGCTATTGCCTAATCTTTATGCCCTTGTTTAACATTCAATACCATCCTTATTTTTCAATATTTTTTCACTAAACTCACAGAGTGGTAGAACCACTGAAATCTCTTTTTCATCCTTACATCTCCACAATGTATAAGAGTGCTTGCTTTTATGCATGGCAAGTATACAACTATACAACATGTTATAATAATAAATGCTCAAAAAGTAGGACCCAAAGGAACCTAAGAAGTTGCTAATCCAGCTGCTTGATTTTCAGGCCACAGAGTCAGTGAGGCCCCCAGAGATTCACTGACTCACTGGATGTTTCCTAAAATGTCAATGAAGGGCCTCCTGACTGGTAATTCCACTTTCCTTCTACCACCCCTTTCCCTTTTCAAAGGTACCTTGGAAACATAATTTTAAAGCCTTTGCTATGTAAATGACGTTTGGTTACTTTTCCTCATAATTGGTTCCCAAATAAATCTCACATATAATCACCCCCAAGCCATATGTTTTTCAATATATAACTATATTGAAATAAGTTCATCCATACTATTGGATTGAGCTGGGAGCATGACACATGTGTTAGGGTGAAGAACAGTACCAAAAGATATCTAGATTGTAACCCCAGAATCCGTGAATATTCTTATGTGGCAGGAGAAATTTTTCAGATGTTATTCAGGTATCTTGAGATGGGGAAGTTTTCCTGGATTATTTGGGCGGGCCCTCCATGTAGTCAGAAGTGTCCCTATAACAGTGGGGCAGCAGGAGATTTGACTACAGAGAGGAAGGCAACGTGAGGGCTGGAGCAAGATGCTACACCACTAGCTTTGAAAATGGAAGGAGGGGCCCGGATTTTTATAAAAGATGATGTGTAACCAAAGTTAATTTTCTTCCTGAGGCTTAAATAAGGAGAAAGTGGTTTCCCATAAAATAAACAAGTGAATGCGTGCTCAGGATGAAATGGCCCTAAAAAGAAAACGCTGGGGGAGAGGAAGGTGTGCCCTGGAGGATGTCCATTCTGTCTGCAGAGAGGACATGAGCACAGATCATGCAGCTCTGAAGATGGAAAGTGCAAGGAGATGGTTTCTCCTAGCATCCCTGGACACCTTGCTTTTGAGACAATGAAACTGATTTTGGACTTCTGATCTCTAGAACTGTAAGAGCATAAATGTGTACAATTTTAAGCCTGTCTTCCTAGAAATTGGTCACAAGAACAAGAGAAAACTAATACAGTAGACACAGTGTTGGTGGGTGAGCCAAGGGCTCTGGCTTGAACTAGGCTGACTTAAACCTCCTCTAGATGTTCATTCCACAAATGCCTCTGTGTGGCTCCCAGTGGTACAATGAAACTTCTCAGTTCTGTATTTTTATTCAAGGTCCGTGAACCACCTCAATGCAAGACAACACTGCTCTGCTGGATATCTAGATAGAGTTGTAGGCACAGCGGATGTTACCCTATAGAGCCCTTGGTGTATGATTTTAAAAGGTACCTTCTGGGGAGAAAAATTGGAAAAGAAAAGAATCTTCAGAGGGAAAGTGCAGTCCCTTCCTTCTTGAATAGCACAGTGCCATAGCAGAGCCCAGGCCTACACAAGTAGAACATCGGCCAGATCTTACCACCACTTAAGGCCTGAGCCTTTGTGGAGTGCACATGCTGGCCTAGCCTTCTAGTGTCCTGGTCCTCGGAGAGAGAAGGAGCTCGACTCAGTTTCCTGTGGAAAGGTGCAGCCTCTGGGTACCCCTTCTCTTCCACCGGGAACAAATGCTCTTGAGAAGAGTTAGCTTCTTAGTACCAAATTACGACAGACTTAAGGGCATGAAAGACAATGTACATCAGGACCATGCCAATTGCACAATGCATGTGAAGACAATCTGTGGTAAAATGTAAACATGCTATATTTTTGCCAAATTGTTTGCTCTCATATTTAAAGACCATAATTACAAAAATTCTAACCAGTTAATAAGGACCATTTCAATTTTAAAATAAAGGAAAATGTGTATGACTTTTAAGATAGAAATCCCATCCTAGACTTCTCACTAGTGTAACAAAGCTGTGATGCTAGTTTTTGTTTTCTATCGAATTTCTGACTGTTATTTTCTTACAGCTTGATAGAGAAAATGTTCTTAATTGCCTTTATCATGAAATTAATATTGTCAAGTAATTACTATAGTCACCAAACTACTAACCACTGTATAATCATACACTATGGGGCAATCCTTACTCTATAATTAACACTATTATAGAAAACTTGGGGGGCTTTATATTAAAGTGATACCTCTTCACTGTAAAAAACCTTAGACTACTTATACAAGCAAAAGAATAAAACTAAGATATCCTGCAAGCTTATAATCAAAGATTTTTAAATCCTATAACAACTTAAAAATTTTACTATAATGAAAAATAACACAGTCACATAATGTACATAAAACCTTTATTATAGTTTAGCAAATAGATACAAAAGGAATACTCACATGATCACTTCCTAGGTCAAGAAATCACACATCACTTTTCTCAGAAGGCCTCTTGCCTCTTTCTTGTCATAACTCACCTCCTCTCCCCCAAAGGTAGCCACCATCATGAGTGTGTCATGCTTATTCCACACTTACATTTAGTTTTACAATCCTTATATGTTCCCTGAAGAGCTGTAGGCTAGTTTTGTCTGTTCCTGAGGGGTATATAAATGCAGTCACACTGTATGTATATTTGTGTTTCTTGCTTGTTATTTTCAATATTACCTCTGCAAGAGTCATTCATGTTACTCTGTGTAACTACAGGTCATTTGATTTCACTGTATCGTAATATCCGAGTGTGGAACATACCACAACTGATTTGTCCATTCTGTTGATAATAAATATTGGCGTATATACTTCTACTCTTATTTTATAAAAAGGACATTCTGCTATCCATTCTGCTTTGTAACTGGCTTTTATTTTCAATTAACATTGTCATAAATAGTATTCCATTTCTTTATGGATTTTTCTATTTCATAAGCTGAAGTGGTTACATAGCCCATTCAGACCACATTTTAAAATTAACCTTTAATTAGGCATATAGTAATTTCCAATGTTTTATCATTATAAACCATATTTTAATTGTCATCCTTGTACCTACACTGCCGTGTATATCCATAGTTATTTTCTTAAATACTTTTTTAATAATTAAAAAATGTTTTTCTTAAGATGCATCCCTACAGTTAAAGGACATAAACATTGTTAAAAACTTTGACCTATATTGCCAAATTTCCATCTAGAAAATGTGTATCTCTTTACATTCTCAAGAATAGAACACAAAGTACCTATTTTCTACATTCATGCCAGCAATAGATACATATATTTAATACATATACATAATACATATTTTTAAAAATTTCACAAAATTCATAAAGAAAATGGCACATTATTTAAATTTGCATCCCATTGATTCCCCCAAATTTAAATATTTCTTCAACTTAAATAGCCATTTGCTATCATTGTCTTTTAATCAATAGTGGGTCATCCTTTTCAAGACCACCACTTACACACTAATTAATGAAAAACAATTATGTAAAAATTGTATTTTTCAGAGAATATTTATCATGTATATCACTTCAGGCCCTGATAAATCTTCCTTAAATGCTGCAAAGAGGAGCAGCCCTCTCTAAAAGAAATGCTTCTGGCAATTCTGGTGTTTGGTAAACTGGGAAGAAAACCTTCCCGTTTGATCAAAACGATGTCGTGCCAGTTACCTTCACCGTGACCCTGTTGGTTCAGCTCCTGTGCCCCCACCCCCACACCGGGGCAGGAGTCCCCTACGACCTACTTCATTAGCTCCTAGCAAAGTCTATCTCTTGTACTAAAAGAGAGCAAACAGTAGTTAACACAGGGAACACTGCACAAATTATACTTTATTTTAGGGGTCTCGTCCAGTTCGTGGGAATGGAAAAAACCGGTGATCTGTTGGACACTTTGACAGAAATGACATGCTGAATTATGAGAAACTTGACAGCCCTCAAGGGCTAATGCCAACCACATATTTGTTTCAGAATATCACTCTACTTTGGAGTGTTATTTCAGAGTGATCTGCTGCAAAAATCAGACACGTTGGAGACAATTTAATGAAATTAGTGTCTACAAATTCTATAAATGAAATTAAAGTGCAGATAATACCAGAAATAAGAGTGCATTATAAATAATAGACACTCAGCTGTGATCGGAAGAAATGACGGAGAACTATAAATGCCCAATAAATTTTGTATAATATTTCTTATTGTCAAAAAGTTGCTTTCTTGTACAAACTTAGATAGATTTAGAGCAAGGCTTCTTGTCTGTGTTTCTTGGAATAGTCGATCTCTTTGGCAGTGTGGACTACATGATTTGCAATATGATTATGTTGTATATTCTTTCCAATATTACAACCAATTTTAGAAACACGGGTAATCCTCTGGTTAACAAATGACTATGTGATAACCATATTCCAAAAGAAAAATATTGTTTTATCTATAAAAGAAATTATTAATGGGCTTTTCATCCATTCCAATATTTTGAATACCACGGAGGAATTCTTTTTAATTCAATTGGAATAACATTAATGTGGTTTTAATCCCTCTGACAATTTACAAGCATGCTTCCACATCTAACTTAAAAAAAGAACAAAATCACTTCTCATATTTTCAGTTCTCATTCCATTTTACCACCTTAAAGTGAAAGCTAAGGCACAGGCTCTTCTAAAATCAAAATCGATGGAAGCGATAAAAACGTTTTCCTAGTTACCAAAGATAATCTCAACTGAGGGAAGGAAATGTGCCCATAATTCACCACCCAGAGTCTCATGGAGCCAAAGTTAAAACTGTAGCACTAGAAATGGCTAAGGTACGTACACTGTTTGCAGAGCAGTGATGTAGCCGAATCCTCTCGCCTTCACTTTGTGTCACTGCAGTGCTTTGAGTTTGCTTTCCCAGGCTTTGAGTTGGCCCCGGAAAGCAGAGGCATACAGCTGAGATAAAGAGATGTGTGCACATTAAAGTGGTAGCTTACAAAGGAGCAGTAATTTTTAGACCCTAGAATTTCCACCAAATTTTGCAATGAACAATAGGTGCTTGTCCATGGAGAACTTGACAGGAAGGCCCAAATGAACGGGATGGCATGAGGCCCCACCCACTTCTAGGCTAGGCTGGTGTTTAGCAGACCTAATGTACAGCTCAGCATGGACTATCAGAATCTACACGTGTTTTTACTTTGTTGTTAATTGTACCAAGAATTGTATTGAGTGTTAACATTAACAAGTTGATAGGACCACTTATTACGCTGTGCTGTTCACAAGCATCAGTTACTGCTCCATTTTTCCTAGGAAGCAGAGGATAGGTGAGGAGGAAGAAACAACAAATTTTTAAAGTTGTAGCTTTTTAAAAGTAGATATGGTAGTTGACTGTACTTCTACTATGCTACTGCTCTAAATGCCCAACCAACTATGACTACTCTTTTGTTCTTCACCTTTTTGTGAAGTTTTAAACACAAGTATTAGAGTTAGTTTGCAAGCTCATAAAGTGGGTCAGACGTGTGATCAATGGCACTGTTGCATAAAATAGCGCATTTACTCCTTACCACAACCCTGTAACTTAGGTGCTTCATAGATAAGAAAACTAACATTGGATTAGGGTGGTTTGGGTAGTGTGTTCATAACTAGTTAGCTGGTCTGGTGCTCAAATTCAAGCCTCTCTGATCCCAAAGAAACTTTTTTTGCATTTTTTTTGTTTTTATTGTATTGTTGTGTACTAATTATTTGTGTTAGAAAATTCATACTCAGTAAAAAAAAAGTTATAATTTATTTGGTATTTATTATTAGTACTAAAGACTATTACTTATTTTGTATAGCATTATTGTGTGCATGTTTTCCATAGAAATATTTAGTACTTATAAAGATAACTTACAGCCAACGAGCTTATAATTGGAGCATTTGTTTCTGCATTTTGAAATATATTTGTGTTACTAAATTAGGCTAGCTTTATTAATAAAAACATCTTTCTGGCACAAAAAACATGTGTGTATAAGCCAGCAATTTGAACCTTTGTGTTATGTGTACTGATGTGTTTTTCTGTCTGAATGTGCCTTTAGTTTTAATTTCTCATAATTGCCAGAGTCTGTATGCTGGTCCATATTCTGTTCAATTATCCCTATATTAAACTCCCTGCAAGATTTTAAATAATGGTTTAACACCTAATATGTTCCATTTAACATAAAATATTTACCTGTGATGTTTTTAAATAAATACCTGTGAATAGATTAAAACATACACTGCGAAAATAAAAGTTGTTTATTGGGGAGACATGTGAATCAGTTGCTATCATTACTAAAAACTGTATACTAGACATTAGTAAAAATATTTAATTTTGGAGATAATATCAGAATTAAATTTCAAATAATGAGACAATCTGGGAAAAACACTCTACAGGTTACATTAACTTGAATAAAAGTATGGGAAAAAGTAAAGGAATGCTGGTTAGTTTGTGGTGCACTGAGACCTCAGCACCTTTCCTGCTCAGGGCTCATGCTCCAGGGCTAAGAGAGACAAGGTGAGAGGACGTGAGTAGAAAAACTGGGATGACATCTTCTCTTCACCCTTTTTTCTTGTCCTCTGCTTCCTCCTTCCTCTGTCTTCCTTTTTCACATGCTTTGCAGAAAGGCGACAGGGCAGAGCCTTAGAAAAGCCCTAGTAAAATTTAATACTATCTTGGAAAAAGGCAAAATTAAAGGAGGATGTCCACGCGCCTTGACTCATGTAAAGTTTATCCAAACGTGCCTTGCTCTCCTTTTGAAGTGGGTACTGCATGGGCTTTTTAAGCCCATTTAAGCCCATTTAAGCCCATTTAATTTGCATGATGTGCAAATTAAGAAGGCTTTATCAAAGGGTCAATAAGTCTGTGGTCCATGCAGAAAAGAACTAAAAGAAATTCTGTAATAATTTCAGAAGAAATACAACACACTGCATCATAGGTATCTAGAATAGATATTCAAACAAACAAAATATCCCAGCGGAATAGTTTAAATGGTTGCACTTCTCTGATATAATCACTCTGGAGGAATCGCAAAATTAGATATTCCCAATTTGTCTTCACAGTATTTAAATTCCATTCTTTAGATTAACACTTGAAATAAAGATCTTTAGCCTCTATATAATTAGATGCCAAAATAGTTATGTTTTCAGGAACATGCCAGTAGATATCCCTCACTGTGGTTCTAACCTTTCATATAATTGAAGTAGGATTATTTGAATTGTGATATTAAAAAAGCGATTCAAAATGTCAATAATATTACACAGAAACACTCGGAGGAAGGGTGAAGGCATCGGAGAGGAGCATGGCTAAGTTGATGTCAGAGACGTTCAGGGTCATCAGCTGTGTAGGTGAAAGTTCTCCTAGAAATGTATATAAGTGAGGGTCAAAAATAAGTTAGCCTAATCTGGGGGCAGCATCATGAAAGAATTAGCAGAGAGGATAGTAAAGAACACAAAAAAGATTGACCAGGTGTTCAGGGAACCCAAATGTGCAGTATCTGGAAGTGAGGTGAGGTGGACATGTGTTGCTTTAATTCATTGTGTGTGTTTGGTCTAGAGTGCGAGCCACCCACCATTCACTGTTGATGAATGTGCCGCTGTGTGGGTCCTGGTGATTGGCAAGGTTCATTCTCAGTGTAAAAGGGGGAGGACCACGTTTATTTCTTCTCTCAGCCCTGGTAGCTAGACCAGGAATGATGACCGATGCTTGGCAAACCAGAGGTGCCCAACCAGGAAGAAGTCTGAACTTGAAGCAAGTGCAACAAAGAAGCAGAACAGCTGAGACTAGTCCCCTGGTGCCAGGGGCACCCTGAGGACACCAGCACTGCCTAAGCACCCTTTTCCCAAATAGGATCTTGCCTGGGGGTTGAAGAGACCAGTAGTTCCCTGCACTTTTTCAACTGTTTCTTGAGGCTTACCCTTGGCCATCAGCCACTAGGTCCCTCCAAAGAACTCCTTCTCTGCATTAGTTTGCAACTCAGAATGCTGACCAGTATAGGGTCTAATGCAAAATGAAAATGCAGGGCCTCTTGGTAAAAAAAATAACAATTTAGAATTTTAAGATATCAACACTCGAGCATTAAAACAAAAAGGAGACCCTTCGAAGTGTGAGGCACAGGGCAGCGGCACGGGGTGCACACTCAAGAAGCCAGCTGTGCCGGCACATCGCAGCGGGGAAAGCACTCACTGCTCATATTGGGTCAGGAGAAGAAACTCCCTGGGAAAGTGAGTCCTCAGTGTTGTGGGGGGGTTGTTGTGTCGGTTTTTGTTTGTTTGTTTTGTGAGCGGCTGTAGCCGAAGAATGTTATAGTCAGAATCAAGCCATCAGTGACAGCTCAGTCCAAGCTAGTTGAATGGCCAGCGTACTAGTAAGGTTGGGCAGATTTTGCTGTGTCTTCACAGAATAAAGGCTTTTTTTCTTCTGTGTACACATTTCATTTGGAAAGTTCTTGGGTGTGATTTATGACCTTTGAGGTGAAAAAATAAAAAGTGAGTCAAGGGTATTTTAAAAGGTCCAACTCAGACCCCACCCATGCGAGAGGCACAAGCTGTGGAGCCTGTAATCTGCCCCTGAAAGGTGACCACACACTGTGGTGTGGCCGCAGAGCTGCTGTTGACACACTGTTCGTGGGTCCTCTCCAGGGATTCTGAGTCCCTTAAGTGACCAGCACATCCAGCCCGGGCACAAGCCAGGTTCCACCAGGGGATTTGCTTGTTCAGAGACAGCCAGGTATCTGTTTAGATTCCTAGCCTAGTAAAACTGCCCAGCATGGATATGTCCACCCCCAAATTTTGTGTGTGAGCTTAAAATTCCATGAGGCTTGGTATTTAGAAGAAAATTCTGGCCACAAGGCCTTAAATCACCTGGTGGCCATGGCCATGCCCCCACGTGATGTCCAGCACCACCGACTGCACCCTGAGAAATGGATGAATGTCTATAATGTGTGAATGGTCGAAGTAGCTACAGTTACACATTCTGCTGCCGAACAAATGCCTTCTCTTTTGCCCCCAGATATTTTTAGACCAGGTCTCACAATCTCTACATTAACGGAGGGGACAGGCAAGGAAATCTGCAGGGATGTCAGTGGCATGTCAAAGGCAGTGGCAGTTTGGAACACCCCCGTAGTGACATGAGTAAACCTTTCTGCTACACTCATAGTCTTTCAACACAGCTTGGCAGTCACGTTGGAAGAAACGAGCTCTGCTCTGCAATCCGAAACGTAACAAGATTACCACTCGTTGGCCCACCGGCGGAGCTGCTGGGATGTTTAGCCCAGAAGAGAAAGAGTGCTTACGGGCCTACCTGGCCTTTTCCCCCATGTCATACAACATCCCGGAGTTGAGGTTGGTTTACTCAAATTAGTACATAATTGAAAGCAGCTGCTATTTCATAGGTGACTGGAAGCCTTAATATTCTTGGGGAAACATGCAAAATTAAATGAGTTCACATAATTCAATATCCATATTTCCACACTCATCTTTCTTCAATTGATTTTAATTACATAAATAACTATTTCCACAGAGCACCCACTATAGGCTAGGCTTCATAGTATCAAATACCAAATCCTTCTTCTGTACTCGTTTATTCCTCTCAATTCTATGAGCTACATATTAACACACTAAAACATATGGAAATTTAAGCACAGAAAAGACATACAACTGATCTAAAGTCACACTGATGGATGGACTTGGGACAATCCCAACCCAGTTCTTGATTTTCTAAAGCTATTTTCTGCTATCCCCACCCTCAACATTTTTGGAGAATTTCTTTTCTATAATACATCATGGTAGGAGTCAATAAAAAAAGTCAATATGAAAAAATATCCTCAACCTCAAAGAGCTTTTATTATAGTGAGGAAGAGATAAGAATTTTTATAAACCTGCATGTATATAATCAGTGATTCTTAATAAAGGTCTAAAGGTAACATAAAGAAGAAAAGATAGTCTTTTCAGCCAGGGGGTCTTAAAAATAGACATTTATTTGCAAAATTTATTTTAAAAATAAATCTCAACCCAGATTTTGAACTTTATACAAAAATTAATTCAAAATGTATCATAGATTTAAATATAAAACCTGAAAGTATACAATTTTTAGAAGAAAACAGAAAAAAACTTTGTAGCTTGTGTTAGTCAAAGATGCCTTAAATCCAACACCAAAAGCCCAATTCATAAAAGAAACAATTGATAAATTGTACACCAAAATTCAAGTTCAGCTCTTCAAAGATACTGCTAAGGAAATAAGAGACAAACCGCACGTTTGGAGAAAACATTTTGCAAGCTGCATATCTGACAAAACATTTATAAATACATAAAATCGGTAACAAGAAAACAATTCAATAAAAACAAACAGGCACAATATTTGATGAGCACTTCCCAAAAATGCATGGGTATAAAAGAAGCAGTAATAAAACAAGCACAAGAAAAAAATCATTAGTCATTTGAAAACTCAAATTAAAGTCACAATGCTATCACTAAACACTGTCTAGAGTAGCTAGTTGATTTTCTGATGACAACACGAAGGTGCTGGAAAACAGTCTGGCAGTTTCTTCTGAGGCTAAACATACACTTAACACAAGACTCAACAATCCCACTGCTAGGCATTCACCCAAGAGAAATAAGAAGTTACATTATGCAAACACCTGCATGTAAATGCTTGTAACAGATTTATTCATAATTTCCCAAAACTTAGAAGAACATTAATGTCCACCAGCTGGTTAATGGACAAACAAATTTTGGTACACCCACAAAATGTAATACTGCTTATCAATAAAGTTAACAAGCCACAGATACTTATAATAACTATATGACTCTCAAAAGCATTAATACTAAGTAAAAGACACTTGATTTTTAAAACCTGCATACCGCACGATTCCATTTATATGACATTCTAGAAAATGAAAAACCATAGGGTCAGAAAACAGATTGGTGGTTTTCAGCAGGTGGGAAAGTGTTCACTGCAAAGGGGCACGAGGAAATATTTTAGGCTGATAAAAATATTCTCCATCTCCATTTTGGTGGCCTGAATGTTTACATTCATCCCTCAAAAGCCATAGAACTGTATACCCAAAAAAGTGACTTTTGCTCTCTGTTAATTGGGCAATTTCAACAAACCTGACCTTAAACATTCAGTATGTCTAAAACTGGGTCTTTTTTTTCTCCTTGAGCCTTGCTCCTTCCCCAGCTGAGCAACAAGCACCATTCCCCATCCACCCCGTCCTCAGGGGTGGCTCCTCCCTCTCACATCCCAGCACACAGTCAACTCTGATGCCCAGGAAACCCTGTCCTTGGCCATTTCTCCAAAACATTTCTTCCTCCAGATTCCTATAGCCACTGCCTTGTTCATTCTTTTTTATTTTATTTTATTTATTTATTTTTAGAGAGGGAAGGGAGAGACAAAGAGAGAGAGAGAGAGAAACATCAATGTGTGGTTGCTGGGGGTCATGGCCTGCAACTCAGGCATATGCCCTGACTGGGAATCGAACCTGCGACACTTTGGTTCGCAGCCCGCGCTCAATCACTGAGCTATGCCAGCCAGGGCCCTTGTTCATTCTTTCAACATTTCTAGCCTAAATTCTGTCTTGGCCTCGTGACAGGTTTTCTTCCCTCAAGTCCCATTCTTTCTCAATCAGCCTGCCCCCCCGCCCCGGCCCACTCTGACCTGAATGATCTTTACAAAACGTAGAGGAATATCCGGTGATCAAAATCTCTCAAAGTTTCCTGTAGGATAAAGTTAAACTTCACAGACGCCCTGCATGGTGTATCCTCTGTCACTTCTACCTGCATATTTCATACCCCAGTCTTAATGCAACACACCTCCCAGCTCCTACCTAAATGGGCCCCTATTGGTTTTCCCTCTTCCCTGTCTTTGCAAATTTTGCTCTTTTGCCTGAAAAGCCGTTTTATAAATCTTGTCTCTAGTGAAACCTACTCATCCTTCAAGACTCTTCTGCCTTGTCATTTACTCAATGGAAACTTCTCACCCAGTGGAGTGTTTCACCAGTCCTACTGGGCTGAGATTTGGATGTCCCCACCCTATGCTCCAGCAACACAGGCAGGCACAGGACACTCCTGTCCCGTCTTGCAACTGTGCATCACTCTAGCAGTCCAATGATTTATGTGCTATTTTAATTAAGCAGTCATGTATCATACACCCTTGAATCCTCAACAACTATAAAGACATTTGATAAGATCTTTCAGAAGATTGAGCAAATGAACATAAAAATACATTACATATGCAGCATCAGAAAAAGAAATCACTTGAACATTTTACCCTCCTGACTTAATCCCTTGATATTGTGGCTCTGAGTAGACTGCTTTCTGAGAAAATATCACTGAATACATGCATCAGCAATGCTACCACATGGTCCAAACAAATCCTTGCCTAGAAAAGAGCAAAGGTGCTAACTAAGGCAGGCATCATACATAAAGCAGATCAGTTGTGGGAAAAACACAAGAAGGGTCAGAAAGGTCACTGTCCTATATTTAAACCCTCAATAAAAACATCCAAAGGATATTTGTGCTATTCACAGGGCGCTCCTACTGCGAAGTGAGCCCAAACTAGTCTCTCAGCTTGCTGTCTGAGGAACTGGTGGACTCCGCGCAGAGGGGTTCTTGGGGCACGCATCTTTATTCATCACGCTCTGATAAGCATGGGTGTTTGCTTTCTTTGGCCCGAGAGTGGAAGCTGATTTTTCTGGTGTGTGTTTCTGTGGCCATTCACTGAACCGGGAGCAGAGATGAAGAGAGCTGGGACACGGTGTGGCGTCTGAGACTCGGCTCAGCTGGCACCTCTGGTTTCTCCCTAACGGAGGAAGGAATTAGGGACAGAGAGCGGGCGAAGTGCAGTCGGTAAAATCGTGGCGTTCCTGTGCGCACACACAGGGCCACTTCAGTGCCTAGGAGTCAACAGTCCCGCGGTGACGGGAGATGAGAGGCTGTGCGTCTGAACCCCCAATTCTAGTGCAGACCACAGGGATCGGTCTGAAAGGATATGTACAAAATCATGTACTGAAAGTAAATAAATGTTCCACACTCACGGGGGGGTTGTTTTTTGTTTTCTTTTTTCTTTCCTTGGAGAGGGAAAGATAAGACTAATTAGGACATTATAATGCACAATGGAGCGGTTTTGCCACACTTTATTCATCTTACTCAATTTCTTCTCTTTTTTCCAGAATTGGGGGAGTGTCTTCTCCAGCTTTTGTGTTGCAATTTCTAATTCATTTTCAGTCAATCTTCTCTCACTGTTTATTCACTGGAAATGAATTAGAAATTACAAAAACTATAGATTATTCATTTTCAACCAAATCATTGTTTGAAACAAATTGTTGCGCTGAGCAGCTTGCTGAATTTTAATCACATTGCATTTTGGCAAGCTGGAGGCAGTGAAATCTCATTGCATCAATGGCTTGGGGGCAAACTCACTAACGATGGAGCACCGGGAGCCCTCAGAGTGGCCCCTGGCGGAGCACGGCGGGGCCCTGTGGAGCCTCAGCGAAGCAGCATCATAGAGAGGGCGCCACAGTGGGCAGCAGCGAGAGCCCCTCGGGCACAGAGCAAATCAAAGCCAAGGGAGGGGGGACAGCCTGTTCTTTCTACTTGCAACAGCCCCCAGGGGACTCCCCAAAGTACATAAGGGAGTCTACATAGAACCAGAAGGTTCTGGTCTTCTTATCTTTCCTTCTTAGACTATTTGGTGAACATCGTGTGCAAGGCTGGTTATATTGTCTGCAGAGCCCAGGGCAAAAGGGAAATGCAGGGCCCTTTTGAAAAAGCAGAAAAAGTACTACTTATGGTATTCAAATCCCGGGGGTTTCTCCCCTTTCTTCTGTAGCCTCTCAATTTGTCATGGTATTTTTTATTTGCTATTTAATATCACTCAAAGTAAAGAAAAATTAAATTTTGCAATATTAGCATGAATTTTATCATTTTCCCTTACATTATGCAAAGCCAGATATACATGCAAATGTAGTAATTTATAGTGGAATCACCCAAAACTGCACAACTGGTACTTTGTAGTTCGTGCATGTATATGTATCTGTCCTTTCCAGAACAGGGAAACAGCTATACCAAACTAATTTAACTGTTTTTATTTTATTTCTCAATAAATGCACACTTTTCACAAGACTCTATACCCTAAACTTAAACTCACTGATAAGTAAGAAAGAACTGAAAGTAAAGGAATCATGGGTTACCCTATTACTATTACGAGTTGTATCCTTTCCTCGTAAGGGGTTGGCTAATACAGGAAAGTAACATGTTTTTCAGAAAAGATACAATAGGGTTGCTCAGCTTACATGTATCATTGCCTTCTTTTCCCATCTGAAGCAAGTGCTGTCTTCAAAGAGAAAGCTCAGCTTCTCCCAGCTTTCAGCACACCCCAGTTTGCTCAGTCGCACTGTGAGAATAAACACAAGATCAAAAGAACAGATTTTAGAGAGACTCTGGAGAAAAGGACGAAAACTAGAACAAACTAAGTGTCTTTCAACAGAAGAATACAGAAACTGGATATTCATTTAATAGAATATTACTCAGCAATAAAAAGGAATCAAAATGATATGCGCATCTACAAGGGTGAATCTCAAAATCATGCTGAGTAAACAAAACCAGGGAGAGAAGAGCACTTGCTGTCTGATCCCATTTTTACGGGCTTCTAGAACACGGAGACCTCGCAACTATCTATGCCTCCATCTGGCCGGAAGTCCTATATATTACCTCGTTCCTTAAAGTGTTAGTGTAATCATCTATGCTAATAAATATATTAACTTTTAAACATTGTTTAACTGCTGAAAAAACTCTACTTGTTCATAACATATTAGTGTTTTAACATATAAGCGGCTTTCATGTGTTAAGATTTTGTTTAGGCACTTCCCACTGATTTTTACTGTTTAGACTGCTATTTGATTTCCAGTTTTTCTTTCACACTGTGTCTGGCTTTGACATCATGGCTATATATGCCTTTAGTTAACTTTGGGACTCTGACAGTTTTCTAATTTTGAAAGGTTTGAAATACAGAAGAAGGTTTGGCGCAACTTGTCTGTGAAATTATTGAAGCATTGTATTTTTGTTAGAAGTTTCCTCCTTCTTCAATTTTTTCCCGTAATTGTTGGTCTACATGGGTTTTTAATCTTCATCTATGTATTTCTAGGAAACCTTTCCTTCCTTGTAGCTTTTCAAAATTATTGGCATATGTATAATTGTAAAAATGATTACATCCTTTTCTCATTTGTAATATTATTATTTTCCCTTTTTCCAGAAAGTCTTGCCAACATTAGTCTATCTTATTTATCTTGTTGTGGAACAACTTTTTAGTTTTATTGGTCAAGGCTATGCTCACTTTTCTTATCTTATAAAATTCTGCTTTTACCCATATTGTGTTTCCATCTATTTTTCTCTTTTATTTTTTTTCTTATATATTGAACTGAAAATATCAGTCATACATTTTCAATCTATTTTACTCAAAGAAGTGCATTTTTTCATCTCTAAAATTAAGTGTATTGAGGTAACAATGGTTAATAAATTATATGGGTTTCAAGGCAAGGATGTGGAGGGTAACAAATGGTAAAGGAGGTCAAATATATGGTGATGGAAGATTGAGCATGGGTGGTAAACACACAGCGTAATATACAAATGATGTATCACAGAAAAGGAAGTGTATTTTAGGTTGCAAGTTCCCTCTTAAATATTGCTTTGGTCACATCCCATGGGCTTTAACAGGGTCATTCCTTTTACTATAATTGATCATTTAATATCTTATTGATCTCATCAGTTTTCTTAGAAGATCACCTTTAAATTTTTAAGTGATTGGATAGGGCAATTTTATTACTTTCTCATTAATATGTGTTTTATTATAATATGGTCATAGAATGTGAACTTTATGATTTAGAACTACAGAGTTTATTTAGATTGTCTTTGTAATGAAGTATATGTGGAGATTTTTTGTGACTGCTCATGTTTAAAAAGATGTATAGTATCCATTTTTAAGAGATAAATTTCTCTATATAAAGTAAATTATGCAAATACTTTGTAGTCTATACAAATTTATTTTTCGTCATTTGATCAGTAAATTATTAGATATATGCTCAAATTTCTCACAACCATTTTGAATTTATGAAATCCTACCTGGCTTTCTTGCAGTTTGATTTTTATATTTCAAAGCTACATTATGAGGTTACTAAATGCTTATGGCTATTCATATATTCTTGGTAGTTTCTTAACTGTTATCAATACAAAATGTGATTTTCATTTAAATTATTCTGGTATGCCATTTTCTGTAACTGCTTTCTTCATGTCATATTTGTCTAACACATATTTTTGCAACTTTTAAAAACTATTCCACACCTTTGTGTTTTAGAAGTATGTCTTGAAATTATCACATATTTGTATTTATCCTTTTTAATCTACAAAGTTTGATATCCTTTGACCTTAATGGTAATATTTTACCCTTTAACATTTATGATTTTTAATTTTTATATATATTTTTTAATTTTTTAAATAAAATTGTGTATATTTAAGGTATATCACATGATGATTGATTTGATATACATATACATATTGATATGATTACTATAGTCAAGCTAATTAAAAATCCACCTCATGCAGTTCCCATTTGTGTTGTGTGAGTGTGTGTAGTGAGAGCCCTGAAATCTATTCTCTTAGCAAATTTCTAGTATTCAGCACAATATTACTAACTGTAATTTCATGTTGTGCATTAGATCTAGACTTATTCATTGCGACTTTGTGCCCTATCATGTTTTTAACTACTTATGGCTTTATGTTATACTTTATTCTTTTGAAATTAGTTTATTTTCTTCTGCAGTTTCTTGCTGAAACAGGTTTTCTTTGTTCCAATTTTATTTTTTCAGTGATTTATAGGTTTTGTTGACAGACAATTCCCCATGGATCTCAAATATTTCTGCACATCTTGTGAACAAGGCTGTAATTGCCCTTTGTTCCAAACTATCTGTTCCAGGATGTTTATATAGTGAACAGCCTTAGAAGAGAGGTAATATTTTTTTCAGGAGCAAAAAGAAGGTTGTATTACCACCATAGAGGGTACTGCTTGTGTTTCCTTTGGGGGCAAAGAACGGGTGTGTTTACTGTCCATTATAAAAGATTCAGGTTCCTTAAGCCTATGGTTCCTTTTCTGTAATAAAATTCATTGCATGTGCCTCTGCAATGTGTCATCTAGTTTTCTTCATGTCATCCTCTGGGAACTGGAGTTCAAGTAACCAGGACAAATCTGCATATGTTTATTCTACTTGCTGTGGGTAATAATGTTCTTTGTCTCTGACCAATGAGTTTTCTGTCTTCTGCCAGCATCCATGAAGTTGTGGCAGACGACTTTGTTAGCTTGCAAGTCAGGTAACATCTCAGATCCTTCACAGTTCTTGACAGCTGGTACACACAATTTCTAGTCCTCTGTTTCAGTAGTTCTCAATGTGAGGCGTGTGGGCCATGGGAGACCTTTGGTGTCTAAACAAGAACATCTTCAGGTGCCATGCTGATTAGCACCACCAGATCCTCTTGGGCTAGCTTCACATGGACTGGAGCTAATGGCAATGACTCTGAAACTGTGAGTTGTCAGGAATAAGAAGGTTCAGAAGCCCTAAGGACAGATAGCCCTTTACACTCTCCAAGATAACGAGGAGTCAGAGGGCTCTGGATGCGGGCAGTATCTCAAGTACAGGCCTGGTTTGGGTTCTAATCTTAGTCCTGGGCATAATAGCCAATTTGCACCTGAATATCAACCAGTGTTGTAATCTAAGACTCCTCTGTGACAGGTCCTGTGGTTTGAAAGGCCTGTGGTATATGATGATGTTTATAGTCTAATACTGCTAATCTAAATCGTATACAGAAAGGAGCCTATTTGAGAAAGGCAGTCTGGGCCTTTTCTTTATCCAGAAAAGTAGCTGTAGAACAGAACTACAACCTGGGTCTGAGTAGGGAAAAGACAAAACTCTGTATTATTGGTGATGAGTCAGCCCCACAACTATCCATGTGGTCCAGACTGAGGGTTCCAGAGAGGAAATTGCTAGGACCAGCAAATCCCTGACTCACTTCCCTTCCCCAGAGATAGGTGGCCCAGAGTGGTGCTAACTATAGTGCCAAACCTGGGGACCCATGCTAGAGCTAAAGTATCCATGGGAGATGGCTGGTATCAGGCTCTAGCTGATGCTAGTGGAAGCCATCATGACATGTTGTTTGTAAAAAAAAAACAAAAACAATGAGAAACAAGAACTGGTTCTGGTGTTAGAATACTAGCAATGAATGGGCTGCCCATTCTATTGCTGGGTTTCACTGCAGGTTTCCTTAATGATGGGCCATGAGGTTCTGAAACACACACCCTGCCAAGTGTGAAGCTCTCCATCTGGTGCCATTTATTTTCCCTATACTTATACGAGTAACTGCACAGGTAGCAGACACACTGCTGGTTTCTAAACCTACTGGACCTAAAAGCTGAAAAACAACAAGGATTGTAAGAATTGAACAGAATACTGTCCACAGTTATTATGAATGAAATGGATCTCTCTCTCTTGCTCGCTGCCTCTGAAGATGAAGGTCTCATGCCTTCCTCACTGAGGTTGTTGTTTGCTCTGGGATGTATGAACAGAAGTAACTGAAACCTTTAGCTTTGGAATACTTGACCTAAACTTTGTTCTGGCCACTTTAGGCAAAGAATAGGGACCAGGCAATCATGCTAAATGGCAGATAGTGACTGCTAGAAATGGCAGGCATGAAAAATGAGGGTAGCTTGCAACAGTACATAAACTGTACTTACTACTTCTTCTGCATTACTGTAGCCATCACTATCGAATATGTGGGGATGGACCCCATGTCCATCTGAGGAGACAATGGACTTTGGGCAGGATGCAATGATTCCCCTAAATTTTGAAGTTACCTTTCCTCCAGGATTGTTCAAACAGAAAACCCCTTCTCATTTCAGTCATGCTACAATAGGGGTGGAAACAGAAGTGACGAAATGAAGATGATGATTGATTCAAATTGTTGAGGGGAAGGAGAAGGCACCTGCAATATAAATCTTATTAATGTTATGTCAGAGTCTCCCTGCAGTGTGCAAAATTTCCAATATTTGCATTCACGTATCTATAAAGTATTTTTAAGCTTGGGTTTATTTTAACACATAAAGGAGACATCTGTAAAAAGGAACTTGTAACCATGACCAGAAATGAGCTAAAAAAATTTTTTGTAAGAAATTAATCACCAATCATAAGTACAAACTTCCTCATTTTTTCCTAGTCGTGTTAATTGTTTGGGTTTGATTTGCAAGAAAACAGGATTGCTTCTGCTTCAAATGGAGTTATTTTCCATATTTTCCTCATTTGATATGATCTTGGGAAAACACATAGATATCCCTTAAGAGAGACAAACAATTCACGTCATGAAAATGGGCTGCATAAAACTGTAATAAATACATATTCAAGGGCATAAATATGTAGTAACACATTGCAGCTAAAAATCAAATATGTGGTAGGATTTCCTCTGGGGAGAAAAACAGGCTGCATCGAAAGCAATTTACCCCTTCCCTGAAGGCCCTGAATGTCCCACATTCTCAATTCACACATTCTGCCTTCTGGACTACTTTTGACATTAAGAATTGGTCATATTTTCATGTGTTCTTGTTTTCAAATCATGGTATCACTTCTAGGCAGGTGGGGCACAAATTCGTACCTCTTAGAGTAATAGCTATTGCCTCGCTTTCTCTAAATGCCAAAGACAGTAATTTACATCTTTCTTCTCAGGATGCACAGAATAGATTTTCATCTCCCACTCCAAATGAAGTTTTATCTTTCTGTCCACAGTAACAATTGGAGGAAAGCTAAGATCACTGTGCTTTTCATGTTTTCCTCAAACACGAATTTTGTCAATACTTTAAAATTACAACCCACATAACAGAACAATTCTTCTGCTATAACTCCATGTTACAAACTCCAATCTTTCTGCCAGACACTGATTTCTTTTCTTTTTTTAAAGATTTTATTTATTTATTTTTAGAGAGAGAGGGGAGTGGAAAGAGAAACAGAGGGAGAGAAACATCGATGTGCGAGAGAAACATCTATTGGTCGCTGCTCACATGCCCCCCACTGGGGACCTGGCCCTCAACCTTGGTATGTCCTGACTGGGAATAGAACTGATAACCTTTCAGTTCACAGACTGGCACTCAGTCCACTGAGATACACCAGCCAGAGCCAGACCCCAGCCTCTAAGAAATTGCTGTTTAGGTGAGGACTGTGGGAAGAAGACAAACACAGGAAAGGCTACGACCTTTATACAGCCAAGACAAAGAACTTTGGTCCCCAGCCCACTAGGATCTTGGTGAGGGTTCATACTCTCAGCTGTGCCTGCACTCCCCTCTGATACTTAGCTTCTGACCTAATCCCAAACTTCTCAGACTCCAGCTAAGTGAGATGGTTATGTGTTTGCCTTTCCTGTCCTGCAGTGAAGTCCATGTGAATGCCAAGTTCAAAACTCCTCCTCCCTTGCTGGGCCATAGAGTTATTCTGATGATGAGAGAAGATTTTGTTAGATTCTTAATACGGCACAATGTAGGAGTTTGCTGTTGTCATCATCACCATTATTGCTGCTATTATTATTATCATTATTTTTATCATCCCACAGCTCTCTTGAATTATTATAGTGTGTATTCATTAGTTCTTTCTGATTTTTCTACTGCATTCTAACCTTAAAGAATTGACCTAACTTTCCTTTCTTTCAAGTTTCATGGTGAAAAATGCTTTAAAAGGATAGCCTAATGTCTTCTTTCATCAGGTCCAATAAAATTATGCGTTAATTTTAGTTCCTTTTTTCCAGTTTCTTAATATATCATCATTCCTCAAGAAGTCAGCCTTATCTCTTCACTTGTGAAATATTCATCAATGTGTTCAAATAATGACAGATGAATGGATGCTGTACACAGCTTTAATTTGATCTTAAATGTTTTCTCAAAGAAATGAAGCAGAGAACAAGTAATAAAAGTAATCAGTAAGTGGTATAATTATGACTAAAATTTTTCCTGTTGTTTAGGTAACAAAGAAACCTAATCCTACAATCTGTATAGGAGAGTAGTTGTTGAAGAAATAGTTATCAAGTGGATAGGAGTGTAACCTGGAAGCCAAAAAGAAGTCCACCTCTTAAACATCAAATGCATCACACTTCAAACTTTTTGAAGAAACTAATACTTAAGGAATGAACTGGAGTATAGTCTGTTCTGCCATTGTATTATTTAACTGTTATCTAACATAAAATCTGAACAGTTATGATGGCTGGGTGCCAGTCTCGTGTGTGGGTTAATTGCATCATCTTTGAATTCGAAGAATTCATCTTTGAATTCAAGTGCTACTAGTTCTACTACTGTCTTCATCAGTTTTCTTTTATTGTTTTTTTCTTTATATTCATTCACCTTGATTCTTAAGGTAAATCTTTGATGAGGCTGTCCTCTGTCTCTGCTGTTTTTTGAATGAATGTATTTAACATTTTAACATTTATGGCAGATTTTTAATATAGTTTTTCACTCTTGTTGTTTCCTCCAAATATCTTGTCTTTTCTTTTACATTTCCCATCTCTTCGTCCCTCTGTGATAATTTCTTTAAAAGTCCTTCCATCTGATTTTCCAGCTTTGTTTTTTGTTTGTGCTACATTGCTATTTAATCCTTCTATTGAGTGTTTATTTCAATTGATATATATTCATATACCCAATATCTCCCATTGGTTTCTTCCTATAGCTGCCAATTTCTGTTTAATATTTTAATATCTCCCTTTATATTTTTTAGAGTATTTATTAAGTTAGTTTTAAATTCTTGTTCCATCTTTTCCTTTTATTCTAATTCAGCTGGTTTAGTTATTCCAATTTTTTCCTTTCAAAATGCTTGTGATCATTGAATGTCTATTTTCCCCGGGGAGAGTTGTACAGGGATATCAGCTTTTGAAAGCCAACTGAAGGGCCTGTGCCTTTCCTGGAACAATAGGCTAGACGTCTGTCCTCTCATTACCACTCGGTGAATCTGAATCTCAGACCTCAGTGAGCTTCTCTGTACCCACAATGCCCCTTTCCAAGAGTTGCTTTCCTAATGTCATCTCTTGCCATAGGCTGATGTTTGAAGGGCAATGGGGAAGAAAGTGAAGGTCTGGGCCATCTCACTGGATGCATGCTTATCCCTGCTCCTCTTTGTCCAGGCTCCAGAACCACCCAGTGTCACACCACACCAACACCCTTAACTGGCACTGGTGTGCTGCTGCTGCTTTTCCACATGACATTAGGGACACAGCACAACATGCTCAACACAGGTGTCTCCAACTGATTTCCAAGAATCTCCATGAATTTCCTGCTTACACCATTGGTAAATGGTGCACAAGAGAAAGGCCATTTTTTTACATCTTCATAATAAATAGGGTGGCCAAATTACTATATTTTTCAGGTTAACTTTAATCTAATAATTTATTTTAAAAGCTTTCCTCAAATGCTGGTATAAATAGATTTTTTAAAAAGAAGAATACAGTTTGTACAGTAGGCACCATAATTATATTCAGAACAAGTACAGGGTAATTATAATACAACATGAATGCTACAATAAGGAAAGGCAAGTTTCCTTTCACATCTCTGGCTTTTCTTCTGCATTCCTTTTTGAGAGTTTCTCATTTCCTCCATCTTTAAATGTCAAGTTTCTCTCTTCCCACTCTGTATTCTCTTCCAAAATGGATTCAGTCATTACATGCCTTTACTTACTTTCTATAACTTTTGACTTATAAATGTGTTTCTTCAGCCTAGAGTAGTTATCTAAACTGCAGCTGGTACATACAACTGCCTATTGTCTTTGCAAACAACTCTACCAGGACCAGCTCCTCGGGCACTCACCTTGTGCAGCCTTGAGGACTTTATGCTTGGTTGAATGCTCTGCTCTCATCCTTTTCAAGTTTAACAAAAATTTTAAAAATTGTTTATCAATTTTAGAGAAATAGAAAGAGAGAAAAAGAAAACATTGATTGGTTGTCTCCAGGACACACCCCAATTAGGTACCAAACCAGCAGCCCAGGCATGTGCCCTGACCAGGAATTGAACCCCCAACATTTTAGAATATGGGATGCTGCTCCAACCAATTGAGTCACACCTGCCAGAACTTTGTCTTGGTGGTCTAAACAAAGACTACCCAAATGATATAACCAGTCCTGGTCTCAAAGTCATGTTAAACATAACATGCCCCTATCAACTGTCTCCCCCCAGTTTTTCATTTTTCAGGAGTCCCTGGATCAGTAAAGGGCAGCTGTTCACCCAACTTTCCTTGCCAGAGACCCAGGGCTAAACTTTCTTGACCTCTCACCCTTACCCTAACCCCTCACACCACAGACCACCAACATTCAAGGATTCCGAATTTTAGCTCCTTAGCATCTCTAGATACCTACTTCTTCCTAATCTGTTGCTACCACCTACATCAAATGACCACCTTTTCTTGTCTGCACTCCTGCAGTAGCCCCATCTTCCCCTCTGCACTTCCTGGGCTGTGTTCCTTCCCTACACATTCTCTTCCCTGGGGCCGCAATGATCGCTGGTCTTCTGACACCAGGAGGCTATGATCTATGGAGAAAGTATGAAAAAAATCTATAAAATGAGCTAGAATGGCATACATGCTAAATGGATGATTAAATTATATATGCTATAGGACCTCAAAGAAGGCATCCTAATTGTGATTCATAAAGGAGAGGGGTCTCGGGTGAGGGAAGATTTTCATTTTAGTATTATCAGATTGTGATCAATTAATTTTAAGAGATGTTTTAAATATTTGACTTAAATATTTTTTCCTCCTCAAGACAAAAATGTCTAGTCCAGATTTCCCATCGGTAATGAATTTCGCCATCCTAACACCAACTGGCAAGGCATCCCTTCCCTCCTGTCTTTCTCCCTATAAATCATCCTTAATTGTTGCAATTTTTTCTGAAACATAGACTAAGCCACTCCCCTACTTAAATGCCCCACGGCGAATACATATTCAAGTTCATCCTCTTTAGAGTAGCAGGTGTGGTTTTTCACTAACTGAGTCCCAGCTTCCTTTCTAGCCTCATTCCCACCACCCTTTCTGTCTCTCCACGCACACTCCCCATCAGCCACTGCATATGACTGAGGAGCACCTGCGCATTTCCACAGGTCCACTCTTCTTGGGCTGTTCTCCAGCCCGGAGAGTTCTTCATACATTTGTCTATCTGGCAAGCACTTACTGTCTTTTAGATTCTTATTCTTGTACCACAGTTTCTCTGTGCATTTCTCTTAGCAGTTCCTCAGCTCTTCAATCTCCCACCCCAGGCAATAAATTGCTCCATTGATTATGTACACAGCACTACTACCATAATTACTATACTGTAGATTGTCAATTTCAAAGTGTACTTTTTTTTTACATTTTAACATCTCTGAAATCAGGATGTGTCTTATAATAGCAAAAATGTTATTATTTGGCATAATTTATTTCTTAGTGTCACAGAAAATAATGGTGAGTCTTATAGTTGATGGTGTCTTAGATTAGATGAAGTATGGTAGTTCTTTATTATAAGTCTGCCCTTCCTTCTAGACTGTGAATGCCTTATGTGCTGCAATGCTCTACATCATATAATGCATAATATGTATGTATTCCACAAGCAAAAATTTCTCTAAGTGAGTGGATGGTACATGCAATAAAGCACAGAAAATAGAAGAAATATTAAAAGGCAAAGTAATTTTGATTGGTAAATTCTGACTAAGGTCTGTGGACTGTATCAATGTCAACTTCCTATGTTTAATGTTACATTTTAATTGGGTAAGATGTTATTGAAGGAAATATGATTAAGGGTAGAAGGAATCTATCTGAACTATATTTTGCAACTTCCTATGAATCCAGAATTACTTATCATCTAAAGCCTTTTGTTAGGAATAAATCATTTGTTAGGAAGAAATTCATTCAGAAAACAATGTAATTGTGTCACCCCTGTACACTGAAATCAGAGCAACAGTTCACACTTCCTACTGGTAATGAGTTTTGCAGACCTGAGGCCTTGTCTACGCTGTTCGTGTAACTGGCTAACAGAACTCACGGGGTGCCTCTTCAAAGCCTCTCTTTATTAAAAAGACATTTCCTATGCCTTGATCCTAGCACTTTTATACGCTTTCTCAAAAAATTAAAAGTCCTAACATCACTTTTAATTCAAAAAGTGGTCTAATCTCAGTCATCAAATACACAGTTTGTGTAATAGTTAAAATTCCAAATCTCACTGAAGGTTAAAGTTTTGCCCACGGATTGGGTCTGCTGCAGCAAAAAGGGCTGATGACTATTTTCTGTTAATTCAGCTTCTGTTCACATCCCTGGCCCTCCTTTCTCCTCAGGGTGCTTCAAGATTTTCTAGATTGGTGGGGGAGGCAGAGCAGTTAATAGGTAGGAACAAAGTCTTTCCTTGAATGGAGCCATGGCTGACGGACAATGGATTCTTCTGGGGCTGGACAGTTTCCAGAGCCAACCTTCTCCATACTTTGCAAGTGAGCAAACCTGATTTCTGAGAGGACCCTTTGAGTGTTTCCCAGCTAAGGAGCTTTCTGGTTGTTGTCTTGGCACAGGTAAGGTTTCTGCTAAGTGCTAACTGCAGGAAGCCCTCAGTACAGCTCTGTTTCTCTCTCTGCTCTGCTGTCTTAAGTCACTCTCACGGCCTCTTGCCTTTGAGATCTCTGCAGGGGCAACTCTAGCCCCAAGCATCAGGAACATTGTCAGTCTCCACATTCTTCAAACTCATAAGAATGGGGACAAAGGAGAGGAGGCCTTCCTTGTTCCATGTTGACAGTAAGAAAATAAGAAAAATGCCACACCACTCCATTTTCCAAAGTTGGTAGTCTCTCTGCTTTTTCAAGCTGGACACTTTCATATGTTTGAAGAGCCTGTTTGCCGGGACTTATAAAATCAGTAGTCCACCGGCTCCGTGACAAGTCCTCTGTGCCCTACTTAAACCTGCCCTCCATGCTCTTAGGGCCTCAGACAAAACGGAGGTATCAACACTGCCTTGCGTGCAGCCACTTCATCAACTGTTCTGTGGAACATGAGCACGGGACTTTGGGTACCAAGATATCCTATTGTTACAGCAATGTCTTTTCCAGACAAGTGATTTCTTTAAAACTCAGAAATTTAAAAAGAACAACATCTTGGTTTGTTCCCAAATCATGTTATGCATTCATTGAGGATACTTAATCATTTTAATATATTCAAGAATACTCTACTTCTGTTAAGTAGAACATGAGGAGTAAGGAAATTTCAATTGTAAATAAAATAAATTAGGTCAAATTAGATTAAGGGTATAGACACATATGTATGTTATATAAGTTATTTCTGTGCTTTAGCTGGCATTACACTCTAAGCACTTCCATTTAAAATAATATGTCCTCAACAATCATACATCGGTATTTCTGAATTTGAGATGTAAATAATAAACATAATTTTTTAAATGTAAAATCAAAATTATGAGTTTCACATCTAATTCTTTCAAGATAACAGGGATTGTACATGTATAAGCAAGTGCATACATATACATGTTTATACATACATACATGTTTATACAGGGATTGTACATGTATAAGCAAGTGCATACATATACATGTTTATACATATAATATGAGTAGACCTTGCTCCTCATGTGTATTGAATTTTTAAGATAACTTTCTGAAGTGGCTTTGTGTGTTTTGATGATCTTGTTTAATAAGGCATTTAAAAACAAAACTACAAATCTGAATCAAATATCCACTCTTTAAAGCCTCAGTCAAAGGCTATCCACATGGAAGGCTGAAAAATAACCAGCTTTTACATTCTGTCCTTTCAACAATACAACTGCACTTTCAAATGTGCTTTGTTGTTTTCTTTTAATTCACTAAAATTAATCTTATAGATGTAGATGCCAGATTTGCATTAATTAAAACTCTACTGTAGAAGCCAGGCTTAATTGCAATCAAATTTGCTTAATTATGCATGGCGAGAGATTCCCAAACGAGAAAGGTTTTAGTAAGGATTTTGGTTTTTTGCATTGACAAAATAAATTGAAATTGTCATTTTTTGTGTTTTATGTAACACTTGTAAATAATTTGTGGAGCACCTTAAGTCTTCTATGTAAAGCAATGTTATTGCTTAAGTAATTATAACAATCTGCATTTTTCATTGTTAATTGTGGGTGTCAGACTCATTAATTTTAATTTAGAGACTGTAATGAAATTAAGAAAATTTTATGCTGATCTACTGAAACTTGTCTTACAGGAAGTTGTTTAATACAACTAAAGTTTGAAAAAGTCAAGGCTCATTTTTGTAATTTGTATTTCAACCAATATAATTATTCCACAACAGATTTTTGGTTAAAGCTGGCTTCAATACAAATGCAGATCCACTTCATGAATAATTTTGGCTTTTAAAAATCACTTGCTGTTTCAACTAGAGCAATACTTAAATTTAAATATAACTTAGAATTAAAGCTTTGGTTAAAGAAATTCTGCCATCCCTCAAACACAATTTCAATTCTATATCATCTGTTTTCTATAGGGGGTTATGTCATTGGAAGGAAAAAAAACAAACATAATCAAAAACCAATTTAATCGTCCTTAGATCAATGGATTATCAGAGTTGTTTAACTCACATTTCAATGTGGATTGTAGTAGTTAGTGTAGTTCAGATATCTGTCATCCATCCACAGCTTTAAATACATCTGTAATCTTACTTCATTTGTAAATAAGAATTTAAAACAAATTAATTCATTTGGAGATTAGTAAAGCATACATTTTAAATAAATAAAGTTAATGACAAGGAAAAATAATAAATCTTTTTGACTTTCATTTTAAGATGTTATATTTTGCTCTTGAAGCCTATTTAAATTTTAAGTGGTAAAATTATTAATATAAAAATATAATGGAAACATAAAGTATCCTTCATGCTTATTTAGTAGCAAGCCAATTCTTAAGGGAATTAGCTAAAAAGCCTTCACCTCAATTATTATTCATCCAATTAAAAATTCCAGAACAATTACTGTAATTTTGCTTAAAACTAAGCATGAAAGTTGGGTAGTAAAACACGCTTAGAATTGTTGAATGTCTCAAGAAGAAAGTGACAAAGCAAAGATTATTCTATAATTAAGGCTAACCTCTAATTACACGTCTTTCTAAATCAAGTTGTTGTGAAGAGGTAAAATAAATCATCAGAAGGGTCTTGGCAGTGCATGACTGCTTGTAACACTCTGCAACAAAGTACTGCTGGTGAGACAGAAGTTTTTCCCTTTGTTAATGCAATAGGAGGCATAAGAGAGAGAAACAATGCCTAGGCAAGATACCAAGTATTCAAACAGGTACCAAGTATTTCAAGATGTTTTCCCATAAGTCACAAACAATGAGAAAAAGGCAGTGTGGCCCAATGTTTAACAAATTGATAGTAAAAATTTATAAGAGCACTTTTTGTGGTTTTAGTTTGTGGACTTTAGTTTGAGGACTGCTCTTACAATTTATTTACCCTGACAAAAGCCTCAAAATCTATTCATTTTCTACTTATTCACCAAAGCATTTGATTTCTACTTTATTTTTCCCATTCCCATTTTTAGCAGCCCCTGGAGAACTGAGACTACTACACCAAACCAACACTTTTATGATTTTTTGTACCTGTCTTTAGGATATCATAAAGGACTTCTTTACTGAGATGAATTCCTATTGCCCTGTGAATAAGTCAGATCTAATATTCTATTACTTTTTAAAGCCCAGATATAGTTACACCAATGTATTAACTGAATTTGTGTTCATGTGCTCTGTTCCCTTCAGAATAATTTTCTCTCTTAATTATGCCTTTGTCTCTATTCATGTTTAAATCTTCATTTTTTTAGTTTGGTCTCTCACTAGGAAGTCATTTCTTCATTGTCTCATCTCCCTTTTCACTCTCTGTTTCCAATTCTTAAGTACTTTTCCAGCCATATTCTTACCCCTTTCTGTCGCTCTTTGTTGCCCATATTCTCTATTCTATTCTCCGTCCCAATTCATTCTGTCCTCTCTGCCCCTGGTTTCACCCAGAGATGCTATTATGGTGATTGATTTACACAGCGAAGAACATTCCATAGGTATCATATTGCTATACAACATACACATCCCATACAACAATAAATCTAAAAATAACTAGCAAAAGGAGACGTTTAGGTTGAGAGTTAAAAGTGCTAACAGGGTCAACTGGTACAGTCATTGTGTGGATGGTGGTTTCACTGCCTTGGAGACAAATGGGCACGAGCCAGTGGAGCTGGGCACTCGTGATGAAATCAGTAATAAATCAGACACAGAGTGTAAGCATGAATCAAATTACTCTACTCAAATAGGAGCTAGGCACAGACTTGCAAGGAAAATATGTCATTTCCTTCCCTCTCCCACCATTTGACTTCCATCCATCTTTTGTCTCTCTTACTTGATGCCTATCGTTCTCATTCCCACCTTTATTTTGTTTCCTGTTTCTATAATTTTCTAGAGAAGCAAGATTCATATCCTATGCTGGTGCTTTTTATTAAATGTGATTTGATGTGTTAAGACCCCATTTCTGTTTTCTAGAGAGTCAGGTGTGTAATGGTGAAGCACATTTGTATATCTTAAGTTGTGAAAGGTGGTTCACAATTTAGAAAAGAACAGACATAACATCCAAAGATAATTTGTATCCTTCACGATGGACTCTAATAAGAACACTCTATCACTTGCAAAAATGTCATTTATTGTCCTCTTCTCTTCTGTTCTTAGATTCACATTATTTCAATTGTCCTTTTAATCATTCAATAACCACCCTCTAGTCAGGTGTAGCCACAAGTGCTCTGTGTTAAACCACTTGTGAGACATCGGAAGCACAGCCTAAAACAATGCAGCAGAAATATTGATTCTTTGGCAACAATAACACTAGGCAGAATGAACACTAGCTGTTCTCTTAAATGGGCCACTCACTTCAGGCCAAAACCCAGGTTGGTTTCATAGAAGAAGAGGCAAAAATCAATAAACAGATTTTGCCAAATTCTGAGCTTTTTTTTAAGCATTTAATTTTTTATTACTGATTCAAATATATGCAAATGTAAAGAGAATAGGATAATGAATCCCTTGTATCAATCATACAGCTTTACCATTTGTTTCCTCTCTAGTCTCTCCCACAGGTATATTCTAGACATATATAATTCGTAAATCCCAATACACTTTTTACCAAGTATTCTCTTTGATTAAAAAAAGAGGCCTTTATCTTTCAAGTCTCAGCTAAAATGTACTACAAAGCTGTGTCATTTCAAGTAATAAAAAATATTTGTCAGCTGTCTACCATGCACAAGCATCTAAGCTAGCCACTCTAGTGAGGATCTGGAATGTTTAACCAAAACTCCATCTGGAGTTTAAACCAAATGTTTAACCAAAAGGCCATCCAGACCCCAACCTGCAGAATTATCTGGTGCCTCTCATTTTGGGTCTATTCAAGACTCCTTAGTAGAAATTGCATTGCACTTGTTGGTTTTCTCTGGTCTAAAAACACAGTTATTTTTTTATCTTTACAATTTAGTTGGTATCTCTTCTACTATGGTATCACATATATTTTCTTTGTTTTTATGGAATTATTCCTCTTTTATTCTTTACTTATATTTAGCTAATTTCAGAAATAATAGCTATCTTCATAAGCTAATCCGCAATGTCCTTACTTTGCTGTTTAAGTCATTTTTACTGGAGCATTGAACTTACAGTTAATAGCACATTCTTTGATGACAATGGTGGGATTCTGAGTTGGCAAAGAAGAGAAAACAGAAAAATTAGATTATAGAATAAGCATAAGGAAAGCATTTTTTACTGCTATTACTTTCTTTGTTGCATATCTTATTTTTTTCTCTAAATTAATGAAGCTGTATTCCCAGTACTATCTCCTTATTTTGATTAATAATACATTTGCAGTCAGTGGAGAGAGAGGGCAGAGAGGAATTGTAACTATTCCATTTCCTCCATGTAGTTTCTTTCTTTTCTTGGAAAGTGTCATCCACCAAATGCCCTTTTACACTATTTATACTGAATATGTTCTACATCTGTCTCAGGAAGCTGTAAAGTAGGAATCACGTGTGAATGAAATGGAACCATCAGCTATAGAATGCTGGAAGAGAAAAATATCTTAACAGAGCAAGCTGAGGGTGACCTGTGACTGTTAGGACAGCAGTTAGGACTGTTCAGTGATCTATAGGGATTATTTCTTCTCATATTCTGTTCTAGTTGTATTCTAATTGATTTGCTTATAAGCCATAAAGACCAAAGTTGAGTAACTTAAGATTTTAAGAGGGGAATTCCATGGGAGAATATTGGGCTGCTCAGAAAGGTGAAGCTGGGGACTAAGTTTAGAGACTGGGCAGAAGGTGGGGCTCCTTAGGGAGCCTGGACGCAGGGCCCACTCACATTGTCTTCTGGGCAATACCATGGGAACTCCAACCTTGTCTTCTTGCTTGCATCATTTTGCACAAGATTCCCAGTCCCCAAGTGTCCTCTTGGCTACGTCTTTCTCAATCACCTGCCCTTGCCTGTCTCTGCCTGAAGGGTAGAGGTATCTTGCTGAAGGAACTTCCAGAGAGCCTCTCCTCCCATCCCACCTGCTTGCTCTGTGGAGAACCTGTTACTCTGATTGTGATGCCACCAGACTCCCCGCCATGGGGTGGAGCCATTCTCACAGGGGAAGGGGTAGTTCCTAGAAGGAAACCTGAGCACTGTAAATAAGGAAGAATGGCTGTTGGAAAGGCAAAATAACAGGCAACTACTGCACACTATTATCTTCTCTTTCTATACAAATCTATCAGTAATCATTGCAAGGATGAGAAAACATCAGACTTATGAATAGAACAAACAATCATTTGGATCATTATCTGTTGTCTTTAAGCCTCTTCTGTCTTGGAAAACTCCATTCTTAACATCTTGCTAAAATATGACTGTCCTGCTCTCCACAGGAGTGAGTGTTCCTCTGTGCAGACTCTCTCACCTCTGCCCGATGCTCTTCAGTATCTCCTGAAGTACCTTGAACCCAAATCAGTTTGCTCATTATACTTGCCATTGAAAATATGTGATCTTGAACAAGTGATACTCATGAAAGCAGTCTGCACAACATTATATTGCTCATCACTGTGTTTCTTTTTTTAACAAAAAAAAATCAACATTGAAAACTTGAATATTAAAATTTTAAAAACCTGGGCTAAGAACATGTTCTCCAAACAAGACATTTTTAAGTGTGAATTGAGATTCCTAGTTACAAACCCTCATATTTGTAAAGTAGATAACTTCCTTATTTGACTGTCAGAACAACTGTGTGAGCTTCGCATTAGACTCCCTAATGCACAAATGAAAAAGAGGTAGAAAAATTAAGAAATTTGCTCAAGAATTTGCTAACAGTGAACAAAAGAGCAGGATTCAACCCTAATTTTCTAAAAGTATGCTAGACGTTTGTTTGTAAAACTGAGGAAGGCATGGAGAGGGTGGAAAAAGTTGAAGAATCACCACTTGAGATCTTTACTTCAAATTGTGTGTTATATTCATTCATTCAGTCAGTACTTGTTGAGCCCAACTGTGTGTCACTCTTCTAAGTACTGAAGGTATATCAGTAAGCAATGGTAAACAAATCTCCTTCCTGTGGAACTTGCATTTCAGTGGGTGAAGAGGAATGAATAAATGAACAAAATATATATTATGGTTGATGATGATGAATGCTATACATAAAAATACAAGGAAGAGACTAGGGACTGTTCGATTGGTGGCTTTAGTGAGGGTAGCAATTTTCTTTTTTTTCTTTTTCTTTTAATTGCTGTTCAATTACAGTTGTCCCCATTTTCTCACCATTACTCTTTTCTGCTCTACACACCCCCAGCTCCCACATTCAATCCCTACCTCATTGTCTTTGTCCATGAGTCCTTTATATATGTTCCTTGAGGATCCTTCCCCTTCTTTCCCCCATTATCCCCCTCCCTGGTCACTGTCAGTTTGTTCTTTATTTCTATGTCTCTGGTTCTATTTTGCTCACTTGTTTGTTTTGTTGATTAAACTCCACTTATAGGTGAGATCATATGGTATTTGTCTTCCACGGCGTTGTTTAAAGAAGTCCAAAAAGTTCCCGCTGAGAATATAGCATTTGAATAATAGCCTGAGAAAGGTGACATGATCTTCACCCTTGTCTGAGGAAGAGCATCCTAGGCAATGGGAATTGTCACAGCCACGGAACTGGCAGTGACCTCGGAACGCTGCAGATGGCTTGTTGAAACATGAGAAAAACATACACAGAGACAACCAGGTCCTGTGGTGTGGGGAAATAGGAACAGAATGGCCACACTCTCTAGTGGGGAGAGTGCCATGGCCATCCTCCCTAGGGGAGAGTGCCCTTAAGGGAGAATGTGCCATTCTCCCACCCAAGCAGGCTTTTATTGGGTTCGTTTGCATAAGAATTCAGGTAGAGCTCATTGCTCATTGCCAGGAAGAGAGGATCAAACAATAGGTAGCAAGGAAGTCTGAGGGCCTATTTTGAGTCAGGGTCAAATAGCTAAAGAGCTGTAAAAAACTTTAAGGAACAAACTTACTTCTTCCTTGGACCCTTATTTAATTGAGAACATTCTAAACAAAGCAGGTTTCACAGGATTTTATATACACTTTCTCAGGCCTAATCACCCAGGGAACCAGCCCTTTCCAGCACAGGGCTGCACCACCCTCTGTCATTGTTTCAGGCTTAGGTGGAGCAAGGGAAGTAAGTCAGCCAAGAAATTAGAAGATTTTTCTCACAGACAATGAGGACTCAGGCTATGTCAAAGCCAAGAGGCGAAGGTCCATCACCCCCTTTTGCTGTAGCCCCCAAAGTCCTTCCTTGGGGCCTCCCACATGATCGTGCCTGTCTTAGATCGTTCCCCCCTTGGGGAATCTTACCCATCATTGGCTAACCAACCAAGCATTGGGGGCCAGGCAGAGTGAAGTAAAAGGAGCAGAAGCAGTGCTCCTGCCAGGGAGATAAGCTTTTGTCTCCTTGCTGGCTTATGGTCCAAGGTCGTTCCCTCAGCCTTAGCCTTGGTGGGGGTTACAGCTTTTGGTACCAGGCAGGGTGGTTCCCAACAGGGCCTATCAGGTGCAAAGGCTGTGAGCAAGCATATTATAAAAGAGTGTTATGACTTGACCTTTCTAAAGGACTACTCTGGTTGCTGCCGGGCAAACAATAGACTGTGGTAGAGTATGGCAAACTTGAGGTGGGGGTGACATTTAGGAGGCCACCTCAGTCATCTGGAACAGAGAAGATGGTGACCCAGATCAGGACAGGAGCATAGAAGACATCAAGAAGCTGTCAGACACTAACTCTGTTTTGAGGGCCATGCCACAGGATTTGCCATTGGTTCGAATGTGGTGTATGAGAGAAAAGACGAAGTCAAGCACGACTTCATTTGGAGTTAGGTGGAGCCAGATGTGGGGGGAAATCATGAGTTTGGTTCTGAAAAAAGTCAAATTTGAGGAACTTATTAGATGGCTAAGCATAGATGTTGCAAGGACAGTTGGACTTCCGTGGAGAGATGGGGCTAAAAAATATATTTGCAAAATGTATGCATTTCAGTGATATTTAAAGCCATCTGTTTGTATGGAATATCAAAAAGGAAAACATAGATAAAGAAAAGATGAAGTCCAAAGTCTAATCCCTGGGTAATCCCAGAGCTAAGAGACTAGGACCAGGGAGGTTAGAGAAAACCAGGAACTTGTAGAGTCTTGGAAAACAAGTAAAGAAAGTACTTCAATCAAGATACGTGCAGATGATAAGTCCAGTAAGAGGAGAACTAAACCATTGATGACTGGGACTGAGCAGCACTACTGACCACAAAAAGAGCAGAGGCAGAGTGTGTGTTTGGCGTGGAGGGTCAGGGATGGGGAGGCTAATAGAGCAGTTCAAGGGAGAATGAAAAAAAGAGGAGTTGGACAGAGAATATAGGCCATTCTTTTAATAAATTTTTAGTAAAGGGCTGCAAAGGCATAGCAAGTATCTTGAAAAGAAAGCACCAAGAGGAGAGCAGGAACCAAATGAAGGTCATTTAATATGGGAGAAAGTGAAGCCCTTTCTATGCTGCAGGAAGAAGTCTAGAAGAAAAAGAAAAGTACTTCCTACAGAAGAGGGAGGGAGAACGGTTACATCAATGTTTTGAAGCAGAAGAGGGTAACCAAGTAAAGTGGTGGCCTTTTCCAGGAGAATATAGGGTCCATCCATAGTAACAGGAAAGAAAACAGAGCAAATGGACTTAGATGAAGGCAAGTATAGTGGCAGACTTTAGAGAAATTCTTTTTGGACCAATTCTATTATCCATGGAATAGAAGAAGTGCCATCAGTGGAAATATAGAAGTGTTTCTCAGAGAGAGCTATGTTTTAAATATGAGATTATAAAGGCTTTATTATCATAATGACAGAGTCTGAGATATTTGAGAAGTCACTAAATGAGGGTAGAGAGGAAGACCAGGAGAAGAATCAAAGACCCGAGAATGAACCTTTGCCTCCTTGTGCCATTACTGCCAGCTCTTCCTGGATGATTTGTCCTCCACCTGACACAACCCTACACTACACCTCCAAAAGAACCACACAATAATGGAGTTCTTCAGTTAGCTAATTCAACCGTGCTCCTAGATTTTTGCAGGGATTTCTCATCGCTCATATTTCAATTCAAATATGTTTTTCTTAGATACCACCCCAGATGATCTGTTCTGGTCTGAATGTTTTTGTCCCCTCAAAATTTGGAACTAGTCTCATAATATTTCCATGTCTCGGGTTTCTTTTTTGCATGCAAAAGTAGGAGACTAACATTTTTTAAAGAGGTAATTATTCATCTCCATTCCTGCTCTCAAACATTAGGATGGTTTACAACTACATGGATTACAACTACATGTATTCAAGTTTAAGTGTTATACTCAATGCCCTCCTAGTTGTTCTTTGGACATAGCCTTGTTGAGACTGAGCATTGGCACCTGGTTCCCAGTCCCTTCCTCATCACTTCATCTTGGTGTTTGTCTTAGTTTCCTGTGGCTGCTGCAACAAATTATCACAAACTTGGTTCCCTAAAACAATAGAAACTTATTCTTTCCCAGTTGTAGAGGTCAAGTCCTAAATCAGTATCACAGAGCTGGAATCAAAGTGTCCACAGGGCTGCGCTCCTTCCAGAGGCTCTAGGGAAGTATCCCTCCCTTGCCTCTTTCAGCTCCTAGTGCCTGCTGGCAATCCTTCCCTTGTGGCTGTGTCCCTCCAATGTCTGCATCCCTCTGCATATCACCTTCTCCTCTTCATCTGTCTGTTTCAAATCTCCCTCTTCCTCCTTTGCCTACACGTGATTACATTTAGGGCTCGCCCTTGTAATCCTGCATCATCTCAATGTTCTTAATCACATCTGCAAAGACCCTGTTTTAATATAAGGTAACATTCAGAGCTCCCAGGGATTAGGATATATATGTCCTTCCAGGACAGAGGTTAATTTTTCAGCCTACCCCAGTATTTAAAAAAATATATTTCTATAGTCAGCATCATATTTATTGACTTAAAATTTCTGGAGCAATCTGTATTTGTTAAAATAAATGAAGGCATGCTGTGGTGACAATAACAAAACAACCTGAAATTTCAATGGCTTCACAAATGAAAGATTATCTCCCGCTCATATGCCAGTATCACGTGGAGGTGAGGACTCTGCTCTATCACATCCTTCAAGGACTCAGGCAACCTCCACCTTGGGACTCCACTCTCCACTTGGTCCTTGACCCCCTTTCCAGTCAGTTGGCAAGTAGGGAAAGAGAAAAAAAATCATACATATGCAGTTGTAAGATGGATACTAGTAGCCCCTGCTATAGGAACCTTTTGGCACCTTTTGTAACAACAGAAAATTGTAATGGTGGGAAATTGTAACCTGCCCAAGCATTCTTTTGACATAGTTTCCGTAAGTGCTGACTCTGACCAACATGTAGCTTGTAGATGAACAGTATGTCTGTATAATAATCCTAGGAACTAACTTCAAAAGATACAGACTCTGATCCTAGGCATCCCAGCTCCAGGAGATTTTCTGACCTTCAACCATGGAGCCAGGATGATGTAAAACCAGGGTGACGTGAAGCCAGGATGATGCACGCAGGGCCATCACTTGCCTTTCTGACTAGACTGTGCTAGTCTGCATGTAGAGATCTCTTCAACCCCCTTCCTTCATCTCTTTTTCTGTGCCCCTCTCCTTCCTTATGAAAACCTCTGCCTGGACCAAGATGGGAGAGATGGGGTTTGAGACATGAGTCTCCCATCTTCCAGATGGCTGGCATCTGCAAATAAACTACTTTCCTTTACATCAGCACCTGCCTCTCCAGTATTTGCCTATGTAACAACAGGCAGCCAGACCCACTTTTGGTTACACTTTTTCATTCTTCATGGGGTGGACTGTTTTTCTTTAAAATGTTCACTGCCCCATCCTGGGATGCCACACCCTTTGGTGCCCTTCCTTGGAGGATGACTGTATATCTATACCCTGTTGAACTCAAGCATGGACATAAACTTGCTTTGGCCAGTAAAAGGTAAGCAGAAGTCACAACTCTGGTCAACCAAGTGTGGCCTTGGTCAGGACTCAGTCACATGTCTACCTCTACCTTTAAAATGGGCCAGTAAATGTCTAGCCATTTGATCAAATGTCTAGCCATATGATCAAGAAAATGTGAACAGAAATGTTGGTGAACCTCAGCACTCTCTGCTACAATGATTAGTCATCTTACAGATGCCTCTGCCTTCCTCCCTGTAGGAGATTATATTGTGTACAAAAGATTTGCTGTTCCTCCCTCCCTATAGCGTCCCTCCTTGAGGGAAGATTATACATCTTCACCCTGTTGAACTCAAGCATGGCTGTATAGATTGCTTTGGCCAATGAAATATGAGCAGTTGTTATATCTGTCATTTTAGGAACTAGCACATGATCCAGCCATCTCTCTTTTCCTTCTGCCATGAGACAGGCAACTCCCAGATAAACGTGGCTCCATCTATCTCCTGGGTCTGGCACGGAGCAGAGCTACAGAAAACACACCGTGGCCATGTTGCATGAGTTAGAAATTAAACTCTGAATTTCTAAACCACTCAAATTTTGGGATCTTTTGTTAACACAATATAAGCTGAGAAATGTACTTCATCAGTTCTCAGAGTTTATCAAGAAGTCCATGAACTAGAAATGAGCCAAACTTCAAGAAAACAGCTAGAGATTCTCTTGCAGTCTTCTCACCTCTCTCACCCATCCGAGGCTCCTGAATGTGTTTTTACCTTCTCGGATGGTTTCCATTTTTTTCTTTAAAATTTCATTTCTTTCTTTGTTTTTTCTATATATTTCTCTATCTTTGTCAAAATCACTAAAAATGTTCTATAAGCACTTAAGCAGAATTGGAAACATAAATTTACAAACTTGTCATTTCTGTATCTAAGACTATTTAATATTTTAATACTCTGCTTCAACAGTGTGCTGCAGCTGACTTGTATCAGCTCGCAGAGTGGACTGTTAACTTTTCAGGAATTTTGTGAATGGTTGTTAAACACGGCCATTATGAAAAATTAAATTACATACACTCAATTATATAACTTTTATTGAAAACAAAGTGATGAATAATTTAAAACCCATCACTTCCTGATATTTTCACTAAGGTTTACGTTTACTGGGCCTCCTGAGGTTGACTAGGATATCTGTATGGTGAAAATAGCAGGTAATGATGTGCCATTATGCATTTCTGTAAAGCTCTGCATTTAGTGATTTCACATTGGTAGCTTGAAATTAGGTGTGGTGGTAGTATTCACAGCACAAGAATCGGGATGCTTTAAATATCAGGGCTATTTTTAAAACTTTAACCAGCACCCCACTATATATACATACTACTCCTGAAATCACCTTAAAGAGATATAAATTTTCAGACTAAAGCTAAGCAAGACTCAAGGGGTTGTTTTTAGAGAAATACATTCTCTTATGTTTCAGGAGATGCTTTCTATACCTTCAATAAAGATATTTGTGAAATATCAATTTTCTCCATTAAAATATGTCTGATTTCATGGGAAAACCTTGATGTAAGAACTAAACAGCCTGAATCAGATGTAAGTTTGTTAGAACTAATTCACTACTCAAGAAAAGAGATCAGCAGAAAATAAAGTGAGATCAAACTTAATACCACTAATAAGATGATTGAATTTTCTGGTAGGGTTAATTCTATTGTAATAATGAAGAGGAACCAGACCACTGGAGGGAAGCAAGCTTTTACTATATAGAAAAGTGTTTACATTATGTATACCTATTGCTGTCATTTCACTTTGTTTGAAAAAACCAAGACTTTCATCAACTAATCATCTTCCTTATCTTCTTATTCTGGCTAATTAGTAATTATAAATCACCTATTTTACAACAGGATCTAGGACACAATAAAAAGTTAAATCAAGCTGGGCTGAATGCCCAGAAAAATTAAAAATTTAGTTTAACACTCTTGGGATTTCTATGTATGTCTGTGTGTCTATGATTGGTTTAATAGACATAACTAATTGAAAATAAAAGATAAAATATCTAGAAATTAAACCTCAAGTAATGTTAGTAGGAGACAAGAAAGCATTTTTTAAATAGAAATTCAATGGACAAAAAAAAAGTCTAGCAATTAATTTAATTCAAGATTTCTTTGAAAGAAATTTAACATCTTTAACTTGCCTGCATTGAAAATTAATACCTAGACACAGAAAACTTACTCCTTACACTCAGTACTAAGAAATGTGGTTATTAACGGAGGCAGGGATAGAAAAACTTGTAGGGGATGGAAAATAGGAGCTAAATAATAAAAGGAAAGTGATAAATAAGGGTCTAGCAGGTGGAGACTGATACAGAGTAGAAAGAGAAAGAGAAAACGTAGGGAACGTACAGTATTTAGAATACACTTCAAGGAATACTGTTGGACTATGAGTACCACAGGAAGTTGTCTCTTTGCCTTTGTGCAGTTGCCTAACCACTCCCCTCAGCTGTTTGTGTATAAGCTTCTTGAAGGCCATCTTTACTTTCATTTTTCAGTGTCTCGTGCTCCACTCTACTGACAGTGACACCCCATAGTTTCTCACCTAATTAGTTACTATTCACCCTGGAAATATCAGAGACTCTGCCTCGAGTGGGCCAAACCAGAAAAGCCAAACCAGTGAGAATGCATACACTAGAATTATCTATGACCACAGCAGTATTTCCATATTAGACGGTTGCCAAAAGAAATTCTACCCAAAAGGAGAATCAGCCAAAGAGCAGGAGAATCCATACCTTGGCCTGGGATAAAAAGGGTTATAATTGTACATGAGACCTGCACTATACAGTATGGTGGTTGTGACATGGTTTTGTTTTTGTTTTTAGTGCTGGCTGGACCCAGTTTTAAGGCCCTATTTGGAGGCCGATCAGTTCTTCTTGAGGAGCTAAGTCCACACCTGCTCACTCTTACACTCCAGGGCCACTAATCACCTTAATCATCCCAGGGCCAGATACCAAACTAGTCAGGAGAGATCCGATGTTCTGGCACCTGTGAAATTATTCACATTAGCCAATCCACAGGCATTTGAACACTTAACTAACCACCCCACTGGACACACAGAAACTGTACCCTGCAGCCCCAGCTTGCTATTACCTTGTGCCTGATGCAATTTCCTGTGTGGCCCTGCGTGGCTGCCTTCTCTCATTTGGAGCTGTAAGTAACAATAAGTGTTGCCTTTCATCTATCCAAATGTCTTAGTGCTACATCCTGCCATCAAAAGAATCTTTAAATCTCATAAAACAATTGTCACATTTGGAAAGAAAAAGATATGGACATAACCTAACCAATCACATGAGATATATTTTAATCAATATTTTTACCAATATATTTTCTTCAGTTTATTTACCAATATAAAATAACTTTGACCTTGACAACTGAAGTAGTTGAGACATGGCTCAGCAGTCCACATCTGTTGCCTCTCAGTGTCATTCTCTCCTTGTAGCCCCTAGTCAGAGGAGAGGAGCTCCAGGAGGAAGAATTGAAAAGTTGAGAGAAAGAGCAGGCTAGACTTTAAACTCATCCATCACTCTCGTGATTATTGCTATCTTTAATCTCCCAAAACCCATCCTAATACTCTAAGATTTTGAGAGTCAAAGAAGCATTTTGGTCTGTTCTAGGAGAGAGAGGTAGGGAACCACTAGCAATTGGAAAGTAATTCCACCATCATTTTTAATAACCCCTTAATTTCCTTGAGCTTTACTTCCTCCTCTATAAAACCTGAATAGCCTCTAATCTGAGGTGATTAGATTAATAAAGATGACCAATGCACAGCAGTTAGTCTAGTTCTTGAAACAATAACTTTTGACTCAAGTTCAGATCCCTCTTCCTCACTTTTAAGATCAGTTTCCCAGTTCCTTTCACCATCAATTTCCTTAGCTACACATCTAGCCTTGTTCCCAGTCACTGCAAATGCTTCCAAATCCAAACCACCTAGCTCGTGCTTCTGACAGCACCCTAAACATGCCATTCTCAGGCTCACTACTATGGCTTTTTGGTTCCACAGTGAGCTCCTGGAAGTCTGTTAAAGAAAACACCTTACTCAATTTTCAAGGCTCAAATATATGTCTTCTATAAGACTTTCTTTTCTCTCTTCAAGGTTTTCTTTACTTGTCCCTTTATTTCTTGCTACCTTCTTTGTACTCGTATCATGTTTTATTGATACCATACAGTCTGGAAACTCATTTTATACCCCCTGCCATTTTATAAACCTTATTAAGGCAAAAGCAATCCATTCATTTCTTTTGGTGGCTTAGCAGTTGGTACTAAAGGTATTCATCAAAAGTTTAGGCATGAAAATAAGATGCCTACAGAGAAAGCTGCCATTGACAGAAGTTTTACCTGATGTCCGGCACATGCCCTTTACATGTAATCATCACCCGAAAGAGCTATCATGATGGTTATGAATTACTGCCATTTAAAGATGAGGAATCTGTGACTCCTCAAAGTCATGTGTCCAGGGCTGCAGCATCAGTGGGCTCAGTGACAACCACTCGCTGACAGTCTGCCTCCTCCAAGCGCACTACAGTCGACCAGACACCTTAGTCTTTCTTCTCTTCCTTCAAGAGTCTAAGTGCATTCCTGTCTTAGATCCCTTGCACCCTTGGTACTTTCTCCTTAAAAGGGTCTTCCTCCCTAAAATCTTCACATCACTGCCTCATTATCATGACTAAGGTCTCAACGGAATGTTATCTCCTCCAAGAGACCTTCCCAACCACACGAGAAACAGAAGTCCCCAATTAACCCACAATATCGCCCTATTTAATCTTACCCATGACACTCATGAAGGCCTTAATTTACCTGTTACCGTTTACTAGTTCTAAATAAAAGAAAAGTCCAGCTATCACAGAATTCTGTACATTATATTTAGTCTACCCAGGCAAAGGTTTGCTCCCTCTCTTTCAGATTTACTTCTTCCAATTATGAACCCGAGTCAGAAAAGTGTTTAATATCATTCATTTCTAATTAAAAAATGTGTTCACTCTTTCTGTTCTACTTGCTTTTTAGTAATATTTTTATTTGCAGTCAAATACATAATAAATTCTTTAAGTTATAAAAATGTTTATGAGGCATATGAAAATGCTGTCTTTGTAGGAAGAAAATGGCATAATATTGGCAATTTCATAAGGTTCAGCCAAACGGACAAGCTTTAGAGACTGCTCATCTCTAGACCCTGGTAGCAGTTTTCTGGACCCCAGATAGCTGCCCTCTAAGTTAGCAAGCTTGGGGAAAAATTCCCTTCTACGATTGCATACTTTTCTACACAAACCAAACATACTTTCTACAATCAAAATAAAAGGCACATGCTGAAAGGAGTCCTGGTTTACCTTTATTACATTTTTACAGGAGTATAAGTTGTGAAATAGTAAAATGTTAGTCTGATTGTGTAGATAAAAAGGGGAAAATACGTTGAAATAGGCATGGTTAATGGTTTCTTTTTAAAAGCAAAGTCTAACTATAGGCACATACACAGTGAGACTCAGGGCGTCCATCAACCTGAGAAAAAGTTTTCTGGTCTGAGTATTGACATGCAAGATAGTGGTAGAGCTCACGATAATGGAGCAGCTTTGCTTCTAGAGTGGTGCTTTTAACTGGGACTTCACAGACGTGTGTGAGGTTTCCAAAGGGAAAATAACAGATCAAAAAGGACTAGAGATCTGGAGTTCAGAGGCACTATTTTTTCTAGGAAAATATGTGGAATTTTCCTATAGGTCACTAGATTGCACTAACTTTAACTTCAGACAACTCTCGATTATTTGTGGAGTATCTATCCAATTTGTAGCACTATTTTTAATTCTCGCCTAGTATTTACCTAATCACTGATGTACTTCTGAACTAGCTCCCATTCCTGAATAGCTACCAGCATGGATTCAAGGAGTAACAGCTTAAATAAATTCAAATTAAGAAAGCAAATCTTCCCACCTTACAAGTGTATAACAACTCTTAACATTTTGAAATTTTTTATTATGTTAGACTTTTTTGTGACTCTATATTCCTTCACTAAGGATGTGATTTACCATCTTTATTTTGAATGTTCTAATTCAACATTCCAAATGATACAATACATGTGGATTTGAGGAATACTTAGTAACAGGTAGGTATCATAGCATAAGTTTAATACTGCTTGGTTTAGGTTATAATCATGGCTTACTGAAATAAAACAGTAAACTTCCCCACTCTTCAGTCTCATAAAAATCAGAACAAAAATTCTTAATAAAAATACCTGCATATGAATAATATTGCCGACAACTATATTTAAAATGTAAAACAAAATCAAAAGAAATAAAAAGGAAACCTAACACTGATTAAACTATAGTTCATTGAAGTTATTGATTAAACCACAGTTCATATCAAGTGAAAAGGATTCTTTCCAACTCACAGAATATTTTCATATTTAAGTATTTCATGAGTTTGTCCTCAATCTGGGCTTTCATACTTTTGAATTTAAAAAGCCTGGCACTGGCAAATTTTTTGTGCTCAGCTAGAAGCAACACAAAAATCTTCTTGAGGAGGATTCTTCACAGGTGGGTACTTTGAAAGCCCTCCTGGAGGCAGAGCCTGGTACCTGGGGCAGAGAGCAATGTGTGGAATTGCTTGCAGGAAACAGAAGAGAAATTCCTTTGTGATATGGTTTGGTTTTCATGTTTGAGGTTGGGGGCAATGCTAGAAAGACATGGGGGAAACACACAAGCTTTGTGAAGCTGTGTGCTGTGTCATATGTTGTTATGGGCTGCGTTGCCCCCCCCCTTTCATATGTTGAAGTCCTATAGTGCAGTACATAAGAATGTGACCTTATTTGCAAATAGGGTCTTTACATCACAAATTAAGTTAAAATGAGGACATTAGGATGGGTCCTATTCCAGTACTACTGGTGTCCTTGTGAAAAGGAGACATTTGGACACAGAAATGCATACAGTCATGAACAATGCCTATTTCAAAATGTAATGTGTACATGAAGATGGCCATCTACAGATCTTTCCCTCATAGTTGTCGGAAGCCAACCTTGCCAACAACTTGGTCCTGGACTTCGAGCTTTCAGAACTGCAAGACAATAAATTTCTGTTGTTTAAGACACTTAGCTCATAGTCCTTTGTTACGGCAGCTCTAGCCTGGCATAGGGGTGTCAGACCCTGGTCCATCTCCATAACAAAATCTTCAGTGAAATCTACATTGCACATTCATTCTTTTAGTGCAAAGGAATTATTTCTGGGAAATATAAAGAGCTTCTGAATCTTGGATATTTGTGAGTGTGTGATAAAGAAATACAAACTGACAGCCGACACCTGAAGTATTCTGCTCTCTCCTTACCTCACAGTGTACTATGAAAATGCACAATTGAAAGTAAATTGTGTAGCTTCTTCTAGTCGTCCTCTTCTTTGTACCCACATTTCTTATCCCCCTTTCTAAGTTACAGGCTTTCTACTTATGCAGCACCATGTAGTAGAAAGAGTCTGAAATTTAAAATTAGTCAAATGAGTATTTAAATGCCAACTCTGCCACTTATAAGTTACTTAAATTCTCTGAGCCACAGCTTTATGATGTATAAAACAGTGATAAAACTTGTAAAACATCCTTTTAAAAATTAACAAATTGAATCCAGCAAAAGCATATTATGACCAACTAAGGATTATTTCTAGAATGCAAAGATGGTTTGATCCTAGGAAGTGAAATAATAGAATTCATTATCTTAATATGTCAATGGATAAAAATAATATACCCATCTCAATAAATATACAAAAAGGATTTAATAAAATTCTATAAAAGTTCAGAATAAAAAGTCTTAGTAAAATAAGAATTGGACAAGAGTTTCTTACAATGATTTGAAAACCTGTCATATACCAGCATTTAGTATACTGCTCAATGACAGGGATTAGAGCCATCTCTATTAGAACCAGTATAATTAAAGGATGCCTGTTAACATCTTTCTGGAAATACAAGCAGTGAAATCATTAAGCAGGGGGAAATGATAAATATTAAAGGTGAGGTAGCAAATCTATCATATGACTGTCTACTTATACAATACAAAAGGACACAGATTAAATTTGACTACAGATATTAGGGAAGTTAAAAATATGGCTAGTTACAAAATTAAGATATGCAACTCAATTCTTTTCCTAGATAATAACCTTTGGGAGTCTGGAAGTGAAAAACTATTTCATTCACAATACAACCAAAATATAAATGCCAAAGGAAAAATATTTAAGATACACAATATATTTATTTAAAAGTTACAAAATTTACTAAGGAGAATAAATAATATGTAAATAAATTGAGACACCATGTGCATCTTACATGATACCCCAATATTGGAGAGATTTCAGGTTTCTCAAAATTAATGTATAAATGTAACACAATCACATGCATATTAGTATGAGTTAAATGCACAAAGACAGCTGAGTTTGAATTCCAGATCCATTTCCTACTAACTATGAGACATTGGACAAGTAACTTAACCTCACTGAGCTTATTTATGCAGCTTTAAAATAGTCATAAGAAAATATCTAGCCCTGGCCAGCTGGCTCAGTTTGTTGGAGCATTGTCCCATACACCAAAAGTTTGGGGGCTCAATTCTGTGTCAGGGTACATCCCCAGGTTGCAGGTTCAGTCCCTGGTTGGGGCACATACGGGAGTCAGCTGATCAATGTTTCTTTCTCACATCAATGTTTCTCTCTCTCTCCCCCACCCTTTCTCCTTTTAAAACTAATAAACATCCTTGAGTGAGGATTTAAAAAACAAAAAAGAATATCCATCTTGTAAAATTTCTGGGGAGATTAAATAAAGCAGTGCATCTAAAATCTTTAGCACTATATCTATACTCTGGTTAGAGATTAATAATTTGGAATATTTTAATTATTATTATTTTACCCTGAGCAGGGGTTCTAAATACTTTCTATAAAGATCAAGGTGGTAAATATTTATGACTGGTGGCAATTTCAATGTATCAAAAAGTTTAAAGTAGGTATTTTCTTTAACCAAGAAATTCTATTTTTAGGAATATTTTCTAAAGATATAATCAGAGACATTCTCATATGTTTGAATACATACATTTATCAATGGATATTTATAATATTGAAAAAAATCAATAATTACTTAAATGTCTAACCATAAAGGACAGTTAAATAGATTACAGTGTCTCTATACAATGGAACCATATGCAAGTATTAAAAATAAAGAACAAAATAAAGAAACAGACTCATAGGCATAGGAAACAGACTGAAGGTTACCAGAGGGGAGGTGGGCTGGGAGGCTGGGTGAAAAAAGTGAAGGCATTTTGAATTACAAACTGGCAGATACAAAAGTGTCATGGTGATGTAAAGTATGGCATAGGGAATATAGTCAATACTATTGTAGTAACGATGTATGGTGCCAGGTGGGTACTTGACATATCATGGGGATTGCTTTGTAAAGGGTATGATTGTCTAACTACTATGCCATACAATACAAACTCATACAAAATAAAATTGAATGCAAACTGTAATAGAAAAGTAAAATTTTTTAAATGATAGATTATAAACTGCCCTTTTCAATTGAAAAACAGAAGATGAAAACAGTGTCATCAGTAACTCATAAAGGGAGCTGAAGGAAAAGCCAGGTAAATGACTCAGCACTTAGAAAACTTCATCCTGGCATAACTCTATGTCTCTCAATAAAAGGCTGGGCACCACTTTCAGTGGATACAACAGGAGAAAAACACCAACCACAAAGTACATTAGAATACTGACAGTCTACCAAGAAAAAATTCCTTCATTTTTAGGAATGCACTTTTTCAAAATGTTTTTTAAATATTGATATCCAATGTAATTTGTTTTTAGGTTCCCTTGTTATATTTAAAGAGCTAACAGTCCATTTAAGGCTAATGAAAAACACATGGAATTCACGAGTAGCATTATCTTTTCCTGGGAAGGTCCCTCAGTGGTCCAATCTTTCTTTTTCTTTTTCTTTTTCTTTTTCTTTTTCTTTTTCTTTTTCTTTTCCTTTTCCTTTTCCTTTTCCTTTTCCCTTTCCCTTTTCCTTCCTTCCTTCCTTCCTTCCTTCCTTCCTTCCTTCCTTCCTTCCTTCCTTCCTTCCTTCCTTCCTTCCTTCCCCCCTCTCTCAAAGAGCTCTTCTTTACCTTATTCATTTTATTATCAACAATTATTTATGGTGTTCTATGTCAGTTAATAGTCCATATTGCAGAATAAAACTATGAACTTCTCTTTTCTTTTGAGAAACCTTACATCCTACTCATAGAAATCAGAAATCCCCAGGGCAGATTTTCATTTTATAGAAGTAAATTTAACAGATGTAGTTATCTTATCTAAAGACTGGCTGGTCTAAACACTTTCAAAATTCATCCCCAGTAAGCAGTCCTTGGTGGTTTTAAAAAATCCAAGTCTTCAAGAGCTATTCATAGTTGTGTGTGAGTACTTCAAAACAATCACAAAGTGTTCCAGAGTAGCAGTTGGTTGAGTTTTAGGCATGAATGTTATAGTTTTCTGAGTAACCAGGAAGTACTCTTGGATCTCTCTCTCTCTCTCTCTCTCTCTCTCTCTCTCTCTCTCTCTCTCTTTCTCTCTCCCCCCCCCACACACACACGCACAGGCACAGGCACACACACACCCCTCCAAGGAACATTAATTCTCAGAAATATTCAGTTAAGTGAGCAGGGAAGCATATTTCTGACTGTCCCTTCCTTCTCTTATTTGTAAGTTGTTTCTTTCATCAAGGAGATTGAGCTTCACTGTAATTCTGGGAGAAGAAAATGTTCAGTAGTTGAGACATATTTCTCAAAGCTCTTAAGCTCTCAAATTTCTGGTAAAAATCCTTTCAAATTTTTAGACAAAGACTATTCTGAGGACTCAAATTTGATGACAATGATTTGTGTGGGTGCAGGTGGTAGGGGCAGGGGACTCTCTGAGGCACATGCACGTGGTGAAGAGGGACAGCCCTTTACCTCATTGGATGTGAAATGGAAGTAAGCAAATTTTAGGAAAGAAATAGTTGAAGGGGTGGAAAGGCAAGGTGGAAACAGGCAACTGCATTTTTTTTTCCTGTGGGAGGAAAAAGTATTATTTTGAGATTAAATTGCATTAGACTTGGCTACAATAAACTAAGTGTAATAAGCTTCACTTGGAGGAATCAGCTAGACTTTCTCTCGGCCAGATTGCACAACTCCAGGCACGGCATTCATGTGTGTTTCATATGAAGAGCATCCCCTAGAGCACAGTGCTATTTACATGGATTACAATGAGAGTGATGTTCTCTGGAGGTGCGTACATGGCAGGCAGTGGCAGCCAGTAGCCTTTGGAATAGCAATAACTTTTATTCTCATGTAAATTATTTGTAATTTTATTTTCTTTGGAGAGTCATCTACAATCAACCTTCTCCTTAAGCTGATACTAAGTCAAATGTCTTTTCACAAAGTTTTCAAAGGACTCTTCGCACTGTCAAAAGTTGGTTGGTCTATTTGTCAGTTTCCCCTCTTATGTCTGAGCCCTGATCTCTTTAACCCTGGTACCACAGTTGTCCAATTTCTTTATGCACGATGTATGCTCAGCACTTTTGGTTTGGGAAAGATTTTGTCAAAACTGGAAAAGAATAACCCTGTAAATTAAGTTTATCCACACCTTTCCTAGTAACTTCATTGACTTTTTGGCATAATTTCCTCCAACTACATCTATTTATAACCTCAAGATGCCCTCAAGTCTTTATTCTGCTGTCTGCTTGCAGCTGTTTAGATGCCCTCACTTTAGAACAAGACCATCTATTTCATTTCAATTCAGTTCATTTTTTATCCTCACTCGAAGACATTTTTTTATTGCTTTTAGAGAGAGAAGGAAGAAGAAAGAGAAATATCAGTCTGAGATATAAACACCAATTTGTTACCTACCATATGCAAATGGACCAAGAATTGTCCCCACCCAGATGGAGGATCAAACCCGCAGCCCAAGTATGTGCCCTGACTGGGAGACATCCACAACCTTTCACTTAGGGAATGATGCTCCAACCAACTGAACCACACCAGCCAGGACAACCACGTATTTTATCATCTAATAAATTTGTGACACTACAGACAAGTAGTATGTTACTTCTCCAAGGTAACTGGTAAGATTTTCAACCATTGGCCTCTGTGGGTAAAAGACTTATAAGCAATTCTACCCGGTAGTTGGATTTGAGGCATCTCAGCTGGCTGGTTGAGTAAGATAAATACAAATGTGAGATGCCTTTAATGTGAGATGCCTACATGGAAGGCTTCATTGCAGAGGAATCTATATTCAGGTATCCCTGCTAAAGTTAATGGCATTAAAAGATCTTACAAAAATGTACATCTTGATAGGCCCCCTTGCAAGCTATACTTTGCCTCAAATAACTATATGAAGTTGTGACTGAAATCTCCAACCTGGAGTGCCTGTGAAAATTTATAGTGCTCCATCATATCTTTATTAAGGTCCTAGCACTTGCTAATTTTGTTTTTAGTTTTCTTTTATGAGAGTTCCCCATATCCTTCCCCTTCTCTGTCCCTCTTCCCAACTGCCACTCAAACAAGTGTAACCAAGGAGAAAACAGAGACACCAGGACACCTAGGGATTTCTTTTTAAAATCCAGCTGTCCAAAGTCATGTGTGTCCTAGAGGTTAATTAGATGAGCACAGCTTATGGTTTGAAAAAATAAGAATTCCAAATAAATGCAATGGGTGGGGTGAAGAAAAACAAGACAGGATAATGGTAGGAAAAAGGAAAGAAAAAAAGAGAATGCAAAATGAGCAAACAGAAGTGGCAAGGCTACAAGACCTTTGGTATAATTCTTTGATGAGCAATCGTATGCATGACCTTCAGAGGAAACTTACCTATTTCATGATTTGTTGACAGGCTGGTGTGTGACATTTTGACTAAAGGACCTAGTTACATTGTGAAGAGAGGAAGGTACCCTTTAGGTAAGGAATATAAACAAATGTCTTCAACTCAGACATTTTTGAAAGAGCTCAAGAGACTCCTGCTAAAGTGCATGAGGATGACATCCTGTAGCAGCTTTTGAGAAAAAAAAAAAACATAATTTAGAACCTGTGAGCTCACTGAAAATCATTTTATCCTATTTAAGGAGAAAAATGTAGCAGGTACGATTTGATCATTTAATGCAAGAATTAGAAAAATGCAGCTCCTCTAAAGGAAGAGAATGTGAGAGACAAAAAGGCAAAAAGAATATAGATGGAGTTTTTAAATTTCAACCTGTTTTTCAAATATATAAAAATGCCCTTGAAATTTCTTGTCCAGAATAAAGATAAAAAAGGGGATGTTGATATTTATATTCATCTTTACCATAAAGGACATTGGATTGCTTCTGCTTCAAAGGCTTTGTTTAAGAAAAATTAGAATATTTGACAGAGATTGAAATCTCTAAGGAGAAAGTTATGAAACATCTTGAGAAAATTCAGGCTCACGAGAACAGCAGGAGTGGATGACATTTAGCAATTAACTCTGAGGAAATAAAGAAATGTGCAATAGCAAAATTGCTGATAGGTTCTGCATAAAACAGAGTAATCTATTTGGCCTTGAACAGCTGTTAGAAGTTCCTTCAAAGTCACTAGCAGTAAGCTGAACATTTCTTCCTATCATCTATGGGGGCAGGAGGGAAGGGTAAGATTAACACTTTATAGATATTTGTTAGAGAAGAAAGAGGTTTTTCTCAGGGAGTCAAATTTTGATAAAGGATCCCACAGAAGTCTTTGTAGGCATGGCTTTGGGTCTTTGTTCTCCAAAAGTAAATGCATTCCCTGGATAATTTTATACAGAACATAAGCCTTTCCTTGAATCGTCAGGTCCTGCAAGATGAACATCCTGGACATTTATGAATGAGATGCCCTAATGGGCATCTCAAAGTCTCTTGCTAAATATTTTATCTTATATAAAAGGAAATTCATTAAGAGTATGCTAGGCATTCTTTTATTAGAATAATGTTGGACAGTTGATATCAAAGAAGAGGCATACTTTAAATGATTTAAATTCTTTTATTGCTCTTTACAAGCCAAAAGTCATTATCAGCTAGCTGAGGGTCCATTTAATCACAAGTAAATATAGTACAGCAACACAAGTGTCAAAGAAAAATCAAGTTTCATACAGAGGCTCACTAAAAGTCTCTGATTGTGAAAAGTTAATGTACTCTAAAGATTTTTAAATTATTTTGGCAAAAACCATTCCATTGCTGGAATTTTAAAGGTTTCAGCATGTGTCCTTGTGAATATTGCTGACAGGTTTAATTATGGATTTTGATAATCAAAGCGGTGTTTGTTCCCTGTAAATATAAATAAAAGTATATATTTTCATTTATAATAATTACTGTCTTCTATGGTTAGACTACCAACTGTGTGTTTTTATACCAAGATTGATCTAAGAAGATTAACTCATGAACCTTTATAAGATATGAATAAAACTAAAAAGATCATTTCAATAAAGCATCTATATCAGATGATTCCATTCCATGCTGGCCCCACCTAATCAAGATGCCAACTCTCTACTCTCCACTTAGCTCCCCTTCAAAACTCTCAAGTTCACTCTGTAATTCACAATGATCTCTAATTCCTCTGAAGCCAAGGCACTTAAAATTTATAGCACTCATTTGGTAATTAATCATGTAATGACCTATGATATTTCTTTAATTGATATTATTTAATATCACTTTCTCTCCACCACCCCCTCCCCCATGTGTCTTTTTCTCTCTCTCCAACTCTCTCTCCTTCCCTTTTCTTTTGAACTAGGTTTTAAGCTTTTATGACAGCAGGTATGCAGTATATTGCCACTTTAGACATTAATTCATGACACACAACACTGTCTTGCATTCAATAAGTGCTTGATAAAAGTTTTTTATTTAAAAAGTGATTTTATTTTATTTTTTAATCATTTCTTATTGTTGCTCAAGTACAGTTGTCTCCATTTTCCTACCTCCACTCCCCCGCCCCACCCATTCCCATTTCCCACCCTCAATCCCACCTCTCTTAGGTTTTGTCCATTGGTCCTTTACATATGTTCCCTGACAATTCTTCTCCTTCCTTCCTCCACTCTCCTTCTCCCCGTTCCCCTCTGGTTACTGTAAGTTTGTTCACTATTTCAGTGTCTCTGGTTATATTTTGTTTGCTCACTTTTTTATTGATTATTTTCCACTTATAGGTGAGATTATATCTTATTTGTCTCTCACTGCCTGGCTTATTTCACTGAGCATAATGTTCTTCAGTTCCATCCATGCTGTTGCGAAGGGTAGGAGTTCCTTCTTTCTTTCTGCTGTGTAGTATTCCATTATATAAATGTACCACAGTTTTTTGATTCACTCATTTACTGATGGGCACTTAGGTTGCTTCCAGCACTTGGCTACTGTAAATTGCGCTGCTATGAACATTGGGGTGCATAGGTTCTTTTGAACTGGTGTGTCAGGAATCTTAGGGTAAACTCCCAGCAGTGGAATTCCTGGGTCAAAAGGCAGTTCCATTTTTAGTTTTTTGAGGAAATTCCATACTGTTTTCCACAGTGGCTGCACCAGTCTGCATTCCCACCAACAGTGCACTAGGGTTCCCTTTTCTCCACATCCTTTCCAACACTTGTTTGTTGATTTGTTTATGATGGCCAATCTGACTTGTGTGAAGTGGTATCTCATTGTGGTTTTAATTTGCCTCTCTCTGATGGCTAGTGATGCTGAGCATCCTTTCATGTGTCTCTGGGCCCTCTATATGTCCTCCTTGGAGAAGTATCTGTTCAGGTCCTTTGCCCATTTTTAATTGGATTGTTTGTCTTTCTGGAGTGGAGTCGTGTGAGTTCTTTCCATATTTTGGAAATCAAACACTTGTCTGAGGTACCATTGGCAAATATATTTTCCCATATAGTTGGTTTCCTTTTCATTTCACTGATGTTTTCTTTAGTCATGCCGAGCTTTTTTTTAACATTTTTTTATTGTTGTTCAAATACAACAAGCAAGCAAAATATAGCAAAAGCTTTTTATTTTGATAAAGTCCCACTTGTTTATTCTTTCCTTGATGTCCCTTGCTGTAAGGAACATACAGTGAAAATATTACTGCATGGAATATCTGAGATTTTCCTGACTATGCTCTCTTTTAGGACTTTTATGGTGTTGTGACTTATATTTAAGTCTTTTATCTATCTTGAGTTTATTTTGTGTATGGTATAAGTTGGTGGTACAGTTTCATTTTTTTTTCTTTTTGCATGTAGCTGTCCAGATCTCCCAACACCATTTCCTGAAGGGGCTATTTTTACTCCATTTTATGCTTCTGCCCCCTTTGTCAAATATTAATTGACCATAGAGCCTTGGGTTTATTTTTCTCTATTCTTTTCCATTAATCTATGTATCTGTTCTTATGCCAGTACCAGGTTATTCTGATTACAGTGGCCTTGTAATATAGTTTGATGTCAGGTACTGTGATCCCTCCTACTTTACTCTTCTTTCTCAAAATTGCTGGAGCTAATTGGTGTCCTTTATGGTTCCATATAAACTTATGAAATGTTTGTTCTGTATCTGTGAAATATGTCATTGGTAGGTACTGCATTGAATTTAAAAATTGCTTTATGTCATATGAACATTTTGATGATGCTAATTCTTCCAATCCATGAACACAGTATAGGCTTCCATTTATTTGTGTCTTCCTCAACTTCTTTCTTCAGTGTTGTGTAGTTTTCTGAGTATATGTCTTTTACATCCTTGGTTAGTTTTATTCCTAGGTATTTTATTTTTCTTGTTGCTATAGCAAATGGGATTTTTTCCCTGATTTCTGTTTCTGATATTTCATTGTTGGTACACAAAAATGTCTTCAATTTCTGAATATTGACTTTGAATCCTGCTGCTTTCCCAAACTCACTTATTAGGTTAAGTAGTTTTCTGATGGTATATATATGGTTTTTTATGTATACTATAAGAAAAATCTTGGAGGACTTCAAGAAAGATAAAGACTGCAACACAATTATAGTAGGGGATTTGAACACCCCACTGTCAACAATGGATAGGTCTTCTAAACAAAACATCAACAAGGATATTGTGGAACTGAACAATGCATTAGATCAAATGGACTTAACTGATATATATAGAACTATTCATCCCAAAGAAACAAAATACACATTCTTTTCAAATTCACATAGAACATTTTCAAAGATAGACCACATGATAGGACACAAAACAAGCCTGAACAAATTCAAGAAAACTGAAGTCATATCAACCATTTTCTTGGATTACAAGGGCTTGAAACTAGAAAACAACATCAAGGAATAAACTGAAAAATATTCAGACTCACAGAGACTGAATAGCATGCCATTAAACAATGAATGGGTTAATAATGGGATCAAAGACAAAATCAAAAAGTTTCTAGAAACAAATGAAAATGAACACACAACACCCCAAAACCTATGGGCCACAGTGAAGGCAGTCCTGAGAGGGAAGTTCATAGCAATACAGGTCTTAAAAAGATCTACAAGGACTGGAAGAACAACAACAAACAAAGCCCAGAGTGAGTAGAAGGAAGGAGATAAAAAGTGATTTTAAAAAATTTAACCTTATACTGGAGGCCTGGCAGATATCTTAAAGACTTAGTTAAATTGATGAGCTATGATTTGAAAGATGAGAGGTGGTAGGTAGCTAGACAGTAGGGTGTAGTGAGGCTTGGCAATCTTTCAGAGATGTTGTGCCAAAACTTCATTCATCTGCTTCTTCCCAAGGTCAGGGCAACTCCTCTGGTATAAGAAAGCATGGCAGATTCTCACTGATCATTCACCCACCTGCCTCAACAGACACCACTGTAGTATGAAAGAGTTCTGATGAGTCTATCAGCAGAAGAATACCAAGAACTTGAAGGACAAACGTTTCACAGGTCTAAGGCTTCTAGCATCACCTAGGAGAGAGAAAAGGAAAACTTGAGAGTTTTCTTCCTATTATCTCTGTGTTGTTTTAACATCTAAGTACTCTACTAGCCAGAATCTTAGTTATCATCCAAGAAAGTACAGAAGTTTTCATTTACAAGCAAGTGAGAGGGAGGTAGGACACTTGGGACATGAAGAGAGATTCTGAGAGAAATTTGGTATTCAACAAATTTACTTCTTTCCTCTCTTCTCACTTGTAACATCAAAACCATTTCAATATTATCTTAGACATAAAAAGGAAAAAGGCTTTTAGGAAAGTTTAAGAGTTTTACACCAAAAATATGAAATTGAATAAGGAGAAACAGGACTCAATGGCAATTGGAAGGTGAAACCTACCCCCAAATTTTAGTTCTCCTAGCATTAGCCATGGGATATATTTGTGCTTTTGCAAGATGTTAAAAGTTACACAGATAGATAACCTCGCTGAAAGATTCCCTGGTGATTCAGTCACCGATGGTACTTAAATTCAAGGACATAGTAGGAGGAGAGTCTCCATGTTCACTTTCCAGAATGCTAAGTAGATTTTGATAGAAGATCTTGAATAAATGTTTGTAACTCTTAATATGTATTAAACCAGTGAAAACCACTCTAGTTTTCTGGGGGAAAGAAAAGAACCATAACTATAAAAATGAATATAAAGATAAGCATAATTATATAGAATTATTTAATTTTGTTTAGGAGTTCTTTAGAAATAAAAAATTCACTTACTAAAATATTTAACATATAATTTCAAAGGATCCAAGGCCCACAAGTGTGAAACCCATAGGAGTCAATAAACTTCAAATTGAAAATTGTTTTTGCAGATGAAAAGGTCAGCTACATGGAGGCTAATGAGAAAGACTATGAAGTTCTCCAAACATGTGGTATCTCTCCTATATCAAAGATAAGACTATAATGCCATAGTCACTGTAAATGCTGTAGATGCAGTAAATTCACCTTGACTAAACATAGGTTTGGTAGGCAGAATAATGCCCCCCCCCCACCAGTTCACATCCTAATCCCTTAAATCTTTGTATATGTTATCTTACCTGACAAAGGAGACTTAAGGCTTCAGATGGAATTACAGTTGCTAATCAGCTGACCTTGAGATATAGAAATTATCCTTGATTATCCAGGTGGGCCCCATGTAATTACAAGGGTCTTTATAAGTGAGAGATGGAGGCAGGAGAGTTAGTATCAGAGTGATGCAGGTTGAGAAAGACTCAGCTGCTGGCTGACGATGGAAGGCCACAAGCCAAGGAATGCAGGTAGCCTCTAGAAGCTGGAGAAGGTAAGGTAATAGACTCTTACTTAGAGCCTCTGGAAAAAACACAGCCTTGCCAACATCTTCATTTTAGCTCAGTGAAACCCACTTCAGACTCTGCCCTCCAGGACAGTGAGTTAGCCAATTTATGTTTTTAAGGCAAGAAAATTACAGCAAATTCTTATATCAGCAAAAGAAAGCTGATATAATATTGAAGAAGAAAAGTAAAAAAATTCTGTGGCTGCTAGCTTGGGAAGCCAGAAAGATTGGTATATGAATTTTTCCTAGGGAATATTCAAAGAAAGCAGAACAAATCAACATTCCAGAAAGCTTGAAGGATTTGTTCTGAAACCTGTTCATTAGAAAGGAAAAGTTAAATATAAGTAAAGAAATAAATAAGTAAATAAACCTAAGATAAATCAATAGCACACTTCAATAGGCAATTATTAAACACCCGCGGCCTGTGATTCAAGGTGAAGTGCACATGATCGATGTAGGTGGGCCAGTCCCTCCCTAAGTGCCAGGGAGGAGACTTGGCCTGAAAGCTTCTTTTCTGTGGCAGAAAAGAAAAGAGCAAACATAAAAATCAAGACAAAAAAAGTGACCCATTCTAATTTTTAGCTAGTCTCCCACACATCCATATATCAGCAGATTTTCTGCCAGAGGTGAATTATTCTACTGTATAGAGGGATGGCTACACTGAGAATCAGGACAATTTACCTTCCCCCAAAAATGTACTTCCCATAAACTTAGAAATTCTAGAAGTAGTTTTTTATACTACTTTTTCTCCCCACACATCAGTCTCCTTTGTATTTCTCCTTTACCTTTGCAAAACTCAACTTGACATTGGTACCTACATGGATAGGTTCTAATAAGCAAGCAAAACATATTTCTTTCCCAAAAATCCATAGACAAACATTAAGTGTCAAGGACAGATTTTTTTCCCTATAAGTTCTGAGGACCACCTACAACAACCATGACAGCTGTGCTAATCGAAAAAGCAAACGAGGCCACAAAGGACTGTTCTTTGACCATGTAATCAATTTTCCACTCAATGCATTGTTCATTCTTGGAGACTTTAATGCCAGAATTGATTTTAACAGCCATTATAGAAATACTTAAGTCAAAGGGCTTGCAACCTTTTTTAGCATGACCAATGGAATTTTTTAAATAGATATGTGAATAAATCATTGAGTATGATTCATATGCTTTTTAAAAAAGGTTCTTTGAGTCACTGTCCAGACACATTCTTTACAAGTAGTCAAGTGGACTAAGTGAAATCCCATACTGAGAAATAGTGCATTAGTTCAGTTTATGCTCATAAAATTATATATGAAATATTTGTGTACCATTTCAGCAGCTCCCAGAAAAACCGATAGGTAATGAGTTAGCATATAATGGATGATCACTCTTCAATGTGAAATCTGAAGAAGAAGTTGCATAAGCAGTCCTGATGACAGAAATGTGACCTTAATTTGTGTACAAGGCAGACATTTAAAACCTCAGGAATGAAGAGAGATAATAAAAAAAAAATAACTCATTGCTGCTCAAGATGACCAAGTTAGGAGTTCTTCCATATGAAATAAAACGTTGAAAGAATTAATTAAATGGCTTTATGTATTTTTAAGACACCCAAAAGACAAGATAAACTAACTGAAACCCTTTGCTTATTTGTGTATCCTCTGATAAGAGCTACTTAGGGCGTCCATGTCTACAAATGAAAATGTACATAAAATAAGATCTAAGCCATAATTACCATAAACAACAAGCAATCTATCAGAAAGGGCTACAGGTTTATAGACATCTTACACGTGAGAGCTTAAAAATGATAGTACAGCTTTTAATTTGTACTCTCATGGTAGAACAATTTCTGATAAATTAGGATATATTTAAACCATCACAAAATGAAATTACCCAATAAGAAATTGTTTTGTCCAGAATTTTACAACTGTGTTGAGTTCATACTTGACTGAAATGATATATAATTTAAACCACATGATTGGGACATTGACAGCCAAACCCCGGATTAGGATCCTTCTATCTTACTGTTGTGCAGACGTTCACCAGCTTCCAAAAGACCTGTGGTCCTCCACTCTGCAGTCTGTCAGGATGCAAACACCGTCATCACAGGGAGTATGCAGAGAGTTTGTTTAGCAGGCAGTTGTCCGTGGAACAAACAGTGTTATTATAGCACAAGCAAGCGTCCATCAGAGTTTTCAGCACCACACCTGCTCTTAGGGAGATGTCCTTACGTGTGATAAGGTGCCTGTTTGATACAGACGTAGTAACAATCAGCATTTATCTGGAGTTCTGCATGCATCACAAAGCACAGCTTTAATTCCACTGTTGGTTTCAACTAGGAACAAAGAAGGTAGGCAAAGAATGATGCCTTTTCTCATCTTTGTTCATTATCAGTGGTGAGCACCATTCATGCATCTTTGAGCTGAATGTGCCTTCTTTCCAGGTTTCCTAGTCATAAAAACAAGACAGAAAACACTTCCAGTGTAAAATAAATACAGTTTAATTCCAGGGAAATGTAGAGTTAAATTCCCTGAAAACATTTATTTTTAATATGGCATAACCCCATGAGGAGAAAAACACTATGTTTATTGACTTAATAGTCAATAAAAACTCACAAGCTGAATGCACAAGTTGAATGAACTTGCATTTGATATTGTGAAAGTTAGTGATATTTAAAGTTCGTTAAAAGTCATTTATAGAACGTATTAAATAAAAATTTCAGGGAAGGAAATAGTTCGAATTACTTTCTCTTTGAAGATCAAGAGAATAAGTCAACTTGACTGATAATATTAGGTGATTTAGAGTCACGAGAAGATCTATTAGAGCATGCATTAAAAATGGCATCACACCCCTCCATAGGCCCCTTACTAACACAGGAAGCAATCTCAAACTGAGAATTCCCAGCACTCTTCAGGGAGCTTGTTTGGTTATTTTTTAGCCTTATCCCTGACTCTGTAAACAAAAGACATTTAGAAGCTACTTCATCTTCATTTGAGACAAAATATGGACTTCAAAAATCAAACATACATTCTTCTTACACAATATTTTCTTTGTATTCTGATGGTCTTTTTCACCCTTAGAGGGAAAGTATACTTTTAACTTCATCTACAGAATGCCAAATATAGATTCAACCATGAATTTTTAAAACTATTTAGTAGATTGTCGAAGTATCTAAATGGCAATAATGTACATTTCTACACTGAGTGGAGATATTTTGGATAGAATGGGTTAAGTGCTCTTGTTCTTAATAACATTAAAAATAATTTGTAATCACTGTCCTATATTTTATGAGCTTCAGTACATATATACTAGAAATTTTAAGACTATGGATGTCAAAAATCTTTAGGATAGCTATTAACAGTGTTCTCAAAAACTCCTTGTCAGCCAGGTGGTTCAGATTTGAATGTCTTATTTCTAAATGAGAAAAAACAAACATCAGTGATATGTAAACTAAGTTTTAAGTTTTCTTAGTTTTTTCTATAAGCAGGCAAATCCCCAATTTTTCTTAGACAAGCCTGACTGTATTATAGTGTTCCATATACCAATAAGGATGAATATAGTGTGATACTTGAGCTACTGTTAGGAAATGGAATACAATTAAAGATACAAAAGCTGACCCTTAATTCACTCCTCAAGTTGACTCTGCACTTCTTACTCTTTAGTAGACAAATTCCTATAGATAAGATCACCCCATCACAAATCTAATGTTTTTTGGTAAACAACACTTTGTATTCAACAATAATTGCTTTGCAATGCTCTCTACAGTATAAGCACTTTCCATATGTGATGTTATTAATCCTCACAACTCTATGAGATGTGCTATCATTTTCACCGGACAGGTGAAGAAACTGAAACCCAGAGAGGTTAATTAATAGCTCCCAGTCTCACAGCCAGGAAGTGGTGAAGTTGCAATTCAAATCCTGCCCATTGAGCTCCTGAGTCCATGCTTTAATTCCAGTGCTTTGCTGCCCCGGAGCATTATTTCTTTTACTGGCAGGTCTTTCTTCTGCTTTTGTCATTCATGGCTATCTAAAGCTGTTTAAATATCAGTTAACTAACAAAGGAGATCGCATTAAACAGCAGCCAGTTCAAACTCCTGCCCCATCTCAAAGTGCTCTCTACCATCATGAACAGACCCATTCCACCTCTCTCGTTTCTTGCTTAACCAAGTATATCAGTCACTTAAGTACATCTTATGTTTGCCCTGTATGAGCTTGACTTTGAAAGAAATAACAGTTACTGGTATATAATCCAAGAAATACAAATGGAGACAAAAACATGTGTTTTCCCATCCCTGTAGTCCATAGTTTGGAGTGAGTCTAGAAGAAATGAGAGATTTGTTCATTTTCCTTTCTTATGACTCTCACTTTGAAATGATCTTTTTGTTTGTTTTAAATCATGATCTGGTCGTGAGGCTCACCATCTACAACTTGATGTGAGCAGAGCAGGGAAGGAAGGGAGATACTCCCAAAGGCTGCCCAGAATTTGCGTCACACCAGACTCAAAAAGGGCCTGCATTTTCTCTCATTTCTGACTATTAATGACCATTTCTGACCATTTCTTTCATTTGTCCTTCCTTGCTGGGATGTGGAAGGAAGGAGTGGCGAACAGTCCAGCTTTAGGCACACGCCTGGGCAGCATGAAGCCTGAAGGGTCTCACGTGTAAGTCAGCAGTGAGCAGCACCCTACCGGGCAAGCATTAGAATAACGCAAAAACGCGACCTACTTTAGAAAAATGTTTAAGAAAACGCATGCTGCACCTCAAGAGTGGGAAGGAAAATGGGGTTCTTCCAACCTGGGCCAGCCATGCCCACTTGCCTCCACCCCTCAGATCTCACTGTAAACTCTCTTTCTTACTCCTCTTATCCCTTAACCAAAGTCCCCCCTTTTTCTTCTCATTTCTTTGCCTTCAGCCCATGAGATATAGACAGCACATAAAAACATGTAAATCCCTGGAGCAGGAAATCAACACACTTTGATTATAGACATTAGTCCCAGTTACTATATTATTGAAAACATTATTGCAAAAGGGAGGGCAGCCAGGTGTGGCTTCCTCCGGCTTAGGAGAGGCAGAGATTGGGTGGGGGTTGCTCTACCTGCTGGGCCCCAGCAAGACAGGTTAGAAGAGCACTTCCCTTGAGGCAGAGCAGTCGGTTCAGCTGTCCAGGCGTGCACAAGGTGCCCTGCACAATCGCGTGGGCTGCCCAGCCAGAGCTCCAGACCCAGGGCAAGCAGACTGAGTCGCTGAACACTGCTGGCTCCCTTAAACAGGCTCTTGGCGATCTTCATGGACATCGACTTCCTGCACTGGTCAGCTTCAGCCCTCATTTGCTCAAATCAACCAGGCCCTAGCCACACTGATAGAACGGAAGTATTTGTCCCCCTCTAAAGTACCTGACTATGGTCCTGAGGAAGGGGTCGCGATTGATCGCACCTACAAATTGGACATGTCTATAAGAAATAGGTAAACAGTCATTTTTAAAATTCGGTTTCTCTTAAGTTTTAACTTCACTGCCTTAATCTTTCAGTGTGAAATGTTTTCTAATGAATGTATGAACCCCTTTGATATTAATGTGCTTAACAAACTAACAGAAAAAAAATCATTCTGTTAAAGAACTACCAACACAGAAAGTGCACAATAAAATTTCATAATCCTTAAGTAAAGAATTGTTACAAGAAAAAGTAAAATATGTTTAATTGCTCTACTATTTTTAAAAATAGTCATTTTGGTTGTGAGAAATCTCTGAAATGCCTAAAATACTTTTACTAACTTGATTTTTGCTTAACATATCCTTTTCATCCTGTGTTAGATTATTAATGTTAAATTGTTAGACAAATTTTATATGAATTTTTCAATTTACTTCTTAAATATTGGGGTGAAATCATATGACAGCTATCCTAACTACTTTATACAATAGGAATTATATAAAAATCATTCAGAGTTTTTAAAAAAGAATCATTGTTTACATTATAAGCACAATGTCAACCGTGATTACTTTTATTTGGAATATAATGTGATAGTTGTGAAAATTATAAAGTATAAAATCTTTCACCTGAAAATATTCTCTTGAATTTATAAAATAGTCAAATTAAGAATTCATCTAATTGTGTAGTATTTATTTTTCTCATATGCTTTTCTAAATCATCTGGCTCTTATGAAGCATAAATGCTTTACTTCTTAATTTGAAAAGATAACATTATTAAAAATCAAACAAATAATCCTTTGCAACATCTCTGCTGCTTTTGAAATCTTTAGCAAAGAATATCTGAATTTATATTTTAAAAAGCCACCAGATTTTAATTCCTGACAGTTTAGTGGACTGGGTTACATAGATATTTCTCCCATGCATGAGATATTTAATAATCATATAACCATAAATCCTACTTTCATCATCTAGTAAGATTTACCCCATATCCTTTGACCTTTCATCGTACGAGGTTGCACTAACCTTCCTTTGCTATGGTTTCTTATTCTAAAAATCCTAAATAACAGGAAGCCTTGATCATTACTACACAGAATATATAACAGAATCCACCTAAACCCTGAACTGACAGGTGGCTTGCCTCAGTTTCATGCATCTTTACATTTTTTCCTCTGACGGGAGATTTCCAAAGAATATAGAATGAGAAGTTGCCTCAAACTTCAAATTGCCTTATTATTTCCTATAACTTAAATAACTTGAAAATAAAGATCTAGCAAGAAATTTTACTTAAAAAAATTGAAGAAAACACAAATAGCGCTTTATTTCAGCCTTCGGTTTGCTTTCTATTTTAACTCTTCAATAAGGTCCCATGGCCAAACCCCACTCTAAAAGTAAGCAGCAAAATATAGATGTCTCCTTTTTAAATGATCAAGTGACTGTGCTTCCTCTTTCATGCCCAACCGTTTCTTCAAGTTTATCCATGGATTCTGACTTTCCTACTTAGTACACTTATTAAAATTGCAAAGGGATTCTCTCCTGATGCAGACTGCCCCCACACGGTTCTGTCACTGACACACTATTCTACATGAGAGTTGGCATCCGGAACAGCTTTCCATGTCTTTCCAGCTCATCAGATCCCCATCATTCTCTAATCACACATGAGAGCATCGTTTTTCCATCTCAACTAATAACTTATGTTCGGACTTAATTCCATATTATTTGAACTCTGAGATGTTGGCAGTTTGTATAAAAAGCTATGTAAATGAAGCATTATTGTGTAGATAACACATGGGGAAATCTGTGCAGTAACTACACAGCCAAACCAGAGATAAGTGTAAGAGCACATCATCCAAAAAGAACTGAGAACGTCCGTCCATTCTGCCCAACTTCCAATCAATATCTTCACTCCGAACTATGCAAGTCTCCTTTACCTGTAAAGATGAACATTGCTGGCTGACCAAAAGATATTATTTTGATGATATACACAGATATTTGAAAAGGATGTGCTTGCAATACACCATTACCCAAACTGAAGAACTCCCTTCTGTGAATAAAGACACTTAGCAACCCTATCAGCTGCTTTGTTATTATGCTAAATCATTTCTGCTACCTTCTAATGGATCAGTTAAAATTATTTTCGTTTTTATCTAGCCAGCAAATTTTAACTTCTCTTTATAAATGAGACACTAGCTATGTGACTTCATATGAATAGTATCATGACAGTTTTGGAGCAGATAATTTTCTAATGTTAATTATAGGACACCAAGATTTCTGATTGATCACAGGTTTTATTTAGTGAAAATACACATCTGTATAGGAATTCAAGTACAGTAATTCAACATTAATCTGTGTTTGCTGTCTCAAAGTGTAAGAATTTCTTATCTCTTTACTTATGTGGGTGCCATAAATTTTACTTTGAAAGGTACAGGTACTCTCTTTTTCATACAAATGAGGTCATTATTGATTGGCCTAGGAAATGGACTCCTGAGTGTTCATTTAAATTCCATTCCCTTAGGAAAGTAACATTTTTGTAACAATAATAAAAATAAAATATTTTAAATACAGAGTTGTATGTCCCCCCCCCTTTGTTATTTTCTAAAAGTCTCTTACACATAGCTTAATAGATGGATTTAGTTTTTTAAAAACTTAAGATGCCATGAGTCAAAAAATCAATTTTTGCTAGTAGTACCATAATATCAATTTCCTTGGCAGAGTTGCTGAAAAGAGTTTTTATTGACCCTGAATCTAACTTACTAAGAAAAATTAGTGATATTAGCAAGTGGGCTGTACTATGCAAATCCCTGCGATGGAACAACAATGGCTCCCTCCTCACAGGATCAGACGTGAAAACATATTTGAACCGTCTGAAATGAAGTGCTCTGCTCCTTACCGTGAGATTTTGACTTGAAAACAGCCTCAGATGACGCTGACGTTAATTCAACGTCTTTACCACTACCCTGAGTTTAACTTATTTTTCTCCATTTCTTCACAAAAAAATTCTGAGACTACTACATTTGGAACTAAAATAAAATGCTCTTTTCTTCTTGCCATTTCACCAAATGCAGGCTTATATTGACTTGACCTAGTAAACTTCCTCTTAGGCCTTTACTCTAGGTCCTTTATATGTAAGAACCTAAGTTATGGGAAAAGCCTGGTCTAATGGAAATCACTTCACTTACTATTATGCCACATTAATTTACATGGCCTCATCAATGTGCCTGCTGATGGCAAATCTCTTTTTGTGCTGAGTTATCAGACTCTGCCAGATGGACATTTTTACATTATTTTTTATCTTTTCTTGTTGCTCATTCTTCCAAAATTTTTATTCACTCTCTGAATTTCCAAACTGTGTTGTCACAGCCTCCATGAAAGCATTCCTTTTGGAATGCAAACATTACCTGGTGAACATATAAGGATACTCTTTTTAAATCCCTTGTAAAATGTGAGGACGGCCCCCCCTGCGTCTGTCTCAGCACTGTTGTCGGAGTGTGACGTCAGAGCAAGATCGACCCTGCTACCTCCCAGCCTGGGCTCCTCTGAGACTCCCTGTAACGCTCAGGATAAAGTGCCAAGCTTGTCGCTATAAAAAAAAGGCCATTCAGAAACATGACCTTCTGTTACTCCTGACTTAACACTGTGCCATCAGTTTTTGCGTTTTAATAATTCCCACAGCTTACCATTCGTAACCACTGCAGGTTAGCACTGCAGACCGCAAGCCCATACACTGTTTCCTATAAGCAGAACACCCTCCCTGAACTCCATCCTCACCATGGTTTATAATTAAGTAATAACAGCTTAAACATTCCACTCAAACAACATTAACTATCGGCAACCTTAACCAATTCTTTCCCACAAGACACAGTTACTCACTCCATCCTTTGTAGTTAGTTCCTCAGCAATATATACATGACAGTATTGTGTTACTAGTAATGTTAGTTGCAATTATTCAGCATGTTGTTCTCTCATATTTTTATTGTGATTTCTATTAAGTCATCAATCTATATTGCTTCAGCAACTAACTAACATAGTGCTTGATACAGAATAGCCACTCAGGTCCTGGAAGAGGGTAAGGATCAGATATGCCAACATCATTTGTGGACCTCAGCTTCCACTGCCAAATCATCCTTGGTTCCTTTCTTCCTTCAGCCAACAAAGAAATATCGAGTGAAAATTTATGAAGAATATTTATTTCTTCTATAATTGATGGATATGTAACCTCTTTATACCATGCCTACATCCCTTTCTCCTGGACACTGATTTTTAGTCTTTCAGTTGGTTACTCTTATGACTTTAAATAATAAGAAAATTCCTTTATTTCTCAATTCCTCGGTAAGCCAGTTAGCTGTCTCCCTCCAGTGAATAAGGATGCCAGACCTCCTTTCTCTACCCCTTTCTTTCAGCTCCTAAATTCAGCCTTATGTGCTTTGTTTTTAATAAGCATAATGGCATTTATGTTCTGTAATGTGAAGTATAATTGTCCCTCAGCATTTTTGTATATACAAAATATTAGCATCTATATAGTTAGGACTCTGTAAATATTACATACTGCATAATGTGCTATAGTTGTATTTCTTTTGGTATGCCAATTTATTGTTTTGCTTTGTTTTATTTGGTTCTGCGTTGTTTTATTTTTCTCTGGTTACTTGCCATTTTTTTTTATTGATTGCCTTTGTTAAATCCTTAAATTGTTTCAACTTCCTAAGGATAATATTAAATCTCTGGGATTCCAGCCTTTTCCCAGAACTTTCTGCTCAGCCTGCTCCCATCCGGACTCACTGCTCTCCAGGCCTGCTGTACCACTGACATTTGTGGTCACCCTTCAAAAAGTTCCTTGGTGCTATCACTTTTTCTTCTAGTTTAAATGCCCAACATCTGTCTTCCAGTGGCTTCCAAAGAAAGAGGGATATATCTGCATGCTTTCCGGACATGAAAATATGTCTTTTTCAGCTTCCAGTTTGATCGAGAGATCAACTGAGTATGCAATTCTAGATTAAACCATTATTTCTCAAGCTTTCAAAGTTATTGCTGTATTAATTTCTAGCATCCAATTATACAGATGTGCAGTTGATGCTAATCTGTTATTTGTTGCTTTATAGATGAACTCTTTGTTTGTTTTAAGGAGCATTTAAAGTCATTAAATTATCCTTTGTGTTGTGAAAACTTCACAGTTATGAGTCTAGTTATTTTTTCACACTTTCTGCTGGGGCATTGACCCTTCTGTTTAAGGAAACTAGCTTTTATTACATCTCTGATGTTGCTATTAGTTGAGTGTTGACCCACCTCTATTGTTACATATATATTATACATGTCATATATGCATTATAAGTTACATACATCATATATGTTATAGATACACAATTTATGTAATATCTTTCTTCTCTTTGCTCTTTTAATCTATTTCCTAAGTGATTTGCTTGCCTTTATTTGTCAAAGCTTGTATTAAAATTCTAATTTCTGTAACCATATTGCATTTTCAAGGTATTGCTTCATTTAGAGTCACCAGTTTGAGTAAAAAATAAATAATCAAATAATAAATCTAGTTAGATGTTACCATTTAGTGTAATAAAACATTACAATATTTTATAGAGCAAAGGAAATTTCTCAACTTAAAGTGGAAAGCCATACTGACTATGTGTTAATTTGCTGTTACTAAATAGCAATAGACTAATAGACTGATAAAGTAAAAGTAAAATCAGGATTATTTAGCCTTACAGTCAGGATTTTAATGCAGTAAATACATTGGGAATGTGTTTCTGCCCTCATACTTATTTTCTTCATCTAAAAAATGAAAATTAAATATAGTGTAGCTTATAACTTATGGGAAATCTATATTTTTGTGGAATTAAAGATTTTAAAAAAGATTTCATCATTATTTCACTTGCACTACACTATTATATGTACGATACCAAGCTTATAAAACTTCTCAAACCTTATATTCACCAAATGAGAAATACTGCTTGGATTTTGAACTAGTATTAAGTAAAAAAATGTTACAAAATTCCAGTGGTTCTGAAGCTAAAATTATTATGATGTTTCATTATGTAGCTACATGTATACTAACTTATATAATAAGGAATCTATTCAAATCCACCTTTATTTCATTGTTTGCTTTGTACCTGTTTAAAAACGTGCTCTTTCTAAAAAAAAAAATTTAAGAAAGTGAAACCAGAGAAACAAAAGAATGCTGATTAGATTACAATTCAAGCCAGGTTCCCAGAAGTCAACACTGATTTTTTTTTTAATTATATTCAGTACAAAAAAAAATAGATAACGTGATCCCTATTTACAGTAGTGCATCTTGGCCTTTAATCATTTGTTTATCCACGGCAGTATTGATTGCTGCCCCAGCCAGGAGAGCGGCAATGACACAGAGGTAGGAAGGGAAGCGGTGTAATTCTGTGCCGTTGGCTGTTCCCTGAGATGAAACTATAATTCACAAAGTGATAGATAACAGAAGGTAATTTTATGGTTACTAAGAATGAGTTTGCATTTGTTTGTGTAGTTACTATATAAATTTATAGATGCATTTTGTTTGTATCGCATTTTAAATTTTAGTGGCTGAGCAGGAAGAGGATTGAAGGAGTGCGAGGAGTATGTTCATGAACTTCTTTAGCAGCCACTTGTAAAGGTGGACTGTAATTCAACATGAAATAGGTTCAGAATGTTCCCACAAACTCATTATAAATCAAGCTGCTTGGAAGGTATGGTGTTATTAAGTTTGTTTTTTTGATTTTCTCTTGCCCTTCCTCCATCATCTTATCTAAAGGAAGAGTTTAAAAGCAGGAAAAGTAATTCAGCAAGGACCCTTTTTTTAGTGGCTGAAATAAAAAGAGTCTTGTTAGATACATTTCACCATAAATGCGGCCCAACAGCCAGGGATTTTTCCTCTTGCCATGCCGTTGACTGACTTTGTCATCTGCTCTCTGGCTGCAGTTTGATTAGGGAGAGGTTAGTTTATGCACGCAAAATCAGGCTTGCATTTTGGAGGCTGTAGATTGCTGTCACAGGAGTCCACAGGTTGTGATGAACCTTTGCTCATTCTAATAATAATGCTGCTGGTTGCCTCTTCATTAAGCCCAGTTAAAACAGGACAAGAGTTACAAAGGTTTGCTCTTTTGTCCCGGAATAGATGCTAGAAATTCATTCTGATAGAAATATATCATGTTTTTTATGTTGTGGGAAGCTTCAGGTCTCATTTACAGTAAGAAGTAGAACTGAATGTAGTAAGAATGGGCCCAAGTCAACACAGAGAATTATACATACATTACACTGGTAGGTCGTTTTAAGACTTTAATTGCTTGAAGGCAAGTTGATATGCCTCATGTATTACAGTGACTGGTGCCCAGTTGATTTTCCATGTATGTGTATTGAATAGGACAGGATTCAACTTGGAGAAACCTGTTTTATGTCACAGGCTGCTTTCCCTCATGCTTGTCAAGTTCTCAGTGCACATTTTTACCTAGTAAATAAACTATTTCTCAATCTGAGTCATTCTCCTTTAATCATTCTGGAAATTGGTTCCCTCCTAGGTTTTCCAATCCCTATGCCACAACTTGGCATAAAATAGGTACTAAATAATTTTTTACTAAACAAATGAGAATAAATTAAAAATATGTTGTAGTCATAAAGTGTCAGAAGTCTAAATAAATAATTGGAAAATTATACAATGTAAAAGTTGTCTTCATCTGAAGCATGAAATTCTATTGCCCATTCAGCTAATTATTTAAACAATGTGAAAGTTGATCAAATGGGCAAATGACTTTACATTAACACCTGAAAACTAAAGATTATATATAAATGCAAAGTATTATTAGAAAAGATCTGTTTAATAAAATTAAACTAATCAAATACATATTAATTGAATGAATACTATAGCCTTAGCTTATGCTACATTATTTAGAACATTTTTACTTTTTTAATTTATCTTATATTACTTTTTATTAAATGTATTGCAGTGGCATTGGTTAATAAAATTATGTATGTTTCAAGTGTTAATTTCTATAATACATCAAATGTGTATTGTATTGTGTTCACCACCCCAAGTCAAGTTGGCTTCCATCATCATTTATCCCCTTTTACCCTCTTCAGCCCACCCCCACCCTCCTTTCCCTCTGGTGATCACCATACTGCTGTCTGTGTCTATGAGTTAGTTAGTTTGTTTGTTTGTTTGTTTGTTTGTTTGTTTGTTTGCCTAATGCCTTCACCTTTTCACCCAGCCCACCAACCCTCTTCCCCTCTGACAACTGTCAGTTTGTTCCTTGTGTCTATGAGATTCTTTTTGTTTTATTTGTTTGTTTGTTTTGTTCATTAGATTCTACATATAAGTGAAATCATATAGCACCTGTCTTTCTCTGTCTTATTTCAGTTAACATAATGTTCTCCAGGTCCATACAAAATGTAAGATTTCCTTCTTTCCATGGCCCTAGTGTTTCATTGTGTAAATGTATCACAACTTTTTTATCCATTCATCTACTGATGGACACTTGGGCTGCTTCCAAATCTTGGCTGTTATAAATAATGCTTCAGTGAACATAGGGATGCCTATGTTCTTTAAAATTAGTGTTTGGGGTTTCTTCAGATATATTCACAGGAATGGAATCACTGGGTCATAAGGCAGTTCCATTTTCAATTTTTTGAGGAAACTCCATACTGTTTTCCATAATGGCTGTACCAGTCTGCATTCCTACAAAGAGTGTATGAAGGTTCCCTTTTCTTCACATCTTTGCCAGTACTTCTTTTTTTTTTTTTTACTATCAGAGAGAATTGTATTTTTTAACATTTTTTATTGTTGTTCAAGTATAGTTTTCTGCCTTTTTCCCCCAACACTTCTTGTTTGGTGAGTCTTTGATGGTAGCCATTCTGACAAATGTGAGGTGATATCTCATTGTAGTTTTAATTTGCATCTCTCTAATGATTAGTGATGTTCAGCATCTTCTCATACATTGTTTGGCCATCAGTACATCCTCTTTGAAGAAGTGTCTATTCAGGTCCTTTGCCCATTTTTTAACTGGATTGTTTGTTTTTTTGGTATTGAGTTGGATAAGTTTTTTATAAATTTTGGATATTGACCCCTTATCAAATGTGTCATTGGCAAGCATGTTCTCCCATTCAGTGGGTTATCTTTTCATTTTGTTGATGGCTTCCTTTGCTGTGCAAAAACATTTTAGTTTGATATAGTCCCATTTGTTTATTTCTTCTTTTGTTTCCCTTGCCCAAGGAGATACACAGGCAAAAATATTGCTACAAGAAATGTTTAGAACATTTTTAAAAAGTGATGCAGCACTTCATATTTTTAGAGCATCAATTTTCAAGTGGTGTGCCATTGAAATGTTTAAAACATGCAAGGCCTGACTGTTTAGTCAGGGGCACTGACCTCTTTTCTCTTAGGTTGTCCAAACTAAAAAAAAAAAAAAATGACAGCAGCCAACACAACAATAGTTATCTGGTGTGAACGAATCAAAATTATACCTATTTTTTGTCAGATCAGCAAATGATGTATTTTTTGGTATGCTGCAGAATTTTAGTAATTAGTTTATGTGTGCCATAAACTGAGAAAGGTTGATAATCGCTGTTCTAGAAGCCTTTAATATAGCCAAAAGGAAATAATCTAATGAAGCAATTAGAGGTTAATGATGAATTAAACTATGATATAGCCAAATGCAACTAATCACTCTTCTGTAAATATATTCAATAAATATTTTTTCTACCACCTATAATTACATATGATAGTCCTCATGCCTACATTGCCTTTGAACCCATTCTGCACATTCCAAAGTCTATTCCTCCTCACGGAGGTCCAGTTCATGACACATTGTTCTGTAGCTACTTCTAGACACACCACTAAGAACTACTGTGTCCTTTCTCCATGATGTTACTACACTTTGATCTATAATGCACACTAAGCATAATCTGCTTTACATCACATATTTGCACACTGACTCTCTATATATATATATATATATATATATATATATAGAGAGAGAGAGAGAGAGAGAGAGAGAGAGAGAGATTGAAAGCCCCTTAAGGGTGGGAACTTAGATATTAAAAAATATAAAGTATTTTCTGATACATAAAAATATACTCAATAATAATTTTTTCTCTCTTTTGTTTCTTCACTCCCAACAGTGCTTTACATTTAGTAGCCTTTTTTAAATAATTGACGTTGAATGACATAAGTCAGAGTTATATTGAGTATGACAGAAGTTTGAAAATTAATGTAGAAGAGAAAGAGGGGAGTGCGATGATCAAAGATCTTTTCATAAAGAAAGTCTAACTTCAGTTGGAATTTAAGGTAGAGCAGAGCATAGACAGAGGTGACTTCAGGAATAATAAACAGGATTTGCAAAAGCAGGAATGCAGGAGGGTATTAGTGCAGAGGACCGGAAGCTTAGGATCCTTTAACATTGAAGTTGGGAAAGTCACCAGAAATATCACTGGGAAACGGGATGAGGTGGATGTCAGAGGAGCCACGCACAGAGCTATGAACAGAGAGGTAATAGGAAGATACCACAATCTCCTAATCAGAGGAGAGCGAGAAAGAAATGAGGACTTTAAGCTTAATCTGGCAGCAGAGGATAGCATAGTATGGAAAAAGAACAGATTGGACATGACCAGCTAAAAAGGTGCCATAGTATTAAGAATAAAAAATAATGAGTTCCTAAACTAGGTTTGCAGCCAAATAAACGGAGTGTAGAGTCTGAAACATATGAGTTAAATATACTTGGTGACTCTTCATATATAGGGCAGTGATTTCCTGTCTTCCAAATTTATTATTATCATGTAAAAATTTTTACAGCACTGACATAGTTTTGTCAAATCTTATTTCACCAAGTAAGAACATTAAAATGATAATGCTGTGTCTACCACTACCATGTTTTCGTGAAAGAGAAGATATTTTAACACTAAAATGTAGTGAGGACTTTGTACGTTCTCTCCTACAGGTCTTTGCTTGATTCCGATTGCCCTGGAATGGCCCCCTACTCTTTGAAACTCCACTCATCCTTCAAGACCATCTCCCGAAACTCTTCTCCAGGAAGCTTTTCATAACTGCAGATAGGGAGAGCTGACTGCGCTTATTGGTCCTTTATGCAGATTGCATTCTTCCTCATATTAAATGCATTTATTTGCATAATTGGTTCCTATATTACAATGTAAGCTCTTTAAGGACATTTACCTTAAATCATTCCTCATTGAGTAGCTGGCACAGAGTTGTTCAAAAGGCATAAAAACTTCTAATATCAGAGGCTGGAAGCAGTGGTGGCACTGAAAGAAGAGGGAAGAGGAGCTGGTTAGAAACAATGGTCCATTTTTGATATGCTGGATTTCAAGGTATGAAATAATAACTGGGATAATAACAGGAAATATGAGCAACTAGAGATATGAGTGAAATTTTTTTAGACACTGAGTTATATTAGGGAGTTATCTGCATAGAAGGGATTATTGAAATAGATAATACCTATTTTTTAAGGTTTTATTTGTTTATTTTTAGAGAGAAGGGAAGGGAGGGAGAGAGAGAGAGGCAGAGAAATATCAATGTTTGGTTGCCTCCTTCTACTAGGGGAGGGACCTGGCCTGCAACCCAAGCATGTGCCCTGACTGGGAATCGAACCTGCAACTCTTTGGTTCTCAGGCTGGCACTCAATCCACTGAGCCACACCAGCCAGAGCTGAAATAGATAATATCTTGCTGAAGTACATGAACCCTGAGGGGAAAAAAGGACATCTACTAAGAAAGGTTCCTGATGGCCAACTGAGCTCAAATAAAAATTAATATAAATACATACACACACACATATATACATACATACAAACATACCGCAGAACCTAGCAGTCATTTCTGCTCAGGGGCCACTCATGCAAACTGCACTTCACAGAGAAGCCTGCACTGGACTGCCTGCCTGCCTGCACTGTGTTTCTGCCATCTGAGCCAGCCCTTACAGAGAAACTCCCTTACAGAGCCCTTACAGAGAATCCTATTTCAACCAGTAAGACGGAGGCTTCCTCCATTCAGTCAGAGATGCAGACAGCTCTGAACAATCAGAGTGGCTCTATTATGACCAATCAGGACAGTACCTTTGAACCAATCAAACTGCCTGGATCTGGAGTCCTCATTTTCATTAGAATCAATCAAGGACCAGAGGCAGGGACTTCTGTATATATAAACCAGTTCCCCTCTGACTCTGAGAGCGCACTTTCCCTTCCTGCCTGAGCTGAAACACAGAAGATGCTCAGCAGAGCAGAGCAGAGCAGAGCAGAACAGACCAATGCAGGGCAAAGCAGACTGGCATGGAGCCCAGCAGATGAAACCACTGAGCCAAACAGAACTGTTTAGTGCGAGAGGGGCCTGGGCCCCAGGGCTGACTCACAGCTGTGCTGTTTTCACAGCTGTGCTGTATCACAATTGATCTGTTTTTGCACGGAATAGATTCCTTCTTTAGCGTACCCCAAATTGGGAGTTTCCCATTGGCGTCAAATTGGCACCAATGACCATCAGTTGACAAAAACTCCTAAACAGAGAAGAAAATGAAATTTGGTGAGAATTTTGGAGATTGCCTTGGCCAACGGGGAGGTAAAAAAGAGAAACTGGCGGAAGATAAGGGAACAAGGAAAGAAAAGGGAGACCAGCAAAATGCACTGTCCTCGACGCCAGTGAAGGACGGACTGACTGGGCTTCGAAGGCTGGATGGAGGTCAGAACTCAAAGAGTTGCTCTTCCTAATTTGTACATGTTACCCTAGTAAACACACAGAACAGCACTGAAATGACTGCAGAAACGGACTTACAACCACCATTAAGTTATGTCCTTGAGAGAAAAAACCCAGTAAGAATGCGTTCTTTGTTGGGATGTTAAAGGAAAGAAGCATCTCCACAACAACTATAAATTATAGAGTGGATGCTTTACAACAGTGTGTCAATGAAAACAGTTCATCAAGAAAGGTTATATATAATTCTGGTTCAATGTACACTAATTTATTTTTCATTCCATTTTTAATGAATTTGCATTAGAGAGGTTCTTTTGAAGTCAAAAATGTGTTATTTTTTAGTAATTTATTTCTGAACTTTAAAAATTAATAATATTTGCACAGGACCATTTTATAATCACAATATGAGACTTCAAGGTGTGAATTATGATATAATAACTCATAACCTCTGCATTTAAACAAGCGCTCTTTCTATGGCCTCATTCTTAGCAAAGCAAAAATGTATGAATTATTATGTAATAACTCATGCTTTGTCATGTATTATTACTTAATTATGGAGGAAGATGAGAATTTCAACTAATTTCACTCTTGAAAAAAATCTAACATTTTATCCTTGAAAATAAAAAGAAGCTCAGATGCTTAATTGACATAATCAAATCACTTTAAACCTTTCTCCATTCAAACCACTCTACTTTTTGTAACACTGTTTTCCCACCACTTCTTGCAAATCTCAGGAACTTTCTAATAAAAATAATTAAAAATTGCAGCAGAGTTCTCTAGTCTATATTTCACTGAATTTTCCATTTACATGCAAAAAAGAAACTGCTATATTACTTCAAAATTGTTTCAAAATATTATAAAGAGAAGTAAAAATATGATCTCTTCTTAGCATAAATGAACAAAAAAATGAGGGAGGAAAGAAAAAAGGAAGAAAGGGTGGGAAGGAGGTAGAAAAAGTGAGATTAAAACATAAATTTCTATTACTTATGATAATTTTCTGATAGTTTTTAAAAATAGAAAAATCCTTTCAAGACAGCATAAAACATACCTGTCTATAACCATTAGGAAACAGCATATATATTTTCCAGGAAAAGATATAAATTGTCTGTCAAGGGTATAACAAATAGTCATCATTAAATGATAGTGAAAGTTTATCTCAAAATTGAAGGTAATGAAATTATTTATTTGATGCTTTCCCTGGTGTTGAGGAATTTTTTTTCTGCTTTTATGAAGCTTGCTGTTTAGAAAGGAAAAATGAATATACTAGAACTACTAAACCAACAGCAGTTCAATAAAATAGTCAATATAACAAACAAATACTACAGTCAGAAGAACTCTAATCTGAGATGAATCACTAAAAAATGATGTATTAAAAACTCTGTGGGGTTTCTGTGTCAGATAAATGGATAAAAACTTAGAGAGGAAAATAAAAGGTCATATATAGGGGTGGGAAAAATGTACATTTACAGTTGGAATACAAATAAATAATATAATAATGAATAACATAAGAATAAACTGAGTTTTGCAGACTCACAACTGTAAACCTACTTTTGCCCCACCCTGTACAGGAAGAGGAAGTCACCATCCCTCTGACAGTGGGTGCTGACTGACTGCTCTGTCTACATAACCAATCAATGCCAGTGCATTAATGTTTAAACTCTGTGGCATGAACTTTCTCAGAACCTATTCTTTTCTTGTACTTATCTCTATGATCTCCCACTTTAATGTACTGTTTTTGGTATATTTGGCATGTGTAGCCTAAAGACAGGAGTGGTGAATATCAGTGATTTAATGCTGGAAGCTCTAGCACATTCAAACTTTATGAAACCTTCTCAACAAACATCAAGTTTTTGGTGACACCACTAACAAGCAGCAGAATAACACAGGGAGCAAAGCCGTGCTTCAGAACCACAAACTTGTTTGACTGATCTTGAAGTTTTATGCTGACCCATTAGCACCTTCTAAAACATCTTTCCCTCATGAGGGATACCTTGGCCTGTCGTATTTTGGTTTCACGTCCCATTGATGGCTAAATAATCTGCCCGGGTACCTCAAAAGTAGCAAAACGGGGTGAGTGTTCACAATGTCTTATGATTTCTGATTACATAGCAGCATGGTCTGCTGTCAACCGTCAGTCTTTTTCAAGCTGGTCTAAACCTGGTTCATCATGTTGTCCTGAGTTTCCTGTGTGTTGAATAGCATGTGCATATGGTCATGGAAGACCAGAACACGATAAAAGTCAGGATATATGTTCTTATATCATTTGTTACATAGTCAGTGATTTATAAATTGACTTCAATTAGGTTTAGTTGACTTATAATGTAATTCTTGCTATAAGTAGGACTTTGATAGTAACCACTCATTTAATGTTTTATGTAGGTTTTGTTTTAGTTAGGTTATATTACATAAGTAAATTCATGTTTTTTGGTAACACATATCCAAGATGAAGCAGATAGGGTTATATTCCCACAATCATGTACCTCTTCCTTGTATGTTATAATTATTTTATCTAGAGTATTCATGAGAATCATTTTTGAATATTTCATTTCAACAGAAATTTCAGAAACTTAAGATAATCAAGGTGGTCATTGCTTTGCTTAAAGTTCCAATATTTCTGTGTTTATGAATGCCTTAAAATGAAAGCTTCTTTAAAGAATAAATTATTCTTTTAATGAGAACAATAAAAATAAGTTTTCCCTCATTGAATTAGATAAATTTCTAATTAGTCTTCTGATTTGCTGAGGTCTGGATCTCATTTAATATTTCCTGGTCTGAATGCAATATAGTTTTATATACTCTAGTTAAAGAGCTATGACAAGGGGCCAAATACCAGAGCAATAAGCAATTAAGAAAATTAATCTTTTTAGAGAAAAATAAAGAGCAGAGCAGTAAGAGTTCACCTCAGAATGGTGAACATTGAAAAAAGAAAGCAGCTTACTAAAATTACCTTAAAGTATGATGACCCATTGTATAACAATATTTATTATTGCTGCATGTTTCTACTCTAGTTTAGCAAGCAAGATACATCACAGACGCCCCTACTAAATCCTCTTCAATCCACATACAAGGTTAAACTCCTGACTGGACCCATACTGCATATGAGAAGTTTCCCTCTCACAAGTGTTGGAGAAATGGTCTTATTTCCAGTTATCTCTGTGGGTGTGAGGAGGACCAGTGTCACGGAGTCCAAAGCTGCCTAATCCCAATGCCTCTCATTCCCACCCGAGACAGCTCTTCGTCTCCAAAGTCCTTGAAAGTGAACTGGTGAACACTGCAAATGGTAGTTTAAACAAAGAATAAACCAGCTAGGGAACCTGCAACACTGAAGATAAATTGAAGGAGTGACAAATGCTTGGTGACTTTCTCGGTATTTCTTGAACAAATAAAGAAAACAACCAGCTTGCTCCCAGGGAGAAATAAACAAACAAAGCTAGAATTTATATTCTTTTATCTAAGTTTATCCAGTATAAACTGGATATGCTTTATGCTATTTAGATTTTTGTGATTATTTTTCCGTTTGTATATTATCAGCTAACAGTTTTAACCTAGTATTTAATATCTCTCATAGAAGAAAAAAAATAATTCTTGCCAGGGATTTATCTATCCTCACTTGAAAAATAAAACTTGTTAAAGAATAAAATTCTAAATATGATTCAATTAGCAATAGCCAATGTTTTTTTAAAACTTTCTTCATAAAACTAGTTATTTCATAAGTGCTCATGTTATCTGTTTTTTTTGAAAGAACTATGAAGTCAATTATTTCACAGTACAATAGCCTGTATTCCTTTATTCTAGCTAAAACTTAGTGAGGTGGTTTGTTATATCCTTATAAGCATCTGCCCTTTTAACATGCTATAAATGCATTCTAAAATTTGTGCTAGGTTCTGGTTGTTATGGGGAAGAATTAATGCATTCTATTAAATTTAACTTTTGCTGAAACACTCCTACATCAGCTAAAGCTCAGAGCTGTAACTGGAGAACCAGCTTCTACAGCAATTAAGGAATAAAATACCTGGCTTTTATAATCCATCTTTTGTTCTGGGAAATGCCCATACTTAAATCAGTGTGGCGTGAGACAAGGGCTTGTGACCACTAAATATTTAATTTCATCAAAATCCATCCACAGTCGGTGCCTTGACAAGCCCGTTACTAGATAGGTATTATTTAAACAAGCAGGAACATTTCAGTTAAGTGAATATTCAAACTGCTGAAGTGATTATACCATATGTCTGCTCAAAAACCTACTATACTCCTCACAAAATATAGGAAACAATACAAATTCCTCAGCCTAACACGCTGCTGTATCCACCATCCCCTAAATCCATACTCTCTATGTAGCCACCTTCATCCCCTCTCAAAAGTAGCTGCCTATTCATAGCCACCTTTTCTCCCTACTTATTTAAACCCCACCAGTTCTTCGAAGTTAGTTTCAATTGCAACATAATTGATGACATCCCCAACCACATTTAACTTTGCTCCTTCAGTGTAGTTTCTATTCCAGTCCTCCTAGCAGTGTAATTTATATGAGTTCCTACTTTATACCTCACACCACCTCCAAGATGTGAAAGCTCTATTCAATAGGAGCATAATTTGAGATGTGTGTTTAGGTTTTCTCTGTAGCTCAGTGACTTGGGCATAGTGGGTGGTCAGTAAACGTGTACAGATTTGAGATAGACAGTAGACAGTACCTCCATTAGGCCTGGGTAAGGGGACCGCTGCCTGGGATGGACTTCATGCTTGATATGGCCTGCGTATCACAAAGTCATCCAAATTAAGTGTATGAAGAAGCACATGGATACCTCTGTCATTAGCACCCACCTGACTTCTGTATTTAATGGAGCTCAAGCTCCACAGAAATGCTTATTTTTGGTGTCTCTTTGCCCATTATCCCTAAACAAAAGCAACTGTCTTACAGTGTCCTAAGTTTTGTAGGTTTTGCCACAATCTGCCACAGAAACAACTTAGGTTACAGAGTACACATATTAATTAATTTAAAATTTTCTCTCCTAGTACATGATTACAATAAATGCTTACATGGAGAACAGTGTTTCCTAGAAATACTCATCAGCCATCTCCTTGATTCTCTTTGTATTAAAGTTAATGACATTTACAAAGTAATGTGGTATTTGCAATAGTTGTCACAATAAAGTTAAAAAATATTTTGCCATATTAGAAATTCAAATGATCCTTAAACTTACATGCATGTGGGCCTAGGTGACATGGGCTTTAACAGAATACCAATTATTTATGTTGGCTATTAGATGGTCATTAAATACCAGAATTAGGAATTGTTTTATTTGAACAAAATAAGATGTTAATTAATTTTTTAAATATCAAATTGACATTTTCAACTTATTTACTTTATGTTTATTAATCATTTGTATTCTTATTTTAATATTAATCAATAGCTTCAAATAACTAAAAGAATGTTTTTCAAAATAAATTAAGTACTTTAAATTTTTTATTTTTACCTTTTGTGTAAGTGTATCTTACAAAAATAAATTCAAATTTTATACAATTTAATGGTGAATACAGTGGCAAAATCCAAAAAGTTTTCTTTGTCTGGATTCTTTTCATTATTTTATTTGCTATTTGATAATAAAATATTCACTTTATTACATGAAAATATGTATAAAAACACACACATATGTAAAATCACCCTTAATGCAGTCACTTACATTATTTAAAATTTAAATGAAAACTGGCCACTTTCTACTACTATTCTCATTTTGTGCACAGCCTTCTGAACTTCCCAATGCATTTTCCTGAACTTATGTAGTCATATATGCATACCAGCACATACACAGTTTTAAAAAAAATTGAATCATAAAGTATACACTCGCCTGCAGCATAATATATCCAAATTTCCAAAAGCAAAATTTAAAGGAAGATTTTTGAAGGAAAAAAACAGCAGTTTCTTCTAATTGCTGTAACATTCTGCAACTATATCAGAGCATGATACTTTGATATTAAATTCACCTAGATTCTTTTCTTGCCTTCTGGAATTGACTATAGCGTAGATTTATTTCTGGGATTGATTTTAATTACTGATAACGCTTCTATGTTAGTACCTGTGCCAGATTACTCAAGTTGGTTTTTTGGAAAGCAACTGACATTTAGAAATTGACCCCCATTTGTGGAGCACCATAAATAAAATCTCTAAAATAATATAAAGAATAAAAAATTAATTCCTCAGTGGCCACTGACAAGGCCATGTGAAGTCGGGTGGCTTTCATAAGAAAATCAGTAGACTTATTATAAAGAGGAATAGAAGTATGAACTTTGAATAAAAAGCAATGGTCAATTTCCAATCTAAAATGCTGTCTTAAAACAAGCCAATGGCTAAACATGGCCACAAAGCACAGCAGAGGAGGGGAAATACAAAAACCCCACAAATGTCTAAGGTTCTCCTGCAGATACATCTTACTTATACCACAAAAAGATAAAGGGAGAAAGGAAGAGAATGGGAGATTCTATGGACAGCCATTTCCAAAAGGAGATTCCACCCTCAATTCCCTCCTGCACTTAATCAAACACATGTGTTGTGTTGTTTATTGCTCCAGTGCTGTGAACATTATCACTTAATTGAATTGTTTTGCTCTTTGACTATCATAAATGCCACATCTCTTTAAAGCCATACTTTATTTAGTTAAAAGTTTATTACCTACAGAAAAGATTAGTAAATTGAATGGGTAACTATTTCTGCTCAAGTTAAAATCAATAATATTTAGCTGAACCTTAAGTGCTAAATTCTAAAACTCTGCTTTTCACTTTGCTGCAGCCCTGTATCTAAACATCACTGCCCGTTCCTTCTCCCGTGTTCATCTGTGATTTATGGCTGTGCTAGCAGGTGGGACGGAGCTTCAAGGCCTCTTGCAGTGTTTAGGCTTCTAATAATCAGAGGCGTTTTCATCTCTTACTCTTTTTGAACTGAGAGTACCATTCTCAGTTTTTGAAACTCATAAAAATAGAATTTAAAATAGTTAACCTGTGTCCTAAAAGAGTTAATGTCTGAATTTTTAAAAAATGTAATTCTATAAAACATGCCCTCAAATTTCACCATAAAACAAAATCACCTTAGGTCCTGAGATAAAGCTATTTAGCTCTTCCTTGTTTCTTCATCTCTCCAAAATAATCTGAGGAAAAATAACGTTTTCAAATGCCTTTGAGTGGCTTCAAACATTAAAATTTTTCTGACAGCAAACTTCTCATTCATGAAGCTATAACTTACTCTTTAAGAAATGGTGTTTCTATTTTTCTATTTAATTTACTATTTCTATTAAATGAAAATTGTTATAAATAACATTACAAAATGTTTAATTTTGAAGTACAAATTATGAACTGCTTGAACAAGAGAAAGTTCATCATTCAATCATTATAAGCATTATTTTTTGCTGTTGGGCAAGTTGAAAATTAACTTTTAAATACGCATGGTTAAAAAATTATCCAATTAATCATTTGAATTACCACAGTATATTTTGCCAGAAATCTTCTTTAGGAAGTAAGGTGCAAAGTTCAGTTTCTATAGCTGTATCCCAATGTAATTATTATTTTTTTGCTTTCTGATATCAACTTATCTGTATAAAAATAAAAAATAAATTAATTTCTTTTACATGATATTGGGAGTTATTTATTTACAAAAAGCAATGACATGAAAGAAAGTACAAAAATTCTTACTGTGATTTCTTCTTAGTGCTTTCTATTTTCAGACCATTCCATCCATTATAAGTTCAATATATATAAGTTCAATATATAAACTAAATGAAATACTACAAATAAGGTATATTAAAACTGAGTAAAACTATACTGTATAATACATACTATAAATGAATAGTTTTGAATCTACTTTGAAATTTAAAAATTTAGACAACAAAGCACTTACTTTTAACAAACTTATATGTCCATGTAATGAGTTTTATATGCTTTGAATCTTTTAGTCAATTAACCTAAAATCCAAAAGAGTAATTTTCCTAATAATTTGTGTTTATCTAAATGCTACCTGACTATGCAAGGTCTATAGAAAACAGATGTTTTAACTTGCTATAAAATTAAAGTTTTGTATATTGAGAATTTGGCCTCTCCCCAAGACTCTCATAAAACATTAAGGACTGATTCCCCAAAATATTGAACCCAATACTGAAAGAATTGACCTTTTTAATCATCACTAGTAAATTTACATCTAAAACATCAGAAACGCTGTAATATTATTGATCTACACCATGGCATGTCCAAAATCTCCCTTTCCTTTATTTTCAAACTTCTATTTGCAAGGAAAGGAAATAACCTTTACTGTATAGTAGGCATAAAAGGAACCAGATGATTCATCTCTGTGAATCTGCTTGTTGAATTTGATGGATCATTCTTAAAAGCGACGTTGCTAATCTTCAGGTTTTCTTTTTTAGGTTATTCACAGATCAGTGGGTTTTCCAGCTAATACGGGTCTGATGCTCTTCTGTCTTCACACATGGTATTCATCATATCTTGACAAGAAAAGACCTTCAGTCTACAAATAACCTTCACTGAAGTAAGACATGTAAGTGGGTTTCTTTATGAAAGATAGATTTTATGGCTGAATAAAAAACAACTGTAGTTAAAAAGTGTCATTGCATGGCCTTATTGGAAGATTTTTTTTTCCTTAAAGGAACTTTAATGTTTGTTGTTGAAACTATTAATAGACCAAAAATAAAGTATTAAATTACTTTATCATTAACCACAAACGCAACAGGAAGGGTTGATCAGCTCCGTATTTTATCATTCTGAAGCGTTCAGCCTTTAAAATATTTAAGCATCCACATTAGTTCTTGTCAAACTAGCACAAAGCGGTGCATAATATGACCCGCGTGTAAGAGCAGAACAAGATAAGAGGTTACAGACAGGGTGAAATTTCCACAATGGGATTGCCCTGTGCTATAGATAATAGTTGGGCTTCCTGTTTCCAGACAATTACTAAATGATGTTGAATGTTTTCTTTATGTTTTCTTGTGGTCCTGCTAAGGGAGAGAATCAAGTTTAGTTGATACTGAACTACTAAGGATGAAACAATAAATCTGAGGCATCCTACAGCACACTGTATTATTTCATACGGCCAATTAGAAAAAAATAAAAATCTGGTCAAATTTCAAGGCGTCAAATAGCGTGGTAATTTGGGTTCTCATGGTATAAATGACAAGTTTAAAGAAAAGATTAAGAACTTCCAAGCTGTGCAAGAACCAAAATGATTTCTCGTGGAAACAAAAGTGCCTGGAAAATCTCTTTGCTTAGAGGCTGCCGTGCACTGATGGGAGGAATAGCTGAGAGACGATTTCTTTTAACACCCTTTAAATTCTTCCGTTGGCCCTAACTACCTCAGCAAAACCTTATATAAACTAAAACAGCAAAATATGATTGTCGGTGAAATTAATATAGAGCATTTAAAAGCACAAATTTTAACCCTCCTAGGAGGGACGAGGTGTGGTTAAGGAGGCACGTGGTGAGTTGCAGTGGGTCAGATAGCACTAATAACAAATTCTACCAAATCTTAAACCCTTATTTTCCATAAACGTTTATTTCAAAGCTATCCTGTTCTTACCTAGCTTTTAATCCAAACAATGGTCCTCAGGGAAAAATACTATTAATGAACTATGAGGAAGTTTCACAACAGTAGGCATATGTTTAGTAAACCTACCTGAACTTTTAATCCAGCTCTTCATTCATTCACTTATTCAACAAACACTGGATTCTGAATTGCAGGAGAAACACCAGTGAATAAGCTAGATGACAGCCTTAACTTCAAGAAGCTTCCATATGATATAGGAGAGAAAAACAAGGAACAAAAATTAAATATAAAACAACTATAGCTATAACATGCAACGTATAAAAGAAACCAGGTGTTGGAATGAAACAGATTAGTTAGGGCAGGCTTCTCTGAGGAGATGATATTTAAGCTTCGACCTAAAAGGAGAAGAAGCTGGATGATTATCTGAAAATCAGGAGAAAGATGTTTCATGCTGAGGAAACAGTAAGTTCTTGGAGAGTTCTAGAAATTCAGAAAAAGCTATCATAACTGAAGATTTAATGGACAAGATAAGGTGCACAAAATGAAATGGTAGAATCACACAAACCACATCAGTCTATAGGCCTAGGGAGAGCCTGGATTTTACTCTAAAGTCATTAAGAGTTTTAAGCAGTCTTTGATGGCATGTGATAAGATTAAATCCAATTTTCCTCAGGTTACATTTTTCTTTAATTTTTGTTGTATTTTTTATTACCATTTAAACCCTTAAGCCCCACTTCCCTCCACAATCATCACACTGTTGTACATGTTTACCAGTACTTTTTCCTTTTTGCTCAATCCCTCCACCCCCTAACCATACCCCAGAGCTGTCAGCCTGCTTTCTATCTATGAGTCTGTCTCTATTTTGCTTGTTAGTTCAATTTGTTCATTAGATCCCACATATGAGTGAAATCCTATGGTATTTGTCTTTTTCTGGGTGGCTTATTTCATTTAGCATAATGTTCTCCAAGTCCATCCATGCTGTCACAAAGGATAAAATTTTCTTCTTTTTTTATGGCCAAATAGTATTCCATTGTGTATATGTATTATAGCTCTAAAACAATAGAGTAATTAAGAGAAAAAAATATTTAAGAGTGAAAAGAATTTTTAAAATATATAAACACTGAATGGTCTAAAAGGAGTTAAGATTCATATCTTGGAAACTTTGTAAGTTATCCTGTGGCAAATACTACTGCATTGCCAAGGAAAACAAGAGTATTTTTTTATTACTTACATAATTATAGTTGTTCCTGCATTTCCTCCCTTTCCCCAGCTCCACCCAGGCCCACCCTCTGCCCTCCCTAAATCAATCTATCATTGTCCATGAGGCATGCATAAGTGTTCTTTAGTTAATCCTTCCATCTTTCATCCGGTCCCCCTCACCTCTGGACACTGTCAGTCTATTCTACGTATTCATGTTTCTGTTTCTATTTAGTTCATTAATTATGTTCATTAGCTTCCACATGTAAGTGAGACCACATGGTGTCTTTCTCTGACTGCTTATTTTGCTGAGCAAATATTCTCCAGGTCTGTGCATGCTATTGCAAAATGTAAGAGGTTCTTTTTTACTGCTGCATAGTATTCCATTGAGCAAATGTACTACAGCTTTTGTACATGCTCATTTACTGATGGACACTTAGGCTGTTTCTAGATCTTAGCTATTGTAAATAGCGCTGCTATGAACATAGGTGTACATATTTTTATTGCACTGATGTTTCAGGATTCTTAGTATATATTCCTAAGAGTGGAATCACTGGATCAAAGGGAGTTCCATTTTTAATAATATGCATACTCCACACTGGAAAACAAAAAGAATCATTTTAAAACTCACTGGGCATAGAACACTAAAATAAGTGCAGTTTTCATCACATTCATATGTGCTGTAAAAAAATGCATAGACCTAAGCATTCTAAGATAGAGTTTTGTGAAGATCTCAGATTTGATAACCTACTATTGAAATTCTACCTGAAGGAGATTAAATTGCATGCTAACACAACATACTATGTATAGTCTCCTTAATTTGTTTTAAACTATTAAATTAATTCTTTAAATCGTTGTTTTCAGAAATATTTAGCATTAATATTTTATTCACTCTTTAATATAAGAATAAAATGGTTTTTAACATTTGGAAAAGGCATTATTTTCCAAATGGGCCATTAAATAAAAGATCTAAAGTGCATAACCTAATACAATAGCATCACTCAGTTGTGAATTAGCATGCAATGAAATTATAACAAACTTACAGAAATGCTTACAATAATATCACAAATGAGAACATAGATTGAGAGACTTGTGGTAGTGTGTTTTTAATTACTCAGGAGGGTCTGAGAAAATAACCAACATTCAAGAAAGTGGGCAAGATAATGTGTCATTAAACACTTGAGTGTAAAACCATATTACAGATATGATATTGGATATTTTAAAGTATTTTTTAAATAAAGTAAAATATAAAGGTTAAATGATTGAACCTCTTTCTAAAATAAGTTTACGAATGGAGAGTTCAGACCCTCTGATCCTGCTTGGCTGAGCTCTTTGTATTTTCAAGTGGGGAGCTAGGAGTGTACTTACCTCTTCCATATGTTATTTATGACAAGTTTCAGCAGTGAAGAGGCCAGCCTTGGTCCTATGTTCTTGGGCCTAGGGTCTGTCAAAAGGTCTGAGGCATTCCACTTCTACTTCTATTATTCACTCATTCATTCATTCAAAAGTTTTTTTATTTTGTTTTGTTTTTTTTACTGAGCATTTACTATGTACCAAGCAGGATCCTAGACACTTCAGATTCATCAGCGAACACAGTAACAAAAGCTCCCTGCTCTCACACCCAGATACAGAGAACAGGCTGATGGTTGCCAGAGGGGAAGCGTGTTGGGGGTATGGATGAAAAAAAGTGAAGGTATTCAGAAGTACATATTGGTGGTTATGGAGTAGTCGCTGGGATGCAAAGTACAGTACAGGGATATAGTCAATAATATTATAACAACTGTGTATGGTGCCAGCTAGGTACTGGAAATATCAGGGGACCGCTTTGTAAAGTATGTAGTTGTCTAACCGCTGTGCTGTACACCTGAAGCCAATACAAAATAATACTGAATGTAAACTGTAATTGAAAAATAAAATTTAAAAAAGATACCCGCTCTCAGAGAGACATAGTATTAACAAAAGACAAGCATTAAATATTAATCACGATTTAAAAACTTACTCATTGTATTCAGAGTCGAGCCCCTTCTCTGCCCCGCACCGTGAGACCCTCTGCAGTGGTTGCTGCATGTGTTCTGATGGCCCCTCCTTGAATACAATGTGCCTTGCTATTCTTTAACAATTCGCTTGAATAATTGTTTCTTTACCAACAGTCAGAATGATAGGGAAGCCCAAGAAGCTACCCAAATGCTCAAACAAAGACAAGCATAATAATCGCTTGGAGAAATGTGGTAAGTCCATGAGATAAGATTGTTTAAAAATATGCACTCTGCCCTGGCTGGCGTAGCTCAGTGGATTGAGCACAGGCTGCGAACCAAAGTGTCGCAGGTTCGATTCCCAGTCAGGGCACATGCCTGGGTTGCAGGCCATGACCCCCAGCAACCACACATTGATGTCTCTCTCTCTCTATCTCTATCTCCCTCCCCTCCCTCTCTAAAAGTGAATAAATAAAATCTTAAAAAAAATGCTCACTAATCAAAAAAATAAAGGATACTTTAAAAAAATATGCACTCTGGGGCATCAAGTGTCAAAAAGGCACAAATGACTAAAGAGAAAACATGAAAATAAAATCCTACATATAAAACAATCTGTCTCATCTATAAACAGGTAACACTCTGTTTTGATTTTTTTTATAATATTTACCTATTGAAGTCAAATTGGGGAGAAAAGGTGTTACTGTGTTTCAATATTTTTAAACAAAGTGGAAGTCTTTTCATAAACTGTCAACCCTAAGTAGAAAGCAGACAACTCCATGAAGAAAAGTGCTTCTGTGAACAAACCAACAATATGTGTTTATTGCACTGGAGCCCAGGACCACCACATGCGATTACAGTAAAAGCTCTGCATTATTTCCATCTGGCAATGAGAACACAAGATGTTGTATAAACCACCAGAAGAGCTCTATTTCATTGTAATTAAAATTTAGTGTTACACTTAAGCAATAAGGCAACTCCAGGAGATGTGATTATCATGAGATAATGACCTTGGAGTGTTGCAAGGCATACAAGGAACCAAATGCCTCCAATCGTCTGGGGGGCAAGATTATTTCTACATAACAATCTCCACCTCCTCTCAAATACCCTCCCCTGCCCCTGAAGCTGTATGATCAGTAAAAGAGGAAAGCTTGGGATTAAGAGCACCAATATGATTTCTGCAAAAAGAGGACATTGGGGGACTGGTAGATGACAAAGTTGGCATTGTAGAATGCTGAAGCAGCAGTTCCAAATGAGTTGTGTTGTTTGTGCCATAATTATGCAATGGCTTTAGAATCCTCTGGACACAGATAGAGCTGTCAGTGATGTCATCGGCATGTAAGTAATCCCCAGCAAGGGCACAGATCTCACCTTTTCCCCCTGTTTTGGTTCCATGATTTCCATTTCATAATAGCAATAAGATATGACAGGCGGTGCAGTTCTTGAGGGTTTATTACACTTCTTTGGTGGTTGAAGCCACTCAGCCTTTGGCCCGAACCTCTCAAGACATTTGAGATGTATAATAATTCCCCCAAAATGCAATGCCTGTCATGTCTTGTAGCTTAATTGCTTTGTACTTACTAAGTAATTCTTCTTAAAGAGGATGCAGATAACAGTGCCTACTTTACTGTTTATACTCCTAGAAACTACTTCTACAGTGGGATCGCATTCAATAATTTCTACTGTAGTGGATGAAGGGATGGATATCCCATTATGTTACTGTTATAAGCCCTAGACTGAGGGGTCACTTAAAACTACAGAAAATGTTTATATTTTATAATAATTTTTTTGGAGAATAAAATGATACAGCAAATTTTTCAAGAAGTTAAACTTGACTATCCTCAATGACAACTCATGTTAAGGAGACATGTACCTCAATTATTCAAGAATATCCCAAACTCTGTATCAAAGAGGTGAAAGCGAGAGCTTAACTTATAAATAATATTTTTAACATGAAACAAAGAGGGAGCCAAAATATAGGTTTGTAAAAAGGAAGCATTGGAACATTGATGAGAACATTTAAAAATAGTAATATATAAAGGATTTGAATATATAAACGTGTGTATGTGTATAAAATACATAATTTGTGGACAGGCAGAAATGACATAAGTTATTAAGTATTTTTTGCAGATGAGGGAGAACCTGTTAGATAAGGATGAGCCTGACTAACAAGTCTACCCAGGTGAAACTGAGAGTTTCATTGCCCTCCATTTCATTTTACCTGTGTATAGTCATGTCCCATATCTTAAACTCATCACTGGAAACAGAGTAATTTTTGTTTCTTTGGAGGCTGGATCTAAGACCTGGCTAGCTGAAGAGTCTAGAATACTTTGGAGTAAACCTATGCATTCTTGAAATTCAGAAAGATCTCTGAAAATACTAATTCATAGAGTAAAAATGTATATCAATAAACATGTTATATTTTTACGAATCAAGGAATAGAAACCATACTTGCAACACCCCAAATTAATCCCTATAACTAATCTGAGTGATTTAGGTACATGATAATATAATACATTATATTAAATGGAGACAACTGTACTCCAACAACAATTAAAAAAGAATAACAAACACATTTTAAAAATAAATAAAGAGGTCCCAGTCCTGCTGAATTCTCACAGACCTATGCTTTCAATGTCCAGCAACTCAGCAGCCGTTTAGGTCAAGGACTGGAGCTCTGCCCAGCTCCAGGGAAGGTGGGAGGGGAAGGCTGAGCACTCACTCCATGTCCAGCCCACTCACCACTGTTCCTATTCACCCTGTCTTCGGAGAGCCACCTGGAAACTCCAACCCCCCGTCTCCTAACTGACTAATCCTATGACCTTGGCTAAGGTTATTTGACCTTTCTCAATCTAGATTCCATATTTAAAACAGAGGAAGCAACACCGGCCCTATCAAGGTCACAGTTTTATAAGATAAGTAAAATAGATTACAAAGAAATGATTTATAATTTCAGGGCTAGTAAAACCCATTTCTGGTATTGTTATCATTGTTATTGTTGTATTACCTTTGCACTTGATTGAGCTTGAAAAATAATGGGTGATAAACACACTTAAGCACAACTTGGAGGAAAAGAACAAACTAAAGAGATAAGGGGCGGAGCATGGGTGTGGCTAGGAAAGGGGCCACATTACTTTTTAAAAGCGCCAAGTAAGGAAATGAAAAAGATCTCCAACAAATAAACACAAGAAAAATTCAGTTGCTAATTTTCCCATATGTTGGAAGGCACTAGTCACTTTTTCATGGAAGGCGTTGCTGACTTTGACCCCTTCCATGAAGTCTGATTCAGTTGCCAAGAAGGTCACCATCCCCCCTTTGTATTATTTATCCTGACTCAACAAGAAACCTTTCAGGCACTTACCACCTGCTCTTTCTTTACACAGACACATTTTGTTATTTTCATTATTATATTGTCTTAACAAGTAGATCCTATTGCATATGCAAATCAATTTTACATTGATTATAAACTACAGAGCAAGAAAAATGCTTGACATAGGCCAATATATTGAGAAGTGTTAAGTGTTTTTGATGGTAAGAAATTGATCTTTTGACTTAAAATACTTATCTGTAAGTATTGTTATTCAGGAATTCTGCATCCATTGTGCCTCAATGTTAAACAAATGTTTGTTTCTCCTGCATATGTAAGGTAGTCTTTCTTGACTTATCTTACAGTTTTATCCTTGTGTCGAGTATAATTACTCTGTTCCTCTTTCTATTGCATGGAGTTCTTGCCTACAACTAGAGCTCTTTTTAGGAGGAATTTAAATTATAACTGGTTTTATTTTAAGTTCCTTGTTCAAGATGCATTCTGACCACACAAAGTATAAGAACACAGAAGGAGTTCTTCTCTCCCTCTGACACAGCTAGACATGGTTTGGGAATAGATTTTGGTGAAGGTAAAGTCTTTCTTCCATTTCATTCGCTTATTATATATTTTTATTCTCAATCAAGGGTGTAACTCTTTGTGATATGCTAAAATTGTTTCCTCTGGTTTTCTTTCTTGTTGAAAGAAACTAGATTAAACTGGGCCTACCAAGTAAACATAAAATTGGAATTGTCTAGAGAATAAAGACAATTAATAAAACAAGCTAGTATAATTTTAACTTTTTGAAATTATTTTTCCTCGATGGGGTTTTTATCTATAGAGGTAAGAAAGAAAATTATGGAGGTTTTCCTAAATCAAGTACACCATCAACAGGAACTATTTATTCACCTCTAGAAAGTATTCAAACACAGTCTTTTCTGACACTCACCCAAGGAAAAAGAAGCAGAACCATTTTTCTACAAATCAAGTTTTTTATCGCACACATGAGCCAACTAAACCTGATCTAGACAATTAGTAGCCAGCACTTGTCTGCTGACTATCTGTCTATCTATCAACATCCACATTTTTAAAGCCATTTGGGCAGAACGCTGTTTAGAACGTGATGATTCATTCAGGCAGTAAAACCACAGTCCCAGGCTCCTTCCACCTTAATCAGGAGTGCCCTGTCAACAACCTAGCATACACGTTCAACACCTCGTCATGTCCCTGAGGTGATTATGACCTTTCCTGGTGGTGATGATGGGGTGGCGTTGCTGTGCAGCTGTGTAATTGATGTAGCAGCTTTGTGGTTAGCCAGGACTCCGTAGTTCGTGAAACAACTGTGCTTTCCAGAATGCTCAGTCATTGCGTGTGCTTTCCAACAGTTTAATACGCACATTCTGATTTTTTAAATTTATTTTTATACCACTGGTTCACATATTTTATCTCACATCTAGTATGGTGACAGATAATTACACATTTGTTATGGGATAAGATTCCCCTAAGGATCCTTGTAATAGCTGCTTAAAACTTCGTTACGTTCCCTGGCACCAGATGGGGTGAGTGAGTATGAGACTTCCTAAGAATCCATCTGCACAGTGACCCCTTAGAGCTCAAAGATTGTTTAAATATACGTCCTTTAGTTCCTTGAATTAAAATGATAAAATGGGGGTGCTTAAACTAGAGAAATATATTTGTACTTTATTTTTAAAATGGTCTTGTCATTGTTATGCTTAATGGAAAATCCAGATGACTGCTATGAATCCTAACACTGTAAGACTTCTAGGCAGGGACAGTTAGGATATTTAGGAAAATTTTATATTTAGGAGGATTTGCTAAATAAAGATGGTGCTATTCTGTATTTATGTTTACAGTGGAGAAGCACCTAGCATTTTAAAAACTAAGTATCTGTGACCATGTACACTGTTCATGAAGAAAACAGAGGCAGAGTTAGGCCTCATTTCTACTGGGTGACTTCAGTCTCCCTTTGTCATCCAGAGTCAGAAGGCAACTTTCTTTGGTCCTGAGTGTGAGAAGTGCTCCCAGTGGAAAGGTATCCCAGTTCCACAGGACAAATTTTGTTTTTTCCATTAAAAATATGTCTCTATGGGAAATAAGCAATTAAGTCAGTTATGAAAGGACTCCATGAGTTACTACACTAGTGACCTGTCATTCTCACGGTCTGTGGCTGGCACATGCTGATTTATGTGCATATTCATGAACAACTATGGACTAACAAACTCAGACATCATTTGTAAAGAGTAGGAGAGTCCTTTCCAGCTATGTAGTAGTATAATTTTGTGTGATTTTTTTCTCATGAAATGGTTGACTTGAATTTTTGTAAAACAGCCTCATTAGGTAAAGCGAAAGACATAGAAATGAAAGTCTAGGAAAGAAGTGGAAAAATAAACAAATACTCTAAAAAAGAGCAAATACCAGCAAATAAAAAATGACGCAGCACAGAACACTTCAGCAGAATAGAAGCAGCAGAGCGCCACAGATGAAGCATGTTTCTGTTATTCAGGTCAAGGACAGAACGGAAACCGCACATCAGTGCAACTGCATACCTGGGACACTCTTTGAACAACTGTTAAACTCAGATTTCACTAAATCATGAATCCAGGTTGCCAATCAATAAAAAATTGGCAGGCTGGATCTTCATGTCTTCTGACTTCCTTTCTTCAATTTCACAAACTGTGAATATGTAAACTAGATAAGCAGTCAGTGAGAGAAACCATTAAACATCTTACCAAATTCACAGATTACGTTATTAACCTAAAAAAAGGTGGAAACAGATTTAAAGGAGATTCAAGCTCAGAATATAATTTCAACACCAATGACTTGACCTCCTACTATGTGCCAGTGTCATTTTACTCGCGTCTGTGTCAGCAAGTTGAATTCAGTAGAAAGTGTACCTTCGAAGCCCTCTCCTTCATCTGGGAGAAGGGAGTCAGTCTAAAATGAATCTCTGCTTACATAAGTGACGTCCTCGCTTGCCTTGCTGAAGGGAATGTTATCAGAATCAGCCTAGTGACAACTCCAAAAGTTTCTTGATGAGATCAGATCATATAGTTCCAGTAAATTAGCACATGCCAAATACAGTATCTGCTGAATCTTCAGTATTCAGGCTCCTCTCCATTGTCAGCAGTAGAAAATGACCTTCAAGAAGGCTGCTTAAACGAAGGCACCTGGGGTTTAATTGAGGCGGTAACTAAAGCCCACAGCGTTGAATCTTTGCTCAACTACTTCAGAACGATACTTTGTATCCTCTCTGACTTCATGAATTTATTTATTAACTAGGAAAAAGTTTTAACACCAAAAATGTCCAAAAGTCTTCTTCACTCTTCACCTAATGTTCTCAGGGTTCCTTTTGCTCAGGCTCTAATTGAACCACAAGTTGGCAGAGGCTGAATCACAAGATGGTTCTATGGCTTTGCTGCCCAACCTGAGTCCTGGGTTCCTGTCAACATTTTAAAGTTGCTTTCTTCATTCAAAGAACTTCATAAAAGAAGAGGAAGAATTTTGAAAAGCGTGTCTAGAATACATTTTAATAAATATAAATTCATTTAGAGATCCTGATGTACACCTGATTTTTCCTCACATAATTCTAGCTCATTTCATCTGATCTTAGCATCCAGCCTGTTTATACATATAACAGGTATATTATTTACACAGTATATATTATATATACAATATATAAGATAATTGACAGGTCTTGGTAAAGGGTGTATGGAATAACTTTGGTTTTGTTTTTGTTTTTTACTTTCTTTAAGCTTCAAATCATATCAAAATTAAAAGTTAGTCTCCACAATTAAAAAGCAGTTAAAATTGAGAAAGAGAGAGATAAAAACTAAATTGTATAGATGATACTGAATAGGCTGGTGGACTGGAGAAAATTGCCCTGAAGGATGACAATTGGTAAATAAAGTCCGTATATTAAATAATAGTATTGTAGCAATGTCAATTTTCTGATCTCAATAACTGTGCTGTTACATAATATGTCTTATTCTTAGGAAATATTTAGGAGTAAAGTGTCATTATGTCTCCAAGTTGTGCTCAATATCTTGCACAATAGCTGTGCTCAAGTATGTATATAATAGTCTTTTTCTTAAAATTAGTTTGAAAATAAAATATACTTTCATATTTTATAAATAGTCATATTTATGTCTCATATAAATTTCATGTTATGCCAGTTTACCATGATGAAAGATTTTAAAAATCCTTCTTCTTTGTCCCAAAGCAAATATGTTTACCATTTCTTTATTTTTTATATTTTCTAATTATATTTTATTGATTATGCTATTAAGTTTTTCCTGATTTTTCTCCCATGGCCCCCTCCACCCAGCACCCCCACTCCCTCAGGCAATCCCCTCAACATTGTTCATGTCAATGGCTCATGCATATAAGTTCTTTGGCTACTCCATTTCCTATGCTGTACTTTATATCCCCATGGCTATTCTGCAACTACCTATTTGTGCTTCTTAATCTCCTCACCTCCTCATCCATTCCCTTTGAACCCCAACCATCAAAACGCTCTCCATACCCATGATTCTGTCTGTGTTCTTCCTGTTTGCTTAGTTTGTTTTTTAGAATCAATTATTGATAGATTTGTATTTTTGCCTTTTTACTGTTCATAGTTTTTATCTTTTTTTTCTTAAACAAGTCCCTTTAACATTTCATATAATAATGGTTTGGTGATGATGAACTCCTTTAGTTTTTTCTTGTCTGGGAAGTTCTTTATCTGCCCTTCAATTATAAATGACAGCTTTGCTGGGTAGAGCAGTCTTGGCTTTAGGCCTCTGCTTTTCATGACTTTGAATACTTCTTGCCAATCCCTTCTAGCCTGCAAAGTTTCTTTTGAGAAATCAGCTGACAGTTTTAAGGGAACTTCTTTGCAGCTAACTTTCTGCCTTTCTCTGGCTGCTTTTAAGATTCCCTCTTTATCTTTAACCTTTGGCATTTTAATAATGATGTGTCTTGGAGTGGGCTTCTTTGCATCCATCTTGTTTGGGACACTGGGCTTCCTGGTCTTCCATGTCTATTTCCTTCACCAAATTGGGGAAGTTTTCTTTCATTATTTTTCCAAATATATTTCCAATTTTTTACTCTTTCTCATCTCCTTATGGCACCCCTATAATGTGAATGGTGGACTTCTTGAAGCTGTCCCAGAGGCTGCTTCTACTATCCTTGTTTCTCTTGGATTCTTTTCTCTCTTTGTTTTTCTGATTGATTGCGTTTTGCTCCCTTACATTCCAAATCATTGATTTGATTCTCAGCTTCATCCACTCTACTGTTGTTTCCCTGTAAATTGTTCTTTACTTCAATTGGTGAATCCTTCATTTCTGACTGAGTCTTATTTATGTTGCTGAGGTCCTCACTAAGGTCCTTTAGCATCCTTATAACCAGTGTTTTGAACTCTGCATCTGATAGATTGCTTATCTCCATTTCATTTATCTCTTTTCTGGAGTTTTGATCTGTTCTTTCATTTGGGCCATGTTTCTTTGTCTCCTCATTTTGGCAGCCTCCCTGTGTTTGTTGCTGTGTATCAGGTAGAGTTGCTTTGACTCCATATCTTGGTAGTGTGGCCTAAAGTAGTAGGTGCCCTGTAGGGTCCAGTGGCACAGACTCCCCTATCACCCAAGCTGAGTACTCAAGGTGCACCTTTTATGTGGGCTGAGTACACCCTCCTCTTGTAGTTGAGCCCTGGTTGCTCTTGGAAGATCAATGGGGTAGATTTACCCAGGCTAGTCAGCTACAAGGTTTGCTGTGACCACTTACCACCAACCTCCAACCTCCATGGAGGATCAGCTGTGCAGGGGCAGGGTGGTGGTCTTCTAACACAGTCTGTAGCTTCCCACTGGGTGATCTGGCCCTGGGGGTTCCCAGGAGGTGCAAACAAAGGTCAGCCCCCAACTGTGATTTGCCAGGGGCCACCCTGCCTGAGCTGCAAAGTAATCTGAGCTGGCTGCTACTTTTTCTGGGCTTGAAGATTCCCAGGTGAAGCCAAGCTGTGAATCTGGGCTAGCTGTTACTAGTGCTGGGCCTAGGGCCACTTAGCAAGAAGTAAGGGGGCCTAGGGCCCACTGAGGCCAGCCGTGGCTCGTGTGACAGGATTTAGGAAGTTATCCAGCATGACCCAAGACCAGCCACTGATATGGAAAAGCAGCTTGGGTCGGTCTGTACATCTCTGGGGACCTCCAAGGCCAAGTTGATGGATTCTCAGATATGGTACCAGTTTACCAGCTCAGTGGCTCTGTGAGGAGAGGGCTCAGAAGAGGGACAACAACCTCTGCTTGTCTTTACTCTAGACACCACAGTTTCTCCCAGTATGCCACAGGTGCCTTTCAAGCTGCTACCCCAGTGCTGGAGCTCAGAGGGAGTGAGTCTGAGTAAGTGAGTCTGTGTGTGAGTTCTTTAAAAGCAACTGCTTGAGGCTTCAGAAGTTTCTTCCACTGACTCAATCCCCCCTGGTTTTTGCAGCCAGAAGTTGTGGGGACTTATCTTCATGGGACTGGAATCCTGGGCTGGAGCATCTGGCATGGGGCTGGCACTCCTAGCTTCCAATGTATCGCTCCTGAATTTTTATCCACCACACATGGGTGAGGAACCAGCCTCTTCTGCATCTGTGCCCCTCCTGCCAGTCTGGATGGATGTGGTTCCTTTAATTCCATAGTTGTCAGACTTCCATTCAACTCGATTTCTGATGGTTCTGAGTGATGGTTGTTCTATATTTTGGTTGTAATTTTGATGTGATTGTGCAAAGAGGAGAGCAGAAGACTAAATATATAGTCTTCTATATAAAGACATCTTGACCAGAAGTCTCAACCATTTTTTCTCCTATTTAACATAAAGTATTAATATTTGCATAAAAAGTAAAAACATTAAACTTTCATAGTTGATAAATGGATTCCCTAACTACAGAGGTTCTGTTGTGTCAACATACCCATATTTTTGGACCATAAGACGCACCTAGATTTTAGAGGAAAATAGGGGAAAAAATTTGAAGCAAAAAGTGTGGTAAAATATTTAATAACATAATATTTCACCAATGTAAATGTAAAGAGAACTCAACAGCAGCATTAACAACCATTACTCCTCCCAAATTTGGGGGAGAGAAAAATGTGTCTTATAGTCTGAAAATATGGTACCTTAAAAAGACACTTGCTGTTACCCCCATCAAAATGTTTCTTTTAGCATTCTTCAACTTTTAAGAAAAAAGGAAACGCAATAGCCATACTGTGTAGTGTTGTATAAGAGTCCATCTTATTTCCCAACTTATTTGTCAGAAAATTTCCCTGGGTATAAGAAAAATTTTACAAAGTCCAGTATCTCAGTTGTAACATGAAAAAGTAGCTTTTAAAATGATTAAACTGTGAGTGTGCAATAGAGAAACAAAGGATATCTTTAAAGACTATGAAACCTAAATCTCATGGCAACAGTCTAGTGTTTTATACCCTGAAGTCCCACTGATTTAATTTCTCTGATGATTTTTTTCTGGCTTTGTTTTGAACCTACAAGGATGCTGATGAAGTAAGGGTAGAATCAGCCAGAATAATTTTCTCCAATGAAGGCAAATAAATCAGTGCAAGAGGAAATGCTGCATGTTAACAGCCAAGATTGTATGTTGACACCAATACTACTAGGAGTAAACACTTGACTATGGCCTCCACTTTAAAACTTGGGACTACAAAGAGTTTTAAATAATATCTGGGGGGATGCTGAAAAGTTAATGCCAGCCATTTTACTTTGGGGGATTCAAATGCTGATATCTGTTGACACATTCTGCTCACAAACAAGACAACGTTCAGAGTAACTTCCAATTGCATCCCTTAAGATCTATGAAGTACAAACAAACTGGTAATAAATCCCCTCACTGAGCCTTAATCCCAAAGGACCCTAGAAAATCCTGCCTTGCTGCTCAAAGACTTTGGACATTTGCATCTGTAAAAAGATGAGATCTATAAACTACCACTAATAACCTGCTTGACCATTCTATCCCAAAAGACACTTATACAATAAGTTACAAAAAAGGGAGAAAAAGGAAGCATGAGGTGGTGCATAAAGTTCCTGTCTTGTTTTCTGTCTGAATATATGATGAATACTTAATACATTCAGAAACTAACAAATTTCTATCAAAGCATAAGGACATCTCCTCTGGGGTGTAATTGGATGTCAATGCTGTCCTCCATGCAGGTTGCAGATGATTGCCCTTCAGAAACAATCAGCTCATGCCCATGAAAGTGCCATGAGATGGAGGGAAGTTAACCAAAAAGACCTCAGCAGCAGAGAGCTGAGAAATCAGTGGAAGTCTTACTCAATCACTACTTAGCATTATTTGGAGTAGCAAACAAAAGAGATATTTTTGAAAACCCCTTTGGATAATTTCTGCTTCCTAGAATTCTGACCATTTGGTGTCCTGCTTTGTAAAAGAATCAATGAATTGGAGATAAGAAGGAATTCTCCCCTGATCCTTTCAAGAATCTTTGAAAGGCATGCTTCTTAGCAAAGACCTGGAAAGCATATTTCTAGCCAATGCCAGGTTCATTGCTCACAGATTGATATTTCACAGATGGAATAGACAACCAAGGAGGATACTGGTGGTCATATTGCAGAGCTGTGCTCCCTGCATCACCTCCATCCTCAACACTGCTGAGGAATTGCCACGGATGTGGAGTTTACATAGAGCCCTCCAATGGCACTTCCTGACAGAAGCCAGACAGGATGCGAGTGATAAACCAAGAAAACCTCTTCAGCACTGGGATGGAATTCTTCACATGCCCTAAATTAGTCTCAAATAAAATACACAATTATAACAAAGGTTTTATACCTTGTCAGAGGTGATTCCCATGACATTCTACTGAAACTGAACCATTGATTCATTTTTTTTCCTTCGTAGTCCTTACCACCCTCTAGAATCACATCAGCTGTATGTTTCCTTGTGCTTCTCTCCTCCCCTGGATGCAAGCCCCATGGGGACAGGGACTTGTCTTGTTCGCCAAGGCAACCACAGTAAGAGACCAGGCTGGGCCCACAGTAGATGTATAGAAAGTCTCTTTTGAACAAGTGAATGGCAGAACAGTCTTGCCAATATGGTGATTAAACACAGAACCTAAGTGCTCTGGGGTTAGCTGTACAGGTTCAGACATTCAAGTATCTGCCTTGCATATGAAGTTTATACCTGTGCTCTACTTCGACTCCAGGGTGCAGAGCTGACTCTATGACAGCACAGTCATCCTAAGTGGCTTTCAGAACCATTATCTCAGCCCACTCCCTCATGACCTTCATTATTATGTCCCAGCTCCAGCAGGCCAGAGAGGGTTTCGTGGCTCTGCAACATGCGCAGCGTTGCTCACCCCAGCTGCAGGCTACTGGTGAAGACAGCATCGATGGTGGTCAATAAACCAATGATGTCTTCCAAAATATTGCTTCCTGGTGTTTTTGGCTCAAGTGCTGAAATCAGAATTATGGCATAAACATTTCTAGAAGTTATACTGAGAATATGTAATACAGCTTTTCATAGAACTGAAAAAAAAACCCTTTAAAAGCATATTTTTCACAAAGAAGTGGATGCCTCTTAGAAAACAATGTTGTTCAGCCTTTCAGTTTAACCTTTCTGGAAACACAGATATAGACCCTGAGGGAACTTGGATCTCTGAGACTCAATATTTGCAGAAAAATCCTAGAATAGCATTCAAACCTGTAGCTCACCGCTGTGAAATCACAGGGAGAATCAGACAAAACGTAGAGAACAAACAACTAGAAAAGGGTTTCTTATCCATGGAACATTTTAGAGTATTCTGAATAGCAATGTTCTCTTCCAAGGGTATGATTTACATTCCTCCCTAAATCTGGTCTCTAGAGCTGACTTAGGCTAATTTCTAGATCCTACTGCATCTACTTACATCTTGTCCCCCATATATTTTGAATGCTAAATGCAAAACATGCACGCTGTTGGTGGCTATATTTTAGGTGGGGGATGCAATTCTTCCCCATAGTGGCAATACAGCGTCCTCTCAGTTATAAATATCTTCACTTCAATGAGAAAAGATGATGAAATTCTTTTTGAAGACCCTCAAAGGGCTTGCAGATTTTTAAAAATATTACCGCCACTTTGTTTGGAAGAAATACAGTTTGCTCATAAAACCATCACTTGTGATTGGATTTATGAGGATGACACACATTTGCATGCTGTGCATGAAAACCCTGCACCAAAGACGTTTCAAACAAGGAAACCGTAACTGGTCAGAATTTTCTCATCTGAGTTAACATGAGTGAATTTCAAGTTCCCCAAACTGTTGAAAAGAAATGAATTCAAAGAATCATCCTTTACATGGACGGAGTCTGTCCACTTCAAAACTTCTCCCACCCTTATTGAAATTTTTCCGTTAGAAAAGGAAATTTCTTTTTATTAGTATCCCAAAACACTTTGTCTTTTAAAGTTTGATCAGGAGAAAAAGCACCTTTCTTTTTCAATTATTTTAGGTGTGGCATGCTAAGCACTTACAATCTATGTGTACCTTGCTCAGAACATTCCATTATCATCGAGCGCTAAGTATATGTTAATACATACCTTTAGCATATCATTAGTATATCTTAGTATATACATACCCTTCATATATCATGAGTACTTAGGGTATGTTAATAAACAAAGAATTGCTTACTAAATTGAATTTATTCAACAGTCGAGTACAAAAATAAGCTGTATTAGTGCTGGATTTTTTTAAGTAAGAAGCTGTCTTCATGTAAGAGTTTACATTCAATATTTCTGTACTATAGAGTAGAAGGAAACAAGTGCAAAGTAAGGGTACATGTGATGTTTTATGTTAAAAAAAGAAAGAGAAAAATAATTAGGACTTGGGGGACCTCATAAAGCTCCCTGAGAAGCTGTCACTTGTGTTTGGTTTAAACAATTGGTAGGATTTTGAAAAATGGAAAATTCGAGAAGTCTGAGGGGAACAGGAGGGCCCGATTCAGTGATTGGGGGGCTTCTCTCAAATTCAGTAGTGATTTTGAGACTCAGATCAAAATTTCCTGAAAGCAAACGCTGGTATTGGAGATGCGGAATGAAGCCCAGGGTTTAATGCACACTTTGGAAAATCACAATAAGGCATCCCTTAAGGCATGTGATGATTGCCTAAATTTTCTTTAGTGAAATAGTCTCCAGAAATGAAGTGCATATTTTAAATATCCAATGTTTACATACAGAGAAAATCTAAATTAAGATTCTACATTTTGGACCTTTCTTTAATGTACTCCTTTAAAAAAAACACAAGAATTCCTGTATGAAATAAAATGCAAATGAGAGCACATTTGGCAGAATCGCTCCAAGCACATGTAACGCAGCATTATTACACCCACAGCAGCTTTGGTCCCAGGGTTTTATCCTGTCGATAGGAAAATCCTTGATGTGCTGTTGAGTACACAGTTGTCTTGACAGCCCTCTTCATGTAATATTCAGGATACCTTTTACAACGTCTCAGTTATAATATTAGCCCGAGACCTAGTGCTTGCTCTTTATTTAAGGAATGATGAACTTGATTTGATGCTTTCTCTGCTGTGAACCAGTTCCAACTCAGAATTTCCCTGGACAGATTTCACTATCTTTAACTGATTGTAAACTTAAGATGTTCCTAGCCAAAACCTTTTTCTTATCAATTCCTATTCTAGAACCACCAGTTTTACCCAGACTTAACTCAAGAGCTATTTTCATCAGCTCTGCACCGTGTACTGGGCCTGACCTTTGAAATGTTGTAGGCACTGAATTCCCATCATCCAGAATAAGAAAGAACTATCTTAAAGGCTCTATTTTGGTCAAAAAAATAAAAATAAAAAAACCTATTATATAGCATGGACTGTCTTAAAGCTCTTTTACTCTTGCCAATCCACACAAGAGTGTTGGGGTGGACTTTACCAGATCAAAACCCATGTTTGAGAAGGAAGGGAGAGGGGACGGGTAGGAGGGAGGCGAAGAGGAAGGGAGAGAAGGAGGTCTGGTGGGAGAGAAGCAACTGAGAAAACCCAAGTTCCCAAAATGTCTGAAAGGATGCTCCCATTCCCTGGTTTTAAGGAGCTGGATAAACAAGCTCTAGGTTTAAGAATAGAACAATACACTTAACTTATAAATCATTTCAGATTCTGGCTTCTAGATGCAGCATTTTTTTTCAGGCACTCTATGGTAATACTCATTTAGATTATGCCTCAGTATACAAGTATTTCTAATACAAAAGATCTACTTCTCAACTCTCCATCAAACCCACCCCCTTAGTCACAGATGCTCATCTCAAATGGTCTTGAGAAGGGCAATCTGGTTCAATCTGCTGAGGGGCAACAGTTTCCAGTAAGGTTTAGTGATCGCTGCAGTTGGAATGCGTCTAAAACCAGGACCATGTTCCTGTCATGGTAAATTAGGCGAGATGTGGAATCGTGGGATGACAGAATGTAAGGGTCCATTATTAACTGATATCCTCTCTGTCTTATTTTCCTCAGTGACATTTAACAAATTGAATGTAAATGGTCAGAAACACAAAATGCTCAGTTAGATGGTTAAAAAGAGGTGGGGGTGGAGGGAGTAGCACATAAACTGGCAGGCAATATAATAATAGGACATTGACTATGGTGAATAATTCAGAAAATGTTATGGATCTGAGAATTTCTTTTAGAAGTTATCCCTTGAGGAGTCCAGTACTTCTTTGCTCAAACTACTGTTTTCAAATTTGTCAGAACTGATTTTATAAACCTCTAAGTTGTAAAAAACAGCTCTTCATGATCATTTTTCTAATTGTACATAGTGATACTATCCAAAAATTAATAAAGGTGTGAACACCTTAAACCTACCCTAAACCATATTGAACACAAGAAAATGGCAGACTTTCCATTTTAACTCTCATATGGTTCAGACAAGAAGTAAAACAGAAAGGCAGTATAGCTTCCTGGCTATACATGTGGGGTCTAGAACCAGATTTCTTGGTTAGAATCGTGACTCTGTCACCCACTAGCAGTGTGACCTTGGACAAGTTACTTAACTTCTTTGTTAAGTTAACATTTCTTTGTGTTCTATTGCATAGGGTGAAAATGAATTTAATAATAATCATACCTACCTTATAGAAGTTTTTGTTATGAGAAATAAATGAGTTAACATGGAAAGTTCTGAGAATACTACATGGTATATAGTAAGTACTCAATAAAAGTCAGCTATTGGTATCATCTTGAAGCTGCTTGACTTTCACTGCTGTTCTAATCTAAACATCTTACAGATAAAACCCAAATGAAGCACATTTTCCACCAATGTTAAAACAAATGAAAACACAGAGACATATTGAAGAGAAATATAAACCAAATTCAAAAAGCCTGAAAATAACTTAGATTTTACTGATGATTTTTACAGTTATATTACTATCCACAGCAAAAATTCTAGCATGTATGCTTTTCAAAATAACAAAATAACACATAAAAATGTGTGTCTATATATATATGTGTGTGTGTGTGTGCATATATATACATGTGTGTGTGTGTATATATATATAAACACTTTTTATTTTATTTTTTTAAAGATTTTATTTATTTATTTTTAGAGAGGGGAGGGAGGGAGAAAGAGAGAGAGAGAGAAACATTGATGTGTGGTTGCTGTTTGCTGGGGGCCATGGCCTGCAACCCAGGCATGTGGCCTGACTGGGAATCGAACCTGCGACACTTTGGTTCACAGCCCGCACTCAATCCACTGAGCTACGCCAGCCAGGTTATATATAAACACTTTTTAGAAAGAGGGAAAAGGAAAGAAAGAGAAGGAGAGAAACAATAAATCAGTTGCCTCTCACATGTGCCCCAACCAGGGACTGACTCTACAACCTAGTCACGTGTCCTGACTGGGAATCGAACCCATCTTTTGTTTTGCAGAATGACACTCAGCTGACAGGGCCACATTGGTCAGGGCCACATACATTTTTTTAAAGATCACTGTGACCCTTGTATGGACAAGGATACAACAGGAGGAAACAAATAAGAGGTACCTATAGTTGTCTGATGAAGAGATGGGGTTGAAATGGATTATACTCATAGAAACAGACATGGGGAAAAACAGAATATCTTCCTGAAATATGTAATATATATAATTTGGTGTTGTTCTCCCACAAATACAAACAATATATTACCAACAGTAACAAGTGTTGGCTAGGATATTAATCTCACTGCTGGTGAGATTAATTGATGAAGAATCATGTAGGAGTCAAAAAACTACTTCTTTTATCTTCATGTCCATCACTTTTAGCCTTTTTCTCTTTCAATTGTGGACCAAATCTCTATAACAGTTCTGAATGTAATCAAGATATTCTTTCTATTCCAAATTATAAAGAAAATAGATGAAGAGAAAGGAAATTACATTCTACAATAGAGGTCACATCTGCTTGAGAAATATAAAAATATTTCAGTTAAGTGTACCAGGTTATCAAGGTGGTAATTGAATTCTTGCTCTAAAATATTGGGAATATTGAAAATTTTTAAATGTAGGTGTTTGGCTGAAAGAATAAGCTGGAATCAGTCCTAAATACTTTTTGGCAGAAAGAGTAGGAACTTGCTCCTTCAAATCTTATAATGATTCCAAGTGTTCTCTCCTCCATTGACTTTTCATTTAAAACGTTCACCTTCCAAGTGCAAAAACAAAATCCATACAGATATAATTAGTTAAATGTAATGCAGCAAATGCTGTATACATTTTCTGAAATTTTATCGACAAAAGTTTTCATGACAAGTTGTCTCAACCTTTTTTGTGCTGTGAAAACACCTATACTTTCTACACGTAGTTAAATGAATATAAGCAGAGCTAATCATCCTCCTTAGGCCTAAATAAATTTCTTGAGGGATTTATTTTTTCAAGTAAGGATGCATTCTTTTTCCTTTCTTTTTTGTTCAGATACACCTGTTATGTTTTTTACCACCATTCATCAAGCCCAGTTCTATATCCAAATAATTCTCTTCTAAACATTTTGAACATATGCTACACATTTGGTCCACTAATAAAAGAATTCTGTGGGACCCATGGATGCAAAGATCACAAGCCTGTGGCTTCAAACACAGGAAATAGAACAGAGCTGATTTGACGGGACTCTCCAACTCAGCTACCTGGGGGGTGTGGCTCCCAGTGGAAAGAGCACAGTCTTTGTATTTAGGGGTTCAAACCTAACACCCAATTTCATGACCTTGTCTGATATGTCACTTTTCTTTTTTTTAATTTAATCTTTATTGTATTTTTCCCCATTACCAATTAGTCCCCTTCTACCCTCCATGCCAAACACCACCCTGTTGTCCATGCCCATGAGTCAGACGTTATTTTTCTTTGTCAATAAAATAGGAAAAAATAATATTTTGTCAAAAATGTTGGCTTATTTGACTCCTTTTGGGGGAGCTAGAAAGTTCATCCCAATAGGCAGAAGGCTACAACCTGCCCAGCCTCCCCTTCTCAGTCCCTCAGGTGAGCACTTCACCTTGTTACAAGTCGCCTGCTATGTGTTAGCCTCCCAAGAGGATTCTATGTCCTCAGAATCTTCTTCTGAGCATTTGGGTTATTTGCTACTGTATTTGATCCTCAATAAAAAATGGCTTCTTGAATATTTATATATTTCTCTTTTTCAGTGTTGTTTGTTGTCTTACCGAAATAAATACCCAGTTGTTTAAAAAAAATGTAGAAACTACATATCTTTGTTGGTTTCTTTTGTGTTCACTGCCTTCACCTCCTTTCCACGTGAAGGCACCTTTTTTGTACATGACACTTTATGCCATGAGCATTTTTCCATTATGATTTGCTTTGGTGACAACTATACCAGGGCCATAATTCCATAGAAATAGAAAACAGCAGTTATACTTAAAAATCTGTATGGATGAAGAGGGAGCTTTCTGATAAGCTCCAGTTTTAAAGAGACATATTCAATCAAGAAGGTAGAGCCAAAGAGATGGCTGGCAAAACCTAACTAAAGGGCTTATAAAGCTTTCATGGGCTCAAGAAGGTCAAAGAGGAATAAGTTCACTACTTAGAACCCATGGAAACTGGAGTTCTTCGATTTTAGATATGCTGTCCTTGTGAAGAGAAAGGTCTCAGCTCTGAAAATGGTCCCTCCTGATGCTCAGGTTCTGTGGTTTATATCCTCCCTTTGGTACCGACACAGTGCCTGCCAACTAATAGACACTCATTAGAATGTATCATAGAAAGAATGAATGAATGAATGACTAGGATTAACAGTTTCAGGAGTACATCGATGTAAAAATGCAAATTTAAGAAAATGTTCAATCAGTAACATTAAGAAGACCTCAAATACATTTAGAGTTGAAAAAAATCAGAGTCCTTAGAATGAAAATCTCAAAGAAATGCCACAGTCAAAGAGGAAAGGAAGAATTCTAATAGAGAGGATAGATACGATTTAATGTCAGAAGTATCTTTCAAAGAAGTCATCTATCCACACACATAATTTTAAGCAAAGTAGGCACAGATAAATTTTAAATAATCCCATCTACCTCCAACTGCTTCAGAAATATCTCAGTTCACATATCTGACTTCTATGCCTTATGGTTATAATTATTTCAGTTTTGAGTTTATACTCTTTTACCCATGAAAGAGAAGAAACTGTATCTATAATTGAATTGTATCATTGGTATTTAACCTCAGTAAGTCTTTGATTTACTAAATAGATAAACAAGGAAATTGACTGCTAAGCCTTTTTTTAAAAAAAATAAATCTCATTTTCTTATTTACTCCAAGTGTATTATCAAAGATTTATTCCCATAGGGGTAAAAAGGAAAAAGTTCCCAGGGAACTGAGTGGAAATTTCTTATGAGATAGAAGTTAAAGGATAGCTTCTCCCCTTGACAAAAATCCTGTCCTGCACCATTAGGAACTTGTAGAACAAGCAGTTCACTCTTCAGGTCAAGCAATGCTTCCTTAATGCTGTTTTGCATTTCTTTTGGAAACAGGCCACTTCATTTTAACATTTGACACACTCCTTCCCTTCCGCCTAGCCCTGTAACTCACAAGACATTCTCCCATGCCTCAAAATGAAGACCAATGGAGACCAAATGGAGACCAAAAGGAGACCAATTCAATTGGTCTCCTTTTCCATTATGCGGATAATAAAACATTAGGGGTTAGTCAACAATCTCTTACCTCTCTGCCTTTCACATTGCCACCCAATATGCTGTACTGCAACCTGAACACTCTGTAACTTCAAGATTAATATAAAACAAAATAGTTTCTACTTTAGAAATCTATAAATTAACATGTTCACCAATTTGGTTTATTGGCAATGAAACAAACTAATTCAAATAGAAAATCAACAGTTTTAGCAGGTTGAGAGGCATTTAGCATTGTAGCAAAATGTCCTGAAATGTTTTTATTCAACAGTATTTCAGGAGGACTCCTTGTGGGTCAGCTCTGGCAACTGGTGTGGTAAGAAGGAAGAGTAAAATAGAAGACATGACCTCTGCCTCATGAAATATAAAATCCAATTGAAGAAACAAAACCATTAGAAATTTTTTAAATTGCACAAAATAACAGAATTATGCTCTTAGAAGTAGCAGACTAATTAAACAAATGAGAAAAAAACTCTAGAGAAATAAAAGATCACTTGGGCTGGACTGAATTTGGAAGGCTTCACACAGAAGAAGGGACTAGCATCGTGATCTGAATGATGGATAAGACTGAGAAAGACATAGAGACAAGGGTACTTTCCAGCAAGATTGGTTTAAGCAAAAGCATAGAATTGGAAAAGTTCAAAGCAGCTTAGGGCAGGGTTTAGCTGGAGTACAGTGCCAATGAAGAGAGTAGTTAGAGCTGTCTGAAAGGTTACAGCTCAATGGTCAAGGTCTTACATTGTCAGAATAAGCCATTTGGACTTCATCTGGTAGGCTGTGGGGAGTCGCTGAGGTCTCTGAGTGGAGGAATGACAAGATTGAAAGAGTATTTTATGACCAATTTGTCAGCAATATGAATGATGAATTGGCAAGAAGAGAGACTGGATGTAGGCTGAATAATTAAAATTAGAAAGCTTCTATAATAAGAGAAATAGGAAAAGATGATAAAGCTCAGAAAAGACGGTGCTACTGGGAATGGGAAAATGGGGAAGGAAATGGAACAAAGACATTTTGAAGAAAGAGTTGACAGATGTCAGGCAGAAAACAGCATCCATGAGGTCAAACTTTAAAGCCTAGATGACTAAGATGGTGTCATCTTACATTTGTGTCACATTATCCATTTAAAGGATGACACAAAATGTTCTTTCAGCAACATGGTCGATACTCAATGGGTCCTTGCTTATTAGCACACATTCCCCTGCTCCAAGATGGCCCCATCACAGCTAGCGAGCATGACTTTTTATAGTTCCTCATACTTACAGTGCAGCATCCAACCATCTTTTGACCAAGTTTGAATTGAATTGCACTGGGCAGTGAAGACTATATGGGGCTATTCTGGGCCATCTGATCCCAGAAATTTGGAAATGAAATCTGAGAAGATTGACAGCTGCAGATACTAGAATATCGTGTGATATAGATTTAGGGTTGAGATAAAAATGATGGTTGAAACTCTCTCCTGGTGACCATGTGTGACATAAGACAGACTCTTGGCAGGAAGAAGACAGCCTGGTAGAAGTGGTCCAAGAGATCACCAGATGTCCAGTAAAGTCCTTTTAAAAATGAGCTGAAAGAGTAGAAGTAGGGAGGCCATGGTTATCCGGAGATATTTCCCTTATCCTTTGTTAAAGATGCAAAGGTGTGTTTATTTTGAAATAAAAAAGACACACAAGACAAATTTTTTGAAAGAGAATTGTTACTTTTAATGAGAACAAAAAGCAAACATGGATTAAATTTCAGCCATTAGAAGTTAAAGTTTTAGAAGTGTACTTTTTATCTTTCTATAATTTTTACCTATAATCTTTCTAGGTCTCTTTCCATAAAGATCTTAAGCCTGGAATTGATGGATCTGTTTTCTCATGTAAGCTGAAGTCCCTTCTCCATGAAATATTCCCAGGGAATGAGTGAAGAGCTGAAGTCTACAGTCTTCTTTAATTTTGTTGTCAATTCTTTTTTTGGCATGCTTTATTTTTATTTTTATTCCTTTATTTTTTTCACCATCATTTATCTCCCAGTACCCTCTTCCCCCTCCACTCACCCCATCCCACCTCAATCACTGCACTGTTTTCTGTGTCCATTAGACATGAAAATTTTTTCAAGACTACCCCCAGATGGGCATATTCTTAAATTGAAGACTAATGTCTTAATTGTACATTTTTATGTAACACATTAAAGTATTACCATGTGATAGTTGGGAACAGGTTTGCCATGTCCATCACCAGGAATGTCAACCCATCAATGACAGGCAGAGAGTGCCTGCTATAGGGAGCGGCAAGGAGAAAGAATCAGTGCTGAACATCAGGAAGCAGTCCTGCTCGATTCGCCATCTCCGGAACCTAGCGCAGTGCTAAAAGTGCATTTGTACTTTTATGACCCTCAAAATGCATGCAAAACAACTCTCTAAAACTATATTCATACTTGACCTGATATACTGGATCTATCCTTAAAAGTAGTTTGTTTTCAGCAGGCCTCTAAGTACATGGCAAGCAACTAAATCAGATGTAATCCTGGTCTGTTACATGTACTTTGGTGGGAATATTTTCTCCTTTAAATACAAATATATTGAACTTTAGCTCAGAGACAGAGCTGAAATGCTGTAGGTAATATCAATGAGGTTCCCTTATTATAGAGGTAAAGAAGCTATTTACACCATAAAATAATCAAAGAGTTAATCTTGTTTCATTCTTACAGGAGTAAAACCCACTGGCAAGTTTTAGCTGTGTTAATTTTCAAACTTTCAAGTCTGTACTCAAACCACAAAGCCAGCAAACTAAAGGTAACCAAAGGAGCTGTTTGGTAAAGACAGAAATGAACTATGCCTTTTGAAGTGTTTCCAGGAAAATGTGTTTGGAATATTTAAGTCCCAAGTGAGTTACAAAGGTTATTCATTCACAAGTGAGATAAATTCATAGCTGTCAAATTGTCTGGATTCTCTGTGTGATCACCAGCGCTTCAAATCATTTATTTTTTTTCTAGCAGAAGTTCAATATTTTCACAGCTTCAAATTTGCTCGTACTTTATAATTTGGAAATAAAGAATTGCTTCTTCCTCACCTGCTCACTGAAGCAATACAAGCCCTTGAGTATATTAAAGCAGTTTTTCTCTCCCATTGTAGTTGTATTTTGTTTTGTTGCTGTTGTTGTTTTTAATAAAACCAAATGTTTCTACCAGTAAACTAACTGGGTATAATTATCAATGTGTCTGATTTCATCAAACAGATGGGGGAGGGGAATGGATTATTGCAAATATAAATTTTACAGTGTTTTACATTCAATTACATTTTCTTGAAAATTGTGAATGAAATTGTTCAAAAGTGTCCCCCCCCCACCCTGCAAATAAATGTTGTCATTTTTTCGTTTGTTTTTTAAGAGTTATCAAAGGTGGTTCAGAAGCAAAGAAGGGAAGAACTTTATTTTAATTGCTTACTAAAACTTAAGTTAGGAGCTAGGAGGAGAGTAAGAATCCTTAACAAAGACGACAAAGGTAGATAGATGAAAAGCAATGCTTGACAGGATATTTCACAGAGACAGAAAATGAGCTGTGGCCACTGGCCTGGGTAACTTTAGGTTCATTTCAGGTCAAAAAGTAATGGAGAAGGGATGGCTCTGGAGAGCAGCATCCAAGCCTGATCTACCTGATCTGAGAGGGACGTGAAGGCTCCAGGGGGCTGTGACCCCTGTGAAAAAGCCGTGAGCTTCTGTATACATCTGAATGGGAACGCAACTGCTCTGTAAGCCCAGACATTTCCCACTGCAGTGAGGAGAAGAGAAAACCATTGTTACTCTTACGGATGGCCTGCCAATGCAAGGCAAAGTTAGAGGCGATCCTTGCCTTCTGGAGACACGCCTTCCCTTTAAGGGAGTCAGAGCATATATTAAGAAGGCTACGTTAGGACAGGAAGTCCGTGGGTACTTGCTGGAATACTGATAACTGCTGAAGGAATTTGAAGGAAGGAGAACACTGAGACTGGGGAGAGGAGAGGAGGAAATTTTAGACAAAGGGGAAGACTCCACGAAGTTGTGCAGGCTGGGTTTGGGACTCGATGACCAGACCAGTTATCTTTCAGCAGAGGAGCCAGGTAGGGGAACAGTGGAGAGTTGGGGAGCAGGTAAGAGCTAAATCGAAACAGGAGTTAGAGAGCCTGGAGGGTCATTCAGAGCCCGCAAAAGGCTTTTTTGGAGGGTTATCATGGGTGAAGTTGTATTTTCAAAATTATTTTTCTGGTTCTGGTCTATAGGATAAAGAAGGAAGAAAGAGATTGTAGCAAGGGAAACACATTACGTTAGAGTAGACATGGAATGATAATGGCTTAGATTTCGGGTGTACTACGAAATGATAAGGACATACATAGCAAGAGTTTCTCAAGTATTTACTAAGTGCCAGCCAGACACACCACTAAAGGCTGTGAAGTACGTAAATGTGAAGCAAAGGACTCAAGACTTACAAAAAGTAACAGGTAAGGTTCAGTCCAGGACCGTTTCATGAACAACACATTCCACACACAAAAGGAACATCTCTGAAGACTGATAGAACATTTACACAATTGTATCTGCATCCAATTAGAGAGACTGCATTAGAGAGTCGGGTCATATTCTATTTTCTATCGGTACTGTATTCATAAAAAGCTTTTTTCCATAAAATAATTTATACAAGTTTTTTTTTAATCAAGTATTATCTTTTGACATATTTCTTAGCCCTGGCAGCGTCAGGTCAGGTGCTTACACTTCATTAATATGTACATTCTCCAGTTGTTTATAAATCAAATAATATCTTAGTGATTTAAGGAAGATGGCCTTTTAAGAAATCTTATTGTGAATCTATAAACTGTAAGAGCTCTGTCAAGTGGAAAGCTTTCCATGATGTGATTTAACTTATTTTCAGAAATTAAAGTATTACAACAAAGAAAGAACATTGGCATCATCTCATAAGGTCTTTGCTTGTAAAGCAGAATAAATTTTATTCCAAAGGAAAAAACTATTGTGGGCAACTTGATTCTGGTGGATCAAACAAAAGCGGGGTGGTTGGGGCAGAGGGGGTGACTAGAGATTGTATCCCAAGGGCTGCATTCAACTTATAGTTCAAGAATATCACAAGATATTTAAAGAAAAACATAATTAACTAAAAAAATTAAGGAAATGGAATGATATCATTGGGCTCAACTTTAAAATATAGTAATAAAAATAATAAAACTATGCGATTAGACTATAAAACACTCAAACTGGACATAATATAAGAAGCAGCAGACATGAAGCATAAAAACTAACAGTAAATGACTTCTTAGTAAAGATGTAAGTACTATGATAAGCATAGAATAGATCATTGTGCAGATAATATCGAGAAAAATATTGTGAGAAAAAATGATCAATCTTTGCAATAAAAATGTAAATAATCATTTCCTTTAGCATTAATGCATTTCTCCTCATTCTAATGTATAAAATGTCTGAAATTTACTCGGATAAACATGTTGTGGGGTAGGCAACAGGTTAAGCACATGGGCTTAGCAGTCAGGCTTCTTGGGTTAGATTTCAACCCAGCCACGCACTGGCCATGTGAGTTCTTCAGCCTTCTTAAACCCCAGTGCTCTCTCTTCAAAAAAATGCATATAATGGGTACCTATCCCACAGGTTTGTTGCAGGTATTTAAAAAGATAATGCATTTAAGCACTTAACACAGAATTGGGTCCACAATAAGAATTTAATAAATATAAGTTGCCTTTATTATTTTTTATAGAAAAAATTAACAATCTTTCTAGTTTCCTATAATTTTATCTTTCAAGAGCAAATCAGCTCCTTTTTATTGAAGCTTTACTTGACTTAACATAACTTATCTCCTGCCAGAAAAGAATTTGAGTTACTTACAATTAAAGATACATATCCATTATGTTATGGAAGTACAAACAGAAAACGTTAACCTACAGTGAAGGAAATGGAAGTGAATATGATGTTTTCCTATGGCAAGGAAAGACACTGAAATTATTAAACTGCGTGAGTCTTATTTTTTTTAAGATCTCGATTCTTCAGGAAGAAAAATAAAAATGATACCATATTTGGATAACACTTTTTAAATTGTTCTTCCTACAAAGTTTTACTTGATTCTCACAAAAATCTTTTGAGTCTGTTGACCAGCTAAGACAATACAATTTTATATACAAGGAAATTAAGGCCTAGAAAGGTCACAGAGCTCAGAAGACACAGAGCCAAGAGTTGAATTTAGGTGGTGACACGTACACCTGAAAATGGTGGTGGGGCAGGAGCATGGAAAGGCAGGGGGCATACCTCCTGTTATCTGATAAATTATCTAATAAAAGGAAGCATGCCTTGGGCCAGTGCATATAAGCTTTTACCTTCCATTAAAACTAAGAGAAATTAGTAGTATGGATATTTATACAAGAGGCTTTAAACCACCAAGTCAACTGTGATTTTAGTAGAAGTCTTAAACAAAATGCAGACATGTTCTTTATATGTCTGTTTATTATATAGCCTGAGGGAGTAATTTTAAATTGGTTCTGTGAAGGAATTATCTTTAAACAGCAGATGGTTAGAGTAATATTTTCTAGGCAAATGGTATTCTTTTCAGAAAGATTTATTGAGAGCCTACTATGTGCCGGTATCATTTTAAGATATTACTACACAGAGATGAATGTTTACAATCTCTGTCCTCAAAGGCAGAAGAGTCCCTCGGAGACACTCAGGGATAGTGAAACACCCACTTGGGGACGGATGGACGTGTGTGCCCAGGCTATAGCAGGAGTGAATGACAGCCCCGCTAAATATGCAAGGCCGCCTGCGGGAGGCAGAAGCTGAGAACTTCAAAAAACATTTGCCAAGTGGCCAAGAGCAGAGGCAGTGTCACAGACAGAAGTAAGGGCAAGTGCAAGGGAACAGAGACATGGCAGGGAGACATTTGCAGAGACGCATCAGTTCAATGTCCTGGAGCTTTAATAAGATGCAAAGGAGGATGGTAGGAAAAGATGTTGAGGCAATGCCCATAAGTTAAATGGGGCTATATGTGCCCTGCAAGAGTTTGTCTTCTGAGCAACAGAAATGTCTACTGAGAAAGGAACGAGCATGATCGGCTGAGGCCAGAAATGAGGACCCCGAGTATTACGTAAATGCACTGGATAATTGGTGTGCCCACAGACCAACTTGTTAAATTACTGATTCTACATATTTGCCAAAATCATTTTTCCTTATAAAATTTGGAGAGGGTTAGAGTTGCTAATTGGCTTGTTTTTATTTTGACTTCAGCAGCGTTTTAAAGAATGTGCAGCTTGCTTCTGGTACAGGGTTGTGAACAAATTAGGAGGTGAGATGGATCTAATAGGTCTTGGCCAAGAAAAGAGAGAAGGCAGTAGACAGCACAACCCAGACTGCGATGCTGGAGAGAAAATTTCCTAAAGCAGCAGGGAGGGTGGAGTTGAGGGACAGAGAGGGGGACCACACCGAGAGACCAGGGGGCAGGAAGAGGAGATTATGGGGAGCTGGCATGAGGGAGAAGAAACTGGGAAAACAGAGGGCTGGAGGATAAGGCCGGAACTAGTGAAGGAAAGAAAGAGTTGGGGCCAGAGGCAGGGCAGGTGAAAGTCTGAGCACCACACAGCTTCCCTGGAACTTGGGATCTATACCAGACAACTGGCACAAACAACCTTGTGGCAAATGGAATATTTGGCAAATCAGACCTTCATGCATTTCATTGCCAGCAAATGGACTTGTGGCCAGTTGATTTTTCTCCCCAAATGGCCAGTTTCCCATGTAGAATACTCAAGAGATTTCTACAGCTAGAGCTGGAAGGGGAATGAAAAGGAAAAAAATGGGTTCTTACAAATGAGAAACCTGAATAAATTCATAGGTAAGGAAAAGAGTTAACAATTAAGCCTACTAAAAAAGAAGGGATATTTTTGTAGGAAAGCATTCCAGCTTTTACTGCTGTGTAAAAACCATGCCCCAAATCTAGTGGCTTACCAAAGATAACATTGATATTGTTCACAAAGCTGCACTTTAGGTTTGGTGGAGTCAGCTCATCCATGGCCCGTGTAAGGTGAGCCAGACTCAATGGCTAGGGGCTGGAACCGATGGCAGGCTCCCCCACAAACTCCATGTTCGGCAGTCACTGCTGGATTTTTCAGGGGAGTCTCAGTTCTTCTCCACATGGTCCTCTCCATATGTATGGGCTAGTCTGGGCACCCTCGCAGCATGTAAACCAAAGGGCAAATATCTCAAGAGAAAGAACCAGGTGAAAGGTGTCTTGTTTTTTCTAACCTAGTCTCAGAAATCATGCAGGGTCACTTCTCCTGTATTCACAGAACCACACAGATTCAAGAGGGAGTATAGACTCCATCTTTTAATATAAAAGTGTCAATATTATATTGTGGGAAGAGTACAATAATTTGGGATAAACACGTATGACCACATTTGGAAAACACAATCTGCCACCCAAGATCACTGAGATGGCAGGGGAAGGAATTAGCTCCAGAACACGGCAATGAACTTGCCTTGGATAGGCGAGAGGATAAGTTTTCCTGTTGCCAAGGGACCAGACCAAGAATTCAGGTCATTGTGAGCTGATTTAAGAACAAGGAGAACCAAGAAAGCTATGCAAGCAGGTTTGTCTGAGGCCCTTATTTCCATCTAAGCTTCAGATGGTATTTTAGTCCTATAGATTACTCCCTTTCCTTAGAGTTAAGTGTGGGGAGTTATAATTTGTTGTATTTTGAGTCACTTAAAAATACTTTACCTTGAAGTTTTCCTTTTTTATACTGTGATTATTAGCAGGCGTAAAGCATAGGTATTTGAGAGATCTAGTTTTCACCACATATGCACTCTTCTTAGGAAAGAAATAAGAAAAATAAGACATGGAGTATAGAAGCCCAAATAACGCAACAAAGTGTCCTGTCGATCCCAGTCTGCTCTTGTCTGTCTCAGGATCAGTTTTCACTGTCTGAGGTGCAAAGAGCCTGCCACATCTTTCCAGTGGTTAAGAAAAACCATCCTTCAATAATTGCATGCTTACTGATACCTAACCCTTACCACACAAATAATGTGAGAGTTTATACATTGTCCACAAGAACTAACACTGATCTATTTTTTCCTTTAATGTCTACTGTTTCTTACCTTAGAAATTATAAAGAATGTATTCTAGGCTTAATGATTCCTGAAACACTTTGTCCACTTCAGAGTTATTAGAGTTAATGCTTGTTATTTCTTTATGTCAGGTCCCAATGATATTAAATGCTGGCAGGAAATGTAAAGTAAGGAGAAATATTATTTTTCACATCCAATAACCTTAGGGAGAAGTAAGGGCAACCTTTTCTTAACCTGCTGTGGATGGTCAACACAAGTAGGTGTGTTAATGGGCTAATCGTTGAACTTTTAGGGAAGGTTTAAAAGCACAGAGGTTGAGAGGATTGAACTTCCAGAGCCATATAGATCTGCTGGCAGCATTTCTAAGAACAGTGTGAGTGTTAAAAGGGGAGTTTTGGATGGTGACAAGCAGAGCACTTAGAAGGAGCTCCGAGGTTTGATGCAATATTTGGCTACTAGAATACCTAGGGAAGTTCTACACGTGATTCTTTTCCAGCCCAAGACAGAAGTTTATTATACCTCAGAAAGATTAGCTGAACCTTTATATGGCCTACAAATGTTCTGTAGATCTGTCAGCTCCTTTCTTCCTCCTATCACATCAGAGAAATGTCTTCTATTATCAAAGACCAAGCCCTCCGATGTGAACTCAGATCCCTGTCGTTCTCATCTTATCAGGCTTTATTCTTCCATTATCCACCCTTTCCTATATCTTCAACTTCTCCACCTAGACCAAGTATTTCTCACTAGCACACCAATGTATTCCAGTGTTCCTACATTTTTTTAAAAAATGTTATTTACTCCCTTTCAATTTCCACTCCTTTGTTCTGCTCCACATCATAATCAAACCACTTTAAAATTTTGATTCCAGCCCTGGCTGGCATGGCTTAGAGGATTGAGTACTGGACTACAAACCAAAGGGTCACTGGTTTGATTCCCAGTCAGGGCACATGCTTGGGTTGTGGGCCAGGTTCCTATTAGGGGACACATGAAAGGCAACCACACATTAGTGTTTCTCTCCCTCTCTTTCTCCCTCCCTTCCCTTTCTCTAAAAATAAATAAATACAATCTTTTAAAACAAGAAAGAAAATACTTTTAAAAAATTGACTCCAAACGCTGCATTAAAATTCATACCTTGTATTTGTTCTTCAGCCACCCTAGTGGTATCTCCATCCCTACCATGATGCTGGAATTAATTTTGCCGAGGAGAACAACCACCGCCATGTTACACATCTTACAGGGTTACTCTTGCGATTTTAGTTATCAGTGCTTTCTGTATGAGACACTGGTTTGTTTGGCCTTATTTTTTACAAGATCTATTTTCTCATAGAACTTCAAGAAATTTGTCCTGGAAGTGAAGGAGTGATTTAAGTTTTAAAAAGTTGCTTGCATGATGTTTCCAAAAACTAAATTTAGTTTTCAGTTCAAAAGCTGTCTGAATGTTTCTTCATTCTGTGCAGCATAAAAGTTGTATATTACTCCTCACCTCCTGAAACCTTCCACTGGGTAGAATTAAACATCATTCACCTGAACCAAAGTAAAAGTGAGTCCTGCAGGTCAAATCCAGCCCATGCCTTCCTACAGGAGTGGCCAAGAAGCTTCCAATCAAAGATTTTAACAAGGAAGGAAGGAAGGAAGGAAGGAATGGAGGGTGGGAGGGAGGGAGGGAGGGAGGGAGGGAGGGAGGGAGGAAGGGAGGAAGGAAAGGAGAGAAGGGAGAAGGGAAAGAGGGAGGGGGGAGAGAGGGCAGTAGAGAGGGAGGGAAGAAAAAGGGGGAAAGAAAAATAAGATTTATTTAATTAGCCAGTACACAGAAACAAATATCTAATAGCTTGTCAATTAGGAATTTGAAAACAAAATCTAAACAGGAAAAGTTAAGTTCAGGTATCATCATAAGGCACCTGATGTAAAAAGAAAAAGAAAGATCTCAGCAATTTACTGAACTCAAAAAATAAGGATGGCATGTTCTGTTTCCAAAACACCATTGTACTATGAACTATGCAACTCAAGTTCATTGCATGGTGTAGAAGTAATCAAAACTGAATTTTCTTCATTAATCATAAAGAGTTTGTGTGATTTTTAAAGAAGAGCTTGGAGTAACAGGAACACTGACACTTGTTTTTACTTTAATGCATTCAGATGACTGAGTTATAGAAACTTGTTGAGGATATTTATTGAGCTGCTACCTCCGCTGAAGGACTTTTTGGAATTAATAGGCTCTGAGAGACCCAACTTGTCAGACCCCCAGTGGCTCAGAAGGCTGTACATCCTCGTGAATATGACAAGACGTCTGAGCACCCTGAACCCGAGACGGCAGGGGAACAAAAGAGCATTGCTGATTTGTTCGAAGCGCGAGTATGCTGATTGCATGTGGACATGTGGGCTGAGCAGATGGCAGCTGGGGATGGTACTCACTTCCCATGCCTGAACATTCAGAGCTCAAAATATTCAAAAATTTTGAAGAATTACAGAATTAATTGATGGAAATAGCACCATAATTTTAGAAGAGATTCATAGAGTTTACAGAAGACAAATTTATCCTAATGTCCATAGATGTCTTGTGAGGCAATATCCAGATGAGTCTGAACTAGCAAATGTCTTCACTATCAGCACGGCTCAGTTTCACCAAAAAAAAAAAGGACTGTGTGGATTGTGTCCACCTGAAGATAAACTATCTCTGAAAATTCAACTTCAATGCTACTTCATTGGTCAAATTCTGTATCTTCCTCTGAAAGTATATTTCTTGCTGTATAGGAAATGGTGCTGATGTTCTGGCCAGATCTTTTTGACCAGCACTGTTGTACCCACACTCTAGGTGGTGGTGTTGGCTACTAAGGCCATGAAACTAAAACCTTTTCCAGGTTATTGAACCCAATAAAGAAAGAGTTGCCTAATCTGGGAGATTATGCCACATGCCAACCCTGGGAACAGGTCACAGCTAATGGTTACCCAGGGGCAAGGATAGATTTCCTTCCAGAAGCAACTTGAAGTTGCAATTCATGCTTTAGAGCTCCACATAGAATACTAGACTCCATCTGGAATTTTGTCCTAGTTTAAGTGATTTCTATTGTCTACCCTGTCTCTCTCCTTTTCTCCTGAGAAAATAAATAGCATCCACCTAAACCCTGTCTCAGACTCTGTGTTTAGGCAACATGACCTAAAAGAGTTGGTACTAGGAGTGTTGCTGGGGGGCAGATTCTATAGTTAATACACTAGAGTTGAATCACTTGCCAGCCAACTGCCTGAGGGCCCCATTATTGGTGTCAGATGAAGTGTCTGTAGTCCCCAGCATGTTGTAACAGAATTATGCTTGGGATTAACTGGACAGGATATAGGCAAAAGGAGAAACTGGCTCATACAACATTGCTGGAGTGTGAGAAGGAACAAGGAAAGTAATCATTATAAAGTCTATGAAAACAGGGGGCTGTTGCCATAGATGCTTTGAAGAAAGAAAAAGGCAGGATTGGAGCAATCCATCACCAATTCAAAGCAAAGTATGAAAGGTTCTTTAGCAACATTTAAATCTACTGTGTAAAACATTGAGTGAGTGAGGGTTCATTTTAAACAGGTACAATCACTTTGGAAAACAATATGGAAATCCCTCAAAAAATTAAGAATAGAGTTACTATATGACCCAGAAATCCCTCTTCTGGGTATCTACCCAAAAAATTTTGAAAACTTTTTTTGCAAAGATATATGCACCCCCATGTTCATTGCACCATTATTCACAGTGGCCAAGACATTGAAACAACTGAACTGCCCTTCAGTAGATGATTGTATGAAGAAGATGTGGTACATACACACAACAGATTACTACTCAGTCATAAGAAAAGATGAAATACTGTCATTTGTGACAACATGGATAGATTCTGAGAATTCCATGCTAAGCAAAATAGGTCAGATGGAAAAAGTCAAGAACTGTATGATTTCACTCATATGTGAGATATAAAACTGAAGCAACAAATGAACAGACAAGACAAACACACAAATAAAAACTCATAGACACAGACAATGGTATGGTGGTTACTAGATGGTAGAGGGATGAGGGGAGGTAGTGAAGTGTAATGGGGGTCAAATATATGGTGACAGATGAAGATTTGACTTTGCATGGTAAACACACAATGCAATATACAGATGATGTATTATAGAAATATACACTTGAAACCTATATAATTCTATTAACTAATGCCACATCCCAAAAGTTAACCAAAACTGAAAATAAATAAATAAATAAATGACAATGAAATAATTTTTTAAAGTACTGACTGAATTTACCTGGACCATCCAAACCATTCCAGAATATCACACTGGTCCACTATATCAATGACATCCTATTATTTATACCTATGAGCAAGAAGTGGCACCTACTCTGGTTACCTTGGAAAAATGGCCTCCAGATAGCAGAGGATAAACACTGTAAGATTCAAAAACCTGACTCATTTGTCAAGCTTTCAGGGATTCAGTGATCTAAGGCATGTCAACATTTTGGCTGTTCTAGATTGCATGCCTGGAGGAGAATGAGACCATCATCCTTAAGGGGTCTGAGGACTTAGTTTGCCTGTCCTTGTTGAGGTTGCTTCAACTGCTGCTTGATTATGATCAGACATGGAAGCTCTAAGAGACATCCCAGAGAATCTCTTCTTTCAGGCCCTATTTCTCTATGCCCTATTGTGTAGCAGCAAACTTAGGTAAATCTTCATGACAGTATGGTTCAATTTCTTCCAGCAGTATAGTAACAGTTGGCCCTTAGGCATGAAGAGTACAAAGAACCAAAATGGTAGTAAAAGTTTCAAGTTCATTGTGAAAGAAAGGTTTCCTCAGAACTTCTAATCCAACAGAACCAGTTTATGAAGATAAGAAGTTCACACATTATGAATGGATCACTGGGAGCTATTGGAAGAAAGGCTAACCTTGCTTTTACGTGTGACATTCAGACACTTATATTCTATTGAACTCAGAACCAAGTCAGGGGTTCAATGCAGTAACTCCTGGAGTATACAGGACCCCAACTCTAGCAGTTATTCCCAAGCTGTTGCATTAGCCAACCACTTTCTAGGCCATTTCTCCATTCTACTAGGTTGACAAAGTTTACATAAGATCTGTCAATCTTGTGCCTATGTCTTTATTGCTATAAAATGGGCACCTTATTCTGAAATAATGTTGTACAGAATATTATTCATATATATCAAGCATTCTTTAAGTCTTCAGATAGTGGTCTGGGAGATTCCCTATATGCAAGGAGACAAACCCAGGTCTACAACAGTGTCCATTCTGATATGAAGGAATCACTGCCACCCTCTGGTTGAAAGGAGTCCATGATACAGCAAAATGAAAAGGGAACCAACCATAAGGGAAAATATATTTGCCAATGATACCCCAGACAAGAGTTTGATCTCCAGACTATATAAGGAGCTCATATGACTCCACTCCAGGAAGACAAACAATCCAATTAAAAATGGGCAAAGGATCTGAACAGACACTTCTCCAAGGAGGACAGACAGAGGACCCGGAGACATATGAAAGGATGCTCAGCATCACTGGCCATCAGAAAGATGTAAATTAAAACTATAATGAGATCCCACTTCACACCAGTCAGAATGGCCATCATAACCAAATCAACAAAGAAGTGTTGGCAAGGTTGTGGAGAAAAGGGAAGCCTAATACAGTTTGGTGAGAATGCAGACTGGTGCAGCCACTGTGGAAAACAGTATGGCATTTCCTCAAAAAATTAAAAATGGAACTGCCTTTTGATCCAGCAATTCCACTGTTGGAATTATACCCCAAGAATCCTGAAATGCCAATTCAAAAAAACCTATGCATCCCAATGTTCAGAGCAGCACAATTTACCATAGCCAAGTGCTAGAAGCTACCTAAGTGTCCATCAGTAAATGAGTGGATCAAAAAATTGTGGTACATTTACACAATGGAATATTACACAGCAGAAAGAAAGAAGGAGCTCCTACCCTTCGCAACAGCATGGATGGAACTGGAGAGCATTATACTAGGTGAAATGAGCCAGGCAATGAAAGACAAATACCATATGATCTCACCTATAAGTGGAACCTAATCAACAAAACAAACAAGTGAGCAAAATTTAGCCAGAGACATTGAAATAACAAACAAACTGACTGTAACCAGAGGGGAGGGGAGAAGGAAAAGAAGGGGAAGGGTCATCAAGAAACATGTATAAAGGACCCATGGACAAGGACAATTGGGGGTAGGATTGAGGGTGGGAGGTAGGGGTGGGTAGGGTGGAGGAAAGTGGTGGGGGGAAATGAAGACAACTGTACTTGAACAACAGTTTTTTTAAAAAGGAGTCCACTGTAATCAGCATTAAAACCAAGTAGCATTAATCCCTGTGGATACATGTTAATTTATAATTTTAACTGGAATCATGTAGATATAAATGTTTCAATTAAATAAGAAAAGAAACAGAGCAATCTCTAATGATAAAAAGCAGACAAAAACAAAATAATATTAGTTAATTATGTCTATCAGTTTAGAATTATAATCACACAGACAATAATTATATCAAATGGTTTTAAAACACACCAGTATGACTGTATATTCTTAGTTGAATACACCATAAAGACCAAAAACTAAGCACAAAAACAGCATTTATCTTAAACAGCATTTATTAGTCTTGATGTTACTGCTAATACTGTTGTTATTTAAACTATTGCATATATGGAAAAATCAAGCTAATAAGTTGTATATTAATGTCCTTGACAAAGAAGATTTTCTTCTAGCTGTATACACAAGAAAGGTCCAGAAACCATGACAATTAAGTAATAGAGATTATCTGTAACACTTATACTTTGGTCTCTACATACTATTCTGTACTACAACAAGCCAGAGCTCCTTAGAGAAATGGCTGGCTGCCATTCTGGGGTAGGAACTGTACCCGGCTGTGACTGGAATATGTAGCTGTGCGTGAAAGTAAACAAGTTACCAAGGTCATTTTTACAGACACAGGAGCCAACCTGATGATGCTAGCACTAACCAAAGATGGAACAATTCGAACATCCAACAGAACAATAACTATGAATTACAATGTTAAATTGAATTAAAGACTTTTTAATCCATGAGTTCGCAGTGATTTTTCTTAATACCTCATTAGTCAATTTGGGAGGTTAATAGGGCACCAATTTATTATTCTAAAACTTCGTGCATAGAGGGATCTAGAATCTTTATTTAATGTGTAAAGTGTACAATCTTCATTTTACAGATGAAGACATTGGGGTACAGTGAAGTACAGTAACTCGATCAAGATCCCAGGCTCCCAAGACCACCAGCTGAAGAAACTTCTGCTATGAAAGGGCCCATGGTACTAGCTCAGAATCACCTGGGCAATCTCTCCATCTTAAAGTTAACTGTGCCATAAAACATCCCCTAACCATGGGACTTAAATTCATATATTGACAGCAGTCCCTGGATTATGTAGAGTGATGCGGGGTGGGAGGGATGACAGGGAGGTAGTATGGGAAACCGTTTCCTCTCTTTTCTTTTTCTCCTGCCTTGAGTGTAGTTGTGAGACTGTGGCTCTCGGTTGCAGGCATCCTGCTAATCTGAAACAACAAGCCTACGGAGGGAAATGCAACCTCTGAGTGTGGCAGAACAGGAGGGTATAAACAGCCCAGGTCTTTGATGATGATATAACTGAACTTCTTGTAAGTGACCTGGAATCAACTACCTCCAGAATTCTTGAGCTGCAAGATAATTTAATGAGAAGTCATGTGGCTTAAGTTTGATATTGGGTATTCTCTAATTTACTTCTGAATAAACCCTTTTAAGCTCATGAGTACAGCATAGCATTTATCTGAATTTGAAAACAGAGCAATTTCATATTTATTTTGAAAAACAAACATATGTAATAAAATTATAAAAATACATGTAAGAGTGATGCATTTCAACGTGGCAGCTTCTCCATGTTCAGAAAAAGTAGATCTGAGAGTGATACAATAAAAGAATTCATCTGTACCTGTAATATACCATTTATTTCATTTTTTAAATCCTAAAGTAAATGTACCAAATGTTAAAATCTGGCTAAAACTCATATGGATGGACATTCTTACATTCGTTCCCCTTCCTGCTCTCTGTGTTTGAAATATTTCAAGATAATAAAATATACTATAAAGTAGAAGAAGAAAACTGAGGCAAGAGGTGACAAAGTACTTTCCTAAAGTCAAGAATTTTCTGTACTCTCCTGGCAGAAAGATGTTTGTTTATTCACTCAGCCTCCTACTCTTCTCCAACCGTCCTTCTTCCTCTAGGCCTTGGTTTGGGGGGTGGGGGAGGGCAATAAAGAGCTGCCTTCCGAAGGACCACACCAAGGAAGGAATTGGGGAGCAATTCCCTTTCGGCAGGGGAAGTGTCAGGAGCCACAAATTCTCCTTCTCCCTGGACCACCATTTGCCTAACAGGCCTCTAAATGCTTGATTTAACTATGCAAAAACACTACTAATTATATTCATTTATGTGACTGACTTACCATTTGAATCTAATTGCCATGCAGCAAAATAACTGCTAAAGCATATCATTAAACAACTTGAATAATTAGAGAGAGATTTGCTTGTTCTCCTAATTCAATACTAAACTTTAGGGCAGGGACTTCAACCTGTACCTTTTCTATCTTAAATTAGCTGGGGAAGAAAGCTGTGGAAATGTAGCCTGATTAGCCATCTTTTCAGAAATCCCGGTCTGCTGAAAATCCTGGGACTTCCAGCAGCATCTCCGCAGCCCTGCTCCAGTACAGTCTTCACGGCGAGAAGTTTTCCTCTACTTCGTTCGACCTCTTTCCTCAGGGACTTCCTCATTTTACTCTATCCACATCTGCCACTCCAGACTCAGTTTTCCCACTCACCCACCCTCCCCTGGAAACTTGCTATTGCCATCTCATCTTTATTCTTTCTACCCCATCCCGGGCTCTCGGCACCTAGCTCTTGTCCTTTGAGGCCACAACTCCATGGTAGGTTCACTGTCTCTTCTTTAACTTCACTTCTCACCTTTGTGTCCCTTCAAGAACTTGACTCTTTGATGTCGCAATGCCTTCTCTCATGAAGATCGTTTTCTCCCAATATCTTCTGTCTCCAAGAGTGGGACTAGGGATAAAAGGAAGCAGGATTTTTTCCCATTTATTAAGGAAACTTCCATAACCATTTCATACTGCCACCCTCTTTTCATAGTTCTAATGGTTTCAAGTCAACGTGTCTGTTCAAAATTCTCAAAACCACACTGGTTGTTGGTTAGCCCTTCACCCATAGCTTATAACCCCTGATCGATGTCTTCTGTTCTCCCTGGCTCTGATTCACATTCTTCCTTTCCACTGTACCATCCACTTGCATACATAACAAGTCACCATCCTCACCAATTACCCTTCAGACTCCTTGACATTACCTGGCCTTATTCTCCTTGACACTGTGAAACTTTTGAATGCCAGATACCATGCCAAGCACGGAGCTACAGCGGTGAACAAGATGAACATGGCCCCTACGGCATGTGGTCCTACGGCACTCCACAGTCTAGTGGAAGTGACAGATATTTAAACACTCCCACACACACAATACCAACTTTCTTAAGCATTTCAAAGAAAAATCAGAGTACTACAAGATCATATGAGAGATGAAACCTATTCTGCTAGAAAAGGGAAGGCTTCTCTGACACAAGACCTGAGACACGAGTAGGAGTGAGCCGGGTGGAAAGGTGGGAGAAGCACATTCTGAGAAGACATTATCGCTCCATCCTTCCCAGTTTTCTCAATATCTTAACAACTCTCAGGACTACTCTGGATCTTCTCCATCCTGAATCCATGAGTAGATATTTTAATCTACCTTAGATCCATCCCCTTACCTTTTCCAAACTTACCTATTCATTCTCAATCGCACACTCTAGACCACCTCCACAATTTTCTTTGTTACCTCTTGCTCCTAGAATAGCTGTACAATATGACATCATCCTTTTTATAGGCCAAAAGTTGGTAAACATCTGCAGTTTCATATGGTTTAAACTAAGATATTATCATTGAATAAACCTATATGATATTGGCCATTATTATAACTACTTGTAACTACTTGTCTCCCTTTAAATTTTTATTGTAACTCTGCACTGAATTCCTACGCAGCTTGGTCATTAAGCCTTCAAATTTTTTTAAGAAAAGCTTTTTGTAACCAAAATAATCACCCACTACTTCATAACCAGTAAATTATTTTTTATATATAACATATCCCTACAAGCCCATAAGTTCCAAATCATACTTAAAAAGAAAAGATTGCAATCTTTCCAGTCATTATAAAGGACCCCTTATTATGCACCCTATAACCATGATACTTACTTTGCATTTTCAGAGGTCTGTGCATGCTGTACCCTCGAGGAGGAAAAGGGGGCAAATGCTTAACTAAATTGCAACTATGTTCAAGGCACTGCTGTAGGAATTTTATACATAGTGATGCTTACTCTGGAAAGTAAAAACAAAAAGATGTGGGAGGAGGAGGAAGAGGTGAGGAAGGAAGAGAAGATAGAGGAAAAGGCAGTGTTGACAGTGGTGGTATTTGTTTTATCCGAGAAAGAGGAAGAGAAAAAGTTGTGCTCTGATTTTTCATTTTCTAAAATACAATGCAAGCACGTGTTTTCTAAAGGCCAATATAGTGACCAGGTGGAATATGGGACAAATTTGGACCGCTCTCTGAGCTGGAGAATATACCTGTAAATTTGCCACTTCCCTTCACCTTCTCATTCCACGCTTCCTCCCCTCCCTACCCTAAGATGAAATGATCTGGGACAAACTAATTGAGAAAACTAGTAGTGCATGCCTTCAGGAGGTTTTATTAATGGAACCAGACACACTGCTATAACAGAATGTACAACTGCTCTTTTACATTGATCTAATTAGAACATTTACATACTGAATGCCTCCTGGACAATTCCCTACCAATGACACTTACAGTGTGCACTGGACAAGACTACTCTTTAGGTGAAATTGAACAAAGAAGTCATCAAGTCTCCTTTTTCTCTAAGAAAAATAACATTGTCAAGGTTATTAACAGTCAATCAGCTGCCACAGACTTGGCATAGATGGGGATGTTGGGTTTCCTTGCACATTTGAAAGATGGGGAAACCGAACCTTCTTCTCATCCTGATAAGGAAGACACCTTAACATGATAAGAAAAACAGCTCTATGATTCTGAACAAAGAATGGGAATAAAAAGAGGATCACAGTATGCAGATTATCTGAAAATACAATGAAAAAATATTAGATAATTTTAGTAACTATAATATAGCTAACATTTCATGAGTGTGCATTATTTTACAATGATTTCAGTATTTTCATAGGTTTTAGCTTTTTTGATGCTAACATCAACTCTGAAATCAGTGGTTACTTTAAAGATTGGAGAAAGTTAACATGGCCAAAACTACTCAAGGCACTCGGGGCAGAGTGGGGCTAGAAATTCAGGACATTCAACTCTTTATGCAAGCTCTTTTTACATATATAGAAATGGAAAGAAGTGTTTTCCATGTTTGATGTCTCCACCATTCTTCTCTCATTCCTCTCAGATGCTCTACAACCTCCACCAGCATCCTCCTCCCCCAAAAATATTGCTGTTCTTCATTGCCTGGAGCTCCCATAAGGTGGGAGATGGACTCTCTGTATAGATACTCAGAACACATAGATTTGTGGTTCATAATAGGAGTCATCTGGATAGGGACCTGAAAAATAGATATTTTTATAACCCACTTCTTAATGGAAAATAAAATCGAATGTGTCTATTTAGATAATACTCTTAAAGGGAACTTATATGTCCTAGTTTTAGACAAAGTTTCAAGGTTCTATATGGTTCAGAAATGTAGTGACATGAGTGAAAACTGATACCTGCATAAACTAATATATGCTATGGTAAAAAGGGGAAAGGATTACACATTTCTTTGCCTCCTCTCCCCATTCTACATTATTGTCTCCTTTACTCTTCATGACTACTCTCAAAAGAGATAAAACCAACTCCCTTGGAATGAGATTAAGTTAAAATTGTTCTCAAAGTGATTGATGCACAACCTCTTCTCCCAAATCTAAAAAAAACAGCAAGCATCTTCTGCTGAGCAAAAGTAACAGCTCATGAGTCAAAAGAGATTGCAAAAAAGATATTTCTCTAGTCAAAGGGCATTAGTATGCAAAATATATTAAGTACTGGAATCACATCAGAGAGATGAAAGACCTGATCCAAACAAGTCTGTTTATGTTTTCAACCAACAGCTGAATGAACATTGTTCCTGACCATGATGAGCTTTTTATGGAGAGTCAATGCTCACAATGGTGGAGAAACAGATCGTTCAGCCACAAGCCAGGCATTTACAGAGAAGCCATTCATCCCATATGCTCTCGTATTCAGATTGAAATTTTCCACCAGTGGCTTAATCATTATGCTGTTGCATATACTCTGCAAGCTAGACATATGCATTCCTTTATGGGACCTTCAGGACTTGTCTGGGCAACACATTCAGTTGGCCCTCAGCCTAATGACCAAGTTGTAGAAACTTCATCCCACTGGTCTCTCCAGCCTTGTTCAAGCTCAAGGAAGTACAGCTCCTCCACCAACAACTAGAGAGATGATTACAGTTTCTGCCCCATTACATATGTTTATCCCATCACCACTCAAATTTTCAAGGAAAATATGGCTCTCTTTTAACTAACCTGGTCTTCTTCATGAAGGCCCCAACCAATCTAGTAATGGTGGGAAAATGAAATTTAGCCCAATCTGGATTAGAATGTAGTCTGAGCCAATAACTGAAAGTCTCTCTTGTGGCTTAAATCAGTCTTTGGAAGATGTTCTCTCATTAGACTTTCCCCTGCCTTTGCTGGGGTCCAAAGTAGTATCTCAGTATATAGCGAGAAACATAACACTTCAGGTTTTTGGCATTAACACCTTTGGCTTTGCACCATCCCTTGAACATGGCAATGTCTGCCTGGCATCTTCTGTGGAATGATTGGCTGATTTCCACATATGGCCATTCTTTTATATTCCACAGCTAATAATTACAGATTGGATTGGTCACCACCTGGTGGCTTAGCCTATGGACTTGACATTTGCTCCCCTCCTTTGCTCTTGCTGGGGCTGCAGACCCCTCTGAGTCTCTATTATATCCTCTGTTCAGCCTCTGTCTTCTAAAGTCCCTCTCAGTCCTTAAGAAGCTTGTCAAACTCCAGGATTGTCAACTGGCTCTCATCTCATTATTCATTCCACATAGTTACACATGAAAGCTTGGGGGCACAAACTAAACCTTCTCTCTGCCTGAGCCTTATACTCTGCTTCCTTGTAGTGCCTGGACCACCCCATGTGAGTGCATGGGCACCCTGCTCAGTGTCTCTTCAGAGCCCCACACCAATCAAAAACCAGAAACTGGAACGAAAGCCCCTGTACCTTTCAGCCTCGTTAACTCACCTCCTCTTCACCAGGGCATAAGGAGAGATTATTGGATCACATTCTGACAACTTTCCTACCCTAGGCTTCTCATCTTCTCCTCACCAATTTCCCAGACCTGAAGATAGGTTTATTTGCAAGGAGACATAAGTTGTGAAAGTTGAGAAAATATTATACTTCTTACATAGATTTAGGAGAAATCTCAGAGGCAGAGAAGAAAGGGGGAAAATTCTTTCAGAGCCAAGCATTTGACCAGAGTGGATTTCAGGATAAACAGTGAAATGCTATCTACCATTTGTTTTGTCTCAGAACCTTACTAAACTGCCACATTTTACAAGCTTGTCCTACGGCTTATTACGGAAGAGTACCATAGCACTTTTTATCTTCCCTTCTAACAATCTATACCCCTGTGCTATAAGCAATTTCTACATAACAGGTCCTGCATGGGCTGACAGAATATCCTATCATGTTTTCATAACCTGTTTATTCTAGAAATTGTTTTCATAGTTTCAAGGACAGAGTGAATACATTTCTTTTTTATGGTTCCCTTTGGTCTTCTGGTGTTTGATTTGTTTGTTGTCCCGTGTTTGACTCGGAAAGTCCAAGACTTTCATAAATGCTGGAAGAGGGGGAAAGCTGTACAAATTCATTTTTATGGTTACTAATAATAACACTCTTGCCCAAAGAAGAAGAAATTATCTTAAGTATTTAGCCAATTTGAGTGAAATTTCATCTCCCTGAGGTAAGCGGGAAAAATCCTAAGGGTTAAGTAGAATAATCAATCTTAAATGCTTTCATTGAACACATTTCCTCTTTTCTTATCTTTCAAGTGGAATTTTCACCCAAACAAAAGCAGGATTTGAAGGCATTTCTATTTTTACAAGAAGGAATAAGTCATTTCCTTCTCAATGTTCCGCTTCAGGGCCAGCAACCAGAATCAAACTATCCTTGTCTGCTGAGGAAGAAGCCTGTCCTTCTTCATGCTGGACTAAAAAGTGCATGCGGTGTTTGCCATGTGCCTTCCGTGAACTGTCTTTGCCAGCACACAGCTCTTCCTTCACAGAACTCTCAACAGGTAAATCACTGACATAAAGGACGTGATCCTCATGAGCCCCCTAAGCTTGCAGTTCTGTTTGGACTTTCTTGGGATTTGTGTTGCTGTTCTGCATGCCATTCTTCTCATAGATGTAAACAGCCAAGCCAAAAAAATTTCTTCATCATGACTCACAGAGGCTGTTTAATACACCTCACTTGATAAAGACATACAGGCAAGGTCCTTGTCTGAAAGTCCACAGAGTTTGACTGATATAATTGACTAAAATAAGCTACTGTACAGCCCAACATTAATAAACTGGCCTAGATGCAGAAGTTAGTATGACATGTCTGAGACCTTCAGGCCACACATCATGAACTCTACCATACAACAAATAGCAGGGTTTCCCTCACAAAAGAATAACATTGTCGGCTAACACAAGGTGTTAGAGATACCACGTACATGGCGTCACTTTTCAACATTCAGCAGAATATTTAAAAAAATAATGTCTTGAACAATCTATATAAAAGGCCTCCAAAAGTTTGCTTTTCATGTTCCAAATCATATGTGCAAGCAATGTACTTTCAAACATGAATTCCTCAGCTTTCTAACCAACAAAACTAATAGATTATGAAGATCTCGCATATCTTTAGCATATTTCATTTTATACCTTAAAAGTTGCAATACACAGGCTGTCATATAACAAATACTTGTGGATAAAAACTAAGATGATGCTGAGATTTCATTGAGGGTGTGATTTAAAACATCATTAAGGGTTTCAAAATTAAACCTTATATTCTTAACAGCTTTCATGTAATACCAGTCCAGATTTCATCCAACCATAAAAATCATTTTGAAGTAATATTATAGGAAATTAGATGAGCCATAATGTCTAGGAAAAATCAGCTAAGTTTAAAATGTGATGGCATATATAAATGTATATATTATAAATATAAATGAAACAGATCACAGGGTAGTCAAAAAGTGACAGCTGCTTTAATTCGTAGGAGTTTAGACTTCCAGCCCCTCTGGAAATTATGAAATGAGGAATAACAAAAAAAACTACCCCCCATTATTATCCAAGCACAAGTGGTATAAGATCATTTATCTTGATGTATGTCACCTTAGAGCACATATTATCCCTATCTCTCAAAGTGTTTTTTCCCCCTTATTTCATCTCTGACATTCATTGTAAATTTAATGATCCACATACGATTTGCTGGTGTCTCAGTCTGGTGTTTTGAATCATGAAAATAGTGCTAAATTTATGGCACTGCAGTACCACTTAGTGAATCATTAAGCAGTACAGTGATTTTAATGATTTGGATCATACTGGACCTCATCACTATATAATGAGGTTCCATTTAGTGTAAATTTTATGTAAAAATTCAATTTGCAAACCAACAACATGAAACTACAACATTTTTTCTAACTTGACATTGTATTTATTTATCATATATTTCTACAAAAGTCTACTGTTAAGTTCATTAATAGAATAATACTTTATGCCATTTTCCTTTCATTAGCATAATATTTTAATGACCCTAAGAATGAAAGTGACTGGCAACACCTTTAACCACCTTAACCTTTCTCATTGTCAAGTTTGCTCAACTCAGAGGTCTCAGAAATTATTGCAAACTTTTATATGGTTTTATTGTCTTTGATAATATATACTCATCTTACTATTCACAAACTAAAATGCTTTATAACCTACCTTTCATTACCAGGACAGATTATGAATACAGAAAAGAAACAATGATTATTATGTTTCTCCTGTCTCCTCCACTTGATAAAAGTCCATGGCCTTCACCAATTATGCTTTTTCTTCTGAGCAGATAAAATTTAACATTCTACAGGATATGGAATTGCCAACTAAAGTTCATTTATGCCATATCAGACCACTAGTCAGAAGTTTCCCTTAAAGTAGTGTTTGGGCCTCAAAAAATGCATTGATTAGTAATATGGATAGCAATAAACCCTACCATTGAAATGATCTTAGTACTAATCTTTTAATTAGCAGAAAAGAAAATGGAGGGTAAGGAAGGCAAGGTTACAAGGCCAAGACTGTGTAGCTACTCTGTTAAGTCAAGAAACAAACCCATGTCCCTAGACTCCAACTGCTCTTCCCAAAACTCATGTTAAAACTGAAGAATAATATAACAGGATGTTCATATTATGTCTGAAAATATGTCTGATTTTATGTTTTATTCTTCACTTTCCCCTGCATCATTGATAAGCATGTCTGCATGGTGACCTGTTTCACCTTATATTACATTATGGTTTTTAAAATTTAGTTCTAACAAGCACAGTAATAATAGTAAGTTCATGATGAACACTGAAACTGAATTTTTAAGTCTATATTAGTAGTAAAGTACAATCTCTTAAAGTAGCTCCCTGACCTAAGAAAATGTTACTCAAAGGGCTACCCCCTAAAATGATATAATTTATTTCTTTACTCATGCTGAATAATGCATGTTTTAAAAAAAAGCTGAACAAATGAAGAGAAATCAAGTACCTAATTTAAATACATCCATGTTAGCAATAGAAGTAATAAGTTAGGTTGTTTTTTAAAGTCACAAAGAACTGTAAGGTCCAATCTTCCTAAACTTCACACTTAGGCTTCAATTCACTAAGGACCAATACAGAAAAATGAAGCATAGCCACTTATTTCTGTACACCTGGGAGCACAGTGCGTCTCCTGCTCTATTTATATTGAGAGGTTCAAAGTGTGGGAAGAGAAGTTTTGACATTTCCTCTTCTCAGGTAGTCAAGACCACAGAAACCATTACAGATGCTGACTTTCAAGAGGCCCCCGGTGGGTCATTGGTACCCACTGGCGTACCCAGAGGTACCCAGCCTGGGCCATTCCCATTATATGCCCAGGGTACTATAATAGCTTAGATGATTTTTTTTCCCCAAGCTCTGTTATTTGTCATCCAGCCTGAGCTTCAGGTGCTATCTCCTTTGGAAGGGCTCATACCTCAGCATGAGAATAGCTGAGGATGAGAAGAAGGCAGAAGAAAGGAGCTCGCCAAGCAGAGTGTGGCAGGCCAGCCTACAAATCCGTTCCTCCCAGCTTCCTCCCCCACGTTCCCTCCTAGTTCTAACCACTTGATCAAATGCCTGCATTTTACAAAAAAAATGGCACTAAAATTTTCAGAAGGACTAACAATCTCAAAAATGAAGACAAATACTACTCTTCTGCATGATATCTATACTTACTCCTTTTTTAATCACAAACAAAGCTGCTCAAGTAGACAAGACACTTGGTTCAGATTTACCAATGACATCAAGGTACAAAGCTGTACGATTCCAGTGTGGTCACCCCAATATCCTCTCTTACATAGGAAGATGTTGGAGAAAACACAAACTCGGATGTGGTCAAACGTGAGAAGAGGGTAATTGACGATAAGGCTTGGAAAGCAAGCCAGGTTTAGATTGTGGTGGTCGAACAATGCCCAAAAGAGAAATTGTAGAAATATGTCAGGGTATTTAATTCAATTCCATTTTCATAGCCCCTATCTTCCTCCTTCACTTGGTCTCAGTAACTATAGTCTTGGGGCCACGCTTTAGATAAGCTTTTTAAAACCACTTTTCTTGTTTTACTCTAGAGTCTTTCCATCACTCCCTTGTTCTGGGAATCCCAAGGAATCTTCAGCAAACAGAATCTTTGGGTGAAGAGTGTTGTCTGGTCTTCAAGACCTTTGGTCGCTGCTTGCTATTGTCTCAGCCAGAATGGTCCCTGATTAGGAATAGGAAGGGTAGAGGGATGTGTGCTTGGGGCTAGGTCATAGGAGTTGTTATAGAGCCCAGAGCCCCTGTGCTGAGGGCCAAGCTCCTGAGGTGCACCACACACTTTCCCAAGTCCTGCACCTTACAGGGGCCCAAAGAGGTATGGTCTATTCTTTCTCAGGCTTAAGGACTCACTCTATGACCCAAATGCAGCCACTTCCGCCTCTCTTTTCTCCAAACAGTTTTCTTTCCTCTTGTCCCCTCTGGTGGAGTCTGTCATACTATCCTCAAAGAACTTTGGCTTTTGAGAACTAAAACTAGTGGTAAATGTGGGTTGGATGCAGGAGAAGCAGTTTAGCAGAATCTTCAAGGAAATTTCTATTTTCTGCTCTGAAAAACAGCAATCTTAAAGCAAGGGAACAAACCGTTCTGATTAAATTCTTGACATAGAAAAGAGGGCAAAGAGATTAATATTTTAATTTCTCAAAATGCAATTATCCTTCCAAACAGATCAATCATAACAGCATTGACTGAATATTTCTGTGTACAGAGATCTGCCCTCACCCATATTAACAGCAAGCATTTATTGAGACCTACTATGGGCCAGATACAGTTCGTTATAAGAGGCCCTGTCACCAGCGTGCTCACAGTCAAGTCAGGGAACAATCTGTATCTATAATGGAAGGACATGATAGAACAGAGACAGATGGATTACCTGTCATAGCTCAAGTGGCATGTCCATAAATGCTTAGGAATCAGTGACCAATGTGAGGTAGACTCTATATAAATGTCTCCAGTAAGTCATGTTAATAATATTTTTGTATTTTTATCCTAGATCACGGATACTTTTTCCAGCCAATTGATGACTGCCCTGGAAGTAGGCAGCAGAAATTATATTCACAAAGCTACGGATGGAAAATTAGGGAAAAAGTGGCTTGAGTCAGTCTCTCTAACTGTTCAGTTGCAAACTCAGGACTCTGATGTTAAATCTTAATTCTTATTTTTTAAAATTTTTACTCTGTTCGTGGAACTGCTTAGACCTGAGAAAAAGAACTTCAGTCCATCTTCATAAGCTTCAATGATACATTGGTGTGGTTGGCCCTTGATATAATTATCAGTTTTGGAAAATCACTCAACGTTAAAGAAAAGTAAGAAATGAAGACCTATGTTCAGTTACATGCACTAGAAATCATATCAGAAGTTTAGTAAAATACACCCTTTTTAATACTTGTCAAAAGTTGGTTGCTTAAAAAACCCTTGAAACAGTAATTTAACTATATTGTAGTAATTGGATGAGTGTTTGACTTCATATATTTTAAACTTACAGTTATGTCTCAATAGGTTGGCCTTTAACACTTTTGGTGAGATGAGAATCAAGAGAAGTGAAATGATATTTAAACATCACTAATTAGGCTACTATGTTAAGAATCCATTAGGATGAAAAGTGAACCCTCACCAATGTACTATCCTCTTTCTACCCAGAGAAGTCAGTTTTTAAGAGAAGTTTCTCACCACCTCCCTGCCCTCTGTTAAAAATTCTAAGCTTGAAAAGTTCTATAAAAAGTACATAAACTTAGGGTGACAAGACTTCTTGTTAATTGCATAATAGTGAAAGCTCCATCTTCAGTTTCACTTCTTTGCATATCATTTGTTGTAGCAGTTTCTGCAACTCCGGGAGTTAAATTTCAGTTGTTTTAGGTTTAGGACCAGGCCCTAATCTGATTTAGGTTTCCAGCCTGCTGCAAGCTGTAGGGGTCAAGTTCCCTAAACCAAATGGTAGAACTCCTTTGAAAAAAAACATGTGTTCTAATTAGGCCAATGTGTATAAATAGTGATAAAATGAGTATTTTACAGCAAAGGCAATATGTAATATTTCCAGCCTAAATAATTCATTGCAGTGTGCCAGGATAAATGTTTAACACATGACAGCATTCTCAATTACTAAGACTTCATAAACATGCATCTTTACTTTCTAGAATTTTTTCAAGCTTTCCAAATAAATGAAGATTTGCCAGCTATATAAAAAAATAGACTTAGCAACAAATCGGAACAGTAGTAAATAGCCTCAAGATTTTTGTCATTTATGGAAAATCTCTAATCTAGTTCTGGTCAATAACAGCTTTAAAGATTGTCCAAGCCTGTCTACCCACCCACAAAGCTAGGGGGAGGAGTGAGAGACCAGGTTCTCCAGGGGCTCCAGAGAAGATCACCCTCTTCAAAAAGTGAATGACGAATTCCAAAACTCCATGGACATGGCAAGACCCTGCCATGTGCTCCCTGGCACCCACCATCATCTCTCCACCTGCTATGTGCCTTGAGATCACCAGGATGAACCTCCGCCCTTCATCTCTGTTCATTGGCCACGTGCAGCCCAGGACTCCCAGCTAGTCCCTCCTCTCTGCACCCTAATCATCGCATGGCTTTTGAACAGAGGAGCGACAAAACCCTTACCTGTACCCCCGGTACACTCTGACCCCCTTTACTTCTTGAGGTTTTTTTCATAGCATTTATCGTCATTGGAAAAACCATACTTACATTTTTCTCATTGTCTCTCTCCACTAAAATATATGGTTGGTGAGGTCTTGCCTGTTTTTTACAATCTTGTAATCTAAACCCTTAAAATAGCTCACAGGAAATACTGGGGCTCAGTACAAATGTATGACATATGAAAAAACAAATAGTTGAATGAATGAAATACAAAGAAAACATATGAATCAGATGCAAGTCAAGTGATGTTTATAATGCATGTAACTGTTATAATGCATATAACTGTGTGTGTGTCAGGTACCTGTGTGACAGTGCCACTGTGTGACTCTGCCACAGTAAGTATGACTGTGACATTGTGGTGTGACCACACTACTGTAAGTTAGGTGTTTGAAATATGGAGATGAAGGCTGAGACCAGATGTCTTCACGCTACTCATCTTTGGTCCTTCATACCTGATATTTTCCTTAAAAATGTATGTATGTATAGATAGGTAGGTAGGAAGCTGGATAGACAGAGAGATAGAACTTTGAAGCTATGTCCTAGAGAAAATATTATCAATTTTGACTATTAATCCCTTCTTTATAAGAGAGAGAATGTATAGACATGGGCTCCCTTTCATCATCCATAATTTTTGATATGGAATCACGTAAATATATAATATATATAGGGAATACTTAGTGAAAAATTCATATTTTACAAGGACTTAGATCCAAGTCCCTTATCTAGCAAGTAAAAATATTTTTTTGAATGAGAAATTTTCAATGATGAAAATAAGGCATCAAAAGACGTTGCAAGTCAGACCATAAAATAAGGTTATTAGTGGTCCTTCATGCAATTTATAACCACCTATCTCTGGAGAGGTAAAAATGGTCCCATTTCTCATTGTTGGCAACTCCTCTCAATGACCAATATGTCTACCAACATTTTCTTCTGAAAAATACAGTCAAAGTTGTAACAGAAATCACAGATGCAATCAAATTCATACTAATGGTTGAAATGCACCATATGTCTTCAGATACCTATGCACAATAGGGTGCGGGTTTAATGACTTTCTTATTGCGCCCCTGTTGTAATTAGGTATTAAAGGACATATGGTATGTTGCCGTTTTAACAGTGAATTTCCTTGTTTTTTATTGTTTTCTATCAGAAGCTAAAGAGTCTTTCAGGGTAGTATTAGTAGTGAGAATTAAACCACATGTTGATTTCATTTTTTAAGGATTGGCATCTCATCTTGATTAGTCTTATTAGCGTAGTGCCAAAGAAAACATCAAATCGAATCTATTTTCAGCTAATATGGAATAAAGCACATTTGAATTAGTAAGAAATAAGTGAAAACTCTTTTAGAAATATAGACTTAGGATACTATATGCAGGGGTTTAAACATCAAATATTAGTGTATTTGTCTAGAAAGTCACCAAAGTGTGATAGTTTGGAGATTTTTCAACCTTCCTGCAAAATATTTATTTTCAAAACTGTTTTTGAAAGTAAACAACTACCTTATAACAGATTTCTGTGTGACTGGTAAGGAACCAATAAAATCTCAAACAAATATACTCACAACAAAAATCGAACAGAAACAAAAAGTCAACAGAATAAGAACATTGGAAGTTGTAAGTCATGATGCTCTAGCAGGGGTGTCAGATTCATGTTCACCGGGGCCACATGGGCCTCACGGTTGCCTTCAAAGGGCCAAATGTAACTTCAGGACTGTAGAAATGTAATCACTCTTTAACTAGGGGCAAGGAGCTCGGTGCTACCACCAGGCAGAAACAAGGCGCCAGGTGGATAAAACAAGGCGGAGGGTTGGATTCGGCCCACAGGCTTTGTGTTTGCCTCCAGTGCTCTAGCTTATTCAAACAGATACCGAAATTTTTCAGACTCAAAGACTATGGTATATGCAAACTTAGTAAGTTTGATTAAAATCCAGATCAACTCTGACAATCATTTTTATCACCACACACACAGACAATTGAGAAAACAGAGATATGATGGCAAGCTATATTATACAGTTTGCAAGGCCTTCCAACATACATTTCAAACTTAGTTCAATCTATCCTCAGATTTTGGCATATGTATCAACCAAATGCTGAGCAGTTTTAAATTCAAATTGTCCTTAGCACCTAGAAGGAATGGTGCAGATTCTTAGGAAGGAAACTCTCACGGGGCACTACAGCATCCCACTTGAGCTGTACTAGAGTTCTGCATTTCAGGGCAGAGAAAGGGAAAGATCTTATCATGCCAGTTTCTATTCTTCAGTCATAGCATAGCTACACATGCCTGTCCCAGTCAGCATGAGGACACATTACAAGATAGCCAGCCAGGCTTCCAAATGAGCCATGAAGATTAATAAAAGACAATCTCCAGCGGATGCTGGCACCTCCCTGTCAAGCCAGCTAATGAGTACTGTGTTACTCTAAGAGTCAACTGTCACATTATCTCTGGGCTAATAAATGGATTCTAAGACAAATAACAATACACAACTACAGTTCCGCCTGAAAAGGGCTTTTCATTTCTTGCAGGCTGGTGCAGGCTCTCTAGCTGTCGGCTCCATCAGCGTTGTCACTTTGTGCAGAAGGTATTCAGTACAGGCAAAGTCGGGTTAGGGAAAAAAAAATCTAGAATCGGTTTTCCAAATTCAATGTTTACAATTAATAGCAAACAATTATTCATTTTATCTTACATATCCAAACAATTGATAATATTTAGAAAAAAAGTATGTCTAATCTAAGTTTACTAAAAATATAAGGGACAAAGCTTGCTTTGGGGACATGGTCAGTTAATATTTGGGGAATTTTTAATTTAAATAAGAATCTGTATCTTATAATGATAAGTTTATTAGAAGTTCAATTCCCCTTAGAAATGAGCTTGCATGACAGACTTGGTGTACATGTGTCTTCCCAGCCTGTAACAGAGGAAGAAGGCGGCACAAGGAACCATGAGTAGGACATCATATTCATAACTCCATCTCTGCCTACTGTAGTTTGGGTGTTTCTGAACTTGTCCTCATTAGGAAAGTATGTTTATATTATAATAATGAAAACTAATTACCAAATAGTTATAAAAGATTAAATTTTGTGATAGTAATGTGATAATAAACATAGTAAAAAGAGTGATGTGAAAAGCATTTTCTCTAGTTTTCAACTATTAGAAACATAAGAACTCCAAGGAAAGAAGGGAAAGAGAGGAGGGGTAAATAGGGAAGGGAGAAGAAGAAGAAAGAGCAAGGATATAGAAATCATTCAGTGCTTTTGTGTACTCAAATACATTGTTCTACCCCATCTGTGTTTCATAATGTTACTCCTGATCAATCATTTATACAATAATCCCAAATGCTCCTCTTAACATGATCAAAGGTATGTTGCCAAACAAATGGTACAGAGGTTCATATACTCACTGATTCTGTGAGAATTTCCAAGTAGGATAATATACAAAAGTATAACCAAAATAGATTTTTAGTATATCCAGCCCAATATTCTAAATTATAGAAGTAGCTGAAAACTTGTATTAGAAAATGGTTGTTCTTTGGTCTTCAACTTCTGTCCGTTACTTTCATGTTGCACACTGCACTCCAAATACCTGAGCTATCTCCCTGTCCCTTACAATATACATGCCTACTTGATGTACTCTGTATAGGAAGTACCAGCACGCAACAGCTGCCTAAGAAATATCAGTTTCCCTTCCTTCCACTCAAGTTCTTTTTCCTCTTCCCCACTTTGCCTCCCTCTACTCTGAAATCAGCTTTCAAACTTTAATTGTCTGGAAGACGAAAGTCAGTTTTCTAAAGGTGTTCACTCTATAGCTCTCACTGCCACTCCTTCTTCCACCAAAAGTAATGCCAAACAAGGTGTTTGCAGGGGTTTTTCATCATTAACTTCCCATTCCAATACTGGGATGATCACCACAAAATCTGATTTGGTTTATTAAGCAAATCAGATTGTGAAAATGTTAGCTACTGATAACGCCATAACTACATCATTGTTGTTGTTGCCAAGAAATTGACTTACTTTATTCTCAACTTATGTCACCCCTAGAAGAATGAGCTCTCTGGGTTTATTTCCTTCCATTTGGAATTATGCTTTTTCTTTATTTGTTCCTTGTATTTCCCACAGACTATGTAGAGAAAAGGTTCTAAACCCAGGAAGGTTAGGTGGCTGCTTCTAAATTTACATCTTTCAACGCTGCTTTCTCATTCTTATTCATCCTTACCTTATCATCCTCCTATAATTCTGGAGATCTTTAATATTCATTATTACTAATAACTGTCATGTGGGTGGTATTCATAATCTTCAAAGATTTCCATGCAGAATCAAATCATTTCTTAGGTTCTTACCACAAACTTTCGAGGCAGGTATTATGGTTATATGCATGAGAATTAAATATCACAAGGGTTGTACAGACAGAATGTAGCAGATCAGTGGAAATGCAGGTTCTCTGACCTCCAGGCCACTCCCCTTGCAGCTCAGGTGTTATCCGCATCCAGAGCCCTGTCCGTCCATCCCACTTGTAGAGGAAAGAGCTTTCACCGATACCAGGCTCCAGAATAGTTTGTCTTCTAGATCTCTGCCTTCAGATGTCTTTCTCTGCCCCCTACCCACATACAACATCAATCAGTTTGACTCTCCTATCAAAGTTTTCTCCATAATGCAGTTTTTGTGGAATATTACACTGTAGTTGTAGACACTTGATAGGTTTACTCAAACAGAGAACAGAAGAAAGGAGAAGTTAAGAGAGAGTACCAAGAGATGGGGAGAAAAATTACTTCCAACAGACTTTACAACTGCCTGAATGCACCCTGTTCTCATCCCTTATCATACCATCATAGAAAAGGACACATGTAGAGAACAGAGGTAAGTCCTTCAAATATCACACCTACTGAGAACACTTCAGCCAACATTCCACAGAAGAGTGTGGCTGAATCCTTCACAGTGACTCCTCCCATGTAATATATAGAACGGCAATACAAATAAAAACAAAAGTTAAGGTCTATGTGCCAGGCACGTTACATGCATTATTTTATTTAATCCTCGCTGTAACTTAAAGCTATGTATTATGAGTCTGATCTTATAGATGCAAAAACTGAGGCTTTGCAAGTTAAATAACTAAGGTCACACCCTGAGTCGGGATTCAAACTTAGGCTATCAGAGCTCTCCCTTCTCACAAGAACTGTATTCTGCCACCAGAACGAAACCTCCACCTGGGTGTGTCCCTCTTAGAGTGTTTCCTGAGGAATTACCATCAGTATTTGACAATCTCCCTTTTACAAAGCGCTGTCCCCAGAATCCCAGAAAACTACCCTCACCTTAGCCAACCCTCTTTAGAGGGCTGTAGAAACACCGAGGAGCAGCAGTTACATAATTTCATCTACCCACTGAGAGAGGCTCTGCTCAGATGAGTCACCTGCAGGCACAAACTGGAAGAACCATCTAGGAAAAGATTTTCTCTCCTCCGCCCCATTCTAAGGAAGGCACTGTTGTATGTTCTCAGCCTGGATGGAAGATTTGCAGTAAATGGCACGTGTCAGGAACACTCGTGGGCTCTTCGTCGGGATACAGGACTCCAAGTGGCTGAGCCAAAAGCCTGAATTAATTGGCGATGAACCTGCTCATTCTCACTAAGCAGGCTCTTGTGGGCGATGTCAGAAAAACACACTCTCTTTGTTGTTTCTCCTTTGTGTGGGGATGGGATGCTTTTCCAGCCATGTCCATTTCATGCCAGCTTTGTGGGCTTGGAACTTTTTAAAAATTCACTTAAAAAAAATAAAAAGCATGTCTAAGAATAACAAATGAGAAATTTATATCTTCAAGATATGTAGATTTGAGATTCGTTTTAGGGGAAAAAAATGCACAAGCTCTACTGAGCATCTGTAATGATGATATATCTACACATTATATGGCCGGCTATCTTTAGTTTGTTTTTATATCCTGTGGAGTGTGACATCTGTGCAAAAATTATGAACTGACTCATATACATGAGGTGCTTATTCAGAGTTTGAAAAATAGGCCTATTCTTCTGCAGTCCGATTATGTATGAAGAAACTGGAAAGAAACTTTAAAATCTTGGAATCTTTTTCTTAATTTATTTACCTATCTGTTATTCTAGTCTGCCTGATCAAGTAGAAACTATCTGTGACAAGGGTGAAGGTTTTTCTAAGTGGGTTAATTATATTTATTTCCATGGCCACCAGATCCTCATTTGCTCTTTATAAATTACTCAGGGCAAGGGGCTAATCTCTGTGATCGCTCTCAATCTAGACATAACAGCTCAACCTTTCGTTTGAAGTGGATCTTTTCTATTACAACCCTTTTATGAACCACCTGTAAAAGGAAGGAAGGCTATATCCATGTGGAAATACAGATATATGCATATAAAATTTATAACTATTCCCTAATCACTCAGACATGTAGGCAAAGCATCACTTATGATTACTACACAGAAACTATTATACAAAGAAGTACATTTATATGGGAAACTAAAGAAAGCTTTTATTATAAGAATAAATGTTCACTGATCCTTAACTCTAACTATCCTATTAATGCAACAATAAGGAGGTTCATTCATCTTTGTCAGTCCATACTTAAGCCCCCTTTAGTGTGTCTTCAGTCAACTAAGAGAAATTAGATGATTCTCCCAGTTTGCTATCCTGGCATGACATTCTTTCTCCCTCCCCCTTCTGGATTTTCCCTCTACTCCTAAATAAGTTTTTAATTAGAATTCCAGCATTGGAATGGGAAGTTAATCCCGTATGTATTTTTTAATCTTTGCAAATAGCTATTTGTTCCCATTGATTTAACATCAACCATGGTGAAGGGCAGGGGTTCGGGGTGGGGGGCAGGGTATAGAACGCACACCTTCAGGGACAGCTGGCTTCTGTCTTCCAGGCACTTCATGTTTGAATGTTGAGCTCAGGGTAGGAGGAGTGAGGGAGGGAAAGTGGAAACCAGTAAAGAGGACTGGAGGAAGAAAACTAATTTTGCTTGAGCAACTATTATGTGCCAGGCACTATACACAGCACATTAATGTATATTATCATAAGGAATAGCTTCTTCCCAATTTCTTGGGTTTTAGAAGTTTACTCCGAAACACAAAACTTACAAGCTTGGAGTCAATTTTCCCTTTGGCTTTAGGGATTATTATATGTAACGCTAGACAGACACATTTCACAGGCAGACACTGCATCTTCCCAGACCCCGAAGTTTCTGTAGGGGGCCAAACCTGCAGGAGATATATTCTCTAGCATCCCAGTGAGCAGGGAAAGTTTTACAAATGAAACTAACTTCTCTGCTGTGTTAAAGGAATTATTTAGAAGCACCCTTGCCCACAAACTATAACCCGTTCACACATCATTTTACCAGTGTGGCTTTGTTTTTATATTCTCCACACTCCCTTTTTAAAGTCATGAATCACACGTTGATTCAGCACTGGGCACTATCGTGTCGTTCATAGTCTAGCAAGAGTCTGTGGAAGATGATCGGTTCCTGCAGAACATGAGACGTGGGCCTGAAAGATGAGCTAGGAATCCAGTCGGGCAGGAAGGGTGGACGGGAGGAAAGAAACTCTCCGCTGAAGGGCAGTGTGCTGGTATGCGGGAATGAAGGGGTAGATTGATACATGATTGATATTGGCCAGCTGTCTGCATTTTGCTGAAGGAGTGTGTGGAACAATTGTATGAAAACACATGTCAATTCATGTGTTTATATATTCTATTGGCTGTTTTGACTCTTTAAAATGCCATAACCATGCAAATTCAGTCACTCCCACCAAAAAGGAAATGTTGTTTCTTGCTTCAAAAAGCACTAAGCTTTTATGGAATATCTGATGAAAAATCAGTAAAATCATCTCAGAGGAATATGAATATGATTTTTGAACCCTGGAGAATCCCTGAGAGCAAGACTGCCCAGGAGTTGGCAACAGTGGGTGGTGAAACAATACCCCACTATTGCTGTTTTCCTTTCCTTCGGTAAATAGCTTGTTATTAAAAATCTGTTTTTTTCAGGTCACTCAAAATGAGAAAAAAGCAATCCACAGAGGCAAGGCCCCTTTAATATTTTGCAAGGCTGACATCATCATTGTTAATAAGGCATTTATTGGGGGCCCACTGAGCACTGCAACATTCCAGCTCCAAGCTCCCGCTCCCCGCCACGGTCTCCGCTGGATGCCAGCCTCCCCACGCGCAGTCGAACGTCTGTGATGAAGCCCGCCCGGTTTATTGTTAATTAACTTTAAGTCTAGATTCCCTCCACATATAACTTAAAGTACAAACTGTGTGCACTTTGAACACAAGGTCTTTGAACATTCCTCACTAATTGTTTAAATGATGTGTGGATTTTGTCTCTAGCAGTTGGTTTTACTTTAACCTTTGGACAAATTGAAAATTTTTTTTTCTGTAAACCTCCATTCCTCTTTGTAGTCTTAATTTTGTACCACGGGGACTGTTTAATAAGCAGTTTGCAGGTAGAAAAGAAAGACCTGATGACCCAATATTCTCTGTTTTCCCCAATGATTAGATGTAGAAATTAGTCAAAAAAAAAAGAAAACCGGATTATGATTGGTTATGTATATATAGAAACAACTCCCAGAAGTCGTTAAGGGAGCAATAATGAGAGAAAGTTGTTGCTCAAATTGATTTTAGGCGGAAGCCAGTTTCATTTCCCTAAAAAATCTTTTGTGTATTTATTTAGTAATTGGTCGTGAAATAGTGCTTCAGACAGGCATTTTAGAAAGCATACCTCCTGCTTAATAAATCTAAGACTTTGATAATTATTAATGCACAAACACCAGCAGAGAGATGCTTTATTCCCTATGTCATGGTGCAGCTATTAATGGCACTCAAAGGAGTGAAAATTACCATTTCGGAAGTGTCCAAAGCAGTAAACTGGTAAACAAGCCTGCAGTTAGGGCCATGGATGATGTGAATCAACAAGGGTGAAAAGATTTGGTTACTCTGTGTATTAGTGTTAATAGGAATAGATTATAGAGGAATATTTGCGATGTGACCTTCTGTGCACTAATTGAAATAGTATACGGAGTCAGCATTGGCGTAATCAAGTTAAACACGGCATCATAAATCATCATGAAAAGTGCTGTCACAACTTGCCGTTAATGCCCTGGACTGCTGGGCAGCCTGGAGAAAATATCTGCTATGCCGATCTTTAGGTTAATAGGAACAGAAATGGCATTTAAAGACTATTTGGATCAAACCTGCTCTGAGGTTGAAAGTGTTCCTCTGTTAATTTACTGGTAATTTGAAGTGATGTAGTTAGGGTTAGAAGGGGCGCAGCTGAGCCCCTTATAGGAAAACAAAGGGCTGTGGGAGTTTCTTCTAATATTTATTTAATTGCTTTAGAGTACAATGCTAATCAGTTTTAATATACATGTGTAGTTTCCTTTGTTTCCCAGATATAAAACAGTTGGCAAGGTGATCAAACGCCTATCAGCTACATAGCTTAAGGTGATGCATTTGACAAAAACACTTCAGCATCCTTAGACTTGTCAAACAGAGAGGTTTTATTGTGTATACATGGAAATATTTCTGACAAGTTAAACTATGATGTGTCCTGAGAAAGAATAAGAATTTACTAGCAATATTTTTCTTAGGAACATTTTCTATTGATTGAATAGAATCAAACTAACAGGCTTAAGAAAAAGCGCTGAGGAATTTGTTAAGAAATGATATATACTGTTGCCAATAATGCCTGGTGTCTCCAAGCAGAGAAAGGTTGTGCTAATTTAATCAGTTACTCCTCAGATCATGGAGACAATAAGATGTATGATGGTGAGAGGTAAAGGGCTTGTTTATTATAATTTGCTCCAAATGCTATAAATTAATATAAATTCCCGCAGGCAACTGATAATAGAATCTTTTCAAAAGTACCCTATTTTATTTCAAAACTAGAAACACCTCAAGTCTACCTACTTTAAATAATGTATTTAAAACTTAATCGGCAAGTCAGATGCATAAAAGTAGGGCTGTTTGGTAAATAATCCTAGAGGGAAATTTCTTCCTAATTGTCTTTCGGGTAAGTGGGAAAGGAATGGAAAAGTTACTTACCTGTAAAGGACATTTTCAAGTCACTACCGAATTTCCAAAGATCTTACGATTTGCCTACAGTAGAAAAAACAGATGTAGAAAATCTGGGATCACTTTGAATTTTAGATATGTTAGGTTCTTCCTCCTAGATCTGCAGGTTTTCCAATCCTCTAGGTTACTCGAGTACTGTTTTCAGGATTTTGACGCCAGCAAGTTGCAGGGCCCAGGCAGCATGGTCTCAGCCCCAACGCAGTGTGTGAAGAAGATAGCCGAGGCTACACAGTGACGCAGCTTGTCCAAGTTCCACAGCTAGCCACAGTTTGCGGCATTTAATGAGGACTGATCAACATAGATGTCCCTAAAACAGGACCCTGAAAATTCTCACTTCAGATTCGTTTAAGAAAAATGTATTATCTTTTCAATGGTACTTTGCTTTTACATGCAATACTTTTTTAAAACTTTTCTGCCTTTAACGATGCTCAGTGAAAATTTCAGTTCATACCCTTAATAGCCGAACAATTGCTGCCAATTAAGAATACAATATATATTTTCATACAACTAACAAGGATCAGAAGTGATATCTACAATGAAGTGACTAAAATGTTGGCTAACAAAGTCTGCTCACCAGTTTTAAGAAATGGAGGTCATATTTTAGGAAAATTACTTTAAACAATGTTGAAAAAAGTTTTGGTCACTGCATGTAAGTGGGATGTTAGTCACGGTACCATAGGCTGATGAGCTCTTTGCATTAATTTCTCTAACAGTAAAATAAATTAGTTGTCATGATACAGAGAACTGTTTGCCCTTTGACTAGAAAGCTGGTTCCACATCAGGTGAGTAAGGTAAGGAGAGGAAGGAGGACTCTTTACCCACTGGGGGGCAGATTGTGTCTCCCACGCTTTCTTCCTTTATCACCAGACATACAAACATGAATTAGACATGGTTGCTGATGTTGGTAAACACCCCATATAATAGGGATGTATCCCTAGAGTCACAGAGGAAGATGTAACCTTAAAGAGCTCTTAGTAGATTAGTGGCAGGAGTAGGGTTTAAAATCATATCCCCAGACTCCTAATCCGTGGCCCGGATTCCCTACCACTGTGCTGTGCTGTGACACAGAGCACAGCCCACCCGGCGCCGATCCACAGCTCTGGGATCCAGTGGGAACAGGAAAGGAGGAATGCCAGAGACAGTCTCCTTCATATATTTGGGGACTCTGCAAACCTACAAAAAGCATCAGCACTAGCTGTAGTCTGCCTATCACACAGTCACGCTTTCACAATGGAATGGAGCACCCTACACAGAAAATCTGAAAGGGGAGGCCACAGAAACATTGGGGGAAACACTTTGGAAAGTTCATGATTATCTAACCACTTTGCTCTACACCACGTGTGTCAAAGTCATGTTCACCGGGGGCCACATCAGCTTCACAGTTGCCTTCAAAGGGCCAGATGTGAATTTAGGACTTTATAAATGTAACTACTACTTAACAGTTAAGTGAGAGCTCAGTGCTGCCACCGGGTAGAAACACGGTGCCTGGCCAGATAAAACAAGGAAAGGGCCAGATTCAGCCTGCGGGACTTATGTTTGCCACCTGTGCTCTACACCTAACACTAGTACAAAATAATATTGAAAATTGCAATCGAAAAATAAAATTTAAAAAGATAAAAAATTTTAAAGAAACATGAAATCTTTCTCTCATGGCAAGTAACAACTTTGGTGTTTCTCATTTTTTCAGAGACAGGTGATGCTTTCTGTGTAATACCAATTAATATGTAAGGCAGTAAAATACATGTTTGTAAGTTGTTGTTTTTTTCTTATTTATTACTTTCTGTTGTCTCCTGGAAACTGTATGCTGTCCTGGCTGGTGTGGCTAAGTGGATTGAGCTCCAGTCTGCACACCAAAACGTCGCCATTTCAGTTCCCGTTCACAGCATATGCCTGGGTTACAGGCCAGGTCCCCTGCTGGGGGCGTGTGAGAGGCAACCAATCAATGTATCTCTCCCACATCAATGTTTCTCTCCCTGTCTTTCTCCCTCCCTTTCCCTCTCTCTAAAAAATAAATAAAATATTTTTTAAAAGAAAAAAATATGATGTTTTTAATTTGGGGTTTCCTTTCTCCTTAATGACCTAGAACAGCGCCTGGCACATAGTAAGTGCAGCATAAATATTTGTTAAATCTTAAAAGTTATCCAGGTTCATTATTTTACATGTCTACTCTGTGGTCACAGTTTTACATTATTTTAAGATATTTGTTCATTTTTTTTTAATGGTGGAGTTTTGGGAAGTGTAACATAAGTGTGAATAGAATTGATGTCTGAGCAGAGATGTTGAACTTCAGTGTAACAATTCCACATCTGACACTAATTGTAAAATCTTTTCTCCCAAATGCCTGCTCACTACCTTGGCTTTATAGACCAACCTGCCGTCGTGAGCAGAGCTGCATGTCTCCTCCACTTGAAGAGCCCCCTGAGCATAATATAGTCGGTGGGAGTGCAGGACAGAAAAAATATACACTGCTTTGCACACAGTCTGAAAGTCAAGGCATAAAAGAGGGAAAATAAATCAGTGAGCCCCACTCTGTCTTTGCATGCATAATTCACTGGTAAAAATAAGTATTTAAAATGTTTCACCAGTGAGTGTAGGACAAGCTCCTTTATTTTTCACTAGCATCTGAATTGTAGCTACATCCCAGACCATTCCAACGGAGATTATTTGAGCTAAATAAGCTACATATTTGAGATATATAAATATTATCAAATTATTGATTTTAAGGCCATATTTATTCTCTTAAAAGTAAAGTCCATTCAGTTTTAAGGTTGGCTTGTAAAACTGAAAATAATGCAAACTGGTCAGATCCTTTGACAAATAGCTGAAAGATAATCAAAACATCAGCGCTTTAGCCATGGCTGGTATAGCTTAGTGGATTGAATGCAGGCCTGCAAAGCAAAGGGTCCCAGGTTCGAGTCCCAGTCAAGGCATACCTGGGTTGCAGACCAGGTCTCCAGTTGGGGGCGTGCAGGAGGCAACCACACATAGATGTTTCTCTCCCTCTTTCTCCTGCCCTTCCTCTCTCTCTAAAGAATAAAACAAATAAAATATTTTTTAAAAATCAATGTTTTAAGATTGTGAATGGAGATTAACATTTATTAAACTCCTACAAATATTTTGATCACTACCATAAGCATTTTCAAGTATATTATCTCATTTAGTCTTCTCAAGTGCCCCTGAGATTAGGTCTGTTTTCTCCATTTACAAACGAATTCACTGAGGTCCAGAGAGATGATGTAACCAACCCATGATCACAGATATTGAATGGCAGAATCAAGATTTCATCCTAAATTTCTCTGCTCAAATATCAAGCCCCTGTTACTACTTCATGCTGCTTCTTTAACTGGGTCAATAACTATGTTTTTAAAAGGTATATTCTTGAAAATAGATGTGTGTGTATTTGTGTGTGTGTCCATACTGTTAGGTCAGTGAGTAAATGTCAGCAGGAATGCAAGGCTCAAATTTGGGGTCTGTTGCCTACTTACTCTTACTTTGCTCAGCACCAATAGCCCTTCCAGGTCTTTGCAAACATTTTCTTCTTCAAGTTCTCTCCTCTAGCAAGAAGGGCTTTTAATACTTGGGGTTCAATGAGATGGTGGCTGGAATGAGGTGAGGTGGAGGAGCTTTGCTCTCTAGGTAGTCTTTTATCTGCCTTAGATTTTCTATTGCAATTAGACATCCAAAGGGATCGCATACATCCAGAGATCTGCACAGTAATAAGGAATAAAGGAAAAGAAAAGTAGGAGCAATAAATACAAAAAGGACAAACATAACGCACAGAGTTTTGGGGAATGTGTTCTTTCAAAGTATGAAGTACCACCTTCCACTGTTAAAAGCAGTGATTTTTTACCGGTGTGCCACATTACACTGGTATGCCATGAAGATATTTAAAACAGGCAGTACCTGACTATTTAGTAGAGAACACTGGTCTCTTTTCCCTTAGAGTGTCAAATAAAAGAATGACAACAGCCATCTGGTGTGAATGAATCAAAATTATACTTATTTTTTGGTCAGATTGGCAAAAAATATATATTTTTGGTGTGCTGCAGAATTTTAGTAATTAGTTTATGTGTGCCACAAGATGGAAAAAGTTGAAAATCACTGGTTTTAAGAGTTCTGAAAACACATTTCACTCTTTGCAAAGTCTCCCTCACAGGAACGCCTCCCTGGATTATCAGGGGAGGAAAGGAGAGGTGTGGGTTCTTCACCTTCATCATCTTCAGCTGGGACCTCCAGGCCAAGTTCTCAGCAAGGGAGTCAGCACAGCTCTACGATAAAAGGGATAACATCAGGTAAATGAATCATCATGTTAGGTGCATTTTAGAGATAACAGTTTTAAAGATTTGAATATGACCTGCCACAAATAAAATAAGTTATGAAATTTACTTAACTATATACTTCATCCCACGGTCTTTAAAAAAGCGTTAGCCAAACCACAGCCAACATTCGATACATTATGTGAACATCAGTTAAAAAGGTGCTGTTGGTGTGAATACCCTGTACATTAGATTAAAAAACAAAAAGTATATCAATTATTGCATATTTAAGATGACAGTTTTTATCACATAGTTCTTTTAATCCTCAAAAATGTGAAAATATAACTATTCAACTCATGAAATCAGTATATTTATATCAACATTGTCAATTTCACAATGTGTTTCCTGGTGTCGTTTCCCAAGGCAGTTTGCCTGGGAGACACTGTGAGCGTGCAGTGTCTGTATATAAAAAGAGCTAATTGAATTTGCTTAATGTTGAATTTTGACATCATAATTATAGTCGTCTTTTGAGATGTTGTCCTACACTAAGTCCTTAAAGATTTTCAAATTAAATTGTGCAATTCTAAAACTCCAAGCATTGTTATTTTAGTTGAAAGGCAAAAAAAAAAAAATGCTTAAAATATGAATTAATAAAACTCTACCTCACACATTCTCCTGCTTGACAATGAACAAAGTGCTTGTAAGAGAAAGATAAATCTAATTTAACATTATAACTCTTTTAATAATAAAAATATATAGATTCAAAACCTCTTCAGTGACCCTGTCTCACACAGTATAATTCCCTAAAACTTCTAAGTCACTCAATGATAAGAGGCTGAGCTAAACGCTTCCACTGCATTAATCAAATACCAGGTCTAATTAAAAGAGCCGTGCACAAAGCTTTTTCAAAATGTTGCTCAGGTATTGCAATAATTTCTGATCACCCAAGCCTGGAAGACAAATAATTAGAGCTGCCAGAGCATTCTGATGAGTGATGTCAGCATCTCCAAGTGACCTTCCCTCCACTAATTAATTTTCATCTTAAGAAAAGAGACCCTGTTGTTGCACATTATTAATTGAGTTCACTAAAAGATGCGCCTGATTAATTTTTGTTGATAATACTTGTCATTCTAGGCAGCGGCTGTAATCATTCTATTGGGCTTTATTTTTTTAAGTTGATCTAAGTCCTGTGCAATGTGACTGATATATCTGATACAAAATATCATGCATAAGGGCATATCTTATAATGCGTCGAGGCTATTTTTCATTGCAGTTGTTTGCCAAGGTAAAATGAAATGTCAGAGGGGACTTTTCTGAGCTGCTGGGAACTGCAAAGGTGCTGTTGCACTTGGTCCTGGTGGCTTAGTGAGGCCACTAACTCTCAAGTCTCCGAAAGGGATCATTTTGTAGCCTGCTCTTGGGTTTTGCGGTGAGCTATCCCATCCCCAGAGAAAACACTGCATTCCTCTTGCAAAAGTTCTTCATCAAATTTCTGTTATTACCCAAAGATTTCAGACAACTTCCTTTGTTGTTCTCAGAGTGGGGCGGACAGTCTGCTAAGTAGTTCCAGCCTTCTGACCCTGTGTGAGAACCCAGAATTTGGATTGTTGCCTATTCATTCATAAAATATTAGGATTAGAAAACAGAGAGAGAGCGCTATACTAAAGTATTTATTTCATTAACCTAAAATTAAACAGGAAATTCAGTCACACACCTAATGAATGTAAGCTGTACTCCAACATCAGAGCATTCACTTGTCATTGACTTGAACTATTAAAACCATCATATGTTTTCAGTGGAACCTTCTAAATGTAGAATTAATTTCTTAGGAAAATATTTTGTTTCAGTTTCTAAGTGGAAATATTTCATATGTATTGGGAATATGAACTCACAAGTCTTCTTAGATTTTAAAGGGGTCCTGCTAAGCAGATTTATATAAATTAGTCTAAGTGAACAAAAATAAATAAATATAATTTTGTGGATACATTACATGTGCTTGACAATTAAGGGAAAAATGCTTAATAAAATGTCTTTTTTGGTATGGTAAATCTGAAACCTTGGCAAAGCATCTTGAGTCTTTGTTGCAACAGGCAAGGCTAGGTTTTGTCATCCGTGCTATGTGCTATTTGCACAGAGGTTTACAGGAGTTTATGAACATATGGTACAGAAGGAAAACCAACAAAACTATGTCTCTTTAAGCCTTTCTTGAGGTAGCCTTCTCCTCATCTGTTGTAAGCCTGTTTCCTTATTGTGTTTCAAAGCGAATGAATGCAAGATGACCTGAAACCGTCCCAGACCTAAAGTCAGATCACATTGTCCTACACTTTACACCAAATTCCCATGCTCTTCAATGGAAGAAAATGTGGCACAAGTTCTTGAATAATAGAGTGCAGGCTAATTATTATCAACCAATATTATTATTAAATATCCACCAAGAATTGGGCACTTTGTACATCTTCCTTGAAATTTTGGGAGACCTAAAGCTGAGAGATTCCATACCTCATCATTCTGAAGAAAACAGGAATTGAGAACCATCAGATTTGGGGCTAAAGGTAATTCTTATGTGAGTTGAAAGAATTCATAACATAAAAATAATAATAATAATAAAGCATGTACAGACACCAAACCTGATTTTTCACAGGATGTTTTATTGTCATGGTGTTTCAGAACTGAAAAGAAAAAGAACTTTAGACATCACCTGTCTAACCCAATGTTTTACCTATAAGGAAACCAAATCCCAAAACACTTGATTAATCAAATAACACAGGACTTTGCCCTTTGTTATGCAAAGGAATGAGTAAAAACAACAATGACGAACACTAGCTTGTATTTAGTTAAAGCAGCTCTATTTCGAATCATGAGCAGCACATATTTCTCAGGAAGTAGACACAGCTGTTTTAGAGCATCGCTTAGGTATCTGTGTGTGCCACCACGTAAGTGTCTATCAGTGCAGATGCCTTCTTCACACATGACACTAAGGGACCATGCTGGTGTATTCTGCTATAACTGTCCAGGTGTTGCCTTTTTCCACTAGGAGGTTAATAAATAGAAGAACAAAGATGAAAGAGATGAAGGGAAGAAAATTAAGAGGGGGAAAGAAAGGGACATAAGATTTGGTCTCATCTCAATTTTTTTTTCATTATGCCTTCAAATTTTAACATACACACCTAGGAAATGTTGCCTCTATTTGACAATTTGTGGGCCAATGTAATTTCTTTCCTTCAAAAAATTAAGCTCAAATATTAAACAAATAGGGGAAAATATAGTTAAGAAGATTTTGTGTTATAACATTCCTCATGAGTTCAGTTTGTGCAGCTTCTACAAACTAATCATACTGACAGCTAGGCACAAGGTAGTGACCTATCTCAAGAAGTGATAGCGTATTTCCAAAACACCGGATATGACACATTTGGGTATGATTCTTATCAGTGGGAGGAAAGTGTCTTTTTCTTTTTAATTCAAAGAAAGCACAATGAGGGAACAAACTTTTGGACTTAGGGAAGAGAAGAAAAATATGTTCCAAGATATATTCATGAGGACATTGGGAAGGAGGATGCAGTGGAACATCAGGAATTGCCCCAATCTGGTCAGCATGGCTGAAAGAACACTGAGATTTAGCGGGAGGTCTCTTCTTTTTTTAGTGATGCATTTTAAATCAATATGAGGAGATCATCTCTGGGTAATACATCTGACATTAATTCCCTAATAAGATTTTACCTATAGTCTGTCAGCATTCTGTTCAGAAATCATCAATATTTCACTTAGCTGAATATATCATAACCATTTTACTTTCTCTTATGGCTTTATTCCTGCTTTAATATTATTGCATTTTAGTAATCATATTTAACCAAACTAGAAACTGAAAAAAGAGGTTCTCCCAACTTGGATTCTGACTTTTAGTTATGTCACCACTCTTGACAGCAAGCAGAATCTTCAGTTTTGGAGAAAGAACACTTATACGGGGTAGATGCCATTGAACAATATTTGGCCCTAGGATGTACACACATTTCAGCTAATCAACTCCAGCTTCCACCACAATTTATATTGACTGAGCTGTCCTCAATCCAATAACTACTTGCCCAATGAGTGAGCAGATTTCATCTGTAGCCTCGATATGTGTGGACTGGGCATCCCAGACTCGCAAAGGCACTCACACCTGTACCCAATTTCAGGGAGCAGTGAGGCTCAGAGGAGGTGAATAAACAAGGGGGTTGGGTTAATTGTGAAAGTCAGTATGGCAGGAATAAAATATTCTGTGAGATTTGGAGTCAATCTTTGCTTGGAATCTTCTTTCTTAGAGAAGTGACGCAAATTCTCTGAGACTCAATTTATATATCAATAAAATATAAATAACATTTTACATTCACTTCACAGGATTGAGAGGAAATCAACAAAATAATAAACATGAAAGCGCCCAACCCAGGGTTAACGCACTGAAAGAGTTGATTAAAAATTATTTTATACTCAAGTGAGGTTGATTAACCCACTTTCTTCATGGAGAGATTGTGCCTTTTTATCAGCCCAACTTCCCTAAATTCTCTTCCTTCTCAAGCAAAGGAAACATGAAGAAACAATAAAGTCTCTGAAATCACAGCTGGGCCTGACCAAGTGGGCCTACTGATCAACACAGAAAGTGTGGCTTCTAAGACTGGTCAATGTTGCACGATTGTGGTGGAATCTCCAAAATGTAGGGAAAAATTCAAACTCTTACTCAAGGTCAATCTTGTTAGAACATTTGAAATCGTATGTTATGAAATATCCCGCCCTGGCTGGTATGGCTCAGTGGATTGAGTGCTGGCCTGAGAACTAAAGAGTCACTGGTTCAATTCCCACTTAGGGCACATGCCTCAGTGGTGGGCCAGGTCAAGTCCCCAGTAGGGGGCACACAAAAGGCAACTGCACATTGATTTTTCTCCCTCTCTTTCTCCCTTCTTTCCCCTCTACCTAAAATAAATAAATAAAATCTTTAAAAGAATAAATATCCCATATTCAGCAGGTTTTAAAAGACGTTGCTCAGAAGTTCTTAGATGCAAATAGGGTAGGACAAGGGTAACCGTTGGTAGTGAAATTTCAAGTAACAATTATACTGTTTTCAACCTGAACCAAAAGAAGTTAAAGCTTAAAAGGCTGGCAAGCATCATGATCTGTGGTAGTTTAAGTCCTGAACTGGAGTTTCACAGAGCTTAGTCATTTTTGACAAATCTCACATCATTTAATTTTTTTAAGGGATGTGTTTGACCCAAGGTTTTTGAAATACCTTTATATTTGACCTAAAAGTCACCTTCAGCCTAGCCTCCTTTAAAGATAATTTTGACAGAAAGTTAGCTTTGGCTTGTAGCCACGCCACCGTAAGTTTTGACCTCGAGTGAGCTCCAATTTCTAGTAGCATTTGAATAAGTGACTTTTAGATAAAAGTAAGAGGTCAGAAAATAAAGTATCAAAGTTATCATAATTGATTTTTATTATTTCTTTCTCATTAATTGCCTGTGCACTACCCCTTCCCCTCCAATTTAATACTTCTGAAAATTTCCTTCATTTATACATCGTTAACAGTAATTTTAATGTAGGTCTTGTCCTCTTACAACAAGTTCCAAGACTTGTCTGAAGCAATGTGATAGAATGGAAAGAGCTTTCACCTTGGAATCAAAATGCCTGGATTTCCATCCTGGTTCTGCCACTAACCAGTTGGATAAAACTATCACTACCTTAGATGAGATGATGATAATCAGCTCTCCAACATCACAGATTCTTTCCAGTTTAAATAACTTTTCGCCTGTGAAAGTATATAGAAAGCTGTTAAATAATGTCCACATCAATCACGACCCTAATTAAAGTATGCTTCTGATTTATGGTCTTGAAAACTTGAGGATCAAATCTTGTTTCAATCAATGACCCTTGGAAATAATTTTATTTTAAATATATATTGAAATTAAAATATTTGTATTCATGGAATTTAGGCCATAAAATTCAAAGCTGCAATACCTAAAATAATGATAGTCTTTAAGCTGACCCTGTATGGTAACAAGAGTCTGTTTCCTAAGAGGTCATGCTGCTTCTGTCCTTGTCCACTTAGAGTCTATTTTCAACATTTGCCCAAATGATCCTTTCAAATAATTTCAGATCATTTCTATGCTCTTTTTATATAGATCCAATGTCTCTCTCTGTCTCTCAGAGTAAAAGTGCTCACAATGGCCAAAAAGACTGTACATGATTGGGTCACTGTTAACTTACTAACCTCATCTACTACTGAGTTCTGCAGATCCACATTCCCTCCTTACGACCTCTGTGTTATTCCCGGCTTGGAATGCTTTCCTCCCGGGTGGGGCTAACTCACTCATGGCACTCAAGTCTGTGTTCAGATGTCATTTTCCCAAGGAGACCTACCCCAACCCCTCTACTTAACACTGCACTCCTCCTCCACGCACCCAATAACACTTACTCTGTTCTGATTTTTCTTTTTTCTGTAGCATGTATCACCTTTTAACACACAACATAATTTTCATATTTATCATATTTATTTTTAAAAAAAGATTTCATGTATTTATAGAGAGAGGGAGGGAAGGAGAAAGACAGGGGGAGAAATATCAATGTGTGAGAGAAACATCAGTTGGTTGCCTCTTGCATGTGCCCCAACTTTGGCCCGGGCCTGCAACCCAGGCATGTGCCCTGACAGGAAGTCAAACCAGCGACCTTTCACTTTGTGGGAGAACACTCAACCAACTGAGCCAGGCCGGTCAGGGCGCATATTCATCATGTCTATTGTTTGCCTCTAGCCACCATAATATAAACTCCACCAGGGAAAGGATTTCATTGTTTTGTTCACTGATATAACCTACGTACTTCACACAGTGCCTCGGCAATATAGTAAGTGCTCAAAAAACTACTCATTAAAAGAACGAATGACGTAATGATGATACCACAAAATCCTTTGTCCGTAGGTGTGCCAACTTCTCTGATCCATTCTTGTGACCAACCACAAGCTTTTCAGAGAATATATGCACCCAAAAAAGGGTGAGAAATGTAGCTTTAAAAAGGGAATAAAACTATCCAGCTCTTCTAGACATAGAATCCAAGACATTGGAATATCTTTGTATATTCTTTAACCAATGGCATTAACAGGATTTTCTGTGCCCTAAGTCTATAGAACATGACAACATTAATCTCTTAGTAAATTTACATGAATTTGCAAATATAATTTCATGATCTGTAAAACCAAAATTGAAGTATAATATAGCAATTTCATTGACTTAATCTTCCAGAATTCTATCAAATAAGTAATCAAATTTTATTATCATTATTTAGTCTTTTTTAAATGCTTATGGTCATCATTCTGCTATTACCTAGAGGTTGACTAGTAAATTTTTCCCTTCATATTTACTCTAATGTTTTAGTTAAAATTAACTAATTATATCTAGTACCTAGATTTACCTGATTCTTTGATCTTTTAAACCCATAAGGTGTTGCTTTTAATTTATATTTAAAAATTTAATGTTCTTTAAAACCCAGTCTGCATTGGGTCAATAATTCTGCTGTGTGAGCATCTTGTACAGATGGGAAAGTTAGTGACTATAATTAAGGCTGTGTAACACCTCCTTTCATTAATATTATGACTTTAGTGGTGGCAACTGTGGTTTTTGGTTTCCTGTTGCTGGTACCAGTCTTCCTTTCTAATTCACAGATATACACCAAAATGTTGAATCTGTTCCTAAATTTCCAAGATAGAGCCACAAGAACAAGTCTTATTAATGCAGTCACTGTAGCATGAAAGTTGTTATATTTTTTAATTCAGTCACTCAGTAACTTATTTTTAAATACTTTTGGCCAGCTTTCTTTTCTTTTTCTTTCTTTTTTTTTTCCCCCTTAGTTGGCTGAGCCACAAGAATGCCCAAGGGTTACTAAACACATTTTCTACAGTTTCTAAGGATTTTCATTTTTCTTACTTCTAATCTAAAACTTGAAATTTCCCGTTTCTCTTTTGTCTTCACTAACTGTGCCTTGCTCAAATGCAATGCACTCTGTCTGGTTTTTAGGGGAATTGAAATATTTATCAAAATTGAAAAGAAACGTAAACCTACATCTACCTCACTAGATTGGCAACGGTATGTCATATATAAAGAACACTATAAAGTATTAAACCTCCTGAGTCTGTTTGTGTAGATAGGTTTTTAAAAACAACACAGTTCTTCTTATTTTCTGTGTATAACTTGATTTGTCTTCTAAAGTTTCAAACATGATTATACAACATCATTCTATAAATTTGTTTCCTAAAATTTCTTCATTCCCCTCATTAGCCTTTAAAAGTCTCATTATTTGCTTCCTTACCAGAATATATTTCTCTAGAAACATTATGTGGATCTTATCCAGGTGTGCTAACTCCAGGGTCTTGGCTATTGTCCAGCTTGAACAATTAGTTAAAATTCTCTTTTAGTTTTAACCAGATGTTACAGTCCTCATTTCCTGACCTAAAAGGCTCTTTCAAATTATGAAGAACTTTTAAATTCTCGTCTCATTCTCTTTCTGAGCTAGCTGCACCTTAGAGCTAATTTAATATGGTCTGATATTCAGTATGTACATATAATTAGTGAGCTTTATACAACATTTGGAATAAATCAGACTTAAAAATATTTAAATATAAGAAGGCAAATATTAGTCAGCAAAGATGTACACATTATATATCTGTTGACTTTAAAATCTCTTTTTGCCATGGATTTCAGTTGAGATTTTCATTAGTGAAGAGATCAGTGCATTAGTTTTAGTTTTATAAACTTCAGGCAATTTCACCTATCCAAGGAGACTGTAATCTTTCTGAAGATATGCCTTTTCCACATTTTGCAGCTTATCAGCATCCAGTCATGGCTGCTTGTATGGTAGGTCCCCAATATACATGTATTAACATGTACTATGATATGCGCTTACATCTTTTTACATTTGAAAATTTTTGAAAAGCTACCAGCTCACTCAAATTAATTTTTAGCACTAATAAACATTAGTCACCCTTGGTCACAATCATGCAATCTACTTTTTTCTCTTAGACTTTTATTTCCTATATTTAGTTAACCCTTCATAGACCTTGAGAGAGACAAATTAAAATAATTGTCCTCACTCATCACTGATGACTGACACTCCCCAAAGAGTAGCTGCCATGGGCCCTGGGCAGCTGATGGGCAAAAGCAGCTGCCCTCAATTCTGAACAGCCAGGAACAAGGGTGAAGGGCTGGATGAAAGAAAAAGAGTAAAAGAAACCTTTTAAAAGTCCAATCCACTGATTAGGAGAAAATCCTGAGGATGTGACCCATGCTATACATTTCTGAGAGAGAATACTAGCCAGAACTATACTTACCCCTCCCTGTCCCTTATCTCCATCCACTACTGAAACCAAATGCTTACGTCTTTTTAAAAAAGCCTTTGGGTTGGTGGTGTTCTGTGTTTAGATGAAACTGAGGTCAATATTTCTTTATTAATGTTAATGGTATAACAGGAATGGTGTATCATTCTGACATAAAGAGTTCAAAGTTACTCTGCAAGCACTCTTTCATTAATCTTTAAGATATACTTGCTGGGTGAGCAGCCAACACAATCCTACCTAAACAGAGAGCTGTTGATGTGGCGGCTTGTTTAAAGCTGCCTAACAAGTGCTGCAAGAAGAAGCTCCAGGTCCCGCCACTGCTCTGGCCCCGGCTGCCTCTATGAGTAGCACGTGCTCAAGAGAACGAGAGCAAGGAGCTGAGGCTGGGGACATGCAAGTCACTTGGAACAAGGGGCTCATTCTGATCATTCCTGGACCCTACAAAAGCGAATTCCATAAGTAAAATTTCTGGAAAGTTTAGAAGAGAATTCCACAAGTGAAAAGAAATATTTTCTGTCGTATCAATATTGTGAGTTGTATCCCTTGCGGGGTGTCCGCTTTTAATTATCTAGAGAATAATTATCCTTTTGTGGTTTATCGAGGTTCCTTTCTTCTCTCCTGCTTCCTGCCTTTCGGCCATTTCACTGCTCATTAATATTTGCATCAGAAGCCAGATCTGGGGCGTTGCTGGTGGGCCTGGCAAAAAGATCTGGTGAGTGAAGAGATAGAAACCATGGAATATGTAAAATTTTGTGATCATCTTGAAGTTTAATCCGTGCATACTTAGACCAGATAGTTAAATGCAACAACAGATGATAATGTAATAATTCATTTGTCAGGGAAAGCTTCGCTCCTTTTTGCCTTTTCCTTTTCTTTAATTTTATGCTTGATGCTTATTATCAAAGATAATTGAAATTTGACAAAAGTGGCAATCATCTGTCTGATGAATTTTGACAATGCTCGCTTCTTTAAAACTTTGCATTTCCCCACCCATAAAAAAGAAACCTCAATAAATACATCTTACATTTATTAAGTAATAAATGAAAAGCTTGCTTGTTCCATATTATCTGTGGGTTGGTACATAAAATACAGCAGTCGGCATTCTGCCACCACTCCCTCCTCAAGGATTCTCCCTGTTAAAGAGCTCGTGCTGGTGGTGGCGGATTAGCAAGAGGTCACGACTGCTTCATGAATCAGGGGGAAGCGTCTCACAGGTGGCGGTTCGTTTGATCTTCCTAGTCACTCTAGAAGGTTATACATCTTTTGTGATTATCTCTCACAAGGATATCCTTGAAGGAAAACGAGCCAGCTTCCCCAAAACACAACTAAATGAAACTGAAAGCAACAATGACAGCGGAAGGGAGCATCAGAGAAGATTCCTTCAGAATCCACGCAAATAAAATGGAGTGTGTGTTGGTGAACTCCCCGCACTGCTGCTCCAAGCCCTGTTCCTAGAGCTGTGCTGACCACACAAAACAAGGCTGCTGCATAAGCAAGGGAATAAACAAAGCAAAGACCCATTAGCTCTCTTTCCATTAGACACACGGAGGGTAAAAAAAAAAAGAAAATCAATAACAGGCAAACAGAAGATAAAATTGATAGGATAGAAATGTTAATTTTAGAGCTTTAAAACAAGGTATTGCAAACAATGGCATGCAATAAAACCTTAAAAACTATTTTTAAAACCTTCAAAATCATTTACATGGGGGAAAGAACTCTAAGCAGGAACATATACGGCGTATTAAACTTTAGTGCATTTTTAATGACTTGTCTTAAACAAATTATGCATGAGATAGATTACATATCCCTCACCCACTTAACAAAAAGGCATACCCATGAACAAAAAACAAAACCAGGTGGCTTTTAAAGAGAAATTAAGTGTATGCTTGGTGACTGATTGGGAGAAATGCCAAGTGATGTAAAGGACCTCATAGAATGGAGTTCTCTTGAAAGAAGATAGATTGATGGGCTTTCCAGCCCAGACTGGGCAGAGCAGTGCAAGCATTACCAGTCTCTGCTTTGGATTCTGTCCTGTAAATGTTCTCAGCAGACAGGGTAGGGGAGCTGACAGGACAAGGGCTCTGCATAACAAGCCTTAGAGTTCAGTCCCAGCCCACCACTTAGTAACTGCCAAGTCAGACAAGTACTTCGCCTTCCCTTCTTTTCCTCCTTTGTAAGGTGGAGATAATAATGATGCTAATAATGCTGTCCTACTTCGCTAACTTGGAGTGAGGTGTAAGCCTTCCTACTTTTTCAAGTTCTCAGCTTACTATAATATACAGACATGATTCAAGATCATTGGTTTAGAGCATTGGTTCTCAAACTTAAGATCGAATCAGAATCCTCTAGAAGCATTTGCTAAAACACAGTCAGACAAGCCCCACCCTCAGAAGTTCTGATTCAGTAAGTATGGGGAAGAAGAAAAAAATGTATTTCTAACAAATCTCCAGATAATTCTGATGCTGTTGGTATGGGGGCCACAATTTGATAACTTCCAATGAAGCCCTGTGATTCAAGGATGGTCCACAGACTGGCAGGGGCCACATCACCCTGTAGCTAAAGTATAGCCCCACCAAAACCTTGTTGGAAATGCTGATCATCCCACTAAACCAGAATTGGCATTTCACAAGATCTCCAGTGGGGGTGGGGGCAGTGGTAAATACACAGTAAAGTTTGCAAAGTACTGCTCCAGAGCATCTTTGAAAGGAGTGGAACCAATGAAAGACTGTCAAAATCTGCTAGAGAATGCGGAGAGCCCTCAGTCTAAACAACACAAATCCAGATTCCTGGCACTGTCATTTCCCTCAGGAAGTCCTGTTTGTGAAACTGACAACATACGCCATCGGAAACAGCGATTCTCACCAAGCGAGGGGCTTAGACCCGCTGCCAGGTGCCGGCCAGGCTGCCGGGTGCCGGACTGAGCAGGGAGGCCAGGTTGAACAATTACTATGATATCCTCACTGTTAATATGAATTTTGTGTCTTAGAGGATAATCTTTTCAGTCTTTTCTTGTTCTCTTTTCTGCCATCCTAGAGAGATTTTCCTTGTGTTTCTCATGGATGTGCTTGTTTCCTATCTAATTATTGCCTTGGTGGTGATAAGAATTTCAGTCAGAAGCAAAGTAAGCTGCAAACACCAAGTGCATTTCCATTAGGGAGTTCCTTTAGGCTAAAGTCACTGGGTTAAGTGTCAATGATCTAATATCAACCTAGCATCAAAACAGCCCCTTCATTCAAACAAGGCTTCCCATTACGTGGAATACAAATCAGAGCACCAGACCCACATTTGAGAGATTTATATGACCATTTAGAGAAATCCTTCTTGTAGCTCCTCTGATAACATCACTGGCAATACAAAGCTGAATGGTTCAAATCAGATTTCATCTCTACTATGTAGTGGTTTAGTGTTTGAGGATGAACTTACAGACTATTAAACTCACAAAAAACAAAGACAAATATACAACATAAAACAATTCAAGTTCCAAAAGCTTTATATTAGCTTTTGGAATAGAACAGCTACAAGAAGAAAAAGGCAGTGAAGATTAAATCTTTTAAGATTCAATTTGTCTATCCTGCCATATAAGGCAGAACCTTGCTGGAGACTCAGAATTATGCCTTTTAGTCTACCGCTAAGCAAAGCAGCAGACATCATTTTGATTATAAGTTTTACAGTAAAATCAATGAGAAAATATTCTAATTTTGAAATGATGCTAATAATGTAAGTGTGATGGCAATAATGCATATATTATATTAATAATATAAACATAAACCCATATTTTGGGGTTTTTTACTTTCATATGTGATTTCCTTTCTTAAAGGTGAAGACCTAGTGAAAAAAATAAGTAAACCATTAGGACCTAAAGAATGTTTTAAAACTGAATTATTCTTCAGCCTTGCAATCTGCCTTTCTTCTTACCAACATTAAAAAAAAAAGACATTATCTTTCTCCCACAAATAAATCAGACCTCTAAGCACTGTCTCCCTTGAAGGAGAATGACTTCTACTTCTCATAGTTCTGTCCTTCAAATAGTTCTCTACACAGGTTTTTTTTTCTTGATGTTAGTATACAGCTGCTTTTTAAATTTTTCTCAGTTTTATGAAAATTAAAAAATTCATGCTTCTCCATAGCAAGTGTGGAAACCATTCTTTGGTCTACTTTTAGGCAACAGATCTTATTAACAAATCATATTTCACAGTCCACCACTTACCTGTGGGAAGAATAATCATTGCAGCTGAGCCACATGTAGACCTGAAAAGAGTTCAGTTATCCTATTGTGTTCTGTTATCCCATAAATGACTCATCCCTGCAGAAAGGGATGATTTATCTAAAACATACAATACATATTTGAAATTTCCTACTTACGTATATATTAAGCCCTTAAGAATATTAAATATTGAATTAGTGTTGCCTTAACAAAATCTACTAGGCCACAGTTTGTTTGTTTTTTTTCAAGTATCCAAATACCTTTTCTCAGACATCAGAGACTCGGGAAGTTCAGAATTGAATCTATGTCCCAGCTAGATGGTAAGGCCTCGAAGGAGCTCTGCATGCAAGGGACCTGCACTCCGCTTGGTGAGCAGAAGAATGGAAGCACAGAAGTTTCCCCAGTTACAACCACTGTGTGGAACCACTGCCTAGTGTATAACCACTTAGTTCTCTGAAGAGAAGAGCCGTGCCCTGGCTGGCATAGCTCAGTGGATTGAGCATGGGCTGTGAACCAAAGCATCGCAGGTTTGATCCCCAGTCAGGGCACATGCCTGGGTTGCAGGCTACAGCCCCCAGCAACCGCACATTGATGTTTCTCTCTCTCTCTCTCTCTCTCTCTCTCTCTCTCTCTCTCTCTCTCTCTCTCTCTCTCTCCCTCCCTTCCCTCTCTAAAAATAAATAAATAAAATCTTTTTAAAAAAAGAGAACAGCCGCTTCTGCACAGCAGTGTTAAACAGTGGACACTGGGTAGGATCCTCATTCAAGCGAAAGAGGCTTCAAACCTTTAGAGTTATCTTCTGTTGACATGAACTAGGATGACACACACCTTGAAGGCAGGGTCTGTGTACACCCCACCAGGCCTCTCACACAGGGTTTTGTGCACAGGACATGGTTGTTCATTGAAGTGAATTGAATTGATTCAGTAAAAGCCATTTACTCTCGATAAAAATAAATGCATTAACGCACTGCTCCAAATCTTATGCATTAAAGCCATCCTGTTTTAAACTCTCCTTTCAAATTTTAAATTATTTTTTTGATTGGGTAATGCATGCAGCTGGTACAAAAATCAAGAAGTATAAAGGGCACACAGTGAATGAAGGGCAAGTTTCCATTGCTCTGATTCCGGGGTTCTCAGAACGCACTGTGGGCAGGAAAACTGAAAACACCTCTTCACAAAAGGAAGTATTTTGTTGTTGTTTTTAAGTACTATAACAACTAGTGTTTTTCTTTTTCTTTAGTACTTTAATCCTCAACTTAGTCTTTTTCCATCTGGAAAATAATTTCTCCTGTGAGAGAAATAAAACCCAGTACACTGAGATCCACAAACCATATTAATAACTCTGGCACTAGCAGGTATAAAATCCACCACCTAAGACTAAAAGGCCCTACTATGCTTTCTGTTCTGCCATTGACAAAAATCACTTTGCCAACAGCACCATTAAACAGCCATGGTTCCTATCTAACCATTTGCAATTGAAGTTTATGTTGGAAGGTTCCTATATTTCTGAGGTTATTTCTCGAAGATATTCAGACAGTCAAACAGCCTTGAAGAAAGCGGCAACTGGTTTGCTACTTTTTCTAATCCAGTAGGTAAAAATAAACCACTCAGAGTAAGAATAAAGATCAGGGACTAAAATCAACATGCAGAATTTATAACTGCAGCATTTCCTGATGTTTGAAATCTCCTGCTCTTGTATTTTATTCATTTTGTTTTGCTTTATCAGATTACTTGGACTTTTCACCTATATGGTATAGGACCACAAAAGCTTCAAAAAAGCACAGAAGAAAACATATGTTTTTGCATGCTACATGAACACACAAAAAATGCATTTTGGCCCTAACATTATTAAAACCATTTATAATTTCACATTATGTTTAGGTGACTTGAAAAAAATTCTCTATGTTTTGCAACCTTCACTCTCAAATGATTTTAAGGAAGGAAAGCAAAAAGAGAAAGAGTTATCATTAATAATATATACATTTTGGAGACGATGACAAATGCATCCCAGGAAGAATTATGAAACATTTTATACCATGCCAGCCTCTTTCACACCATCCCATAACACTAGCCTCAACCAGAGTTAACTATTTTCTATGCATTAGATAAGCATTAAATTGTCTTTGGATAGTTTTTAAGCACCTGCAATTTCCAAGGTACTACTTCATGCTAAATTAAATAAGAGAATACTACAAGCAGATCATCTCAGGCATTATGGGTTTGCAAATCAATTCCACAACTCAGGGTACTATTTTGTTCTCAGAGCAGTTGATGTAAAGTGCTACATAATTTGAACAATCACCTACTAGAACTTGCATACATATGCCTACTGCTGATTTTTCCAAAAAACGTAATAGCACATACTGTATATTAGAAGGTAAAACAGAGCCCTTAATGTTCCCCGGGGATGTCTCTGTCTCCTCCTTTGTCTCCAACAGCAATGGCCTTTGCTTCAGATTTTCTAGTTTAAAAATGTTGTATGAATTATCTCAGCTTTGAGAGAGTGGATCAGATTTAATCCAAAAAGGGAGAGAGTCGCATTTAAAGGTTTCTGGAAGCTGGCAGCAAGATAAATCCAATGTGACAAATCTCTGTGGCTATTAAGTGGATTTTGTTATGGAAAGTATACATAGACATGCCTAATGAGGATGTAGGGTACTGGGTTTTGAGAAATGGGCTATTATTTTGAATACGAGGTGGCCTCCAAAATAAATGCACTTAAGGATTTAAACACAGATCTCTCCAGGGTGTGAACTTTGCTCTAGGCATTACTCAAAAGGAGAAACAGGGTAGGTGATCCTTCAGATAATCGCACATTTTACAGGACAATCCATAAGTCCTTAAAGCCTCTGGGCTTTTCATTTCACTAAACAAGATTTCAATCCATAATGGCCAAGGAGAAAAAAAAACCTGGGTCACTGTAGAAAGAATGCTATCTTAGGAGTCAGAAATTTTGGATTCAAATCCTGCTCCAGAACCCCCTTTCTTTATCTCTAATGCAGTATGATAATGACTCCCCTTCCCACTCCACAATGTCCTTGTGAGGTTCAACGAGATAATGAATGCTTTGGAAAGCCATTTTGAAGTGTGAGTGCATTAGACATGTAAACTCTCTGCATTATTAATACCTGGGAAATCATTGTGACCATTTAGGATTTCCTCCAAGTCAAAATTGCCTCATGGCCAGAACGTGACCAAGCAAGCTCCTCCGCCAGCCCAGATACACGAGCCAATCCAATTTCATTGCTAGAAAGAACTTCAGAACAGAGCCTCCAGGAGTTAAGCACATTAATGTAGGAGCTTTAGTCTTCCCACCAGATTCTGTGTGACCTGTGGGCTCAGATCCTGCTTTGCTCACCTCTGTATCCCCAGCATCCAGTGGAGTTAACTTTTACCTGATGACCATGAATGACATGAAATGAACGAGATGTCTGCTACAAGCAACGGACTGTTCCGCATGTCGACAGGTATAAGAGCCATAATGCAAACAGAGAAGCAGAAGCACTAGGAAACATTGCACACTAAGGAATTTGTGATTGGGTTTGGTTCTACTCACTCGTGGAAGCTGGTTAGGCTGTACGTGGAGGCTGTTGCTTTTGGTTTTCATGCTGAAGCCTAAGGTCAGCAGGGCCAGCAGATAGGAAGCCAAAACATCCATGAAGAGGGGAAGCAAGGACAAGATGAAAGCTGCAAGGATGAGGGCAATCTGCCAAGAGGGACCAGAACCCATATCAGTGTCTCACCGCCTCCAAGACACTACTTTCAAGGATGAAGGCGGCCTGCAGATGAACCTTATGCTCTTCCTCAGGGAGCTAAACACACACCTGCCCGGAATTGAGAGAACCTGAAGGGGGAGATCCAGCAGACCCAAGCTCTGCCCCACACCAGTCGGGTGGGCCAACAGGTAAGTGACAGCGGGCATGAGTTGTAACAGCACTTCATGCCCTGTACAGGCCTTCCAACCCAAAAGAAAATGGCAGCAGTTTTGCTTTCATCTTCCCACTGTGACTCCAAATGTCTCTTGTGGTCTACAAACTATGCAGAGAAGGGAATTCTGGTAAACAAGTGTTGCATCTGCTAGTCGCCTGGCGCTTCATGTGCTCAATGGATTCCTACAGTAGAATGATTGTTTTCCCTGTTTCACAGATCAAATCTCTACACCCCCTCACATAACCGCCTTTGTGTTTCAAATGCACCCACCTCTGGCCTGCAGTCCATGCCCTTTTCCTACACTTCTGCCTCAAAGCACCTGGTACGTTAACACATGTTCTCGTCCTGGCATTGAGTATTCCTCAAGGCAAACCTGAGAAAAAAATTGCAGCGTATAAAAGAGCTTCTTTCAGTTTCCTCATTCTCAACAGCAACCTGGATATGGAGCTATGATGGACTCTCTTTCACAGAGTCCCTTCAGTATCACTTACAGAGGCCATGAAAGGAATGATTTATAAACACCAGAGAGCACACCCCTGGAGAGTGGGAAGAGGTGGAAAAAGCTGATGAGACCTCCAAGCTTTCACCCTTACAACCCGGTTTAGTTCTCTCACCTCACATGTTCCCGTGTGCACTCAACGAATGTATAATGAGGACCCTCCATGCGCCTGGATGGCCTGGCTGTGTCGATACATCAGGCTTCTGCACATTCACAGAGTCAGCACCGAGACAGTGTTTACGTCCTACCAGCCAGAAGGCACTTGTGTCCTACCTGGGGTCTCCAGGAAACCAGCGCACATTGCTGAATAGAGCCGTGTGTCATGTTGGATGCACTTTACAATTCCCAGTTTACTAAAAGTACAACTTCTCATACATCCATTTCGGGCAGTTATGCTTCTCTTGGTCACACCCCTCCAGCAGCTCCTCAGGCTAGAAGATCTTCTGGAAGTCACATTTTGTTTTATCACAGAATATTTTTGAAAGAATGAAGATAGAGAAGTCAGCTGTGTTGTAGGAAGAGAAATACGTGAGCCTGCAAATGGGAGGTTCATTAACTTTTTAAGACAAAAATTATATTTTTAAAACGTATTTTATAGACTTATGTACAAATAATGTTACAAAGAGTGTGAGTTTTGAAAGTCTTTAAAATATTTTAATATAAGCAATAAGAACATCAACCAAAATGTAAGTCATATTTTTAATGTCTCTTTTTGCCATTAATTGTGTGCAAAAGCTGAGTGAGGGACAGAATCAGTTCCATTTCATTGTAGAATTAGCATGTCTTTCTTCTATCCAAGGCAAGCCTTGGGCAAACTGGGAAGCAGAGGAGGTTGAATATTTCAGAGCTGCCTCCTGCCAGAAGGCATTGTAGCACCCAGCAGCCAGAAACTTCCAAACACAAAATTAATTTCTCTGCCCAGTCTTTCTGAGTCTATCTATAATATCAAAAATTTTTATTAATATATTTTTATATCACGATTGACAATGATCAGAGCTGATAGCACAATTCCTTTATACAGATAGCCTGAGATTCTTTAGAGGATTTCTTTAGCTTTGTGTAGGACAGCAAATGAGGTAGATGACTTGTTAAAGTGGTCAAGGAAAGTCCATCACAGCCAGAAAGGAAATTTGCATTTTTAATTAAAGAAAGATGGAAATTATACAGAAAAATATTGTGGTCGTAAAGTAAATAAAATGCGACTCATGGCAATTTGTATTTTTATGTCATTTTCCTTTAGGTAACAAGTTATTTCCATGCAGTAATATATTTTTAGGAGGATAGAAACACCTTTTCCAGCTCTCTCCCTATATCACATTAGAGTTTTTTCCAAGGTTATTAAAATGAAAGAATGACAGTAGACTTTCTTATCAACAGCTTGTTCCAACAGATACAATACATGCGTTGGGGATCAAAAAGATCATGAGAAGCATTTCTGCCAACATTGTAGAAAATACTGAACATCTGCTATATCTGGGGTCCTGGGAGTTGTAATTATAATTTTTTGAAATCTGTACACAAGAGTTATAAATATTAGAACTGTAGCCTGTGAAAGCCATGAAATATTTAACTTGTTTGGCAGGCTTAAGCAAAACTCATAAACTTAATTTAAGCAAGCCAAACACTATAGTTTTACCAATTTTATATCTTTCATGTCATTAGTTAGATAAATTAAAGCAAGCTATAAAACAGCCTAGAGATTGCCAACTGGAAGTTCTGGGGGGTATACCAAAAAAATGCATTTTGAAAATTAACTCATTTTATTCTTGGTTTACCTTTCACATTTCCCAGTTTTCTACTTCAAAGAGTGTTTGGTTGGGGAATGGGGGTTGGAACTTGCAATTAAGAAATGGCTTCGGGGCCCTGGTTGGTGAGGCTCAGTTGGTTGGGTGTCATACTGCAAAGCAAGAGGTAGCAGGTTCAAGTCCCAGTAAGGGCACATGCCTGGGTTGTGGGATCGGTCCCAGTTCAGGGCATATATAAGAGGCAACCAATCAATGTTTCTCTCACATCAATGTTTCTTTCCCTCTCTTCTTCCCTCTCTTCTCCTCCTTCTAAAAAATAAATAAACAAATAAAATCTTAAAAAAAGAAAAGAAAAGAAACAGCTTCAGGGTAAGTAAACATGCATCCTAAGCAGGTTCACAACAGCTGCGACAAGAACCAAAGGCCACTGGTGAATTCCACAAGCCTCAGTTCAATTCATCTAAAACCTACATGCCATCCTGAGTGAAAACCATTCAGACTTGAAAACAAAGGCATGGTAAACAGCTCCATGCTGCTGCAGAAGGTAACTGAGAGACTAAGGGAGCAGAGAGAACCCAGGTTTCTATCTTGTTAGCTCTGTGGCCCGGTGTCATCATTGAGACTTGCCATTTGAAAAGAATATGGGCTGGAATATATTCAGCTGTGTCCATCTTACCTGTGCCTTTTAGACTTAGCACATGAGAGTCATAGCCAAGCCAACTCCGGTGCCTATTTTTAACATAAGAACACTACACTTATTAGCTTCCACACACATTGAATTACATCCTCTCCATGCCCCTAACCTTATCCCGGACCCAGAATGTTCTCCAATAAGAGACTAAGGAATATTACAATATTAGTCTCCAATAAGAGACTAAGAGAATATTCACATTATACATTCTGAATGAGGAAAATGATTGATAAGGCTATCATTTATTTCATAGCACTTTATGTATATGGTAGCTGTTGCTACCAAACCTCAAAGCAACCCTGTTTATTATTAAGTGTGACTATTACAGCTTAAAAAAAATAACTAGCCCCAGAATTTACAGGGTGTACAACCACACAGCTGACAGTCCTGAGCCTGGCCCTGAGGTCTCCTGAGGCTTGCTGTCTCCTGTCACAGGGAGGCAGCGGAACATCTGGTCAACAGGAGACCAAAGCAGAATTAAGGCAAGAAGCTCTAAGTCTGGAGTCCCCTGGTGGCTTTTCCAGGATTCATAGTGCCACCCACCCCCAACCCTCCCACCCCACCCCACCACCCCCGGCCCTTCTCCACATCCTGGCGCTTTTCAGATTCCGTGTCTCGATGAAAGCTTCTTACTCCTCATTCCCTGCCTTGTCCCTCTCTCTTAACCCCTACAAAGGACTGGAACTGGCTGTCAGCTCCAGGGCTTGCCACAGTCATAGCAGCCTTTGTTAACAAGTTAAGAATCTACAGGAATCCCCTCTTTGCTGTCTCTACACTCTGTACATGAGAGCAGTCAAAAGGGTCAGCTGGGAACCCCTGGCTGCGAATGCATAAAAGAGCAAATGAATAGGAAAGTTCAAACGAAATAGTTCACTGGAATATCCTGCTGATGCCGTTTCATTCTGCATTTAAGAAAATAATACCCATGCCCACACAGCCTCTTTCTCCCTGAAGGAGAGAGTTGATATCACACAGACTGTCTACACAGGGGAACCAATTCAAGGCAGGACTGAAAGTTCCAATCCAACTCAGTCAGCCCATGTCATGTGTCTGGGCCCAGTCCAGCGGGGCTTAGGATGTGATTTGAAAGAGCCAATGTGAGGGGCTGGTGGGCGTCCACACAGTCAGGAACTGACAGCTCAGGTTTCCTGGGGTAGGAACTGAGCACTAAGGTTTCCCGGGTGTCTCCTGTGCGCCAGGCACTGTGCGAGCCTTTTCATACCTGATTCGTAATTCAACTACACAATAAGCTTATGGGACAGAGGTTAGTATTAGCATCCCCTTTTTAAACAGACATTAAGTCATTTCCTTAAGATTAAAAAGCCAGTAAGTGGAAGATATAAATATTGTATGCAAATCTTCAGCAAATGGAATTTTTAGGGAGAATCTACTTTGGACTCACCCTTGGGAATTGTTGTTTCTCGAACTGCCTTGACCTGGGGCGCAGAGCTAATATGGAAGGGAATCAGCTAATTAGGCTGTCCTGGTCCTTCCCCATTTCTCGGGACTCTTGTGGAGGTACTAAAAAAATAAAATGACCCAAGTTAGTTCTAGGGGAGGCCTTAAGCAAGGAAGCTAGCCTGCATTCCCTCCCCAGTTCTTCCCCTGCAGCCCCCGAAGTGGCCATCGTCCATGGAGGGCATGGTCCCACCTCTCAGCGACCAGGGGGCGAGGAACATGGCAAACGGGGCTAGAGAAACAAGGGCCCTTGTCTTCCCCCTTGCCTTGCCTTTGAGTTTCTTCATGAGTAAAGTAAAACACAGACAATTAAAAGACCAGGATATCAAGGCTCAAAGATTTTCAAACATGGAAACTAAAAGACACAAATGTCATGATTTGACATTTATTTCTCCTTTTACAAAGAATAGTAAACCGGAAATTCCAACGGCCTTGCAGGGGCATTCAACTGAGTTCCCGCTTGTAGTTGGAAAGGTGTTTCTGCTGCGCTGGTACTAAGTCTCCTCCCCCACGGGAGGGCATCGCCGCTGATTGCACGAGCAGATCCGAGGTCCTGAGGGTCAGCCCCCCTGGGCGAGTGCTGGGAGAAAGCAAGGCAGGAGTTTTGTGTGACACCTGCACAATGTGAGCCATTGGCTCCCAGTGTGGACACCTTGCCCCGTCCATCCTCTGGCGACACACAGGTAGCGCGGACTCAGGGAAACTTTCCAGGATGGTTGCGTGAAAGAGAAAACTGTGACTCCTCCAAGACTGAGTAGTGACAGAGTCAGCTCCATTAAGAGTCCCCGATCAAGCCACCATGTCTGGTGGGAACCGCATCTTCCACTGAGATTGCTGAGCCTGTTTATACGTGTTGTATTAGGAGCTACAGTAAACTGTCCACAAGAGGCAGAAACCCGGGTAGGTCAATCCTTAAAGCCTGTTGACATTTGTCCACTTGGCAGATCATAAAAGCCCCTTGAAAATCACAGGAGTAAATGTGTAAACTGCTTACCAAATTATATGATGTAAACGCCAAGAGGAGGCATTCTACAGGATAAGATCTCTGAATCGTGAGTGCCTCTGAATGTAACTTTATTTTGGTCTTGGGTTACATGTGAGGTGTTGCCAAGAACAACTGAAAGAGAGACAAAGACATATGGATTCAGCCCAAAAGCTGACTTTTAAGTTCTCTGTCTTCAAAAAGACTTGGAGATTCTTTATGAGATGTAGTTTTACATAAACAGTCTTTGCTAATGAGAGTTTTCCCCTAATATCAGTTAAATTTTAACCAGTTTCCTGCAAACATTATGTGAGTGTCAGAAATTATTTTGGAGTTTTGAAAGAAAAAAAAAAGCCAGAACTAGAGAAGGCGTCATGGTATAAATACACAGATAAAAATACACGCTGCAATGGTTGGTAGCAGTCAGACTGCAAAGGAGCTGAGAGTTCAAGATCACTGCCACCACTCTCCCAAGAATATCTCCAGAGAGAGTTCTCAGCAGACTTAGGGGAATGTAACAGAATAATTATGCATGAAGCAATGATGAGCACTGTCTTATACAGTGCAGATAATTCTCTACCAGAAGCTGTTATGCCTGAATCGAGGCTTAGCTCAGGCTCTTTGAAAAATCAGGTCCAAGGTCTAAAACCCTCTTTCTATATCAGAGTAACCTCTGTGGATTCCATTTTAAAATTCTTGACTCGGTTTCCTAATAATTAACTGCTTATATTTGAATCTTGCGTAGAGATGGTACTTTAGTTTCATTCTGTCTCTCCACAGTTTTACATGCACATCGTACTGGATATTCAGCTGGAAGTGAGAGAAGAGACTCAAAGAGGAAAGAGGGAGACAGAGAGGGGAGAGGCCGGGCAGGGGAGAGGGAGTGAAGTGGAAATGAAGGCTATTGGGTATAGTTGGGTAAGGTTTCCTTTAACAGTCCTGCATCTCTTGCATCAACAGTCAAGCTGATGGTCAGGAGTAGCTCCCAGCACCCTCCACACCCCTGAGATCTCTGATGGGTGGGAAGGGTGAGACTGACTCCTAGGAGAGGGGCCTGGGAGGGGTTTCTGGCACTCTCCAGGGATCCCACTTGTTTATCAGGGTGAGAGCCCTTAACCCACTTCCTGGCACCTGGGAAGGGTTTGCTAAGGGTTTGTGAGAACTGTGACTGTTCTGCAACCCTTGGACTGCAGGTACATATCACAACCCCAGAGAATCCTACATTCCTAAGGCGCCTTGCAGGGGAGCTGGCTCAGCATCCTGCTGAATGCACGCATCCCCTCTCCAGTGTCTTCACTCAGGTCTCCTCTAGCCTGCACAGACAGATACAGGGGACAGGGAATGCCCTGTCCCCAAAGCTGCCCTTTTCATCTTTGGACAGCTCAAACTTTCCAAAACCAATTTTTTTTCTGAAATAACCAGTGCATTTTCTACCCATTGGCATTAGTTTTATTCCCTCAAGAGCCTAAAGAACAAATGCAATTGCTCTTCTTCCTGAAACACGAAGCACAAGTCAGGGCTCTAGAGCTGGCAGTCGTGGGTGTCACTGGGGCTCAGGGAAAGCAGAGATAGAGTCTAGGATGCATGCAGCTGCCCCTGCTGGGGCTCTTGGTCTGGGGACTCTTTATCATGCTTTGGTGGCATCATTTATCTGTAGGTCTTTATGGAGAACATCTCTTTGCAGATTTCTACAATGTCAGCTGTGCCACCTCTACAGGTGAAAAAGGTTTTTCACTTAATCCAAATGATGTATTCTACATGTTCTCTATTCACTGCACATACATTTGGTGCATGACAGTTCTGTGCCAGTTCTAGGCCTTATGTTAAGTTCAGGGAAATTTAATGGTGATGGGGACAAAACCCTTGCCTTCAAGGAGCTGACTGTATAAAGCAAAATTCAGGTGGGTAAACAGGCAGGCCTACATCACGGTTACAATCACAAGAACCCAAAGAAAGGGCTCCGATCCAATCACTGGTGGTCCTAGAGGAACTGATATCTGAGAGAACCAAGCAGTAGACAAGTAACAGAGACAACAACAGAATGCCTCCCAAACAAAGGGAACAGCCAGACCAAGGAAAGAGCCCAATATATTGCTGCAGAGAACATAAGGTGAGTAGGAACAAGTGTTTATCAATATCCTGTGACTGTAACTCTGCACAGAAGATATTTGAATGATGCTGAGGTCTACACAAAAGCTGTATGTATTGAATTGTATGCTTGTGTTTATGTTATATGTGAACATTAAGGATTAAAATAAAAATCACTCACTTACTTAGAGATCTAAGCACTGAGATACAAAGAAGATAACACCTTGATCTTGGCTTTGTGGAGCTCATAGTCTGGTGGAGGCAATATTTTTTTTAACTCGGCATGCAGCCCAAGGCAATGTTATCAAAGAGCAGCGATGGTTATTTAGTTTGGGGAAAAGTTTTTAAATTGTTTTGAGTGTTTGAGTTGAACAAAGTTTTCTGAGACAGAAACCCAAAATAGAAGTCTCCTACTCTACAATGTTCTCTCTCCTCTTAATCAAAAATAGTAATAATAGTAATTCCTATCCTTGAGTGCTCAATGAAAATCAAAATGCATTTTGAGCAGCAATTAGCTCAATGACTGTTTCTTCTGTTGACCTTTGAGAGTCTCTACAGAGCTAAAAAGACAAAGAGCTGAACAGAGTTGAAGGGGAGACAGATGTGTGGAGGGTGTAGACATGGCAAGGAGTGGGCTGTCGGAGGAAGCTCCTTGTGAGAAAATTTTGAAACAAAAGGAAATCGTCACTGGCAGTTAAGGGTTTACCAAGAAGGAAAGACTATTGGACCAAAGTAAGAAGGCCAGTTTAATTTTTTAAAAAATGTTCTGATTTCTACTTAAAACCTCTCCTTCCCCCCATTCAGTGAGTGTTTTCTTGAAATCTTATTTTTTGGATCAAGCAAAAAGGAAAAAGGACTGGTGGACATGGACAATAATATGGTGATTGCGGGGGAAGACAGTGTAAGAGGGTTAAACGGTAATGGAAAAATACAATGAAAAAAATTTTTAAAGAAATCATATTTTTAGATGGGGGTTTCTCAAATGTGGCACTGTTGACATTTGGGGCTGGATAATCCTTTGTCATGGGGGACTATCCTGTACATTGTAGGACATTTAGCATCCCTGGGTTCTACCCCCTGCAAGCCAGTAGCACCCCCAAACACACATCAGGTGTCACATACAAAAATGTCTCCAAGTATTGACGAATGTCTCACAAGGAACAAAACTGACTGCCTTCAGAACCACTGGTTTAAACTCACGGGGACAAAGAGGCAATACACAGCCACAAGAATTCAGCGAAATAATGGAAGAGATATTTGTGGGAAAATTATTATAATCCCACAATTGTAGATTTTAAGTGTTCTTCACAATTCTTAACCTGAATAATCTTTAGGGTCTACTTGACACACATGCACAGACCCCAACACACCCACGTGAATGAAGTGGATCATTCCTAACCGTTTTTATATTGTGTTAGTACAGAAATAAGTGTGCGCTCTATAATATAAAAATTAAATGGATTCCAATTCAGCTTCCTGGGGTTTTAGAATAATTTTATGTTACCATATCAGTGTTGGAAAAAAATGTATCTCATCAAAACTATTCCAGAAGCACCTCATTTTGATGGGAAAGTACTTTGTGATGATTACCTAATAGGCAGCATTTGTTGAAATGCTTTTAATAGACCTTTTTTATCACATGGAAAAGAATTTCAATGCTAGTTCAGTCTCCTGTTTCATTCTGTCATGAATCAATTTGTAGAGACATTTAGAAGTCAATAATCCACTGCAGCTTTGATGACAGGTGATTAATTTCTACATTTTAGAGACATAATAAGATTTAGCAATAAAAAGGCCTTGAAGTAACCTACCAAACAGCTTTAATCTCAGCCTTGGGACTGTTGCTAAATATGAATGCTTGTACACAAATGTGAATGATTTAAGTTAGTAGGTTTTATTGCAGACTCCTTGTGTTTTCATATTAATCTTGCTTTACAATCAGCCTATCTATACAATCAATTTATGTTGGATATTTTTTCCAACACAATGCTTGCAGGGAGGAGGGGGCTAACAAATTATTTACACACAAAGGGTTTGTTCTACAAAAGAAGTCATTTCACATGCTTATTGCTGAGGGGATGACTGATTTTACGGGCGCGGCGAGGGAAGAGAAAAAAGAAGTGAAGGTGGCCTTTAGAACATTCAGACAGGGGACAGGTTCCGGAAATGGATGACGATGAATGCTGAGCAATAGCTCACACATCCTTCCAAACAACCAGCTGTGCTCATCTTCATAACACCTTTCTTTCTACCTTTTTATTCTTAAGATTAAAAGAAGCCTCAGAATACTTTAATTCTTGTCCAAAGATATCTGTAAATTCAAGTGCTAATAAAAAGAGGAAATTAAGCTAAAAAAAGGATTTGTCTTCTACCACGGAGGGATGAGAGAGACCCAAGTGTGAATGTTTGTTTAAAAATGAATGTATAAATAAAGATGGATCCACTGACACTCTACATAATTTACCATTTCTGACCAACAAATGGTATGTTCTTAGAAAACACTGAGCCTTCCTGAGGCACATGCTCCAAGTTCGGTCAAGTTGTACCAAGCTTGTTAAATCTTGATAACTGGATGTTTTGCTTTGTTCTGACATGTTTGTGACGTAAGTGGAAGATCATTCCTGTGAGTCTTTGTGGAAGAAATATTTTTTGTTTTGTTTTGTTTTTTCCTTTCAGAAGGAAAGGACTAAAGGAGAGGTGGCTGCTTGACAGAAACATGCTCGAAAGCAGGAGACAGCATGCTTCTGGGCAAGACCCAAGACGAGCACAGAGGGAAAACAATAAAAGACTTCTCGAGGGACCACCCAACGAAGCAAAATTCAAACTCACCTCCCATCACTGTGCCCTTTCCCGTCCCAGCCACCACAATCAAGATTTTGCTTTCCTCAATATTTTTCTTGTTTTTAAGATTAGACATCTGTTATCTTTCACTTTTTCCTCTTTTTTATCCAAACCTTGGCAGGACTCCCATTAAAGTGTTTCTTAAAATAACTCCTTTATTCTCTGATTTAGGGCACCAAGCTGTCCTGACTAAGTAACCTCAGTGCCCTCACGAGGGCGTCACTGCCTCCAGCCCCATCCTGACCACCCTCCCGTTCCTCAGCAGGTGTCGCCTTCTGCCAGACTAACCTTGCACAGGACTTCTTGCTTGTCGTCTGCCTTTCTCTTGTTCAGGCACACGTTCAAGGAGTCAGCCTGAGCAATAATACATCCTGGCACTCTAATAGACACTAGGAATATAAAGATGAAGAAGATCCAGCGAGGCAGTCACATAAGTAACTAGCAGAGTGCTATGTTCTAGAACAGTTCTATATGTTTGTATTCACAAAAAGTGCAGTAGGTACTCAGGAGAAATTGTTACTAATACTTTTTAAGGAGAAGGCATCAGAGCTGAACCCTATCAAATCTTATCAGGAAGAGAAAGGCTATCCAGAGAGAGAAAATAATAGAGTACACACTGAGATTCATTTTTTCCTTAACATAGAAAGATAGATACATAGATAGATAATAGATAGAAAGAATCTCCTCTGATTTCCTCTCTCTCCCCACTTCTTTCTCTCTTCCTCTCTCTTCCCATCTCTTCTCATCTCTTGCAAATTTCTTGAAGGAGTATCCCTTCCCATTTCTCAGCCTACCACTCCACTGGCATGCTTCACCCCACTTAAACGGTACGTGACCTCCTAGATGCCAAATCCTTTGTCATCCTTATCTTACTGGACCACTCTTGCATTTAAAACTTCTTGTATGTTCTTACTTAAAAACTTTATTTTTTGTACATCCTCTCCTACCTTTAAGGCTCTTCTAGGGGCTCTGTTTATTTATCTACTTTTAAAGGCTGAACTCCTGAAAAAAACTTTTTTCCCTGTGCATACCTTCCTTTGGGGCAAATCATCATTCTCATGGTTCCAGCCACCACCTATCACCATCCCCCATCAGCCTTCAGCCCAGACTTCCCCCCTGAAGTCAGAACCATTATGTCTGACTGTTCATGTTAGATCTAACTACCTACAGAACATCTGCCAATGGGCCACAACATGTTTTTAAGGAGAAGGGAGGGAAGACACAAAAAAGGGAAGAGCATGCTTCCTCTAGATGAATCAGATCCATTAGCCAGAGAGGTTGTCTGTAAAACAAGGAACATGTGCAGGAATCATATGAGATGACCCAAATGGGATGAAAGGAGACAGCACACTTATGCAGGAATCTAACGAGTAAGGGCGTGTGTGTGTGTGTGTGTGTGTGCACGTGCACATGTGTGTGTGTATGACACAGGTATAAACTATAATTTTGTTGATTAAAATGCATGATTAAAAAGATTTGGAGGTCACTGAAATAAAACAGTTTCCATAATAACAAGGCTGTGAGTTCAGTCCTGTGGGGAACAATCGTTTTACTCTCTGAATAATGGCATCTCTGTTACTGTGTTTTTTTCCCTTTGCTCAATAAACCAAAAATCCACATTGAAAACCTAAATATAACAGTTGTCCTATCCACATAAAACTTGTTCATTTCAGGATACTTTTTGAGTTCCAGGAAGTAAATTCTAACAACATCCCCAAAACTGACAATTCCATGAGCATTTGGAACCAAGACAAGAAGTTAGAAGTAACTGTTCACTTGCATCCACCAGCCATTCAGCACCTCTCATTGGTCACACGGAGAGCTTCACACACACATGTATATGCAATGCATGTGTGCACACAGCAGTTAACCTCTCTTTTGTTTAAATAATAAAATCTAGCATGTATGAGTACTTCTGTGGCAGGTCTTAAGTGTTCTATATGCATTAACTACGTTAGAGGACATAGAGACAAAAATAAGGCTTCTCAAGGGACCACCCAACAAAGCGGAATTCAAACTCACCTCCCACCACTGTGCCCTTCCCATCCCAGCCACCATGATCAAGACTTTGCTTCCCTCAAGATTTGTCTTGTTTTCTTGTTTTCAGACAAACCTGATGTATTGTACCAATTTTACAAAAAAAATAGAAACAGAAAATAAATAAGTTTTAAATTTGATAAAAGTATAAGTTATCAAGGACTATAAGACATGAAATTCTTAATCTGACAGATGTTGGAAGAAAAAAATACTTCAACTTTTTGCTTTCAAACATCAACTACTTCCTTTCATAGATTTACCACATGTAGCTGCCACATAGTTAGGAGGCAAGAAAAATTATTGAAAACTATGACCAGCTTTATTATTCACTCTTCTGTAATTTTTCCTGTTTTTTTGTGATCTTCGGTGCCAAAGACATACATCACAATGGAAACACTGCTAAGACAAAAGGACAATTGTTTGCTGTGTTAACCTCAGGGACCTATTGCAGTGCAGTAACATCTGTAATAAAAACGACGGCTGCCTGTTTTTCACCAATGTCAAATCATCATAAAATACCGAGGAGAAGGGAGGAATCAAATCTTGCAGCACTCGAAATCTGATATGAGGTCTATAACCAGTCCTGTGCAAGACAGGTAGCTTTTACAAGAGGACAAACACACTGTAAAGGAATGAATCAAAGCAAAGGATTAGATAATTGAGAAGGTGACAACACATCAGATAGAGGTGGCAGAGTGAGGTATGGAACAGGAGTTGCCTGCCCAGTAACATACAAGAAGAGTTACGACATTTATGCATTTTCATTTCTACAGGTGGGAACCTCAAATCATTCCATAGACTAGCCTCTGAGTACCTCTAATCCAAGCCTGCCAAGGCTCAGTTGATATACTTCTGTATCATCAAAGATGGACCCAACATATTTTCAACAATATTTCTTTGGTCTTAACAAGACACATTTCAAGTCTAAATAACCTGTAAATTCAAACCTTATTTTCTGTGTTTAAGAAATATACCCTTACCGGTTCTATTGTACACGGCCATAGATCTAGGAAATATTTTTTGGCCACCTACTCTATGCCATGCTTGGGCAAGACCGTTCTCCTGCAGCTGCCCATTCAGGCTTAACAGCCATGCTCTGTCTGTGCATCGTTATCTTTGTTTAGTAGATAACAAAATGAAAATCAGAGAAGTAAAGTCACTTGCCCAAATGATATAGTTTATTTTTTAAGGTTTTATTCACTTACTTTTAGAGAGGGGGATTGAGGGGCGAAGCATTGATGTGAGAGACAAACATCAATCAGTTGCCTCTCAAACACGCCAACTGAGGACCAAGCCCTGAATGCAGTCATGTGCTCTTATCCGGGAATCGAACCTGCGACCCTGTCCCGCCCAAACAACCGAGCCACACCCCAGCGCCCAGACCACGTATTTCAGAAGAATGCCCTTCTCCCCACAGTATGGTAGTTCTCGTGGCAGCTGCAGTGTTGAAGGACTGCAGCAGGAGGTGCGTGATTTCTGCCTGAGCTCGGAACCTGCGGGCCTGGGTGTTTCTCCTCTCAGGACTCAGAATGAGGATCTCACACCCAGGAAGTTCTCAGTCAAGCCCGTCAGCTTTCGGCAACAATTTATTTTCCATTTTACTTCAAACAAATGTGTCTTTTGTTCAGATAACATAAAACTGTATTATTTTCCTACTTTACTGTATTTCATAATTTTTCAAGATTTTCTCTTCTTCATCTCCAGCAAACAAAATAAGAGCATATGGCTAAAAGGCCTAAGGATAAGCCAGCTCTCCAACAAAGGATAATTAGCCCTCAAAATAGATTCCAACCCCTCCCAACAGAACTCCATTCCAATTTTAAATTATCCTCTTGACCTTAACGACAATGCTCTGCAGGGGTGACACACCTAAACCACTGCTCATCATAACTCAGTCAAGTTGTGAATTTAAAGTTTCCCACAAAATAGCAATAAATCCAGATCCAAAGGCAGCTTGGAAAAGCTATAGGAAAAGCGTTGTCTCTCACCTCAAGTTCTTTTCAGCCCTTACATAATTTAATTGTTTAAAATCTAGGGTCTTGAATTTATAGGACTTTCTGAAATTAGCCCAATATCTAAAAAAAATCTGCACTGTAACCTGAGGAGACATCAAGGAAAGGTCAGACCTGGCAAGCCCCTTAGTGTGGTCTTGACGCAGATTTTATCTTGAAAACAAATTTTTCCAAACTTTGATGAGATTCAGTGTAGAAAGTCATGTTGAATAGGGAGTGAATTCTGAAATAAGTGTGATAAAATTAACAGCCATCTCAGCTTCAGCCCCACCAGTGATTCAACCCTGAAACCCTGCACTCATAACTCTTTTAGCACTTTGTGGCTTCAACCGAAAACTGCAGGATACTGAACAATTTAAAAACTGCCTCTTACGGTTTTCCACCAGAAAAACCATAATTAAATATGTTCATCTTGGCTTCAGAATGGAACTATCTCATATTCAGTTGTCAACTCATTTCATTCTCAAAGCCAAGTAGAAGCTGGTTGGAGTTAGGATAAGTCCACCAAGACCTTACGATGAAGTTGATCATACCTCTGTTAGGAAAACTCTTCTTTTAATAGCACAAATTTCAGAATTTTATTTAACAACCAGAACCTGACTAGAATTCCAAGGCTCCTCTGAGGGGAAATAAAGCACAACAGTAATAATATGATAAATCATCAATTTTCAACAGCTGTGCCTCAACAATTTTTCAAATGTGAAATACCTATTTCAACAGTACCACTGACATCTTTTCCCTTAGACTGTCAAATTAAAAAATGATAACAGCTAACCATAAATATATAGGTCTTATAATAGAGTTGCATATTTTTTAATCCTCACTTGATAACATGTTTATTGATTTTTAGAGGGGAAAAAAGAGAGACAGAGGCAAAGAGAAATATCGATGTGAGAGAGAAACATTGATCAGTTGCCTCCCATACACCCCTGCCCCAATGGTGATCAAACTCGCAGCCTAGGTATGTGCCCTGACCAAGACTCAAAGCTGTAACCTTTTGGTGTATGGGATGACACTCCAACCAATTAAGCAACCCTGCCAGGACTAGGGTTGCATCTTATTGGTCACATTGCATAATAACATTGCATCTGATTAGTTAAATCTTGGTACCAGAAATTCTCATATACAAGAATAGGCATCTGATTTTTTTCAAGTCACTTTGAAGCAAAAAGGGTAGGTAATTACACTTTTTTGGTAAATTGATCAAAACTGTATCTATTTTTTGTCAGATCTTCAAAAAATGTAATTTTTGGTGTGCCACAGAATTCTAATAATTTGTTTTTGTGTGTCATGAGATGAAAAAGGTTGAAAATCACTCTGATAACTCAACAGTACCTTTCCATCATGTACTGGATATCAGTAGGTGATGATATTGGATAGGCTTGTGGTGCACTGAGAAATGGGCCAGTTTTGAAGCCAGATAATCTGTGAATGACTCATTCTCTATTGCTTTCCCAGGAACTAGAACAAGAGCTAACATACTAGGATATTGATATATACTTGATAAATGCCTAAATAAATGAAGAAATGAATGAACCTGTTTCAACCTCTTCATTTTACAAGTAAGACCCCAAAAAGTTAAGGAATTTGTCCTGGACTACTAGCAAACAGAAACTAAAACCCAGATTCTCCAGATTTTCCCCTATGTCACATTGTGATTTCCCCTGATATTAATGTCTGTTTTGTTTTTAAGGACTAGAAAACTTAAGCCTGTACTGAGGAAAATATAAGTCAGCTGAAGTACTGGCTTACCTCAAAATGCCATAGCACAGAGCCTTCCTAACGTGCCTAATTATGGAAATCACCTAGCATATTTATTAAAAATAGAGGTAGCTGGTATCTCCCACCAAGCAAGCCCAGGAAACACTGGCCCAGCCAGGTTGCTGGAGAAGGAAGACAGAGGCCTTTGCTCTCCACAAGAACACCTAGTTCCAGGGAAGAGGCTGAGGAGACCCTGGTCTGCTCAGTTGAGCTGCCACAATACAGGAGGCTCTGCTTACGGCTGGCAAGTCAAAGGACACTGGTGACAGCAGTGTGGGAGGTGATTCTGAGGGCAAGAAAACACCTGAGAGAGACAGCACCGGCCTTTGATTCATTAATTAAATCTGTAGAAAGGCAGCTACCCAAGGGGTCCTGCAGCTGCACATGTTTCACTCCACCTTTTTTATGAGAAAGAAACAAATGACCTAAAGGCAGACCGATGAGAGTTTTTTTTTTTCTGGAGACTGTTTTAGCCTGCTGCTGAAATCGGTACTCAGTCATTCCTGGGTCTCATATCACTCACATGGGCATTTTTACCTTAGTTACATTGACCAGAGAAGGTTAAAATAGAAATATTTGTTAAATGAATGAATGAATGAATGAAGAATTTCCTCTTCAACAACTAGCACTAGTATATGACATTTTATTGTGATAGTCCTTTTCTAGAATCAATATTATTTCCTTTCAATACTATAAACTACATTATTATGGATATTAAAAGAGAAAATGAAGGAAGAGTCAATGACAGAATTTACCCAACATACATGCTAAAAGCCTTAAGGAAAATGAAACAAGATGAGAAAAAGTAAACTTGGGCATTACAATTGCAGCCTAGTTGCTGCGTCAGTGACAAGGAGGGCATGTGGATGTGCTTCAGAGGGATTCATGTCTTTTTGTTCGCAGTTTTAATGAAATAAACAAATGTAATCCTGGAAAATTCCATGAACACTGTATATAATTGCTGCAATGCAAGTTTCCCAAGGATGAAGTCAATGTCTGCTTTACCTGCTATATATCCCCAGTGCCTTACTCATGGTAGACACTCAATAACCCTTGGATGGGTGGACAGATAGATGAATGGGTAGATGTGTAGATGGATGGATAGATGGATAAATAGGTGGGTGAATCATCTTGGGTATTGGAAGGGTGCCATATACATACTTACAGATATCCTAAGTCTTTTTTATCTTCAGCAGCCAAGCTGTAAGAAAAAATATCTGCCATACCTCTCTCCTCTTCTGGTGGTTTGCTGGCAATTTTGGGCACTCCTTGGCTTAAAGACAGATCACCCCAATCTCTACCTTGGTAGAGACTCTTGATGATTTATTTCCAACATCAGTTCTCTCTCATCCCCTTTTACATTTAATGGTTAAATTTCTCCAACACAGCATTTTTTAAAAAGCTAGTCACTATGGTTAGAAAATAAATATCATATATAGTACTGCACACCTTTTAAAAAGATGTCAATCTAAAATAAATGTAAAGTTCTGACCCTTGAAAAAATAACGTCCTCAGAAAATTTACTTACCCAAATAGCTCATTTCCTGACAATGATGCATAACTGAGATTATGCTATTTATGGAAGTGATTTAGCTACATATATACAAACGATAAAATTCAGCTCATTTTATGTAAGAACAAGTATCTTTATAATGAAGGGGAAAGGATATTTAAAAAATATCCCACAAAAACTTTCAAAGCCTGGCTATGTTTTATAAGTCACATCCGTTGGGAGTCTGAAAAACATCGAGAGGAAAAGATCAAATTCACTGTTACCATAACAGTCATGGTATTTGGCATTTTTACTCCGTGAAAGAGGCATCAATTGTATCCTCTGAGTACACTAGGCTCAAAAGAGAGAAAATTAAGGGGCTAAATGTTAAGTCCTGCATTCAGAAAGTTCATGGAAAATATGTTTATGATCACACAGACATGTTTTTAACTGGGAAAATAAACTGAGAGAGAAAACTCTAAAAAATAAAACATTTCACTGCCTAGAAGTTATAGTTGTTCTTGATGAGCAAGAAATCTTTTAATCAACAAGACTTTGGCATAAAATCAAGGATCCATGTGTATTTGAACTAATAACAGAGTTCTACAAAATGAGCTGATAAAGGAATACAGCAAAGACAGTATATTTTCTAAATATCAGCAATATTCAGGTAAAAATATGCAATTTTTAAATCACACTCACAATAGAATCAAAATATACAAAATATCTAGGGATAAATTCAGCATGTGTATAAATAAAAATATATGTCTACCTGCAGAAGGACACAAAATATTTTTGAGCAAACAAAATACATGGAAAAGCATAGCCAAATATTGAGATGGTTTAATACTTTATAAATGTTGATTCTCTTAATCTACAACATGAACATTTTTTCACTGAAAACTTCAACAGAATTTTTAACAAATTGAGTCTAAAGGCTATGTGGAAGACTAATATGACAGTATAACCAAGAACATTTTTAGAAAGAAAATTGCATGGGGATTGCCCGGGCAGATACTAAATGTATTTTTATAAAGCTATTGTAAATCTATGATAATCACATATGTTCAATGGACTACAAGAGCATACTCTGACACCACTTAATGTGTGACTGGCAAAAAAAATAAAAAAATAAAAAATAAGCTTTTATACACTTATAAACTTAGACCACAGTTTCAAAAGAGTAAGAAAAGCATTGGCAAACAAGCTCATCTGAAGAAGGCAACGCCGTAAAGTGGATTGCTCAGTGGTAGGAATGTGGCCTGGGAGGCATTGTCAACGTTCCTTCCCCAATTTAATTCTGTGAAAATGAGGTAGAATGTGTGCAGATGACTATGACTCCAAGTCTTTAAAAAAAATCTTTATCAGAGTCCTTGTACTTTATCAGAGTGCTCTAGGTGTCCCTACAGAAGTTCGCCACACAATTTCACTTATAAAAGGATTTTTGCTTTTTAAAAAATGTTTGAAAACTACTGAATTTGAATGAGAGTCTTAGCAGAGTTATGCCAATTCCCATTTTTAAAAGATGAAAACTGGATGCTTATAAAGTTACACGATTTTCATTCTTATACCTAATCATTACAAAAAAATGTGAGCTGTAAAACTTGTGATCCTAGCCTGTGATCAGATCATCAGACCACACGTGGTACAGAATATCTTAAACACTAACATTGTTGACCTGCTAAGGACCTTACAGTTCTCCTAGTCCAGCCTTTGATTGTCCCAGAGTCTGAGTGCCAGATGTCTGTCCTGGTTCGCACAGCAAATGCTGGAATTAGATTAGATTCCAATATAAGTGAATCCTAATCAAGCATGTGACCCATTGTCACATCCCACCTCACCAATGGATGACAAATCAGCCAGTAGAATTAATAGCACTTACACTTTGAATATATTGCATTTCCCACTAACAAAATAGATTGATTGTGTGTTTTATTCAATCCTCACAACTCCATGAATTATGAATAAGATTCCTTCTGTACAGATGAGGAAATTAAAGTTTACAGAAAAAAATAGCTTGCTCCAATCACATTGCTAATAAGTGTTAAACTTGAACTAAGAGCTTAGAACTACAAGCTGTTTACAAAAGAAATGAAAGTAAAGAGGAGGAACTACTGCTAATTTCATGTAGGTCTGTTGCAAGATGGTGAAAAATAAAATATACAAAGTTTGTCTATCCTATGAAAATCAGAATTTTAAAAACTGCTTACCAATCCATTTTACCTTGACATCATAGATTACCTTTAATACTACCCTTGCCCTGATATAGTTGACCTTTATTTATGGAAAATGAAACACAGCTGTAAGGATTGATTTTTAGATCTCTTTATTCAAAGTAAAAGATGAGCCAAAATCAAATTTCAGTACATCTAATATTTATGCATGCAAAGAGAGTCTAGCAAGTGTCAACATTGGGTATGTATTAGCATTATGGAGGATCAGCAGGTATTGGGTGAAAAAGTCATCATCAATAAGAAAATCTCATATAACCATCAACACAATTTCAGAGTATTGTTTTAAAAATATGCACAGCCCCTCATGTAGACTGAAGTTATTTTTTAGCAGCATTCCTTAAATCCATTTTTCTAAAATGTGTAAAATTATCAATGCCAGATTCTGCAGAATTTCCTTTTGATCAAAATTGAAATAATTGGCCAATATGGTAAAAAGAAAAATGGATGGAAACCAAGAACCCTGGATTCTTGTTCTAGACAATGTGGCAGCATGATTAAGGGCAAAGGCTTCCCAGCTATCTGCATTCCAACCCTGACTTGACCACTTGCTGCCTAGTGGCTCTGTTGCCCAACTTTATAAGGCCTCGGTTTACTCATCTGCTAAATGGAAATAATAATTACACCTACCTCATAGCATTAGCCTCAGGATTAAAGTGATACTTACAAAGCAAAGGGAAAAAACGCTGTAAAAAAGTAAATGTTGGATAAATTTTTGTTAATAAAACAGAATTTAGACAAGTCACTTAACTTGTCTGATCCTTAATTACCACCTCTAGAATGTGAAGTGATTGTACAACCTCTAAACTCTGCTTGAGTCACCTCTTTGGGGGATAATTAAAAGAGGAAACTACATAATGTAATAAGGAAGGTAAAGCAGAAGGAAAAATAAGAGTAGAGTCCTTGGAAGTTAAATCTTGGGAGACTGCTGGTAGGCTCATGGTGCTTAGAAGATTGAAAACAGTTTGACCATGGTCAAATCTTACCTTCTCCTGAACCTGTGTGATGGCTGACAGATTCCTTAGCCTCTCTGAGCCTCAAGATCCCCAATCTATTACTGTATAATAACAATCTCTATTTCACAAGTAGTCATTAATGAGATTATGCATGCAAAGCATGAGGTTGGACACACAGTAAGACTGTAATAAACAGTGTTCTGGCAGTATGAAGGGTAATGACCACAACGTCTATAAGGAACTTTGGCAATTTTATAACTAACTCTCCTATCAATTCACAAAACCATTGTAAATTACAAAAATCATATTAAATGTGTGGTGTGAGGCTTAGCTCAATGTAAATGTTTCTTTTACTTGTCAGGTTTATCATGCTAAATTATAAAAACAAAATATAAAAGAAAAAATAGTTTGCTATCACAATTTATCTCTTTCATTTAAAGTTGTTTTATTTAAATTCTCATAACTTTAAAGTTTTCACCTGGAATTTTTAAAATAAACAATTACCTATTAGATTATTTAGTTTTAAGTTTTAGGGAAGCAAAGCATTATTAATAACTCAATAATAGCTAATAACTGATGTGTGATTGCAAAGCAATAGAAATCTGTCCTTCAGATGTGAAGATGTTTCTGTTGGCATCATTATCAGAATGGTCAGCACAGCTTAAATAACAGAATTACTAATGATTTTACAGGCTGAATAGGTTTTAGCAGACCAAAAAAATGTTAACTGTATTCAATCTTCCCATAAAAAAAATCCATATCAAATCCATAAGAATGTCTTTGAAAGAAAAAAATCAAACTAAGCATTGGTTTTATACATTTTTTAATCCTCATACAATTTCTAGCCCTGGCTGGTATAGCTCAGTGGACTGAGTGCAGGCTGCAAACCAAAGGGTTGCCAGTTCCATTCACAGTCAGGGCGCATGCCCTCAGTTGTGCACCAGGTCCATGGTGGGGGCCACGTGAGAGGCAACCACACATTGATGCTGCTCTTCCTCTCTTTCTCCCTCCCTTCCCTTCTCTCTAAAAATAAATTTTAAAAATCTTTAAAATTTTTTTTAATGTTTTCTGTTTGTATTTTGCCCCATTATTCTTTTGATAAAATATGGTAGATATTATTGAAAAATTAAATAAGGTACAAAAGAAGATAAAAAGAACCCAAAAATCTGCCGTTTAGAAATAATCTCTGTTAATACTTTGAAAAATATTATGTTTGACCTCCCTTCAAACATATATACACATATGAATTATATACATAGGGTTTTAAATTAATTATATCATGCCAAATGCTATTCCTTAATATGTTTTTCTTTCAACAATATGCTGTGGTCATCCTTTTTCCTTCGGTCAGTGTGGATCTATACCAGTGTTTTCATTGCCATATTGTACTCACTAATACATATTAGAAAGCTTTGCTCAGTCCATCACTGGTGAACACTTAAAACATTCTTTTGTAATTATTTTGTGGAATATGGTTATTTTCTCTCTCTGCTAATCCTTCTAGACAAATAAAAATATTTTTTAAAATATTTTCAAAAAATGAAATCCCATCATAAGCAATGTAAACATTTAACAAGTTATATATTAACACAATATATATTTAGATATCTCTTTATTTACAAATATATAGAGAGAAATATATAGGCCATATAATAATAAAACTGTAAAATTTTCTAAGGGACAAAGCCAAAACTTGAATAAATGGAAAAGTAAAGTTGTGTTAGACATGAAACTTCAACATCATAATAAAGCTAGTCTTTTCTAAATGATTCCATAAATTTAGTGTAATCCCATTTAAAATTCCAGAGAATTTTTTAATGATTCTAAATGTTATCTAAATAATAATGTATGCAAAGTTATTATGAATATTCAGGACAACTTTTAAAAAGAAAGATCAGGAGGAAGAGAAGGAGAAGAAGAACAGGATGGAGTGGGAGGGTGCAGTAAAAGATGGAGTATATCACGTGGTTATCATGATTAAAACAGCCCAGTACTGGCACAGAGATATGTAATAAGATCAGTGAAATGGAATACACATTCCAGGAAGCACATAGTGATCTATCATATGATAAACATGTCATCTGAAATCAAATGTGAACTATTCAATAAATAACACGAGGGCAAATTATCATTGTTGGAAAAAATTAAAGGTAGGTAACAACCTCAGTCTTTATGCTGAAACAAACTCCAGCTAAAGAAAACATTTAAAAATCTAGAATAAATCTATAAGTTGTGAGAAGAACACTATGATGACTTATAATATAATTATTAACAAAAGACATCTTTCAATATGTCACAACAAATGGAAATCATAAAGGGAATGGATCTATCTGTTTGACCATATGAAAATTATATTTTGTGTATGATTTTTTAAGAAACATACCTAGTTTTGAAAGTTAAGTCACAAACTGGCATCAATTTTATATCATTTTACACTTGGTAGAAGAATTTAACAATACTATTTCCTAAAAAGTTGTTTCATAATGCCTCAGAAATCCAAGACAGACTGAATCCCAGTTCCTTCATCAACTATATGAAAAAATGGCTTGGTTCCCTCAGTTCTTCCAAATAAGCATCCACCTGGTGCATAACAATGAATTTTTTTCTTTTAAAGATTACATCACAATGTAAACCTACTCACTTAGAAGGTATTCAAGTACAGTCTTATTTTATCGTGCCAGTAAATCTCGCATTTGCCACTGATCATTAAAAAGGTATTTCTGAGTCTCTGAAGAAATGTTGGGAAAGGGTTCTTTCCTCCTGCCCGAGATAAGCTTCCTTCAAGTATAAGGCTCTCTGTGTGATCATCACTAACTGATGTGCAGTTTCAACATAAAACACTTTGTGAATTGTCTCCACTCTAATGTAGGATGCACAATAGAGTCACCATAATTTAGCCTAAAAAAATGTCTTTGTATACTTGCCCCTCTGTTGTTTCCAGAAAGACCATATGGCAGTAACTTGGATGAGTATCTATCTCTATATGTTCAGGATTAAGTGAGTTAATACATGCAAATCGTTTAAAACAGTATCTTTGCACACTGTAAGTAGTTAACAAGTGTGAGTTGTTAACATCATTATTAATAATGATTATTTAGTTTAAAGTAAGTCAAAAACACCTTTGAGGCAGGAGACTATTACCTATGCATCCTATTGAATAAACAGAACACATATAGCTAGCTACCTGATACTGGAAGTGAAGTCACAAAACAGATAGTGGCTTTGAGCTGCAGATTCCAGGTAATGATTAATGGTAACTCACTAGTAATATGACACGGGATGGTCAGGGAAGAACAAAGTGGGAAAGGAGTGGGTGGGAGGACAAGGGGAGAGGTGGCCGGTCCATTGATGTTCTCAGCAATGTGCATTTCAATTGTTCCTCTCACACAAGTCATTGCTAGTCATGACAGAGGGAGAACCCAAGGAAGGACACAGAGACACCTGAGTATAAGAAACAGCATGGCAGGCAGTGTCAAACTGACAGCCCAGTAACTGATAGGTTAGGCAGCTTGGACCCAGTTTTAGAGTAATTGAAAAAGATTCTATTTAAAGCAAAGTTTGTGCAAGTGAAACAGAAGTTAGTGACCTGGGCACATGGTATGAGACAAGAGCTGTGGTCAGCTCTCTGAAGCGACTCCAGGCTGGACCACAACTGAGACTAAACCCCTTGCCATGCCAGTAATACCTGTTTTTTAAAGTAGAGAGACTAGACCTGGCCATGTTACTCATTTGGTTGGGGCGTCATCCCACACACCAAAAGTCTGCAAGTCCGATTGTGCGTCAGGGCACTAACGTAGGTTTGATCTCCTGTTGGGGCATATACTGGAGGCAACTGGTCAATGTTTCTTTCTCACATTGATGTCTCTCTCTCTCTCTCTCTATATATATATATAGATAGATACATAGATACATAGATACATAGATACATAGATATATAGATATACACACATATACACACACGTATATATATCCCTTTCTCTTTCTAAAATAAAAAAAATCAATGAACATATCCTTGGGTAAGAATTTAAAAAAAAATGGAGGACTTGAACAATGATTTAAAAAAAAGAAATGGAGGGACTGAGCTGTTCAGTTTCTGACCTGGGCTGGTTTACCCCTCCTCAGGCAACCTGGTGGCCCCCACTCACTCCCAGGAGGTCACTGTACTGATGACATGATTTAGTGTGAACTCCCCATGAGCATAACACACTACAGAATTATACACCTGAAACCTATATAATTTTATTAACCAATGTTACCCAATAAATTCAATTTTAAAAAATCAGCAAATTTAAAAAGTAGAAAGACTAAAAAGTGTTATCTGAACCCACAGTATTTCTTTTAGGATATGTTATATATTCAATAAAGCACATGTGCTATTTTTCAGGACAAGATATCAGCAAGTCTGAACAAATCAACAAACCCCATGATCTTTTCCAAAAATTCCTGAGTTAAAGGATAAATAAAGATCAAACCTTTAATAACCCTAATGGACAAAAGTAAGAATGAGGACATATTTTCAAGTATGTTAACAAATTCATTATAAACTTGGTATGCGACACAGCAGATAAGGATCTCTTAAGAGTGTAAGGACACTACTTCCAGCCAAGATGGAGGCATGGGAGACACTTCACCTCCTCGCACAAAAATAAGAAGGATAACAACCAATATAAAAACAAAAAACAACAAGAGGTGCCAGAAAATCAAACTGTATGGAAATCTGACAATCAAGGAGTTAAAGAAGAAACATTCACCCAGATAGGTAGAAGGGGCAGCCGGGGCAGAGAGGAAGCACAGTGAAGTGGCTGGTGGAACAGGCAGTCCCACGTTCATGTGCGGTGGATAAAAACCAGGAGGGATAATTGGGGAGCGAGCAATCCCAGCCCCAGGCCAGACTGTGCAGCCCAGGGTTCCAGTGCCTGGAAATAAAGCCTCATAACCTCTGGCTGTAAAATTTGTTGGAGTTGTGGCAGCAGAAGAAACTGCCAGTTTCTCAGGAGAGTCTGTTTAAAGGCGCCACAGGGTCCTAGAATGACAGAAACCCACCTACTTGGGGGATCAACACCAAGGCAGCAGCTACAAGGGTACCAGTCACTTGCCGGAAGTGGGGGAAGTGATTGAAAATGGGGTGTGAGCCAGACAAGCAGCAGGTTCTCTCTCTGACACCTCTCTCACATACAGCACCACAAAGCAGCAAAGTGGGTTGCTGCGCCCTGGTGAAGACCTAATGCTGCACCCCTTACAATGTAGCAGGTGCACCCCAACAAAGAAATATGGCCTAAATGAAAGAACAGATCAAAATTCAGAAAAAGAACTAAGTGATGATAAGATAGACAACCTATCAGATGCAGAGTTCAAAACACTGGTGAACAGGATGCTCAGAGGAATGATTGAGTACAATCACAAAATAAAGAAGTGAAGACTATACAAAGTGAAATAAAGAAAAAAATATACTGCAAACCAACAGTGAAGGAAAGGAAGCTGGGATTCAAATAAAAAACTTAGAACAAAAGGAAAAATAAATGTTAACCTGGAACAGAATGAAGAAATAAGAATTCAAAAATATGAGGAGAGGCCTAGGAAACTTTGGGACAACTTTAAACATTCCAACATCTGACTCATTAAGGATGCCAGAAGGAAAAGAGGAAAAGCAAGAAATTAAAAACTTATTTGAAAAAATAATTAAAGAAAACTTCCTTAATTTGGCAAAGGAAATAGGCATAAAAGTCCGGGAAGCCAAGAGTCCCAAACAGGTTGGACCCAAAGAGGACCACACCAAGACACATCATAACTACAATGCTAAAGGTTAAAGATAAAGTAAGAATCCTAAAAGCAGCAAGAGAAAAGAAGAGAGTTACCTACAAAGGAGTGCCCATAAGCCTACCAGCTGATTTCTCAAAAGAAATCTTACGAGCAAGAAGGGACAGGCAAGAAGTATTCAAAGCGATGAAAAGCAAGGACCTACATCCAAGATCCCGCTATCCAACAAAGCTATCATTTAGAATGGAAGGGCAGAAAAAGTGCTTCCCAGACAAGGTAAAGCTAAAGGAGTTCATCATCACCAAGCCCTTATTATATGAAATGTTAAACGGACTTATTTAAGAAGAAGACCAAAACTATGAACAGTAAAATAACAACAAACTCACAACTATCAACAACTGAACCTAACCAAAAACAAAAACAAAAACAAAAAAAACTAAGCAAACAACTAGAACAGGAACAGAATCACAGAAATGGAGATCACATGGAGAGTTATCAGTGGGGAGGTGGAAGGGAGAGAATAAGGGAAAAGGTACAGGGAATAAGAAGCATAATTGGTAGGTACAAAATAGACAGGGGGAGGTTAAGAACAGTATAGGAAATGGAGAAGCCAAAGAACTTATATGCACGACCCATAGACATGAATTGGTTGGGGGGTGATTCCCATAGACTGGGAATGGAGGGGGATACTGGGCTGAGTGGGGCAAAGGGGAGAAAAAAAATGAAACAACTGCAATAGCATAATCAATAAAATATACTTAATTTTTTTAAAAGTGTAAGACACCTGGAAATTCCCAGAGACTTAACACATTTGTGTGTGTTGGGTCATACAGCATTTGCTTCAATCTAGTCTTCTATACCCGAGAAAGAGGAAGTTTCCTGCCACAATATTTAATTAACACCTAATTAAGAGCATCGACAGGATAAGTGATGCAGGTTCTGGCCCCAGTGTTTGTACCTGGATATGTGGATATGGGCAAACAGTTTCTAGAGTCTTGGCTGTCTGACAACTCTCAGCTGTCATTGGCACCACAGAGACCAGGGAAGGTGCTGACGCTCCTTGGCAAGTGTACACGAGAAAACATTCAAAGCAAATGGAGAAATCCAATCACGCCAAGTACACTACCAAAAAGAAAATTGGAAATCTGGATACAGCAACATACTCACAGGGATACACTTCATATTAAACCTAAGTTATTACTCCCGTCACCTGAAAGAGTTCATCAGCATCTCCCACACTGAACTGGGGAACCAACTATCTCAAGAACATCTTCAAGAATATTGTTCACCAGGTAGAGTCAGTACAACTGCCAAAAGCCAAATACTCATTTTGATGTCAGTAAAAGCCTTGATGAACTTCAATTACTAAATTGACTTGCCTCTGGGGAGCAGCCCGTCTTATGCCAAGCCACTGAGGAAACAACATCACTATACACCTGGAAATATCTGGGATTGTTCACTTTTTCTTTTTTTTTACCACTAAGCAACTCTGTTACAAAGGGAAACGGGGTGACTGAACTCCTCGTCCTTTGTTACGCACTAACCGGTTATATGGCCTCAGACTAGCCATTTCTGGGCCGCAGTTTCTTCACCTATAAAATGAGAGGATCAGCTCGAGTGCTCTCTATGAGCTCTTCAGTTCTGAAACGATATGATTTGGTGCCACGCATTTATATAGCATATTCCTTCCGCAGATTTCACAATCTCTCAGGAGACCCTCATTAGTATTCTCAATATTGCTGTGAGGCAGGCAGGTGGCAAGGTTTATTATCCCCATTTTTAAAAAAAGAGACAATGAGACAGTTTGCTGACACAGCACTCTTGACCAAGTAGAGACTAGAAGTTAGATGTCCTGATACTAATCAAGAACTCTGTTAAGTCGCTTTGCTACTAAACTGAATCGAAGGTCTCTGATGAATAAAATATTCTGTGCTCATGGTGGGGGAGGGGAACACAGTTTGATCACCTCGCAGGGATATAATGGTTTAAAACAATGATTTCCAAAGTGTAGCCCACACAATATTCCGGGCGGTGCTCTCAGTTCCCACTGACATATCCATATGCACATTTTCTCTCTTCTGATACAAATATCAAAACGCGACTCCACCAAAGTAGGAGAATGTTAAATAGTGCATACAGGAAAAGGGAAAAGATGCTCAGGCGGAAATAACTAAATTTGCCATGGAAAATTTTCATAGAATAAACTATATAATCTATACTGATGTAGGAAACTATATCTAAATTCAATTATACATATCAGTGAAATGAGATTATCATCCAAGGACTAATCCAAACGGGTTTCAATAGTATGTGTTTATTGAGAACTATAAAGGACCTAAGATTTTACCCTTTTTTTCAAGCTAACAAATTAGCCTACAGCAGTTTCGTGGGAGCTGGCAGAAGACACGATACTCCTAGCACAGAGAAAAAGGATGTCATTACTATCAAGACTAGCAGTAGCCACAGTGTCATTGTTCTTTCTTTGATTTCCCAAGCCCCGGTTCCCATGGGGCGATGCAGTGACATTATCTGCACCTGCAGTAGGCTGCATTAAAGGAGACAAACCCTGACCTTAGAGATCCTGAGTGGTTTATTGTCGTGGACAGTAAGCATCTTTTCTCCGAGGGAGACACTACGGTCCAAGGTTGTTCACTGTACAAACACTCGGGAAAAGGTAGTCCAGCACGGGAGCAGTCGGAGCCTCTGCCTGCAAAAGTGTGGAGACAGGTGAGGCCCATGGAAAAAATCTCCCAACTCTATTTTCTGACTTTATTTGGAAACTTGGAGAACTGTTTCCTAACTGCATTTTTTAAAATTTTAGTTGACTATCTGTGTATCTGGCATTCTGAAAAGTCTTAAGAGCTCAAAGCAAATAATGTAACAAGGTTCATGAAGAATGGGACTTTTCCCCCAGCCTGAACTCCTAATGAATGTCTTCTGTTTTTGTCACCATCTTGGTAGTTCCACAAATCCAAAGCAGAAAAGGCATTTCTTTGGTTCACACTTCCCTGCCTTACCCTTACTCCCTTCCACTTATGAAAGTGGGCTAATGTCCTTCCATGAATAAGAAAATACATGAAATCCACCCTGAAATTCATGAAATTCCACATGAACATGAAATTGGAGTTCAAAACTCCTTGTCTTTTTTTCAAGCACCCTGCAAAATTCATAAATCTCCTTTTTTTTCACTATTACTTGAAACTCCGTTTCTTTTGCTCTGAACTTCAAGATATAAACACCAATTATCAGATATCCAGGAAACAAAGTCCCTAGGGTCCCCGGTCATAGATGTGGGCTGACCATTAAACACTAGCCCTTGAGTGAAACTGTGCTCCATGTTCCCACAAAATTTCTAGCAGCACCTGAAAAACAGCATGTGTGGTGGATGAGCTGCAAACTCTAGTCAGGTGGTAGAAATGCTGCTATCACTGGCTGTGGCACCTTGGTTTGGTTATTCAAGTTCTCTGTGTCTCCGCTTCCCCCCTATAAGATGAGGGTGGCAATACCTACCTCTTAGGGTTTGGGGAAGACTAAATAAATTCATTCATATATATATATATATATATATATATATATATATATGAATGACTTAAAACACTGCCAGGCACACAGCCGTTTGATAAAGGTTTGCTGATAAGTGAATTTTCCTAGCTAATGAGGGGACCATCTTACCAAATGCCAATGTTAACAGCATTATTGCTAAAATACTGACATTAATGGAAACATGTACATAATGAATAGCACATTCTTTGTAACCTACATATCATTCCTAGTTTCTTCTTTAAATGCTGCAGGTGGGAGGCAAAAAGATGTTAATCTATTCACACATTAAAAAAGAAAACTATTGCAAAAATTTTGCTGTATTAGATATATCTCATTGATCATTAAATAAGCATTTGCTGCTGTGCTCAAGATTTAACATCAAGCTCTGTTTTTTCTCTTAAAATATTATATATGAAATTATGACTGACGCACTATGACCTTCCCGTCTGTACGAAGTTCGTTTCCATGTAAATATAAATTGCTATTTTAAGTGGAAATGTAAAGGTCTTAAAAGTGGTACAATGAAGTCTCATTCCATACAAACAAATATAGAACAAAAAGAGGTAAAGAAATAGCAATGACATTTTTAACATGACATTTTAGAATATTTCAAGGGACCACAAGAATAATAAGTACATCTTGTATGCAACTGTCTTTGAAGTTCTAATCTCAAGTTCATGCCACTAAATCATCAAGGAAGGTTATTTTTAACTTGTTATGTAAAGGCTTTAGAAAAAACCCAAGGAGCTCTCTCTGAATAAGAAACGTCAAATGGAATGAGGTTTTTGTATATTCTTAGTGTACTGAGGTGATCTATGTATGGATCAGAGAGATTTAATTTAATTTACCTCAAATTTTTCCCCAAACAGCACGGAAAGATTTACAGAATGGCAATAAAATGTTTTCCTAAATATCTTTTCTGAGATACTTTGTAAGTGGAATATTTGTGTGAGGCCAAATCACAGTGCAGATTTTACCAATTAACGAAGTATCATCCCTGGAAACCTGCGGTAACCCCAACCGTGGGGAGGCCCCTCTGAGAGGAAGCCGGGCAGCCCTGTAATTCCAGAGAAGAGCTGTGACACCAGGTGGAGAAAGGACCCTTCCCTCCTGGGCAAAGCCCAGTCAACTCACTCCTCATGAACGAGTCATTTTACTCCCTCCATTCCCTTCCCTCCCTCCTCACTTGTCCCTCCTTTTCCTCTGGTCATCTCTCTGAAGCCACGTGCAGATGACTGCTTACCTTTCTTAATCTACTCTATATCTTTATCAAAAATTAAAATGTCCACAGTGTCTTCCTTCACCTAAAAGGAAGGATAACATGTAACGCTTTTCTCAGGTAGTAAATTTTGTTCAACCATAAGGCAACATTTTGACTGCAAACACACCGTACTTTGTGTCAGTGTGAGAACCCCAGAGCCACGATCCTGCATCTAAGAGAGTACATTTCCTCTTTTAGTATACTGTCCACCTTGCTGTAATCACATCTTGAAATTTGTACTTTGAAAATGAGAAACACAAATGGTGCCATCTCTGCAGTTGAGGAGAAAACAGAAAGATCCAAATTTCTCTCACACTTTAATGTGGGTGAGCCATGATCTACTTGTTAAAATTCTTGGATTGCTAATAAAAGTCATAATATACCAAATGGTGGTAATTTGGATGAAACAAGCATATCAATCATTGAGGAATGGGCTCATGGCTCTTTATCTGGGCAGAATCATTAAGTAGAATTTATGATATATAATGTATACTATTAAGCAGCTTCCATTAAACTTGCCTGCCAAACTCATTCTATATAAAAGGACGTTTCTAAAAGCAAGATGTATGCAAGAGCGCCACCTATAGTAAAACTTCCACATTTATTTTGCTATGCTAAAAACCCATCAAGTTACCAGGTTTTGAAGGAGAAAATTTAAAGAAAAAAATATATACCAGGAAAATAAGATTTTTGGTTTAATTTAAAAGTTCAAATTACCTAAACATAAACTGTAAAAACTATATTCAAGTAAAAATATAAATATGCTAAAGCAACTCTAACTAAAGAAAAAGTAGTCTGATTTTGCAAATCATTTAAACCACAGTAATAGCTTTTGTTCTAACTTAGTAACAATTCAAACAAAGAAATTGCACTCTTTGCTATTCTTTAAACATTCCTCTATTTTGCTTTTTGTTCATTATACTTTTAGCAATGTGCTTTTTTGAAATCTGAAAACAATAGCCATTTAAAGTACCAATAAATCAACTTCTTTCTGATGTTTAATTTTTAAAAAAAAATACATTGTCCACATACTTCAGCATTAATATAAGATAAATGAAGAATGCTGAGGAAATGGTGACTGGTACCACTGTCATGAAATGTCCTTTAGGAGTTGATATCTACAGAAATTTAGTCTTAAATACTTGTTACTTTGACCTAGAAGATAATTATGCGGGAGTTGAGCCAAAAAGTGAGATGAATAAAAGAAATTTCACTGATATTACGGAGATAGTTGCCAGAAACAGCTTACAAATCATGAATCTATGCAGAGATGAAAAGTTGAGTCTAAATTATTATTCGACTGGGTCCTTAAATCAATGAAGAGCAAAAAAAAAAAAAAAAAAGATTACAGTGGCCCTTTAATTTTCAACTATAAAAGTCAACATGGTGGCTTGTTCAACAGGGTTTTACTGCAGGCAGTTCAGAGAGCCTTTTGTTTTTTCATTTCTAAGCAGAGTATCCTTTTAAAAAAAAACAGTTACAATCAATTATAGATCACACAGGAAGCTGCTGGGCTCTGTGACCAAGTGTGGTTTAGCAGGAAACAAACCAGGAGAGGATGATGCCCAGGAGGTACCCATCATTATCTCAGTCTTGGGCCCTTTTGCTTTTCGTGGGCCCATTGTTCATTCTGGTGAGGCTGGATTTTAAGCAGATTCAGCGCTCGTCAAGCAAGGTGCCAAACAGAGAGCACTACAAACTGATGTCCTATGTTTGCAGAGCCCGAGCAGCTGGGACGGCAGCCGCTGGCCCACAATGCCCTGCGACAGTGCTTCATCTCAGCCCTGGGAGGCCCACTGCTCAGGATGAGAGGATAATTCACTCGCTATAGCCCATTCAATCTTCAGCCTCTCGGCTGACGCTGCCAACAGAAGTGCCAATTAATGCCAATTACAATGGTGACTTTTCTGATATGGGCACCTACTCTTATAGGCCATCAAACAGCCATCATATATTAATGACTGTCAGTCATTACCAATATGGGCGAAGTTTGAACTAGTGACCTAGAGGAGAACTGCTCTTTACCCGACTTCCAACTCCCTGGACCGTCCAATTCCCCTCCCCCTTTCCTGGCCAATGTTCTTAATTATAGTTTTGTACCTGAATAATGAATGTGCTACATTTTGACAGTGACAATTGCTGAAACCGTGACAGCAGCACTGCAGCGACTGTCTGCCATTTAGCAATCCCTGTCACAGCCTTCAGGCCAGTGAGGTCCGGCTCAAACCTTCAGGGGGCACTACTATTTCCCTTGTCATTCAATCGACTGTATTTTTTTTATTTGTCTTTACTACCCCTTAGAAATAAGGAGAACATTTTTATGCAGATAAATGTGTCATGGACTTCTATGCAGACGCTGTCATTAGGCCTTTCTTATCTGCTCATTATTTTCTATAGCCTTATGAGACAGAAACTCCCCATACAATTAAATATGCGGCAAATTAATCTGGAAATGCACCTTTCGGGCTCAAAAAGGAAAAGCAAGTTAAACACAACAAACATGCTAAATGATAAAAAAGTGTCAAGTCCCTTTTGTAAAACACACATCCTGCCCTTTCTTTTCCTGACTATCATTTAAACCCAATTTGGGGTGCAACCCCTAAATGGCCACTTGCCCCGCCTGCTGTCTAACTAGAGAGCTATCATGTTTCCAAAGGCGCTGAGACGCACCTGACAACTCTCAAAATGCACTCACCCGGGAGCAGTCAGGAATATCTGTTTCAAGTTTGTATTACTCCTAGATTTGAGGCGGGTGACTTCGGGAAAAAGAAATTGTTACTAAGTTTTTTCACTCTACCTTTCAAGGAGAATGAAAGCCCAGCAACCTCCCCACATTCCTCACACATCAAAAGAACAAAAGAAGTAACCAAATGGTGTAGCAGAATGTAGCAGGCTTCCAACTCCTTACTCTTGTTAAAAAAAACAACTCTGGCATTTTGCTTAATTCCTCTACATCCACAATATGTTGCCCCCCCAAAATGGCAATTTCTTATAAATGTTTAATTCTATCACATCAATTTGCAGATTAAGGTTAATCTGTCCTATATACCTTGTGAGGTGGGGGCAAACTTAAGGTTAAAATGCAAGGCCAAGGCTTTTTTTACTCTTTTTGAGGCCACTTAGTTTGCAATCCTAGCAACCTCCCCCCAGGGCTACACATACACAATTCCAGGCAGTTTGCAACCTGCACAGGATTTCCAGAATTAGCACCATTTTGCAGATGAGTAAAGGGAAGCTCTGGTTAGGTAAGGCAAACTGCCCAAGACACCGCAGCTTGTAAGTGGCAGAACCAGGACTGCAACCCAAACATTTGTGGGCTCCAAAAAGCATGGCTGTTCGTCTGCACCATGTGACCTTAATCCAGTGGAAATTGATTCCAGAAGTAGGTGGGGTTTCTTTGGGCCAATTTAATTTTCTGTGCAAAATCTTCAGGTAGTCTTTGAATTTTTGAGATTTCAGGTCACTCCAGGTTATATTAGAGTAAGCCAAGGCAGGCAGCATCCTAGCTGAATAAAGGTGGCAGAATACCCTCTGGTCTCCATTCTCACTTAGTGATGCTGATACCATAAGGAAAAGAGACTGGGAGGTAAGAAATGCTGGGCGTGGTTTTTCTTTAACACTCCAAGAATGTGAATCCCAAAGGACACCATTGAATAAGACTTTAAATACAACACAATTATCTTATTGCTATTATTAGTGACCATTCACTGAAGTCTACTTAGAGTTTTATATATATTATACACAATTTAATCCTCACAATGGGTATTATTATCCAAGTTAATGGATGAATACACTGAGGCTCCAACAAAGTTCAGGAAGCTGCATAAACATACCAAACTCAAGCTGGGGTCTGAATACAGGTCCCTCAAATGCCAGCGCTGGAAGCTCATTCTCGTGTACCTCCCCTCAGTCAGATCTTTGGCCTGGTAGGTTTCTGTGTTTATTTGTTGGGGGCGGGGGTGGGGAAAGAGCCCCAGGAAGGTATTTCTAAGTAGGCTAGTCTAAATAAACTAAGACTGCCCATGCTTCAAGGAGATAATGGATGGGAAAGCGTTTGGGAAAATATTTTTTTAAATATCAACCTCAGGAGGAAATATCCAGAGATGACCCTTTACCTTGGTAGCATATTTTAAATGATAGAGACTTTTCCAGCTTTGAGAGAAGATTGGGGGGGAAAAAAACAAGACCCGTGTACAGAGTGAACAGACTGTAGAAGTCTAGTGAAAATAATAATAAAGGCGATCTCTCCCTGCCTTGACACTGCCTTTCAAAATAGTAATTACAGGAGCTTTCCTGCAATATGAAGAAAATGCCTCAAAAAACCGAAGTCACTGGTTTTCGGAAAACACCCGCAGAGCCACCCCACCTGCCGTGCTGGAAAGACTCAGGCTCAGTATTTCCTTTACGTGAAATACAGTAAGACTCAAGAAGCCCTCCAAGTGTTATATTAACATATGTGAAATTTTACAAATAATCCCGAGGATTAATTTTTCCGTAAAACTAAAATTCTAACCCCTGATGTGATAGAGCTTCAAAGGGCTACAACACCATAGCCATATGAGGCCATTCTGGACCAAACCCAAGGAAAGTAACCTGGATGATAACCAATTCTAAGGTCACAGTTAAAAAAAAAAAAAACATCTAGGATCCAGGTATAATAAATATCACAGGGGCTGAAATGCAAAGTCATGAAAGACTAAAGGAAATAATAAAGTGTTTGTGACTTCAGGAAATCTGACTTTGAGGAAATGTGTCACACCCCGAGGAGTCCGCTAATAGAAAACCCACTACTGGAAAGTAGGCATTATTTGTTGGCGCAGCTGAAACTGAATAGCGTCTGAGTCTGTGGAAGACTTACCCGGGACGCGATGTCAGGGATTTCTGATGAGTGTTTGGCAAAAACAACTGAGGATAAACTTCAAAAGGACAAAAATTTCGGTATTCCACTCTTAAGGCCAGACAGACAGATAAATATGAAAAACAAGGAGAACAGAAGGATGGGAATTTTTTTTAAAAAGGAACATAATGAAAAAGTGGGAACATCAAGAATGAAAAAAAGAAAGATGAACGAAGCCACTAAACAAACTAGTTAGGAATTAAGACAAAGATTAAAAGATAAAGATTGAGTTGTGAGTACAGAGTCTTCTCTCTGTTCCCACTCAGACGATCTAGCCATTCCTCATCCTTTAAGACCCCGAAGGCCGCTCGGACTCCCAAATCCTAGCTGACAGCGTTTGTCTCCTCTACCTACATTTGTCTTCCTAAATGTAACAACTATCGTTTTCTTTCTCTGGCTACATTTGGAATGCCACGATTTCAACTTTTAAACAGTTTGTATGCAAGATGTTGTTTTCTGTAAAGAAGGGAAAAGATTGACAAATCGAAACCAAACAGGGAAGAATTATAAATATTTTGCTTCACTATTGCAGCTTTCTCCATATGCCTCAAATAAAACACTTTCAATCAAGCTCCACTTCTGCAGAAAGCTTACCAACAAAGCAGGTCTTTATTAGTATGTAACATGTGTAAATGTAATTAGCTTTTTCAAAAGAAACAATTGAAATATGATGTTTATAGAAAGGAACTAGACTTTTTTTTTTTTTGCAAATGAAATCTGAAACTGCAGAAGCTATTGACAGACTGATGGCTGGCTGGGTTGCCAGACGCTGTTAGGGAAGTCAGTATGAAGGTCACTAATTTCATTCTGTTTTATTTCAACAGGACCTTGAAACAAAGGACACAGCCTTAAGTACAAGGTGAGGAAGGATGGGTGATTACACCAGTGCGTTACTATCAGTTCTGTGAGGTTTTTCAAAATAGGAAGATAGTATTTAATCAGAATGTATCTTCTAAATTTTATTGTAATAGTAAATATGACCAAGAAGAGAGTAAGGAATGGCAGTGACAGATTATAATTTTTTCTAACATTCCTTGTATTTTCCTTTCTATGTCCCCAAATTGTTATTATGTGAAGCAAATCAGCTAATGCTTTTTTTTTTAAGTGAATTGTCTGGGGTGCGCTGAGGATATTCTTCGGGGAATTTCTGGGCTTTCTGCATTTATGAGTAGTATCTGTGCAAAACTCAGATATACTCTTCTGTTTTGTCAGCTTCATGTTTCTCGTTAATCAACAATGGAATCACACTAAGGCGATCCATTTTGTTACAGTGGCCACTCACATGATGCCTTTAATAAATTTAACTTGTTCAAGGAAAGGGGACAGTGTCGTACTTGATGTAACATCTAAAAATACTTGTTTTATTTTTTGTCTTTTATTAAAGAAAATACTCCAAGCAAACTTATATATGGCCTAAATTGTACAGTAGGAGTGAAATTACTATGCACAGTAGAATTATAGTTAGAAGAAGTTGCCTTATCATCTAAATAAAATACCTCAGATAGTATACTTCTCCTTTTTAAAAAATTATTTTTTAAACTGTGAATTCATTTTGAAATATACATTATGCTATCTGCACACACACAGCCCTGAGGAGATAAATCTAGTAAATAGCGTAAGAGGAAATTAACTGAAAAAAATAATTAGTAAAAAAAGCAGAAGAAATTCTAAAATTTTACTGGATAGACACAAATTCAACAAATAAACCAATAAAGGAGGCAAAAATATCAAACAAGGCCCTCAAAGCTCCCAACATCTCAAGTTTGCATGGGTTTTCTGTTACTTGGTTCAAGCACCAGATCTCAGCTGTGACAGGATGTCCATGCCCCCCAAAGGTATGAAGGCCACACCCACCTTTGAGAGACAGTTCGGCCAAGTCAGGCCCTAGAAACACAGTCCACTGGTGTCTGTCTGCCCCAGGGTAGAAAAGAGAGTGTGTATGTTTCCATTTGGCTACAGAGACTTCTCCATTAAGCAACTCCTTCCAAACCCTCCAGTCGGGAGGCAGCGTTACCCGGTGCTATGAACTGAATGTCTGTGCCCCTCAAAGTCCTTATGTTGTAACCCTAACTCCCAAGGCCACAGTATTCGGAGGTGAGGCCCTTGGAAGGTCACTGGGTCATGAGAGTGGAGCCCTCAAGATGGGATTCGTGCCCCTGTAAGAAGAGATGAAAGGACCTACTCTTTCTCTCTTTCTGCCAGGTGAAAACACAGCAAGAAGGTGGCTGTGTGCAAGCCAAGAAGAGAGACCTCACCAGAAGTAGATCATGCTGGCACCCTGACCTCAGACTTCTAACCTTCAGATCTGAGTAAGAAACATTTGTTCTTTAAGCCACCCAGCCCACAGTTTCAGCAGCCCTAACTGACAAAGACACCTGATTTGACCTGCCAGTGATGGCTAATTTCTCCTGTATTTACAGTAACCTCCTCTACCAACACTTTTTTAAATCCTAGCTGACATCTCCCTCCTCGCAGCTGCCAAAACTGTGGGGTTTCCATTGTTCACCAACTGAAGGCTGAGAATCACAGTTTGCCCTTTGCCTCACTAGGCTCAAGGCTGGGCTTGCTCCAAGTTGTCCCGAGACCACAACTCCATACGATGGCACCTTGCAGCCATTCTCCCGAAGCAACACTACCTTCCTGCTGCCTAGCTAGCAGATTTGATGGTTCCTGGTGTAACCTTTGCCATGTAAGACAGGTAGATACAACTCCGTCGTGTTAGTTTTTATGGTGATGCCAGTGAAATCTTACACTTTCTTAACAACCTCTTTGCCCCCTCTTATTTTAATTTACCTCAAGAAGCCAGAATCATTACCAGCCCAGCCTTCTTATGCCCAGGCATGGGGGTTCACTGCCTCAAAGCCATCAGTGGGAGAGCAGCTCAGCTAGACCTGCACAGACAAATCTCACCTTCTTACCTCTGGCTCTCGATTCTTCAGAGACGGTACTTGCCAGCCCACTTTACATAAGGGCAAGACCTCCCCTGTGCTAATAGTGGAGTGCCAGCCCGCTTAGGTTTTCTCCACCAGACCCCCAACCTTCCCCCCCTCCTGAAGTACATTTGTGTATGACCCCCAGAGCTCCCAGTCACCCAATCTCCCGATCATCTAACGCAAGAAAGTAGACAGGCCCACACTGTAGATTCTTAGACTTCATAGCTTCGGGGTACGCAAAATAATTTTGCTTCTCATTTCCTCCCAACAGTTATCAGATTGCACATTTTTACATAGGAATTTTAATCAGTTAATTATCCACAATGTTCTTACTTGCAAAAATGCCCCAACAGTGGGGGAAAATATTCATTAAAAATGTTTGAAGACTTCAAGTCCTGAAAAGTTTATAACCTATTTGAAAACTTACATACACACAATACCAGTAACTATGCTAGCAACTAGAATTTATAATCAGTGTTGATAATCTCTTAAAAGTTTTTATTCGTTCCATATTAACTTCACAAAATAATATTGCAGCGGAACTGCTCCTTCACGAAGTTCACATATGAGGCATTAGCTTACATGGCTTGCTCTTCTGAATTAATGCTTAAATGTTTTAATTTTAATGAAAAATACTATTTAACGTAATATCTAGCCTAAAGTGTCCCTGAAGCTTCAATTGCAAACAATCATAATAAAGAATGTTCTTGTTTAATCTACAAAATAAGTACATTTGATTTTAATTACTTGGATAATGACTAAGCAAGTGCATCAGGCACATCCTTTCCAAGAGATAATGAAAGGCACAGAGGAGCGAACAATATTCCTGCGAACAGACCATCACATTCTGACTCTGAGGATGACTCCACTAATGAAAATCTGTCTCTGCAAACGACTCGCCTTCTGAAGACGGCCCTGAAGATGCTGGAAATCAGGATGATGCATGTGAAAATGAAATTAATCAATATGAAGATGGGGAACAGCAGTGTATCACAGAAGGGCTGTTGGATAATAATGAAATTGAGGAAACAGTCAGTGGTAGAGAAACAAATGCAAGCACAGGAAATGTCAATGCTAATAATGAATAAGGAACTAATTCTTGAAATTCAGAGGAAGAGTTAGCACACAAAGGCAATTCATCGTGCAGAAAAAAAAATGACAAAGACACACAACCATAATTACTTTTAAGTTTACTCCAAATTTATGAAAACACTGAAATGATAGTCAACGTAACAGAAAGTGGGGAAGAGGGGGCCTGACATTTTCCCGACTCTGCATCAAGAGGGAAGCTCCAGGTGTCACTGCCCAGTTTGACTGGAACAGTGAAGCACGAGAGGGTAGCGGTGGGAGATGAGACTAGAAAGTTCTACTGGTCTTCCGGGGCCCACTTGAAAGTGTCAGCATAAATCTTCTTTAATTGACCTCGCCTGTTTTTAATCACACTGTTCCGTGGCCCCCGTCCTACCCTCGTCCATTTTGTCTGGCACAACAATACAACAGTTCTCAGGCTCTCTGTCTTCCCCTGCTCTAAGTCAGCCTTTAAAGTGCAGATGTTTTGAGTCTCAGATTCATTCTGCTTATGCATTGATTACCTCCAGGTCCCTCACAACCACTGTTACCTGTAGCACCACGGTGAACTCGCACGTCCGTGGGATAGCACCTGGAAGAACTGTAGTTCCCCTGTGCATCGAAAGGCCAAATGCCTTCTGCTCCATTGTGAGTGCGATCTAGAAGATTCTTTGCTACTGTGCAAATAAATATTCTCTGCACCATAAATATTCCTTTCTCTCACATCCAAACTCCCCACTCCAAAGAATCAATTGAAACCAAGGCTAAGTTTATCGCAATAGGGTATTATTTAACTCTGTCAAGTCCTCTAAATATTAGGTACACTTGCAAATAGTCCATATTTGTTCATCTTTTGCTGGTTTCACATAAACCTTAGGTTTCTCTTTATACATTTGTTCTGAATTTTTTATAACTCAACCTATAACATTTGATGTTATTTCTTTGTATCTTATAACTTGCTGGCAATGTTTTCTTCAGGCTAGACCTTACTCAACCTAAATCCTGGCATTTAATAAGCATTGAGTATTTAAAAGTTAAAGAAAAATACTTTGAATACTAATCCTGAAATCTACAGAAAAATAGTATGCATAATTGAGAAAAAGGTTTTGCTCTATCTCTATGTATTTCAACAAATCAGAAAATCAAAGAATACTGGACCATCAGAGGGAAAAATATTGCTACTTGATTTCTTGGCACCTAGTAGACACTTGATACATGAAGTGAATAAATAACCGAGTGAGTAAATAAATAACTGGATCAGTATGTCATTTGTTCACATTTATTGTGTCATAGAAAAAGTAAGCTGAGACAGCAACGGCGAAGAAACAGGGAGTGGTGGGATAATGGAGGGAACACATCCTCTGTACCAGTCCCTGGAACGGCCGTGGGCATGTAAGAAGACCTTCTGGCCTATGGGGAACTGCTGGGCTGGGAGTGGAGCAGGTAAGCCGATTCTGTACAGATGTTCCAAGAGCGTGGAGGAAGTTAGGACTGTCAAGAAGAGTTTTAATGGCTTCACCAAGGAAGTGTGACCAGTGTAAAAAAAGTGAGTGAAAATTCCACCCAAAGGAAATAGCAAGCCATACACTTAAAAAGTGATTAAGAAAGTAAATGTTATATGTATTTTACCAAAATAAATATGAAAAAAGAAATAGTAAGGGCACAGTAGTATGGAAGGATGTAATATTGGGGAATGTATCTAATAGAAAATAATCTGTGTGGGTAAATGCTGAAAGAATGAATTGGAAAGATGAAGTTGAGTGCAGACTGTAAAATGTTGTATGTAGCTACAGGTAGTTCAGACCTGATCTTGCATTTATTTATTCTTGAAATGTGGCTTTGTGTTATCTTAATACTTACATTGATCATGAAGTATTTAGTCAATAAAATAGTTAAAAATTAAATTAAAATCGTTTATTGAATGCTTACCATTTGCCAAGTACTCAGAGGAAAATATGAACACAGTGAGACCTGTACTTTCCAGAAACAAACACCAGGAAGGAAGGACAGGCAGGACTGCGTGGCTTGCTCCAGCCAGTGAAATGTTAGAGGGAGTGAACATGACATACATCCACAGGGAAGTGGTTAATTGCTGGTCCTTCATTGTCCAGACTACTTTTTTTTATGCCATGGGAACCATGAGAGACTAAATAGGGGAAAGTCATAACATCAAAGCATTCTAGAATGTTAGACAAAGCCTTGTAGCACACTTTGTATAAGTGAGAAAGAAAACTACAGTCGATGAGCCTAGGAGATCTAGGGTCTGTTATTGCAGCGTAACATGGTCCGTCCTGACTGAAACCACCAGGACAGCATCCGAGCCTCAGAGGGACATGCCCTGTACTGTTGACATCAAGCTCGCTAAATGCTTCACTGGTTTATCACATCATGTGGTACCCTGGATTTTCGGCAAAGTTACAAACCAATGTTTTTTAAAAACACATAAGCCCTCACTTAACTCATATAAAAGCTTACATTTTTCCAGACATACAAATTTACAAATACTGCCAGAATTCACACCATTGCAAGATGACCCAAGGAACACTAACCTGAACACCACCACACACCTTAAAATTCCCTCTAACCTTATTCCTCATAACTGCCACCATAAACACTGTGCTCCAGGAAACTAAAAAGTGCATTCCCCTCATGCTTGCCTGCCTCTGCTTCTTAACTTCCATCATTCCCTTTGCCTAGAATTTATCTGGCCCATCTGCTAATATCCAAATCCACTAGGCCACTATTTTCATAAAACTTTTCATTGTTCCTTTACATCTCTATACTCACATACACACAATCACATACTTATTACAAACACAAAGCAACCCTTCCCACAAGCCAAAGAAAGGGAAAGGAGCTACATTTTATTGAACACCTTACTGTGTACTTGGCACTGTGTGGTATTTTGTCCATAAATTCCCGGAGCACTTCATCTGTTTCTCTCTTGTGATATTTAAAACTGTGTGCCTTATTATGGTATATGATTATTTACTGGCTTTGAGGACAAAATCATCGTCATTCACAGGGCCCAGCCAGGAGTCTGGCATATCATAGACTCTCAAAAAGTATTTTTTAGTAAATAAATACTTGTATATATCTCTTAAATGTCTTCAACATGTATTTATATTTAAAATAGCTGTGAAGGGGAGAGAATGGGATCAGAATGTAACATTGACTTCCGCCTCTACTGCATACCTGATTTCCTGACTTACAAACATCCTGGCACCAGGCTTGCAGGGTTGATTTAAACCTCATCCTGTCCGAAAAGAAGCACAGGGAGCTGGATCTGCTGAAGGGGCCTTCCTCGTTGCACAGACATTTAGGGTTTTATTTGTTACACACATCTCATCAACAGGATTACTGAACCGTCATAGAGTAAGACTCACTGACCAATCAGGAGACATGGATAAAATTGTGGGAGAAAGCCCAGAGAAACAGTAAAACAGCTTTAGACTTCACAGGACACTAATTAATCATTTTGGCTAGAAAGCCCCTCTCCCCATGGAGCTTCATGGCTTCCAAGGAATGTTTGGATGAAACATTTCACCAGATGGATCCAGCATCTACATTAAGATTCTGCCACCCACACCCTTATGTATTCATTTATTTCTCCATAAAATATGTGATAGTGTATGGAGGTAAGAGTCTGTACTAACAATGGACTGAAGGAATGCATGACAATTTACAGCCAACTTTTCATAGTTGAGTGTAAACTAACATGGAGATTCATAATTAACATATGTCATCCAAAACTTAAATTTCAATTTCATTCTTTTTGACTTCTGAACCAGAGGAGCAGGAGGGCAGTGGCGTGCAAGGGGTTACATTTACAGAAATAAAATATCTGACCAACCTCAAACCACATGGCAAAAAATAAAATCTGTGAAGTACCTGTTCCCCTTAGATATTATATTTAAATTGTAGCTTACATAACAAGTGTTGCTGTGTTTTGAGCACCTGCAAGACAGCTGTCATTATCACACTGCCTAGATGAGGAAAGTGAGGCTAAAAGAGGTCAAGTCACCAAAGTTATTTGACGTGTCATGGACAGAGCCAGCATTCAGACCAGGTCTTCTACATCCAAAATGCACACTCATACCTCATTATATAACACAACACTTTAGCAGTGTTTGTATTAAAAGATTACATGCACATGTAAATCTGTGAGAGGCAGGCTGGACTTGTAAAGAGGGCACACATAGGGAAAAAGAGATTTCAAGAACTCAGCCTAAGAACACAGAGATTTCCAGAACACAGTCTCCTAAGAACAGGCTGTGATAAAAGAAGTAGGCCCAAAATATTAGTTTTGCTTCTACCAAAAATTAATAATGATCAACTTTACTTGCAAGGCTTTATAGCAAAGGTTAAAATAAATGTTGATAAATTAAGACTATTAACACAGACTGGTAATAATCTAAATAGCAATTTAGTGACATTGCCATCTTACACTTTAATGAAATGAAAATTTGAATTGATTGTATAAGAAAAGCATCTCTTGTTTACTCTAATCTTATTATTCTGGTTGATAATTTCACCAGCAGTCTTGATGAGAATACACCTGATGTAACAACGCCACAGGAAACTAATGATCATAATGAATCTACCTGTCGCTGAAGTACAAAGATACTCATAAATCTTTTAAAAATTACTAAAAGCAAACAAGTAATCAGAACAAACAAATTATTATTTTGTCGTTGTTTATATGTTCTCTACTTTCAAGACATTATCTTATTTTCTAGGCAAAATGGTAAAAATGCCTTTTAGATATTTGTACTGTACTTTAACCTTTTAGTGTCTTTACTCCACAGAAACCCTTGAAGACTGGACTTCAGCCGCCTTTGTATAATTTTCATTTTGAGATGGCTATTCAATCTTTCCTTTGTCTCTTCATCAGAAGATAATCAGTCGTCAACCGGTAAACAATATTAGTATTCAACCCTTGGGACAACATTTTGCCTATTTTTAGAACTTTACCACTTGATTTCAAGTAATTATTCAAACTCAAAATATGCATAGATATTTATGTTTTTTTAAAAATCTCTCCTTCCCAAATCTTGTCTAAAAATCACAAGGTATGTTTTATTGCTTATTTTATTACTTTAAGTTGGTTTTCTGTAATTGAAATGAAAAGTTCAATAAATGACCCAAAGAGTTCCATTATTCACATCATCTCTGAAGAAAACAAACTTAAAAAGATAAAACAAAGACATCAAAGATAGTTGCAATCATTTCGTTAACTGCCTTCACTGTAAACGTTCCATTTGTGTTAATGGATAGTCCAAATATGACCAATTTGTGATGAGCAGAAACTAAATCCATGCATGTTGAGTTCAGATGAATTGGAGGACAAGGTCATCAGTCTACTTTTAAGTGAAAATCAGAATATTTTTGATTATCTGATTATAATATTCACTCTTATTTTTAAAGAATTTAACACTTCTGAGATCTTAGAATGATAGCACATGTTTATGATAATTACTTATATGATAAAAAAGCATTGTAATATGCAGAGAATCTTCTCTTGCTAGTCCAACCTTGACCTGGAAGGAACTAGATTTCTTGGGTAGTGCTATAAAAGAATAATATGACAGCAGTCACGAGCACAGATTCGGGGGAGTGGGTATATACCTTGACCAACATAAAATAGCAATTTAAAGTTTGAGTCCTGGTGTCACATAAACAGACTTCAGTTGGAATTCCAGCCATGGCAATTATTAGCTCCATGACATAGATTAAGTTCCTTCACCTCTTTGTGCCTCAGCTTCCTGGTCTGTACAATGGGAATAATAAGAGTAGCAGCTTCAGAGGCGTGTTACAAAGATTAAAGGAGTTAAAGCACGTAATGAAAGTGGTTCGTGGGGGGTCTCGTACCTATGAAGCAGCCAGTACATATTAGTGTTGTTATTGGACTTGTTCCTAAACACACAACTTTGTGTGCACACACTGAGGATTCCAAATGAATGAAAGCTCTAATCTCCATCATCCCCGCCTCGGTCCATCAGCCCAACCTCTGTAGTGTGCCTCCAACTGTTTCTCCAGACTCCGGTCTTGTTCAGCTCTGGCCTGGTCCGCATTACCACTTAAGAGTTCATGACCTGGAGTCTCAGTTTTCTCCCCTCAAAAATGGATTCCACATCTAGTCCCTCACAAAATTATTGGGAAGATGGAATGAGCTGATTGTGAGACAACCTTAAAAATATAAAATGCTGCAAATATTACCATTAAGAGATATTCTGATCTTAGCCAGGAGTGACTTTTTAGTCAACAAACATCTATCAATGCTTATTAGACATGTGCAAAACAGTATGCAAAGCGCTAGTGACAAAATATCAATGAAACATGGTCTCCAGCCTTGAAAGAGCACAAAATCAATGTAGCAGAAACCCTTTGGCACATCTGTCCAGTTCTGGCACTGGCTTTCCCAGCCCTGAGAGCATTCTCATTCACACTGTGGGTTTGTACACACAGACACAGATCCTGTGACCAGACGCCCCTGGAAATAGTGGGTTGGACAGGGATAGACAACGGAAGTAAGATCAGACCACCAGGGGTGCTTCTTCAGAGACTAGGAAACTGGGATTCGGAGATGGCCAGTCAGTCTCTCCAGGGGATTAGAACTGTATCTCACGTAAATCTTGAGTTGCGATGCATCTCATTGGCAACCAGGAGACAGAGAAGGTGGTCTGTAGAAGAAGAAAAATGAATCTGGCAAAAAAGAAGATGCCTAGATTTCTGATGACTTTTTATTACTTATTTCAAGTCCCTGCTTGTACTTGGATGCATTTCCAACTTTAGGGGCCCCTGATCCCCTTCTCCCTCCACCCCAGTAGACCTAAAATAGCAATTTTCCCCCTAACGCTACCCTCTGTGTCTTCTGCTACTTACAACAACAACAAAAACCTTTTAAATATGTGTATCCACATAATTATACCAATATAAAGCAAGGACTGTTATTGTGGAGGCATATAGAGCAAACTTTGGAAGCCCAGAGGTGGCAGCAAATAACTGACTTTGAGATTATTCTATAGAGGAATTGGCATTGGGTTGAATCTACTGCCGCATCTCGTAGGTTACCTGCCCTTCCCAACAAAGGAGACTTCCTCCAGCACCCGTGCTCCACGTATTCCACATATGCCCCACTCTGGTTTAGTCCCTGTCCAGTCCTGGCATGCTCTGTCACACTCTATTTAACTGGCCCACGCCAGCCTGAACTCTGACATGCAACACTGTCTTTTTAAGAGGAGGACTAGAATCTGTTTTTCCATTACTTGCCCAAGATCAGACAATCTTTAGGAGGTTTAAAGCAGTATTATCATTCAAAATAATGTGCTTTCCCCACAGTTTTGGGATGGTGCAAAGCTCTCATGGCTATGGGGATGCCGATTTAGAAATTTTGCAAACCCCTATTACCTATATAGGCTCAAGTCCAGACTCCTTGGCATGGTGTTCAAAACCCTCCACAACCTGGTTCCTGCGAGTCATTTCTATTTATCTCCCCACATATCACCAACACAAACTTTAAATGAGCCCCAAACACAACACCCATTTCCATGATTCTCACACCGTTCTCTGAAAAGTATGGTCTTCAGTCCCTTTCTGTCATCTATCAAGCCTTCTCATTCTAGACAGACACAGACTTCATCACCCCCTGCTCTGCCTGACTTAGCACTTCAGCCATCCTTCTAAAGTAGTGGCTAGCAGTTCTCATTCCCCATCAGATTATGTGTGTTTGCCAAGTTAGCATTTCTGCAGAATCACAGTTAAACACACCCACCCAGAAACAGGTAAGAGCTAGGACAGGCTGAGAGGAGATCTGATCTGGGTTGTACTAAAGACGATGCCAGCAGCAGAATGCTTTTCCTGCCCAAGTCCTGCAGCACTTGAAATCACTCTATTAGAAACCTATTTCTTCGGGTCTAGCATTACTTGGTCTTCTATCAGTATGAAAACGTCTAAGTGACTTAGGTGTAAATTAATTTGGAATACATTTACTCTGTGACAAGAGGAGCTAAGCCATGAAAGAAGCAGGTGCATGAGAAATGAGGTATAGGGAAAAAGGAAAGGTCAAAGGCAGGGGACATCCAGATAGCAAAATATAAGCTTGGCAGGCCTTAAGAATCGTGCATTTAATTGATTAGAAAAGGAGCAACTGACATCCCTATCACTGATACCACCAGGATTTCCTTTCCTTCTCTCAAAGATGTTGCTGCAACCAAAGGTTGCAATGTTATTTCAATTGATTTTTAATACATGACAACTTACATTTCCTTTTGCCATCTGTTGTTAAAATTGAGAAGGCACTGGCTAAAGCATTCATAGATGAGAAAGTCCAATACACTTATTTTGTAAAAATGATTTGATAATGTAGTAGGAGTCAATTCGGATTTCAGTCAGCTGGCACAAGAAATGCTAAATAGCTATCATGTAGCTCCTGTTGGTACAAACTGCCCAATGTTCTCTTCCATAGCAGCACCGTGAGTGCAGACTGCAAGATCGAGGTCAGAGAGCAGCTCGACCCCATGCTTGTTTCGTCACTGAACGTGGAGTGTGACTTCAATCACATTTTCTGACCTGCCTCTGGATTCTCCATCTGTAAAGTTAGGATAGTAATGCTGCTTCTCCTCAAACAGCAGAGACTGAGAAATAACTATTGCAGTGCCTTAAACGCAGGAATTGATCAATTTTATGATAACCAAGATAAAAAAATTATCCTTCATTACAAAATGGCCTCATAATGAAAATTATTTCATAAACAAGCATGTTTAATCATCTTTAATTTCCTAAACATTTAAGGAAGTATATCAAAAGCAGCTTTAAAAGCAAACACACTTCATACCTCAGACATTTTTAAAAGGTTTGTTTTCACTTTATCCTTTTGTGCGGGATCTCCGCCTCAGTCTATGGGTTTAACAGTTGCAATGAAGTCTAGCACTAGTAACTACTTTTTATGAATGTGTAGGCATGGTCTCATTCCAGCAACCACAACAGCGATGACATCGGGAAACAAAACAAAACTTTCCTTGCATGATCTCCCTGAATTCATGCAGCTACTTTTACAGGTGCGGGAGGAAACCGGGAGTTAGGGTGTTGAACTAACTTGGCTACAGTCACAGCCAGTGGAACGGCGAAACTCAGAGCTCCGGGATCTTCATCTTTGCCGCCGTGTTTCTGACATGGCTGGGATTTCCTTGTGTTCTAGGGTTACTAGGGGGTGCACACCTTGCTTTGGTCTGAATGTTTGTGTCCACCAAAATTTATACGTTGAAATCCTAATGCCCAGTGTGATGGTGTTGGTCTACGGGGCCTCTGAGAGGTGCTTGCATCCTGAGGGTGGATTCAGCATCGACAGGATGAGGGCTTCGGGAAGGAGGGCGGGAGAGATCCCTAGTCCATTCCACCACGTGAGGGCACACAAGGAAGGTGCCAATGCGAGCCAGAGTAAGGACCTTCCCAAGAATGTGACCATGCTGGCACCTTGATCTTGGACTTCCAACATACAGAACTGTGCCAAAACAAAAAAAAATCTGTTGTTTACGGAACACCCAGCCTGTATTCTGTGAGAGCAGTCGAAGCAGAAGAAGTCACATCTCAGTCAGACTGCTTGGAACAAGTTCTGAGAAGCGGGCACCCGGCTCATCACGTCCCCTCCACGTCAGCCTGCACTGCACACCGGGGTCACGTTGAGTCACATGTGAGCCCTGCAGTTCGCCTGCAGACACCGCTCTTTTGGTATATTTCAGGAATATATAAAGATACTGACTTCTGGCTGTGTGTAAGCGGGACTTAGACAAGATTATAGTCATGAATATCAAAGAGAATTCTATGTGAAATACACTTTAAAGTGAAAATATGCACATATTAACCATCTGTACAGAATTACAGCCTTTTTGTCTTTCACTGTGTTGGCTATTATAATTGACCGACTATGTTGTAACAGTATTTAAATACAGTAACATTCTAAGAATAATCCCCTTTTCCTATTAAGTCCCTCTAATTTTTTTGTTTCTGCCAGCACACTCCATATCGGTTAACAGCTATACTCTTAACATAATTCTAAAATATTGAACTGTATGCTAAATAAGCAAAATATTTTAAGATAATGTCCTAAGGGAGTAGTATTTCATATTATAACTCAATATGCCCTAAGGTAATTATTCAGATATCAATATGCAAAAGACCAGAATGTTGCAGTACCCTATATATCTTTTTATTTTCCTTCTTTGTAGCAAGCAATAAATTTCAAGGTGCAAAGAAAAAAATTATTAAAGGAAAAGTTTGCAGTTGATTTTCTTAACAAGATTGTTTGCCGAGAGAGAGGAATTTCACTTGGTCCCTTTCTAATTATTCATGTAAATTAAATTCCACAAGTGAAGAAAAATTCATAAAAGTCATACTTACTCATCTGAGAGGAAGACATGGCATATGAATGGGGCCCATAACCTCGGAAGGTGAAATGCAGAAAATATCACAAGCAACTCCCACATTAAGTTAAGTGAACCAAAAAAAAGGGAGATTCTCGGTGTGAAGGAGACTTCAAGGATATCCTCCCTAATCGCCTCTTAATAGTCTCAAATCTCCGACACAGGAAACAAATCAAGAATTCAGAGAACATGGAATTATTAATCACTCATATTTGATACCAAATGTAAGCACTACTAGACACACTTTAAATTTTAAAGACCTTTCAAATATAACATTTTAAAAAGCACAGAATGTGATTTACATTTTTAAGACGTTAGTGTATGGTACATTCTAGGAAAAGTTAACTGTATATTCTTCATATTTTTCTGAAATTCACACTCTTTTTTCCTCTGAAACCTAATTCACATAAGTTAAAATGACATTGAACAATAAGTGACTGCAGACATGTGTGCTGACTGCCATTCAATAGTCAAAGTGAACGCAAATCATTCAGCAAATACTTATTGAATCTTTCTTGTGTGCAAGGCATTGTGCTAAAGGACACAATAGCACATCTCACCCCAGATACAAACAGTTTAATCAATCCTTTAGCAAAAGGCTTAATCATCAAATAGAAAGTATGTCCACCAATCTTTAGCATGTCTTGGTTTGAATCTCCTCAGAATAAAGTTTAAAACAGTGAAGGACAGATAAACCAGAGCAGGTGACTAACTGAATATGGAGAATGAAGGTAGAGAAAACAAAGATGAAGCAAAAAGCCAAAAACTGAGACAGTGACAGGCCCTGGGAGAGATTTGTTGAGACCGGGATGACAATCTAAGTAACATAAATGCGGAGCTGGAAGCAAGAGATAGATCCCCAAGAACACATGTATTCGAGGCAGCTGAAGGTATCTGACCAGAAAGTGAGGGTTCTAGAAGATTATCTTAAAACATAACACTGAAGCCCTGGCTGGTGTAGCTCAGTGGATTGAGCATGGGCTATGAACCAAACTGTTGCAGGTTCGATTCCTAGTCAGGATACATGCCTGAGTTGCAGGCCATGACCCCCAGCAACCACACATTGATGTTTCTCTCTCTCTCTCTCTATCTCCCTCCCTTCTCTCTCTAAAAATAAAGAAAAGAAAAGAAAAACATAACACTGAGAAAGAAAGTACCAGAGATGGAACCACCTGACCCTGTGTTGTAGTTACTCACACCTAGTAAAGATTGAAAAAAAAAAGACACAGGCAAAAGAGGATAAAAGGTAACTGTTGAGGACATTATGATAATCTGTAGGGTCAAAGCACTGGCAGATAAACCTGAGCTAATGAACCATTGCTGAGGCACCGATAAATATCAACAATTATCAGAAAGGCCAGCAGCCAAGAGAGGACCACAGCATCTCTCTAGGACAGCCCTAGTGGCTTTAATGAAGACCATCCAAAAACATAAACAAATGGCCAATAAGCACATGAAAAAATGTTCATCTGAGTAATCATTAGGGAAATGCAAATAAAAACCACAATGAGTACCACTTCAAACCCAATTGCAATGGATATTATCAAGGAAAAAAGAAGGAAGGAAGGAAGGAAGGAGTTGGTGAGAATGTGGAGAAATCGTAACCCTTGTGCATTGAGCTCCTCAAAAAGTTAAAAACGTAATTACTATATGCTCCAGCAATTCCTCTACCAGGTATACACCCAAAAAATTGGAATTAAGGATTTGAGCAAGTAAGTGTTTGTACACCAAGGTTTATCACAACACTATTGAAGATAGCCAGGAGGTGGAAACCACACAAATGTCCTTCAACAGATGAATAGACAAACCAACTGAGGTATGTACAAACCATGGAGCATTATTCAGCCTCACAAAGGAGTAAAATTCTGGCACACGCTACAACATGAATGAACAGTAAAGATATTATGCTAATTGAAATAAGTCAAACACATTTGTCCTTTTGGACAAATATTGCATGATTCCACTTACATGTGAAACTTAGAACAGGCAAATTCATAGAGACGGAAAACAGAATAGAAGTTGCCAGGGGCTGGAGTGGGGGTGAAGGAGCAAAAGGAATGTTTAATGGGCACAGGGTGCTGTTTGGGATGGGGAAAAAAGTGCTGGCAATGGATGATGTAAATGGTTGGACAACATTGTGAATATATTTATTGTTATTAAGTATACCAAATTTCATACCTTCAAATGTTTAAAGTGGTAAGTTTTATGTTATATATTTTCACATTTGAAAAAAGTGAGGGTGCCCTAGCTGGGTGATTCACTTGGTTGGAGTGTTGTCCCATACACTTAAAGGTTGTGGGTTCAATTCCCAGTCAAGGCACATATGTAGGCTGTGAGTTCCATCCTTGGGTGGGGGAGGGAAGGGGCATGTATGGTAGGCAACTGACTGCCATTTCTCTCACATCAATGTTTTTCTCTTTCTCAAATCAATAAACATATCCTCGGGTGAGGAGAAAACAAGTCATCAGATCTGTGAGAGAAGAAACCAGACTAGGGCATCGTGGACGGAATGTCTAGGTGTGATATGGCATTGCACGTGACCCTCACTTGAGAGGTTGGTACACCCACAGAACATCATGGTAAAAGTACAAACATGGTCCTCGAACAGAGCACACTATAAATAATATTCTTTGTAAATAGGAAATGAGACACTTCTATCAGCTAAGTCATTCCTTTTCAACCCTTTCAGAGTGCCAAGACCTGGACACTTAATAATCCGTGGTCTCTGCATTTAAAAGTTTGCTATCTGTTGGAGAATCCTGAATTCAAAGCCAATTTTATTCATTGATCAAATCAATTGGCATTCATTGAGTACCCACTGCATACACCAAGTGCAGAGCTATTCACTAGAGTCGCTGGAGGTTACCTAAGAAGCAGGCGACTACCAACAAGGTGAGGCTTCAGGACAGAAAAACCCCTCTCTCCATACCCAACTCACACAAAAGATACTCAATACAGCTCCTAGGCCGTTAACACTTTTATCACAGCAATCATCATAAAAATTTAAAGTTCACATTTGACTCAGAAGAGTGGTACACTAAGTCAAATTCCTCCTTCATACAAAGGTCAAGAAAAAAAAGCTCATGAAAGATTCTATTTTTAATTTTTACCTAAGACCAGAAAAATGATTCAACATGTTCAAAGAATTCAAAAATTAAATTGCTGTGAAATTAGCTCTGCTAAATACTTCCTATATAATACTGTCTTTGATTCCTACAACAATCCTTTAAGGCAGATCATGTCAAATTTTCAAAAAATATCAAATCCAACCCAACAATAAATATCAGCAGAGACTAAAACATGGCTGTTCTTTTGTTGAGGAGACTTCAGCAATTCATGGATCAGAAGAGAACCATAATCTCAGTGCTACAGTGTTAGTGAGCCAATGTACTCTACAAACTATTTGTTTTCAAAATTCAATTGATGTGCATCTTTTAAAATGTTTTCTATAGGTAAAAATGTGGGAAATTAACTTGTTTCTTTGCATCCCATGTTTACATTATTTTTTATGATTTCAGTGGTAGAGACTGCTTTTAAAAATTTTTGTATTTATAACAAGTGCTGGTGAGGATGTGGAGAAAGGGGAACACTTTTGCACTGTTGGTGGGAATGCAAATTGGTGTAGCCACTGTGGAGAGCAGTATGAAAATACCTCAAAAAATTAAAAATGAATCTGCCTTTGACCCATCTATCCCACCTCTGGGAATATATCCAAAGGAACCCAAAACACTAATTTGAAAGAACACAACCATCCCTATGTTCACTGCAGCATTATTTACAATCACCAAGATATGGAAGCAGCCTGTGTCTATGAGTGGATGAAACGACTGTGGGACATTTACACAATGGAATACTACTCGGCTGTAAAAAAAGAAGAAAATTTTTAGGGAAATGAATTTGTGTGGAAAGAGGCTACTCAATTAGTTCAAAAATTAGCCCAATCACTTTCAGAATAAGCTTTATAAAAGTAGTTAACAATTTACTTAGCACTCAGTACATGCCAAGTATGGTGGTAAGCACTTTCATTAACTAGCTTTCTTAGTCTTCACCACAAATCTTTTTAGGTAGGTATCACGTTTCCCTTTTAGAAGCAAGGAAACTAAGTCTCAAAGAGGTTAAGTAACCTGGCCAAAGGAAAACAGCTAGCAGGCAAAAGAATGGAGATTAGAAGCTGGGTGCTCTAAAATACTATGTTGTACTTGGGATAATGCTGGCCATTTCCTCAAAATACGACGGAGCAGTGCCAGGCAATATGGAGAGAGACCACTGTGGCCTAATCTGAACAGGGAGGAGCCAAGAGACCAAGGCAGCAGCAGAAAGCCAGCTGCATACTAGGCAGAAGAGATGAAAGGAACACAAGGAGCCAGGGAACAGACTAGTTGGAGGAACCTGATGGTTGCGGAGATAGAGAGAGAACAGGGTGCTATGAATGGTGGTTAATGAAGCAGACTAGAATGGCGGTGTGACCTAATTTTCTTCTAAGAAAGACATTAGAAGCTGCACCTCCGTGCACTGTTGTGCTCAATCCAGTTGGCACCATCAGTATTGCTGATGGGAAACAAACAAGCTGGTGAATAGACTCTCACGGTGCTGATATAATAGATATTTCTACAATGCTCTCCTTTAATTACTCTTAAAAATTTGATTACTCTTAATAACTTTCTAATTAAAATACTTGGTCTTCCTCACGAATAGCAACTTTTCTTCATTGATCAAACAAGGAAAATATCATATAAAGCTTAACATTTTAAAAATGTATACCCCATTAACCTCATTTCTTTTATCCATACCAATACCATATTTAAATAATGACTATTTATTTCTATAAACTATAAAACAGTAAAAAAATATACTGCAGTTATATGTTGTTTTCAGGGATTACAGTGAACTAAGCAAAATTGTTCCAAACTTAATATATAACAATATCTGGAATTTGAGAAAGGGATTAAAGTTTATGACAGTAAGTAAGAAAAGGTTCAAAAGAAACAGAATTTTGAAAGTTCCTGTGATAAATACACAGAGCTATTAATATAGCTAAATTATATAAAGGTAGCACCATAAATTGGGACTCAATATCATACTGCTTGTATGCATTCTAATGTGTGTGAACTTTACAAATTTTGAGTTCAGACAGTGCAAAGGAAATGTTGTTTTTATCTAAATCTATGAAAACAGTTGGTCACCTGCTGCGTCCAAGGAGAGTCTAAAGCTTTCTGTCATTTATAAGCATTCTCCTGCCTTAAATATAAAATCATCGGCTTACACAGTGAATCATTATAAATCTCTCACAAGCTTTTAAACCAATCAGTCAAGCTTAGAATGCAGTGATTTGGAGAATCAGAGCTCTGAGGCTTTGGGGCCACAGTGTGCAAGGGTAATAAATGTAAATGATTTTGTAACTTGTAGAAACATAGGTTAGTTTGCTCTTTACCTCCCAAGGAACAACTGGGTTTGACTAAAGAGGTTTACTTTGATCTTTGGGGAAAAAAACGGTTATGTCATTTTCTTTCCTGAATCCTGGGAGAAAGAATAACAACAACAAACAAAAGCGGTTAATCTGTTAAGCACACAAAACCTACTACATAAAAAACTGCCACTCAGAAACCTGGATTCCTTCTGTCATTTGGAGCGGACCCAGGGAGAAAGAAGCCCACATTCTCCTAATGGTGTCATTGCCCTAGTTTTCCCCACTCTGAGCAAGAAAAACTTAATTACAACAAACAGAGAATATTCATTGAGTATCATTTCCATTCTCAAACAAAAACATCATTTTGTAGTCTTACAAAATAAAATTCAAATAAACTTTATTTGAAATAAAGTCTAAATTTGAAAATAAATCCTATGTACAGTTCAGATGATTTTTTTTTCAGTTTGAGATTTTGTTTCATAATGACAGCAAAAAGATATTACTAAGAATAATAATAACATTTAAAATAAGAATGTATACATATAATCATAGTTAACTAACTCTTAATTATATACAGCAAGTCTGTAAATGATGTAAAGTGAGGTCCTGGTTGTACTTATAATTTCTTCTCACCAAAGACCTGTAAAACGCTCTTAAGCCAAAAGAGATAATAAAAATATTCTGCTTTAGGCACTATCTGGACGTGCCACCTTGTTTTGCTTTGGTTCTCTTAATGGTCTTTGTGTCCACCATATTTTTGTCCCTCCAGTGTTATCTGCAAGGCTTTGTCATCATAGTGTCAGAACACTAATCATTTAGTCTTTGTTTCCTTTCCCAATGTTCAGGTTTTACGTAAACAAACTCCTCAGGCCGCCTTTGTCAAACCCCTCCTCCTCATCCCCTCTGCCCTCTGGAGCCCATCTGAGCGCAGGTGTCCCAGTCCTGCCTTCTGCCTTCTCCACCTTCATGGAATGCCGAGGCAGAGAAAGCACCTCTAATGTCCTGTTAGCAGGATTCTTAATTAAAGTCCAAACTGAAAGAAGTCTGGCCACCCCACAGTGGGAGAAATGCAGAGAGCATGAAACCTTCCAACACGAAGCATCTTCCCACCACCCCACGCACTCTTCTCAGATCCTGCTGCAGTTATTTGAAGTGTGCTTCTATTTAACTGTTTTGTACCCAATATGACTAAAGCTAAGCTTACAAATACTAAAGGCTAAAAATTATATATGGGTTTATGTAAGCAATGATTTCTACTTCAACACTCTATTTTGAAGGACATTTTCCCCTTTTTATAAACACGTTCTCCTAGAATTTCAGACTGTGATATTAAACCGAAATAGTATCATCCATGCACATCTAGGAGACAAAGATAAGTTTTGCCCCCTCTTTGTTGAAGGACTCTTTCTGCACTCCTGCTCTTACCTTCATTAATCCCCTTGTCTGCATTGTATTTTCCACCCCAGGCTATATCTATGTAAATATGTTAATATCCAGCTAACATATCACTTCCTTCATGTAACCATACATAATTATTCACTTTTGTTTATACATACCTTCTCTTCTACATATACTATACTAAACATACAATTAACTCATAAGAAAATATTGCTTATTTATTGGTTTTGTACATATGTCAGTATTATCACCCCCAAAGACTGTATCTCTTTTACTCTTGTATATATACCACAATATTGTAACACCTATGAGAATGATCAATAAATAAAGATGAATTGGTTGGTGGATTAAAAACATCAAAAATAGATTGAACATTAAGAAGGGAAATGCATTATAAAATACTGATAAAATGAAAACATTTTAGACATACATATTGAATGGAATTATGATCCAAATTTTAAAAAATTACTAGGTTGCTAAAATGAGGAAGCCCCAAACTTGGAAAGGTACATTTAATACAAACAGAAGTAAGTTCCCTTCAGAGCAGGCATTGAACCATGAAATCCTATACCAAGAAGTGGTACAAAATAAAAACAAGTAAGGTTCATGAAGAGTTTAGATTATTTAATCCATGTAAAAACCAGAAATAGGGCTTCTGGTCAAGATGGAGGCATAGGCAGATAAACTTTGGCCCCATCACACAACCAAAAAAGGATAACAACAAGTTTAAAAACAGAAACCAGTCAGAACTGCCAGAAAATCAAACTGTATGAAAGTCCAACAACCAAGGAGTCAAACAACCAAGGAGTTGGACAAGGAGCCAAAGAAGAAACATTCATCCAGACTGGTAGGAGGCATAGAGACGGGCAGCCAGGGCAGAGAAGACACTTGGCAAGGCAGCTGCTGGAGAATCCGGCAAGCGAAGCAGCTGGCAGGCTGGGTGGTCCCACATTTGCATGCAGATAAACCAGGAGGAACAACTGGAGAGTGAGGCAAACTGCCTAACCCAGGGATCCAGCATGGGGAAACAAAGCCTCAAAACCTCTGGCTATAAAAATCTGTGGGAACTACAGTGGTGGGAGAAACTCCCAGGCTCACAAGAGAGTTCACTGGAGAGACCCACAGGGTCCTAGAATGTACACAAACCCACCCACCTGGGAATCAGCACCAGAAGGGCCCAATTTTTGATGGGTAGCAGAGGAAGTGACTGAAAGCTGGCCAAGAGCAGAGCAAGTGGCATTGTTCCCTCTCAGACATACAGCTCCATACACAGTGAAGTGGGTTGCCCCACCCTGGTGAATATCTAAGGCTCTGCCCCTTACAATGTAACAGGTGTGCCAAGACAAAGAAACATGGCCCAAATAAAAGGAGAGATCAAAACTCCAGAAAAAGAACTAAGGAACAAGGAGATAGCTAACCTATCAGATGCAGAGTTCAAAACACTGGTAATCAGGATGCTCACAGAAATAACTGAGTACAGACACAAAATAGAGGAAGAAGTGAAGGCTATGCAAAATGAAATAAAGAAAAATACACAGGGAACTAACAGTGAAAGGACTCAAATCAATGATTTGGAGCAGGAGGAAGAAATAAACATTCAACCAGAACAGAATGAAGAAACAAGAATTCAAAAAAATTAGGAGAGTCTCAGGACCTCTGGAACAACTTTAAATGTTCTAACATCTGAGTCATAGGGGTGCCAGAAGGAGAAGAGGAAGAGCAAGTATTTGAAAACCTATTTGAAAAGGTAATAAAGGAAAACTTCCGCAATCTGGCAAATGAAACAGTCTTCCAGGAAGTCAAGGAAGCTCAGAGAGTCCAGCAATTGGATTCAGGAGGAGCACATCAAGACACATCATAATTACATTACCCAAGATTAAAGATAAAGAGAGAATCTTAAAAATGGAGAAAAGGATACAGTTACTTACAAAGGAGTGCCCATAAGACTATCAGCTGATTTCTCGAAAGAAACCTTGCGGGCAAGAAGGGGCTGGAAAGAAGTATTCCAAGTCATGAAAGGCAAGGACCTACATCCAAGATTGCTCTGTCCAGTAAAGCTTTCATTTAGAATGGAAGGGCAGATAAAGTGCTTCCCAGACAAGGTCAAGTTAAAGGAGTTCATCATCACGAAGCCCTTATTATATGAAATGTTAAAGGGACTTATCTAAGAAAAAGAAGATCAAAACTATGAGCAGTAAAATGACAACAAACTCACAACTGTCAACAGCTGAACCTAAAAACCAAAAACGAAAACTAAGCAAACAACTTAAACACGAACAGAATCACAGGACTGGAGATCACATGGAGGTTATGCGGGGGGAGAGAAGGGGGAAGACACAGGGAATAAGAAGTACAATTGATAGGTACAAAATAGACAGCGGGAGATTAAGAATAATATAGGAAATGGAGAAGCCAGAGAACTTGTATGTATGACCCATAGACATGAACAAAGGGGTGGGAGGAATGCTGATGGGAGTGGGGGTGTAGGGCAGAGGAGAATAAAGAGCACAAGAAAATGGGACAACTTTAACAGCATAATCGAAATATACTTAAAAAATAAAAATAAAAAAGAATCAGAAAAAGCAAACATTTATACAATTCTTATCAAAGCCAGACATTGAGACAAGCAGACTGTTACCTCATTTGATCCTCACAAAAAATTAGATCTTTCATCATCCCTACTTTATAGATCCCTAATTTATAGAGGAAATTGACATACTAAAGAGGTTAAGGAACTTGCTCAAGCTAACCCAAAATATATTGAATTCTCTTTTTATACAAAGGCACTAGGTTGCAGACAAAAAAACAACAGAGTGTGAGCAATGCAATGTGAGAAGTGACCTGGGACCACCCAGGGAAGGAATCTCACTCTGCTAGAGAATCAAAGGTGCCTTCCAAGGGAAGCTGATACCTTTTAAAAGATGGCACTGTGTTAACCAGGCAAAAAAAGCAAGAGACAGGCATTCTAAGAGAAGAATGGAATGAAGTCAGTCAAGGTGTTCCAAGAAAGCATAACATGGTCTGTAACCACCAGTAGTTGATAGGACTAGAACCCCAAGTAACATGAAAAAAAAACAAGTATACCAAGATTCCATAATGATGTGTACATGTGTGTACATATGTATTTGATCATGAAATAAAGGCCTTGGAAAATTTTTTGCTCAGTGACGTTTATACTTGTTTGTAAGCAAAGACAAATCAAACAACCAGAGGGAAAAAAACTGATGTATTATCATATATCCCAACTGATTGAGAGAAAAAAATTCAAGAGACCTATAAGAATGGTATATGAGTAGTGCAGAAGGAGAGTCTTTGGAGTGGTAGGTCCTGAATTAGCTGAAAGGAGCCATTTAAGACAGAGTTCGAATGAAATTTTAAAAAGAGACATATATGGCTGAGGTGTATCAATACTCTTCTCTCCAATTAATGTCTTTCTTGATTTGCTGTTAAAACTATAACCAAAAACTTAACATATTCAAGGCACAGAATTTAATATGTCACACAGTAAATCTTCATTTATGTAAAAGAGACAATACCACCTATATTAAAACAGACTTTATTTCTTTGAAAATTTGTAATAATGGTTGCTTAAAAGTGATTACAAATAGAATACAATCAATTAAAAACAAGGAGAAATTGACAAAAATTCATTTTAAAACAACTTAGTAGAAGCAAAGAAACTTAAGAATAAGGTAAAACACTTTGAATAGTTCTACTAGTTTGACCTCAATATATTAAAAAAAATTGTATATTGGTAAAAAGTGCTTCTGGCATGTGAATAGTTGTGAATTTCTTTTTTTATTGAAATCTATACTTTGAAACATATTTCTATAAATTATATAATTTATATAAAATATTGCAATAATAGTAAAATGAATAATGTCAGGATGCAGAAAAGTATACCATCTCCGTTTTTGCCAAATATACATCAAGGGCAATGGGTTCAAATAAGATCTGATGAAAGATTCTTGTTGAATATAAGCAAAACATTGGCACTGTGGTAAAGTAATTGGATGAGCTCATAAGAGGTTATGGAATGCCTTTTCTTAGAAATCTTCCCTCAAAATAATTTATTTTTTAATTGAATACTTACTTTTCTGAAAATAAAAGGCATGACCAAATGATTGTTCCAACATGCATCAGAAGTGATTCTAGTATTGGCTTGTGTGTGTGTGTGTGTGTGTGTGTGTGTGTGTGTGGAAATGGACCAGATGAATCCTAGTACTTTTTAATACCTGTATTTATATTCCTACTAACAGCTATATATGTACTAAATGTTCCACTAAAGTTTCCTTTCTGTGAATTGAGTTTTAAACCTCCTGATCAAGTATTGAAACATGATTATGCACAATGATCCAATTACATCATTTATGAGTTAATTTATTAACATTAATCATTGTTTATGTAAAGCTAGAAAATGGGATCTTGAAAAAACACAGTTTAAATATAATATCGCAGAACCAATATTTCAGCAGTAATATGAATCAGGTAATAAATAGCTCCCTTTGATCATTGTTTTTAAAGTCTCTTGAACCATGCTTTGATTAGTTCTATTTAATATTTAACATCTGGTTAGTCAATTTCAATCTGCAGGAAACACTGCTGGAAAAATTCTGTGCTGACTAAATACATTTATAATACTACAAAGCTGACATGTAATTGATTTTAGTTCTCATAAAAGGATTATGTTAACTTTCCTTAATCTATATATTTGTATTATGTACAGTCTAGTAAATTTACACCAGAGATGCTAAATTTTTATTTCCTATCAATATTTTATGTAAAGTTGATAGGATTATATTTTAGCCTAAGTACCACTTTTCAATTTTTTCTTTGAAAAGAAAATAACATACTAAAAAATATTACTGTACAGCTCTGGCATTAATACAATAGAGGCTGACCGGCTGGCTATAGTACTTCTTCCAGTCTTTGAAAGGCATAAGGTAGTGAAACATTTTTTATAGGCTATCAAGCCCCAGAGAGAATTTTAGACTTTTTTTAAAGGATGTAGCTCTGAGTTTGCTCTTTTTCCTTTTAAAGTATTATCTAATTCAGGAAACTGAGAATTTTCTCATCACTAAAAAGAAAATGTGGCTGTGTTTGCCAAGATTTGTTAGAGCTAGTATTTAGTTGCTAGTCGTTTAATATTATTTCATATTATTACATATTAAAATATAGAAGGATGCCAAATTTATAATCAAGATCCATTTCCAATGAGGCTATGAATGTGATAAGACAGAAATTTTGGATTTATCTTTATAACAGTCTTGACTGACAGAGAAGTTAATTTTTTAAAATAAGTAAAAAATATCTCTTCTATTTGATTTCAAATACCCAGTGTGTTCAAATTGGGAGGTTTTCCTTTAATTTGGGGATTCATGCTCTTCTTGGTGTTTGGTGGTGTGGTCTCTAGTGGAGTCACAATGTGACATAAAAACTGTGAAGACAATGTCCACATTTCAACTTTTGCTAATCTTCTCTACATATGATCTGCCATTATAGTTGTAATAAGTTAGAAAGGCACTACATTATGAAATGAAGAAATATTTAAAGCAATACTAAAAGAGTAATACAACTTTTTTCTTTCTAAAAAAAAATTCACCAAAGATAATATGCCAGTAAAGATGCTGGAAAGGAAATAAAGGAAATAAAGATCTTTGTGTATTTGCAGTTACAGTGATTGGCTATCACAGTTCTACCCAAGCTTTCCATAAATCTGCAGTAAACCATGTCTTGGGTATTCATAGTGTTTAGACCATTACCGAGCACATGCTTGATAAATAAATACCAATAAATAAATATTGTACTTCATAAATATATATTAACAGAGTGCGATGAAGGCTTATGTACAGGAAATAATTCTTTTTTCAAATGAACAGAGTAAAAGCTAATTTAAAGAGAGTTAACAGGTATCAGTTGTTTGCATTCAGCATTTGTTTTCTTCTAATATAATTATAAAATGTTGCTAAAATAAGATCGATCATGTTGCTCAAATAAAACTGTTTTTTGTTGCAATGACTTTGGCTTTCACTCTGATTGAAGTGGGAAACAATGGAGAGTTTTGAACCGTGTGATGGCATCACCTGGTAAACATTTCGCACCCTGTCTGCAGTGTTGACAACAGACTCAAGGAACCGAGGGTGGAGGTAGAAATACCAGTTAGGGGACTACAGCAAAAATCTGGGCATAAAATGAGGGTGACTTGGACCAGAGAGAAAGTGAAAGAATTAAAATGCGGTTGGATTCTGCACATATATTTTAAAGGTAGCAAAGAGAAGATGTGGTCCAACAGAGAGAAAGGGGTAGTAGGTGACACCAAAGACTTCGATCTGAGCACATGGGGAGGGTTGAATTTGACACACTTGCTGGACATCAAGTAGAGACTGTTCTCAGATGGACATGTGGGTCTGGGGCATAGAGAGGCCCCAGCACCTGTGAACGTTATATGAAAGGTGTGTGAAGTCTCACTCCCTCACAATTTTACCTCCATGCCTGGGGAAAAGGTCATTCAATCTGGCCAAAAAGGTTACAGTTGGTGAAAACTCGGAGATTTGGAAGGACACTATATTAGCCTTAGACACTAATGACCGAGGCAATTCACATCCTAGTTCAACCGTCACCTGATGTACTGGGGCTCAGGAGCCTCACGAGAGGACAGCAAAAGAGAGCAGGCATTTTTATACAGTTACATTCCTCCTGACATCTTGTGGGATTTCTGGGAGTGTATAAAATGGCAAATACATTTGTTGTAATTCCATTTCATTTTAACAGTATTTATTGAGCGTTTGTGATGGGATGGTTGCCAAGGGACTTACAAATTAAATAGAAATCCCATAAATTTTGAAAAATATAAAATATTATGGCTCTCAAGATACCTATAGTCTAAAGGGGAAATATACACAATATAGGAGATGTGCTTTGACGGCAGCGGTTCTTAAACTTGAACGTGCTTAAGAATCTCTGCCCTCAACCCCAGGGATTCTTTTGGTAAATCTGGAGAGGGACTTAGTATGTTAACAAAATTCTAGGTTGTTCTATTGAAGATGGTCTGTAGCTACAAATAATAATACTTTTAAATATACCCAATAAAAGTTATTCTTATTTATTTACATGTTAGCGATCTAGTCCAGATATCAGGTGGGGTCAACCTGTCCCTTGAGATCTAGATAAATTGACTTAAAACCTAGCCCTGTGGAAGTCCTTTTAAAGGTTTCTGGGTGTTCTGAGGAAGTAAATTTTCAGTCTTAATTTTAATTCTGCCTCTCCGATCCCTGATTTCATACACGCTGTTCCTTTTCTGCACAGTTTTCACAGATGCGAACCTCCCTTCCCTAGCACCCCATGAGAGGGGGCGGGGGGGAGAGAAGGAGAGAGAGAGAGAGGGAGAGAGAGAGAGAGAGAGAGAGAGAACTAATAAGTAAAATAGATTTTACTAAACTTTTGAGGGCAAGAGTTGGGACAGAGAAGGTCTATAAAATATTGTTATCGTAACTTCAAGTTCAGCAGTAGGGACAACATGCCCCACTCTCATTCACAAGTCAGAAATTTTACTGACTCAAAGCTTTGACAGAATTGTATGATGCGATACATGTAAAGCAGAAATGAGTGATATTTAAAATTAGTGTTTTGTGAAGACGTTGAAATAACAGATCATTCCCTGGAATTATTCCTTATTGATTTAATAGAAACAGGGACTACTGTGATTCTTGGTCTTGTAAAATAGATGACATTTTAGGGCCTTCCTATCCCTGAGCCTCTACCGATCTTTGGGTAGTTATTACTGTTTGCATAGGCCTTTCCTCTAAGGCTCCCTGAAACAATATATTTACATATGATATCTGCTCAGCTCGAAACTTGCAGTAGTAAGCAGTTCATTTAAAATTTTGGGACCTAAGAGACTACCCAGGAAGTCAGAGGCACCGTATGCTATGGAACTGCTAAATCAACAAAGGATAATTTCAGAAGCTTGTTGGAGAACTCTGCGCATACAATACCCATTTCAGCCTGATTTATGGGACCCACAGCAAGGGAGAAAGGGTCTCCAGATTCCCCTCTTTGGTATGGAAAATGCTTCACCCTGATTCAAAAAGCAACATAAGGTCATACTGCACATAAAAATATAAACACACCAACTACATAATCAAATTCAGTTGTACATTAGTGATCCACACAATGTGCTGATGTGTTGTTATTCTTGAAGTGATTAGGCAGATCTGAAGGAAGAAATTGTTGGAATGGGCTCCATAGACAAGCAAAGATTTGAAGCCAGGAAACGATGGGCATATATTTTTAAAGAGAAACGGAGGAGTTAGGAGTGGAAGCTGATGATACACTGGTGAAAACGATGGGAATATTTACCTGACTGGAGCAGCATTCCCACCCGTGTGCTATTGACAATGAAGTTAGATGGCTTGAAGGGATGCAAGTGGCTTACAAGAAATGTTAAAGGTTTCAATTCAAGCTCATGATTAGGAACCAGAAAGATGATTATTTGGGGGCTTGGGGATATCTTAGGGAAAAGGGATAACTTTAAATAAAGTAATATTGTGTTGTAAAGGCAGAGTATTAGAAGATGCAAGTTCTTCTGTAAGTCTGATGAATAATGAATGGATATAAAATTATTGCAGTTGTCCATATACGAAAAATAGCTAAAGTTTATTGAGAGCTTACCATGTGCCAGGCACAATTATAAGGAACTGTACATGTATTAACTTATTTCCCTCTACAACCTGTTAAGATAGGTATCATTATTGTACCCATTTTACAGATGAGGACTTTGAGGCCTGGGATAGTTAAATAATATGCCAAAATTTGCATATCATGTAATGAATCTAGGATCTGAACCCAAGCACTGTGGCTCCTGGATCTGGTGTCTTAACCACTATAACTCCCTGAGGGTGTTCACATACATGTGCGAGAAACAAAAAGAGAGCTAACAAACATTACCAAGAAAGAGCTGTAAGGATTTAGGGGTCAAACAAGAGAAAGAAACTGAGGATGTCTCCAAAGTTTCCAGTGTAAGGAACAGGAAGAATTGATAGTGTGTTTGATAACTATTTAGGTTTTAAAAGCATATTAGTGACACAGTAATAGAGAGAGGTGATGATGTATTTGCCAATCAATACATGAACATCATTTCTTTTAATGTAAGGAGTTTTGCACATTGAGAAAAAATAGATTAAGAGTTCATTGTGCCTCTTGGTAGCTATACTTAAAGAATTGCAGCTATTTTTCATGTGAGATAGTACTCTGTATTTATGTAGCTCCTTTCTTCTAAGGAGCTCAAAGCATTTTACCACAACACATTACCTTATTCATCCTCATAACATCCCCTTTTAAGAAAGAAGTGTCAAGTATAATGACCACAATTTTACAGATGGGAACACTAAGACAAATGGAGATAGTGACTTGCCAAGATCACAGAAAACCCTGTAGCAAAACTGGGTGTAGAACTTATGCTCCTTGAAAATTCAAAATCCATTTCAATGTCATCTGGATGAAGTCTCAAATTTTTCTTAACTTTCGGCATTACTTTATCAACAAATTAGCATGTTTAGAATCATGTTATAATCTAGTGTTACCTGAGAAGTGTGCATTATGAATTTGACAATTTCTAATTGAATAAATCTATAAAATGGTTTTTAAAATCCATGCTTGTTCTTTTAAAGATATAAAAACTTTCCTCCTCAATTTGGAATTTAGTATGCCTGGTTTTAGCCCTAAAGAAAACTTTATCTTTCACTTGGAGAATTTTAGTATGTTGAATTCCCAAATTATCAACAAATGATAAAGAAAAATAAAGACAATACACACACACACACACACACACACACACAGAGGTGGTAGTAATATAGCAAGAAATCAAGTGTGTCTTTAAAGGAAATTCAGTGTTTGCTTTCCCCTGGTAACGAAAAAGACAGTCCAGGCGAGGTGGCTGAGTTGGCTGGACATCATCGCACGGTGCTCCAAAGGGCAGTGGATTCCATTCCTGGTCAGGGCACATACCTGCATTATGGGGTCAGTCCCCAGTCAGGGCCACCCAATGGATATTTCTCTCTCACATTGACATTTCTCTCTCTCTCTTTCTCCCCTTTCCCTCCCTCTCTTTCTGAAATCAATTTTTTAAATGTCCTCTGGTAAGGATTTAAAAGATGGACAAACAATATCATCCTCAAATCTTGGGAAATATTGTAAAACTCAAAAATTATGTTACTACTCACTTCTATATTAACTAGAATTTTATTTCATTTTTATTTCCTATTATTACAAATGCAATGCAAAATTGATTAATAATCACATATTGCGCCATTGAAATCTTAAAAAAAGAGTGAAGAGCATTGACTTATTTTTTAAAAGAGCTAATAGAATATATTCACTATCAGAGTCCTTTAATAAAATCCTTATGTACACTAGTGGGCAGTGGTGAACAGGTATATGGTACAAGCTGCACAACTTAGCAAGCCAATCCAAGATCAAAGGCTCTATCAGTGGCTTACACCATTTAGGGCAGGTATATATTTTACTTTTCCTCTTTAAGTTACAGATGCTCAGCTCTTAAAATGTGCAAGGTTTTTTAGAAATTCTACCATAGGTTGGTAGGATATTCCAATTAAAAGGGAACTGAAATAGCTTTTTCAATGACAATCTATGGAAAAAACAAAGATGAAAAATAATATATAGCAATGTTCCACAACTTATTCAAATCAAATTCATAATTATCTTCAAATTCAAAGAACTATTTAGGGGAGTTCAGTTGTATTTCATGTGTATACCACTTTCTATACCAAGTACAAGGCCATACAGATAAATATTAAATTTTTTTCTCTGCTACAAGACTGTCATTCTTAATGACTACTACTAACATTCATGGACAATGGTCAATCATTTCCTAAATAAAAGTAAAAATTCTGCATAATTCAATTTCAGTTTTCTGAAGGACTTGAATCATTATTATGTGTTTTTTGTTTTATAAAATGCCAGACTGAATTGTGTCAACACTGACACTAACAAAAATGTAGTTCTTTTAATAACACAAATGACACAATATAAGTTCACTTATTTATTCAATAAATAGTTGTTGAGTACTTGCTATGTGTCAGACACTGTTGAAGGTAATGGGAATAAAGCAATAGAAAAAAAGCATAATACTACTTTCATGGTACTCACACTCCAAAGTGAGAAGATAGAAAATAATTCATAATTAATTAAATAATTATAATATGTAATATGTCTTGTGGTGATAGTGGCTGAAAAGAGCAGCAAAGTGCTAAAGAGTGGAGGATGAACTGTATAGTAAAACATTCCATCTTTGGATTGCTTGAGTTAAGTCAAATTTGGAAAGTACCTAAAGAAACCTAAAAAAGTAAAATTGTATATTATATCTTGCCCTATTAGAGAGTTCACGAAAATCCAATATAGTTGAAAAAACACATCTGTTTTTGCTGTATTGTTAGTTTCTGGGATTTCTTACACATGAATATGATGAACATTCTATCATTTCATTCATTCCATAAAAATGTATTGAGGACCTACTATTTACAAGGCCATATGTTCAGGAGAGTAGGTGGTGAATAAGATCCAGATTTGTCCTCAAAGAAATGTATTGTTGTAGGAAAAGTAGTCACAAAACTAATTTAAGCCATATAGGTGACAAAAAATGCTAGAAAAATGCAAAAAATATAATTAATCTCATGTAAAGCTTCAACAGAAGCTTCACAGAGAAAAATAGCATCTGAGCGGAACTATGGAGAATGAGAGAAGGATTTGGGCAAAAAGAACAGCATGAGCAGAGGGCAGTGTGAGAAAGCCTCTGTGGTCTCTGGGATCTGATGCACAGGAAGTAGCCAGAGAAGGAGTAGAAAAAATAAGGTGAGAGGATCAATGCTGCAAGGAGTTTAATGAATGGATTGTGATTGCGATCCACTGAGCCACCAAAGACAGTATCAGATTTGGCTTGGACTCTGGCAGGAAGATAGAAGAGGGACAGAACACAGAAAGAGTGGAGTGATTAGAAAGAGAGCATTGCTTCTTTTCTTATTCTCATGGGAAATGAAAAGGGTCTAAACTAAACAGAAATAGGAATTGAAAGTGGAATGGCTGAGATAGTCCTTTTTATAGGCAACCAACTGGTGGAGCATGGAGTAGTGAAAATCTTTTTGTGCATGTCAACAAATCTTGCAAATCAGAAGTGGGACAAGTAAGCGATACAAATATTTTATGAAACCAATTCAAATATAAACACCCTGCTTGCAAATATAAACACCCTACTTTATTCTACTTAATAAAGTACATATTGAGGTCATAATGGGTGTCTCGCATTGCTTAGGCGCTGTTTGGAATGAAAATATAAAACCTTAAGACAATTATTACCCCCCCAATAAAAGATAATAAACTGCTGAAGTCAGTATATAATATAGAGTTTAATTACATTAGTATGAACTTAAAATATTATTGGGTCACTAGCAATTAACATGAACTCTTGAGAAAACTGGCAGACACTGTATTAATGAATCTTAGATTTAATATCTTTGCCTTTTCTGTTCATGGGAAAGGGTGGAGAGGCAAATGTCTTAATCAGTTTTTCCACTGGCCAGAAAACAACTATTCACCACCAAGAATCATTTCCTGCCTAGTTTCAAATCTTCAGAAAAAGAAGTACTTTTAACTTCCTATTAGAAGACTTTTGTAAAAACTAATGATTTTCAATGTCAAAGAGTTCTTCTACCTAAATTATTCCTGGTAACTTACTCTTTTATAGTATAGTTTTAAATAATTTTATTCTCACCTTTTAACTTTCAAATATTTGTAGAATCTTATAATATACCCTGTAGTCATTACTTGCCTATCTATATATTTGTCTACTTAAATCTTTTCTTATAAATCAATCCCTTCCTTCTTTTAATCATTAACATTTGTTTTCTCTGGTCTAGCTCCAATTTTTTTCAAACTACTGGTTCTGAGGTATCTAAAATCTAACACAGTATTTTAGGCTTAAATTATATCTGCATATTTTCTTTTTATTTATTTCTTATACTGCCCATGTATGTATAGCTTCTTTATACTGTTGCCCCATAGATACTTGTCCAGGCAGAAATATCCTTCATACTTGAAAGATAATCATAAGTCCCCCAAATTTGATAAAGAAAAGGTATTCATTTTCATATATCACTTGTATACTATCATAGTAAGTCTAAAGTAATCCACATCTATGTTATTAAAGTAAGCTATTTGAATCTGTTTTTCTTTTGTTTTTAACTTTAATTTTCATTTTATTCTTATATGTTTCTTGTTTGGTCCTTGTAAAAATTGATTACATTAAGATATCTTATTTCCCAAAGTATGTATCACCTAGTAGAAATGCATAGATTCTCAAAATGATTTTGTACATTTCTCCTTTTCTATTATAGTATACCTAAATTAATACATGGGCTAAGAAAATTTAATTCAAAGAAATGATTTAGTTTCGACAATGAAAGGGAACTGTGAAATTTTACCTAAAAATTTACATTGTATGTCTGTTGTCCTGTATAATTTCTAAAATGATGTGTATCCAAATTGCAAAAAAGATCAAATCTATTGATTCAGATAAACACATAATTCCAATAATAAATAGAAAGTGAGCTAATACTCTATTTCTGAATTTATAGGTTTTAAAAATATGTGTTTCCTATGCCAGAAAAATAAAGGATCCTTCAACTATGCCCAAACCATGTCTTGACAGCACAACTCATGAAATTTGATTCTCCCTTTTTTTATGTAATGGAGAAATTTATTTTTGCCTTTTTTCCCTCCCTTCATGATCTTTGAATCAATTATTTACCCATAGTGAAAACAGTATCTTCCTAATTAGATTCTGAGCTACTTTCATATTTTACTTTCCCTAACAGCAAAGTGTCTGACATATACTAGGTATTCAATAAACATTCACTGAATTTGTGAAGTGTGAATTAGTGAATAAATCATAATCATTTCTGCAATGCTAGCAATTTATTTATAGAGGGAGACATTATTTTTAGAATGAAGAATTTTTAAAAAGTAAATTTTCATTCAGAAAGTAAAACTACTTTATTTTTTCTTTATTATTGTTCCTTTCCATGTTCTACAACTCCTAGAAATAAGATGTGTTCCAATGCACATTTTCTAAAATTGTTGGGCATTCCATAGTAAATCTCAACATTAGAAAGAAGTTGGTAAAATTTGAATAACCTCTGTATGTAAGATAATAGTACTGTTAGCAGTGAAATAGCACCAGAATATTACTGGAAATTGGACCCCAGTTCAGCAACCTCAGTACTTGAGTTCTGGCTAAGAAGGAATTCAGAGCCAAGACTTGCATACAAGCAAAAGTTTACTAGAAAGTCACAGAGGAAGAGTAAGTGAGCCAGCTGGGCTGTGTGGGCTCAGGAAACAAGTTGTAAAGAAGGGCTATTGGAACTTAGGGGGAAAAAAGTAAAAGAAAGTAAGATATACATGCCTGGGAGAAGTAGAGGGGGAAAGGTGCAGGCGAGAGAGAGAGAGAGAGAGAGAGAGAGAGAGAGAGGGAGAGAGAGAGAGAAGGAGAGGGAGAAGGAGACGGGGGCGGTGTGGGGGAGAGAATGCCACACTGAGTCCTTTGTCTTAAGGGCTTTTATCTGGAGGTCTCAGGGGAGGATCTTAATGGAATATTCATTAGCTTTCCAGGTGTGTCCTTTCAGGATCATGGTCTTTCCTGATTGGTCAGTGCCAGGCAGGAAGTCATTAGTCATCATAACTGGTCCTGATGTTAGTCATGGCTTCATCCTGCCTGGCCTGGCTGCTCTTCTGGGCCTGGAGCTGAAACACAACTGAACCCTAGATATTATCTCTAGGGCTTAATGCTTAAGGGAGTGGTTGTACGAGGACCTGCCTGGGAGTCTCATGGAGCTATTCTCCACATTCTTTGTTTGTCCTCTAAGGGGGTCTACCATGTGACTAGCAACATGCTAGGGGAGGAGAGGTCTGAACCACATGACCAGTGATATGCTAGAGAAGGAAAGTTCCCCTAGCACTGGGGTAATGTCCACTCACACTGGGGGTAAGGTCCCACACCATAATTGTCCATTGCCAGGCACCCAGGGCTTCCTGCCCTGCTGACCTACAGTACCTGGCCCACAGCCCTACTCTGCTCATGTCTGTCTAACTGCCTATTACATTACTGTATTGACTGTTGATTTTCTTATTGTGTACTGTGACTATGTAAGATAATGCTATTTTGTTCTAGGAAATACATACATAAGTATTTAGGGGGAGAGAAGCATTATGTCTACAACTTATTTTCAAATGGTTGGGAAAAACTTCTATATAGAGGGAGACAGAGACAGAAAGACACAGAGAGACAGAGACAGAGAAGAAAGAGAATGATTAAGTAAGTGTAGTAAAACTTTAACATTTTGGAATCAGGATGGAAGGTATTGGAGAATTCTTTGTTCTGACTTATACAACTTTTCTGTAAATCTGAAATTATTTATTATTTCAAAAAATATTATTTTTTAAATAGTAGTGTTAAAATGACTAAAGAAGACAGTTGAGATGATGCAAACAAACTTTATTTAACACTTCATGAAGCAAAAAGTCTCCATTCAGAGAAAGGCAAAATGGGACAGAAGGCAGGAATCTTTTATACGATAAAGAATTAAGGACAAGGAGGAGAGAAACAGAAAACATTTGATTGACTAGGGCCACACAGTCAACTCTGTGTGAGAAGGAACAAGGAAATCCATATTCAGCCCAGAGCTGGCTTGGTACTTGGGGATTGGCTGACTGGACAGAAGTGTTTCCGGTCAGGCAGAGCAGTCGCAGGGCCAGGAAAGGCACCTAAGGGTCAGCTTGCCGACCTGGCATTCCAGGCAGGAAAGGCTGCATCTTGGGCCTCGAAATTCATTTCAATAGTCGTCTTTATTTGACTGGTGACTTATCATTTATAGAGTTTTTTCACATACTACATTATCTCACTGAATCATTCTCATAGCTTATTTACTTGTTTTCTCTAAAAAAAAAAACCACCCTAGAGAGTATCTACATTAAAGCATCAAACCTGAAGTCAAAGGCTTCCAACTTGAAGCCAGAGTTATTTGTTCCACAGATCATTCTACTTCATTATAATTCAAAACTTAGATCAACAGCCTTGAGACATTTTACAAGTTTCATGACATTAAGGAGCATTTTTTAAAAAATCAATTGTTCACATAAATGAACTTAACCTTGTTTCTCCACATCAAAAAGCATCAGCTCCATCAAAAGCTTACCTATCCTACCAGTGCTGTCTTGGGCCCATCTTCTCTCCCCTGATCTCATCCATAGCCCCCTCCTGGTCACTGTATTATGGACAGGCATCACAAATATGTGAGGGCAGCAGAAATACTCCGATTCTCCACAAAATCTAATAAAAAAAAGAATTTGGGGGGGGAACGAAGTGATTACAGTCAGCCCTCCATATCCACGAGTTCCACATCACAGGATTCAACCAACCACGGGTCAGAAATATGCGGGGCTTACTAAGGGACCTGAACATTTTCAAATTGTATATCCCAGGTGCTCCTGGAACCCAAGGAAACCGAGGAATGACTGCACATTAAATCGGTGGTGTGGCACACTTCTGATTCCTTACTGGGCCTGCATACAACTGATAGGACCCTAGTGCCTTGGAAGAAGTAGGGCTGTCTCAAGGGTGATTTCTTCTGAGCCACTCTACTCCCTTTAATTAACTGTGAACTCTGGTAGCCTAAAAAAGAAACCACAACTCCACACATGTCTCTCTGGGGTTTCTTTACACCCTGGATGGTTAGGAATGAACAGGTCTTTTACTCACACAATGACTTCCGTGCACCATTGTTTAGTTTCAAAAACTATTTTCGTTCTTTTGATTCCAGACTCTTTTTCTAAACAATTTAACCACTTCCCAATCATCTCAATTTTTTTTTACTTTTTTGCTCAATGCATCCTGATTTCAATAATCACAACTGTTTCAGGATGGTACACACTTTGAAAGCAGAGTAAATAAGTGGTCTAAATGAAGTAAATTTTATTATAAAGAAAACAATTTTTCCTTCATTTTGGAACTACTCACCAGCTAAATAGTTAAAACTCTTTTTTTTTTCTCCCTGAAAAGATTGACCCTGAGCTGACAACAAAACCCTAGGTGGGATATTTAAATCTTAAGTGAGTGGTCAGTTAAGCGTCTGTAGAGGTAAAAGGACAGATAGCATATTTGGTATGCTAATGGAACCTATTTACTTCAAGGAAAGTGACAAAAACATCAATCAAATCAGAAGAGGCTATTAAGCATTGTTAACTCCCTTTCAGATGAGCAATGATTTCCATTGGGACTTGAATAAATATTCATGAAAAAGACCAATGACAGAAATTTCACCAAACATCACACCATGGCGAGGTTTCCACACAGCTTCTGACAAAACTTTGACTATCTGGGGCACACTCTCCTTTTAGAGTATCAACAGAGATTAGCATTTTTTCCCATTTTAAACCCAAAATATGTTTATTTTAAATTATGCCCTTGGGGTATCTCTAATTCTCAAAAGATTGTATAATGTCTTCCCCAGCAATAAAAATTACACAATTGATAATACATTAGTGTTAAGCAGAATGTGCTGCAATTCTTTTTAAAAACCTGGAGATATTTTTAAAATATTTAAGGAAGCGGTATAAAAATCATAATTTAAAATTATATGCAAATTATGTAAAAAGCATTTTATTTTAATTGGAAGAGCGAGGCTTTCGGCAGCTTTTCCGTGTTTGCCACCACCTGGTGACAGCTGTGTGCCAGTTTTCTACAGACACCCCAAAAACCAAAACCCCATCAGTAGTGTCTCAATTCAGTTCAACTCAGTAAATATCCTTTGAGCCACTACTATCTGTTGGGGACTGGTTTGGGCTTCGTTAGAAACTCTAAAGTAAAGTGTAACAACAAGGATTCTATCTTAAAGATGCTTATCATTGAGATGGAAAAGCAAACAAGAAAAAGCAATTCTATGACCATTATCAAAAAGACACAAGACAGGTGCTGATGAGAACGTGGAGAAAAAGCAAACTGTAGACTGTCGGTGGGAATGTTGTAAAAATAATAACATAAACAAAGCCTCTTAAAATGGAGTTGGAGCTGTCATCCCAGAGAAACTGCCTTCCATGCCTCCCTCCTCAAACGTTTGAAACGGGAAAACTAGGGAAAATGACCTCCATCCGGCCTGGGCCCAAAGCAGCGCTGTGCTTCAAACAGCTGTTTGTTTATGTTAAAGACACTCTTTAGAACCAGCCCTGCTATGCTAGCTTATCTGCACCGGTAAAAACTGCTTTCTTCCAGTCCTGTAATTACCGGCTTCTGTTCATCACAAGTGCCCCTTGTCTTTACCTCCGAATTGGAGCTGCGAGGTAGTTCCAGTCTGAGAGCTCCAAACTGCCCGCCTGGGTCAGGCTTCCGGGACAGCTCTTCTTTTGTCCCTAGTAAACACTGGTCGCCTCTCACTTTGGCCTTTTATTTTTAGGTTAACAATGTGAATCTGCACAGCCGTGATGGAAAACAGTCTAGAGGGTCCTCCACAAAGTAAAGATTGAAGTACCTTAGGTCCAGCTATCCCACTTCTAAGTGTATGTCTAAAGGAAATGAAATCAGAATCTCAGAGAGATACCGGGAGTCTCATGTATATTGCAGCCTTATTAACAATAACCGAGACATGGGAACAAATGTCCATTGACACGGGAATAAAGATGTGTAACACACACAGCACGCACACACATGCACACACAATGGAATGTTATTCAGCTACAGGCATAAAGGAAATCCTGCCTTTTGTAACAACATGGATGAACTTGGAGAACATTATGTTAAGTGATATAAGCCAGACAGAACACTGCAAATACTGACTGATCTCAGGTAAGAGTAGAATGGTGGTTGCCAGGGGCTGGAAAGAGGGCAAAATGGTGGGATGTTAATCAAAAAGCACACACTTCCAGTTATGCAAGATGAGTAAATTCTGGAGATTATTGTGACTATAGTTAACAATATGGTATTGTATACTTGAAATTTACTAAGAGAGCAGATTTTTAAAAATGGTAACTACAGCCCAGTCTGGGTGGTTCACTTGAGTGAAGCATTATCCCACACACCAAAAAGGTCACAGATTCGAGTCCCTCTCAGGGCATGTGCCTGGGCTGCAGCTAGATCCCGGGTCAGGGTGTTCACGGGAGACCATGATCAATGTTTCTCTCTCTTTCCCTCTTCTCTCCTCTCTCTCTCTCTCTTTCCTTCTCTCCTCCCTCCCTCTCTCTCTCTCTCTCTCTCTCTCTCTCAGGTCAATAATAAAAAAGTATCCTCAGGTGAGGATTTAAAAACATGGTAATTATGTAAAGTGATGAAAATGTTAATTAGCTTGATTGTGGGATTATTTCACAAAGCATACATATATCAAAACATCAAGTTGGATACCTTAACTACATGCAATTTTTATTTGTCAATAATACCTTTATAAATAATACCTTTTCTATATTGCTTAAAGAAGCAATTCTTAAGCAATATAGAAAAGAGTTAAGCAAACACTAAACACAAAAGAAAAAGAAAAAAGAAACTAAATGTAGGCTTATATTTTCAAGCTTCTAGATGAAGAGAGACTTGAGACAGTGTTGGGAGAAAAATTGGGAGAGGCTACATTATAAAGATAATTGAAAATTAAGAGGCTGTTAGACTTGGTGCATGAGGTATTGGGAAGCCTGGAAATTTTTTAATCACAGTCTTAACATATTAAAAGTGGGATTTGAAGGAGATTATTCAAAGTAATATTACTGGTTTTGAGTGGGCCCGCCTAGGGCCAGCTGTAGCTTATAGGTTCTTGACTGCATGCAGGAAAGATTTCATAACATGTGTCCAGGTGACTATGAGGACACATTTATTAAAGCTGGGGACAGTGAAAGAAGGAAGGGCCTAGCACAGAAGAAGCAAGAGGAAAGCCTAGGCTGGGCTGCCTTAGCTCACCGGGAAGGCAGAGAAAAGGGGGCCTTTAGGGATGGTGAGTTCAGGGGATTAGCCTGGGACAAGCTGCCCGCTGCCCGTTGACTTAGAGTTAAGGAGACACGTGGCTGTGAGTAAAGAAGTAGGGGATGAAAAAAAAAGGCTTTCCCAAAAATTACATGGGAAGAATAAAAACCACATTTTGGAGATGCTGATTTTCAGGTGATGGTGAGGCAGGCAGGCAGACATTTCAAACTGAAATCATGGGGTTCACTTCTCAGAAATCAGTTACTAACGAATGGTGGCGGGAAATGGCACATTTCCATTTTCAGTTTTCTGCCGCAGAGTAAACTTTACCTCAAAGAAATCCTCATGAAAATCAGTCTTGATAAGATTCATATTCAACTAATTGAGTCCCTTCTAACTGCCAGTCACTATGGTAGACACTTTCACATACATTATCGCATTTAATTCTCACGGCAACTGCGTGAGGTTGTTTATCTAGAAATTCTAATTAATTATATTGTAATGAAAATGCAACTGCCAAATATTAATCAAGTATTCATTGAATTAATTAGATATATATTGTTTGATTTCTAATCCTATACTGCTCCACTGACCAGATTCCAATTTCCTTTTAATAGACATTAATAGCATAAAGTAACAGAAAGAGTAGTTCAATGTCAAATAATGCACATGAATAAAATGCTTCAGTAAAAACAGAAACATATTGGGAGATGGGAGATCCAAGTTACAATCTAAGCTCAATCTTAGGCACATCACTAAAGTTTCTTGAGGCCTAGTTACTTCATCTGTCACGTGAAATTCATGATTTTTATTCAGTCTATGTTTGGGGGTTGTTTAAGTAAAACAAGGGATTGGGGGAACATTCTTTACTCAACAAATCAAAGGTTCAGAAGAGGGGGAAAGGATACTTTTCTCTGGGTTCCTCTTCTTCCACTTTCCACATCTGTTCCTGAGCAGGCCTGGTGGATACTGAGAGATGGCGAGGAAAGAGGCTCTCAGTTTCCACCGCCTCTGTGCCTCATCCAGGCCCATCATCAGTCCCTTGTCCCTGTGCGCCTAAGCCTGTGCCCCGATCCACCCCTGCACCTAAGCTCGTGGACTTGTTACTAATCACCGTGTCTGCAGTTTCACCCAATCATTGTTGTAACTCTCGACTTTAGCCTCTGATCACTGACGTACGTCAGTGCGCCGAAAAGTCCTCGGAAGAGACAGAAGCCTGTGGTGAGAGCACGCACCTGGGTATTAACTGCAAGTGTAAGTTGAGCTTATCTGTAGAGCACACTTTTTTTTTCAAAACAGAACTTTAAGAGAAAACCTATAAAGTCATTGAAAACGAAAACCCACAAAGAGCTTACCTAACAGTTAATTTTAAGTGTCTCTATAATTACAAGCCCACCCAAGCATCACCGCATGTGGGTTTGAGGTTATTAACCAGCCCTTCATTCCTGGGGAACTAGTGACATGCTAGCCAGCAGACACTCGGCTTGTATCTCTGTCCCAGCCCTGGCCCCCTTTTTTTCAAGTCCTGCCCTCACTTCTTGTCTGGCACACTTACCTTCCTCATCTCCTGCTGGATAGCTCGCCTCCATCTTGAGGGTGACATGTTAACAATAAAGAAGTCTCTGTCTTTCTGTCAGCTCAATATTTAATATTTTCTGAATGCTCAATATTTAAACATATTTTTTCTGTCTGGGCCACCCAGAGTTACTAACTGTATTTCCTTTGCTACTTCTGTGTTAATTCAAACGGATGACTCTGTGCAGTGCGAGAACTATGAAAATTTCACCTCCCTCTGTCATTCCTTCGGTGTAAATGCACATAAATAATCCCTAAAACAACTTTGACCCTGATACGGCTGGAGTGAGAAAATCTTAGAGAACTGTTTAGCTTCAGGGACAAAGAGGGTGTCTCATTGAGGCTCTCATCTACCACTCGAGGTTTGCATCTGAAACTACACGCATCTTCTCTCTTTTACAGGGGTCCTCTTCCCTTCCAGTTTGCTACGAGCTGTGTACCAGTAAGTGTTCCTTCGTCTGGCCTAGAGCCAGGGTGAACTCTCCTATTTAACTTGGATTGAACTATATACGGGCCTTGTGTATTGGAACTGCACAGGAGACCTTGTATTTTCCTAAATTTTCTTGAACTCCTACCACTATCACTGTAGCAAATACCATTTATGGAGTCTCCAGCTATGACACTGTGGTTAGACCTTACTAATATCAGATTGAAAGGCAAATGTTAAGAACTCTTCCATACGTAACAATGGTATGCTCTTCTTCCCCTCTAGCAGAGAGAACAGAAAGAAAAAATGCATAGCTCACATTATAAAACTAACTTGAAAATAAAGAAAAATATTTTAGAAATGTAATTTTTAAATATTAGAATAGCTTAGTATTCTAATCAGTGGAATTATACTTCTTTTTATTGGAAATGGGTAATATTAGGAACCCTAAATAAATGGCCAAATGATCAAAAGGTAACAATAATAAGCAGGCTTTCAAGTATAACTCTTAAATTAGATAGCAGGATAGAAAAATGTAGAGAGCCCAGGAACTTGGCATTGCTGGGTTGCCGTTCCGATCCGGAGTTGTCTATCCCGCCTGCCCTTAAAACAGGACTCATAACTGAGTAGTGAGACCTTGAAGCAAGGGTAGAGAGAAGGGATTGGATAATTTAGTTCCATGCTGTGGAAGAAAACAGAAATCAGAGTGAGGGATATCAAGGTTAGAAATGTGAAGGGTTAATGTCTAGTAAGATTGAATAAAAGTGTAATATCTCGCTGATGTATAAAATCAGTGAAATGCAGGGCCAGTCTTCAGTAAAAGAGAAAGTAGAACATCTGACCCAGGCACTATGCTATGAAGGACACAAGAATCTTCCTCAAAGCTACTACTCATACGCTGAAGGTAGTTGCCATGATGTCAGACAAACTGCCTACACACATTCCTATTTAATGAGGTCAACTTTCATTCATTCACCACTTACCCTTTTCTTTTTCTGAAAACCATGTAGATAAAGATATTTTTAAGGGGAGAGGTATCTATAAACATTCTAATTTGAACTAAAATAACTATTTCCTTATTTTAAACTTCCCTTCCTTCCTGTGGCTGTGACCACAGTCGACATAAAATCTGTAGTCTACATTTTCCTGCTGTCATCACCATAAGCATGTTTCCATGTTTGTGATTATCACTTTAAGTGCCGGCATCTGCAGGGCACTCAACCTAGAAACTAGGATTTATTCTGAATATTCAACAGCACAATTATGAGCATTTTTTTCTTGTTTAAGCTCTGAATTTCAGTAAAGAGCTGGTCATCTGTTGCTTTTACCTGTCCGGGATTCAGTCATCCTTCTGCCGAGGGCTGTAGTTTAAAAAAAAAAATCCTCTTTCCTTTAGGAATGCCAGCCTGTCTCTGCAGGAGTGAGGCAGTAACTGGACTGAACAATCAATATATTCCGTCTTGCTGGACAAACTAATTGGGTGATAAAAGTCATGTGACCCAAGTCAGTACAGTGAGGTACAACAATGAAAGGAAAGTTCTATACCTGCTAGATTTGAAGCTTGCAGAGTATGGTAGAGAACAAGAGAAAAAGACCAAGCCCTAACTGATCTTTTTTAGTTCCTAAATGTACTTAAGCCTGACTATTCAAATATCTGAGCTAATAAACTTTTTTTGAGACATAAGCCAATTTGAGTTAGACTTGTACTACTTAGAAACAAAATACCCCTGAGTGATTCTAAGTCTGAGAAACTAGGCATTGGCATCAAGAAAGAAAGAGGTATCTCTACTTAGGGCCTTAGATGTGGGGAATTCGTAACAACTTTCTCTGTTAGTAGGAATATTTCACCAAGAAATAAACTAAATATGATAAATGGGGTGTAAAAACTTCAAATTTATAAAGTGCAGGATCACGTTATTGCAGGTGAACCAAGTGACTGATTCGTACCTACATGGCTAGCAGGCTTGTTCCAGCATTTGGCTGCACAATTCGGATCCAACCTCATCCCAGCCGCTGTTGGCTGCTGTCTGGGAGGAGGCGTCCATTCTACCTTGCACACCGGTTCTGCTCTATGTACTCCGGCTGGTGGAAGGCCCCACGACAGGTGGCAGTGAGTGCCTCAAGAACTCTGCTGCCTAGTTGGAAGCTGTTCTGTTGATCTGATTCAAGGCAATTGGGCTGGAAGACTACCAAGGACCCAGGGACCTACCCTCTCAGGAACCTTCCTGTGAGCTCTTTCCCTGCTCCCACCCTACCCAGCCCCATTTTGCCCTCCCTCACTCTCTCCCATAGAAGGAAATAATTTTAATTGAGAACAGGAGCTAGACAGAGGAGTATATCCAATTAGTTCTACTGCAGGGTTTTACTATTACTGAGTTTGTGAGCCCTTACTCAATGACAGACTCCATGTAAAACATATATATGCAATCCAATTTAACCCTAGGTCTGTATTCTGTAAGGCAAACCCTCCTAGTGTGGCCATTTCATAAGTGAGGAAATGATCTAATCTGCCGTGAAAATGACCCTGGCTCCATCCTTCTGAGCCTCCGATTTCACATGTGAGGACTCTGAGTGGTCAGGGCTCGCCCAAAAATGTCCAGCAAACCAGCAAGGTCAGGGCTTGAACTCCGCTCCCCTGACTCTGCTCACCTTTCCCTCTTAGGCTTACTTTGTTCTTTGGCTTCCTGCCCCCCAGCATTTAAGAACAGATATAAAAATTGGGCAAAACTACACTTCTGACAAGCACAAGTAGAAATAAAATACCAAGTTTAAAAAGCAGTGAGGAGGGAATTGATGAAGTTGAGCAAACAGGTTCTTCTGGCATCCGGTAAAGGGCAGAAGAGAAAATATGTAGATAGTACCTCAGAGGAGGAGGAAAGAAGGAAACTGAGGAAACTTCACTCATATCCTTCCTGGTGTTTAACGGTTATATTTACAACCTCCCCTCCAGATGCAAAGTTAAACTTGATGGGGACAATAAGCATGAGGGAAAAAAAATTCAAGAACAAAGGAATGATGAGAATAAAACATCAGTAAAAGAGACCAGAGGAAGTAACTGTAAGCAGCAGATGAGTGAGTGGATAGATGTCAGGCATCATGAGATAAGGGTGACTCGGAAAATCAAAACAATAGAAAGAGTGGGTAATGTACTCACCTAATTAATGCCAGTTTAGAAGTTCAAGTCAGTGAAGCTGGTACTTGAAATGTTGTCTATGGTGAGTGACCACTTCGTGTGCTCTCCTAGTCCATCCCATCCTAGGGAAAAGCATTAAAAGGAAGAAATGGCCAGTTTCTCACCTTCCTTAATGTATCCCAAGAATCTGATCCAAGCACAAATCTCTCTTAAAGAGCTTGGATAAGTACCACAGGGTGCCAAGCCAAAAAAAAAAAAAAAATGACATGAAGAACCTCAAGGTGGCTTATTTAACTAGCTAATTGTTAACCGGCAGGAGGTGGGTGATGGCTGGGAGTGGGAACGGCCCGCCTTCTGCATGAACGAATTCAGCACATGGAGTTCATGTTCATATTTACATTTATAACTTACAGCATTTCTGTGTCATTGACCCCAAGCTGATAAACAAAATTACAAAGTTCATTTTCATTTCACAGACTTGGCCAATCTCATCAGTCTCCCCATTAGGTTTTCATATTAAAAGAACGAGAAAAAAATGAGAAAGTGTATGTTTATAGCCAGGAAGAAATATAACAATAATAAAGGAAATAAAAAAGGAAAACTGACCTTGGCACAGTCCCGGAGATTTTTCCACCTTTCTCCCGTGGAAAGTTTCCAAGTTCTACCATTTCAAAGAAAACACCTCATCGCTGAACACGTAATTGCGTGTTGTTTCCATTCTTTAAATGTGGGAAATGAAGCCTTTTCACATTCACATCATCAGCTGTGCCCCAGGAAACCTTCCATTCTTTCCAAATTAGTTTTTGTATCATTAAACCAATCAGCATTAGGTGCTCAGGATTATTTTCAGGAATAAACCCTGAATCATTACCTACATCATGTATGTAATAAAGTCAAATAATGACATCATTATATAGCACATGAGCACTGACCCTAAATGACCAGGACCTAAACGAAAGCGGGGCAGTCCTAATAAGAATCAGGCAGGATGCCTAATGAAAATCAAACAGCAGGCCTAATAAGAAACAACGCACTTTGCCTCTCCTTCACATTCACGGTGGATTCGCTTTCCCCCAGAATCCTTGTTTGAAGTGGAGCTCCCGCAGGCTGGATTCCTCAGGGCTGACTCCGAGATGAGTAACTCCCAGGTGGTTCCCTGGACCATTTGGTCTGGGGCAAGAACCTCTCGCTCATGCAGCAAGAATTTCTTAGGCATTTACCATACATAACCATAGGCTGCAACGTGGCTGTTTTTCAGTCGATGATCATTATGGAGTGCCTCATATAAGCGTGGATGGTGCTAGACTCAGATATGGAAACAATAAATAAGAGACATCATAGATACCACTTAGAGTGTACGTATTACATGCCAGGCACAAATACATAGGCATTATTTATTAATATTCCCAGCAGCCCTATGAGGAAGTGTATGTTTTGCTCCATTTTACAAGTGTAGAAAGTAAGGCTCATCCATATTAAGAGACTTGCCCAGGGTCACACTGCTGAAGGGAGGGGAAGCACGGATGTGGGAAAAATTCAATCTGTCTCCAGCTCAGGCAGTGCATCATATTCTATTTGAACCTGCTGATATTGGACCCTTTTTTTTTTTTTTTACTTATAAAGTGACACAATACTCCCTGACTGGTGTGGTTCAGTGGATTGAGCCCCCGCCTGCGAACCAAAGGGTTACTGGTTCAATTCCCAGTCAGGACACATGCCTGGGTTGTGGGCCCAGTTCCCAGTAGGGGGTGCAAGAGAGGCAACCACACACTGATGTTTTTTCTTTCTCCCTTTCTTCCCCTCCTTATAAAAATAAATTAATTAATTAACTAATTAAAAACTTTGATCTAAAAAAAATTCCAAAACATAAATAAAAATAAATAAAACCTTACAGAAAAAATGACAACAGTAGGGCAGAAACATAAACATAAATGACAAGAAAGGATGATTAGCAGTATGAATATCCTCCACATCCCCCGTGCATATGCCCAGCTCCCTCCCAACATTCCAGCCACCGTTCCGCAGCCTTCTCTGGAAGCCCAAGTCCCCTCACTTCTGTCCCCACCGAAAATCCAACACAGGTACAATAGGAGAATGTTCTCCTGTACCCATCTGAGACCCCCAAGCACTCTTGTCATAACTCTTCCGGGTCTGGGATGGAAATGCATGAGGAGACTTGCCACTATTTGCCCTGCCACAGAAGGAGAAATGCCTGGACACAGAGAGAGAGCATGGGATGTGTCCAGGGAGACCAAGGCAAGCACACATAGGATGCCAAATAGAATTTCTGCAATTGCTTTACACAGCTTATTTACCGACTTGATTGTGTGACTCATTTCGCTTTGCAAATCTCAAAGAACAGATATAACTCAAGCACCTATATGCTTTGAAAATACACCAGTTATTTTTTACAAGACAGAAACTTTCTAGCCTCTATTGCACACACTGGACAGCTATACATGCTCATGCATTTCACCTCCACTCCTTGCAACCCTGGTTCACTGCTAGTGACTCAACATGCATGAACATCAAGGGAAGACTAAAAACTTGTTTATCTCTTGTACAGTCCCCTATAAATGGTGAGATAAGAAAATTGTTGAAATCGGTTGGTTAACATAATTTTCACAGTGAATTCATCTATTTCTTCCAAGACTATGAACTTCTTGAAAGCAAAAACCACATCTTTAATTCTGGATTTTTTGAACATTTTATTTATTCATTTTTAGAGAAAGGGGAAGGGAGGGAGAAAGGGAGAGAAACATCAATGTGCAAGAAATACATTGATCAGTTGCCTCTTGCACGCCCCTAACTGGGGACCTGGCCTGCAACCCAGGCATGTGCCCTGACTGGGAACCAAACTAACAACCTTTTAGTTTGCAGGCCAGCACTCAACCCATTGAGCCACACCAGCCAGGGCAGTCCTGAATTTTTTATAGGTTAAAAAGCATGCAATAAAAAAGTAGTTGCTTGGTTGCTTTATTTAGGTCTCTGATAATATTTGTAACCACCTGAGAGAGAAACCAAGTAAGAAATTGTGTTCGTAGCCTTGATGTTTATAATCAAAAAAGGGCTGAGTTGCAGGAAACAATGTTTTATCAGCCAACCATTAAAAACTTTCCACATAATATTAGTCCTGTGCAGAGCCCAAACTGACCAACATGAAATACTTCATCTCCTTGGACAACACATCCTGTAAATTACAAAAAGAAAATGATATTTTATGAGAGGCAGGCAACCTCATTTTCTAGGCAGCACATTGCATTCACGGTGCGGTTATTAATAGGTCACTTACACGATTCATGGCTGGTTCCGCCCTGTGAAGGGACCAGACACCGACAGTCTCCGTGGGGAAAAGGAGTACATCTGGGTTCTTTCTAGAGCTGGGACTTTATCAAAACTCTAACAGGTGACCTTTGCCCTCCACGCAAACATTTCCCAATTGGATTTTACGGTTGTGTTCACCAGAGTTCCTACAAGATGTTTTTTTAACTTCAAAACTTGTGAAATCTCCTTTTCCCTAATGAATTTAACCTACTAAAGCTTGCATTTCCTCTGGATGCTTGTGTGTGAAAGTGCCAGATTGTACTTTTGTAATTCTTGAATCAGCGAGTCTTTTGCATGAGCAAACATATTCAATATTTTTAAAATTAGAAACTGAAGAACACACGGGATAAGATGTCACTATAAAAGGAGCTAGGACAGATAATTAAAGATTAAAGCCTAAACCATTACTTCTTTCTTATCCAAGGTGGAGCAAGAAGCAAGGACAGGTTCCATCTCCGTGGAGAAACACAGATACCGTGGCCCAGAGGGGCATTCTGTAGTTTTCATTATAAAGTTAATATTTATCTTATAGCATTGAGTTTATCTTACCAACATATCTCATTCAGAAATAGAAGAATTTCTCGATTTACCACATTAAAGTAAATATTGCTCTGAGATACGTGTTAAATTTTTAATAAAAACCACCCTATCTTTGTTGGATCAAAGAGAGCTGCTTCAGCCACCATACAAACAAAACCAAATAAAAACACATAATTCCAAATACGGAGCATCACTGCACATGTTAGCCAGCCTGCTTGTGACAAGTGCAATTTTGTGTGGCTGAGTATTTGAGAGCTTACACTGAGTTTATTATCAATCATAATATTAGGGCTAAAATGGGCAATTACATGTAATACTGATCCACAGGACAGCATTTCAGAACTACATACTCCTTATGGCTGAACTGTACTCCCCCACACCCAAAAAAAAGCCCAAAAGTGAAATTCAATTCAGTTAGATTTGCAAGCATTGTGCTTTGCCTCATGTGTATACATTTTTTGTATGGAAGATTTATTAGTATGGTTTTTACTTATCCCTTATTCTTGAAGTTAGCAATAAAAACCATACTGCTGAAGAGTGAACACAACCTGATAGAGTAACCCTTACTGACATCCGCCCAGCCCGCCCGTATAAAAGAGAGTGAAACATCAGAAAACCCAGGAAGGCTTCCTGTCTGGGGGAAGTGATTCCCCAGCAGACTGTAGTTAATTCTCGTGGAATCTCTTTCCCATCCTGGAATAAGCTGCATAGCGAAGGGAATGGAAGACAAAACAGACACAGAAAATAGGACTGCTCCAAACCTTCAAGTTTAGAAGGAAAGAACAGTTGATTCTTCAGAACATATCTCTATTCAGGACCATGTACCACCTCAGCTGGGCATCCTTTTGCTGCTCCCTGTAGTAGAAAAGCACCACAGACTTAAGACCACAGACTATGGCAGCCACACTCTCATGCACTTGAATTCCAGTTGCACCACATACAAGCTGTGTGACCTTAGGGAAGTTACATAGCCTCTCTGTGTCTGGATTTCCTCATTTGTAAAATGAAGATAATAATATCTATCTCCTAGGGTTAATATGAGAATTAAATGAGTTCATATTTGTTAATTATGAGAATCAAATGAGTTCATATTTGTAAAGTTCTTCAAAAAAGTCTGGTACATAGTAAATGGTACTGTGTAAATATTTATTAAATAAAGAAAAGTGTTGGTTCTACCAGATTCATTGATTTATTTCATTGGAGAACTAAAGATAAATTCAAACCCTATGTCTTTCTCTAACATCCATGGTTCCCCTCTTCTCTGCCCCATTTATTCACCCTTTAATCATAATCAGAGATACTTCTTCTCTTACTAACAAGAAAAGCTAACATTTGGTAAATAATCTGTATGTGCAAGGTAAATTATCTCTTTGGTCCTCATGAAAACCAGTGCAATAAATGTCATGGTTATCCCCATTTAACAGGGGAAGAAAAAAGACATTGAAAGATTAAGTAAATTGTTCAAGGTAACATAGTTAGTATGGAACAAAACCAGGGTTAGAATCTGGACAGTGTTGAGGTTTGCTTCATAGAAAGAATATATATCATACCACACACACAAAAAACTTACTGATAAACTGACCTCTTATAAAACTAATCCTCCATCAGAAGTCCCTCCCACTCTACTTAAGCTCATTCTATACCAGCTAACACCAGACAATTGCAAATTCATGACAATGAATGATTACTGTTTTAAGCCACTGAGTTTCTGGGCAGCTTCTTTTACAGCATGTTGATAGCAAAAGGTCACTGATACGGGCTTTTGTGTTCTTTCGATAAATGAAAACAAAACCAAATTTGGAAATGCTTTAAAACTATGAAACACACATCAAAATTACAACTAAACTATAAAACAAGCATCATTCAGAATCACCTGATATTGGGCTGAATGGAAGTCCTACAATCACAGAATTAAAGAGAAATCCATACCAAGACTGATAGAAGGGGATAAGATGGGGAATGGGCTGGTCCCACACCCAAGTGTGGCAGAGAAAAACTAGGGGAGATATCTTAGCTACAGAGATCCTTCCTGAGGAGTGAGGGATTCCAGCCCAACACAGACCCCTCAGCCCAGGGTTCCAGTGCCAGGAAGAGAAGTTGCCATAACTTCTGGCTATAAAAAACCAGCAGGCATTGAGGCTGAGAGAGACAGAGGGCTGTTGGAGTCCCAGGCATTTCCTCTTAAAGAGCCTTCACACTGACTTATTCAGACTCACTTCCTCTAATATCCAGCACTGGAGGAGCAGCTTTAGACACCAGAAGACACATGGATAGGAACTGAATTGCCTGACATAATGGTGAGAGCTGGGGGAGTCAGCTTTCTCTCAGACAAAAATGCTGGCAGAGGCCATTGTTCCTTTTCTGGGCATTGTTCCTTTTCTCCCCCCACACAGAGCCAACAGGCAAGCACCATACCTGGCTCCACCAACCTGACTCACACTGTTGGCCCCACCCTGGTGATTCCCTGAGACCCTGTCCCACCAAACTTTCAGGCCCACCCAAGCTATTTCCAGTGGCTTTTCCATACAAATGGCCTGTCTTGGCTCATGCTTCAGATTTCCCTAAAATCTCTGAAACAAGTAGCACCTGTCTTCAATGTGCCCCATGCCTCTCACTAAGAGGCTCCAGGCCAGGCACTAGCAGTAGCAGGCATTGGTTCCCAGCTTGGCCTTGCCTGGGCACCTTGCCTGGGCCCAGCTCAAGTAGCAGCCATCTGCAGATTGCTTTGTAGTTCATGCCAGGTGGCCCTGGGCAGAACACAGTCAGTGGCTGACCGTGGCCTGCAACTCTTGGGAAGCCCCAGAGCCAGGGCACAGAGTGGGCACCTTCATACTATATCAAAGCATCACACTGAACCACCTCCACAAGTGACACATTCAAGGTGCAGATTCAGCAGGCACCAGAGCCCTGTTGAAGTAAATCCTGCTTGCTAGGGTGGGCCCCTGCACAGTTGATCCTCCACAGCAGCCAGTGGTCGGTCGGTCCTTGTAGTTGATCAGCCTAGTTAGGGGTAAATCCCTCCCACTGATGTACCCACAGCAATCAAGGCTTAACTGCCAGTCTTTACAGCTGATTGGCCTGGGGGTAAATCCCTCCCATTGACATGCCAACAGCAATCAAGGCTCAACTACAAGAGGGTGTACACAGACCACATGGGGGGGCACACATCAAGTGCTCAACTTTGATCATCATGGAGGCTATGCCAGTGGACCCTACAGAACACCTACTATACTAGGCCACTCAAACAAGTCTGGGGGATGAAGCAGCTCTACCTAATACAGAGAGGCTGCCAAAATGAGGAGACAAAGAAACATGTCTAAAGTGAAGAATGGAACAAAACTCCAGAAAAAGAAATAAACAGAATGGAGACAAGCAAACTACTAGATGCAGAGTGCAAAACACTGATTATAAGAAGGCTCAAAGAACTTAGTGAACCTCAACAGAATAAGAAAGGACCAGTCAGAAATGAAGGATAAACTAACTGAAATGAAGAATAATAACAGGGAATCACCAGTAGAGTAAATGAAGCCAAGAATGATATCAGCAATGTGGAGTATAAGAAAGCAAAAAACAAACAATTAGAACACACACACAAAAAGAAAAGGATTTTGAAAAATGAGGATAGTGTAAGGAGCCTTGGGGACAATTTGAAGTGGTCCAACATTTGTATCATGGAGGTACAAGAAGGAGAAGAGGAAGAAATTGAAAACCTATTTGAAAAAATGACAGAAACTTTCTTAATTTGGTGAAAGAAGTAGACATACAAGTCCAGGAAGCACAGAGAGTCCCAAACAAGCTGAACCCAAAGAACCCACACCAAGACACATCATAATTAAAATGCCAAAGGTTAAATACAAAGAATCCTAAAAACAACAAGAGAAAAGTAGTTAGTTACCTACAAGGGAGCTCCCATAAGATTGTCAGTTGGTTTCTCAACAGAAACTTTGCAGGCAGAAGGGGTTGGCAAGAAATATTCAAAGTCATGAAAGGCAAGGACCAACAACAAAGATTACCCTGCAAAGCTAACATTTAGATCGAAGGTCAGGTAAAGAGCTTCCTGGACAAGAAAAAGCTAAAGGAATTCATCAGCACCAAACCAGTATTATATGAAATGTTAAAAAGACATTTTTTTTACCATTTCTTCCAAGAAAAAGATAAAAAATATGAACAATAAAATGGAATTAAATACATATCAATCAATAATTGAATCTAAAACACAAAATAAACAAACAAGCAGAATGGAAACAGACTCATAGATACAGAGAACTTTTGATGGTTGCCAGATGGGAGGGGACTTGGGGGAATGGGTATAAAAGGTGAAGGGATTAAGAAGTACAAATGGATTATCACAGAATAGTCCTGGGGATGTGAAGTACAGCACAGGGAATACAGTCAATAATATTTTAATAACGATGTGTGATGTCAGATGAGTGTGAGATTTTACAGGATAACCACTTAGAAAGTTATGTAATATCTAATCACTGGGTGTACACCTGAAACTAACATAATAATATATATCAACTGTAATTGAAAAGTAAAAATGATTTTAAAGTGGAAAAAATATAACTATGAAACAAAGAAGTGTTGAAAGCCTATATATTTTCTTTGTACACACACACACACACACACACACACTTATTTTAGGCTGAGTGTTTAACTGCAATATAAATAAAAATGCCTAGTAAAATAATCCTTTTCTCTTTAACATAAATGTCTATCCCCATATTTTAGGTGAACATGCTTTATAATAACAACAAAATGAAATTGAAAAGCTTACCAAAAATCCAGGATTTAATGAAGTCGAAGTAATTGCTGTCATAAGAATATTCATAAGACAGGCAAGCCATTATCCAAAAATAAAAATAATAATAATAATAATAAAATCAGAAAGTTAAATTAAGCAACAATCTAAGAAGAGCAATACAGCAGGGTCATGACGCAATAAGAGTTTGCAAAGAGATTGCTTTGTGTCAAAGACTTAAGACACACCCTTGCAAAGACTGATACAGTCCTTGAATAACTTTAAGAAACTGTTTCTTTCATGACTGTGCGATGCTAGCTAGCCACGGCAGCATCTCTTCCTCCAGAGGGGCAGAGCTGAACTAGCTTTGGGGGATTGGATTCTACCTCCAATCCCCTCAAAAATTTGATTCATTTTTTGGCACATAATTACAAATAAAATCTGAATTTGGTTAAATATAAGTACAATTAAACACACTTTTATAACTTTTAATTTTATTTTTCAAGGTAAAGCCCACCGAAACCATTTTCTCTGATTCCATCTGGCCAGCATTTTTACCTGGATTCACTTGGACGCAGTCTTTTCTCCGGCACCAGTTACCCTCAGATAAGAGGCAAGGAGGACTTCCTCTCCCACATCTCTCTATCAGAAAGTTTCCAAAAAGTAAACCCATCTTGCCGTAAAGAGATTTTAACAAGAGTAATTCTGCTATCTGGTGGCAAAACAGATCAACAGCAAGAGCATGTGATAGGATTATAAATGCCAAAGAATGGGTGTAAGTTTTTATTATAGCTTTTAAAAATGACAGAATTTATAATCTAAACTAAAAACAAACTATTTATATTTTGTCAGAGTATCACTAATGTAAGAGGTGAAGACAAGAAAAGGAAAGAGTAGAATACCATTAAATTCTCTGTTAGGTACTGTTAGAGACTTTGCACTCAATTTCAGAGAGAAAAAATGGAACCCTAAGACCTTCCTTCACCAGAAAAGAACTCTCCAGAGTTCCTGCCACAAAGACAAACTGGTCAATTTGTTATTTTGCTGTAAATGCCAGCTTCAACTTAGTATTGTATAATGGATTTCAGAGCAGGAAGAGATTTTAAACATCATCTGGCCTGGAATTCTCAACTCACAGATGAGGAGAAAGAATCCAGGAGACTGATTTGTACAAGACAATACAGCCAGTTCCAGTCAACACAAGGTCCCAAATCTAAGTCTCCTGACTTGGGAACCAATGGCATTCTCCTCTTTCTCTTCACTGAGAAATGGTGGCAGAGTTGCCAAAGAGAATTTTAACCAAGGCCTATTTCGCCCATGTTTTCCTCATGAGCCTATTACTCCCATTTGAAAAGAGGTCATGAGGTGCATCAACAGTGAGCTCAGTATCGTTTTCCATACTTCAGCACAACAGTCTTAACCCCTCAAAGCAGGGCTGCAGGGGCTCCTTCGTGTGATGTCCAGACAAGGCAGCTTTAGATTTCACCCCCCACTCACCCCCATGCCCAGGTGCCCTAGTACAGAACAAAAGCTACACGGCGATTCTCAAAGTGTGGTCTCTGACATGCAGCATCAACATCAACCAAGAACTTGTTAGAGCTTGTTAGCAAAGCATGTTCTTGGTCCCATGCCAGAACTACTGGACCAGAAGCTCTGAGAGCGGAGCCCAAACAATGTGTTTAACAAGTCATTGGGGCGACTTGGAGGCACACTGAAATTTAAGAACCACTGGTCTTCACAATCAATACAATGGCTACCTTGACAGAATCCAAGGCTACCCCACCTGAGAGGTGGTTTTTTGTCATATATGGGAATGCCAGCTCACTGGGTGAGTGCGTTTTCTTACGTGACTTTGGAAGCACACTGGCACAGAACTTCCCTGAAGACAATTGCTTCACTTTGCTAGTGGGAGCCCCTCCCTACCTTTATTCAAAATACTGGGGTTTTGTTTTGTTCACTTTGCTTTATTCCCCACAGATAACAAGTGTTTTCTGTCAGTGCAGAAATGATCAAAAGAGAGGAGGAAACACCTCAAGGACACAGAGAATAGGCAAGAGACACCTCCATCTCCTTCCCTTCCTCTGCCTTTTGTGGCTCTTCTGCCTGTGGCTCCATCTCAGCATGCTCGGCCACAGCCAGCACCTCCACCGCTATTGGCCCTGGGCCCCACTGAACACTGCCTATACGGCCCCACAACCCTCTGCCCCCTTTGCCTCCACTCTTTATCCGCCATGACTTCCACTTTGTCTGCCACATTCACTGCCAAGTCCCCTAGCTTCAGAAGCTGGAGTAATTTCAGTACCTACAAGAGACTTAAAGTCTAGTTAAATCCATCCACTATGAAAAAGAAAAAAACTCAGGAATAAGGAAGCTAAATAAATTATTCACTGGTCTACAGCTTTTTCAGTAAATTAAATAAGATTGTGGTTTTTTTCTATTATGTCTGAGCTTTCTTGCCTGAGTCCAGCATTTTAGCCCCTCAAAATCAAGATAAATTCTCCCTGGCTTAGGTTCATAACTAATTCTTACATAGTCCTATTAATTTTTAAGAATTATCCAAAGCCATTTGTTTAAGCCGTTCCATTCCGGAATTCTCTAGGAGTCAACATCTACCTTACAAGTTTCGCTTTCCAAAAGTTGCCCTGTGTGTTCCCAGAATCAGGGATTTCAGAGACACCAGTCAGAAAACAACAAATACTGCTACATATAAAAACAGATAGAAAACACAATGCCACATCGGACATTGGCAGAGCTACTTGTTTTCTAACATGAAAAAATACCGTGGAAGTTACTATTTAAAAAAACAGATTTTTTCCCTGCTGGGCTCTTATCTACCGAAATAAAAATATCAGTGTCGTTGTTGTTATAGCCAGCCTCACAAGCTCAGCAATAAACTCAGCAATAAATGGCAAAATGGCCAACTGAATAGCAGAGAAAAATTGTGAGAGAAAAACAGAATGAACCTTTAAAACATCTTTTGCAGAGAACTGTATTTGTCCTATTTTGCAGAGAACCTATTTGTCCCAGCCTGAGCAAATAAAGACATAACTTATTAATCTAAAGCACCTCAAGTCAGATACAGTCTTTGCTTTGTCCAGTGGATGTCTTTGCATGGCACTTAACACTTGGGTCACACAGGAACACAGGAACAACAAGTTCAAGTAATTTAGCCAAGGTCATATGCCAAGAGTTTCTGTTTTTGTCTATTTTAAAACTAGAGATCTTAATGGTTTCCCCTTCTTATTCAATGCAGCAGACTCCATTGTCTCTTCCTTAACTTCTCTGCCAATGAACACACTGCAGAATACACTTAAAATCTTTAATTGCCTTGCCAAATTGCTTCATGTCCAATATCATTAGGTACTGTAAAATGTCCAGAAAAATGAAGCATCATTGTTAGAAAAAAGGGGGTAGGAGAGTAGGGAATGGTGTGGAGATACTGGGTAAAACAAAACAAAATGAAAACAAAAGTAAACAAAAACACTTTGTGTAGAATAAATAACCTCTGAATCTGACTTGCTAGGATCATGCACAAAATCTGATGAGTCAAAAAAAATTGAGCTACCAGCTCTTCCAAATAAACTATATTAAAGAATCTATAGGCTGCTAATTCAGTTTAAAACTATGTTTTTTGCTTATTAAAATACTATTTTTTAATTTCTATTTATCAGTTTTTCTAGAGGATTTCTTCTGGCTCTTAACTGTCTTACAACATCAAATTAGAGCTTACCTTCTAGAATTCTTTCTGCATTCCTGAATTCTCTCCTTAACTTTTTCCTGGGTTTTAGAATCAGTCCTGCATTCGAATTCTGTCTCTTTTAATTATTATGCCTAGTGCTGCATGTGACTTGGGCCAGTTACTTACAGTTCTGAAATTCCCATTATGCTCACATGGCAACAAATAGTACAGAATCTCTCCAAATGGTTATTTTGATACTTAGATAAATAATAAATATGATAATATAGTAATTGTTAATTCAATGTTAGTTTCATTTCTTCCTCATCAAAAAATATGTGTTTGCTTAAAACAACATTTCTTATTACAAAAGTTTTATAGGATAATTATCAAAAATATGGAAAATAGAGATAACTAAAATGAAGAAAATTTAGATCATTAATATTCCTCATAATCAAAGATAATTAGGTTAACGGTTTGCCCATCACTTTCCACCTTTTCTTCCACAAGCACATAGGATACTTACTTCTCTTTATTATATCACCAACTTAACTCATGATTAAAGTATAACATACAAATATGCACAAAACGATGAAATTCCACAAAGTGAACACACCCAGGATCACTACTCTTTGACGTGCATTTGGACTTCCGAGTGCATCCGGAGCAGGACAACGTTAGACTCAGGCTCTGCGGACAGACTGCTGGGGGCCAGAAGCAGCTCCGCAGTTCCCCATTGATGAGACCTGGGGTAAGTTATTTAACCTTTCTGGGTCTCGGCTATCTCACTGTCCAGTGGTAACAGCTCCCTCGATTATGAAGGTTAAATGAGTCAATGTAAATAATTTACTTAAAATAAAGTGAGACGTAGCATGCACCCAATCAAGCAAGCTATTGTTGCTGCTGTATAATGCCTGGAGAGCCTTGAGTCCCCGTTTGTGAATGGTAGTCATTTTTTTCTTGAGGAATTTGGTTGGCTCCCTTAATGCCTTCTCTAATTTCCTCGTACACAATTAGCTAAATGGAAAGTTACCATCATTCTCACAACAAGCTGCATGTTTCCGTTTGAGATCAGATTCTCTTACTGGTACCAAGACTCAAAGTGCCCCCAAATACACCCTAACCTGTCCTTCCAAACATAAATCCTTTTGCTCTCCTGTATAAACACTCCTATCAAACTATACCCCTTCTCCTTTAAACACGTCTTTTTCTTATTTTTGGCATTGGGCTTAGCTTTCCCTGTCTTCTTGAAATGCCTTTTCCTATTGTAAATCTTCCCCATGCCTCCAGGTGGAGCTTTCTCCCACTTCTGCACTCACTATCGCCCTCACGTGGCAGCCATCCTGCACTGCCTTCATCATAAAGCCTTTCACGTGTAGATAACCACACTTCACCGCTTACAAAACACTTTTCACATACAGCATGTCTTCTGACCCACACAACAACCTGGTGAGATAATAAAACTGTGATTATTATTCTATTTTACCATCAAAGAAATTTTATCACGAAAACACATTCAGGCTCTGCCTAGAATGCAAACTCTTCCAGACCAAAGACCTTGCATTTCTCTTAAGTTTTCTTGCCCCCCCCCCCCCCACCACACACACAAAAGTTATATTTACTCTGGAATGGATCTACTGCCCAAGTCATGTTATCAATAAAAGTATCAAGCATATTCAAGTGCCGTTTACATATCTGTAGGTTAGGCACATATGGTTATCATTTACTTATTTAACAGTGTATTGAATGTCTGCTATGTGCCAGACACAGACACTGTGTTCCATTTTGGGGCCCCAAGCTAGGCGCCTTTTGGTTTATATGCTTATATTAAGGTTATGTGAGAGAGCAGTGGATTACACGCCAGATGACCTGGATTCGAGTACTGCCTCTGTGAACAGATGTGTGGAGTTACCTTGTGCATTTCTGAACATGTTTCCTCATCTACACTATGGAGACAATAATCTCTGATCTGACCACCTCGCAGGATAATTATGAAGATCAAATAAGGTATGCAAGTGCTTTGTTTGATTAATGAAAATGTAAACGTATCAATGGTGTATGCAAACAGTAAGAGGTGGTTCTTGCTCTTGCAGTCCGGCAATCTGGTTGAGGAAAAATAAAGTAGGTAAGAAGACAAGTTACAATGTAAAATGACATCTAAGTAAAAGAATGTGAAAATGTATAATAAGAGAACATGAGAGGGTAACATTATGCTTTTAAACTCAGAAGATTAAAACATCATTCCAAATCTTAGTTTGTCCCCTACTTTATTAGTGTTTAGTGTTTAAACTGTGAACACGTTCATTCTTTTTGTGGGAATTAACTTGTAACCAGAAATTGAATCACCTGTTTGGGTCCTAAAAATATTTTAATGCCCTGTATGACTGTGGTGGTACCTTACCCAGGTCGATTTCATTCTTCTTCACCAATTCCAATGGAACTGCAAGAGTTATTGCCCCCTCCCCCTGCCAATCTCTGAGGTAAGAAGAATAGGAGAAAATGTAAGGAGGCTGCTCCCTGATCTCCATGCACATCAATTACAGGTAATAAATCCCCCTGCATCGGAGCTAAGACAGGATCTCAAAAGCACATGGACTTTTCCTATTAGAAAATATAAACCAAATAGTGACTATTTGTTGTTTAGATTTATTTTGTGAGTAATGTAACTGAAAAAACAACCCAGCATTGAAGGATGTATCATTTTTAATCTCAGCACTTTTAGCAACTGCCAACACCAGATAGAGTATCTTATTGCAATAATTCAAGGATTTCTCTATTAGTTTCTCTAAGCCCTTAAAGCAAATGAAGCTCTTATGATATAAAACACCTTCTTTCTCTATTTTTTTTCAGCTCTCAAGCCTAAATGCTTTTCAGGGTAGAATTTTAAATGAATGAGATAAATGAAATTCTATCTAACTGTATTAATTTTTGACACTCTTTTTATGATTCTTTTAAAAAGAGCATAGAAACGAATTGCAGCTCTGGCTGCTCTACAGTCATGATGAATAGCATGCTACAAATAATCTTTTTTTCAAACTTTTGAAAGAACAATTTAGATGTTTAATCTCTTAGGTGGTTTTACAAACACCCTACATTGATAGTTGACCAGGGAGCTATGAATGAGGTTTCTTAAACAAAGAAAAGTACTCGTACATTAAAGGAAGCATTTTTATACTTTTTCCCCTATTGTTTAACCTTTGGTTACCATCACAAACATACACATGTAGTTCTCATCTCTGACCTTGAGAAACTGTACAGCTTTATCGAGGCTTCCTTTTAGATCACAGATGACCTTCAGTTGATGTCATTGAGCTCTGACCTGCCTCAGTGATCTGCTCACACAAAATACATATGCTGAACAGTGCTGGTGTGTGCAGTAGGGGTAAGTGAATTATTTACAAAAATTTGAGTTGACACCTTTTATCAAATGTGGAAAGATGAAGACAAAACAGCTGCTATTGCTGTCGTAAGCAATCTGCTGGTGATTGAATAAAAGTGTCAAGAAAATGGCTGCTTGATGGCCTTTTGTTCTCCCTCATCCAGCTTGATGTTAGTTTGAGCTGTCAGTTAGGAATCACGGCAGTGTGATTTATCAATAGACTGAGTGACCTTCTGTTTTAGCGGGTGATAGAACTGGAAGACAGCGCCCTCTACTGCGAAGACACAGCACTTCCTTTTAGTGTGCCATTCATCTGAGCCAGTGGTTTGCGTTTGCTAGAAGCAACTCACTCTTATGATAATTGCAGCTTTTTAAATTTTGTCCCGTTTCAATTGCCTCCGCACATTTATTAAAAATTATTAAAACCAAAAAAACTTCAAGCATATTTCTATACCTTCCAGCAAACTAATTTAGAAAATCAGTATTTCAGATAAAATGCTTCCTCCTTGCTAATTAAACTGCAGAATAAGGAAATATTATCTTTGATAGCAAACTGAATCTTTAAATAGTGTTTGCACTATATTGATATTAATAACCCATCTGTATTAACTCAAATTATTTTATAGTCTCTATAAAAGAAGGATTTAGACTTATTTTTCTGCCATAACATCATGCTCTCCCCAGGGAAAGGTATTATTCTCAATCAGAGCTCTGTGGATCCTCGACAGATACAACATCACTGTGGACCAGGACCTTACAAATGAATATTCCTACTGCTGTCATCTAGAAATATGCAAAAGTAGGACTTTCTGATTTCATGGATAATTATATCATCCAAAACCTAAATGAGATGAAAGTAAATTATGAGGAAAAAGACATTCTAGCAGTTTTTTCAAAAGGAAACATTGAATATATTTAAAGTAATTAAAGTAGCATTCTTTGATTTCCAATAACACATAACCTTTTAATGTTCAGACCTAACTTGCTTCAATGTGCAACAAAGTTTGGTTCTTTTGAAAACAGATAGATATACACTCTTTCAAGTACATGTTCTCAGGGATTTCATAATAATTTTCATTTTAAAATCTCATCTTGTGTTTTTTAACCACAGCAATTATCCTGTGAGTATTATTTTGTTGACTGTGTCCCAGACTTAATGAGTTAGACACTGTTCTAAAGCGGCCTTTCCCCAGTCTCTCCTAGGTGTGGTTTTCATTGCATGACAGATTAGCGCAGACCAGGTCAGGAACATAAAAAGAGGTGCTTCCCTATCTCACAAAATTCGCACTTCATGCTCCATGCCTTTCTTCTCAGTTTAATTATCAGGTGGTCACCTCTCTCCCACTGAAATCCACAGAAGCACCATGGATAGATCTGAGCCTGGGGTTCAGACCTCGATCCCATGCACGAGCTTTGACTTTTTCCTCTCTGTGCTGATATACATACAGACCATGACTTGTTCATAAAAGATCTGCAGCAAAGTTGAATAATATGTAAATTTTATGTTGTAATGAATTAGGTCCTAAGATCTTTAAAGGTCAGACACCTGGTATAATACATCACATTTTTTAATATCAACTACAAAATAACTGTAATAAATTTTTCCAGCACCACATCCTCACACACTGTTACCCACAAGGAAGCACCAAAGGAAATGTGTCATTTGTCAAAACATGCAGAAAAACTGGCATGTGTACAAGTCACTTTAAAAGTAATGCTCAGGTTAGAAATGGCTTTCTAAATGAATATTTTGTGGTTAAACAAAGAAAAACATGTAAGTGCTTGACGAAAAGCATCTCCTGATGTGTAAAAAGAATAAGGAAGAAACAACTAACATCCTAGGATACATGATAAAATCACTTTAATTAGTTACAGGATAATGTATAATTTATAAGCAAAGAGCCTTATTTGATTATCTTTAAGGAAAAATTCAACAGGCATGGAAATTTAAGCATGGATGAGTAAGTGAGCTATTATAAAAATATATAACTATCTGAGTTATAGAAATTTGATAGTTACTATTAAAATAAAAATATGTATTTCTTATATAATGCTATTTGCAAGCTTCAATTACAAGTCTCTATTATAGGAACATGTCTAATAACAAGGGAAGAAAAAGAAATTTGCCTGCAAATAAAGCAAACTTTGGGGATTTAAAAAATGCAAACCCCCATAAATATTTGTTCTCATTCCCTTCCACCCCATGTCCCCATTCTCTAATAGTGGATTTTGTTAACCTAAGATACAGTGAAATGAACAGACAGGCAGAAATGCTCAGCTTTGGAATTTGTATTGTTGCTCCAGACGAGTCCTTGATAGGACAGTGTTATTGAAGGCATGCCCTAAAATTATGCATTGTAAGTCATTATTTTACATACAACCCTGGCTTGGCAATGAATATTCAGATAGAAATTGAGGCTGTATTTGAGAAATGATTGAATGAATTGATCCATATAAATAGTATTTGTGTTTTAAATTGGAATATGCTTAAAGAAAGACTGATCATTTGAACAACTAATTTTATTTTTTTCCCAACATATTCTATAATGATTCTGTTAACAACTACACATGGCATCAGGCAACTGTCACCGAGTGGAGTGGAAATTTCATCCAGATCATTAAGAGGCACCCTATGAGTTAAAAATTGAACCCAGTGTAGTTTTAGTATTTGAACATTCTGGAAAATTGCCCAAATCCCACCCTTTTTAATATGTATACATAAAGTTAACGAAAATATTTATAACCTTTATAGCCAGATCTGAAGCGAACTTTCTAAGGCGGGAGCATGAGCCCCACTCCACCCTCCCGACAGCGGCTGGACACCTGTGTTCTTGCTCGCGACCAATCCGGTGCGGAGCTCATTAGACGAACAGAGGGGTGCAAGGAGATCAAAACTGAGCCTTTCAGCGTTTAAATTAGTTTGTTCAAAATGGTCAATGAACATGAAGAAACAATTTAAAGAAATTTACAGTAATCTAAGAAAAGCAATTTCAAGTAAATTGACCCCAAAAGAATGTTTTAGAACGTAACGTGTACCGCTCACAAAGGTGCAGCGAGAAGAACGTGGCCACCATCCGCCGGTAACGTGTGAATTTCCTGCCTTTACTGGGTACCAGTTCCAGAAAGGAAGAATCTGGTAAACAACTTGGCAGTATAACCCATTCGTTCTTTCATTCAACAAGTGTTTATTGAGCGCTTCGTTTGTGCCGGACAGCGAACAAACAGACAAAAATATCTGCTTTCAGGAGCTGATATTCTGGAGGGGGAAGATAGGCAATAATCAGGCGAATAATTAAATAGCTAGCATGGCAGGTGTTGGTATGAGCGATGGAGAAACTGCTTTAATTTGCAGGGAAGGGAGCAGAGGCCTGTTGCTATTTCAGTAGAGCAGTCCCCAGTAGCTTCCCTGAGACGATGGCATTTGAGCAAAAAGACCAGAAAGAAGAGTTATTGAAAGGAGGCACCCCAGCCCTGGTTGATCCCAGAATCCTACTAGACCAAGCTCCATGCCATCTGATTGGTTTACTGCCCTGCCCGGCGGTGGGGGAGAGCCCAGCTCCCAGCAGGCTGTCTGCTGTGGTGACCATGTTGTGGACCGGCTGCCTGGATATCCCTGTACTAGAGAACCCAATCCAATCTTGGCCAATGATGCAGGCACCCAGCAACCAGGATGCTGGCGTGGGGGGGAGGGGACAGCCATCCCCAGGGCTGACATACAGCTGGGCCCTGGCGCTGGAGTGGACAGCAGGACAGCGCTAGCCTCTGAGAAGAGGAAGCCCTACCCATTATGACACCTCCATGACCGCTGGACCTGCCTCGCCCCTCCTGCCCCCGCTCTGAGTGTTCTCTGAGAGAATCACATTGCTACTTTGCGTCCATCTGATGGAGCAGCAGACATCAAAAACAAATATATGTTTAAAGTATCCATCAGTTATTTATAATACAAAGAGCCAGTAAAAGACAGAATTGTACCTTGTACTTACAATAAATTAGATATATGGGTGCACAGAAATAAAGACAGAAAAGAAAGTCATTAATATGACAGCCGTAGTTACAGAGTCGGTATCAGCAAATCACAGCCCAAGGTGCCAAATCTGACCCCAGGCTTGTTTGTGTGAAATTGTAATGGAACACAGTCATACACCTGGAGCCTCTTTGGCAATGCAAACACAGAGTGAGGCGTTTGAACAGAGATGATATGACACAAACCTAAAATCCTGACTTTCTGACCCTGACAGAAAAGGTTTGCTTGTCCTTGATCCACAATGTTCAGTTACAAAGGTTTTCATTTTCTCCCTGTGTCTCATATATTTTATCTTCTCTATAGATAAAAACATATGATGGCTATAGTCAGAAAAAAAAGATAAACGCAATCATGCACCCCTTAACAAGAAGGGTACATTCTGAGAAATGCATTGTGGGGCAGTTTTGTCGCTGGGCAGAAACCACAGAGTGCACTCGCACAAGCCTGGACAGGAGAGCTGCCTGCACACCAAGGCTGCAGACTCATACAGCGTGCCGTTATACTGGCTACTGTAGGCAATCGTAGCACCACAAGTATTTGGATAACTTCTAGACATAACTAAACACGGAAAGGTAACAATGTGGTCTGAAAGACACAGAGTGGTGCACCTGTACAGGGCACTTATCATGCCTGGAGCTTGCAGGACAAGTTGCTCTTGGTGAGTCAGAGAATGAGTGGTGAGCGAATGTTAAGGTCTAGGACATTGCTCTAAACTATTGTAGACTTTAAAAGCACTGTTCACTTAGGCTACACTAAATTTTTAAGAATATAGATTTTTTTCTTCAAAAATAAATTAACCTTAGTGTACTGTAGTGTTTTTACTTCATAAACTTTTTTATTTTTTTTACATTTTGACTTTTTAAAACAAAAATTATATAGCTGTACAAAAATATTTTCTTTCTTTATTCCTTATTTTCTAAGCTGTTTTCTCTTAAAAAAATTTCTTTTATACTTTTTAAAACCAAGACACACACATTCGTCTAGGCCCACATAGGGTGAGGATCTCAACAGCACTTTCTCTCACCTCCACACAAGCTCTTCAGTGGCTACCGCACTCGCGGAGCTGTCACTTCCTGTGGTACCAATGCCTTCTTCTGAAATTCCTTCCGAAGGACCTGCCTGAGGTTCTTTTTTTATAGTTGACACTATCACAGATGTCCCCCATTTCTCCTCCACTTTGCCCACCTCCACCCAGCCCTCGACCCCCTCCCCTGGCCTTCTCCTCACTATTCTCTGTGTCCGTGGGCTGTGCATATTTCTTAAAGTACTGTCACTCTTTTCAGGAATATGTTCTTGGTGATTTGCTTGGTTTGTTTCCTTTTCTTTCATCATAGATTTGCTTATAAGCAGATAATGAATCATGAACATTTTTCTCTATTGATGAAAACTTTTTGCTCTCGAAGTTCATGTTTTCAAACTTTTTAAGGAGCTTGGTAAGTTGTGCAAGAGCTCATGCTAACCTCCCTTCACTTCTTTAGGGTTCTACTTTTTCTTCTGCAGTTTCCTTTTTTTCTTGCCTCTTCTTCAGCTTTGCATCCTCATTCCAGTTCCAAGAACTCCTGACTAGTCCACTACTCAGGAAGCACCTCTAAGAGCTCCTTGTTATCATCCCCACCCACACCCAGTTTAAAGTTTTTGTCATCTCAACCATTGCCTTGTTGATTTTTACAACCTCCTCATCCTTGGTAAGTGCTCTGAAATCACAGGCAAACCTCTTGACTGTCCTCTTCTCAGTGCCATTCATACAGTGCTTGGTGACATCACCCCAAGCCCAAGCAAAATTCTTCATACGGCCATAGATTTTGTAATCCTTCCAGAATCACATCAATGTCTTCTCAATGTCTTTATCAGTTGCAGCAAGAGCCTGGGCAAAGGTCCTCCTCAGGGAGTAGGTCTTGAAAGCTGTTAAAACTCTTTGATCCATCGGTTAGATCAAAGAGGCGATGTTTAAAAAGAGATACACCACTTTGATATTGGGATGAAGATCACCAATAAAAGGAGCATGTCCAGGGGCACTATCAACAATAAGGAAAATCTTGAAAGGTATATTATTCTCCAAACAGCACTTCACCAGCTCACTGGCATAGCAATTTGGGAGGGCTGGGAACAGAGCTGGGCATCCATGGCTCCTTGCTGCTCCTGCACTACACTGGCAGTGTGTGCTTGCTGATGACGTGGAGGCTCCGGGGCTCTCGCGGTGCCAGACCACAGGGTTTCAGTTTCTAGCCTGTAACACTGCCCTTAAGCAAGACTGTTATCCTGTCCTTAAAAGCCTTGAAACCTGGCATTGACTTGGCCTCCTTATCCATAAAAGTCCTTTCAGGCAGCATGTGCAGAATAGGGAGGTTTCATCCATACTGAATATTTGCTTTGGCAAGTAATTCTTCTCCACAATCAGCTTATCTGGGGTTTCCAAAAATTCTTCAGCTGCCTTCACACCAGCTCTGGTAGACCCATCACTCACTTTCACATTATATAATGAATAACAGTTCTTGAATCTTTGAAACTACCCAGAGGTAGCAGCCAATTCAACATCACAGTGGGGTCCAGCCTTTTCTTTGAACACCTCAAATTTCTGCTTTGGCCACGACTGTTGTGGTGCTCAGAGGGCCACACTCCTGTGTCTGGTCTTCCATCTGGCTCACTAGAAGTTTCTCCACTTCTGGCAAAGGCCCTTTGCAAACTGTCACTGGTCTCATTACTTTCCGTGAATGCCTTTAGCAGCTTCTATCACTTTGTTCTTATTCTTTAAGATCATAGCTCTGGTGGAATGGGACATGCCTGACCACTGAGCAATAACCACCACTGATTTTCCACCTTCATAGTCCTTAATCACTTTTCATTGTGTGTCCAGGTCAATCACGTGACGTAGCCACATTAGCAGCGGATTTTGGACACTTAGGGGCCATGATGAACAAGACAACATGAGATTAAATCAAGCACAAGAGAAAATGATGCCATCCTGAGACACAGTAAATGAGATGTATGAGGCTCCTGCCGTCATAACAAGGCGTACTGTTTTACAGCCAACTCTTTTAATAAGTAGAAAGAGTGCACTCTAAAATCATGATTCACAATTATAGCATAGTGAATACATACACCAGTAACATAGTCATTCATGATCAACTGTTACATGCCGCACATAACTGTATGTGTTGGACGTCTATACAACTGGCAGCTCAGGAGGGTTGCTTACACCAGCATCATCATACACCCATGAGTAATGCGTTGCCCTCCAGTGTTATGACAGCGGCAAGTCGCTAGATGACAGGACTTTTTCAGCTCCATTATAACCTTGTGCAAACAGCTTCATACATGTGGTTGGTTCGTCGTCAGCCAAAACACCATTATGCGGGCATGTATAGCTATACCTAACTATGTTTAATATTGTTCTTTTTCATTATTTGGAAATATGCTATAAAATGATGAAGGGCTATTATTACATCTAGTTTGGTCCTTGGTCATAGTTAAATAGCTTATAATGCAGGCTATAATATTACTATTTATGGCCCTGGCCAGCTGGCTCAGTTGGTTGGAAAGTCATCCTATACCAAAATGTTGCAGGTTTGATTACTGGTCAGGGCATATACACGGGTTGTTGGTTCTATCTCCAATCAGGGCACATGCAGGGGGCAACCAATTGATGTTTCTCTCTCACATCAGTGTTTCTCTCTCTCTCTCTCTTTCTAAAAATTAATAAACATATCCTTGGGCAAGAACTTTTTAAAACTTACCATTTATGTCAAAAACACTTGCTTCTTGCACATACTGCATCTCGGGAACTGCTGGAAATACTTTGCAACTATTAATTTCCAATCTTCATAATAATTCTATGAGACAGGAGTTATCATTATCCCTTTTCACAGATGAAGATATTGAAAACCAAAGGAGTGAAATAATTCAACCAAGGTCACACGTGTGTACACTGGAGCTGGACTCTGTCCTCCAAACCCTGTACTGTACTGCCTCCTTGTGACTATTTAATTCTTGTACTCCTTCACTGACGGAAAATGTACTTCATCCATGGTGAAAATTAGTTCTCTCAAGTTAATACTCAAAGTCTGAACACTTTTGCAGAGGCTGAAAAAGGAAAGAGGTGGGTAAGAAAGAGAAAAAAAAAAGGGGATAGATGTGGGAAGCTGAATTTTTATAGTCTAAAGTATATTAAAAAGGTAAGTCATGGGAAGGAGTCTGGTATATTAGTCAGGGTTCTCCAGAGAAACAAAACCAATAAAGTGTGTTTGTGTGTGTATGTGTGCAGGGGGGGAGATTTATATTTTAAGGAATTGGCTCACACAATTGTGGGGAATGGCAAGTCTGAATTCTACAGGGCAAGCAGGCAGGCTGGAGACAAACCCAGAGAAGAAATAATATTGCAGCTCGAGTCTGAAGGAAGAATTCCTTCTTTCTTGGGGACCTTTTTTTTTCTTAACCTCCTAACTGATTAGATGGGGCCCACCTGCATTATGGAAAGTAATTTTCTTTACTGAAAGTCTACTGATTTGAATGTTAATTTGGTCTTTAATAGCGCCTCACAGCAACACCTAGACCTGTGTTGGACAAATAGCTGAGCACTATGGCTTAGCCAAGCTGACACATAAAATTAACCATCACATCTGAGTCACTTAGTAAGGAGGGAAAGGGAAAATGAAAGAAGAGAGGACTGAGGTACACAGCCACAGGAGGAGGTGGGGATTCTGGGAAGGTGCGCATACTCTTCTTCCCTCGAGTCGTTTACAGGGCCGCAGGGGAAACAGACTGGCCAATAGAGAGGTTGGAGATAGATGGGCTTGAGCCTTGACTCTAACCTCGGATTTGGACACTTCTAAGCATGGCTTCTCAGTGGGTCGACAAACAGCCTGGGGAAATAGCTTTAGGGTTTAGCTTGAAGAGGATGGGAAGGTTGGCCAAGGGGGCCGTGGGTGTGGGAGGAGTTGAAAAAGACTGCAAGGCACCTAATATCTTATCCCTGATCCAGTGCAGCAAGCAAAGGGGAAAGATTTGTCATCATGAAGCATTCTGTGACCTTCAGGAGCACCAGTCAGCTGCTTTAACTGCAGGAGTAGGGTAGCCTGCCTTCAGCTTCCATGGGGCGAGGCCTCCAAGTACCTCTGCACCACTTTGAAACCTTCAGGGTTTACAGCGCAGGTAGGTCTAGGAAACAGTACTCCATGTGTCCAGACAGTAGTGGGAGGGCCTCAAATGACTGTCCAAAGAGTTTTGGAGCAATGGACATGGGTGAGGCTGGATGACAGGTTGCTGCACATAAGATGTCAGACATACCTAGAGAACCTTCAGAATAACTGGTGCACCTGCGCGTGGTTTACTAGGGATGAGGGTTGGATGAATGCTACTCTTGCCCTGTTTGTGTGCGTAGGCTGAGGAGACATTGGTGTCAATACTCCCTGACATCTGTTTTGATGGACATAAGTACAGTGTGGTGTAGGAGCAGGGAGGCTCAAGAGATCTTTGGAATGTGGGCTTCTGCATATAATTCCATGTAACCGGAGCATGAAATACTTGTGGGGTGAAGATAAAGTGGGACTCACGGCTTCTCTGAGTTCATAGATCTTTTCAGATTGAGATTCTTTCCGACTGAATCCCTGGACCACAATGGTTCTTCCTTTCATCTCCCCCCACCCATCACTCGCCATGTCCCTTCACTGCAAATTTGCCTTCCTTACTGTGCCTTCTCTTTCCCAGAGAAAATGTCCTTGTTCATCTGCAGACCAATAATTAGCAAATTTGTTAATTGGGAACAAAAGCAGAATGTAAGCTCCATCAAGGCAGGAATTTTGTTTCTGTTGTTCACTGTTTTATCCCTGATGTTGAACAGAGATTAGGCAGACAAAATATGTTGCTAAAAAAAAAAGTCATCTCCGTTTCCTTTTATTTTGGAGATCAGTAACAACTTGTAATACCATCAGGAAGCCCAGAAAGATGTAACATTGCTTTGCAGAGTGCCTGACACATAGTTAGTGGTCAGCAAATGTCAGATGTCATTATTTACATAAAGAAAAAGAAAAGAAACAAATTAATGTTCCAGAAAAAAAGTAAGTAGTTAGGCATTTAGAGACTAGATTATGAAGGGCCTCCATGCCTTATTGAGAGGGTTAAAGTTTTAGCTAAAGGCAAAGTGAAGCCAGTGAATTTTAAATAAAGGAATAAATGGTGCAAGCTACATCTTAAAGAGACTTCTCTCATCAGTGTGTGAAGAACAAAATAAAGTGGAATTTTGAAAAGTCAGAACAATCAAAAGGAGGTAGCAGAATGAAAAGGTATTTGGGAAGTAAAATTGGCAGAAAGTGTTAAGGAGTTTAAGAAAAAGAAAAACCCTAAGTAAAAGATAATGCAGCATGAGAGAGAATTTAGGTTTAAGAGAGAATTTCTTACAAATATGTTTATACGTGATTTACAAAAAAAGATTGCAATATTCCCTTCTCTGGAGGTTTATAAAAATGGGAATGAGCCACCTTTGTTTGGTAGCTGAATTCTTGGGATTGATCAAAAGTTGATCCACAATTTTGATGCTATGATTTCAATAGAAAACAAAAAGTCCTGGCTGGTGTGGCTCAGTGGATTGAGTACTAGCCTGCAGACTGAAAAGCCACTGGTTTGATTCCCAGTCAGGACACATGCCTGTGTTGCTAGCTAGGTCCCCAGATGGGCACATGCAAGAGGCAACCTGTTGATGTATCTGTCACACATTGATGTTTCTCTCCCTCTCTTTCTCACTCCCTTCCTCTCTCTAAAAATAAATAAATAAAATCTTTTTAAAAAACAAAGATATAGACACTATAGTGTATGGAAATAATGTATACTATTTTTGAGGTTTTAGTCATATACAACTTTTTCTATTGTTTTTATTTACTTACAGAATTTTTCCCATTCACCTTTAAATATGCTATCATTCTCTGCTCATGTTATCACTATGTCCCATCACTTTATGACAATGACATTGCTGCATAGTGACTTCATTACTCTAAAGAAACAATGAGAGTTTACTGCTGGAAAAAAGTATAATTAAAAGCATAAATTATGCTCCTGTCCAGACAACAGACATTAACCCTGAAACTTAGAACATAATGAAGAAATAGGTTAGGGTTATGCTACCTGAAATCACTGTGAACCTTGAATGTTTTCTCTACAAATAATGCACCCAAAAGTTATTGCATTTTTTTAAACAAGGAAACTAGGTGAACATCCTATATTGCTTCTTTTCCAGGTCTTTTCTCCTCTTGATACATGCCGCACTAATATTAAAAGGTGTTACAAGAATGTATTAAAGGCCACTGAAAGAGCTATTAGTATAAAGTAGGTGTCATTTAAAAAACCAAAGAATTTATGAATATAGGCACTAACAGAAATCTTTAATCTTGTGCAAGATCCAAGGAAACTTATCCAATATCTAAATAGTCAGACGTTTCACCTACCATCAGCTAACTAAAATCTCAGCTGCATCAACTGTTTAATATTCTGAGATGGAGGGGCTTTCATCACACATTGTCTTCTCAAACTAGCCTGATACTGAGGTTCAGAAAACCATTCCCTCATTGGCAGTGTGCTCAAGGCTTCAAATCAGAGACCAGGTATTCAACATAGGCACTCAAAAACACTGCTTAGAGAAGAGACGCTTGAGTACAATTTGAGTCCTGGGAATCTTTGCCAGACGTGTTTTTACCTGGAGTGGTAGGCCTCATAAACAGAGACCCACAACAGAGTGCTGTGTACAAAGAGAGGGCACTTAGCCACTTTATTGGGTGTATTACAGTGGAAATCCATAATTATTTCATGGGGCTAGAAGGGATGAGCTCTAAAACTACCTACCACTCAGAAGTTTTCAAATCTGCAGAAACACACACACTCTCTGAAAACTGACACTGCAAAATAACAAACAGTCTTCCTCCAAAAAAACTTTGTTTTCCTTCATGTGTGTGTATCTATAACTACATATCTATATACCGATACAGATAGATATATGCATATACCTATGTGATTTCTAGATCCTTTTATATATACAAGGTCTGTCCAGAAGGTATCTGTCCATGTAATATGAAAAATAGAGACATTTATTGAAGAAGATACAAGGTACAGGAAACTTTGTACATAGGACAATGATGCTTTAGTCCCCTTCAAAGTAAGCACCTGGGGACCTCACACAGTTCTCCCAATTACCACCAGCTGCCCTGTTGTATTTTCCTGAATCTCATCGATGCTCTGAAATCTGTTCCTTTTCAAAGGTGATTTTAGTTTTGGGAAAGGCCAGAAGTCACAGAACACCAGATCTGGGCTGTAGGAGGTCTCAGTCACCTGGGTGATTAGATGTTTCACCAGAAAACTCTGCACAAGATGTGATGCATGAGCAGGAGTGTTGCCGTGATGAAGCTGCCAATCACCAGTCGCCTATAGCGGTGGCCTGCTGAATCATCTGAGTAGTTTCTGCAGAGGAATGTTCAAGCTTAACGCAAAATTTGACACAGGTTTGTTGCTCTACTTGCTAAGTCATTTTGAATGTGACAGCCACACAGTATACATGCTCACTCAATGACGTCTACCACCCACACTGACTAGTACAGTGAAGTCATCATTGTTCACACATGTGCATTCCAGTCCACTCTTTTTGTCTGCCGGGTTACATTGATATCACTCAAACCATTCTTGTTATATTATCAATGGCTGGACTTTTTCTGGACAGACCTTGTAGATAGATAGATAGATAGATGGAAATAGATATAGATATATAGAAAGATATATATATACCTATATGATTCCTAAATACTTATATATAGGTATATAAAATAAAATAACATATAGATATATAAAATAAAATTATGCACACTGATTCACCAATGTCTCAGAGTCTTGATATACACATAATCATATTGAAATAATAAAATAGTGTATCTTATCACAACAAAGAATAATCATATAAATAAGAGAAAGGGAGGAAACTTTTGGAGATGATGGATGAGTTTGATATAAGTCGTGATGAGGTTTTTATAATGATACTTATCACCAAACTCATTGCATATACATTAAACATGGGCAGCTTTTTATATGTCAAAAATAGTATTTTTTTTCACATGCTACATTAACAAATATTTCATTGGAAATCTCTGATCTTGGACAAAATATTTTTAAGCTAGAATCTGATGCACTGAGAAGTGCAATTTAAATTTGTTCAATCCTCCTGAAAGACAATTTGATCATGTATTTTATGAGATTTGTTTAAAAGTTCTTACAATTTGACACAGTAATATTACTCATTGGAATATCCTAAGGATAAAATAAATTAAGAAAAACTCATAGGCATAAATATTTTCATTGCAGTGTTATTTACAATAAATAAGGGTTATAGAACTCTATGAAATATTATGCAATCATTATAAAATTAATACAAAAAATAAGACAAAGAAAATGCACCTAAAAGCATGAATTCTTAAGTGTATTTGAAAACCCTAGACCTATCTGTTCTCTGTACCCTGAGAGATGCAATAGAACCATACCTCTGATGTGGTTATAATACCAGGAAACACCAGGTACATGTTATATATTTTCAGAAATATTTCCCATTGTTCTTATTTTTATTTCTATGTAGTAAATTCTATTACACATATCACAATTATTAAAGATATTTGGCTCTGGCTGGTGTGGCTGAGTTGGTTGGAGCGTCAGCCTGTAACCAAAAGATTGCAGGTTAGGTCCCCAGTGCAGGCACCTACAATTCTTCTCTCTCGCATCCATGTTTATCTCTGTTCCCTCCTCTCTCTCTAAAAAAATACAATGAAAAAAATGTCTTTGTGTGAGAATTTAAAAAAATTAAAGATATTTAAATACAGGACACTGAGGAGATTATTTATTCTCACCACATAAAAAGAAATACTTTCCTTATAGTGACCAGCAGATTATATGTTCCTAAAATTCATCATTTCACCACCAAAGAATATGCATATGTATGATAAATAAGCAGACTCCTTGAAGAGTGATTTGTCATGTTTACCAAAAAGTGAGGGCTAATTTCTGTTAAAATATTTTTCAATATTTTTAATGAATTTTAATAAAGGTTTATCAGGCGCTTGTTATGGTGCAGAACTTTTATTAAATTCTGTGATCCATAAAACATTTTTTTTGAATGACACATAGTTTAGTTTTTCATTTAGAGGCTATAAAAGTGTTCACAAAAGTTATGTTGAAAAAAAAAGTGATTGAAAGTGCTAAAACACTGTACAGAATATAAAATCCTTTCATAGACTTTTTATGACACATGAAACATGAGTCTTAAAGGTTTAATGTTACTGACTTTTATACAAGGCTTTTTAATTCTTGATTCCAGTTATGGTTCTGCAAATGAACTGTGACATTAAAAGGAATCAGGCTGGAACTGCCTGGGCTCACTTTCTAGATGAGTTCGCACTGGCCATGAAAGGCTTGCTCCAGGACCCACCCTGCCCACAACTGATTAACATTCACTTGCTGTCGCGAGACAGAGGAGTGAGCCTGCTTGATAGATTCCCTCCTCCCTCAATTCATATGAATGTTGGGGAGGGCATCTAGATTCCTATTAGTAAATACAAAGTGTGAAGGATGACTATGCCTTAATCCTTGTTTCTTTAATATTGTATACCACCTATTGCTATAATTGCAATGTTGTCTTGGTGAACCGCAGAACCATTATTGCTGTCTGCCCTTTAAAAGAATGGTTAGAAATTCAGCTGGGCTCTACCTTTGGGGCATTTTGACTCAAGGTGCTGACCTGAACCCAGTACAGAAGACAAATTCGCTATTTTTCTAAAATTTCTGGTATTTGAATTTAACCACATAAAGTTGCCAATTTTGTAAGTTAAAATGGTTGAAGCCTTCAATTTCTTATGTTTTACATTAATTTTAATATGTTTCAAAAGCCACAGTGATGGTTTGTGTTAAGAGGAGAATAGAGCAAGATGTGATGAATTGGTTCAATTATAAGAAGTCAATCTGGGTAATTTACATTAGACTTCAGAGTAATATGCTCAACTTCAATTACCTTAAGTACTTCCTCAACATTACACATTGTTTTGTGCTTGTAGACACTATTCTTATGGGTTCCTTTCCTAGAGAATTCAAAGTTTCAGTTTCCATCTGTTGATATTGTACTGTGAAAATCACTTACAAAAATACCTGAGTTTATAGAAAAGAATAAGAAAAGTATGGTGTTGAATAACTATTCCACACATAATTTAGCCACATTAGAAATAACCAATGCTACCCTTTAGAAGGCTGAAATAAAATATCTGAGTCATATATGATATTCATGATTCATCTGTTTGTTTTAATAAAAAATCTTTCTTATTTTAAAATTACTATGAAAGGGACTAGACATTGGATTTCTCAAAATGAGTCATAACTTAATATCCTGGATATAACCAAAAGAATGATCGAATATAGTAAAAATGTCTACTTTCTTATACTCTGTGATGTTTCTAATATGAAGCATAAGGTTCTAATTTAGTAAAAATTATAAAATAATTTCTTTCTTATACATCTCATCACTACATTTTTTAAACCAAAAGCTCACAAATTTTACAATAATTTTAGTGTACTTCAGAAATTATTGAAAAACATATTTTTGATGCATTACTATATAGTGCTTTAAGGACATATTGCAGATTATAATTTTTTCTTCAACTCCCATGATTTATGTATTATCCATTTGGAGCTAAGTTTATTATATACACTGTGGCCGTAAGATATTAAAACTGCATTTCAACTAGAAGAGCCTGTGTTAAGACCATTCATTTAGAAAGATTTGCTTTCCTCTTATGTATTCTAAATTAATAAACTTTTACTAAATTGCCAAATAATTTCTGTTCTGTATAATCTTTGGATATTACTTGCCTATCTATTACCCTAGAGATGAATACAAAATACAAACTACTTAGTCCGCTAAAGCCAAGAGCTAACGAGCAAAAATTCTGCCTAACACTCAAGAAACTGAGAGTTATCTGTCCAAAGGGAAAGAAGCTTTGGAAGTGCATGGGTAGAAATCTGAGCAAGCCAGGGGGAGGGGAAAAGAGCCATTGCAAGTTTTGTCAATTTTTAAGACATGTTTAAAACAAACATTGCTAATTTACAGAGGTTACAGAGTAAGCTAAGAGATTGAAAATAGATCTTCCTGAGAAACAAACTGTTTCCAAACAAGCAATATTTTCTAAAACAACATACTTTAATCTTTCAGCATTACATATATTTTTAGGACATTTTTAAATGTTTCCTGCTTTCCATTCCAGATTTTCAAATTATGAGTATGACAGAGTATGAGTATTAAATTATGGATATGAGACATGTTACTCCCACTTGGAGGCCAGGGTATGATGATCTCCAACGTGTCATTCTCCGTCAACAGTGACTTTTGAAACTGCAGTTGAGATGGCAGAGCCACCAAATGAAAGAACCTTGGATCCTTGGGTCACTATATGCATAGGAGCTGCTCTGGAGCATCCCCTGACCTGCCTTGGAAGGTGCAAGAGGAAGAAGTAAACCTTGTTGAGTTTAGCCACTAACATTTCAGGTTTTATTTGTTACTGCAGCAGAGCTTAATCTATTTTGACAATACTTTGTCTTACAAGTCAGATAACTCAGATCTGTCCTTAATTCCCTGCTCCTTTGTCCCCCCACCATGTCGAATGAGCCTACCTATTGATTTAGCTTCTACCCACCTTTCTGAGTTCTGCTAATGTTCCCCTAAGAGCTACTACTATTCTAAGTACCGAGGATACAAAGATAAATAAGATAGATGATTACTTTTTGGTGGACGAGACAGGTATTAAAACAAATTATTTGAACACAGTGAGACTGCGTGCAGCAGTGGTACAAAGGAGACATTATACTTTCTGTGAATTTGGTGAGGCTTCCCAGAGCTGAAAGTGTCTCACAGCATCCAGAAAGGTGAATAAAAACTTATCATTCCCGAGGTCCCTGCTTAGCCAGGCAATGTCTCAACCTTGGACTGTAATAGTGTGTGAATTGGTCTCCCTGCCTCCAGACTTTGCGACTCACTACCCTACATGTCAATCCTCCCAAATGCCAACTAGGTTACTTTCTCTTTTTTTCTATTTTGTATTGTATTTTTTTCCATTACTATTTAGATCCCTTGTATCCCTTTTCCCCAAGAAATCTATGCTTCTTGATCCCCATTCAAGTTGAAAATTCCTTTCTCCTGCACCCTGCCTTAAACCTCCAGCTTCTTTTTCATTTCCCCAGACACCCAATAACCTAGCTGTATTAAGTAGACACATGCTACGCATGTTGCTCTCTTTCCTTGAAAGAGACTTACTCATCTAATTTGTCCATTTCACTCCTGCTTGTCTTTCATGTGTCAGCCTTAGCATCTTCTCTTCTCACTCCCCTGTACTGAATGCCTCCCTCAGCACTCATAGCTCCCCACACACATTTCTACTGTAATTATAACTGCCCTGTGTCCTAACAGTTGTAACACTCTCTCTCTCATTCCTAAAGAGCTGCTAGAGAGCCAACATTACTCTTAATCTCTATCTCCAGCACCCTGCTAACAGTCTGGCACATAGTACATGCTCAAGAAATGTTTTTGAAAGAATAAATGAATGATACAGGTTTGGGCAGTCACATTTTATCATTATTAAAAAGTTGGTCCCCCAAATTATTAACATTTTGTTTCTGAATAAAGGATCTTTTGTCCCTTCTTAATAACTTTCTAATGAAAGACTCAATTTGTGAGTTATGCAATCCCATTCATATTATACGTCTTTTAAAGGAAAAGATTTTACTTACTTTAAAGAGAGGGGAAGGGAAGAAGAAAGAGAGGGAGGGAGACAGCAATATGTAAGAGATACATCAATCAGCTGCCTCTTGTATGCCCCCAGCTAGGGACCCAGCCCTCAACCCAAGTATATGCCCTGATAGGGGATCGAACCATCCATATTTGGTTTGCAGGCCAGCACTCACTGAGCCACACCAGCCAAGGCCATATGATATTTTTAATTCATTATTTATTTCTCTCATATATCTATGAGCACATATATATAACAGAAAATCAAAGCTCTAAAGTAAGAGTTAAAGTGATATTTTTCTCCTAAGCTTTTTGCTTCAAAACTCAAAACTTAAAATGTGACATTTTTCAATCTTTACTTTTCTCTTGCAGTTTCTAAAGGGACACAATAGTCAACTGAGAAAACAACAATAATAATAGTTTAAAATATTAAATTCATTATGTTATCATCTCTGTTTTCATGTTTTACATAAAGTTTCTTATATATTCTTTAAACCAACCCTATGAAATTCATATTATTATTATTATTATCCCCATTTGACAGATGAAGAAACTGAGGTACTTTGAGATTAAGTGATTTGTTTAAGGTCATACAACTAGTACAATCAGGACATGAAGACTATTTTTAAATTCAAAGTCATCTTGTTGTATAGCATTTTAAAGAAGATGATGTTTTACACATTGATGTATATACTTTCAAACAAATTAATAAGAATGAGAATAAAGTAAATAGCCTATACTGTATTTAGGCTGTGAGAGCACTTGAAGGAGGTAAGAGGTTCTCACATATCGCATTTGATCCTAATTTCATATCCCTGTGATGCCTTAGGAAAGTCTATTACACTCAATGATCTACCCTCTCCTCCAGCCTGGGTGTGAAAGTGTACATTTGTGGAGTGGTTTCTTTTTTCCTCCTGCCTCAATATTCATATTGCTTATGTCTTTGACTAGCTGATGGAGCTAATAGAGCTTATACACAAAGAGGTTCAAGAGGACTAATGCCTCATAATCAATTTTATTATTTGGTTGATCACCTAAAATGATGGCACTTTGCTGAATACACATAGGCAAGTACTGCTTCTGATCTTGTCTTCAAAGATCTTATAATCTAGCAGGGGAAATAAGTAACCAGAATGCGAGGCAGAAAGAGATACATGCCATAGAAGAGATATAGATAATAGCTAAATAGAACTAGAAGAATTTAGTTGAACTTGAAGCAAGAACAAAATTTCAACGAGCAATTATAATGGAATTGCAAACCTAGTCAAGGATGAAAGGGCAGAAGATAGAAACATGAGGCAGAAACAGGGAATGGAAAGGCAATCAGATAGGCTGGTGAGTGGAGAGTGTGTGAAGAGGACTAGAAAGCAAGGGATGTTCTTTCTAACCTATTATATATGGTCTTGAATAACCAGCTAAGAAGCTCAATGGAATTCTTCATAAATTGAGAAGTGAATGAAGACTTCAGGGAGATATCTTCCAACAAAAGTGGCCAGTAGAAAGGACAAGAGAGAAGCCAGAGAATAGAAATTATGAGGTAATTACAATACAACAAATAAATATATAATAAGGACTTGAAATAAGGAGAAAGGGAAAAATTCAAAAAGTTGTATGGAAATAGAAGCTACAGGAGCTGTAACAAATTGTAAGTTTGAGAAAACACTTGAGGTTTAAACTCATTTTGATCTTGAGACTATTAATGGATTTATTCAAAATAGAAAACACAACAATAGAAGAATAAAGTTCAAGGGGAAGGATGACTTTCATGTTCCACTGTGTCAGGCAGGGACTGTCTAGTGGAAACGCCTAATAAACAGGACTGGAGTTTAGAGAGTTGGCATTTGGACATATGCATCGCTAAACATCTCAGAAACAGGTAGTCATTCGAAACCACAAGATTCAAACAGATGTCCAAAAGAGAAACAGTGGTTGATAGAATGTGGATGTTAAGAGAGAGGAAAAAAAAAACTCCAGGAAGAGAACAGCAGAGAAGAGAAGGTTACACTGAAGAAAGCAGACATATGCAAAACAAGAAAATTGAAAGTTTTGACCAGGGTATCAAAGTTTGCAAAAACATCTCAAAGAATTATAAGATGAGAGTAAAATAAAGTGCTAAACAATGATGGGAAATGATGTCAAGACACAAGCTGGGATTGCTCTGTAAATCAGGATATGTGCTCACCATGATTATAATTGAAGTGACTGGTGAATTTCAAGGGATTTTCTATTCAATAAAATAAAGTGAGGGGTTTTAATAAAAGAACCAGTTATCCATACTCGATTACAGTGTTCTATCACATTACATGTCCTTGAAAGAAGACAAAGATATAAAAACAGGAGAAAATTGGGTAAAGACTAAGAAGTGAATATGAACTCTTCTTTTAAGGAAAAGAAAATAAAAACTTTATTCCTTTAGCAGGAGTTTTTTAATGGTTATTATATATTATACTGTAGATGACTTAATATAAAAAAAGTTTATTCCTCAGTATTTTATTCTTTTTGATGCTATTGTAAATAGGATTTCTTGATTTTCTTTTTGGGTAGTTTATATTTAATGTTTAGAAATGCAGCTGATTTTTGTATTCCATAACTTTACTGAATTTCTTTATTAGTTCAGAGAGTTTTGTGTGTGTCTGTGGAGTACTTTGTGAATTTTCTTTTCTGATTTGGATGACTGTCATTTCTTTTCCTTCTCTAATTGCTCTGGCTAAGATTTCTAGTACTGTGTCAAATAGAAGTAGTGAGAATGGGCATTCTTGCCTTATTCTAGATCATAGAAGAATGCTTTCAGTTTTCACCATTAAGTATGATGTTAGCTGTAGGTTTTTTATAGGTGGTTTTGTTGTCTGAGTTAAGCTCCTTCTATACTGAATTTCTATTTGAAAACTTTATCATGAAAGACTGTTGATTTTGCCAAATGTTTTTACTGCATCTATTAAAAAATCATGTGATTATTTTTATCCTTCAATCTGTTAATGTGGTGCATCATGTTGATTGATTTCTTTGTGTATTGAAGCAACTATGCATCCCAGAGACAAATCCCACTTGGTCACGGTATATGATCCTTTTAATGTGCTGTTAAATTCACTTTGCAGTTATTTTGTTAAGAATTTTTATATCTGCGCACTTCATGGATATTGGTGTGTAGCTTTCCTGTGGTATCTGTCTTCACCTGGTTTTTAATCATGGAGTGAAAGAGTTGTAGACTAAAACTATAAAATAGCAATGACAGAAATTTTAAAAGACACAAATAAATGGAAAGTCATCCTGTGTTCATTGATTGGAAGAATTACTATTATTAAAGTGTCCATAATGCCCAAAACAATCTACAGATTCAATGAGTTTTTTTTAAGATTTTATTTATTTATTTTTAGAGAGAGGGGAAGGGAAGGAGAAAGAGAGGGAGAGAAACATCAATGTGTGGTTGCCTCTCATGTGCCCCCTGCTGGGGACCTGCAACCCAGGCATGTGACCTACACTGGGAATTGAACCGGTGACCCTTTGGTTCACAGGCCCACACTCAATCCACTGAGTTACACCAGCCAGGGCTTTGATGGTATTTTTTATAGAAATAGTTAAAACAATCCTAATATTCATATGGAACCACAAAAGACCTTGAATAACTGAAGAAATTTTGAGGCATCACACTTCCCAATTTCAAATTATATTATAAAACCACAGTAATCAAAAAAAATGGTACCAATGAGGGGAAATTGGGACAACTGTAATAGAATAACAATTTTAAAAAGCTGGAAAAATATGGTAGTGTCATAAAAATAGATATATAAACTAGTGGAGCCAAAAATAAACCCTTGTATTTATTTTTACAACCCAACACAGGTCAGCGGGTCTTGCACAAGGGTGCCAAGAATATACACTATGGAAAAGATGGTGTCTTCACTAAATGGTCATGGAAAAATTGGATAGCTGCATGTAAAAGAGTAAAATTGGACCTTTACCTTATACCATATGCAAAAATCAATTCAAAATAGGTTAAAAGTGTAAAGATAAGATCTGAAACTATGAAACTCCTATAAGAAAATATAAAAGAGCCCTGGATGGTGTGATTCAGTGGATTCAGAGTTGGACTATGAACTGAAAGGTCCCTAGTTGATTCCTGGGCTACAGGCCAGGTCCCCAGTGAGGGGCGTGCAAGAGGTAACCAGTCGATGTTCCTCTCTCTCTCTTTCTCCCTCCCTCCCTCCCTTCTATCTAAAAATTAAATCAATGAAATATTTTTAAAGAATAAAATATAAGAGAAAAGCTTTCTAACATTGGTCTTGGTAATAATTTCTTGAAAAGTACAGACAAGAAAAGAAAAAATAGATAAATGGATTACATCAAAATGGATGTCTAGATTCTGTGCAGCAAAGGAAACAATCAACAAAATGAAAAGACAACCTACAAAACAGGGGAAAATATTTGCAAAGCACATATCTGAAAAAAATGGTTAATATCCAAAACATATAAGAAACTCCTACAACTCGATAATAAAAAAAATAAAAATAAAATAACCTGATTTAAAACTGGATAAAGGACCTGAACAAACATTTCTCCAAAGAAGACATACAAATAGCCAATAGGCACATGAAAAGATGCTCAACATCATTAATCATCAAGAAAATGGAAATCAAAACCAAAATGGGATATCATCTCATACATGTCAAGATGACTATTATTTTGTTTAAAAAAAGTGTTGGTGATAATGTGAAGAAAATGGGATCCTTGTACACTGTTGGTGAAAATGTAAATTGGTGAAACCACTATGGAAAACAGTATGGAGGTTCCTCAAAAAATTGAAAGTAGAACCACCACATTATTAAACAATCCCACTTCTGGATGTACATCCAAAGAATTGAAACCAGGATATTGAAGAGGCATAATATAAGCATTTTCATATTCATTGCAGCATTATTCACAATAGCCAAGACATAGAAGCAAATTAAATGTCCATCAACAGACCTATGGATAAAGAAACTAGGGCATTTACGTATGATGAACTATTAAAACAGGAGACTCTGTTATTTGCAACAACTTAGATGAATCTGGAGGGCATCATGCTGAGTGAAATAGCCAGACAAGGGACAAGTTCTACACGATCACACTTAGATGAGGCACCTGAACAGGTCCAACTCACAGAAGTGGATGTGAGAATGGGAGCTATCGAGGGTTGGAGAGGCAGTTATGGGAGATGAGTAAGTTCTAAACCTACTATAGTTAACAATGCTGTAATTGTATACTCAAAACATTTGCTTAAACAGTAGGTATTATATTGTGTTTTTATCATAAAAATAAACAGAGGCCAAGAGGAAACTTTTGGATCTGATAGATATGTTTGTGGGATTGAGTTTGTTGATGGTTTTTTACTGATGCTGTGGTGAATACTTATCTCCACACTGAAGTTGTGTACATTAAATATGTACAGCTTTCTGTAAGTCAATCATACCTCACTATAGTGGTTTTTTAAGATTAAAATAAAAAGTGGTCTTTGCCTTTGGGGAATTTATTATCTAATTAGGGATAAAATGTGTTTATAATTAGAAAAATGAGAGGACTTTAAATAAGATTAGAAACTTTCAACTGATACAGAAATTGAATGAAAGAGAAAAGAGATTTTTTAAAAAATTATCATCCAAGCAGAAAGAATACATTTGACATAAAGATGAGAGGAGAGTAGACCCCTTTTAAAAGGGCTTGCTTGAGCCAGATGAGACACACGAAAGAATTTTAAAGTACGTATATGCTACATTAGCTTGACTTACCGTGTTTCATATTTTCATCATTAACAGCATTAGCAATATCATGAGGACCCACTACCATGGGAGTGCTTGATATCTGAGACACAGGAACTAATTAATTAATTGAACATTGAGTTGCATAAAATCATTAAACCGAAAATATGATTGGGGAATTTAGGATCTCTATATTTAAAGTACAGCCCTCTGCAAATGATTTAAAGAAACTAAGAGCTAGCAATGGCTGTTCATATTATACAACTGACCAGATTTTAGAGTGTATCGATGAATCTCACGGATCCACTGAAGGTAAAAAAGTAACAGCTGCTAAATTACTAGGGATCCCTAATGAAAAGAAGTTATAATGTTAAAATAAATTGAGTCAGCAAAAATACTTCAAATTCTCCCGACTTGTTCCGGGAAAGGGTGAGAAAATAAATTAAGTGGTCAGTAAGTACATTTGGGATGCAAAGCAGCAAAGCAAATAACAATCCATTTTTTATAATTAAAGCTTAGCTAAACTATCACTGGGCCACAATAATAATTTTTTATAGAACTATAAATATCAACAGGGGATTTGTAGAGAAAAATTGCCTTGTAGCATTTTTGAAAAAATTAATGCATATCCAATATTGATTTTGATTTGTGCATGTTAAACCATGCCTCCTCAAATAAAATATTCTTGAAGCAGTCAATAATATGCCATAATCTCATACGACATTAATACAATAACACAAATGACAATTCATTTTTGTTTACTTGTCTGTGACTTAATGGATAGATAAACTGTGTTAAAAGAGGAAGCGAGAACTTGGTGCATAGTAGGCATATTTATAAAACAATTGTGATTGATTTTTTGTTACTTTCCTAAGAGAGAAAGTAAAACAATCAATCTCTTGAAATTCTTTTCTGAAAAGTGCTTTTATAACTGTTGATGTATGTTATGAGTTTCACAGGACTGGAGCCACATATATCAGGTAGCTTGTTTTGTTCACTGAGATAAAACAGAGTAATGATGTTGTGGATAAAGCCTAAGGAAGAGAAAAATATGCAAAATAGTGCCATTAGAATGACTTTATATGTAACATTGTTAATTCTATTCACTCGAAATTGGTAACACGAAAGCTGTCTGCTTGTACTCCAGGGACACTACGAAGGGAAAAGAAGAACTCAACAGTGAGACAGCCAAGTGAAGACTTAGATTTAAGAAAAATGCAGAGCAAATAAAAACTATTTTCCATCTAATCCAATCTTGCTATTCATCTATTATGAGAATGCAGTGGATTAAAGATTTAGGTTTATTCAGTACATAATGAAATTTGCAGTAAGTAATTTTGCAGGAGAAAACACAAACAATGTATCTTAAGAAAATAAATCTGAGCCTGATTCTCCTGTTACTTCCTAGCCATCCTTCAAACACTTGGGAAGGCACTTTAACCCTTTCAGGGCACTAGGAATTCATTTTGATCGTGGAAGACTCATTACAGTAACAGTTAGGTACCACTCGAACCGCAGAGCAGCAGCGCCTTGGGCCATAAACCCTTCTCTCAGGTGGGCTTTCTCTGGAGAAAATACTGTTTGACCACTGTGGGAGTTTGGTCGTGATGTGTATGGAACTGAAATGTTAAACAGAATGGTAACTTAGGTAAAAGGCTAGCTGTCAGGGAAAAAATGTTTTAATTGGATCACCTGTGTAACAGCGGGACCCCCCCCCCCAAAAAAAAGTCCTGCCCCTTTCTCACTTTACTGGGTCTTACAGACAAAGGGGAAAATTCAAACTGGTAAATGTTATCCCAATTAGTAAACTTTTCATCATCATAAAAAAGTTACTCACAATGCATCGTAGATATATATGCAAACTAAAATTATGAAATGTTCAAAAGAAAATTTTGAAAAAAATACCTTTATTCCCTTGAGTTTGGCAGAAATTTCCTAGATAGGACACCAAATGCATGATTTATAGTATAAAGTGTGATAAATTGAACTTCCTCGAAATTTAAATATGCTCTTTGAAAGACACTATGAAGAGAATGGAAAGATAAATCATAGTTCTGGAGAAAATATTTGCAAAGTATATATTTGATAAAGGACTGGAGTCTAGAATATATAAAGAACACTTAAAAGGTTTTTTTTTAATCTAACTATTTACCCAAGAGAAATGAAAAGCATATGTCTGCACAAAAACTAATACGTGAGTGTTCATAGTAGCTCTATGTGTCATAACCAAAATTCTAAACAACCCAAATGCCCCCCAACAAATGATAGCATATCCATACATTAAAATACTCACCACCAACAAAAAGATACACTACTGATATATGGAGCAACCTGGATGGATCTCAAAGTAATCATGGTGAGTAAAAATGCCAGACAAAAACAAGTGCGAGCTGTGCAATTCCACTCATACAAAACTCCAGAGGAAGCAAACTAATTGGTAGTGACGGCAGGCAGATCAGGGACTGCCTGGGACAGGGGTCGGGGCAGTGAGAGAGCTGGGAGGGGCAGCGGGAGGGAGGATTACAAAGGGAGATGAGGAAAAGCTTAGGCGTGATTGACATGTTCATCTTGACTGTTGTGATAGTTTCACGGGTTAAAACTTTTCAAATAGTACACTTTAAATATTTGCAGTTTTTTGTATGTCAATCATACCTTAATACATTTTTTTTAAATGAAAGTTGAACCCGTTTTTGGTTCACTGGAATCTTCTAGGCAAAAACCCCCCACAAATGAGTAAAACAACTTTTTCATGAAGCTACTGAGTCCAGTCTGTTCGTGGACTCTGTGTTCCCAACACCTTACTTTCAAACATTTTTGTGGCCGGGGCACTCCCATTACTGATTTCACATCCCTGGGGGGAGTTTTACAGTTCTCGTTTGTGCATCTGGGAAGCTTAGCGGACCAATCTTGAACGTGCAATATGTGAACTATATGCCAAGCACACTCCACACGCTTGATATGCACTGATATTCCACTAAATTCTTACAATAATGCCTGAGGGTATTATTAAGGTAACTATCATTCCCATTTTTCAACAGAGGAAATTCAGGCTTAGAGGGGTTAAGTAAATTGCTCAAGGCTATAATTGAGTAAGTCTTAGAGTCAGGGTCTGAACTACAAGGAGTCAGAGAGTAGAGGACCTGTGTCTAAACATGTACTACATTGCTTCACTATAGAAAAAAAAAGTTTGGAAAATTGTATCTGCTACCAGCAAGAAGGGAATATGTATTTGTTTTCTAGGGTTGCCACAACAGAGTATTAAAACTGGGTAACTTAAAACAACAAAAATTTATTGTCTCATAATTCTGGAAGCTAGAAGGGCAAAATTAAGGTGTTGGCAGGGCCACACTCTCCCCAATGGCTCTCGGGGAGTCCTTCCTTTCTTCTTGTAACTTCAGGTATTTATCAGCAATGCTTGGCATCCCTGGGCTTGCAGATACATTGTGCATGTCACATGGTTATCTTGCACTTCTTCACATCATCTTCCCTCTACGCAATGCCTCTTTCCATGTCCAGATTTCTTCATTGTATAAAGCCGCCAGTCATATTGGGTAAAACCCACCCTAATGATACCATTTTAACTCAATGAACTCTGCAAAGATCCTATTTCCAAATGAGGCCACTTTCTAGTACTGAGAGGTTAGGACTTCAACATTGCTATTTGGGGTAACATAAGGCATAAAGGAGGTAACAGACACAGAGCTAAAGGATGTGGGAAGACGATAAAATTTGCCATATAACAATAAGCAAATGCCTTCACTGAAACATTGGTAGAATCTCTTACGGATCCACAAAAACTGTAGGAATAGCCTTGCAACCAATCAGCTGTCTGGGAATTCTTAGAAAAAGACTGCATTGTGTTCATCTTTCCTCACTCAGATCAGAGACCTAGGCTGCTTTACAGTCTCTGATTTTCACAAATTATAAGATCACTCTTGGGACATACAGAGACTTCATTCTTTCACTTAGTCTGTAAACAATAATTAAGCCCTGTATTATATGCCAGAAATAGTGCTGGCTACTGCAGATACAGGGTCAAAACATAGCAGTCTGGGTGAAAGACAATGTCTTAAAATGGTCTCACAGGCCTTCACAAGTTAGCCCTCAACCTCCCGCTCTCCATTCCCCAGCACCATTATCTCTCTGATCCCTTCACCCTGCCTATCCACTGCTTTCCAGCCGCACAGACCTCCTTGCTGTTCCCAGAACAGGACAGGCAAATGTCCACATTGGGGTCTTTCCGATAGCTCTTTCTTCTACTGGGACTCTTTTCTTCCAGATCTCCACTGGCTAACTCCCTCACCTTCTTCAAGTCTCACTCACAGGTCACCTACCCCAAATACTCTATATGGAATGGCACCCCACCTTTCCCAGCAAACTGCCACCTCACCTTGCTCTGACCTTTACCCCACAGTACTGAGAACCTTCTAACATGCTATCATTTATTTATCTATGATGCTTATTGCTAGCCGGTATTTCTGCACTAGAATGTGAGCTCCACTAGGGTAGAGATCTTTGTCTCTTCTCTTTATTGATGTATCCCTATATACAGTGTCTAGTACATAGTAAGTGTTCACTTTTTTCTCTAACAAATAGAAAGCTTATCAAAATGAGAAAAAAAGGCATTCCACTGATTGCAAATAATCAGCATCACTGGAGCATCCTAGGAGCATGTGGAATAAACAAAGAAAGTAAAATTCAAGTTGTAGAAAGTCCTTCCGTGCTCTGCTAAAGAGTGTGGACAAATGAACCCATGACAAAATTTATACATGGAATTAACATGAGTATATTTTCATATTAAATCACTGTCACAATAGTTTGGACTGGCCATCTCTACCATTCAATGTTCAACAAAATAAAAATTTTAAGGCTTTTATGTTGTCAGAAACATAGCCCCTCCAGAGTACAATAGGAGTATAGTCATTTAGAGCACAGAATCTGGAACAGACTATGGAACAGACTGCATGGGTTGAAATCCAATCTCCACCAACAGCTCCAGGATCTTGAGCAAATTAGCCAGCCTCCCTTTGCTTCATCTGTAAAAAAAAAAAAGTGGGGGAGGTTAAGATAGTGGGGTTTAAAGAAAGTAAAACCCTTCGAAGAGTGCCTGGAGAGACGAGATACTTACTACACATGTGTTCTAACATTGAAATATACTGTGCAGCGACCATGTGCAAAGTTTTATTTTCTCAATAGCTTCTTGAATAAGTAGCATTTAAGTTAACCAGGTCAGTAATCCTTTCACCCATAATTTTTTCCCATTTCTTTTTCTACTTTATTTTATTAATAATGCTATTACAGTTGTCCTTATTCTTCTCCTTTGCCCCCATCACCCAGCACCCCCACTCCCCCAGGCAATCCCCACACCATTGTCCATGTCCATGGGTCATGGGAATAAGTTCTTTGACTACTCCATTTCCTATACCATACTTTATATCGCCATGGCTGTTCTGTACCTACCCATAATATTTTTAATAGTAAAAGAATACAAACATTTCACACTTTATTAAATTGCCAAACTTTAATTTCATCTGTCCTCCAATGGCTTTGCATTTTTTAATTGCGCTGTTTACATATAAATATTTGTAGCATTTTCATTTTCATATATTTTAACTTAGTAAAACAACGCCATGATCGCCGAAATAACACTTCAAAGGGTAAGTGTTCTGTTGTGTTTTGACTTTAAACAACACCTGTCTCAGATTTCCACAGATTCCAATCTAGATGAGCAATATTCATTAAAATACCGAAGCCTTGTTTTATTATTTATAGTTTAGATGTCTTTCCATTCAAACAAAGAGACAGATTGTCTTCTAACTGAGACACCTGGAAGGTGCCTGAAGTACAAAGGCCATGATTCAAAAGTCTGCAGTGTAGTCAACAAGCAATTACTTCTGCCTGTGATAGGAGCCTGTCAGCTTCAAACACAGGACATTCTTTGGGAAGATTAGTCCAAATTACATTTTATTACACTGGCCCACTTGAATGGCCTAAACTTCATATACTTCTTATTCTAATGGAATTCCAACTGGGGCATTAATATATTGTTTATGACATGTTTGGAGTTCTTGTGTTATCAGCATGCATTCATGAGAGAAGCTTCAAACAGTATCAGATAACAGTGCGCTGGATGTTGGCTATTGTACAGCGTAGGGGATTTTATCATCTTGTTGAACCAGTGGCAGTGATTAAATTAAACTGTCTGAACAAAGCTTTTGCATGTCAGACTGTTGAATGGCAAAATGAAAGAGTGACACACTTCACAGATCAGAGGAAAGGGGAGAGGGCCAGAAAAACACAGTCGCATGACTCCTTATTTACACACTCAGAAACAAAATCAACAGAACAATCTCGGTGTGACTTCATCTTTAAACTTTTAGGTATCATTTCACTCTTTTTCTGGGCACATTTCCCACATTCTTTTTCATATAACATGTTTAATTTAACTTGGAACATTGACCAAATGGTGATTTAGTTTGGGGTTCTTTTGTTCTGTTTCTTTGTGCAGGAGGGTTTTTAAATGTTTCAATGTCTAATTTTTCTCTTACTATTTCCAAGTGAAGTATTTTAGGAAGACAAACCCAGTAGAGCAAGATGTTTCCATAATTTGCAAACACAATTTTTATTTGGGGAGACAAACGCAGGGTTTTTATTTTCCCACTTCAATGAACAAATCCAAATTTTGAAATAAAAGTTTCATACAATAGAACTAAACTGAAATTCTTACTATAAGCTAAAACATTGTGATATATTTCAACTTATAAAAAAATATGTGAACTCTCTGTAGAGGTTCATTGGCAAAAAAAAGGTTTAGAATCTAAATGTACTGAGATACAAAGTAAGCTTTACAGGAATCCACATGTTTCCTATCCAATGAGATTTTTAAATCAACAAACTGTTCTAACATTTATTTATAATTATCTTTGTTAGTTAAAAAAATGGTTTTGTTAGGGTTAAGAAAAATGTTATTTCCTCTCAAACAAAATAAAACTGGGAAGAAGTCCAGAAAAAGCAAATTGAGTTTTAGTGCTGTTTCCATTACAAGGTCTACATAGCCTCAGTTTTAAATTATTGTCTAGATGTGGTGGTTTCCTTTTTATTTAAGACTCTAAGTCAACTATTAGAAATACTTACAAAACTTCAGTGTGTCATGGTAGTTACCAAAAATAGGTGTTCAGGTGATATTAACCTTTGTAAATTCATCAGTTTCTATTTTTACTTTAATTTTGATTTACACAATTTTCATAACTGTTATGCTCATTTTGAAATAAATGTAGTTCTCAATAATGTATCCTCATAATTTATTTTTTATTTTTATTTATTATGAAAGGTGATAGTCTTTCATAGAGATTCACTGCTCAGGAACATCCACTAACATTTTAAAGTACCAAACACTTTAAATCCAATTCTACTTGAGATATGTAGTGATGGGGGGAAATCATAAAAAAAGAAAAAAGAAATTCAACCAGTTCTCTTAGGTAATTCTGTAAATAACCACATTAGCACACGTGCTTTACGAATTTACTTCTTTCTTTAACCCACTAAGTATCCAGAACATGTTAAGGATAGTGAAATATAAGAAAGCCAACAGACAACAATCAGGATTGTGTACAGATATAACAAAAAGTAAATTTTGATTTAAATTATGTGGGATACTTTTTTAATTAGGTTGGAAACATTCTCATTTAGAAATCTTTGGAGACAGCGTAAAAATTCTTAAATTCATAGACTTCAGAGTCTTGAAATCTATGTAACTGCAAATTTATTGAGTTATATTTACGAACTCTAACTTCAAAGTATGTACTTTTGATTAAAATATAATTAGGAAAAATTATTTTGGCATTCTATTACATAGAATGTTAATGTTTATGTTTTATCAAAGGCTTTCTTTCATTTCTGATGCATTCAAAGCCTTATACAGTCTAAAAACAAACAAAAATTACATAGAACTTAAATGATATGAGTTACTATGTGAACATCAATGTTTACACTCTAAAAACAAAAATAAATTTCTCCATTTCTCCCTGCACTTCACAAATATTAAACATGAATTAGACAATGAAGTAAATCACTGTGAAGTCACAGACAAAATATTATTTGTATTACCTGGTAAAAATATAATAATATTAGAAATAAATAACATTTACAACACTCAATAAGAAGGAAATTCTACAACACACCTTTGGTAAATTCTGTCCCAAATAAAAATATAATGAGAGCATATGGGTCAGAACTCCTGAGACAACTCCAAAGCACATTTTTCAAAACAAAGTCATACTTCAAGGGTGGGATTATTGATTTTCCATAGTGCCTCATTTTTGCTTTTCCTTAATTTCTTCTCTTTCCTCCCTAAGCATGTAATAGTCTCACAGAGGGATGAAATCTGTGGTTATTCAATGAAACTAATTATTTTAGACATTGAAAATATCAACATTTGACAAGACAATGAAGAAAGAACAAACAGGAGTGCACACGAGAAACCGATGTAGAAAAATGGAATGAAATGTGTATCTAAGTGAACAGAATATTAGTTAGCAGTTTAGAGATAATGAGTTAGATGTTATACACTGATGTGGAGATATGACCGTGGTTCATGACATGACCGAACACAACTTACTTAACAACATGGTCGTAGAGTCCTATATTTATGAGGAAAAAATGTGTGTGTATCTGTACACACACACATATTTAATTATGGCATACGAATAGAGAAAAGGGTGGAGTGATAAGCACCCGGTTGTTAATAATGATTACCTCTAGGGATTAAAATTGGAGAGTACATTAGTTAACTATTAGGGTAAACAAATTATGCCAAAACGCTGCAGCTAAAAACAACAAACATTTATTATCTCACAGTTTCTGGGGATCAGAAATTAGGGAGCAACTCTATAACAAAGCGATTCTAACTCAGGAGTTTCTCACAGGGTGCAACCAAGCTATCGACCAAGTCACCTGAAGGCTCAACTTGGGGAGGGCCCACTGTTGGCTGGATTCAGAAAGGCTGCTTATAAGGTCACTCATCCTCAGGGCTGTCTCAGTTCTCCTTCCCCGGGCCCTTCATTTTCCAGGACCTCTCTCCCCAGAAGGAGAGCCAGAACCACATTACTTTGGGCCCAAGTGCTGAGAGATGCAACTACCAAGTATCAGAGAGCACACCCAAAAGAGACCTAGAGAGTACCCAAACAAGACGAAATCCACAGTGTTTTTGTAACCCAATCTCATGGTGACATCTCAGCACCTCTGCCGTATGCTGTTTGCTAGGATGGAGTCCACACTCAAAGGAAGGGAATTACACACAGACATAAATATCAGAGGACGTCGCTAGGGGCCGCGTTGGAGTTTTTGCACTTACATTTCTGCATTGCTTGAAATTTTTTGCAATGACTAACTCCAACTTTTATAATGTGAAAAAAAGTGTGGTAAATTTTTAAAGCTTATAATCAATGTAAAAATGACAGTTAATTTCTGCCTTTTAATTCTTATTTCATAAGGTCTTATGTCAGCTATTTTCCATTTTTCCGTTGTTCTTCTTCCTACTTTAGTTTTTCTTTGCAAAGTTTTGAGCCAATATCTTAGAGGCAGTAACAGATTTCAAATTTATGATTAAAAAGAAAAACTACTTCCTGGTAGATAGCACTATGCCACCCTTTCTTTGACACCAGAATTTCAGATGCTTCGGCAGAGTTCATCAGAATTGGACGTGCCGACTTCTGATGACTCACTGAGCTGTCTCCAGGTTGGGGGGCTCGGCCTGCAGTTGCACCTCACGACCTGCCGCTTGTGTTGCACAAACAGACAGAGGTCAACACTGCGGAGGAGCATGGTTGTTAATCTCCACACAAGTGCCAGTTATCTTCTTCAGAGAGGTCAGAGCCAAACATTTCACTAGTTAATACAAGAAATCTCATGTGAAAAGCTGGAAAAATTGACACCATTCTTCTGATTTATTCAGGAGATACAAACATTTTTGCCCCAGGCAGTTGCCCTACCAACTCACCACTTAGCCCATTCTGGTGCCTGAAAGCAGGGAAGTGCAGAGAAACATAGAGAAAAGGCAACAAGCAGAAGTCTAAGACAGTATCCACTATGCATAAGGAACTATAAGATGGAGAAAAAGGTCAGTCAGATAATTAATTAGTTGCTGCAAAAGTGACACAAAGCCCTTCTTGGTCACGTAGCTCAGTTGGTTAGAGCATTGTCCCAATATGCCAAGGCTGTGGGTTCCTTCCCCGGTCAGGGTATACACAAGAAACAACCAGTGAATGTGTAAATAATTGATCTCTCTCTCTCTCTCTCTCTCTCTCTCCTCTCTCAAATCAGTAATTGCTTTAAAAAGTGAGACAGTGCCATTGCCTCCCCAAAGTGGTGAATCCCTGAGGAAAAAGCAAGATGAGCTCATTGCCCAGGGGACAGCCACCTGGCAGAAGAGTCACAGGCAGTGGCTGGACCACTACTCTGTCCTGCATGGCATTTCACTATCCATTGGGCTGGATTTTCTTCTTCTCCACATATCTTTACCACGTAATTCTCGCATGTCTGTTGCTTACATGCGGAAGGAAGTCAACTAATGAAAAAGTTTCAGACATCGTCGGATACTGAAAATTGTGAGTGTGTTTTCATTTTAACTGAGTTTGAGAAAAGGGATTATTTTTAAATATCAAAAATGAAGACTATTTTTCAAGGCCTTGAGTAAAAGAATCCAGCACCATTTAATGCATTGTGGCATTTATAAACCACACCCACTCACACTGCCATGGAACCCTCACATTGCGGCCGTCATTATTAGCTCCGTGTTGCAGATAAAGAAACAAACACAGTTTCATACACCATAGTGTACATTCAAAAAAACCCAAAAAGCACATGATAAGCAGTAGTCTTGTATACTTATATGGGGCTTTTTAAAATTCTACACCAATTGGAATATATCTTATGCAAATAGTTTGTGTAATTCCCAAATACTTAGACTGATAATTCTTTAGTAGGCAGTTGCCATTACTCCAGGGCAAATTGAGATGAATGAACATCTAGTAAGTAATGAGAGATATGTATGCATAAATCAATTCAGGAGAGACTTTTTAATCATTTTAACTACAGCGAGAAATTTGCAATATTATTAGTGATTATTATAAGGGCTAAAATAACACACAAACAGGAGTTTTCATCTTTCTTGGAATTTAGAAATATTTAATATCTAAGCTTCCCTTTGTGTACTTCCCTCTTTTTACTTGGTGTTTTTATCAACATCATATTTTATCAAGATACTACTCTTCAAAATCATCGGTGATGGATTTTCTGGAGAGGAGGTTCAGTGTGGTGCTTAAGAGCGTAGATTCTGATCCAGATTGCCTGGGTTCAAATCCCAGCCCAGCCATTTACCTTAAGAAAGTTATTAGACCTCTCCGTGTCAGTTTCCTCATTCATAACATGGGAGTGATTATAATAATAGTACATATCCTCATAAAGTTTATGTAAGGATTAAATGATTTAACACCCACAAAACTCAGAATAATACCTTGCATGTAGTGGTCCCTCAATAGTTGTCAGACATTATCAGTATAGTTATTCTTTGTATCTAACTTATGAGGAAGGTTAAAGTGATTGAACTTGAGATCAGAGCAGATCTTCAGAAATTTGTTTACAAATTAGAATGCATTGCCTCAAAGAAACAGTACTGCCCTGGCTGGTGTAGTTCAGTGGATTGAGTGCCCACCTTCAAACCAAAGTATTGCTGGTTCGATTCCCAGTCAGGGCACATGCAGGGTTGCAGGCCAGGTCTCCAGTAGGGGGTGCACAAGAAGCAACCACACATTTCCCTCTCTTTTTCCCTCCCTTCCTCTCTAAAAATAAATAAATAAAATCTTGAAAAAAGACAAAAACAAAACAAAACAGTACAGCCAGTGGTGCATAGGAATTCAGGAAAGTCCACAAATGTCCCTTTCCCCCATGACATGCTCCATGACCCGGTTGAGATAGGACTGGTGGTCCTTCCAACCCCTGTACTCTGTGATCCCTTCTCAGTTCTGGGGGATGAGTTATAAGGCCTTGTAGGAATTCTGGGTGTTTCCAGCTGCACCAGGGAACACCAGGAGGTTATGGAGGAGATGTGGAGGTGGGAACCATGGGGATCACCATGACCCAGCAAAGGAGTTGGGAGGACTCTTCCTTCTGAGGCTTGCAGAAGGACGGCTCAATGCCCAAGACTCCAAGGATGTCAGTCACAAGGAATGATTCCAGGCTGCAAATATTAGTAGCAGATGTAATGATTTTTACATGCAATTTACCAAACAGTGTGCCAGCATTACAGCTTATAAAATAAGAAAAATTAAGTACCCAAAGGCCCACTCAGAATTGTCTTCCATTCTGGTTAAAAGGTGGATCTGCCTGAATAATGGTAGGAGGAGGTTTTTTCACTCTCTCTCTCTGAAGGCAGCAAGTCTTGAAACAGTGCTATGAATGGAAGAAAAAGGAGGAAGAGTCCAACAAGCTTCCGGGTTTGGCACCCTGCCTCCTTACATCGCAAGCTGATGTGTCCTGAGCATAGCAGCTGTTGGTCACACTTTCGCCTTCTCCATTTCTCTTCAACCTTTTTCAGGAAGGAGACTTGACAGACCAGAAAAATATACAATGCATCATGGAAATAAAAACACTTCAGTGCTCTCCCTCTGGGGAGCAGCCCACGCCTTTCCCAACCTCCCTTTCCTTTCCCCTAGGCACGTTACCTTTGCTTTTCTCCCTCCTAAGCTCCAAAGACCCTTCTTTTGCTTCTGCAACTTGTTTCCTGAGCCTACACAGCCCAGCTGGTTCACTTCTACTACCTTTGTAACTTTCTAAATAAACTTTCTCTTATAATTTTGGGGAAAAAAAGTATCCAGGATTTTGCATCTGCTGTTTCCTTTGCCTGGATTCTTTTTCAAACCAAGCCTCCGTATATCTGGCCAATTTGGGCTTCAGGACTTATTTAGAAATCGCTGGTTCCAGAAAACAACTTTTCTGATCCCGCCAAACTAGGTGTGTGTTTACCTTCATGATGACAGTGTGCACTGAATTAAAACAACTCGCTTGTTAGTCTTTATTCATTTGTGCACTCCTTGAGGATAGAGAAAGTGTCCTACTCATCTTTGTATCTACAGTACCCTTTGCCATGACTTTCACATAGGAGGTACTTCGTAAATACTGGTTAAATAAATGAAGAAACAAAAGCAAGGGTTGCAAGGAACTGGGAAGATGATTCTTCAGTCCTTTCTTGCTCTCTTTGTTTTCTTTTCACTTGGAACTGAGTGCACACAGATCCTTTCTCCCTACAGTATGTGGAGCTGATATGAGGTTCAGAGAAAAAGCATGCAAGAAATAGATGCTAAGAGCCAGTTCTGGTCCATTCTGTAAAGAGGAGAAAGAATGAGAACATTGTGATTTCTATGCTATCAAGGCAGGATGACCAGAGCAAGAAGTCAGAGTGTCCAAACAACATCCCTGACTGGGAGAGAGCTGGCACTCAGTTAGAGTAAGCTCTGCCCTCTGGGTCGTTAAGGAGTGCAAGCATAACACTGGGCAGCTGAGTAGGTAGGTATCCGTCAGAGAGAGGAATGGGAACCCCAACAGGTGTACACTCAAAGCTCACTTCTGCGGAGGGCAGATCTGTCACCTACTGATGGGAATAAGGACTGAACCCAATCACAGAAAGAAAACGGGGCCCTCTGGTAAACCCTCTTCTCACCTGCTAGGTAGGCTGTTTGTGCAGGCTGCCTGTGGAAATGTGCAAGTACTCTTGGAAGGAGTTGGTCTCAGAATCAGAGATAAGCAAATACAGCACCTGCTAATTACAAAAATTAAAGGTAAAAAGTTAAATGCCACTCAAAGAGACAATTTTCTAGCTCAATAGAACTAGGGCATTCTTAGCTTTTAAACTCAGTTTTATTGGATGGAAGGAAGTACTACTGGAGAATTGGGAGATTAAATGTCAAGACCAAGACCATGTCCATGTGTAGCAATCACATCAGCCAAAGTGGGGGAACCCAATGTACTTGGTTGGCTCCATGATGAGGCTGTGCAGGGACCAACCACGTCGTCTGTGGGGTGATCACCTCAGTGCTGGGAGTACCCGAGCAGTTCTGCAGCAACCCCATAACTTTGGTTGTAATCTTAAAGTGAGTCTCTGGTCTTCCTTTGAAATTCCATAAAGCAATACAATTTATCAAAATAGCCAAAACATTTCTCAAAGATTAAAAAAAACATTCAAAATGTAGGTTTTCTGCAAACTTACAGATCTTTTCTAGGAATTACTGCTTACTTAAACATATTCATTATGGCTTATATTTTTGTTTTAATTCTAGCACGTCCCCTTGTTATGTGGTTTTCTTCTGCTCTATTTGGTGTGGGGGAGAGTGCGAACGCAGTCCCCCACTACCACAAACAACAGAGCAGCGTTTCCCACGTTTGGGGAAATCACAGGGGTCAGCACACCCTCAACCTCGGGAAGCCACCTTCGTGATCATTGGAATATCTTCTGCCAGGTAAGTATCCTTGTTACGTATCTTTTCCAAGTATGTAGTTTTATCGTGTTTGCCAAATTGCCTAACAAGCAAGATGTTGGGTTTCGGCTATATTTTGCCCATCTTTTTCTATAGCCATGAAGGCATTCAGTTCTCACACAGAGATTCGGAGTAGGAACAAATGTCCAGTGACTAATAACAGCATGGGTGACTGACCATAATTCTAAAGTGACCACTTACAGAAATTCAAACTACCCCTCCTCCTGTGCCCTTTTTATGAATGTATCATTTAATTGTACTGCCTTGCATGTTGAGCTTTCATTTCTTCTCAAGTCCTCATCATCTTGCTTTTTCCATTTTCTCACTTGCTACACATGTGCAAGGAAATTAATAATGAGATAACATTTGTTGAGTGTACTTTATGTTCTAGCAACTGTGCCATTTTCTTTATAGGCCATATTTTTTTTCCCTTAACCCTAAAGGTAGCTGCTATTATCACTCTATATAAGGGCATGAGAACACTGGGACTGATGAAGAATAAGCTATTTATTCAAGTACAGAGAAGGCATTTACATTATTATTCAGCCAATACCCTCTCCCCTCCCTACTCCGTATAAAGTAGATTTGCCCACATTTTTAATATTGGACTGGGCCAATGGAATGGCCAATATTATAATGCTGGGCCCATGGAATGTTAACAGATATGATGTGAGCAGAAGTCTTAAATGCGCATCATGGGTTAAGGTTGCCTCTTGCGTTCTGGGCATCTGCCGTGAGAAAACATGCTCCAGATGGATGCTGCCTTTTAGCCTGGGCCACAAAATAAAATACGCACGGCAGGACCCCTCCCCTAGGGAGCTGTTAATCCTGAGAGCATCAGCATACATATTGTGAACCTGAGTTAAACCTGGAACCTGCAGCCTGCAAACCACCTGAGCCACTGACTTGCCGACCTGAGAGCAAGGGAATCAGTGCTGTTTTGTGCCTCTTGGTTTGGGGCTACTTTGTATCTATGGAGTAAATATCTGTGCCCCCCCCACCCAATTTCCTTGCTGAAATCTAATCCCCAGTGGGGTGGTATTTGGTAGTGGGGCCTTTGGGAGGTAATTAGGTCATGACGGTGAAGCCCTCGTGTATGGAGTTAGTGGCCTTATAAGAAGAGATAACAGTGAAATGGCCTCACACACCACCCCCTCCCTCCACGATGAGAGGGTACAGTAAGAAGGCAGTCATCCATAAACCAGGAAAAGGGCCTTCATCAGGAACGGAATCAGCTGGCACCTTGACCTTGGACTTTCCAGCCTCCAGAACTGGGTGAATTTTGTTATAGCAGCCCAAGCTGACTAAGACCTTTGTTGTGCAGCATTACTGAGATAATCAAGGTGGCCAGCTGTAGAGCTGGGATTTAAATCCATGTGGATTCGGTACTAACACAGGTGTAGTCACTTCTTACTGATTACTGCCTGTCAAGAAGTGGCAGAAGAGGAAACTGAACACAAGATGTAGGGCTTGAAAGTCTGACGATTTTAGACTAAAGGATTTGAAAAGGCAAAAGGAAGGGAAGCCAAGACGGTCCATAGGAAAGCTGTGAGCCTCAGAGGTTCATAGGGAAGAAATAATCCCTGTGACTGAAGCCCGCTTCCTCCTGCTCCCTGTCCACACTGCACCGCCTCTTTCCCCGACCCTCACCTCTGGCCCACTCAGACAAGCTAGAAGCAACACATGTGCTGGTCCGATGGAAGCAAACTGCTCTGGAAGTATGCTGAAGTGTCTGTTTTACATATATTTTTCTCATCTTTCATTTTAAGGGATTTGTGAACACTTCTGCCCATATTTTCACTGGTTGCAACGGTCCAGAAAAATCTTAGGAGTTAGTTTTTCACCAATGTGCAAATGTAAGTAGATTCTTTTTGAGAACAGTATCACTTTCTGATGGGATGCAGGCCCAGAATTTCACAATAGTGGTTTTCACTTAAGAGCATCCTTGGCATTTTTTTATGACAAAAATTATTAGTGCTTGACTTTTGGCAAAATTCCAAGCCAAGCCATTATAAATATTATACCTGTTCAGACACCCCCCATTCTTCTTGCTCTTTCCATGAAATGATGTGGTGTTGCTCTGTCTGATCAATCCCAGAAGCCAGTGGGCCATGGTTTCTCTTTTCTTAACTGCAGAGCTGTTGGAGTTGTAGGAAAGGAAATATGGTATTTATAACATTGTTATCAGCTGGCTTTATAATACTTTTATAAGATCATTAAGAGAGATAAATTAGAAATCTCCTAGTTTTCTTTGACTCCCAATAACTTTTAGGTAGTTTTTGCCAGAATTGAGGCTCCTCTGGTGATGCTTTCTGCCGAATTGATATTACAGGTTCACCTGATGATAAATAGAACTACTTTAGAGCAAGTATAAGTGAGCCTAGATTTTATTCTACTTTGGGATTCAAATGTATTTATTTATTTATTTATTCATTTATTGGGAAGGGAAGGCAAAAGATAGAAAGAGGAACATCAATGTGTGGTTGCCTCTCGCACAACCCCCACCAAGAGACCTGGCCCACAATCCAGGTATGTGCCCGGACTGGGAATCGAACCAGTGACCATTTGGTTCACAGGCCACCACTCAATCTACTGAGCCACACCAGCCAGGTCTCAAATTTATTCATATTACACTTGAACCTGAGATTTGTCGTAATGTTTCAAATCATGCCCTCCCACAAGCTGAAAGTTCTTCTCTGACTCATTGTATTAATCAGGGTTCACCAGAGAAACAACGCTAATAGAATGCATGTTTGTTTATATACCTATACCTAACTATCCATCTGTGTCTATCTATCTATCTGTCGTTATGTGTCTCTATCTATCTTTCTATCTAAGAGTGGTGGGCAGGGTGAGATTTTAAGGAATTAGCTCTTGTGCTTATGTGGGTTGGGAAGTGTGAAATTCTCAGGGCAGGTTAGCAGGCTGGAAGTTCTGGCAGGAGTTGACACTAGTCCAAAGGCCATCTGGAGGTAGAATTCTATTCTCTTCAGGGGGCCCCAGTCTTTTTTCTTGAGGACGTCATCAAATAGGATGTGACCCACTTACATTATGGAGAGTAACCTGCCTTATTCAAAGTCTACTGATATAAATGTCTATCATAACTAAAGAATACTTTTGCAGCAATGTCTATACTGATGTTTGGCCAGTTGACACATAAAATTAACCATCGCGCTCACTGATCACCAAAATGGGATGACTGTATGTCAGAAGATGCTCTAAACCAGGGGTGTCAAACTCATTTTCACTGGGGGCCACACCAGCCTCACGGTTGGCTTCCAAGGGCCGAATGCAATTTCAACTCCTTAACAGTTAAGGAGTAGTTACATTCATACAGTCCTAAAATTATTTTGACCCTTTGAAGGCAGCTGTGAGGGTGATGTGGCCCCCAGTGAAAATAGTTTGATACCCTTACTCTAAACAATCAAATGGTATGTGGGAAGAAACATAGAGCTTCTTTTCATATTATTTAATTCAAAAAAATTCATCTCTACCAGTATTTAATGCACAGATTGACAGCATCCCCCTGTCAGCATGCAGTTTTGATCACAGCCTGTGAGTGACATTTCAGGTGTCCTACGGCAAGAAGAGCAGGAGGTCTAGGGCGCAGAGCTCCACTGGGGCCCCTCACAGCAGAGGCTGCTTTCTCAAGTTTGCCGAGCCACCAGGTAGGCAGAATAATAGTGCCCAAAAAGGCAACCATGTCCTTATCCCTGGAACCTATAAATACGTTACCTCCCATGATTAAAAGAACTTTGCAAATGTAAACAAGTTAAGGACTTTGACATAGGATGAGTATCCCGGATTTTCCAGGTGGGCCCAATATAATCACAACTCCCTGTAAGAGGGACACAGGAGAAGCCGGAATCAGAGACAAGGTGATGCGATGAGAGAAGCCGAGACTGGAGATGCTCTTTGGAGAGGGAGGAAGAGGCCACAGCCTGGGAATGCGAGAGGCCTCTAGAAGCTTCACCCCCTGAGGCAGAGGGCCCCAACTTTAATGCTTATGAGAAAAATACTGACAACTTGTTTAAAAAAAATATGGAGTCCTTGGCACGCTCTGGCTCCCTGGAGCAATCTACTTGAGCCTTCTTTATGAGTGTTCTTGGCTCTCCTTCTCCTCAGCTCCAAGGGCCCTTCTTTGGCTCCTGCGTCCTGAGCCCGTGTCTTCTATGGCTCACTCGTTCTGCCTCTGTGACTTTCTAAACAAACTTTCTCATATAGTTAGAAAAACTATACAGCGCTTAATGTTATCCCAAAATTCTGGTTGCGTGTATGTGAACTGGTCTAAGAATCTGTATTTTCAACAAGTCCCTTCCTGCCATGGCCCTCAGGCCTCAACTCCCACTCAGGGGGAATCCTCTGCTCTCTCATCTGTGCCCTTCACCTCAGCTTCTCTTAGGATGAATCCTAATTCTCTTTTCCAGCCAACCGTTTACCTCTGTAATTGTGCAGCTGACTCCTCACACTGACATAGATAGTCTCAGAAACAAACCCAGCAGTTCCCCCTCAAACCTGTGTCTACCCCCGTCTGCCTTAACTTGACCAACTACCATTTTTCCAATTGTTTGGGCTCCAGAACCTCGGAAAACCTCCGTCGAGCACTCACGGACCCAAGGGGACATCCATGTCCATCGTCTCCTTTGCCTTCCCACAGGAGGCTGATGCTCCCTTTCATCTGATGCTCCCTTTCACCTGATGCTCAGCACCTTAACTCGTCCACCTTCCAAACAAACAAACGCCCTGCTTCCAGGTCAGCCTTCCTGAGCAACAATTCTGTTTCTAGAAAGTTTTGAGTACTCTTTCTTTTTTCATCAAATTTGGCTCAAACACTTCAGTTGGCAATCAACATGCTCTTCTGAGGCTCTGAAGTTCTTGTCCAGCCTTTTAATACATATACATCCTCCTCTCAGTTTTCCTCGGTACAAGATACTAATTCTTTTTTTTTTTTAAGATTTTATTTATTTATTTTTAGGGAGGGAAGGGAGGGAGAGAGAGAGAGAAACATCAATGTGCGGTTGCTGGGGGTCATGGCCTGCAACCCAGGCATGTACCCTGGCTGGGAATCGAACCTGGGACACTTTGGTTCCCAGCCCGTGCTCAATCCACTGAGCTACGCCAGCCAGGGCTACAAGATACTAATTCTTTTTCAACCAAAGCTGTGCCAGATATTTTTTTCCTTTTTTTGTCTATTATTTTGTGGTATTTTTGTGTACACCCAAAAGTTTGAAACTGAACCTTTACTTTTATTTTTTGCTTTACGCTTTTTTGTGAATCACTCTAGGGCGCCCTCTATCTTGATTTATGTTATTCCAGTACATATCTTGTTAGATAGATCTCAGACTATAAATTCCTTAATGGTAATAATGTTATCCTCTTTATAGTTGTAATAAACACATTAATGAACACTTACTATGAGCTATCATTATTTTAGCACCTTATAAATATTAACTCATTTCATTCTAATCTCAACCTTATGAGGTAGGTATTACTATTAACACCCTTATACGGATGCATAAATTAAAATAACTTGTCCGAGGTAACACAGTTATCACACTACTAGTAATTGGGTGGAGACAGGATTAGAATCAAGGCAGTTCGACCCTAGGAACTGCTCAGAACCACTAACCTACCCTGCTTTCTCACGTGTGGAAAAGTAATGAGCACTCAACAGTTGTGAGCGAATAAAAGTTAATACATAGGCAAAGCGAGTTGGTATTTCTGGGCTGTATACACTTTCTGAGAAGTCCTCCTAAGGGTCACACCAAATGGTGGAGCAGCCATAATGTGAAATGCCACAAAACCCAAAGCTGAGACGAAGGTAGGACGCTTTTACAGCATGCAAGTCTTCATGCACTTGGTTGGCTAAAAGGGAAATCTTGGATGATGAATGGGAGGGAGCCCCCCAAAACGTGGAATTCAAAGCAATGGGCAGTTTTCCACATCATTATAGCAGTATTTTGTAACAATTTCTTTGGCAACTGACAGCAGGCATTTAAATCAGCTATTTCCTCCTCAGAATTCCTCTCCAAAGAATAATAATGGCCTCCACAACTTTGAAGGAAATGTAGCCCCTACTCAGATACAATCTTATCTGGGAAATTGCCATGGTATTCGTCACAGCTGTCACTGTGCTGAGCCCATTAGAGATGTGCTGAGTGTTGATCTACAGGGTTGCACTCTCCGAGGGCTCCCACTATACACATTCTTCCCGGGTTTGAGCCGGAAAACAAAAACCATTCAACGTTCGAGGGCAGAGTCTCTTTAGAGCCGGGTTAGCAAAACAGAGCCATTCATACAGCCCACAAGAAGTTACTCTGTGGCTCACGTTGTAGATTTATAAAGACATTTTCAGTGCCACCATCAGGAAGGGCAAAACACAAAAAAGGGGCGTATCCTGAGAGCCCAGATTTCTATTTCTCTCGTTGGGAAGCCTGAGGGGAGCTAAGGACCTAAAAAGCTGGGGTGGAATGGGACCTTAGGCCAGAGTTCTTTCCAGTTTGTTTCCATGAACAGTAAATGACTACAATATCTGACCCTCTCATTCAGAGATGGTAGCGCTGGAAGTCTAAGTCCCAGATGACATATAATTTAAGAAACTGAGGCCAGAGATGTGAAAATGACTGACCAGGGCCTGGCATTTAGCTGGCAGCTAGACCCAGGGTGCTTGGATTAGGACCAGTGGGATTTTAATAATTTGGTTCTGCAAGGGAATGCTCCCACAAATCTAATGTAAGTTTTCTTGATTTTTAAAAGAGTGCCCCAAATCACATTCTTTGTTATTTTAAACTTATTTGTTTTTAACCCACACTTGCCTTTACAGAGAAAGACATAAAAACAATCTTCCTCTCAAGATACCAAGAAGATCATTCACTCTGACTAACATTGTCTGTCCTAGAAACAAATTTATTGTACTGTGTGAGTTGCTATTCCCCCAAAAAGTCATTTACCCACCTCGACTAAAAACAAGATCAGATGTCTTTGCCATGCATAGCACAGCACAGGGCTTTCTAAACCAAAGACTCTGGCACTGGCTATAACTTACTTTATGCACAGAGCAAGTTGCCTGGGGTCATTGCAGATGCTTCTCACCTCTGCCCCTCTCAAGCCACCAGAAGATGGTCCCAGTTTCCTGAGGATTGTAAGCATCACCTGCATGCTCCAAAGTTGGCCTTTTGGTTGTTGTTTTGCTGGGCAAGAGGCAGTTGGCACAGGCTGGGAGAGAGAGAGCTGAGATAACTCAATAAGGCCATGGTGACTACTATGTAATCTCATCAAACCTTTTACTTCTTCCCATTGGCTCCCGTAACATCTCGCTCCTCTCTCTTTTACCCTCTCATGATGAGAGAAGAAGCCATGTCTCCCCTCCTACCCCAGTGCCCGGCCCAGAACGAGCATTCTTCAGGTGTCTGTGGGCTGCAACTTTTCATCACTCCTTTTCATCACCTCTGGTTTTTCATCCCTTTTTTCCCTCCTCTTATGCTGATGGTCCACTCTTCAACTTTTTGAAAGTCAACTTTCAAAAAGTCGTAAGGTAAGGTAAACAGTAAGCAAAAGCAAGGACTGAAATAGGAACAGAATACTTCGTTTCTTTGAACTACTTTTTACTTGAAGTTTGATATTATCAAATTATATCTATGTTTCCTAAAACATTCCCTTTTGCATAGCTTACCTTATTAACCATTTTGTTCTTTGTAGACTCATAAAATAATTTTCTCTTTGATGGTAAATGAACCAGAGCAGGGGTACAACTGTCTGTGAAACACTTCTCAATTGCCTAGTAAATTGTTGTAATTACAAATGCCTCTGAAGAATAATTGTTGATAAATGGCAACGTGAACCATAAATGCATGGTAAAAAAAAGTTGCATTAGAATTATTAGCATAGAAAAAAGGTATATACCATATTTAATTTTCATATTGTATTTACCTAGCTCATATGGTTTTTATTCTTTCTTTATAAAACAAACATATTTTGAGTTTATAACCATGAATGTGCCATCAATCTTTTTACGTATATTATCATTATCTCTAATATATCATAATTAGGTAGATCTCAATCATATATATACTATGATTATGTTTTTTGTTTTGTTTTTATTTATTTATAGAGAGAGGGGAAAGGGGGAAGAAAGAAAGAGAGAGAGACAGTGATGTGTGAGAGATACAACAATTTGCCTGCAACCCAGACATGTGCCCTGACTGGGAATCGAACCAGTGACCTTTTGGTTTGCAGGCTAGCATTCAACCCACTGAGCCACACCAGCAAGGACGTGATTATGTTTAACATAAAATATTTTTTATTTATTTAAAACTACCTTTTATTTTAAAATTTGTATTAAAAGAGAGACTGGTAGTATTCTAAGGCCAATGAAATTTCATCATATTTATCTTAATTGAGACATATGGACAATAGATATAAATATATAAATACAAACTAATGTAAAGTTTTCCCTTTAATTTTAAGCTTAACATGATTAAATTAGTTATAAAATAATCAGATGTCTTATAATCATATTCCACTATTCAAACTAAAATGAACTATGCCTCCCTTTATTAAGAAAAGTTTTCAGCATTGATTAAATATATGACAATGTAATTTCCATTACAAGTGCTTTTTCTGCCATCTAGTGGAAAAACAAAATCTATGAGGATTTATAATTTACATTTTTAATTCTTTTGTTTTAAGATATTTAGCAAAGGCTCACATGAAATCTCGAGAAGAAAATGTATTCTCTTTCTGTCTTTGATATGGTGTATAGGTGGACCAACTGTGGACCATGTTGCCAAAGCGACTAGAAACAGAAAAGTACAGAGGGTACTTTGGCCTCTCTAGAGAAATCCCAGAAGTCGGACAAGAAACTAGCACCATTGTTTTATTTACGTCATTGAATTGTCATTCATTGTCAAAGTGATGAAAGATGCCTCCAGGCCCCACACCCCTTTCCGGTTCTGTCAATACTGGAGTCCTGTGAATTGGAGGAGGGAGGGTTTAGACAGAAAAAGGCTTGCTGGCACTATCCAAATCAGGGCTTTCAAACTTTCTAAACTGCTATTCGCAGTAAGACATGTAGCTGACAGTGTAAACCCAGTGTGTGCACATAAAACAGAAGACACAGTTCCGCCTTTTGCAAGTGATCACTATAGTTTATATTCCACTCTGCTTTATTCTATTTTATTTTTGACATGACATTAAAACCTTTTAAATTGATTTCATCATCCACTAATGGTCCGGAAGTGTGAAAAACACTGGCCAGAGTGTTTCCTGAGAAGTTGTAAGTGTTTTCTTCTCCTGCTTTAAAAACATATGACGCTCAGTCTACAGTTCTAACAAAATGAAGTAAAAAAAAAAGATATGATACGGATTGGTAAGGAACACAAAGACCTTTGAGATCTCCCCAGTTTGAGACCTTTTATCTACTGAATGTTCCCTACGATTCTGTCATCTTGTTCTCTAGCTCCCAAAGAAGAAGGCTTGGATTCATCTTCATCACCGTCTCTCACTGAATTGATCATCAAGTTCTCAGGATTCTAACCTCACCACAAGTCTCGCATCTTTGTTCTCTTTTCATCTTCATCCAGTTTAGACCCTTCCCATTTCTCCCCTGGATGATCACAGAAGCTTCCACAATGCCCTAAGTCCAGCTCTCACCCTCTGAACCACCCCATACACAGCTGCCAAGACTCACCCTTCTCCTCACCTCAGCACCTAAGGGTGCCACTCATGGCCCTCTGCGCTTAGTGGCCTCAGCAGGTGCTTACTAAATATTGGAAGGCACTCAACAGAACTTCCTTTCTGACCTTCCATTTTCTACGTGCCCTACATTCCAAATGCTGCTCTACTAAACAGTCCCTGAACTCTTCTTTTATTGATTAATTAATTAATTTGGTTATTTTTAAAGAATGTGCATTTGATTGAGCTTTTTCCTGGGCTGCCTTCCTCTCTGCTCTCTACCCACGGAAATCCTTTCCACCCTTTAAAAACCAGCTCAATGCAAGAATCTCCTTTGGTCCCCCACAAAGTGACCCCCATGGCTTGTTAATAGTAACTCCAGTTTCTATCCAGCACTTATGCCCTGCTGTCCAGTTTTAGCTTATGTTCTTCTGTGTCTGTCTCACTTGACTGTGAACATCTTGAGGGCAGGGGACATGCCTTGTGCACCTTTCTAGTCCTCAGTGCTATTCTAGGTGTTGAATATATGTTTGTTTATTTCAATGCAATGGCATAAATTTTTTTTAAATAGGTAGAACTGGCGCCTCCTTGCATTTTTCAGTGTAGGACAGTCAAGTCTTAGGTGGGCTATTTTGGAGTGTATACATAAGTTTCAGAGAAGGGATTTGGCCAAATTTTCTAGTTTGAACTATCAGTTCATCCCCTTAGCACATTTTTTTTCAGTGTTCACTGAGCACTCTATGCTGCTAAAAATAGCAACAAGTGGAAAAGCCAGATGCACCCTCATACAGTGAAGGCCCTGTCGGGTGGTCCTTCTCCATGTTCCTTTAATGATCTGGACTTTCTTCAGTCACTGGACTTCCTCCTTGTACCGCGTGTATCTGTTTCCAAGAGCTCCTCGAAGATAAGGAGTCTTCCTTATTCATTTGTATACTCAGCAACTAATATGCCAGCTGCACATAGCAGATGCTCAATAAATATTTCTTGAATGAGGGAATGAGAAACAGGAAGAATTATAACGGATAAAAAAGAAGTATTAGGTATTATGTTCATTTTCAAGGAGCTTATGCACCAGTTAGGGATATAATTACTTAAATATTTTTTATCATAATTGCCTTCATTTAATAGATATTCAATACATTTTAATGAATTATAATTAATAAAATGAGAGCCAATTTCTACGTGTAGAAAAAATGTTATGCACTTATCAAGAAGTATAAGTGGTTTTCTCTATCCTCTGGAAGAGCAATCAAGTGTGAGGCAATAAAAATATTCACAAATACATTACTCAGCAGGTTGGCTTTCCTGCCAAATGTGTCTTGGAGATATCATTGTAAGCCGGAGCGGCTGGATAAGGCTTCCCAAAGGAAGGCGGTCTCTGTCGGGAACCGCAAACGTCTGAGATTTTACCCTGTTCTCAAGCTGAGAAGCTAGCCTCACATTTTCACAAATGCTGGAAGAGGACACCAAGCTCCTGGGTCCGAGGCGGTGACGTTAGTACCCATGGCACAGCACACAGCAGATCTTTGCATTCACAGTGGCTCTCCTGGTCCCCTGGGTCTCACAGAGATGCTTCAGAGCAGCCCAGGGGGGTGCTGCGCATGCTGTAGGTTTACACCACAGCTGAGGGACCCTGATGAAGGAGGCCCCGACCCTCTGATGGGGTTGCTAGCGAAGCTGTCCAATCTTTGTCGCAAAGGGAGGCATTATCTTATCATGCTGCTCAGAAAACACACCTGTCTTCTCCCAAAGGGAGAGGCTATGTTACAAACATCCTCAAAAAAAAAATAACCCAGCACAAAAGTTGTCAATGTCCTTCCTCGGAAGATGAACAGAAGCACAAGAGACCCATGGAGAATGTTCTTCCAACACTCTTAATTTGGTTCTTGAAGGTCGGGTTTGCCTTGGTCAAGCAATTGGAAGAGAATAGATATTCTAGTAGAAAGAAGAACTTCATGTACACACTTTTATTTCATGACAGAGGTCCTGGGCCTCAGTTTCTTTACCTGTAAAATCAGAATAATACCTACTTCACAAGGCTGCTGTAAAAATTACAGGAGGTAATGTATGTCTGGCATCCAGCCTGGTGACTGACACATGTAGCAGGTACCAAGCCATTCGTTCTTTTCCATTCTCCCCAGAATGGATAGGATGTGTCTCTGTAGACTGCTCTGACATTAAGAAAGAGGGAGAGAGAGGTATTTAACCAGCCCGTTTGCCAACTTTTTAAATTGAGCATCTACTATGTTCCAGGTGCCACCAGGCTAGGCACCATGCTTGTCCTCTGGAAGCTTACAGTCTGCTTCATGGAGAAAATTGGCAGAGGGGAGTAAATTGTCTTGCTTCCACCAAATAAATTTGTAGAAGATACACCTCCAAAGTTTTATGGTAATGCCATCTGACCAGGGAACCAGGAAATTGTTGAGACATAGGAGGGACATAAACCTAAAATAAGAGCAGAAAAATGTCAAAGCTCACATATATCAGACAACAATATGCCTTTTCGGGATCACGTTGAAAAAACAGATACTAATATTCACTGCAGGAAGACTTCATGTTAACATTATTGCCACCTATGCATGATTGTTAAATCATTCATTTGATAAATATTTATTGAGCATTCACTGCAGCATATCCACGGTGACAGGTGCTTGGATTCGAGGATCAAGGGCAGGAATTTCCTGGAGGGTGAGCTGGCCCCCCAGGGGACAATGGGGTGTCTTCCACAGGTTGGTGTCAATACTCATATTTACCAATGGAGAGAAAATGTGAGAAACGGGGAGACACTATGAACAAGGTATCTAATTTAAAGATAATTAGTTATTGATTCATTGACTAATCCTTAGAACTTGAATAGAGTGAAGGAAGTTATTTGTCTTTTTTTTAATCTGTGAAGAAGGTACACAATTATTTGTAATATTATAGGCTATATGACTGAAATATTTAATAGTAATAAAACTTTTTTGTGTGAGAGAAACGAGTTATAAAAACCCATCCTTACTTTGGGAGATGGAGCTTGATAATTTACCCACTATGTTAAGCCTTCTTTGATGCATTACTAGAAGGGTATATGAAAAGGCATCTCCAGCTGGTTTTTCTGGAAGAATTATGGTAATAGTACTTTGTTCCTACCTCCTTTCTAGTGCAATGCAGACGGGATTCCACTTGTTTTTCTAGAACCTACCTGCTGGGCTTGATTGCGGGAAACGCCACAGGCTATTTGACAGCTGAGTGACGTGGGTATTACCATCAGGAGAAATGAATTACATGTGAGGTGAGAAGCTGAGGACACGGGTATGCAAGCTCAGCTGAAGGGAGCAGCACTCCGTCTTCAGTTTTTACTACTCATGGGTCAGGAGATGGGCTTTAGCCGATGCTGAGAGCTGGTCATATACGGGGTGGCTCAGGGAAATACTGGGTTCAGCAGTCAAATGCTTTGAAGGCAAGAGTCCTTAAAAACAGCCCAGTGGCCAAACTCAATGTCACCTCTGTCCCTACTGTCCTGCGCTGCCCAGTTGGCTGCATTCCTTCAAATTAATGGTCCTTCTAGGACTCAGCTTTCCCCCACAGAGGGGAGACACATTATTAGTAACATCTTAGCATGAACTGCTTTGTTCCGACCTGAGTTTGTAAGAGAAACAAGAAAGCTCGGCAGAAAACAGTGAAGGTGGGAGAAGAAAAGACGGGAAATCCCAGGTGAGGAAGCATCTTCTCTCTTCCTCGCATATTTTCCCTAGGGGCCTCCTTGTTAACCAGATTTACTGCTAAATCCCAATACAGATTCTGAAGCCTTTCTGAACTGATGGAAGTGACAGTGCAGGAGTCATAACAATCCATCACAACAACTCTCTTCCTCTCTAAGTCGAGCTAGTGGCTGCTGCCTAGAAAGGTCAGAGCAACACCAGTTTTTCTTGAGACTGCCAGGCCCAAGGTCCTTGTGCAGTAGCATTTCAAGGTAAGGACAACTCGGAGTACAGAGAGCCATTCTTGTGAAACCTAAGCACCTTGTCTTTGTTCCTCACTAAATGCTTTTTGTTCTCTCTGAACTAGGCCCCGACTGATAAAGTGGCTCCTCTCCACTTCTGTAAGGTACAGACAGGTGGAAGTAGGTATGGTGTCTATCCGGGCCCCAAATTAAACCTCTCTCTCCTTGGCTGTCCCTCCTCCCCACAATGTTCTGTCAGTAGACTTCCACTTTTTAGCCAGCTGTTTGTTCCTATTTTACATGAGGGTTCTCAGTGTTTTTAATAGGAACAAACATCACTGATATTCCCATTAAGTTTATCAGAAGCAAATGAGAAAGAGCTCTTTTTATGTTGAAACAGAGATTTAAAAGTTATTCATGACCTTTACTTCTTCTTCCAACACATTCTCATCCTCATGAGCTCCTTTCACTAATTAGCCATGCAAGTCTTCACACTAAAATTTAGCTACACATTAATCTTTTGGTTTTATTGGTCTTGGTCTTTCTCCCTATACAAACACAGGATATGCTTACATTTAAATACATTTCATCTGTTTCCAAAAGAATATAAAAATAAGTTTATGAAAACATGAGGTCTAATCCCATTGGTGAGAATAAGGTGCATTTTGAATTTGTCTATTCAGATTCATTGAGCCATTCCTGAAATTAAGTTGCTAGATAAGACCAACTAAAACAAATATAAAGTGAAAATTAACATTTATGAATCTCCTACTACATGCCAGTTGATATGCTATGGATTTTACGTATCTCCACTTAATCTAGGTAACATTGTGAGCTATAAACAAGGTCTTTCCAGAAAGTATCTAGCCATCTTACTATGAAATGGAGACATTTATTTAAAAAGATACAAGATAGAAGAAACGTTGTACATTGGACAATGATACCTCAGTCCCCTTCAAAGCTTCAAAGTAGGCACCTTGGGACCTCACACAGTTCTCCTGGCATCTATTCCACTGTTCAAAACACTCTGCAAAGTCTTTTGTTGGAATTGCCATCAGCTGCCTTACTATATTTTCCTGAATCACATCAATGGTCTGAAATCTCTTCCCTTTCAGAGGTGATTTTAGTTTTGGGAAAAGCCAGAACACATAGGGCGCCATATCTGGGCTGAAGGGGGGCTGAGTCACCTGAGTGATGTGATGTTCCACCAAAACACTCTGCGTGAGACGTGATGCATGAACCGGTGTGCTGTCATGATGAAGCAGCCAATCTCTAGTTGCCCAGAGCTGCAGCCATTTTCATCATGTTGTATCTCTCAGCCAGTGAAGAACATTGAGGTAGTACTCCTTGTTAATCGTTTGGTCTGGAGGGCTGTACTCATGATGGAAAGCACTTTCCCAATCAAAAAACACAGTTAACATGGTCTTGATCTTGCTTCGACTTTGTTGCAAGATCATGGTCTTGCTCTTGCTGTGACCTTGACTTCTTCTGGCATGGAGACTTCCATTGGGATGATGGGCCTTCATTTCCACATTATAGTAGTAGATCCATGATTCATCTCCTGTTAGTTATGACCTTCTTAAGGAAATCTGGTTCATTGGTAACATTTTGAATTGAGTCATTACCAACGGCAGCACATAGTTCTTTCTGCTGTTAGCAGAAGCCACAGAATGAATTTTGGCACATTTCATGCCATGATCCTGCATCAAAATCTCAAGACACAGATTTTGTCTCACCTGGTTTTTGTGGACACACCTGGTTTCCTGGAGAATCCATAACAACTAAAATTGTTTGGATACCTTTACCCAGCTTACTCAAGAACAGAGTACCAGCTAATTAGTTTACTGCAAGAAATGTGCAAGATTTACTTTTTCTAGACTGCCTGTCTTTTCTTCCTCGCTTATAAGTCCTGCTCTTGCCTCTGTCCTCAGCTAGGGATTCCCCATGATGAGCAAAAAATTTGTGTAAAAATACCTGTTTTTTTGAAATAGGCACAAAACTATTTTTAATTAAAAACATATTGTTTTAATGACTCGACTAAAGTCCTTAGAAAAGCAAATCTATTCCTATTTTTATTATGTAAAACTGTTCGCTTAATGAAGTTTGTGTAAAAATACCCTTGCCATTGGTATCAAAGCATTTTTATATAACCTATTTTCTATGAGGTCCTAATCTACAGTGGGCTACTTGTCTTGATTTCTGTGACACAGTCCATTTCAGACCCTTCAGGCTGTCTGCATGTAAATGATTCAACCAATTTCTATTGAGTTTCAATAGTAGTGAGACACACATTTCTGCCATATAAAACATAGACTTCCCCCAAGATTTCTATTAATTCAACGGTAACCTTCAGTGGCGTCAGTCTTCGTAACTACAGGACCAGGTACCTCAAAAACAAACTATTTCACAACCATCACCAACCAAAACTTTATTATTTCAGATTTCAGATTTATTATTTCCCAAGAGGTTGTATGGTCCCCCAGTTTGTTTTCAGCTGTTCCTGAGTAGAACTAACCACAGGGTACCTCTTCATCAGTGTGGGTTAAGGCAGACCCTCAAGGGATTTTTTTTTTTTATAAAACTTTCATTTCCCCAATTTGTTCAGCTTTCTCACTATTCCTTGTGGGCTGACTACAAAGGTTTGTCTTCATAGTCAGACAAACTATAGGTACTTTGTAAATATTTGTTTCTGTATGTTTGCTAGAGTTGCCATAATAAAGTATTACAGACTGGGTGGCTAAACCAACATGTTCCTTTTCTCAGATCTGGAGGATAAAAGTCCAAGGTCAAGGTGTTGGAGGGCTTTTCTTCTGAAGCCTCTTTCCTTGGCTTGATTCTGGGCACTTCCATGTGTCCTCACGTGGTCTCTCTTCTGTGTGCACACTTCCTCTTTCTATAAGGACAGTAGTCAGTTTGGAATAAAACTCACTCTAACGGCCTCATTTTAACTTAACTTCCTTGAAGATCCTTTCTCCAGTCACTTTCTGAAGTACTGGGGGTTAGGGCTTCAACACACGAATTTTGGGGAAACACCGCCCGTAAGTTTCCTAACAAAGAAATCTAAACTGTCACAGGTCTTAAAAGATTAAGGCTCTGTCTTTGGGGGAAAGTGTTAAAGCAGTGTCAACAGTAAATAAAACTAAAGCAGGTTACACCGAGAGGAAGAGTCCAAGTGTGATTTGCCTAGAGATCAGACATTTGATCATGGGCACCTAGTTTGTTCTACTCTCCCAGTTTTATGTACAATTCTTAAACAGCCCTTTGCTCCTGACCCAAAGGAGTATTTGTGTGTGTCTGAAGGGGAGGGATGTTAGTATGTATGTGTAAAAAAAAACATTTAAATGTATTTCAGGTTATGTGGCATCAAGTCTGAATTCATCATAAGTCTGAGGTAGGATGATTTTCCCCATTTTTCAGATAAGGAAACTGTACCTCAGAAGTAACGTGCCCAAGTCACTGAGCCAAAAATTAAGGGAGACTCCAGGACCCAACCACTCTGTACTGTGGTTTCCTGGCTCCCATCCTTTTCTCAGGTGAGACTGTGGGAGCTGCAAAGCTCTTGCCACATCTCGTTCTTCATGACGCTATGCTGTCAACATAGCAGCTCTGCTGACACCAAACACAAGCAACAAAGAAAAAAAACATGATTTTACCAAAATTTAAAAAATGTGTGCATCAAAGAACACTATCAAGAGAACAAAAACAGCAACTCACAGAATGAAAGTATTTGCAAATCAAATATCCAATAAGCAATTAATATCACAGAATATATAAAGATCAACTAGAACTAAATGACAACAAAAATAATTAAAACTTGGGACAAGGACTTGAACAGACATTTCTCCCAAAATACACAAATAGCCAATAAACACTGGAAAAGATGCTCAACATCACTAATCACTAGGGGAATACAAATTAAAACAAAATGAGATACCACTTCACACCTATTAGGATAGCTATTATTTAAACAAAAACAGTTCCTTAAAAATTAGTTCTTTAAAACAATTAGAGAGTTACAATATGATTCAGTGACTCCAATTCTGGGTATATACTGGAAAGAACTGAAAGCAAGGGCTTAAACAGATCATCACACACCAGTGTTGACAGCAGCATTATCCAACACAGCCAAAAGATAGAAACAATTCATATATTCATCATCAGATAAATGGATAAACACAATGCAGTAAATATATAAAATGGGATATTATTCAGCCTTCAAAACTAATGAAATTGATACATGATACAACATGGATGAAACTTGAAGACATCATGCTAAGTAAAATAGACACAAAAGGACAAATATTCCATGACTCCACTTATGTGAGATACCTGGAATAGTCAAAATCATAGAGGTAGAAAAGTGTTGGGGCTGGGAGAAGGGGAGAATGGGGAGTTACCCCTTAATGGGTATTTCTGTTTGGATGAAAAAGTTCTGGGTAGTAATGGTTGCACAATAATGTAAATGCTCTTAATGTCATTAAACTGTACAGCTTAAAATGTTAAATTTAATGTCGTATATTCTTTACAATAAGAATGTGGCTAATGTGAGGAATTTATAATTTCAGTTAATTTAAATAACTTTAAAAACTGATACTTGACCCTGGCCAGTATGGCTCAGTTGGTTGCAATGTTCTCATAAACCAAAAGGTCACGGGTTTGATTCCTTGCCAGGGCACATGCCTATGCTGCAGGTCAGTCCCTGGTTAGGGCACATGCAAGAGGGAACCAATGGATGTTTCTCTCCCTCCTTTCCCCTCTCTCTAACATGAATGGGCAAGTCCTTGGCTGAGGATAAAAATAAAATGTAAATTTTATAATATCCATTTTGTAAAGAAGCTCTCTTTAGAAATATAGAAAAATATAATCTTACACATTTAATATGCCAACTTTGTTTTCAAGCCTGGGGCAATGTTAGTATAGCTATCTCCTTTCATTACCAGGGGAAAAGTCTTCCATTTTATACCTCAAGCCTAATTTTACATTGTGTATCACATATCCTATCTTTAAATACTCTTCAATTACATAGCTAGTATCTAAATATTTATAGAATATATACAGAAATACAAGTTGAATTCACAGAAGCATATATTAAATGAAAAGTACATGCCAGTACCACCCAAATAATTTTATTTTTGTCACTGACAACATGCACAACACTGTGACTGTATCATTACTTTGGTTTCTTTAAATATTACTTAAGTATGCATTAAAAATACGTTTATATTTAAGAAATGTAACATACTTAAAGAAGTCCTCTGTAAACAAAACTCCTCAATATATTTTCCTGCTTTCATACATAAATAACCTACAGTCATAAATAAACTATGAACTCTAATAATCTAAAAGTATATACAAGTTTTGGAACTTGAGTGTTCTATGATTTCATAAATAAGAACATGCAGCATTTGCAGTATTTATCAGCAAATAAATGACTTATCATCCCAAGTTCTTATTGTCTCCCAATCAACTCTCCCAATAATAGACTTTCCAGGGCACTTGGTAAAGATGCTATCCATTTAAAAAGTTAAAATGGTCATCCTGGCCAGGTTGCTCAGCTGGTTAGAGCATCGTTGCAATATGCCAAGGTTGCAGGTTCGATTCCTGGTCAGGGTACATACAAGAAACAAGTAATGAATGCAAAAGTAAGTGGAACAACAAATCGATGTTTCTCTCTAAAAAAATCAATGCAAAAGAAAAAGTCAAGATGGTTAAAAGACTAGATTTTTAACATAGTACAGAGGGTTACCATTTAATTATTACTAAGCTTTACTAAATCACTTTGGTTTTTTCTGAAGAACAAAAAAATAATGCTATTAAAGAGTAAATGCTTATACTATAATTTAAATGGACGCTAACAGTCTAAAATAAAAGCAGATTAAATTTGTATTATTGGTTTTGGGAAAATATTACATTGAGATTCTGTTACAGAAACAGAATCAATATTCTGAAGAAAATTTTAATTAGTTAAAACTTTTAGGATAAAAATAATGACACACAAAAATGATTTTAGAAAGACATTATGGACCATTTGATTATTTAGGTTTTGTTTAATGACTGGAAATCTTTATTCCTTCAGAAAATAGTAACATATTTGTTGAATGACATTTCCTGTATAGTGATTAAATAACTACTAGCTATCTACTGAGTTATTAGAGAACCATTCAAGATATATTAGGTAAGCACTCAAATTATTTTTACATGATAAAAATAAAAAGACTTTTGTATGTTGAAAATGTTTCATCAGGCATTATTTTTAGGCCATCATTTACAGAGTATAAAACTAAGGGGAAAAAACATTCTCAATATTCTCATTGAATGATTCAAATGACAAATAATACTAAGCTAAGTACTATCATTACTTTTAAAATCTACATTTTTAAAAGTTTTATTTTTCAACCAATACAAAATTGATCTGGTTCACACTATTAACTGCCAAACTTTACATTTAAAAACTAAGTATTCTTTATAGATTGTAACATTTTTTGTGTGTTCTTGGGGAAAAAAACCAAGATTCTGACATACATAATGAATCTAAATAAAAGTTCACAAATGGTGGTTGAAATTCTATCAACTTTGAGCCCAATGCAACATAAAATCCAGTTATTTTGCATAAACAATTTAAAATTAAAGTTTATAATGGAAATGTCAGCAAGTCATAACTACTACATTACTACTAATGGGTTCCATTATACTTCAAACAGGCACAGCAGATGTGCACATCTGAGACAGACTGCTTAGAAAATTAAAGCTATCAGATCTATAAATAAGGAATACATAAATATTAACACTGTAATGCCAAAGCATTAGAGCCATTTAAAAAAGTAAGATGTGACGTAAACACATCTGATAGTTCTCTCTGTAAGCCACTTTTCATTGATTTATAAAGCTACAGTTTTATAATTATTTTAAAAAGGGAAATGTTGCTATACTGCTGCATGCAGTAATTTCATTGCACATTCTTGACTACAATGTGATCTTCAAATCCTCTTGCAGTGCTTGACATTTTATTAGGATTTTTCCAGAAAGTCAGCTTGTCATATTTTCAGCAGCCTATAACAAGAAAGTAAGATTCATTACAATAAAACCACAGAAAAAGAGACACCATGAAAATAAATTTGTTAATACCACACTGTCACTAACAAACAAATCCTCCCTAGCATGTATGAAACAAGTTTTATCAGGATAATGCAGTAGTTTTCACTTTTTAAAGTACACTCAAACTGTCTTTTAAACTGATAGCTAAGCTGAAAGTAGGAAATTATTTAATCTTAAATAATATAGTTGATGTAACAATATAACACTACTTGAAAAATTAACCTTCTAAGGTCTAAGAAGACCTTATCCTCAGTCTTAGTTTGTCTGTTTCTCCATGTTTCATTGTAGTACGAAAAGGGGATAAAATAGAAAAACACCTTTCTGTTATTCTATAAGCTGGAGAAAAAAGAACAAAATAATAATGAACTCCTAGGTAATCCTGCTTCACCTATAACCATTATACTTTCCATGATTAATCTGCAGAAATTCTTAGATACCAAATTACTCATCAATAAATGACTTGATATGCTTTCCTGAAAATAAGAATCTAAACAATTTCTTAATGCCAAAACTGAAAATGCTGATTTTAAATTAGTTTTACATCAGAACATATGGTAAACTTTTAATTCATTTACATTTCTACTTCTTAATTAAAACTTAAGTTTTATCTAAAATTCTGAAGTCTTTCATGAGAATCCCTTAAGATATCAGGAAAACTATAGATAACTCAATCTCAAACATTCTCAGTCAACACAACCTACCTTGTTTATATATATAGTTGGCTATTCTAAATTACTCTTTTCCTCCTTTGGGTTTACCAAATTCTCAAGAATTAAGACCTAGTTTGAAAAAACAACAATGTCCCTTGTTCAAGACCCTATACACTTTCTTCTTTTTTAATTATTTAATTTTTAATCAAATTTAAATTCACATTTAATATAAAATCATGTAAGTTTCAAGCGTACATTTCTGTGTACTGATACTAGATCTGTATGTTGCACTGTGTGCCCACCACCTAAAGTCAAACCATCCTCTATTAGCTTTAGCCACATGCCCTTTAGGCACTCATTCTGTCATCTACCTAATCCCACTGTCAGTAACATTTACTTCAAAGACTTGAAATAATATATATAATTTTAGAATTTTTAAAATGGAAACACCGTAACTTTAATGCAGTTTAATTTGTCTTGCCCCAGTTGTCATGCTAATTTTAGAGGTTCTCCTCCAAGATACAGGTAATACATCAAGTATGATGCACTGAAAATGAAACAAGCATTTTCACTTAAACTAAATAAGCCATCACCTTTGTATAGCATTCATGTTATATGAATGCAGAATTACTTTCTATTTAAAAGAACAACAATGGCATCCTAGAGACCAACATAGTTACCAGATGGCCATTAAAGACTCCCCAGATTTGTAAGAATTTGCCCTGGGAAAAACCAGTGTTAGAAGTCTTTTCTTCTGCACTTCCCTTTCCTGTGCAAGTTTATTTCTTTCTCTGGAAGGATGGATGGGAAACATATGACTTAATCTCTTGTTTCTTTCTCAACTACCAATTCTACTGCTCCAAAATTCTCCTGCTGCAGACCTTCCTATACAGTGAGAGGTACATCACTCACTCTAAGACTATTAGTGATAGCACAGGACAGCTACAAGAAAAAGAGCAAAGCTTAGTGTATAGGAATGCATCAATAACAATAATAATTCAGGTAGCATAAACTAGAAGATACATAAAAGTAGGTCTTGCTTAGAACTTCTGAAATTATAATATGTAAATAATTGTCTAACCCATAAATACTAGCACCAAGGAAACAACACAAAAATTCAGTGTTCATAAAAGAATCATTCATAAAAAATAAGGTTTATTTTTAAAGAAATGCATCTAATCTACAGTTTTGTTTATGCTGTGGGAGATACCCAAAGGTAATCTACCTATTGCTATTAGAAACTGATCTAATTGGGTGACACACAACTAGCTGTTACTGTAAATGATTTAAATATTTATCAATATACAAGTCTGTGAAAGAGAAAGACAAAATGATTCTAATCACCAGAATTTCTAGGTAAAGATGGTAGAATGCAGCAGGAACAGTTTCTCCTTATCCTAGTTTTCATACCAAAAGAAATAAAAAATATGGGAAAATATTTCAGCAACAACAACCACACAAAAAACTTATGCTTATAACTTTTTACCAACTTATGCTTATAATTCTTTATCAAGTCTCAACCCCAATCCAATAGTATCAGTTAATAGAGAATAACCTTAATCGAGAGGGAAGTAACCCAAGGAAGGTTATTCTATAATTCAACAAAATTGAGTATAATAATTTGATTTTTAAAGTAGCGTGATACTATCTAGAACAGTGTTCACTAAATATCACTGGTTATCTTCTATGTAATCTTGAATGACTTTTACTTGCTGTTACAGTTCAGTGGATTTAGCGAGGGCCTGTGAAGTAAAGGGTCACAGGTTTGATTCCCAGTCAGGGCACACGCCTGGGTTGTGGGCCAGGTCCCCAGTAGGGGGTGTGCAAGCGGAAACCACACGTTGATGTTTCTCTCCCTCCCTTTCTCCTTCCCTTCCCCTCTCTCTAAAAAATAAAATAAATATAATACTTTAAAAAATCTTGAATGACTTTTTTGTCTTTGATTTTCTAATTTAAATATTTTTAAATTATAAGCATGTATTATTTTTATAAAAATTACACAGATTTCAAAAATTGCTTTAAAGAAAACAAGAAAAGATTCTAACTAGCACTTCTTTCCTGCGAACTTTCAAGGATCTCCTCCACACCCAATTTTAACAAGATACTAGCATTCTGGTTTTAGATTATGGTAGAAATGTGTTTTAAAAGGTTGTGTGTGTGTGTGTGTATGACTGATCATCCATTCAAATGGGCAATACTTTTTGACTTGTTCAACTTAAAACTATTGATTTTGCCTTCATATCAGATCATGGTCCACTGAATGTGAAATAACCAGTATGCTCAGAACCAAAAAAACTATGCTATTTAGGTAGTTCTGAATCCCCTACCCTAGTACCTGGGGTTTTATTATGTCTAAGAAAATACTATACCAAATACTTCTGTCAGTCTCTCTTGCGCATTCTTTTTAGCCAGGTTATATCTGCCTTTGGCTCCTTTATAGTGCTCAAACTGTATTACAATACAAAAATCTGTACCTGGAAGAAACCAAATTTCCATTCACAGTGGCAAAGATAAATAAGTTATGGTATATTTGTAAAGTGAAACATGATTATTACAGTAAAAATGTATTACAACTACACACAACATAAATGAACCTCACAAATGTGTTAAATGAAAGAACCCAGTAAAAAAAGGATTGTGCTGTAAGATTCCATTTATACTGAGTTGAAAATTTTGACAGAATTAAACGGCAGTGTTTAGAGATCCATGTTTAGTCAATAAAGCTATTCAAGGAAGTGTCTACCATAAAAATCATGGCAGTAGTTAACTGGAGGGGGAAGCAGGAAGAGGAAGTCAGCAATGGGGGGAATAAAGGGAACTTCTATGGTTCTGGAAATGAGAGTTGCATAGATATTCTCTTCATGACTTTTTTATGTTATTTTAATAATAAAAAAGTTTTAAAAGGCACAAAACCAACAACCCAAATCACTAAAACTTACTGAAGAATAACAATGTGAGATGGGTAAGCTACATGTTTTATATAGTTCTATTTCTTCAAAGAAAAGAAATAAGGCTAAAGAAAAGCCACTTTGTCCTTGGAAGACTTAAATAAGGCTAATTGGAAGTTTCAGTATTCTTGCACAGTGAGTTAGTGCTATATAAACATGGAAACAATCTCGCCCGAGATTGTTACACACACTGTGTGTAAGCAAGACAGGGAACACTTTTCTAGTTCCAAATTTCAGCAGTTAAAAGGTGCTAAATTTGAATTTGACAAAAGGTGGTCCTCTGGGCCCATGGTGGCATGCAATCCAATTGCCCTCAGCAGTTCCTTGGTCTCTGAGCCCCTCTGAGTCATTCTTCCCTTGTCCTCAAAAATAAACTCATGTTCACAGGCGGTTAGCTCTCATGGCCAATTTCTTGGCTGTGGAATGCCCGATGTCTGACAGTCTTCCTTCATTTTGTACGGTACAGGGTCTTTCGGTCTGACCTGGAAGTGTTTTGTGCTAGATGGCTGACTGCATCTAGAAACCATACACCTACCCTCTTCACCAATAGGTTCCCCAACCACAGTCCTGTCCTCCTCTCCCCAGTGTGCTGCCTGGACAGGCTTAGAATTTTCCAAGGCAAGTGCTACTTCCTTTTTGCTTACCCTCCTCAATTTCTCATTCCTCTTACATTTTACTATAAGTAGCAAGAAGACAACAAGCTGCACATCCAAACTCTGGAAATTTCTTCAGCTAAATATCCTAGTTCATCACTTACAAGTTTTATTTTCCTTCCAAACAGTGGAATATAATTCAATCAGTGCTCCTTCATTGTACAGCAAGGATAGTCTTTCCTTCAGTGCCCATTTCATGTTCCTCACTTCCACTTGAGACTTCACCAGGAGTACTAAAGTCCTTATTTCTTGCAAGATTCTATTCGTAATGATTATGTATTCTCTAAGATGACTGAAGCTTCTTCTAGATCTCTCCTCTCTCTGAGCCCTCACCAGAATCACCTCTTATGCCCATATTTCTACAAATCATCTCTTCAAGATAATCTAGGCTTTTTCTATCAAGTGCACTAAAACCTCCCAATCTCTACTCATTATCCAATTCCAAAGCCACTTCCACATTTGTAGGTATTTCTTAAAGCAGCACTCCACTTCCTAGCAGTAAATCTGTATTAGATTTCTAAGGCTGTCATAACAAAGTACCACAAACTGGGTAATTTAAAACAACAGAAATTATCCTCTCACAGTTCTAGAGGCAGAGGGCCACTGACTCTCTGAAGGCTCTAACAAAGGTTCCTTCCTTCCTTCTTGTGCCTGCCAATAGTCCTTGGCCTTCTCTGGTTAATAGATGTCATCACTCTGGTCTCTACCTCTGTCATTACATGACAGTCTCCCCTCCTGTGTATGTGCCTTCACATGGTTCTTTGTGTATCTGTGTCTAAATGTCACTTGTCTTATAAGGACATCAAGCATTAATGCATTAATATCTCATCTTAATTTGATTATACCTGCAGATACATTATTTCCAAGTAAGATCATATTCACAGGACCTGGAACTGAGCATATGTTATTTCAGGCAGAAATAATTTACCCACAACACAGGGAAAATTCTAAACACAGCTGGAGAAAACAACTAGGAAAAAAAACACAATCTATGATAATGACAACTTTGTGATTGGAACATATGCTAAGATAACGGTCTTCAGAATTTCTTCTGATGGTAATAAAAGTTACTTTAATCATGTTTAAGATCTCTCATATAACTTCATCATCAATTATTTTCTAAACAAAACCATCTTTATTTAGAATGAACTAAGAACTGAATCTTTACCTTCAGTGCTTCGGTAGCCTTTCGAAGTTCCTTTATAACTGACGATAAAGCTTCTGGATTAATTCCTTGTTCACAAAGCCGTACACAAATAGACAGAGTCTCCATGTCTAAGCCAGTATTTAAAATTCTTGAAATCTCGAGCAGAACTGAAAAAAAGATAGAAAAAAATGTTAAAACAAAATCTTACATTTTATTTATATTTTAAAAGATTGATTGATTTATAGAGAGGAAGGGAAAGAGAAAGACACGGAGAACATCAATGTGTGGTTTCCTCTTGAGTGCCCCTTCCTGGGGACCTGGCCAGCAACCAGGCATGTGTGCCCTGACTGGGAATCGAACAAGTGACCCTTTGGATCACAGGCCAGAGCTCAGTCCACTGAGTCACATTAGCCAGGGCCAAAATCTTACATTTTAAAATATGCACAATACTTTTGTTTTTAATTCATATAATACTGCAAACACCAAAGAAACAGCAAAGCATCCTCACACTTGGAAATAGGCATGTAATACTGTCTTTCCCTTACTTAGCTCTAGAAGCTTCAAAATAAACTTACAACTTCCCTTCACACAACTGCTTTACGTAACTTAGTTCTTATTCTACCACTCTCTTAATTATGTATCATAATCAGGATTATTCTGAACATTCCTCTTTTTATATTCTTTTAGAATGTAATTTAGTCACATAACATATTTTATAGAAACACCATACATTACTTAATCCCTCTATTTTAAGAGTGAGGTTGCTCTCATGTGGTCCACATTAAAATAATACTGCAATATGCATCAGTACATACTAACTTAATTTTATTAGGATAAATTCCTAGAGGTGAAACTACTCAATCAGTAATATACATTTTTAAGGCTTTAAAAATATTGAGAAACTTTTACAAATTGACAGTGTTCATGTTTGTTGAATCTAAGAATAAAAATTAAAATATATTTTTAACTTCATTTTTATAGTACTTCATTTTATTAGTTTCTAAAATTATCTTTCATATGGTAAACACTATCACAGAGTAAATATATTGGTCACATTAAACTTTGTTTTTAGAACTTTGTAAGTCAATGGTTGATGTGTTATCTATTGTTTTCCTCTATTATTTCCTCTTAGCATTATGCTTAGAAAGTTATTCCCCATGCAATGGATATATAATTACTCACCGGTACTCTCTTCTAGCACTTGAAAATTTATTTCCCTTCCCTCATCCATAAATACTTAAATATGTAACTCCCTGGAATTTGGTTGGAAAATGGAATCTCTAACTTTTCCTTCCAGAAATAAGTCAGTTGCCCAATACTGTTCATTGAACAATCTATCCTTTTACCACTGTTAGGATGCTACCTTTATCACACAGTAAACTGCCATATACTTATGGATTAGTTGCATGTGTCTCTCGTCAGTGTCACAATTTTAATTCTTAACTTTACATTGCATGAAGTGGGTTAAAGAAAACTTTGTTACCTTTTATTATCATAAGCCCTTTCATTCCCTCTGTGAACTTAAAAATATTGATCAATTCCAAAACCAAATTCTATTTGAGTTGATTTGAATTGCATGAAAACTATTATTTTGGGACAAATGGACAAGTTAATGATATTAAATCATCTATTAATTTAAATAGATGGGCCTTTCCCAATTTTTCTTACATCACAATCATTTCATCTGTAGTTCATTTAAGTGCTCTAAGAAATATATCTTCCATGCCTGTACTTAACTTTTGAACACATGGAGTTCAGTTCTAATGTCTCTGTAAGGTCATCTTAACATATGAGGCAATTCTGAGCATGTTTCAACTGAGAAAATTTTTCTCATCATGGTTGTAGTTTCCTCCTTTGCATACCTACTAATTTTTTATTGGTTGCCAGACATTGTGAATTTTACCTTATTTGCTGCTGGATAATTTTCTATTTCTATACATATACTTGAGCTTTGTAATGAGGTGCAGTTATCTGGAAATAGTTTGATCCTTTTGCGTCTTTTAAGATTTATCAGTCAGGACCAGAGCCTAATTTATAATAAATATAGGGCTAATTATTCCGCATTGTTGAGATAATACCCTCCTGAGTTCTTTACCCAAAGTCTCATAAATTATGAAGTTTCCCATTCTGGTTGGTAGATACAGACACTATACTCAGTCCTGTGTTAGCATGGTATACTGCTCTATTACTTTTGGATGGTTCTTTCCTCCAGTTTTGGGGGTACTTTCCTCACACACATGCTATCCAATACTCTGCTGAATACCTGCGGGAAACCTGTGGACTCCAGAATGCTCTCTAGGTGCAGTTTTCCTCTGAGGTACTCTCCTGCAAGCTTTCTGCCTGCTATGGTCTCCCTGGACTCTCTCAGCTCCTTCCGCTCAATTCCAGGTGTCCACTGAGTTCCATCTGGATTCTTCCCCAAAGCCACTACATTGTGGTCTGGAAACTCTCAGAAAGCAGAAAGCTGAGGCAACTATCTGGCTCACTTCATGTCTCCTGTCTCTCAGAAATCACTGTCCTTTGCTGCCTGATATCCAGTGAAATGAATACCTTTATTCTACAAATTTTGCCTGGGTTTTGTTGGTTGTTTCAGGTAGAGGGTTAAATCAGTCCGTTATTCCATCTTGGCTGAAACCTAACTGCCCCTTCAGATTTTCATTTCTTCAGTGTTGATATTTCAACATACTAATACTTTGCTCTTCAGTTGAATTCATGCTATTTGCTGAATTTATTTCAATAAGTATTTTTAGATTTCTAATTCCCTACCATAATGACTTATTTTCATAAATGCTTATTTATAACCAGTTATTTTCTGACCATTGTTTGTTTTATGTTTAAGGTTATATTCTCTTCAGAAGCCATTTTTGAGATTTGTTTCTTCAGGTATAAGCAAGTAGCAAAAAGAGTGGTTGAGTGTGCTCTCCAGAGCCAGACTACCGGGGGTGAAATTTCACTTTCACTACTTGTAGGCAAGGTAACCTCTCTGCACCTTTGTTTCAACATTCTGTAAAATGGAGATAATCATAATACTTATAGGACTATTGTAAGGATTAAAGGATGCATTAGAATGGTGTTTGGCATATGGTAGTGCTCAATATTTTTTCTTCATGTTAGTTGTTACATTTATGATTTTCTTCCACCTTAGGTACTTTGTGATTTTTGGCTGAAAGCTAATCTTCCACAGATTTTCTTAGATGTTTGGATTGGTGATGTGTTCTTGAGCGGTTAGTATCACTAGCCTCAACTCTCATCATTGGGCTTTGTGGAAGCATCCTGGCTCCAGACACACAAGACACATGAATGGTGTTTCTCAATCCCTAGCCATGGCAGATGGCATCTTTCTGGCCCCCAGCTACACTCAGACAGGGCAGCACGCTTTGTTGGGTTTCATTCCCAGTCCCCTGCTGTATTCCCATCTGCTCCTTTCTGTGGGGGTAGAGGTGGACTTCCCTCTTTCTAATCAATGAAGACTTCTTTCCTGGTTTTATACTTGGCTATACTGATAACTGTATTTTAACATTATTTCCTTTCATTTTTATAGGCTTAGAACAGCAAGTTTCAAGCAGTGCTCAATTGTCATCAATTCTGACAGTGAATCATTAATTTATTTTTTAGTTTTGATTGTTTTCATAAATGGACTCTATTTCATTCCTGCATATTTTAAGTGACTAGTGCTGATTTTCTAGAAAATTATTTTATTTTTATTTTGTAGTCAGCCACCTTAACAAAGTCTACTGAAGTTTCTAACAGTTCTTCAGGTGATTCTCTTTTGTTTTATAGTCAGATAATCATTTCACCTACAAATAATTGTTTTGTGTCCTTTCTGATTATCTCTTTTCTAATCCTGTGCTATATGCTAAACCTTTCATATCAATGTTTCCAAGAAAGCAGTGAAAGAAGGTACCTCCAATTTTATTTAGAATGCATTTAACATTACTGTTAAGGATGATGTCAGTTTCATATAACTATCCTTTATCATGTTATAAATGTACTCTTTTCTTTTGCTAAGACTTTAAAATCAGGAAAACATGTTGGTATCATCTTATCAATACCTTTTCATCAACCACTCAAATGACAAACTGCATTAACAGATGAAGAACACTGAGCTTGGGAAATCCCTTTTACAGTAAGCAGTTAGCAAGCCTGCTCTTTATTTGGAGGTAGATGTTACCTCATCCCTCAGGGCTACTTACTACAAACACAATCCTGAAAAACAGCCGGAAGAGAGAGCAGTCAGGGCTTTGTATTCTTGGCACACAGAGCAAGAATGTATAGGTATGCTCAGGGCTCTAGAAGAGTGCATCTCCCAATAGTGACACTACAAAACTCTTGAGGCTAGGCTAAAAGATGCAATATAGCTTCCTCTTTGCTCTCTGTTAGGACACTCCCCCTTGGAACCCAGCCTCCAAATGTAAGAACACCCAGTGTTACAGCCCAATAGTGCGTGCTGAGAGCCCAGCTAACAGTCTGCATCAAGCAGCAGTCAAGCGAGTGAGGAAGCTTTGAGATGACTCCAGACTCAGCACTAACTGCAATGCATAGACACCCTCAGTGCAACCACTTAGATGAACCTGGTTAACAGCCAGAACTGTGAGAGAGAATTTTTGTTGTTTTATGCTGTAAGTTTGGGGTGGTTTATTATGCAGCAACAGTATATATTCTCATCATATTCCAACTCTCTGACATCATCATCACCATCATCATGACAAATTCTCCTGTCCAGTTTTCTTCATGGTAGACACTTTTATATACTTATTCCTGACTTCACGTCTTTGTTTATGTTCTTCTCTTCCCTCCATATAATTTCACCTCAGTACCTATATTTCTTTCTTTAACCTTTCTTTTACAGTTCACATTGATCTTTACTTCCTAACTTCACAAACTGTCTGTAATAAGTATTTCTGTGGTATCCCCTGTGTAACTGGTACCTACATGTATTTTATGCCTACTGTGCTACTGCTGAAAATGTAGTTGTGAACAAGACAGATATGGTCCCAGTTCTCATGGACATTACAGTCTAAGAGGAGAAACAGACGTTAAAATAACTGATTTCAGTTATGAGAAGGAAAATAACATACTTCCAAAACAAATTACAGTATCTTACCCAGTTGTGAAGGACATTTGTTTAGGAAAGACTTTGTCTGAGGAAGTGACAATTAAGCTTAAACTTCAAAAGTGAATAGAAATTAATTTGACTAATGCAGAGGCAAGAGGAAGGGCAAGGACTAGAGGCCCCACAAACAAACAAACAGAAAACCCAGCTTATGCTGGGGAGATTTTGGTAAATTAAAATGATGTGAAAGGCTCACGTGAATACAATGTAATCAAAGGAGACGAATAGCTGTAAAATATGACAGGCAGGCATGAAAATCTACTAAAGCCCAATCGAAGATTTGAGAACTTTAGGATGCTATTAGAAGTTATAACACGAGAGTGTGACAAAATCAGATTTTCAATTTTAAAAGACTTTTGCTGCATAATATTGAGTGAACCTCGAAAAAAGATAGAACACTTATGGAGAAAGAGTCCAACTAAGTTACTGAAATTTTGGTGAAAGACTGGTGGATGGAATGGACAGCAGAGATTAGGACAAGTGGTCAAATAGTGCTGATTAGGACAAGTGGTCAAATGTTTTCAATTCTTTACTCATCTCAGATGGGTAAAGCTCTCAGAAGGGCTTAGTGAGGAATCTGAGGTAGGGGAGGTTACAGAAAGCCAAACTGACTCTTAGGTTCCTTTCTCATAAGAACAACTAGATGGATGGTGGTAGCACACATGGACTATATATACACTTGCTTCTATGACAATGCCTTAATACACTGTGAACTCTCTTAATTCCTTTTTTTCTAACTAACTGCCTGGTATATAAAGTACTATTACACAGAAGCCTCTACTAAGAAAGAAGTACATTTTTATCATAATTGTCAAAAACATAATTACTAGTAGTAAGAAATGAGACCATTAGGAAAATTCTGGAATATAAGAAAAAAAGAATTAAAGTATAAAACTATCAATATAGAGCAGGTGTCAAACTCATTTTCACGGGGGGTGGGGGGGTGGGGGTGGGCAGCCACATCAGCCTCCCAGTTGCCTTCAAAGGGCCGAGTGTAATTTCAACTCCTTACCAGTTAAGGAGTAGTTACATTTATACAGCCCTAAAATTATTTCAGCCCTTTGAAGGCAATCGCAAGGCTGATGTGGCCTCCAGTGAAAGTGAGTTTGACACCCCTGATATAGAGTATCTAAAATTTCAAAACACTGAAAAGCAAAAGAGACAACTAAGTACAGAGAAGGAGACAGTAGTTGACAGAAATTGACATTTTAAAGCGGTAATGTAGGAAGAGAACACTGAGGATCTAAGAGTGAGGATAGATGATCTTATACAATAGACCTGATACTAAATCAGGGCTAGGATCAATCAGGTTCCTTTCAAAGAGAACTGTGCAGATCAATAACAAAGGCCACTGCTTTCTCCCATCTGAAGTGCCTTTATCAAAATCCTTTTCATTTGCCCTGATTGCTGTGGCTTGGTTGGGTGTCATCCTGCAAAGCGAAAGGTTGACGACTGGATTCCTGGTCAGGACACATGCCTGTGTTGCAGGTCCAGTCCCCAATTGGGGGGGTGTGCCACCCCAAGAAGCAACAGATGGATGTTTCTCTCTTGTATCCAGGTTTCTTTCTTGCATCAATGTATCATGCCCTCTTTTTATCCCCCTTCACCTCTCTCTAAAATAAATAAAATCTTTTTAAAAAACTTTTCATTTCACAAAATTATAAATATTTACAGCTGAGTGCTACAATCCTTGCAAATCACTAACATACTGGAATATTAGATCACTGTTGGTTTACTAATACTGATGGGAGGTAGGTAGTAAGAGAACAAGGAGAAATACTACATCTTGAAGGAGGGTAGTCAGACTCAAAAAGTTTTGGACAATTTGGCTCTTATGTATAGATTTTAATAAAAGTAAAATCCCACATTACCAGAATTTCAAATAATAATGATGTCTGAGTAAGTCAGCCCAGTGTCTTGGGCAAAGTAAAGTTTTATTTCTAAAAATGAGATTGGCAGGAAGTGAGATTATAAAATGACTGCAGTCAGGGCTTTTCCAGTTCACTGTATGGCCCATTATTTAAGGTACAAATGTCACTATGCTTTCCTTTGTGTCTCAATCATTACAGACAGCATGGAAAATACTTCAATGTATTTCAATGACTGCAATAATTCAATTTCACACTTTTTGGAATTGTCTTGGACCCAATTATGGCACAATAGCAAGGATTTTATGTTAAGTGTAGAACTCTAATAGACAAGACAGTATCTGTCACATTTTAACAAATGTTGACCCACTGCCAACCAGGAGACTTTTTTCTTACCTTCTGGTTTTGTGGACAAACCATATGAAGAGGAACAGTGTTCTATTACCACCCCTTCTCTCCTCCAATTTTTTAAAATTGTTTATTCTTGTTTTTTCCCATTACCATTTATCCCCCTTATACCCTCTTCCACCTCCACCCCAACTCCCCCAATTTTTTCTTTTTTTAAAAAAAACTGTTCTTGCCCTGGCTGGCTAGCTCAGTTGGTTAGAGCACTGTCCTGATATGCCAAGGGTGTGGGTTTGATCCTTGGTCAGGGCACATACAAGACAACTAGTAAATGTACAAATAAGTAGAAAAACAAAACTGATATTTCTCTCTCAAGAAGGATAGGGCACTAGAAGGATGGATGTTAAGAACAAAATTCTTTTCAGAAAAACAGAGGCTTGGTGAGTAAAAAACTTGGTGAGTAAAAAATTAGATACAAAGGCTCTAATAATACTATATGCAATTATTTGAAAAGGAAACCAGCAGCTGGTGCAGAGAAAGCCAGAAGTCTTATCAAATCCCATAAGCAGCTGTCTTATGAAGTAGTGACTACAGTGGAGGCAGAGACAGGGCATGAAGGCTCACATGGCCTAGTACGAATTCCATGGGGTTTTATTTTCAGAGATAGAGGCTGATGACTGTATCCCTTGGAAAATGCAAAAAGCAATGTTTAACATCCATCGAACACTCACACACGTGGAGTCGAATAAAATGAAGACAAAGACACTTCCAAGTGGGATGACATCTTCTATTACACAGAAATAAATCAGGAAACTTATCACTATGAGTCAATACAGCAACAAATAAAGACAACATGATTATAGTAATAGATGCCAAATTTGATGAAATTCAGCAAATATTACTAATATTTTTAAAGAAACGGAAATAGAAAGAAAAAACCAAGAAAGTAACAATATAGTATCTTTTAATGATCATCTTCGATGTGCCTTTTTACCTGGTTATCTTATATATTCACGTTATAACCCTAGGACGTAACCTCATTTTACAGGGGGAAAAAAAAAAAAGACAGCCCAAAGACGTTTAAGTAGCTAGTCCAAGCTCACCGCCCGAGGAATAAAGGGGTGGAGCCGGCACTGGAGGACGGAGAGAGGGTAACACCAACACGCGTTTCCGTCTTCTACTACCCGTGCAGGCTCTAACCCGCGTGCCTCCGGGCGCGAAGACAAGAGAATACACCCAGAGCCCGTAGACACAGGTGTCACCCGATCCAAAACGAAACTGGGGCAATTCTGATGAAGCGGCGCCTCGTTCATTCACCGCATGTTTTAAAAGCGCCTACCCGAGTGCCAAGGACACGCAAGTAGCAGTGATCAAACACTCACGTCCACTGTCTGCACCGGGCTTACAGTCTTGAGGCCTGTACAGTCTAGCTCCCCGCTCTGGACTAAAGGAATGGGCGCCTCGCACCGGAAGTCCACTCCAGTGGGACCCGAAGAAGGCTGGGGGTGCACGAGGACTGGCGCGAGGAAGGGGTGTGGCGCGCGCGGAGGGAGCGCAGGACCTGTGCGTGCGTGCGGGCGGGCGGCGCACGGGGTCCGACGCGGTGGGGCCGGAACGCCTAGCGCGCGACAAACTACTCAGAAGCGAAGAGACAATTCTCCAAAAATGGAGCCATCAGCCCTGCGGCCCTGGCAGGGCCCTTGGGAGGATCTTCAAAGACGCCGTAGGGGGCAGGAAGTGCATCTGAAGTCTTCCCGGACTCACGCCCGCCTCCGGTCCTCGGCTTTGGGAAGCGGAATCGAGGTCAAGGAGCAGCAACGGGCACTCACCGTCCATGGTCTCCCTCACCGCATTCAGATTCGCCGTCGCCGCCGCCGCCGAGGCCCCAGCGCCGCTACTTGCCATGGCTGAGGCCGACGAAGGCGGGAGCAGCAGGGGCTGACCCGGAACTGGAGCGCCTTCCTTTCTCCTAGGCAATCACACCGCGCGTCCCGGCTCACGCCGGGCAGGCTCCGCCCCTCGCGCTAGTCGCCGGCTGGATGCTCGGTTGATTTTGAATTTGGAGCGTTGTTACTCAGCGCGGAATGTGAAGCGTGGAGTTGCCATTCGAATGTGGTACGCCGCCTCGGTGCGATTGGCTGGTTCGCGGACAGCGGTGCGACGCGGTTGGCCAATGGCCCGCAAGCCCGAGCCCTCGTTGGCGTAAGACAGCGCGGAAGCGGGGAGTTAAAGAGTCTGTGCCTGTTGTGGGAACAGGCTTGGCCCCTTCGGAACGCTGGAGTGGCCTTTGGGGGACTTCTTTTTTATACACACCATTAGGTACGTTCTTTATAGTTCCTGGCTCTTCCCCTGTGTCGAATTGGAGAGTTCGCTTTTCCCGGCTTCGGACCCTCGTGTCCGCCAGCCCCGGGATGAATGGGGAGGATCGTGAGAGTGTGCAGGAGTAGGGAGGGACACTAAGAAAGAGTAACAGCGTGGGTTGGAGGTGACACCTGCGTGAGTGTCCTTCTGTGCTTTTCACCCAAGGGAGCCAGCTGCACCCTTCCAAGAAGTGGAGACTCTTTTTCACTAATTGTAGCCCTTTTCTACTGGAAGTAATGCAGCTTCGCCTTCTACCCTGGGGTTCTCAAGGAAAGGAGAGTGTTTAAAGAGAGGCAACCGAAGGCGGTTGATTTCCTATCCCTAATCGGTCATACTTCCTTGGCCGCAGCTAATTTGCCAGAAGGGCACGCGTGCACAAGGTTTATGGTCTCTTGTCGCAAATACTTGTTTAGTAAATGCAGTTTGATAAAGGAATTTGCTGGGATGTTAGAAGGATGTCGAAGTGTTGAGAGACTTGATATAATGAACTAAAAGCTAGAGGTATAAGTCCTTTAGTTGGAAGGAATTTTCTGCCTATTGTAACATTTAGTTACCTCGAAAGCAGACCTGAACTCATTCACTTTGGTTAACTGGTACTTATAAGAAACTTAAGTTCTCTGAGCTTATTAATTGTACAAAATGATGTCACTAATACCTTTCTTTAGTTTTCAAGGTTATTTGGAGGATCATTTGAGAAAATATGTGATTTCTTTTGTAAGCTATATAGAAAAGCTCCAACAGCGTTAGGTTTTGAGTTAATTTTTGTAATGATTGTTGAATACATTTTAATTGTCAAATTGAATGTCAGTGGAACTTAGTAATTTCATTATATATACTTCTGATTTCTCTTTAGTTTTTTTTTTTCTGTGCTATGGGAGATGTCAAAGAACCAAAAATGCAAATAACACCGGAAACTCCAGGAAGGATCCCCGTTTTAAATCCTTTTGAAAGTCCTGGTGATTATTCTAATCTCCATGAACAAACTGTCTCCAGTCCTGTTTTTAAATCAACAAAATTACCAGTAAGTTACTTTTAACTAGTGTTTACAAATACTTTTAAGTATAAATATCTACAAGGTAAGGGGTTACCACGGAGCTTATATTACTTAAAATGTGCTTTTTTCGTTGTAATGTTCATTATAATCTAGTGGTTGGGCTAAAAATAAGTTAGCTAGAAGATTTTTTTAGTTAACATTCCTCTCTCTCTTTTTTTATTTAATAAATAACATGTTAGCTTCCTACAATTGTGCTGTCTATAGTTGATATATCTACCAATACCATATTAGAGAAGAAGCTATGTCATCTAATTGTCTATTCTCGTTTATTCAGCAAACATTATTTGAAGGCTGCTATGTGTCAAGTACAGTGCTAGGCATAGAGGTTACACTGTGAACAAGTCAGGCCATTACTAATGCAGGGGTCAGCAAACTTTTTTCTGTCAAGAGTCAGTCAGTAAATATTTAAGGCTTTGCTGTTACAACTACTCACCTGTGCTTGTATCACAAAAGTGGCCATAGGCAATATGTAAATGTATAAACATGGATGTGTTCCAATAAAGCTTTATTTATGGGCACTGAAACTTGAATTTCATGTAATTTTCATGAAATGCCAATATTCTTTTGGGTTTTTCTCAACCATTCATAACTTGCATAATGGGATAGACAAATTAGGACTAAATTAGCAACTTCAAAAGAATATGACAATGTGCTGTGACTAGTGGTTAAGCATAAGGGTGCTATGGAAGGGAAAGTGTTCTTCTGGAGATGAGGGAAGGCTTATTTTTCCTGTTATTGGCTACACTGGAGAATATCTTTTGAAGTCTGACCTTTACATCTAGTAAATTATCTAGAAAACAACAACATGAGCGGTTGTTGATGCATTTATGCTACATGTTCATATCAGCCTGCAGCAGGTTTGCCCTAGAGGAAACTTTTAGCTATATAGTTTATATTAAGTCATTAATCTGACTTCACTTTTAATTGAATCATATTAAATCTTATTTACATATTAGTCTTAATTTTAAAAAATGGAATGATTCAACTTAATCCTCAAAGCCAGATGTATGGCATCTTTGGTTGTTAAACCTGAATTTGTCAAAAGTATATTCTGACTTACAGTTTACAATTTGGTTAAGAGTTTTCTTTAGTTAGATAGTTGAAAGAGAGGGGGCACTGGTTACCAATTATAGTTACTTTAAGGATCAACTATTTTATGAGCTTTTGAAGGCACTTTTGTAGTTAGGATTTTAATTTTAGTTCATTCTTATTGAAAGTAAATACTTTTGGTAACTAAGAGTTTTACCTTTACTTGGCCATCACCGATGAGTGTTAATTGTAGAATTTCTTTTTTTTTTTTAAGATTTTACTTATTTATTTTTAGAGATGGGAAGGGAAGGGAGAGAGAAACATCAATGTGTGGTTGCCTCTCGAGTGGCCCCCACTGGGGACCTGGCCCACAACCCAGGCATGTGCCCTGACTAGGAATCGAACCTGCGACCCTTTATTTTGCAGCCCATGCTCAATCCACTGAACTATGCCAGCCAGGGCAATTGTAGAATTTCTATACTGTTAATACTCTACTGTGATTTACCTATTATATAATTTAAAAAATCACCCAGAGACAAGAGTGGATATTTTAAAAGAGATACATACAATCAAGTAAATTAGTTTGTTTGACTACCACTAGCCATTTAATTTTGTGGCAAAATCAAATTTAAAAATAAGAGGCATAAGATATTTTAATAATATAAACAAACATTCACATTATTTTTGAGGTTGACAGTGGTTAGCATTTTGATGAATTATTTCAGTTTGCTTTTATTCATAAGTTCACTTTTTCTTATCAAGACCCCAGGAAAATTTAGGTGGTCTATTGATCAACTAGCTGTAATAAATCCTGTAGAAATAGACCCAGAAGACATTCATCGTCAAGCCTTGTACTTAAGTCGTTCTCGGTAAGTTTCCCCTTCTTGCACCAAAGTGTAATAACATACTCTCATGTGAAGAGAAGGAAATTCCAGAGTTGAATATTTTCATATGTAATAATATAAAGGAGGAAAAATTGTAATACAGATTTATCTTATCTAAATGAAAAGTAAGTTCAAAAACTACACCCAGAAAGATCCCCTTGCTAACAGTTCCAAATTCGGGTAGGAGTTCCCCTCTTTCAGAGATAACCTCTCCCTCTGCTACTCATGGGACAACTCTGCCTCCTCAGCACTTGGAAAAGGGAAGGGCGTTTTGAAATCTGTACCTTTCTACATAATTGTGGCTTCTGCCATTGAATCGTTTTGTTTTTTGGGGGGTATATGGTAAAGCAAAATACTGTTTCATGGCCACATGCATTTAGGGAAACCTAAAAATCCGCTTTCCAGGTTAAGACACATTGAATGGAAGGGTATCTATTAGCAACAAAGAGGGCTTCCATAGACTTCATCTGACTTTGACATAGGACACTTGGGGATCTGAATTATAATGTCTTGAATCCAACTTAGTGATCATATTAGCCTTAACTTCATTGTTGATGTGTTCTGTAGGTTTCCAAGCACTTGTACACCTCTGACTTACCCTGCTTAAAAAAATCTCATGTAATGAGAGCATGTACCGTATTTTTCGGACTATAAGACGCACCCCCCCCCCCCCCCCCCCCCCCCAAATTTGGGAGGAAATGGGGGTGTGTCTTATAGTCTGAATGTAGCCTACCTGGCTCACTGTGGTGGGGGGAGTGGTGGAGCAGGGTCACAGATTATTAAATATTTTACCACATTTTTTGCTTCAAATTTTTTTTCCCTATTTTCCTCCTCTAAAACCTAGGTGTATTTTATGGTCCAGTGTGTCTTATAGTCCTAAAAATATGGTACTTTTTTGGTAGAACAGACCAAGTTTTTTATTACAAATTGCAGTGTTTTTTTTTTAAGATTTTCTTTCTTTATTTTTAGAGAGAAGGGAAGGGAGAAGAGAAGGAGGGAGAGAAACATCAATGTGAGAGAGAAACATTGATCAGTTGCCTCTCACACAGCCCCAACTGGGGGCCTGACCCATAACCCAGGCATATTTCCAGACTGAGAATCAAACTGGCGACCTTTCGGTTTACAAGGATGACACCAAACCCACTGAGCCACACCAGTCAGGGCTGCAGTGGTCTGTAATTACAAATTATAAATAACAGTTTTATTACTAGTCTGAGGGACTCTTGTCAGTTTTATAGTCTAATTTTTAACTTGAGAAAGTTGAATACTGGTATGATCAGCTTTTAATTTTTGGTCGTAAGATACATTTGTTGTTTGTCCAAAATAATAGGTAATCATTTTTCTTTAGAATTTAGTCACACAAAGATGTACACATGTTGAGATACTCTCGAAAATATTTGTCTGGCTTTTCTATTCCTTCCACTCTTGGCTTGGTAACTTGATGACCATTCATTAATTAACTAATGTCCATCCAAAGAGAATAGAATGCGGAATGAGCATAAAAGAATTTTCACTTAAATTGAAATACGTTTGAAAGAGAAAGTAAAAAGAATATCTAAAAGCAAATGAGTCACAAATGAGACTAATTTTTTGTTTCACACAAACTATATGCTTTATTTTGCCTCTTTACATATTCAACCATGAAAAACTTATCTATTAAGTCAAGAGATATTCACTGAGCCCTGAGGCATGAAAGGAACACTGAAGAAGTATGTAGAGGACATTATTCCTACCCTCTAGAGTCAGTAATACCATTAACCAGAGTTGTGACACAACATTCCTATACTTACTAATAAATGACATATTGTCTGGGCACGTTTATGAATCTTGGTGTATGTCAGTAGATATAGGGTAGGAGTAAGGAGTGGTTAAAGACCCTAACTTTATTTAATTTACTAATGTAATTCAGTGAATGATTATGGCTTCTACCAAGGTTAGTAAGTAGAGTTTTAAAACAGGTTGATTCATTCCTAGCAATGACTTTTGATGTCTCTTCTTATCTAATCCAAGTTCCCTATATCAGTGCTTCCCACCCTTTTCATGCCATGCTATGTATGCATAAAAAAATAATTCTAAGGCATAGTGGTATAAACAGAGGAATCTTCCCATACAAGAGGTCAGCAGTCCACAGCCTCTTCTCCTCTAAGAATGCATTCAGGGCCTATCTGTAACCTATATGCGTCATGCTGTCAGGATACTGTACCCTATGTGAGTTATAGGACCTTGCATAATCTGGCCCTACAATATTTTGCCAAGCTGATTTTCCCTGCTTCCAGCAGTTACCTGAACATTTCAGGTCACTGGAGTCCCTCTGATGAAGCAGCAAAAAGTTTCTGAGTGGGGTGATGCTAGATCAGACCTCACTAACACTATGTGCTAGTGTTATTACACACCATCATTTTGACCTAGTTATGTTCGTGATGAGATGAAGAGAATTGAGTTATCCTCAAAATGGGTGTTGTTTAAACTGAGACATGGGGATTATCACTGAAGTCTTTCTCATAATTTCCTTATTTGAAAAACCCACTTGATTTTAGTTTCTGAAATGTGTGCATTATTACATAAGTGTTATTAACCATAAACATATATATATATATGAGAAAAGATTTTGAGATTAAAAAAGTATCTTACTAATTTATTGATGGAAGCAAATATTCTTTCCTGGAACAGATTAAAGAAGTGGTTCTACAAGGCTAACTGCCGAGTCCTTTGGCAAGTATATGCCTTGTGCCTGAGACCAGACATTTTATATTAAATCACACAGCTAATCAATTTTTGTAATTATAATCATGTATTGTACCAAGTGAAAAGATTCATTTGGACAAAGTTTTTTATTGTTGGTATTTTATTTCATAATTAATACTTTTGTCTATTCAGCTGACTAAGTGATAGTTTCTATTTCAAAGTAAGGGTTGATTCTAAAAATATGACTGATAAACTTGCTTATGATTGAAGAAAATGAATTTTTAGATTTCTGTAGAATGAAATACTTATTAATTTGCTGTGATTCAAGGATAAAGTTTATTTAACTTCCATTATGTTAATAGCAACTTTTAAATTACTACCACTTTAAACATTGTAAAAGAAAATATTATTCCCTTCAAACTGTGAATGGAATAAGAGAGTTAAGCCTAACAGCGCAATGCTGAATATCTAAATAATATCATTAACTAAATGCAAAGTATTCCAATTTTTCTTTTAAAGTGAGCTTAACATTTGTCAGTTTTCAAAAGAAAGAAATCATTTCTTTGAAAGGTTATTATTTTAAATGTTCAATCAGCTGAAATAATGGCCTGGTTATTTTTCTTCTTTATCTTTGTATAGAATAGATAAAGATGTGGAAGACAAAAGACAAAAAGCCATTGAAGAGGTAACTTAAAACTGTTACTGATCATTAAACCAGTGAAGCATCAATTTCACGTGCATGCCACCACTTTTAGGAAGACTTCCTTCAAATCCTTTCCTGTCCTAGCTCCACACCAACCTGCCTGTCCCCAGCTGTACGAGTGTCCCTCTGTGCTCCCGTAAGACGGATGTTTTCCAGCTATTCCAACGCCTCTCGTACTTATCTACTATTGTGATCGACTTAGTGATTTTTCTCCCCTAGACTGAATTCATTTTTGGCCAATATTGTGCTTCATTCATCTTTTCATTCTCAGGGTCTAGCAAGTTTCTGCCTTCCTTGTGCCTTCAGAATATTGATTAGCACAAACTTGTGGAGTTTAGGTAGAGGAAGTTAAATGGTTTTAGACCTGGAAAATCCAGACTGGCCTTGGTAATGGTTTTCTCTTTTGATGCTGTTAATACTTTGGATTTTTAAGACAGTGTATTTCATGAAATAAAATGTCTCACTGATAAGTAGAAAAGGTGTTTTACAAATACAGAGGTGTTTTTTTTTTAAATACAAATTATGAGCTAAGCTTTCCATTTTTGTTTTTCTGCTGAGCCCTTCTTAGAGTGCAAGTAGGGGCTATCTGTCTAGCTACTTTCTCAGAGTTTATATGCCATGGGAACAGTTTTTATTTTCCCTTTTCCCTCGCTAGCCCTCTCTACCCACCTCTATTCCTTAGCTAAAGGCGGCTCTTCTGTGCCCCAAAAGACTTAGCTGCAGCCTGTTCAGAGTTCTGGCCCCTTCTGTCCTTATTTTTTCAGTGTTGGTGATGTCACCTTGCATTTAAGATACAGCCTATTCAAAAATCATTTCATGTGCTTTACTCCAAACCTTATCTACTTAATCTAACTTGTAATTCAAAATGTTCATTCTGATCTAATCACTTGCTTCCTCCTCAGTTGAATATTCTCAGACTCTTTCCCATTTCCCAACATTTTGGAAAATATGCTTTCTTTTTAGAATCTTCAACTTTAAAAGGAAATTCAGCAGAAGACTAGGAAAATGAAGTCAAAGTGAAGATTAGGGTCAATGTATCAAACAACTTAAAGTTTTTCATGTACATATTTAAAATAGAATAAATACACAGTAAAAATAAAAAGCTCAAACTGTGAATAAAACATCAGATGAAAACCAGGAGCCTCTTGTTCTCCCACCCCACTTTCTATAAGTAACTACTGTAACATTTATACTGTCATTAACTTTATGCATGTGATAGCACGTGTCCTTTAAATGCAGGGTCCGGCAGAAGCAAGGCCTGCTTGAGTGTGGTTAGTAGGATAATAATATGGGTGTAATAATGTATCGTTTTAATTTGAGCATTTCACTTAAAATGTCATATGGTACACTTGAGTGTGATACTGTTATGTTACAGAATTATGTGCTTATGATTTGAAATAGAAGATTTTGTAATAAAAAAAGGCATTGTTTGTGGTGGACCCTGTGTTTTACACATGTAGGATCATTGTTCTCATACTCCTTTGCATCTTAATTTTTTTTATTTCTTTATTATCAGCACACACCAATTTTAGTAATACCATAGTATTCCATTGTATGAATGTATCATAACCTAACTCAGCCCCTATTGATATTTGTTTAGGTTGTGTTCGGTGTTTTTCTATCACAAATAATGCTTCAGTGAACACCTTGTACGTATATTTTTGTATATTGAAATGGACTTGCTAAGTCAGAGGCTTTGTGTTTTCAGTTTTGGTAAACCTTGCCACCTTGCCCTCCCAAAGGGTGGTGCCAGTTTTTTTCCCAACTGTATTGTGATACTTCCTGTTTTCTCAAATCTGCAATACTGGTTGTTTTCAACCTTTTAATTTGTGCTACTCTTACTACTTTAAGATTTTATCTGCTTATTTGGATTTGTATATGTTTCATTTTGAGTGAACTTGTGCATGGTTTCCTAATTTTAGAGGTTCTTTCTATTTTTTTCTGGGATTATCTACTTCATAATCTTTGCCCCCCCCCTTTTGCATCTTTTCCTCATGCATTCATAGGTAGTTTAGTCAAGGAAATTTGTTCTTTGTTATAGGTATAGCAAAATGTAAAGAGAACATTCTGAGTTGCCCCCAAAACATAGAAAGGGAAGGGGAGAATATAGTGTGAGGCTTAACTTTACATCTAGAATGAAAGAGGAAGACATGTATCCACATGCTCTATCTCCTTTTGAAAATATGGTGGTGTGTTTGTGTAATAGCTGGCTATCTGGTTGTGGAAAGAATATGAGTTTTAGTGATTGCTGCTATTTGTGATGGAAATATTCCAACTGTGGCCAAATTTATGTTACTCAGGTTCCATCACTGAATGGGAAAAGAACTGCAGGTTAGACCATTGTATATAGGAATTCCACCGTGCAGATCAAAAGACATAACCTCAAGCGTAAATATTGAGAACGGAGTAAAATAGTAGCAAGCGATGCTTTTGAGTATTTATTACTTGTATTTTTAATATAATTTATCGTAAATTTATGATTTTATTTTTTAATTTGAAAATATTAATACACAATTTGATTTTCTTTCAGAGAAAAAAATGACAAACCACCAAAATTACATTGCAAATTACAGAAATAATATTTCTTTAGATTATATTACCATCTAGAGTTAGCCAACATTGAACATACTAACTTTGGTCCCAATTTCTTTTGCATTATTTAACACTGTTTGTTTTAAATTAAATTTATTGGGGTGGCATTGTTAATAAGATTATATATTTCAAGTACACATTACTATGATTCAGATTTGCTTGCAGCTTAGTTTATTTTTAACATTAGCTTTGCACACAATTCCTGAAAATTTAATAGTTAGATCTTGAGAGCTGATGCAAGCCAGCTCTAGCACACCGCTCATACTAGCTTACTTGTCGGTGTCTGTCTCCATTTATTCCATCTTCTTCTTCCTTCCTTTTGTCATTCGCCCTCAAATAAAAGGTGGGGAAGAGATTATAAGTACATTTTCTGTGTTTAATGCCCTACGCATAATATGCAAGTTTCAAATTTAAGTGGTTGATTTGGAGTATTAAGATTTCTCTTTATATGTACTTTAAATTTCTCCCATTTCACTTTAGGTCATTTGTGCTTTTAAGTATTAAAATTTTTAATTATAACTTGTAAGTCGGTATATAGTATTTCTGATGGTTATTTGGAGTTAACACAGGTACTTTTTATATTTGAGGGGAATTTATGTCTAACTGTATGACTTTAATCTTACAGTTTTTCACTAAGGATGTCATCGTACCCTCTCCTTGGACTGATCATGAAGGGAAACAGCTTTCAGAGTATCATTCCAGTAAATGTGAGTGTGCAAAAAAATCATTTGAATAAAAATCATAAAATTATAAAACTCCATGAATGTGAAGTGATATATAATGAAGTGTTAGTTTACCTGGTTTGGTAAGGAACTTGCTATAATTTAAATTTAGGTATACCATAGGATTTAACTATTTAAGTGTTAGAATTCAAGTTTGACTTAAATGCACTGAATTTGGGATTTTGGCCATTCTATTCTGAATTTAACTTTTTCTTCATGACCATTGTATCACGTATAATGATAGTGATAGAGGCTCTGTAGATGCAGAAGTAGTTGGTACTGAATGTAGAGCTAAGAGTTATTACTGACTTTTGCAGTGATTTTGAAGGTTAATTTTTTAAATGAAATCCTTAAATTGCTTTGCTCTTTTGTTACTTTGCTGATTTCTTATAAAAGTAGAGGAAGGATGGACACTTGACCTCGGGGACAGTGGAATGCAGCTGATTATCTGCAAAATTAATAAGCAAATTGAAGGGCATGCCAGTAATTTTGAAATATTTTTTTACCTCCAGGAAACAGTTATATTTGCTCTCACTATCCTTTGAGTTGTAAGCAGTGTTCAGATATTACTTTGTGTACATGCATCCCTCATTTCAGTGGGATCGCCCCCTCTTCTACGTAGCGAGCGTTCATTGTGATCTAAGGGTAAGGGAATATTTGTTCCATTCTTTATCAAAACCACAACAATAATGGGTAGAACGGATTGAGCACTTCCCATGTGCTGGGACAGTGCTAAGTGATTTCAGTAATTCCTCACAGAAATTTATATGAGGTAAGTGCTATTATTATCCCCATTTTATAGGTGAGAAAACCTAGTTTTAAAAAGGTTAGAACGCATGTTTCAGGACTATAGATATGATCAAAGTAAAAGAACCTGGATTCGAAACTAGGCATCTTCCCTTCAGAGTCTGTGTCCTCGGCCATTACAAGCTGTGATAGTGGATGTAGACCTCCTGCTACTGACTGTAAAACAGAAAGGGTGACTTGATCAACTTATTCAATCTCTTTAGACTTCAGTTTTGTGTATTGTAAAATAAAGGGGTTGGACTACAAGGTTGTTTGTAACGTCCCTCCTAGCTCTAAAATTCTATATCCAAGTTGACATTTTCTTTTCTTTTTTTTTTTTAAGGTTTTATTTATTTATTTTTAGAGAGTGGGGAAGGGAGGGAGAAAGCAAAACGTCAATGTATGAGAGATACATCTATCAGTTGCCTCTTGCGCACCCCCAACTGCGGACCTGGCCTGCAACCCAGGCAAGTGCCCTCACTGGGAGTTGAACTGGGAACAGGCCAGCACTTAATCCATTAAACCACACCAGCCAGGGCTCCAGATTGACATTTTCATAGACACCACGTTTTCCCCCCAAATTCTTTAATTTTTTATTTTTGAAGAGGTGAGTTGACCTTCTTATGTGATCTTTTTAATAAAATAATTTTATATATCAAGTATCCTGTGTTAGTTACAGTGATACAGGATCAAGAAGATGCGAAAAATATGACAGCTTCTGTGACATGCTGATCTAGTCCAGCCCATGACGACAGAGTGCAGTGGTCAGTGGGTGAGCTCCAGAGCTGCACTGTCCAGTATGGTGTTGGGAGACAATTCTCTGTGTCTCACATTTCTGCACATGAAGTGAGGAGTGATACATATAGGCTTGTTCCCAAACTAAGTTTTCAAGGACGTTTAAAGTATGAATGTCCTTGGAAGATAGAGACAGTGAATCTCTCCAGAGCAGAAAGTAGGCTTTGTGTCTTCCTCTGGAGCAGGTTTGCTCACAGCTTATAAAAAAATGGGATTTCCCACAAATTGGCAGTTATAAAATAATCACGAGGTTGTAAAGTACAACATAGGAAATATAGCCAATAATATTATAACGATTATGTTGTATCGTGGGACTATTAGACTTATTGGGGGGATCACTTCATAAATATTTAACCAGTGTGCTATACATCTGAAACTAATATATGTTGAATGGCAACTGTAATTAAAAAAAAAAAAAGAATGGGATTTCCCAAGTTTAGGGTTCCTTGGCTGTGATGAAAACCCACTGTGTGTGCCACAACCACCTGGGCTTCATGTCACCTCCTTGGGACTTAGGGGTGAAGGGAACCGACGTGAACATAAGCTTCTGCTCCCTGCCGTGCTGGGAACAGTGAAGTTCTGTGTCTTGACCCACAAGTCCCATGTCTTCAGCCTCCTTAGAACATTGACACGTTACCTTGTCATTGTGCAAGGAGGGTGAAATCTCAGACTATTTACAGTTCTTCACATGTGGTAGACACTAGCCAGATGTGGCTTTTTAAAGTTCAGTACATTTAAATTATACATTTAGACTCCTTATCACATTGTTCACATTTCATGTTTAAGGTATTTGGATTCTAACCTAAAAAGCAAGGACATTATACAGGGTTTTCAGCTATGGAGTGCCTTGTTGGCGTTTGCCTTATAGAAGAAGGTCATGCCACCTTGATAGGGATCCTAGCCAGCAGGATCCGTGTGTGATCCATGTGTGTTGTGGCTGCTGTGAACAAATACAGACTACAGAAGTCCTGTGGAGAAAAAGGGATGGTGCTGCCGCTCCCTAAGTGGGAGAGAGGGCCCTGGCCCCTGCCAGGACAGGCTTTTATTGCTTTTCTGGGTACATTAGTGGAGGATGGTCCTCATTTACTATGCACAGACTCCTACAGGTAATTGATTACCTTTTACAGGTAACAAAGGAAAGAATGTTGCTAATTACTTCAAAGAGAAGGATGTTGCAGACCAAGGGGAAAAGTGGTTGAACCAGTTACACTCCATTCTTGGGAGGTTTAGTACAGACTTTAGGAAGTTACAGTAAGCTCTTACTGCCTCAATTCAGGGTGAAGGAGTTTTAGCAAAAGCAAGCCTCGTAGCAATCTAGGTACAATGCAGGCCTGATTCCCCATGGGAAAACCTCTCAGTGGGTGTGGTCCTGTGTGCCAACTCGCTCCCCACTGGTTTTCCATGTGAGTGCTGAGCTACATTTCCATGCCATGAGACCACCTACAGCAAAAAATGGCATTTGAATCTAGAATTTTATTTTTTACCAATTCTGATAGTATTTAGGAGGAGACTTTAACTTATTTATCCACCCACCTACTTACTCATTCATCCATTTACTTATTTAGGTTTCTTAGGTTACTGGGATTTATTCTATTATTGTATTTTAAGCTTTCTGGGATGTTTTTTGCCTCCTTGTTTTTCCTTTTTTTGTTTTTGTTTTTTGCTTATATTAGTTATTTTTGTCATTTTTTTTTAACCTGGTGATTTTCAAATTATAAAGCTTAGTATTTAGTTAACTTTCAATTTTTTAAAAAATTATTTGCAGCTATATTTTGACTCCTGTTGTGAAAAAAAAAGAACTTGGTTTTATTTATATCAAATTTTAGGTTTTCTCAAAATGATCTGGCATTTTAATTCAGACAATTTATCTAAACCCATTTTTCAAAAACATTAAGCGACAGAGGAGCTGTTTGAGGATGACTAACACTCATCCAGCCTTTCAAGCTTGGTATCACAGAGCGCAACCGTGCTTTCCTTCACGTGTCACTGTATTTTGCCATGTAAAATGCTCACCCATGTTTTTGGCCCAAACTTTCGGGGGGGAAAATCTTTTGTTTTAATTTTTTAATTCAATTATTTATTTATTTGTGTTTAGATTCTTGTTTTTTGTATTATAAAGGAATTTTAGCATTTATTTATGAACATATGGTACAAGAAATTTTATGGAGCAATTACAAAACACAAGAACAGGTACAAGGTATTTCAGGTACTACCCATGTGTAATGCACATCCTTATTTTTCCCTCAAAATTTTGGGCAGAAAATGTACATTATACACAGCAAAATATGATACTTGTTGCCTCCTTATTTGCTATACAGTAATAATCCTTCAAGTTTTATCTTTGTGTTCCCTCAAAATTAAAAAAGATAAACTTAACAGAAGTATGTCACATTATGTACTTATATATGCAGATTGGTTTTTATTTTTTTCTTTTTATACAATTTAAATTATTTTATTGTTCAATTAGAGTTGTCCATATTTTCTCCCTCACCCCCACCCCCTCCAAACCCACCTCGCTCCCTTGCTTCCACCCTCCGCCTTGGTTTTGTCCACATGTCCTCAGACATTGGTTTTTAAAATGTAAAATAAAAGTTTCCATTTTGTTCTTTTTTTTTTCCACTGTGGAAAAATAACCCCTAAAGTAGATGAAGAATATAAAATGTAAGATTTTTACTTTAAATGTTTTACAGATATTAATGTAAATAATGAATCTCCAATTGGAAGAAAGCTGACCATCCATTCTGAGAAAAGTAATGGTGAGTATGAATATATTCTGGAAAGATGTATGTTCCACATTAAGATATATTTAATTTTAAATTCAGTTTATGTAGTGACACTTTACTCTGGAATTGGAATTGTGTACTTTTTATTAATGAGCTATATAAGAGCTGACTTTTAAAAATAATTAGAATAGATACATCAAGCCATGTTTTAAGGGGGGTTCAAAGCATAGAAATTGCTTTTTAGTTTTGAAAATCTATTTTTTAATTTGTTAATATTGGGAAATTTATCCCCAAATATGGGTTGACTTCTCTTTTTATTCAAATGCCAGCAGAACAGCCAGGAGTTAATTTGAGCCATTTACAATTTATATCGGTGCTGGAAAGTATGGGAAACCACTTACAGGAAGGTGACATGTTATGCAAAACAATCCATAAATGAAATAATTGAGTTTGGCTGGAACATCGTGGGAAAGTGTTTGATTGGGAAGCGCATGGTAGATTGTATGTGATATGCTTGCATTGATTTATCCATATGCTTGTATTTTTTTATCTGCTTGTTTCCAGCTGCTTGTCAGACATTGCTGTCTCTTCCTGTGGATTTTAATATAGAAAATGTATTAGGTAAGTATTGTATTTATTTAAACCTTTAATAACTTAAAAGGTTTTGTTTTAATGGCTTTTTGTAAATAGAAATAGTGCTTCTTTCTATAGAAGTCAGGGAACTAGTCTGAAATCTCTCTCCATTTTTTAAAATCTGGCCTAAATTAGCCTTTTTATCTCAGTGATCTTTTCTATAGACATAAACTATTTATGCAAACACCTTACTGGTGTTACTTATAATAATAATAATGAAGCACTCAAAAAGGAAGGAATAATTTCAGATTTTAAACATCACATAATGTTATTAAACTTTGCTCTATTGAAACCAATTCAAACATACAGTGTATGGTGGTTTTGGAAAAATCATGTAACTGAAGTCTAATTGTTCTTCAAAATGACTAGCTTTGACTTTTGCTCTGTTAACATTAAATGTAGGTGACTATTTTAGAGCTGATGAGTTTGCGGATCAATCTCCTGGAAACCTTAGTTCTTCGTCCCTCAGAAGAAAGCTGTTTTTAGATGGCAATGGAAGTATCTCTGACTCCTTACCTCCGGCTTCTCCTAGAAGTCTTCCCAGTAGTGCTCCAACATCACTCGAGGTTTTCTATTCAATAGATTTATCTCCTGTTCGGTGTAGGAGTCCTGTGCAGACGCCAAGTTCGGTAAGGAGTGAATTAAAAAGTGGCTGGTTATTTTCTTATACAGATATAATTGGACCTTGGTGCCCGTATTGCACTTGAGAAATGGTTGCCTTTTAGGTTTTATATTTCATAAGGATTATATTAGTTCACATTTTCATTATTCAGGAATGTTTTTCGTTATATTTTACAATTTTGCATTTAGAGGTACATGGGATCATCAAATTTATCATGTGTCTCAAGGAATTTCAATGTAACTTGTTCACTGAATTAAGATTTTCAGTGTGACACAACAGGATTGGCATTGATGAAGCAATTTAGTTAAAATTTTTCATGAACAGCTGCTTAGTATGAAATATAGTGGTTTATTTAAACACTGCATTTATATTTTATATTGACTAACAGATTCTGCTTCAAAATTTTTGTAACAATTTTCTTAGCTATTCTTGTTACAAGATGCCTTGACTTGGCATCTTTACTTTAGGGAGATCAAAGTTTATATGATCTACTTTATAAATGTGTTTTGAAGATGAAAATAAAAGTTGAGGACGAGAACGGTATATTTCAATTATTTGTTTTTATCATAGGGGCAGTTTTCTTCAAGCCCTATTCAGGGTAGTGCAAAAAAATACAGTTTGGGAAGTATAACCAATCCTTCACCTATTTCTTCACCCACTTTCTCACCAATTGCGTTTCAAATAGGAAAAGCACCTCTTTCAGGTATGTCTCATAATGTAATACCTAATTTAAATTTTTAACCAATTTTTGTTATTATAGAGGCTCTTTTTAGCTTGTTCTAACCTTTTAAAATTTAGAAACTTTTTTTTTTACAAAAAAGAATAATTTACCTATAAAAACAGATTCTCAGCAAAGTTGTACTCTAGTGTTAAATACAGGTAATTTGATTAGCAGTATTTATATCAGGCATTCTCATAAAGGGAATCAAAGAAAGATGGCAATTTTAGAGATAGGTTGGCTGGGGGTATGCTTTGGTTTTGCTTCTCAACTGTAGGTTTACACTTTGGCAATTAGATTTCATATTTTGTAAACATGCATGTGTTTGAGTAGGGTTTTTAAAGCAAATGTAGCATGGGGAAATTTATATATTTCACTTTGCAGTATGTCAATTTCTCAAAACCTATTTATAGTAAAGACAAGCAGAAAACTGAAAATGGTATTTTTTGTTAGTCCTTCCTGTGAATGTGTTTGTACGTATACAGAGGGTCACATACACACACACTCACACAGTTCTCTGTCCTTTTTTCTTTACAGAGCATTTTATTATGTGTACTTTTGATAGGTCGTTCAAGTTATTATTGTCTATAACCATGAATTTGAATCACTATCTAATATTCCATTTCATGGATGTATTATTTGTTTTCAACTGTTGGTAAACATTCAAATTGTTTCTAATTTTTCAGAATCATATAACTCATGATTATCCTTGTATATATATTGTGTTATCCATATTTATACCCTTGGTTAAATTTTCAGAAGTGGAATCATTTGGTCAAAACGGGTGAATGTTTTTAAGACTTGATGAACTTTGTCAAATTTACTTCATGAAAGGTTGTACCAATTGAAATTTTCATCAACAGTGTATAAGAAAGTCAGTTTCTCCCCATCCATAAACACTGGTATTATCATTCTTTTTGAAGTTTGTTAATTTGGTGCGTCACAAAAAGGTCTCTTACTGCTTTAATTTTTGTATCTTTGATCATTATTACAATGAGTTCTTTTTGAAGATGGCCATTTATTTTGGGGTGGGGGGTTATTACTAAAGCGAAATTTCCCAGTTAACGTTATTGGACCTCATTTGACCACAAGTGGCTGAAAGCACCGAAGACCAAACTGGATAAGAAGGGCAGCTGCATTTCACATATCTGCAGCCACCGATGCGTAGCTGTCCCCTGGCATTTCCAGTGTCTTCTTTGTATATGAACAGTATTGTTATAATAGCAATATGCTCGTGAGGAAATAGTTCTCAGGTAGTTTTAAATTAAATTTTATTTAATTTAAAAAGGTAAAGTGTCATAGGAATTCTTTTTGGAGAACCTCATCTTATTGAGGCACATTTGTTTGTGCTACAGGGTTTTTTATTCAGTACAGTTTATGTTCAATATTATTATGTATTAGTTTCAGGTATACAGCATAGTGGTTAGGCAGTCATGTACCTGACAAAGGGTTCCCCCCAATATTTCCAGTACCCACCTGGCACCATAAGTCATAATTACAGTATTACTAATTTCCCTGTGCTGTAATTTACATCCCTGTGACTGTTTTGCTGCTACCAATTGGTACTTCTCAGTCCCTTCACCTAGTCCCCCAACCCCTCTCCACTCTGGCAACCGTCACTCTGTTCTCTGCATCTGTGAGACTGTTTCTGTTCTGTTTTTTCATTCATATTGTTCTTTATATTCCACATATGAATGAGGTAATATGGTATTTGTCTTTCTCTGACTGGCTTATTTCACTTAGGATAATACCCTCTAGGTCCATGCATGCTGTCATAAATGATAACATTTCATTCTTTTTATGACCAAGTAATATTCCACTGTATATACATGTACCACAGCTTTTTAAGTCACTCATCTGTTGCTGGGTATTTGGGTTGCTTTCATGTCTTGGCTGTTTGTATATAATGAAACAAAAAGACAACCTACTGGATAGGAGAAGATATTTTCCAATGATACATCCAATAGGGGGTTAATATCCAAAATTTATAAAGAGCTCATATAACTCAATACCAAAAAGTGATGTTTTTATCCAATTAAAAGATGGGCAGAGGACCTGAATAGACAGTTCTCCAAAGAGGACATACAGATATGGTCAGTAGACACTCCATGTCACTAAACAGCATATAAATGCAAATTAAAACCACAATAAAGTATCACCTCTCACCTGTCAGAATGGCTCTCATCAATAAATCAACAGACAAGTGTCGACGAGGCTATGTAGAAAAGGGAACCCTCGTGCACTGTTGGTGGGACTGCAGACTGGTGCAGCCACTGTGGAAAACAGGATGACATTTCCTCAAAAAATTAAAAATGGAACTGCCTATGACCCAGCAATTCCACTGCTGGGAATATATCTGAAAAAACTGAAAACACTATTTGAAAGAATATATGCATCCCTATGCTCATTGCAGTTTTATTTATAATAGCCAAGATATGGAAGCAACCCAGTTGCTATTTTTTTTAACAACAACATTTCTGTTAATAACAGAACTGTTCATAGTAATCTGTTCTTTTCTGCTGTGAAACATGATTACCATTTAGGAATAGCTGTCCCATTTTTATGATTTTACAATTTAATTTTTCCCTCCCAATCTTTTAGAACAAAGGAAGATTACTTTTCATTCTCCTGATGCGTCATCTGGAATAAATGCAAATGGAATTAGTAATCCATGTATCAGAAGTCCTTACATAGATGGCTGCTCACCTATTAAAAATTGGTCTCCTATGAGACTTGAGATGTATAGAGGTGGTACTCAGTATCAGACCTCACTGATTCGAATACCTTTTACCCTTGAGGCTCACAGTGAAGATGAAGAAAACAAAGCGAATATCCCTTCCACAGACACCTCATCACCCGCCATGGACACTGCCGGAGCCCACCTGCGGCAGGTGGACAGTGCCACCTCTCCACATGGCACACGTTTAGTAGTGACCTCCCTGTCCGTTACACAGAATCAGTCCAGTGCTTCCGCGGAAGTCCTGGCACTGCTGCAGGACGTCGAAAGCGAGAAGGAGAACAACACTGTGGATATGGTTGACCCTGTAGAGATAGCAGAGGAGAACACTTGGATTAAGGAGCCGGTGGATAATGGGAGTTTGCCCATGGCTGATTCTGTGAGTGGGATCGCCTTCAGTATTGAAAACTCGCATATGTGTATGTCGCCTCTTGCCGAAAGCAGTGTCATTCCTTGTGAAAGCAGTAATGCTCAGGTAAAGTATGTTAATGCTCTGTAGTCCTCTACTTGCTTTCTTGGTTCACTAGTCTTTCTCTCCTATGATTATGGTAAGAAAGGAAATGCATTAAATGTGAGGACTTTAGCATTATATAAATTTTTAAAAATATATCAACACCAGGTTGATATCAAGAGGGTTATTTTCTTGTGACTTGGATTTGTGATGCGTGTTTAATATTCATAATAACTGATATTTGTTTGGAGTAGGAAAAGATGAGAGCAGAAAGAAATCAAGCAGCTCTGTTTTTACAGACTTCGGAGTCAGACGCCTTCTCAGGATTCCTCTCTCTTTCACGTGGAGCTAGTGCCGGAGGAATTCAGTTTCTTACACAGCATTTGTATTCTGAAAATACAGTAGTTTTGGGTTTTCCTTTTTATTTAGGGAGAAAAAGAACTGAGCTTAGAGCACTTCTGTGAGGGGTTTTTTTTTGTGCTTTTCTGTTTTAAAATATGTTTTCATAACCAACAGTTCCAATTTTGCTATGTCTACCAATGGGAAAGCATGATTCATTTGACAGGTGGACCTCACAGCCAGCACTTACTTTCAGAAAGACATTTGTTCCATTAATTGCCATATTCTTTGAACTGAGAATTTTGAAAGAACTTTAAAGTAATCAGAACAGCAGTTCTTACCTGCCATTTCGTAGTAACAATAACATTTAGGTAGTTCTTACTATACGCCTGCTGTAGTTCTGAGCACTTTGCATGTGTCAGTTTGTCTCATCTTCCCAACAGTCCTGTGAAGCAGCTGTTCTATTATTATCCCCCTTTTACAGATGGGGAAACGGAGGGTCAGACAGGTTAAGTAAATTGCCTCTTTAGCTAGTGAGTAGTAGAGCCAAGACTTGAATTCTGGCAGTCTGGCTTTAGAGTCCTTGCCCTTTCACCCAAGTGTGTACTGACTCGTGACACACCTAACACGTGCCCTGTGTTCCAGCGTGCCGGGCACTCTTCGTTCCCTTCTCACACCCGCCCCCTGCTGCTCTGGTGCTGTCTGCTCGGGCCTGCTCACGTGTGAAATTCACGACGGAGCGTTTCGAAGAGACCCCAAATTAAATACCATCTTTTGCTCATATTTTCACGCCTGAATTGTATATCCTGACTTCTAGAATCATTGCTCAAAAAACAAAAATCCACTAGACTCATTTTTACCAATTTAGCTTCTAAATTTGTTTCCTAAATGTGAAAGCATATACAGTCAAACTTGGCTTTCAAGGTATTGTGAACTCCTTGTTCTCACTATATTTATAGCTTTTCATAGCATTTATAGAAGAATTATAGAATACTTTATTGAAATACACTTTAGTCACCCTCCCCATTGGAAGCCTGTATCACTACTGAATTGCCATCTACTGGGTCTGGACCTGAGTACCTGCAGGGGTATTTCAGTCCTTTTTGGGACTTTTCATACCATTCACGATAAGTCTCTTCCTTGTATTGAGCTAAAATGTGGTTCACTTTTACCCTTTGGACCATATGATAATAGTGCCTACTTTTTGCAGATCATTTTGTAATAGTTTAAAAACACTTTCTTACATTCTTATTTTCCTGCTACAGAGGTAGCTTGCAAATTCGAAGACAGCCATATTCTCCCAGGACCTCCGGACTTGCTTTATGATGATGGGTGGACATCCATGTGTTGTACACACTGTCATCCAGGAATCCCTTCACCGTACTAGGAATTCCCTTTACCTCTCCTGTGGTCTATACTGTTTTCTGTATCCCACTCCTCTCTTTCCTGGTTCATTTCTCACTTTACTGGAACACAGTTTTTGGTAGCTGCCCAAGGAAGAGTACATTTTTCAAGATACTGCGTGTCTGATCATGAATCCTTTATTCTCTCACATTTGAGAGTTGGGAAATAATTGTCCTTTAGACTTTGAAGGCATAGCTTCATTGATTCTGTTCAGTATTGCTGGTGAGAGATCTGAAACCACTGTGACACTCAATCTTTTATGTATGATCTCCTCTTACCCCCTCCTCTGGAGCGTAGGATCTTTTCTTTGTCTGCAGTGTTCTGAAACTTCAGTGATTCTTTGGTGTGGGTTTCTTATTTGTCCTGGGTACTCAGAGGGCCTTTCTGATCAGTAGGCTCATGCCCTTCACTTCTTGGCCCTTTTCTTGAATAATACCAGATTTTTCCTATTATTGTCACTGTTTTCTCTGGAACTCCTGTTGATTGTCCAGTTTTGGGAATTTTTTTTACTATTTATCTCCTTTCCTCAGTTTTATATAATAACCCTTCTAGATTTGTTTTTTGTTTGTTTGTTTGTTTGTGTTAGTAGTAACTTAATGTATAGCATGGCTGGCAAAGGTTGCGGGGTCGGCCTTCTCCTTGCTTTCCAGCCGCCTCCTTTTGTTCCCTCCATTCTCTTTGTTGCAGTCACATGGCTTTCCAGAGTTGTTACTAACCGTGTTCCCTCTTGTCAAAGAACCTTTGCGCACAGTGTGGAATTCCTCCTCACTTTACCTGCTTAAACCCTACTTATTTTTTAGTTCACAACTTAATGGTCATATCATCCAAGGAGCCTTCCCTGGTCACACTAGCCAAGCCAGGCTCATTATTATGTGCTTTCCTGATTACATGGACATTTTGCATTCTTGCCAGTCAGACTTAATCCAGCAATCATGTGTTTTTGTTTATCCCACAAGTTATTTAAAAAAAAAGTTGGCATGTAATAGTTACTCATTAAATATTTGTGGAATGAAAGGCGAATGAATGCATAGATAAGTTCAGCCAGAAGGACGTTTGCAGTGGGAACAGCGGGCCAGGGTTTGGAACCCTGAGAAACAGCTGAGCGGTAAAGGCAGCAGAGTCTCTGAAAGGGACTGAGGACCAGCCAGAGGGCAGAGGGCCCTCTGGGAAAGCAGAGTGTCATGGGATGTTTTAAGAAGGAAAGAACACTTCACAGACACACACCTTGATTTATTGTTCTTCATGGATATTGCATTTTTTTTTACAAACTGAAGGCAAGACCCTCCATCAGCAGAAAGATGGCAACTCACTTTACTGCGATGCTCACTTTTTTGCAGTGGTCTGGAAGCAAACCTGCAATATCTTTGATGTATACTTGTACCCTTAAAATAAAAGCAAGGGCTATAGGGCTTGAAAACTGGCTGTTGGATTAATAACAAGAAATTGGTGAGTGAGCAGCCTCAAGGTGGGGAGGTAAAAGGTAAATGGAAAGAAGGTAAAGTAATGAAAAAACATGTAGATAACTCTTGGAAGACCTTAGATTTAGGACAGTTAGTGGAGAACATTAAAGTCCAAGATCTTTTGTGTTTCTTTTTTTTTTTTTTACTTTGTTTTTACTTTAGACAGGAGAAACTAGCCTATTTAAGTAAGAAAGGGATGAGAGTTAAAAGAACAAAGAAAACTAGGAACTGCAGGATGATTATTTGTAATAGGTATCAGTTATGTATCCTTTTCAAGTACCAGACACCAGACCAAGCATTTTTGGGTCAGAATCTAACCCTCAGGATAACGTACAGTGGATGCAGTAGATGTCATCTGTGGAACAGTGATGCATTTTATACGTGAGGGAACTCAAGTATCCAGGATGGGATGGAATCTGGGGCTCTGCTGGGAGGAGTAGCAGGGGTAGCCCTTCCACTTCTGTGAAAGAGGGCAGAGAGCAGAGACAGGCATGAGCACAGGGATTTGTAGCTGGGGTGGGGGTGGAGAGCTGGCTTGGCTTTAAAGAACCTGGGGGATGTGGGCTTGGGGAGACGCAAACTGAAGATTTTGGTTTCTTTCCCAGCTGTTTTATAAATTTAAGTAACTTCTTTGAGCTTGTTTCCTCTTCTTTAGAAAGTGGGGATGATAATTGGACTATAGGATACCATGGCCGTTGTGATTAGAGTTCATGCGAGCAAACGAACAGCGCTGGTTTTCAGTAAGTGGTGGGAGACCGAGGCCTGTCTGAACAGTAGCGAGCAAGGCGGGCAGCCGTGAGGCCGACAGCCATGAGGGAAGGGCTGCAGTGCTGAAGCCAGGCTTCCAGGACACGTGGTAAGCCACTGTTGTCAGCTGTGAACCTGGAAGGCTTTTAAAGAGCCACATCTGATTTATGTGGGAGAAAATAAATTTAGTGACATCGTGTAGGATGACTGGCAGTAGAGGCAGCATTGAAAGGTGAACTGTAAGAATAAAAATGTTGGAATCAGAACTAAATTTGAATTAAAGTTCGTTATGGGCTGTGGGGTCTTAAGGCAGGTTCCTCTTGGCAGTGAATGGAACATGACTTTTTAATCTTTTTGAGCATCTCTTAGCTTTCACATGGTACTGATGCCTGCCCCTTTGTCTGTGGGGAGTAAGGACATGACTTGTGTCGTCTGGTTGGTACATAGGAGGCATCGACACTAGTCGTAGTCTAAGGGAGAGCCAGCGGTCAGCCACCATCTTACGGGCTGCCCGTCCATCCTTTTCTTCCGCCAGAGGGGGAGAATGACTCTTAACGAGCCTGACTTACTCTCTACTGTACTGTTCACTTTCCCCTTGATATAGTCAGTTAAGTATTTAGTTTTGAGTTATGTAAGCCGGTTGTTTGGCCCTGGTGAATAATAAAAGGAAGAGTGATTGGCAGATTCTCTGGAGACAATCTGATAATTACACTTTTGACCAGAGAGCTGCTGAATGTTTGTTCGCAGCACAGGGTGTTTCCCCTGGGATGTAATAAAAGATTCTTCCATTACACGTCACAAGGGTTTTGTTCAAATGAACATGACTCCGTAGTGAACACGTACACATCCATTCCTGAGAGCTGGAAACATCTTCCTTAAGATGGTAGAATGACAGAATGCACTCTCTAGGCTAGTCTGATACGTGTGACGGTGGCACAGGTAAACACCTTTTCCTTCCCTCTGCCCGATTTGCAAAAGAGAACTTAATCCACATAGTGTTTGCGTTAGGTGCTCAGCACTGTGCAGGTAGATGCAGCGTGTGTAGTGGACGGGGACTTGGGAGCCTCGGTCTTTGCTATCTCATTCTGCCTGGCATTGTGAAAGTTAACCTTTCTGAGCATTAGCATCCTCACCTGTGAAGTTAGTAGGGCTATAGTAAGGAGAAAATAGAATAGTATGATTTTGAGTGCCATATAGGGACCTGGCACTTTCTTAGGCTCTCAATAAATATATGGGGGGGGCACCCCCCAAAATGAAATTTATAAAAAATTGTGTATTTATTCTCACATGTTTAAACTTCAGTCACCTTCAAAGTACTCTCCCTTTGACGCAATACACCTATCCAGACTTTTTTTTCAACTGCTCACAATTTTTGAACTCGTCAGTTTTGATGCCTTATAGTGCTTCTGTCATTTTTTGTTTTACCTCTTCATCAGCAAAACCTTTCCCTTTGAGGACTTTTTTCATCCAGGGAAACAAAAAGTTGCTCAGGGTGAGATCAGGTGAACAGGGAGGGTAGGGTATGGCACGTCATGTCATTTTTGGTCAAAAACTAATGAATACCCAGCGTGGTATAGGCAGGTGCACTTGTAAGTCACCCATCATGAAATAGGCAAATCTGTTGCATCTTCAAAAAAAAATTCACTGAAGGCGAACACAGCCTCTCACAACAACGCCAGCAGGTACACTGATACAGGTGGGTTCCCAGAACGCTCACCTAGCAGGGGAAGCCTGTACTACAAGGTGCCCGCCCTCCAGAAGATATTCGGGAGGGGGTGTGTGTCCCCCCCCATGTACAAAAACCGAAGTTTGCTACAATCCCATTTTTTCTTTTGCTCTATTGGGTATAATGATGTATGTATACTAGAATGCTCCAATTTCAATGAAATGAAAATTTGAACAGAGAAAGGAGGGAAGAAAGAGAAGGGGAAGGAGAAGGGAAGAGAAACATCAGTTTGTTTCCCTTATTTATGCATTCATTAGTTAATTCTTGTGGGTGCCCTAAACTAGGGATCGAACCTGTACCCTTAGCATGTTGGAACGATGCTCTAACCATCTGAGCTCTCCAGCCAGGGCTGAAGAACCTGTTCTATAGAGAATTACCTTTTATGTTTATATATTACTTTTAAATTTCATTCAATATGATCAATACTAAATATTACATTAGTTTTCAGTTGTGAATGATAGTATAGCAATTCACTTAAATTTTATAATCTATGAGTCATATTTTATGAGCACATAAAATATATTTTATAAATATTGTTAAATAAATTTATTTAAACATTAAAGCTCCTCAAAATAAATTTTGTAGATGAGTTTACTAGTTTGCAACGTTATCCTTAGTGTGTTTCCCCTCCTCCTCATCCCTGTCAGATGGATAGCGGCTACAACACACAGACTTGTGGAAGCAATATTATGGATACGGTTGGAGCAGAAAGTTACTGCAAAGAAAGTGATGCACAAGCCTTGGAAGTTGACACCAAGCCTCAGGTTTTTAATACGAAGGTATGGAAACAAGAGAAAGCTTGATGTGGTTGTAGGTTGTAAATGTGACTTTTTTGTTTTGTTCCCTCCATTTTGCTTGAAATTTTTAACTATTGTATTTATACCTCATTCTTCGGGTCATTTAAGAGCAGAAGGTGATTTTTAAATGGAAACACTGCGTTTTCCTAACTCTTCTGCTATGACAGTAAAAGAAGAGTTCGGAGAGGGAGTCAGTCCTGCTTTGGAACTGGTGCTCAAAGTCAGTTCCCTAAAACTAAAAGCGAGTGGGAGATGGGGGGTGCCAAAGAGCAAGAGAGTCAGAGGGTTTTTGCCCCTAATATTGTTTCAAAGCTAAACAAAGAATTTTGATTAACACATCAAATTAAGAACACTAAAGTAAGGGATCTTAAAATCCCAAAGCATTTATACATTTTTAGATACTGAATGAGAATATGTACCTTATATAATAGTTATAATTTGTACAAAAATATACTGTTAGTGACATTTACTGAACCTTCTAGGTAGGATGGTTATAACTGTATATTCACCTTTGAAGAAACCCATCAAAATTTTAGGCACTAACAGATTTTGTAAACAACTTAAGATTTTATTTTTAGGGAGAGGGGAAGGGAGGCAGAGAGGGAGGAAAAACATCAATCAGTTGCCTCTCACACACCCCCAGCTGGAGACCTGGCCTGCAACCCAGGCATGTGCTCTGACCAGGAATTGAACCAGCGACTTTTTGCTTTATGGGATGATGCTCAAGCAACTGGGCTATGCCAGTCAGGACAAGGGAATCTTTAATTTTCTGTATGCCACTTTATTAATGAACACAGTAACTATCAGCAAATGTGCTGCTGAACATAACTCTCCAAAGGAGAGTAAGATTTAATACAGAGCCCACCTTATTTTCTTTCCCTTTCCCCCTTTTGTCATGAGACGGGGCCATAGCTGTCCATTTAAAAGATACAGGAAGCACATTTTGATACTAAATATTGATCGGTAAAAACCCCTGTCCTCACTGTCCCTTTAGAATCTGCAATCAGGTTTTTAAAAGTTCTTATGGTTGCCTCCTCAAATTGTCCTGTTTAAACTGAACACCAGGTACTCTCTTCACAGCTAAACCACACGGCCCAGAGGTGCTGGCTGAAAGCAGCGAACACGCAGTGCAGCAGTCCACAGAATTCCTCTCTCGGCACCAAAGACTGCTGCTGACCAGCTCCTCGCATGTGTTTTTATGCACGGGATCAATGATGTGACCGTGACTGGGGAGACACTGCGTCAACTAACATGCTTCGCTTTTCTTTCCCTCCTGAATGTGAAAATCAAGGCTTTAATTTAGTGACACAGGGACAACAGAAAAGCACCGGGAACTTTCAACAAGTTGCTGACGTACCAGTTTATTTTTTGTCAATAAATATTTTTGTACTCACCTTGAGTGATGTTTTACAATAAAAGACTTGAGCGAGGACTTGGCACCTGTCCTTACAGGGTCGGTGAACTGCTTACTGGCCCTACACAGAGCACTGCGTGTAGCCGTTCTGAGAATGTGTGGAACTGTGAACGTGCTGTTTTATTTTATGGAAAAAATATGTGAATCTACAGATGAATTTAAATTTGTAAATGCTGTGAAAGAAACCTGATTTAGATATAAAACAAATTTGGGAGGTTAGGCAGGTTTCCAAAATTTTTCATTTTTGGACTCTGTATTTCCATGGAGTTCCAGTGGTAACTGGCCTGGTGACTACTTTAAAAACTGTAAATACTAGAAAAGGTTGTAGTAACAACACCTTTATATTATGTATTGTTTTTATTAGTGCGGTAGATGCGGGATGCCCAGGGTGTATCTCCATCCCTGGGGTAAATACACCCTTCCCAGCTCAAACCTGCTGGGGCGAGGAGTGAGAACACGGCAGCGCCAGGTCAGACAGCAGGGACTGGGCGACACCGGGGCTCCCGTGGGACTTTAGACCTGGAGGGAATGGCTGGGCAGAACTTACATTCATGTTGAGAGTAGACTGGGAATTTCAGTTTTGGGGGGTATTTACCTTTGGAAAATGTAGTCCTATTTACAAATCACTTTTTTAAAACTGATTCATAAAGGAGTAACAATTCATATGCAGCCCTAGGAAATAAAGGCATCCTGTCATTGTGTCATTTTCATCATTTTTTTGTACCTCATGAGCTTATTGCTAATGTCTAAAAAATGTTTCTTACTGTGTAGTTGGCTCCTCCTCTCCCCCAGCAAAATAACTTAAAATTATTAGCCACTAGGTCCATTGCTAAAGATTCTGCATCAGGAAGTTGAATCCTTAAACACACAGCCTTTAGAATCGATACAAGTTAAGACCCTTGCTACACATAACAGTCCTAGGTTCCAGGGGTAGGAGCTCCCCTGGCTGTGTGTGTGCACGCGCGTGTGTTTGATAGCACAAGTAGAAACTACTGACGGTAACTTGGGAGTCTGACACCACCTGTCACTGAACTACTTGATCTGGGCCATGAAAGCCTCAAATTTTCTCATCTGTTAAATGGGGAGAAGAGCCCTACCCAACAGAGCTCTTTAAGTGAAATATTTCATGTAAAACTACTCAGTAGGAACTAATGCCTGAATTAGACCTGCCTCATTAATAAGGCACAGGAAAAAAAAAAAAACTTGGAAAGATAAAGTCAGTTAAAGCCTCCTTGTTTTACCAAGAAGCCTCCCTTTTCCTCTACTGCAGGTAAACTGTGCTCCATGGGCCAAGAATTTTTCAATTGTCTGGGGAGGAGAAAATGAAGTGGGTAATATTTTACGGCACGTGAATATTGTGAAATAGCCACGCTCACTTGTTTCTGTGCAGCCTATGGCCGCATCCGCCCTGTCAATGCGAGTTGAGCATTAAGGTTGGAGCAGACCGACTGCCCTGCCGCAGAGCCTCACACGTCTGGCCCTGCACAAAAAGACTTCTTGACTCCTGCTCTTGTCTTAGTCCATTACTGGGACCCAAGACAACTCAAAGCTATCTTTCCGTTAGCTGAAACAATTTCTTCCTCAGTGTATGGATGTCTTCCTCAGTAACAGGAAATGGGAACATCATTTCACAATTACCCAGTGCCTGAAGCACACACTGTAACCATTCCCACTAGCACACCCTGCTGTCTGCCACTCCACTGTGCCGCAAACTCCTTCCCGGCAAAGGCAGTTTACCTGCCTGGTGAGAAGCCTGGTATGCTGTAGGTACTTTAGAGATTGAATAAGTAAAATGTTTTAAGGTAGCTATCTCAAAATATTTTGGAAAACAGAAATTTAATTGTGTGGGTTAACAAGGGAAGAGACTTCGGTGTGCTCCCTTTAATGTGTACTTACACCACCCACCCTTTCCTACATAATCTGATACATACAAAGTTTAGGCCATCCATTAGCTGCTTTTTGTTTTTTAAGTAACATTTGATGTGACATTTAAAGTACTATCCATTCTTTCTTTGAATCCTAATGCCCTACTTCAAAGGAGATGTTTGAGGTGAAGGTCAAGGATGATGATCACATTACCTGCTATAAAACAACTATTTTTTCAGTCACATCAAAATATCCTACATCTTGCTTTCCTGTGACATTCAATTCCCAAACGCTCGACAGCTGTTCAAGGATCATTAAAAAACTGCAGGAGGCTTTCTAACAGAAAGAGAGCACATATGGAAGCTAGATAAATTAAAAATAGCAATGATTACTGAATTTCCCAACAGATCTTAATTGTCTTGAAATGTACAAACTGTCACACCAAACACAGCTTTCAAGATTTAGAAATGACAGATTGTTCTACTTCTAAAAATGTGCTGTTTTTCTCCATAGGAAAATGGTAGTTTTTCTACCAATATTAAATAATCGAATTACTTATGTAAGTTTAATCTGCTCTTCAATGAGCAAATGAATGCCCTCTTTAAATGATCTACACAGATCCCTGAATTTGCCAGCCTGTCACTACTTAAGTGATGGATATTCAATTGAATTTGTCTGCATAAACAGGTCTGTTCAATCCAGAAGTCAAGTAGTATGATGGGACAGACACAGTCAACAGTTCAATAAATATGCAAATCTTTAAGCACAGAGTCCCAAACAAGATGGATGCAGAGAGGCCACTCCAAGACACATCATAATTAAAATGCCAAAGGTTAAAGATAAAGAGAATCTTAAAAGCCCCCAAAGAAAAGAGGTTAGTTACCTATAGGGAAATTCCTAAAAGACTGTCAGATGACTTCTCAAAATAAACTGCAGGCTAGAAGGGATTAGCAAGAAATAAAGTCATGAAAAGCAGGGACCTACAGCCAAAAAGCTCTACACATATGGCAAAGATAATTAGAACTGAAGGGCAGATAAAGAGCTTCCTAGACAAGAAAAAACTAAAGGACTTCATTATACACTAAACCATTATATAAAATGTTAAAGGGGCTCATTTAAGAAAAACTATGCACAACAGAATGGCAAAAAATACAAATCTATCAACAACTGAATCTAAAAAGCAAAGAAGAACAACAGAGATAGAACCGTGGATCCAGAAAGTGTTTTGATGGTTACCTGATAGGAGGAGGGTGGGAGAGATGGGTGAAGAGGTGAGGGGATTAAAAAGTACAAGCAGGTAGTTACAGAATAGCCATGGGGATGTAAAGTACAGCGTAGGAAATGGAGTAGCCAAAGAACTTATACATATGACCCACGTACATGAATATTGTTGGGGGGAATGCCTGCGGGAATGGGGGGTGCTGGGTGGAGGGGGGCAAAAAGGGGAAAAGTTGAGACAACTGTAATAGCAAAATCCATAAAATATAGTCAGTTTTTAAAAATGCAATTTTTCAAATTATCAAAATGCACGATACAGTAATAAATTTTCACACACTTCTTAGGTTTAAAAATGTCTTCTCAAGCTTTCTTTCTTTTTTTTTTTAAGGACACCAATCCTTTAAGGTTTTTTGTTGATTGTAGCTATTTTTCAAGCTTCTTCTTCTTTTTGTCTGGTTCATTAATGTCCGTGTTTGAAGTATCGCTAGGAACACTTATACCTGGTATCTAAAGTGATGCAAATGGAAAAAAAATTAGGTGAGTTAAAGCGTAAAATAAAGAATAAATGTCATTCTCACCTCCCCCTTCCCCACTGACACTTTCAATTTGAAAAGGATGTAGCAGTGGAGGGGGAACATGGGGTTAGAAAAGGTTTTCCACACAACGTATTTCACACACAAAGTACGAGTGGTTCAGAAATGTCAGGCAAGATCTCAGCAGGTGGAAACAGGTCATTGGGAAGTGTGTTTAACGTGTCCGTGTGCCCCAGCAGAGCCACTGTGCCTATCAGCATCAGAGGCCTTGGGCCAAATGAAGGCTAAGAACCAATGTCTTAGGTGAAACATTACCTTAATCTTCAAAAATGCAGCTTTCAAAAATGGTAAAAGTGACAGAAGTTCAGGGGAGAGATTTCAAAGACCTCTGCTTTTCATACTGATGGCCTCAGAAGACCCTAAGTAACTAGGATCCCGTCTACAGCCATACCCCCTGAACACGCCTGACTTCGTCTGAGTAACTAGGATCCTGTGGCCTAGAGAAATCAGTGAGAAAATAGGAACTGCTAGGCAAATATTGGTCCTTCACACTATGACAGAATTTCCACCATCATTAAGCAGAAATAACTTACGGCTACATCAGTCTTTCACAAACATATTCCATTACAACGCAGACAGTGTAAGTTGGTCTTACCCATGGTTCCACCAGGGACATTCGAATTTTCTGATGCTGAAGATTAGATGAGTCCAACATGATTTTCACTTTAACTTTATCAAATATATGGAACACTGTGTTTTCTATTTTAAGTGAAGGTTTCTAAACAAAAGACATTTTACAATTTTTAATTACTTCATAATCTTGAGGATTTGTTCTAATTCTTTATAGTTTACCATTCATATAAATTTAAAAGCTTAAACTTAAAAATTACTTGCATATTTAATAAGTACATCTAAATGTTCTATGTAACAAAAGTCACTAATCTAGTAGCCTCACATAAATATAAGCTACCATACTTCCTCCTTTCATTAAGATGGTCCCTAAATATATTCATTACTGAGGATTCTCCCCAGCAAGTTGTTGGCCTAGAAGAGAAACCCAACACAAAGGTACTGCGGGCAGTTTACTGTCCCGTAGTTCCACGGAGGTTAGGCCAGCAGGGAGTGTGCCAGAGAAGAGACACTGGAAACAGGTTAGGAAATTCCTCTCCCTGAGCTCAGAGCAGCCACTTCAGTCTTCCTTTACTTGAATCCATCTCTCCACTTAGGGCAACGTGTTAAGTTTGCTTAGGGGGCAAAGCTTTACTTAGTATGAAAGAAATCAAAGTCAACATGTGATGGTGGGAAGATATACCAAGGTGAGAAACTGAGTATAACCGTTAAACTAGTCAGCACAATTCAAGTCTGTGGAGTACAAAAAACTACTTCACCCTTTTTAAGTTTTTGTAACCTATCAAAGAAAGTGCACCCGTCTCCCATCAAAGGAAAACAAAAATAAAAACAGTGTAAATACTATACCTCATCATCATAAATAAGCCGTGGCTTTGGTTTGTCCTTTTCTTCAAAAAAAACTGTACCTTCTAAACCATATTTTGGAATTAATACCACGATAGCATTTTTTTTCACAAAGAGAATATAGGCGTCTTCACTTACTATTCCTTTGCTTTTGAAAAATAACTGTAAAATAACATACCTGATTAAGAATCTTAAATATTTTGAAATTAACAAATAAATTTTGAAATGAAATTTAAAAATGAACAAAACTTCGCTCTCTTAACATGGTCAATAGAAGGCAAATACCTGGGTATGAAAAGCCACGGATGCACGCTGGGCATACTGAGCCATTTTGTGCCGGAAGTTGAGGTTCTTGCATATGTCTGCAAGCTTGTGCTTGTCTGTCAGCTCTGGGTAAGTACAGTCGGCCCCGATAGCCACGGCCAACAACCGGTGAACGATGATGTCTGCATATCTACTCACAGATAAGAACCATGTCACGTTAGTATTCAAGTGTCTTTCTAAAAATTCAAACGGAACCATTTTCTATTTCCTTTAAGTTCAAAAGGAAAAAGTACCTTCTGATGGGTGAAGTGAAATGTGTGTATATGGGGGACGCTAAGCCATAGTGATGAAAATCATTATCCATCCCAGAGCAGAAGTACACAGCTTGCATCATGCAGCGAGTGGCCAGGATTCTTAAGAGAGTGTTCAGATACGGGAACGTAGGAGAATCAGCCCGATCCAAAGAGTCAGCCAAAGACTTGGCTGTATCAGTTTTAATTTCCAAATTCTGTGAACAAAGAGGGAAAGAGCACTGTATTTTAAAATCAGTACCATCGTGCATTCAAATACAATGAATCAGACTAACCAGATAGTGCTTAATACCTTCTACTTTTCGCCTAGGAGACTAAAGATGAATGTACAGAAAGCAGTAACTGCCCTGTGCAACACCAAAGCTTACCTTGTTTTAATGCATTTAAAGGTACTGAAGTATCAACATTCTGAAGAAAAAATGGTGGGAGCAGCAGGGCTGTTTCTCAAAGCCCAGTTTGTGCCTGCCTAATCTTTGTTGGGGCAGGAAAAAAATCAAAGCAGACCTGGATACTTGCCAGTATGTCTGGATTTTCTCTGCAGACATTTTCCTTCCATTCAAAGTGGAAGTAAAAGGCACAGACAAAATAAAATTGTATTTGTCAACACCGCTCCATCAAGTATGATACATCAAACTTGGCTGTTTAATTGTACTTTGGGAGACGAGGCAAACGTATTTAAATACTCCTTCTCCTCCCAGATCTTAGGAAGAAACAAGACAAAAGAAAGTCCCCCAATTTATGGCATAAGCCTCAGAGCAGAGGAGAAGCTGATTCTGTTCTGATGGATATGATAGCAGTAAGCCCACCAGAAAGGTCTGATAACTCAGAAACCAGTGCCATCCTGGAAGAACAATGTCCTGAGACTAAAACAACTCCTTCCTGCTCTATTCTGGACGGGAAAGATGGGACCTGAACAAGTGATGCACAGAAAACCAAGTTAAGCCATAGTCATCCCAAGGGTCAGGGTATTTATACCTAAATGAAAATCTGCTAACCAGAGGCAAGGGCTATATGGAGCTGAGGAAATGGTGCCCTTTCTGTATTTTTCACTTTTCATAGGTGTGCAATAAATGGACTTCCTTCTTAGGGACCTGATAGAAAGGAGGCTTAACTGAGTTAAAGAGAAAAAAATTATTTGTAACTTTCCGAAATTCAGCAGTTCAGAGGAGGCATGAAGGAACAGGCACAGAGAACATGTGTAAAGGCACAGAGATATGGAAGAGCTTATTATGTTCAGGATATTGGAAATACCTTGAGTCTGTATAAATGTATAAAATGAATATATTGTACACTTTAAATCTCACAATGTTACATGTGAAAGATACTTCAATAATAAAAACTAAGAACTATTGGCATATTTTTGCATCGAGAAATAAGAATATTTTTATGCAGATGTAATATAGATTATTTACCGGCCCACGATGGAGGTATAGGTAGATACACCACACTTCCTCACACAACCAAAAGAAGGGTAACAGCCAATTTAGAGACAAAAAACAACCAGAACTGCCAGAAAATCATTCTGTATGGAAGTCCGACAACCAAGGAGTTAAAGAAGAAACATTCATCCACAGTGGTGTGCTGAGACAAAGAAATATTTCCCAAATGAAAGAACAGGTTAAAACTCCAGAAAAAGAACTAAGTGATGAGGAGATAGACAACCTACCAAATGCATGGAGAGTTCAAAACACTGGTAATCAGGATGCTCACAGAAATGACTGAGTACAGCTGCAAAATAAAGGAAGAAATGAAGGCTATGCAAAGTGAAATAAAGAAAAATGTACAGGGAACCAACAGTAAAGGGAAGCAAACTGGGACTCAAATCAATGATTTGGAACAAAAGAAACATCCAACTGAAACAGAATAAAAAAAAGAGAATTCAAAAAAATGAGAGGCTGAGGAACCTCTGAGACTACTTTAAATGTTCCAACATCTGAATCATAAAGAGAAGAAGAGCAAGAAATTGAAAACTTACTTGAACAAATAATGAAGAAAAACTTCCTGTTTGGCGAAGGAATAGGCATGCAAGTCCAAGATGTTCAGACAGTCCCACAGAAATTGGATCCAAGAAGAAACACACCAAGACACATCATAATTAAATTACCCAAGATTAAAGATAAAGAGAGAATCTTAAAAGCAGCAAGAGAAAAGGAGATAGTTACCTACAAAGGAGATCCTATAAGACCATCAGCTGATTTCTCAAAACCTTACAGGCAAGAAGAGACTAGCGAGAAGTATTCAAAGTCATGAAAGGCAAGGACCTACATCCAAGATTGTTCTATCCAGTAAGCTATTATTTAGAATGAAAGGGCAGATAAAGTGCTTCCCAGATAAGGTCAAGTTAAAGAAGTTCATTGTCACCAAGCCCTTATTATATGAAATGTTAAAAGGACTTACCTAAGAAAAAGAAGATCAAAACTATGAACAGTAAAATGACAACAAACTCACAACTATCAATACTGAACCAAAAAAACAAAAACAAAAACTAAGCAAACAACTAGAACAGGAACAGAATCACAGAAATGGAGATCACATGGAGGGTTATCAGTGGGGAGGTGGAAGGGAGAGAATAGGGGAAAAGGTACAGGGAATAAGAAGCATAATTGGTAGGTACAAAATAGACAGGGGGAGGTTAAGAACAGTATAGGAAATGGAGAAGACAAAGAACTTATATATAAAACCCATGGACATGAACTAAGCAGGTGGGGAAATGCTGGCGGGCGGGGGGTGCAGGGCAGAGGGGGAAAAAGGGGAGTAAAAATTAGGACAACTGTCCCTAGCTCATGTAGCTCAGTGAATTGAGTGCTGGCCTGCAAACCAAAGGGTTGCTGATTCAGTTCCTAGTCCGGGCACGTGCCTGGGCTGTGGGCCAGGCCCCCACTATGGAGAGCAAGAGGCAGCCACACATTGATGTTTCTCTCCCAGTCTACCTCCCTCCCCCTTTCTAAAAACAAAATCTTTAAAAAAAAAAATGGGACAACTGTAATAGCATAATCAATAAAATGTACCTAAAAATAAATAAATAAATAATAAATATCGATTATTCAGTGCACTGGATAGATCACAACACAAATACAAATAACTTTTCAATCTACAGAATCTTACCTTGGATTTAGCTGCCTTAACAAGAATTTCATAATTTGATGGAGGAGGAGCAGGATGTTTTCGAAGCAGAGCATGTTCAGAAAATTCTTCATGAATTTTTTTTGCAACAGAGATATTGGCAAGTAACATAAATTCTTCCACCATGGAATTTGTTTCTCTGTCAATGAAAAAAATCATTAAATTATATCATATTTTATTTACAGGTTACCTTTTCTATTTAGAAGATAATGGATATATTTCCTATGTAACATTCATATGTATGCACATGTATATTTTCATAACTTAGGGCTCTTTCATTTCTCCCCTACTATGTCAACAATCCTTACTATGCACCCACTGTGTAAGCAAATCCCATGCTAGAGGAGACTTTACAGATTACACTTAAAAAATAGCTTTGCTAACTCTAAGTAATATATAAAATCTAAATCATGAACATTTTTACCTCTTTTCCCTAGGCCCAAATAAAAATAGATTTTTATTTAAGTATAAATCCATAAAAATAAAGTTTACTAAGATAATTAAAAGTTTAAGTCATACAAAGTTTGGTTTAAAAATTCAAACTTTCACCAATAAATCACCAAAATGAAGAGGTCGTCTTTATAATAGCTACTCTGGGTGCTTGTTATAGGTCAGGCATTGCGCTCTAAGTACTATACATAATGCCATATACGTAGCTACTCTCTTTTGTGTATAAGACTGAGTATCATTCTCTGCTCAAAGTCAGAGTTGTTAGTAGTAACAGGATTCAGGTTCATATAACCTGACTTTGAAAGTCTTAAGCAATGTGATACTGCTTTTCAATATAAGTAGTTCATCTATGGCTTTAAGAGTTAGTTTAATAAATCATCTGCCTGTTGTTTACATAGGACTTTCTTACTCCCAACCTGATGAACATGCATTATTTATCATTCATTCCTATTTCCATTTTAAATAACTTCTAATACCATCTTGATAAGCTTGCTAAAGCATATTAATTTTTAAAATATTAGTAAGACCTCCTATGCCTTTAAAACTTATGGGGACATTTCTTAGAAATATCTTTCTCCTAATGGGTAGGAAAAAATGGATAATGTTCTATTTTGGTAAAGTTGGATTCCACTTTTTCCTCAAAATAGCTCCTTATGTTGGGCTCACTGTCCATATTAACACTAGACTTACTTGCACAGAAGTTCCTCCCCTCGCTAAGCTATTTTTTAATTTTAGTTCGAATGCTATTGAGCACTTACTGGTCCAAACTAACAAACTTAAGTATATTCTCATTTTTAATTCTAAGTCATCTACTAAGTAAAGTATAAATGCAAAAATTTCAGAGTTACCTTCTCTAAGAGGCATGGAAAAGAGGCCTCTGATTTAACCAACAATTTCCCTGCTTCCTAAATCTATAAATTAGCTGAGGTAACAACAGTAGCTGAGTACAACATCTGAGCACTCTTCAGAGCACCCTATGAGCTAGGTACCATTGTCAGTCACAGATAAACCGAGGCATCGCTTGGCCAGAGTTGGACAGGCAGCAGTGGAACCCAAACCCAGGCTGTGTGGCTCCAAAGCCCTGTGCTCCCTCTTCCATCCTACCACAGTAATTCCACATTAAATACTTAAGGAATTAACCAGGTGATCTTCTATTCACGATCACTGTCACTAGTCAAGTTCTAGCACACCATACACATCAAGACATACAAATTGAAATTGGAAATTTTTCTACTGTAATACTAATCCCAGTTTTATGTAGGAAAAACTGAACGGTGAGATACTCACTTTTCTATACAGTTCATAAGTAAAGGAAAAATTATAGAAATCATAACCCTAGAAATAGATATTTTGGGTATAATATGTTTTGTTTACTAACAAACCAGAGAGTACATTTAAAATCAAATCTTATCTAGTGCCCATCCAAAAAATTGCAAACCTGAGCTCCTTGGTCTGTAGATCTATAGGATCGTGAGTTTCACTGTCCATATGAAAGCGAACTTCCGGAGAAGACAGAGTCAAAGCCCTAAATAAAAATAAAAGCGGTGAATTACTCAAGTGAGGCAATAACAGACATAACTCTGAAGTGATGTTTTAAAACAGAAAATGATTATAGCAAGCATGCAACAGATATTCTGCTGAAGGCTCTATGGCCAGCTGTTAAGTTTTACAGACCTAAAATGCAATTAATGAGAGAGCGCCCGAACAACACAACAGAACGAGTCCTTGTGCTTCTGAGGGCTTGAACACCTTCTGTCGCCAAGCTATGAAATCTTACCGTTACATGGGTTTGTCATCACTCTGACTGATAAAGAAGGTTACTGGCAGCATATTATTTACCACGGACAATCGTGTATTAGGGTGAGGGATGATGGAGAGAGGAAAAAGGAAGCTACTATGGGTAGATCGCTGACATGAGAAGATCCACAGTCCAAAAGTATCTTCCACATAAACTCAACCGACAGAGAAGAGACTGATAAACTACAACTACTAATATGTTACAAATGCTGACGACTATTAATATTTGAGTGCTATGGGTCAGATAACATACTATGCTAAGTGTTTTACATGCATGGTTCATTTAATGACCTAGCAACTCCTTTGAAAAGTAAACGCCTACAAGGCAAGTTTTATATTTCTTTACACCTTGGTGCTACTTTCATTAGGTTCGCTACAAGTCAACCTAAAACTTAGAATTTTAATAATTCTAGACAACCTTGTACAATCATAGAAAAGGGGAAAAAATAATATGAGATGAGACAAGTTAACTGAGATCCAAGTCCTTTTCCTCCTTAACTCCTCACCTTTCTTAGGGGAGCTACAAAAGGAATACTAGCAAAGAAATCTGAACAAATATTCCTTTCTTGCCCTGCAGTTATTTACAAGGTTCTACATCAGATCTATTATGTGTTCATTAATATATCTTGACTTAACAAGCAAAGTTTACTAATCACATTTTGATCATGTTTCATCATAGACCACTATCCATGACATAACATTTATCGTTTAACACAAATATAATTTAACACTTATTTTTTAAGAAGACAAGAGATAGCATTTTGTTTTTTAATGATTTCTTTCTCAAGTCTCCCTAAGACTGAGAAGATTCAATGATAGTTTTTACCAGTAAATGACCTTCTATTTACAAAATTAAAGGCTGTTTTTTGAAGTTAAAAAATATCTTTTCTATTCAAATTATGAGAAGGTATGTAACAAATGCAAGTTTACATCTTTAAAACCATAAAATGAATATAGTTTTAATTGTTTCACTCAGTTTCATTTTAAAATAAACTTTCTAAAAATTACCTTTACATAGTTTCTTCTGATACCTGGCATAGTGCAAACTTTCAATACAAATACTTGCTGAATAATGTTTCATTTTGGGTCATAAAAATTCAATTATAGACCTCTTGTTTATATCTAAAAGCTTGAGCAATAATTTCATTTGGTTTTACTGCATCCAAATTATCCTTATCGCTTCACATTTCTTGTTTTGGATTGTATGAAAAATTCCCAGAAAACTGCGGTGTGAACAGAGATAGTAACGGCTCTGCATAACTACCCGGAACAACACTGCCCGATGAACGGTACTTCCTGCAGAAATGGAAATGTTCTCTATCCACACGTCCCAATATGGCAGTGATGTCCACATATGGTTACTGAGCACTTGAAATATGGCTAGTGCAACCCAGGAACTGAATTTTTAATTTAAATTTAAATAGGCACATCTAATGAATGAGCACGGATATACAGATTGCATTCCCCAACAAAAACACCATTAGTAACTGTTTGTGACCCTAACCTGGATGGGCATGGGAATCCAAGCACCAACATCTAAAGTCTTTTTTTTTTATTAATATCAAAACAGCAGCAAACTTAAAAGGAATTTATTTGTGATTTCCTATATATGTTTAGCTGGGAAATACAAAATTGTAAATGTATTAAGAGACAATGTACTTGCTTTACTCTGATAGTTGATGATGTCTCTCAAGAGTCCAATTTCTTTTAACTGCTTCAACAAGTGTGGGCACTTGGACCCTTTGTAGTTCAGCACGTGCCATGATATGACAGCTAAAAGACGTGACCCTGCCACGAGCTATCAGATCTTTGGGAAGACCACTTCTAAATAACTTCTAATCATTAAAAAAATAAAGGAGCATCATTAAAAAAAATAAAGGTGTTGGATTAAACAATCTCTTAAATCTCTTATAACTCTAAAGTGTAATAACAACTTCCTTTACATTTATTTAAACTGAAAACCAGTGTTCAATATGGAAACTCATTTGTAATTAAAATTAAGAACAATCCACAGAAGAGCCCTGAGGAGGTCTTGCCTTCTTAGAATTTCTTTAAGATTTTTACCTCAAACATGACAGTTTTTAGGATAACAGATTAAAGGACAGAGCTCCTAAACAAACCTCAGTCCAGAATCCAGCTGCTAATACTGAGAAGGCAGCTAAGGGTGGGGTGTCTTTACATACCAGTTTTTATTCAGTCTATTAAATAACATCACTGTCCACAATAAAACACTTTAAAGAGTTCACAAGTTATCTTAATGCCAAGATAAATGAATTAAGAAATATCTTAATAAATATTTTTGAAATGTACCCTTTTTCAATTCTTCTTTTTTTCAAAATTTTAGCTAGTTTATTTAATCCACGGAGACTAATGGTAATATCATCATTCATGGTTGCCGAATCAATTCTCATCTGAGCTTCAGCATACGTAAGGGAAGCCTAAAGAAGAAACCATATATTAATATCAGCCTTACAAATTATAAAAACTGGCTTACCACATTCTCATATTTCTACTATGTGAAATCCATGGTTTTGAAAAACCTAAATACCATTAACAAAAAAGAGAATCCTAACTATAACCTTCATATTCCACACATACGACTCTGGTTCATTAACATTCATCTGATATATTATGCATGCAGCACAGGCAAACTTACAAGTAATATGGTAGCATGGTCAGTATATAAATTGCTTACACTTCAATGATATTCATACTTCATATTTAGCATTCAGGTAATGCTAAAATAAAAAGGTTTGATTATTCTCTGACAATAACTGTAAAGTGAAATCCTTCCTAAGAGAAGTTACTCCCCTACTCACTGGCAAATACTTAGAAAAATTGTAATAATCTAATCATGAGGTTTTGCAGGAAATTTTCTAAATACCTAAAATTAAATATCTAAAAATGAAACAAATCATAGTAGTAAAAGATTTAAAGTAATTTCCAATTTTAATCCAAATATACAAATAGCTGCTTCTGTTCCTAGTTCACTCTTCATGGAAAACTACCATTTTTTGGGCTGATTTTTTTTTTAAAGATAACTTTACAGCCCTGGCCAGGTGGCTCTCATTTGGTTGTGTGTCTCCCGTGCACAAAAAAAAAAAAAGGTTGCCAGTTCAATTCCTGAATTCCTGGTCAGGGCACATACCTAGGTTGCAGGTTTGACTGCTGGTCGGGGGAGCATATAGGAGGCAACGGACTGATGTTCCTCTCTTACATCGATGGTTCCCTTTTTCTCTCCCTGTCTCTCTTCCCCTTCCTCTCTCTCTAAAGTCAATAAAAAAACATATCCTCGGGCAGACAAAAAATAACTTGACAAGTAAAATTCAGGAACAGCGTAAGAGCGTTAGATGATGAGAGGCAGGTCAGGTTCTGGGGACAGTCAACTCCTCTCCTAGGAGCTGAGAGCTCCCCTTCTAAAAACGTTTTCCACTATATGTTCACTAAATTTTTTTTCATATAATTTTGTTATACTGGCAAAGTGTAGGAGAAAAGTTAATTCACTGCTATTTAAAACACAAATCTAGGAAGGCTTAAATCATTCCCACATCACCACTTGTCAGTCTAACACTGCTTTCTCTCCAACTACGAGCTGATTACAGGAGAAAATATGATGTGAAAGGGACAGAAAAAAGCAGGTAAATTTGAAAAATGGATCACTGGAAGAGAGGAGTTTGGCAAACCTTACACAAAGATTCAGAGGAAATAAGAACACAGGGAACCTGGGGAGAAGTACAGAAAAGGGAGGAGGACGGGGAAGACAATCTGGCTCCATTCTGTCTGAGCACACATCTCAGGCTAGGCCTGCTGGAATCCAACACTGGTTTATAACATCGTTTCTACGAACCAACCTGACAAGCAAGAAGATGGTATGCAGGCCAGCTTTTAAAATGCTAACCAGTCATAAGCTGGGACAGCTTCAAATACTGGGGTTCCTGAGCTGGGGGAAATGTCATCTATTTGGTCTTCTTAAGGACGTATGTAGGCTTTCTAGGTTCCTGAATACAGGACAACGGCTACACAAGCCCATAAATAGCATCAAGAATTAAGCAGATACCTATAAAAATCTAAGTTTTGTTGCAACACTGGGGAAAATAATCCTCAAGATAATAAGCCTAAACCTTTTCAAAACAATCTAGAATACTGTTAAAAGTATCAAAGATTTTAAACATTAAATGTTAGCCATGAAACTAACCTTTGAATTAATGACACTTTTTGTAAACTTTGTTTTTAAGATTTCAGCATTGTGATTCATTTCCCAAATACATGAAAATGCCAGCCTATGTGAAAAAAAAACAGATGATATTTGTTAATGGGAATCAGTTAAAGCAGTAACTACTGTGGTCTTATGAAAAAACATGCATAAATACCTGTCAACGTTACATCTTAAGGAACATAAGTTAGAGCTAAGCAACTCTGGAACCATGTCAATCCTCTGGAACAGAAAAAATGGAGTCACAGATTACTTAGCTGTATCTATACATTTATTTATTTGAGATTGTATTCTCAAACAGCATTAATTTAACAAGGAAAAAAGGAATATTCTGGTCTTTGTAAACAGAACTGAGAAAACACAAAATAAAAAGTCTTTTTCCAGAAAGCACTGTACTTACACAAAACTGTTACAAAAGGGAAGCAATGAAAGAAAACTGGACTTCAGGCCAGTGGAGGTTCGGTCCTAAGGTTCAGTTCTCTACACTAACCACCAACTCGCCTCTGAAGGTCTCCTCTGTAGTCTGGACACTGGGATCGTACTAGATGAGTGACACATGCTACCTCCACGCCTGACATGTTCCCAAGGCTTAACACAAACTATATGGAGTTTTTAAAATGCTAAAATAGACACTAAATTTTTATGGCAAAAAGCTACCCAGAACTTTGACAATGAATTCATAACAGACTAAGCTTAACTCCTCCCTCTACTTTCACAACTTTTCTCTGTAACTTTATGGGGCCATGCTCAATGAAGAATAAACAGTAATCTGTGACAGAATAAACTCATGACTTAGAAAAAAAGGAAACAGAAAATACATTGTAATTAGTTACCCATAAATGCTACACAACATAAGTGCTATACAATAATTTATATCAACTACATCTCTTGGGCCACTCAGTATCAAAGAACATTGCAATATTTTTACTGATTTAAGATCACCTCATTCTATATATTAGTCTTTTAGCTAATTCATGTACTATTCCAGACTTTGACTAATTAAGCATCCACAAGTCCCATGGTCTCTATGAACTAACAGCACAATTAACATAATAGCTATTCATCAAATTTCACTAAATATTGAGGCTGTCTTTTCCTCAGGAGACACCTCAGATGATTTTATTATTAAGAATAAAACAAATGATGAAAAAGTTGCAAGCATGTATCAAAATTCCATTTTAAATTTAACACATTTACATTGAACACATTTACCTTTTCACAAAGATACACAGTTGTTCCCCTTCTGGCTGACTCTTGATCCAAAGCATTTCCTGGCCTAATAAAATGGCTAACATCAGCAATATGAACACCAACCTTAAAAAGATAAAAATGAAAAGGTGTCAACATGCCTAATGGAATAAATGGAGTGTTAATGAGAAGAAATTCAGCAAAATGGAAAAAGGACCCAGTCACGATCACCAGGTCAGTTTTTGACACAAGCCTGTTAGCCTCTGCAGCTACGACTGACTGTCCTGGGCACAGATAACTCACAAGGTGAGTGGAGGTTCGGTCCTAACCCACCATTCTATGGTGGGTGAGAAAAGAAAGTGAACTCAAGAACAACACTGTATTTGGATAAGAATGCAATTACAAAATGAATACCTCCAAATTTCCATTTTCAAGTTCTCGACAATGCAGAGCATCATCAATATCGGTGCATCCTGGGGGGTCCACACTGCAAACACACAGATGTCTCAGGTCTTCTCGGTTTTTCATGTCCTAGAAGATGCCACATGATTCAGAGAGAAAAAACTGTTTGGGCAGTACAAGTGCAGCAGAGCCCTAATGAAATCAAGGATAAACTCAAAACAAGAAAAAACCTGTCTTATTTCTTAATGATAACTAGACATCACCACTTGCAACTTGTGGTTTCCCTGCCTTTGAAAAATTGACATAATCTAATGTTGGTCCTCTCGAAAAAACCATCTGTCAGTAAAGCAAGTGGTTTCTCCAATACAAAAGTTCTGTACCTAACTAAATGTGGGGCAGGAGGGGACTATGGTTTCTACATATTTAAAAACAGACAGATTCAAACAAAATTAAATCAAATGCAGTAATTTATCAAGTCACTTAGAATTCTTTCCAACTCACCATGTCAGTAATGCTCCAGGGCATCTTTGGCAGAAAGCTGAGAACAGCCTGAGAAAAAGGCTGATGGGGAACATCATGTTCCAGCAACAAAACCTCTGTCTCAGTCTCTTTATCTCCAACTTCACCTAAGTTTCTCACAAAGTGTCCCTAAAACCAAAAATTATTATTGGAAAGGTGTATTTTATAGTTGTTACTGGGTAATTTATATCTTATTACTACATTAAGTTCTTTGAGCATTTACATATAGCCTTAGTATTTCTAAATGTACCTGTAAGTACTTCTTAGAAATGATCCCTTGGTAAATTAAAGCTGATTTTTCACTATAAGCTGATTTTTTACTATAAAGCTGATTTTTCATTATAAACACACTTGAAAATTCATTTATGATGAAGATTTAGCAAAGACCTAGTTCTTATATAACAAAGCATCTGTTTATTTCCTATTATCTTTCAAGTTCAAAATTTGCTTCAAATACAGTAGTGTCAAAATGGTGATTAGCATCTAGTTAGGTCTTAAACACCATTTTTGTAGTCATTATCAAGAAAAGTTATTTGTTTGAAAATCTGAGTAAAAGTAACCAAATGACTTACACTGAAATTTTATAACATTAACTTCTGAATTGGATGCACTACTTACTAGGTTAACTGTGAAATATTCCTAAATTTCAGTATGAATTCTACACATAAACAGATTCTAGTTTCACTAAGAGAAGCAATTTTATTCCCAAATTTTCAATGAAATACTCTAAAACAAAATGACTGATTCAAACTTACATTTGGGTATCTGGAATTTCTGGGCCATCCGTCAATAGCAACGATAATTCTCCGTCCCTCCAATGCTGAAGCCTGTCTGGTTTCTATCCGAATTCGAGGAATTCTCCTGTCAGCAGGTGTAAAGAGATGTCTTCTTGACTAAAGGAAATGAGCAAAAATATTCACAGACACACAAAAACTGGGATAAAGGCAAGGGAAGAGCTGTTCTATCAAACTGTATCATCTTTTCATTACATAACAACATGTTCTCTACTCACCTCCTTAATGTCAGACTTGGAGAGCATCCCACAGTACGGTCTCCAATTCCTTTTTATTATTCCCACGACTCTACCTGTAGGCTTTAACATTTTTTCACTTACAGCAGCCCTAATCTGAGGTTTAAAAATAAAAATAAAAACTTTCTGTTATTTTTCCTTGAAGAATAATGACATAATTTCCCTTCATAATTAGAATGTGAATACGGACAACTAGTATTTTCAGGCACTAAATTATGACATAAAAGTACAGAATCCTGATGTTTCAGAATTCTAGGCAAGAATGTGTAAAAACAAAGCATAGAAATCTTCCATAATGTAAAGGATTACAAAAACACATAATTGAGAAAATAAATATAACTGAATAAATATCTCAGAATTCAACTCTTTTCACTTTTAATGTGAGGATTTACTAACACATACACAGGTATGGGAATTAATAAACTAGGGTTTTAGTACTAGTTTGCACTAATCAACTGTCTGGTATTTATTAATTCCTTAACAAAAAAAGAGAGGTACCTTTAACAGTTCTTGCTTATTCAAAATAAAAATTCAAAAAGGGGTATTTCTGATTAGACACAGCAGAAGGATCTTAAGGTATTTCACCTCCGACACTCTTCTATGGCCTAGACTCTACACAGGTAAGGCCATGGTAAGGGTCCAGAACACTGCATTAAAATTCACGGAAAAAGAAATGCTAATATTGAGTGAATAACTACATTATTCATGTAACTCTAAAATAAGGAAATAAATAGGCCATATTAGGTAGACTTTGGCTCCTAAAAAACAACTGAAAGTATTTTCTTCATAATAAATATGGTAATAGAGAAGGAATTTCTAAACAGACCCAAATATAAAGGCCCAAAAGTACATCTACTATGCCAAGAAAATATTATGTAAAAACATTTCAGAAAATGTTAATTTCTATTTAGTTAAAACTCACTAATTCAGACAGATCACATTCTGAATGTCATACAGTTCAAGTTTCATAATCAAGTCTTTCTGTATTTAAACCCATTTATTTGAGCAAAATAAGACATAAATTGAAAACACTACTTAAATACTTAGAAAAAAGTCAACTGTGTAGAAATAAGAGGGGGGACCCAAAATAACAAATTTATAAAAAATTGTCCATCTATTCTTACATGTTTAAACTTCAGTCACCTTCACAGTACTCTCCATTTGATGCAATATACCTATTGAGACTTTTCCCCACTGCTTAATACACATTTTGAACATGTCAATTTTGATGCCTTTTAGTGTTTGTGTTTTTTGTTTCTCCTCATCCACATTGGCAAAACAGTTCTCTTTGAGGACATTTTTCATCCAGGGAAACAAAAAAAGTTGCTCAGGGCAAGATCAGGTGAAGAGGGAGGGCGGGGCATTGGGGTCGTGTCATTTTTGGTCAAATACTGCTGAACACCCAGCACAGTTGGGCAGGTGCGCTCGTAAATCACCCATCGTGAAATGGGCAAATGCGTCGAAAGGCTCTTCAAAAAAATGCAGTGAGGCCGATCACAGCCTCTCACGACAACACCAGCTGACGCTGATACAGATGGGTTTCCGGAACACTCACCTAGCAGGTGAGTACTACAGAGGGAACACCCTCCAGAAGCCAATTCCAGTTTTTTTTTTTTGGTGTCCCCCTCATACAATTCTGTTCAATAAATCTGAAAGCAATAAAGCTTCTTTAATTTTTTCCAAAGCTAACACATTAATTATACAGAAGTTCACAGACAAAAATTAAAACTTGCTTGTTTTCATACAATGAGTTCTCTTTCCTCTTCTTTCTCCACATCATCTTCATTTTGACCTTCATCATGTAGAACCACAGAAGATGGTGCTACCCACTGGTTCTTGGGGAGAAGCTCCACAGCCACAATGTCTTCATGAATAGCTCGGTTTAAATTTTTAAGTCCTTGTAAGATTATCTGTGTAAAACAGAAAATGGCATGTGTCCAAATATTTTTAATCACAATAATGGGAAGGTTACTTACCAGAGCTTTTGATATATTTTGAACGTCTCTCTGTATCTCTATTTCTCCTCCTTTACATTTTTCTTCCTTAGAGTGCCTCCTTACTACACCCTCTTAATTTTTCAATATCAAGTAGAAAAAACATGATCAGAAAATATGAGTTTGTGTTCACCAATCTGCCATAACTCTTACATTACTACCAAGAGACCTTGGAAAAATTTCTTAACCTCTCTAAACTTCAGGGTCCTGAAGGTAATACAAAAAGAGTACCTACTTTAGAGGCAAGATTGAAGGTTAACTGAAATGCAGCATGCAAAGCAGTTGGAAGAATACCTGGCAAGCAGTAAGCATCCCAAAATAATTGCTACCCACTTTAAAGTGTGTGAAGGCCTCTAGAGCAATTAGTGCTATGTAATTAGTCCTTCCCATAACTGGTCATAATATATAAAATAGAGGCATCCTATCTATCATTATTTGATTAACCTCAAAAGTCGGTTAGTAGAAAGTTCTTTTCTTCCATAAGCAGTTTTCTAAAAAAAGTGATTAATTCTAGTATCTACATGTATCCTATACCGCTGCCTTCAAGCAGATAAACCGGGAGTACAATGCAAATTTAAATTCTCCTACAAAACTTAAAATATTTATAAAAGAAAATAATGAACATAAAGTATTTTACTATATACGGAATATATTTACACACTTGCCTCTTTATTTTCTTCAGCGTCTCCATGAACCCATACTGTAGCTTCTAAGTAATTTTCCCTGCTGGCTCTATATGTTCCTTGAAGATATGTACCGGATTTTATGCCTTGTTGCAGCTTACTTAAGGGAAGATGCTCTGAAAATATTACTTTCCCACTCTCTATTTCGTTCTGTGAAATTAGCGAACCAAAGATACAGTTAGTATGTAAGTTTTCTGCAAACCAGTAGATAACTATTCTCACTATCAATTAATTTCTTTTAAAAACCTTACACATCATGGTATATACAATTCCATTAATGAGAGAATATAGCACAATGAGAAAAAAATGCTTTCTATTCTTAAAACAACTCACACAAATACTTCAATTTCATTACATTTAGGTGGTCAGCCACAGACGGTTAGCCATTTAGGTGTTATGTCACCAAGAAACTGCATATCTCCAACTCCAACCCCAGGCCTCCCAAAACAAAGGTGTGTATTTAAGTGGGCAGGTAGAGACATAAAGGCTAATTTAAGGCCTCAATTCCATGAAAAATCTGTGGCTACTAAAGCACAAGAAATGCTGTTTTTATTTTGGCTATTTTAAATAGCTAAGGATATAAGATAGAAGTAAGTTGGGAATTGCCTTACATCTACAGCACCTATCAAGATTCTTAGCAAACATCCAGCCCCTGAGTGCCGGGCTCCTTTTCCTCTCCATTTTCCTTTACACTCCCTCCTTTCTGTTATTTCCTCACTCTCAGATGGGTGACCTTGATATCCATACTGAGAATCAGAAACAGCCAGTACATGTTCTGACCCCCTGATCTGCCCACCTACTTAAATCTACACCAAAATCTGAGCTTTCTCTCCGGTAACCATGAATACAATGGGATACAATGTTTCTGTTCTTTCAGCTGGGCACTACAAACCATGTCCTCCCCTCTATTCAAGAACTTTGTCTCTCTCTGGAATCAAAATTGCTCCCTCTCTATTGTAACATTTTCACCATGATACAAAATAAGATGATCTATTAATAATAAATAAATATCATTTTAGTCTCTTTCCAAACCATCTTTCTAACACTTAATGAAATTTTTGAGTATGTGCCTCTAACCATTTTCCCATAAGCGCTGTGGTTTTTATCACATGATACCGCATACCATGAAAGGGAGGCACACACATGTTGTATCACACCATATCCTACACTCACCCCATCACAGTACTTAATCAAATACTGTGTATTACCAGTGTTACGTTATTTCTTGTTTCTTCTTCTAGATCAGTGCTATTTGAAACAACTGTGATGAAGGAAATATTCTTTCTGTAACATCCAAAATGAAAGCCACTAGGCACAAGGGGCTCTAAGTGAAGAGTGCAACAGAGAAACTGAATTTTTAACTTGAATTACATTTAAGCAGCCATGTGCAACTGCTGGCCACATATTAGATAGGGCAGTCCTAAATGTGTATTCCAAAAATCAAGCCTAGCTTTTACTTTCTCACTTCCATTTAGTTTTTGTAAAGTAGCTGATGGGAAAAAAAACTGTAAGGAAGGGATGTATGTAAAATGTTCTATTACATAAAACCTATTTCAATTATAACAATAGGTACCATTTACCTTGGCTATATGCCAGGCTCTGAGATAAGAATTTTATTAATAGTGCTGTTATTATCTCATTTAATGCTCATAACAACACTATTAAGTCACTATTGCTAAACACACTTTACATGTAAGGAAATGAGGGCTCACAATGTTTAATGAGTCCTACAGCATATCCCCTCACATCTGCTATTACACTGATCCCTTTGCTCATCCCTCTGCCTCTAATCTTGCCCACGATACAGTGTGTCATCCTACATAGCGATATTAGAGTGCTTTTTCAAATACATAAGATTTCCAATCATTCTCCTCCATTCCCCTAGGCAGACTTTTATACACCCTTAATTTCTTTTAGCTTGCCATTAGGTAAGGTACAGAATTCTATTTGCTATCATCTCTTCATAGCTGCCCTTGAGGGAGATCTTTGTAAGATAGTTTAAAAATTGTTGACCTACTGAAAAAATTCTAGCTCCTCATTATTAGGCCCCCACCCTTCCTATTCTACCTCTCAGGAGTCCCTTCCCTCTTCCATTGGAATTACTGCTATAGCTGCATGCCCTATCTGCAGTGCCCGCCACTTCTTTGTCAAACACCAATTCTGATTCACAAACCAGCCATTGGCTCATTTATTTATTTATTCATCAACAAACAGTGCTACCAAATGCCAGGCCCCACTTGGGCTGCTGAGAAAATACTGGCAAACAGTGCTATTTTAGAAAGTCACTTCTTTTAGGAATGGCATGTTGATTACAGCCACTCTTACTGTCACAACTCAACTCCTATTCCAATTTCCACCGACATTCTAATTTGTAAGTTTCATAACCTAAAGTGGCTATTTTAGTATTTTCACTTTTCAGAACAGAATAAAACAAATGCAAACATACCCCTTCTTCAGACAAACAAGCAAGGCGATCTATGAGTTCAGGGTTAGCAGTTAGGCTCTTTACATATTCTTCACCTGAAAAGTAAGTTTGATTGTTCTTGAAAAATTCAAGTGTTTTTCTATTTGTCTTTTCTTAGATATGGAAGAACATCGATAATCTTGTTTGTGATGGTACATCTGACCATTTTTTTTGGAAAGAAAGACTGTATCTGTTGATGTGGTCATGCCAGAGCACACAGTGAGGCAGGAATATCATTGAGCTTTTTACTGCGAAGCCAATTCCAAATGGTGATGGGGAAACTCGCCACCGGGTAACACAAAACACTGAGCTTAGAAATGCAGAGAAATTTACAAATGCAAAAACAGAGGCAATAGAGGACTATGAAAATATTATGCAGTCAAGTGAATTTCTGACTATGAGCCTAATAATTTTTATACTGCAAACACAACTTAACAGTTGATACATTTAGACTTACAAGTGAAAGCTGGTATTCCCTCTTCTATGGCTTTCTCTTTGTTTTTCCTGTCATTGGTGATGAAGACAACTTGCAGCTGATTCTCTGCTGACATTTTCTTCAAGTGTTCATTGTACCATTTTGCTGCTACTCTAATGGCTCTATCATTCCTATCATTCGAATTTTCTCCCTGTTTTTGTTCCACGTACGTTTCTCTAAATGTAAAGAAATGAAATTTTTTTTTAAAAGGAAATGAATATCAATACAAACAAGCATATGTGAAAAGTTTTAAGACATAAATACTTAATAACCACTAAACCTAAAAGCCAATGGTACAGCCTTTTCTCTTAATGTAGTCAGATTTATACCTCAGAGAAGAAATAAACAGGATCTGTATAGTTATACTTCTAAGACAATTTGCTTGAAAAAAGAAAACCGTGTTATTAATGAAATAAAAAGGCTAAAAAAAGTTTATTTCACCAAAAGAAAAATCAAGTTCAGGCTTTATACTCAGGTTGGAACAGGAAATAAACAATGATTTGCTGGAAAAAAACTATAAACTTTGCAGGTCTGATGAGATTTCATTTGAACTGTAGATTAACAGTAATTCCTAAAACAGTACAATTCAACAAACAGTACAATTCATGGTCACATGATTTACAGTTAAATTCATAATGCATGTAAATTATCCAAGGTAAACACACAATAAATGCCAGAGGCCACCTGGAGACTGAAAGACCAGATACAGATATGATTGCACACTCCTTTCCATTTACTCTGAACTCCCAAATATGTCGGCATACTTATTTATTTAAGTCTGGTTTTCAAGCCAAATTTAAGTATAATAAGAAAACTCAGTACAATAACTTCTAGTACCAAAGGTAATAAATTCAGCCCTGGCTGGTATGGCTCAGTGGACTGAGCATCAGCCTGCAAACCAAAAGACATTTCCTCAGGGCACATGCCTGGGTTATGGGCCAGGTCTCGACTTGGAGGTGTGCTAGAAGCAACCAATCAATGTTTCTCTCTCACATCGACATCTCTCTCCCTTCCTCCCTCCACTCTCCCTCTCTCTAAAAATAAATGGTCTTATTAAAAAAAAGATAATAAATTCCATTTTTAAATTTTAGACAACTTATAATAATATTTTTTAGAATTATTTTATTCCTCACCATTAAATGCATCTACTAATGTTTTAGGCATACCAATCACAAGACACTGCCATAAACTTTTGAACTGGTTTTAGTGTGACTTGAGTAATAGCATCTTATAAGATTTGCCCAAATGTCATAAGGAAGGTTTTTCTGTCAACCCCAGGACTGCTAAACTCTACTCATGTGCTTCAGTTAACAATAACCTCTGATTCAGGATCTGATGATCAGGCTCCACAAAAACTTGATCTTTCTGCGCTGAAAAACAAGTGAGATCGCTGCTTCTAGAATTCAAGGATGAGGTGGAAATAAGAAAGCTGCATGTGCTTTACTGATGTTCTTTACAAGACCAATTTAATTTTTTTAAGTTTGGGATATAAAGATAAAGATGAGAAAGTTGAGAAATTAAATTTTTTAATTTGCAGATTATAATGGCATTTCATTACCACATCTACCACTAATCCAATGGTTCTCAATGGGGGCAATTTTGCACCCTGGGAATATGTGACATGTCTGGAAACATTTTGGGTTATGACTCTATGGGCAGAGGGTAAAAAGGTTACTACTGGCATGTAGTGGGTAGAAGCCAGGGATGCTGCTAAACACCGGCCCACCCACAGCAAAGAATTATCCAGTCCAATACGTCGGCAGAACCAAGACTGAGAAGCCCTGATCTAATCTAATAAAAGTATACTAAGATGCATCATCGATTCATGAAACATCTATTTTCTAAGACCACACATTATATTGAAAGTAAGTCTTGAATTTGAAATGTAACAAAGAATTCTATATTTTAACCTTATTTTCTTCAGTGTAATCAGTTACAAGGGACTGGTGTAACTTTTAAAAGCCCATTAAGAATAAATCTGCTTTATTACTTAAAACCTCCTTCACAAACTTTTACATTTTATTAACCTATGTTGGCTATTCATATCATATGGTTTTCCAAGAAGCTGGTTCATCTTATCTACCATGATTCTATTGCTCAACACATACTAAAAACATTTTGGAAATAAAAGTACATACTATAGCCTAGGAGTCAGGAGACCTTGCTTTGAGGTTTGACCCAATCAATGTCCACGTGACCTGAATGAGGTCTACTTAACATTATGTTCTACACAACTGTATGAGAACCAAGTAAAACTCCTGTAAGTATGAAACCTATCAGATATCTTCTGACATCACAAATCACTTACAAGAGACCTCCCCAAATTTAGATAATTCTGTGTTTTTCTTGATAATTAACATAATTTCCCTCCTACCTATGGTGCTCGTTAGTGAAAGTATAGAAATGCTTCTCCTGGTTATTAGTCACATCTCGGATTCGTTTATATACCGGGGCACTCCGATTCCTCACTTCTTGCATAACTGTTTGTAGGACAATTACATTCCTGATGGCAGGGTCCTCAAGAACATCAATCTTAAAAAAAGAAAAGACGAGAAGAATTTTTTCTATGTTCATTTGCAAATTGTTTCTGTCGAACGTAAAACCCTATCAGTTTAAAAAACACTAAACATGCATTAAGATAAGGAGATATTTTGCTATTGAAAATCCTTCAGGTTTAGTAGAGAAAAACACATGTAAACAGACTAACTCTAAAACTTCGCAGAATTAAGTCCATTAATAAAGAAAGAGGTTGGCCCACATCGTTTTTGTTTAATAGGCACTTAAAAAGCTGCCTGTGGGTCGCAGACTGGAGGCCACAGAAGCTCAGGTCCCGGCCTCCAGAGACTTACAATCTAAGGCGGAAAAGACACCAAGAGTTAGAAAATCAAAGTACCTACACTTGTTATACCTCCAAGAACTCAAAAATACTACGTTCAAGGAAAAGAACCTCGGCCTGGGGTACAGGAGCCATGGGTCCCTCCTATACTTAGGGGTTTGCCTCTCCCTAAGTGCAGGATGCTGCCCCAGACGCGCCTCTCTCGGCCTCAGTTTCCCTAGCTGTCACACCCCTTCTCCTGGTGCAGCCCGCCCGCCGACGCACCTGGTGCAGCAGCACGTTGGTGTCAGGTAGCAAATAGTGCGGCTGCGGGCAGAGGCTGCTCGGCGGGTCTAGGGGCTGCGACTCCAGGACCGCTCCCTCGTGCGCGCCGCTGCAGGCCGCACACCCCGGCGCACCGCAGCCGATGTCGTCCCGTAAGTAGTGCTCGCGCACGATCTTCATCACGCCCCCCGCCCGTGTCTTTTTCAAGAAAGTCTTGGACTTCAGCATCTTGCCTCGCAGCACGGAATCCCGACTCTTGACAGCACTGGACCGAAAAATGTATCAAGCTAGGGGCACTGTCGCACAACTATACTTTAAAGGGACGTTCTCCCCTTCCCGCTCCAGACATTAGCAAACACTTCTCGCGGGAAAACGTCAAGACTGACAGCGGTTGGCTCTCCGAGGAGGTCGAGAATTGGACGAAAGCGAGGAGCGTGGGAGGGTGGGCGGACCCCGGAGCCATTTCCCCGCCCTGATGTAGGCGGGGCCCGCCTCTGGACCTCAGCTCCCAACATGCATCGCTTCCCGCGCCCTGGCGTATCCGGGCTAAGTTCCGGCGCTCGGGCCTCCGCTCGCTGTCGCTAGTTCTGTCCTCCTCGGGACACACGAATGGTTGTCCTGGTTACGGGTCCAAACGGTCCCTGGCTTGAGATTCGTTATTGAGGTGCTGCAAGCTGAGCTGCAGCCTGAAGACTCCTTCAACCCCTTGGAATAGCGTCAGTGGCGGCCAGTCCAGCCTGGGACGTGGAGTAGTTGAAGCTATCTACGTAGCTCTTGGCTATCCCTTCCTTTCGCGCCTGGGGCAAGGAATCCTCCGATGCTGTCAAGTTTGGGTTTTATTCCTCACCCCGCATTTGTGACCAGTCTCTTGTCCCAGATCCTTTGTAATCCAGGTGATGTTACCTGTCTTTGATTTCACCTATTCTTATCCTTTTCCCTTTAAAAAGGGTGGAAGCCGATCCGGCTCAAGTTCTTACCTTTTCCGCTCAACACAAATCGTTCCGTTTAGAAAAACTGATATCTGCAATACCATAAATAATTCATTATACCGTGTAGTATTAAAATGGAGGAGTTGCAGAAATTCTTTTAAAAGAGTAAAAGATTCGACTTAGAATTCTTGAGGTTTTTTCTCTTCTGCCGTCTTGTTTTCATGCTGTAATCTGTAAACCTATAAAAAGATGCCACTGCTTCCTTTTTTAAAAAATCCTTAGTTATGCCTCATTGCCTGCAGAATAAATTTCGGACACATTTGATACTCAAGGCCCTTCACACCCTTGATTATTAGTGTGTGTGCCTGTGTTTGGGGAGGATGAGGGAGTCACTACTCCCATTCACAAAGACTTGGCCCCAGCCTGACAACCACTATCTTCCACCGTCGTTTTACACTTTCACCACCTCTGTAGCAACCTTAACACCCGCATGCTCTTCCCTTTTTACTGCTGCTCCCCATATCCAGCAAGGTTCTAAGTTCTATCTCTGTATAAACTTCCCTTGAGCAACTCGAAAGTGATTTCTCTAATATTGAACATATGCTGCTTTTATTAGTGGCATTAGGGCTTTATCCTTTATCTAATCAATTTTTTTGTTTCCACCTAATAAGAATCCTCTCCTGAACACTGGGTTTCTTATTCATCCAAGTGCTTGAGTTTAGAATAGAATTTAATAAGTTTGACTTAATATGTTTGCTCTGAGCAGTAATGTACCAATCTGTCCAGATTTGGGATCCTTAGATTGTCTCATAATTACTTAGGGAATCCTTAGTATCGCTTTAATATGGTTCCCACAGAGATTGTTTGAATCATTTAAATTAATCTTTTTTAACCTACAGAAAATTGAAATAGAATTGGAGAAGAAAACTGACCCGTAATGTCTCAAAAAATTGTCAAGGCATCAAAAAAAATTAACGTCTCTAGCTCTCTGGAATCTGAAGATATTAGTTTAGAAACAACCGTTCCTACAGATGACATTTCCTCATCAGAAGAGCGAGATGGTAAAATCAAAATCACCAGGCAGCTAATTGAACGGAAAGAACTGCTTCATAATATTCAGTTACTGAAAATAGAACTATCCCAGAAAAATATGATGATCGACAATTTGAAAGTAGACTATCTTACAAAGGTAAGATCAGTGTAAATTTTATTATGTGGTTAATTGATTTATTGTTTTCAAGCTGCAGACAAGAATTAAATATTTATATAATTTTAACTTGAGATAATTATATTTCCTTGCATAGATTTTGAAAGCTGGTTTTAGAAAGGGGTGTATGTGAATAATATTTCTGTGTATCAAAAGTACTGAAAGAAAGGGTGACTTAAAAGTGGGCAAGGATGAATTGCTTCTGTAGGCACAATTTTTAAAATCTAGCATGTGTGAGGTATATTTTTGTAGATTTTTTCCCTAGCCAAGTTATCTGCTTCGTTGAGAACCAACCCTGATGTGGCTAATTTGTTAGGGAAGAGTCAAGATCATAATTATTATTGAATCTTTATAGTTCTCTGCCTTGGAGATTTGGTTTCTTGAGTGTCTTTTTATTTGATATTTTCTATATTTATCTTTCAATTTGATAGTTACTGTGACATAGTACCAAGCATAAATTCAAGTACCATAGTCTTTAACAAGTGGTGTTTGCCAATTAAGAAGGTCCTTATCCTGGTCCTTGTTTCTCTGCTTCGTGTGGTGGTTTATGATTACGCAGTATTGTATGTAAGACCTCGTGAAGTTGTCACTAGCTATAAGAAATTCACATGATTTCAGAAAGATAGGAGACACTTCTTAATTCTACTACTTCTATCCTGAGAAAATCTTTCCAATGGCAAACCCTCCACCTTTGCTCTTTATCCCATCTCTTTCTATCCTCCCCTCCCATTTGGTTGTCCCATTTGTACCTTCTCCCTTGCTAAGTCAGTCTACAATTTCAGCCCTTGCCTATGTATACTGATGTACTTCAGAATCTTGCCCATTGCTTCTAGAAAAATAAAGCATCCTAAACTGCAAGTCTTGATGAAGTAAACAAATAGTTTAGGCAATTTTATTTTAATATTAATAACTAACATTTATTGAATGCTTATTCTGTACTAGTCACTTTTCATACGTTATTATGTTTAATCCTTACAACTCTTTGAGATATAGGTGCTTTGGGATGAGGGCTGTTGTACATGAGCAATCATCTTAAATGAATCAATAGACTAAGTAAGACTAGTGCCTGATATTTAGTAAGTACACAGTAAGTATTTGTTATTATTGCAGTTATCAACTAAAATAATATACTCATTTTTAACCCTCCCTTTATTTTCTGTGTCTTATATGTATATGTTCATAGGACTACCTAACTCTGTTTGTTGCTTTGGTATTTGTCTCTTTTAGTAGACTGTGACGTTCATGATGACCAGGGACTTCTTTGTATTCACTGTGTATTGCCACTACTTAGATCAGTTCCTGGTACATAATAAGTGCTCAACTATTTCTAAATGTGGGAATGAATCCCATTTTGCTCCTGATGAGACAGAGCCCCAAATGGTTAATAGTATAATGAGGCCATTCAGATAGAAGTGATGGAGGCAGGCAGGATTCATATCAAGAAGTCTGAATAAAGCCCATACTCTATCCAAGTGGATTTCCTAACACCTGGGTTCTCTGTACAGTTACCTACCCACACTCAGTCACTTGGTGTTTTAGCAGTGTACCCAGTGGCTTCATGTATCTATTCCTTTACTCATAATGCTTTCACTCCTCATATGGACTTCTGTAATGCTACTGGCTTATATATCTTCACCCGTCTCAAGATCTCTATTTACGCTACTCATTGAAGAAGCCCAAGGTAAGTCTCCCATTCATTAGTCCACCCACTCAGTCAAAAAATATTTTTTAAGTGTCATATCCAGACTTATGGGGTTGTGAAGGCCATTTTTAAAATTGTTTTCAAATTGCATTGTGCTGGATTATAAATGGCTTCTCTTTTTTTTTTAAATCTTAGCCTTTACATTATAGAAATGAGAGGCTCTGTAGTATATCAGATCAGAGCTACAATTCTAGATACACATGATTTAGGTTTGAATTTCAGCCCTACTCATTACTTTGGGAAATTTTCTTAACTTTTTTTTGTTCCTGATTTCCTGGGAAATAAGAATAATAATAGTATTTACTAAATAGAGTTGTTGGGAGGAATTAAATTAATCAATACACATAAGCTCTTAGATGCTTGTTGTCTAAAAAAATAATGGTAGTGGCTACATTTATTCAGCACTATATTATTTTTATACCCATGGTGCTTAGTTCAGTTATTTTATTGTGGTCTTTTACTTGGACTGCAAATGTAGAAGACAATCATATTCCTGAGTTTATTACACATAAATCATTGATCCATGCAAGATCACTTTTTACTTTGTATATTTATTCCTTTTATTCCTATAGCTCATTTCCATTCCTTCTCTCTATGCAACTATTTTAATTATTTTTAAAACATTTAATTTTGAAAATGGGTATTATATTTTTCCTTTGCATAAATGTAAATTGCATGTTTTGTTTTAGATTTCATCTCTTTTATAATTGCTTTCTATTCAGCCCTGTCTTAAAATCATTTATATTACTTCATGTATATCTAGTCATCTGTTCCAACCTCCACATAATTCCATCCACCAATTTATCTGTCAACTCCCACAGTGATAGGCCTGCAGACTACCTCTGACTCCTTGCCACCACACGCAGCACTGGCCCTCTGTAGACATTTCTCTTCTGTGTGAACATTTCTTTGACATATATAGTCAGGAGTAAAGTTTCTGGCTCATATGGTATATGTATACTTAGTTTAACTTAGTCTTCTGCCAAACTGCTTTCCAGAATAAACTGCCTTACTGTACATTCTCATGGGTTTTTTTGTTGTTGTTGTTTTGTTTTGTCTATTATTATTCTGGTTAATCTGAGAACCCTTGGAGGTAAGATGTTCACTGTCACATGTATGAAGAAATATCGTGTGGTAGAAGAATTAGTCTTCCTTTAATTCATTTAATCCAAGGCACCTTGATTGTACATGGGTCATTGCATGTATCACTAAGTTTAAAAACTGCCAAGTTAAACTGTTACATGTTTTAGATCATAAGATGCATTCCACTTTCAGAGATGTAAAATTTGAGAAGGTGTGAGTTTGAGATCAATGAGAGAACAGTATTTTTAGCCACTTAATTTATTCTCTAAAGCCTACCAGAGCAGAGCCTTGGGAATACAAAGATAAAAATCTCACATTCTAGCATCCCCAAAACTAAATTTCCTTCACTAGACTATAGCTGCAGGAAAGTAACAGGAAAGGTAGATTCTGCTGAATATGAACCTGTTCTTCCTCTTCACATTATAAATGACCTGATTTTAAGATACTGAACTTCTTGTCATTGAAAGCATTCGACTAGCCCTGAATGGTCAAATATTATGAATGTTAGAGGTATTTCTGTTGTGGAAAAAGATTGAACCTGCTGTCCAGTGTTTCAGAAATTAAATTCAGCTATTAAATCAGAGATTTGGAAAATGCTGGCTGCCTTGCAACAGAGATGTGGAAACTGTAGGTTAAGCAAGATAAAAATACTGTATCTCTGGTATAACAGGATCTGAAAATAAGTCCTTTGGATCTGGTATGATTACTCCTTAATATCATTAGAAACTCAGGCTTCTTTAACCTTCTGCATACCTGTTTTTATCATGTAGTTTTCACCTCAAAATCACAGATAGCTGACATACCTCTTGCATTATTTCTGTTCCAGGCAAAAATAAGGAGAAATATAATTGGATAATGGGGCAGATGACAAATGAATCCTTTAAAGAGCTTTCTCAGAAGTTTAAGCCAGTGACTACAATTGACTAGAACTATATAGCATAACCACCCCCCACCAAGAGGGGTGGTAAGCTGGAAAATTTAAGTTTTTAATTGGAACATTGTTGTCACTGATAAAAATCAGAGTAATATTAAAAGGAAGGGAAGACATGATTTTGGGGAGATGAGTGATTTTCTTATTCATCAAGGCCTCTTTTAGTTAGGAAATACCTATATGACTCTCTTTAACATCTTTCTACACCTCTATGGCTCAATACAATGTTTGTGTTTATTACAGTTAATGCTGATGTTAACAGTTTATCATAGTGTAGTACTATGAATGTCTTGATCCTTGCTGATTTAGTTTCTTCATGTCTAAAAACAGGAACAGCTAAGTCCAAAGAAACTTAAGAATACTGATTTCTGCTTCCCATTCAGCACTTGCTAACCGAGAACTTAGAAGGGTATCTGCTTAGGCCAAACTTCTTGATAGTAGAGAATTGTTAGCTTTATACTTAAACCCTTCCATTGCTGTCTAAATCCTTTTCCTTACCACACTTATTTAATCCCTTCCTTTTCACTCTTGCCCATCAGTTTTTAAAATGCCAAAACCTTTTTAATTTTCATTAGAGAGATTGGTGGGTTCCTTATGGCTTGGGAAATGAAGAGGTGCATCTTCCCAGCTTGATTGTCTTTGAGGTAAAGGACTTAATTTAGAAGGCAGTTGAGATTCCAGCCAAGATGGAGGCATAGGTAGATATGTTTCACTTCCTCACACAACCAAAAGAAGGGTAACAACCAATTTAAAAACAAAAACCAACCAGAACTTCCAGAAAATCTAATTGTATGGAAGTCCAACAACTAAGGAGTTGAAGAAGAAACATTAATCCAGACTGGTACGAGGGGTAGAAATGGGCAGCGGGGGAATAGAGGATGCATGTCAAGGAGGCAACTGGTAGACCAGGTAGGTGAGGTGGTGGCTGGCAGACCAGACAGTCCTATATCCGCATGCGGATAAACCGGGAGGAACAACCGGGGAGTGAGACAGACCACACAACCCAGGGTTCCAGCACAGGGAAAAGAAAACTTCAAAAGCCTCTGGCTGGAAAGCTTCTGGGGGTTTTGGTGGTGGGAGAAACTCCCAGTCTCACAGAGGAGTCCGTTAGAGGGGCCCATGGGAACCTAGAACACACACAAGGCCACCCATCCAGGAATCAGCACCAGGGCAGCCCCTGAAAAAGCACAGTTCACTTGTGGGAAGTAGAGGAAGTGACTGAAAGTGGGGCAAGAGTCGAGCACACAGCATTGTTCCCTCTCTAACCCCTCCCCCACAAACAGCACCACAACTCAGCAAAGAGGGTTGCCCAGCCCTGGTGAATACCTAAGGCTCTGCCCATTACAACATAGCAGGTGTGCCAAGACAAAGAAATATGGCCCAAATGAAAGCACAGATCAAAACTCCAGAAAAAGAACTAAGTGACAAGGAGATAGCCAACCTATCAAGATGCAGAATTCAAAACACTGGTAATCAGGATGCTCACAGAAATGGTTGAGTACAGCTGCAAAATAAAGGAAGAAGTGAAGGCCATACAAAGTGAAAAATATATAGGGAACCAACAGTAAAGGGAAGGAAACCAGGACTTAATGGTTTGGAACAAAAGGAAAAAATAAAATTTCAACTGGAACAGAAGGAAGAAACAAGAATTCAAAAAAATGAGGAGAGGCTTAGGAGCCTCCAGGACAACTTTAAATGTTCCAACATCTGAATCATAGGAGTACCAGAAGGAGAAGAGGAGGCGAAAGAAATAGAAGATTTATTTCAAAAAATAATGAAAACTTCCCCAGTCTGGTGAAGGAAATAGACATACAGGTCCAGGAAGCTCAGAGAATCCCAAAGAAGTTGGCCCTACAGAGGAACACACCAAGACTCATCATAATTGAATTGCCCAAGATTAAAGATAAGGAGAGAATCTTAAAAGCAGCAAGAGAAAAGGGGAGAGTTATCTACAAAGGAACTCCCATAAGACTCAGCTGATTTCTCAGAAGAAACCTTCCAGGTAGGAAGGGTCTATGAAGAACTGTTCAAAATCATGAAAGGCAGAGACCTCCATCCAAGATTACTCCATCCAGCAAAGCTAGCCTTTAGAATGGAAAGGCAGATAAAGTGCTTCCCAGATAAGGTAAAGCTAAAGGAGTTCATTATCATCAAACCCTTATATGAAATGTTAAAGGGACTTATCCAAGAAAAAGATCAAAACTATGAACAGTAAAATGACAACAAACTCACAACTATCAACAACTGAGCCTAAAGAAACAACAAAAACAAACTAAGCAAACAACAGGAACAGAATCACAGAAATGGAAATCGCACGGAGGGTTATTTGGGAGGTGGAAGAATGGGGGAAAATGTACAAGGAATAAGAAGCATAAATGGTAGATACAAAATAGGGGGAGGTTAAGAATAGTATAGGAAATGGAGATGCCAAAGAAGCTATATGTATGACCCATGGACATGAACTAAGGTGGGGGGAATGCTGGAGGGAAGGGAATACAAAGCAGAGGGTGATAAGGGGTAGAAAAAAATTGGGACAACTGTAATAGCATAATTAATAAAATATGCTTAAAAAAATGAAGTCAGTTGAAACTGAAAAAGCTGTAACCTGGAAAAGAACTTTTTGTCCTTTGAGTAACTGTATTCTTGATTTGAAAAATAGTTATATTGAGAAATGTGGTTTTATTTGTTGATTTAAGATACTTATTGAGACATGTTGCTGGGAATGTAGCAATGAATATGACAGTCCCATATTTATGAAGTTCACATTCAAGTGAGAAACATGATCAAAAAACAATTAAACAAGGCATCTTCAACATCATGTGGCATAGCATCACTTAGCAATGGCTACTTTAGATAAGGAGTCAGCAAACTTTTTCTGTAAAGGGCCAGAAAGTAAATGCTTTATGCTTTGCATGCCACATATGGTCTATCACATATATTTTTTTAAACAACTCTTTACAAATTTAAAACCCATTGTTAGCTCATGGGCTGTACAGAACAGGAAACGGGCTGGATATGGGCCATCACCAGTGTTCATTTAACCCTTGCTTTGTTTTAGACTGTGTGGTCAGAGAAGCCATTGGCAGATTTTAGGCAATTGGAGTAACATATCCTGATTTTTATATTCAAAATAACACTGAAGTAAGAAACTACGGATAGATAAGACAGAAGGAAAAGATAGTTACGAGGCTATTGCCTTATGTAAGACTCGTACATTTTTAGCTTCATCACCTGACTCCATTTACTGAGAAATTAAAGGCTGGGAAAAAAACTGATCTAGAAGGTAAAATACAAGTTCCGTTTTGAGCATGTTTAAACTTTAGATTCTTGTTAGACTCCTAAATGGAATTGTCAGTTTGAAAACAAACACGGTGGGTTCAGCTCCCTGTGGCAATGAAAACCAAACCCGAGAGACAGGTGCTGGTGCAAGGAAAGAGGCTTATTTCGGTGCTGATCTCAGAGAAGGGCAGGCTCCCGTCTCAAAGACTATCTCGCCTTCCTGCCCAAGCCCGTGGTTCTTATAGTGATAGGATGGGGAGGGCTTTCTCTCTCTACCCAATTATCTCGCTAGCTTTCAGAGTACATGAGGCCTTATCCATTCATCTCTCTAGCTCTTTGGCACATGCAAGAACCCCTCCCTGCGCCATCTTGGCCAATGGGGTAAACTCCCCAGTGCTCCTTGACTATTTGCTGTAACAAATTGGAGTTTAGGGAAGAGCCCACGACTGGATGGGTGAGCATCTCACCCATGGGTGAGTGCATTGGCATATAGACAGACCTAAAATCATGGAATTGGATAACATGACCTAGGGATGAAAGAGGGCTCCAAATGCAGCAAAGGAACTTGAGAAATTTGAGAGTGTACATTGAGTTAGGAGGAAAACACAGAGTAGTACCATGAAAGCCAAAAGAAGATGGAACAGTCAGCTTAATCAAATCATGCTGTCGGGTAAGATAAATATGCAGAAATAGTCATTCAACCTGGCATTGTGGAGATGATTCATAACTTTGATAGTAATTTTACTGGACTAATGTGGGACGAAAACCATATGCTTTGATGGTGAACAGAGAAACGATAATAGAGCAAAGGAAGTGGTATCTTCAAGGGAGTGTTGTTCTTTGTTTTAGTGGGAGATGGGACATGTTTGGTTAATGATAGGAATGATTCAGTAGTGAGGAAGAAGTCAGTGATTCATGGTATTAAAGACTGGCAGTTAAACTGATTTATTTTAAAGCGTGAACAAGAATTGCTTGAGTTGACAGGGGGAGAGTAAAGAATTTTCTAAATTTCCAAAATCCAGGTTCATAGAGGCTTAAGAGAGAACACCACGTATTTGGAGAATGACAAACTCTTATTTTGGCTGGAACAGTGTTTCTTTCTAAGCTACTAGTAAGTGATTGTCAAGGGCCAAAAAATTATGCCATGAAATTTGGAATTTATTGTGACAACAGGATCCTCTTAAGAGTTAGCACTGGGGAAACAAACCCCAGTCGGTGTGGCTCAGTTGATTGGGCATTGCCCTCAAACCGAAAGATTGCCTGTTGGATTCCTGGTCAGGGCACGTGCCTGGGTTGTCAGTTGAGTTCCACGTTAGGGCACATACAATGTTTCTCTCCCTCTCTTTCTCCCTCCTTCTCCCTCTCTGAAAATCAACAATTTAAATTTTCTAAAAAACTGGGGAAATATTTGATAGCATTTTGAAAATGCATTGAGTAAAGTAAAGGAAGACAAGTTTGGAGGTTTGACAAAACTGGAGTCAGGGAAACCAGTGAGGAAACTTACAATCTACCCGAGTGATTATTATAAGGGTCTGACTGAAGACTTGTCAGTGGTGGGTGTTTAAGAGGATGGTACAGTTTTGACAGCTACTTATGAAGTAAACAAACAAACAAAAAAGGTGTTTGATCAGACTAGCCTCACTAAGCAGTGAGGCAAAATTTGCCATATCAAACATGGCTTTTCTCCCCCCTTTGGAGACTAAAGAAATGTAAGGAATATAAGACTAGGCAAGGTCAATGACTAGTTCCATTCTGGCTGTTTAAAGTAGTCAGTTGACAATGTGTAGTAGTCAGATATATGGATATAAAATACAAGTGAAAGATCTGGCCTGGAAATAATTACCTGGGTGAGACACCAACATAAAATCCCAGTTGTCAGTAGGCTTCTTAGTAAGTGTGGGTTAAGGGAAACCAAGAGTCTTAATGACAGCCTGGCTGAAAAAAAATTATGAGACAGCAGTTTCAGACAACAATCTAAAAATCATTTGTGTGAACAGATTGTAGTTTGTGGACACAACCACTACAAAAAAAAGCCTCTATTTATTTAGCCTTTGCCAGGTGGTTTGGTGAGAGCATCATCCTGTACACCAAAAGGTTATGGGTTCAGTTTCCAGTCTGTGCACATAACTGAGTCACGAGTTATATCCCCAATTGGGGCATGTATGGGAGACAACTGATCGATATTTCTCTCTCTCTTCCTGCCATTTCTTCCTCTGCTTTCCTTAAAATCAGTAAACATATCTAGCCTCAAAGGAGGATTAAAAAAAAAAAAACCTCTAACCATTTAAAACCCTATTTCTTTTAAGTGCTTTTTAATAATAAATTATAAAATTAACCAGATAATTTACCTTTTATTCTTTATTAAGATTGAAGAATTGGAGGAGAAACTTAATGATGCACTTCACCAGAAGCAGCTACTAACATTGAGATTAGACAGCCAATTGACTTTTCAGCAGAAGGATGCCAGGTAAGTTTTTAAAAAGCTTCAATACCTATTTAGCACTTAAAAGTAATAGCATTACCTGTTAATGCATGTGGTTATAAGCTAAAATGGTAACAGTTTTTACATCCAGACCAACAAAAAAGTAGGTTACTCGATACATTCCACAAATTCAAAAAGTCAAGATTCAACATTTATTCAACAAACACTGCCTGTGTAAGTGAACCATAAATGACAATAGGAGCTCTCTAAACTGACCTCTACTTAACCTGCTGTCTCAATTAACCTTTTTTCAATTGCTCTGCAAAACATGCTGATTGATCTTCATAGCCCTTTGAACACTGCTGACATAAAGTGCCTTCTGTTCGTCTCACACTTTCTCCAGCTCTGTTGTGTGCTTATCAAAAGCCTCGTGTTTACTCACAAATATGCCTATGTGACTTGTACTTATTATACTTATGTAACTTAATTAAAATTATGTAAACAAATAACAGTACAAAAAAAGATGTGTCATTTTTATGAAAACTGCTGTATAATGAATTCTTGGAAAGGCTCAGTAAAAAGTGACTTAAAAAATCACCAAATTAAGCATAAGCAAGACAGATTTAGACATGGGGGAATGCAAAAATTAAACAACTCAATAAAAAGCATTCTCTAACATTTCTTCCCAAGTGTCTTTTAAAGCCTCCTGCCACTGTAAAGAAATTGAACTTAGAAATTATGAACAATGATTTATACACACACACACACACACAAAATATACACCTATGTTTTTTAAAAATCTGGAGTCTATTTAAAAAATTAATACATGAGTGTTTATTTCTATATTTTGCTTAAAAGTAAATGTATAAAGTAGGTATCATTTCACTTTATAACATTTCACTATTTAACCGATATTTTAAACAATTATCTGCCCAAATTATTGGTCACTAATATTTTAGATTAGTGACTCTCAGTCTTTAGCATGCAACAGAACCACCTGGGAGTCTTGTTAGAAAAGATTGTTTGGTCCTACCCTCCAGTTCTGATTTGGGCTTGCGTCCTGCAAAATTTCATTTCTGCCAAGTTCCTAGGTGATGCTGATGCTACTGCTGGTTCAGGGTAACACTTTGAAAATCACTGCATTCAGTAATAGGTCTTCTTTTCTAATTCTTTAGACATTTATCAGATTGAATGATGCTGAGAGGAAAGTTAGGAGGCTATTGTAATAATCCTCTTGATCACTGATTGGAGTAAATTGTATATGGACTCTGAATATAATGAAGGTAAAGTTGATAGGATGTTCTAATGGTTTAGATGTGGGGTTTAAAAGAAAAAGAGGAGCCGAAGATTGTGTCAACATCTTTGATCTGAATAAGTGAAAGGATGGAGTTACTGTCAACTAGGAAAAACCATAGTGGAATAGGTTTGCGAATGAAGAGCAGGAGTTCATTTTGGACGTGTTAAGTTAGAACTGTCTGATTAGAAATCCATGTGGAGTTGTATGAAAAGTCTGGTCTATACACAGTATTTAAGTCACAAGACTAGATTAATTCCCGAGGAAGTGAATCTGCATTCAAAGGAGAGGACTGGGTACTCCAGCATTAACACAGACCAGACAAGAAGACTGAGAAAGCACCATCAGTAAAATAAGAGAAAAATGAAGAGATTGTGGTGTCTTGGAAGGCAGGCAAAGAAAGTGTATAAGGAAAGAGAGATCAATTGTGTCAGGTGTTATTAGGTTAAGGATAAAAAGAATTTAAAATTGATCATTAGCAATTTAGATGTTATTGGTGACCTCGGAGTTTCATGGGATTAGCTGGTGACTGGAAACATGACTGGCATGGAAAAGCATCGGAGACATCTCCTGCTAAGCAGCTGCAAGTCTGCCACTAGGGGCTGCCAGTCTCAGTTCATAGTTTAGCCTCTCCCAGGAACCTCCAGGTCTAGCACAAGCAAAATCTGTAGATCTTTTTGTAGCTGAAATGGCCCCAGGCAGAGCAGAGGCAGTGGCTGCCATTGGCCTGCCCCAAACCTTTCCCAAAAAGCCCTAGAACCAACACACCAGAGTACCCCCGAACCACCTCCACAAACAGTACACCCAAGGGGCAGACCCAACAGGCACCAGAGCCCCACCAAAGAAAATCCTGCTCCATGGGGTCAGCCCCTGCACAACAGTGCTTCTGTTATAGCCATAGCCAGTCTCAGCCAGTCTGCCTGAGAGTCAGTCCTCCCCATCAGCATGCCAACAATGATCAAGGTTCAACTACAGTAGGAAGGCACATACAACCCACACAAGGGACATAGGTGGAGCACCTGGCTTAGGTGACCAGGGAGACTATGCAACTTGCCTATGTAAAGCCACTCTTATCAAGACCAGGAGATGTAGCAACTCTACCTAATAGATTTAAAAAAGAAAAGTCAGCTGAAATGAGACAAAGAAACATGTCCCAAATGAAAGAACAGACAGAATTCCAGAAAAAAATAAACAAAATGGAGACAAGCAATCGAGACTCTACCAAATGCAGAGTTCAAAACACTTGTTACAAGGATGCTCACTGAAGTCAGAATTTTAACAAAGAGATAGGAAAAACAAAAACAGGAGATAGAAAATATAAAAAGTAGTCAGTGAGAAATGAAGAATACAATAGAGAGAATAAACAGTAGACTAGATGAAGCAAAGGATCAAATCAGCAATTTGGTAGATAAGGTAGGAGAAAAGACCCAATTGGAACAGCAAAAAGAAAAAAAAGGATTTTAAAAAAGTGAGGATAGCTTAAGGGACCTATGGGACACTATCAAGCTTGCCAACATTTGCATCATAGGGCTACTGTAAAGAGAAAAGAGAGCAAAGAATTGAAAACCTAGTTGAAGAAACCATGACTGAAAAGTTCCCTAACCTGTCTCAAAGGAAATAGACATACAAGTCCAGGAAGCACAGAGAGTCCCAAACAAGATGAACCCAAAGAGGCCCACACCAAGACACATCATAATTAAAATACTAAGCTTAAACACAAAGAATCTTAAAAGCAGGAAGAGGAAAACAGTTACCTACGAGGAAGCTCCCGTTAGACTATCAGCTGACTGCTGAACAGAAACTTTGCAGGGCAAAAGAGATTGGCACAAAATATTCAAAGTGATAAGAATGACCTACAACCAAGACTACGCTGCCCAAAAAGGCAATCATTTAAACATTTTTTATTAATTTTTTTTAGAGAAAGAAACACTAATTTGTTGTCCCACTTATATGTGGATTCATTTGTTTTTTCTTGCATACACCCTGGCCAGAGATCAAACCCACAACCTTGGTGAATGAGGACGACACTCCAACTGAGCTCTACTAGGATAGGGCCTTTTTTCTTTTTAATACATATTTTTTAAGAGAAACAGAGGAACATTGATTTGTTGTCCCATTTATTTGTGCATTCATTGGCTAGGCTGTCATTTAGAATCAAAGGACAGATAAAGAGCTTGCAAGGACAGGAAACATCTAAAGGAGTTTATCACCACTAAACCATTATTACAAGAAATGTTGAAGGGACTTCTTTAAGAAGAAGAAAAGATAAAAAATGAGAATAACAGCTCTGGCTGGTATGGCTCAGTGGATTGAGTGCTAGACTGCAAACCAAAGGGTCGCCGGTTCCATTCCCAGTCAGGGCACATGCCTGGATTGCAGGCCAGGTCCCCAGTAAGGGGCACGCAAGAGGCAATCACACATTAATGTTTCTCTCCCCATGGCAATAAATACACACCTAAAAACAATTACTTTAAATGCAAGTGGATCAAATGCTCCAATCAAAAGACATAGAGTAACTGAATGGATGAGAAAACAATATCCTTATACATGCTGTCTACAAGAGACCGACTCACATTAAAAATAAAGGGATAAAAAAAGATATTTCATGAAAACAGAAACATAAAAAAAAGCTAGGGTATTAGACAAGAGACTTTAAAACAAAGGCTGTAACAAGAGACAGAAGGACTCAGCAATTCCAGTTCTGGATATTTATTCGAAGAAACTCAAAACACTAATTCGAAAAGACATATCATCCCTATATTCACTGCAGCAACATTTACAGTAGGCAAGATATGGAAGCAATCTGAGCATCCATCAAGACAAATGAATAAAGAAGATATGGTGCATATATGCAGTAGAGTATTACGCAGCCATAAAAAGGAGTGAAATGTTGCCATCTGCAACAACACGAATGTATGTATTTAGAGAGTGTTATGCTAAGTGAATTAAATCAAAGACAAAAATAATATGAGTTCACTTATATGTAGAATCTAAATTAAAAAAATAAAACAAGCTCATAGATATAGAAAGCATCTTGATGGTTGCCAGATGAAAAGGGGGAAGGGATTAAGATGTGCAAATTTGTGGTTATAAAAACAAGCCCTGGCTGGCATAGCTCAGTGGATTGAGCACAGGCTGTGAACCAAAGTGTCGCAGGTTCGATTCCCAGCCAGGGTACATGCCTGGGTTGCAGGCCATAACCCCCAACAACTACACATTAATGTTTCACTCTCTCTCTCTCTCCCCCTCCCTTTCCTCTCTAAAAATAAATAAATAAAATCTTTTTTTAAAAAAAGCCACTTGGAAATTCCAAGGGAAAAAAAAAGTCATGTGGATGTAAAGTAAAGCATAGGGAACATAGTCAATAATATAAGTATGTATGGTGTCAGATAGGTACTAGAATTATCAGGGTGATCTACTTTGTAAGTTATACAAATATCTACTCACTATGTTATACACCTAAAACTAATATAATACTATGTCAATTGCAATTGAAAAATAAAAAAACTATTAAAAAATACAGTGGAAAGGAATAACCAGAAGCCAAGTGTTATGTGCAAGTCATGTATTTTTTTATATATATATTTATTGATTATGCTATTACAGTTGTCCCATTTCAAGTCATGTCTTATATTTAAAACTGAAAGTGGTACAAAATGTAGTTTTGCATTTTTTCAAAATTTGAACTTAATAAAATAATCTGTGATTTTGGTATGTCAGAAAAAGAAAAACAAGAGCTTTGGAGTCAGTGAGTGTGGACACCTGTTGAGGAGTTTTATTCTGTGAGGGAGCAAACAAAGGAGGCATTGAAATGGGTCCAAAGTTGTGGGTTTTGTTTGTTCATTTGTTTTAAGATAGGAGAAATAACAGTATGTGTGATGTTGATGGGAGCCATACAGTCGGGAGGGGAAAAGCAGATGGTCCCTCCTGCTCAAAATCTTTGGGTAGGCAACTAAAGGTAGCAGTGTCTACTATACGTATTTTTTGAGAAGGGTGATTGTGTGCAAATACTGTTTTCATTACGTCATTATGGTTCAGTGCTGCCACCTTAAAGAGGTATACCTTTTAGTACCCGGACCAAGAGAATGAAAATTACTTTAATGGGTAGTATCCAAAGCAAGTGTCTAAGACTTAAACTCTAAACAGAAGAAATGTATAATTTTACAATTTTAATTTTTTTCATTCACCATTTATCCCCCCATATCCTCTTCTGCCTCCAACCATCCCCCTTTCCCTATAATTTTAATTTTGAAATTATTCTTTAAGCATATTAATACCCTATCTAATAATTTATATGGCTGCACACTTAGTAATGAGTATAGAATTGTCACTTCATGTTTAATTGGTTAAATAAATAAGAGTTTTGCTAAAGCCAAATATGCTATTTGAGCTTCTCATTTTCTAATTTTATATTACTATAAAAAGGTGACTTTGAGAAAATTAAATCTTGAGAAGTTTTTTAAGCTTGCCACAATTTTCTCCACAGAAAGTATCAAGAACTAATGAAACAAGAAATGGAAACTATTTTATTGAGACAGAAACAACTGGAAGAGACAAACCGTCAGCTAAGAGAGAAAGCTGGAGATATTCGTCGAAACCTGCATGACTTTGAGTTGACGGAAGAGCAATATATGAAACTGAAAGGTTTTCCTGAAGATCAGCTTTCTATTCCTGAATATGTATCTGTAAGTGTCTTGTGTCGTTAAAAAAAAAACAAACTACATGTATTTTCAGACTAAAGTTTGCCGTTTATGTTGTATCCGTCATTTCTGAAGTACCCAGTTATTTTATGGCCCTGATCTGAAGATGGAGAATGATGTTCAGACCACCCGATTTTAAAGGGTCTTAACTATTGGCCTCCAAAGGCAAGCAAGCAAGAAATAGAGCTCTGACATTACTGGCTGCATAGTCTATAGAAATGATTAATTATTCTATGTAAACTTGTGGTTTGTAACATTCTGAACATGAGAAATTATAGACATTAAACACTGATTAGGGGTTGCTGGGGGGTTAGGCATATAGAGGAGAGGGGAGTTGATGCGATTGCAAAGGTGTCAAGTAAGGGAGATTTTTGTGGATCTAGTTTAGGATCTTGAATGCAGTGTTTACACAAATCTACACGTAGGATTGATCTATGGCAATGGTTGTCAGCATCCCTTTACACTCTAAGAGTTACTGAGGACCCTGAAGGGCTTATGTACATATGGGCTATATCTATTAATATTTACCATATTAGAAATTAAAGTGGAACAAAACACAAGACCGCATAAGCACACATTCCATTAGACTTAAGGATGTTGATATCTTCACATATCATGTAGCCACTGGTAGATGCCCTTGAACAGGCATAAAAGAAAGAGCAACACAGGCAAACATGTTAGTATTACTAGGAAAATAGTTTTGACCTTATGAATGCCCTGAAAGGGACTCCGAGTGTGGGGTGGAGATCAAGGGCTCCCATACTTCACAGTTCTGCTGGTTTATGATATATAGATGTCATTTCACCTTAAGAGGCTTGAATTTTTCCAGTTATAAAAGGGCTCATTATAATAATAGCACCTTTCTATTGATATAATTGTGAAGATTAACAGTGATTATGTATGTAAAATGTTTTGCTTAGTCCTTAGCACATAGTAAACAATAAAATATTACCTATTTGTTGGAGTTAGTGATTGCCCCTCTTGGTTCTCATTTGGACAAGGTTTCCAGATTAATGATTTCCTACAAAATGTATTACATTTTTGTCCAGCTTTTTATTTAAACAGTTTAAGTATAGTATTTCTGCCCAGCATGTACTGTCCAAAACAAGTATCTTAAGTGCTGTCCTTGAGGCTTTATCCATAATAGATATCGAGTATCCCATTAGCGTCAGTTATTCATATCTTTGCTCTCTGGTTGTTAGTGTTCCTTGTCATAGCTTTTGTTTTCACAGGCAGTATTATCCTAACTAGTTATTTATTGTGTTGAGGACTAATCTTAGGACTTGCTTCTTAACAAATATGGAGCTTTTGCGATACAGCAGTATATTAAGGCATTTCAGAGAGTCCCTAATCGCCCTTTCCTAATTTACTCATGGCTTCTTTATTTTATAGGAACTTGTCAGATGGAACATTGCCCTAGTTTAGGGCAGGCAAATTCCCCAAAGAGGTTTGGAGTGGGAAGAGAGAGCTGAACTGAATGGAAGTGATACGAAAGATACCTCCTAATTCATCCTGATTATCTGTTACACTGCAGTGGTAGCAGTTAAGTAGAGCTTCACCAAGAGCCTAGGATGTGGGCTTCTCATACATTTAGGCATTGGAGACAGAGCAATACACAAAGCAAACAAATATTCCTGCCCTCATGGAGCTTGCATCTTAGTGGAGCAACACAGACAATAAATTAAAAGTAAAATATGTTGAATGCTTGTCATACATGCTATAGAGAAAAGAGCAAGGGTGAAGATTAGGAACTTCTGCCAGGTGAGCATAGTACTTTAAATCAGATTGGGTAGAGCCTTACTGATAGGGTGACATTTGATTAGAGGCCTGAAGGGAGTGAAAGCATACTTTTCTATCAGAGGAAACAGCAAAAGCAAAAGTCTGGAAGTCTCTGATGTGTTGAGGAGATAACAAGCTTCTCCTGTAAGCTTGTTATCTCCTGATAACAAGGAGATGAGGACTAAGGAGCAACTGGAATATTGATAGAAAGAAGAGAGGAAAGAGAAACTATCTCAGGGGTGGAGAGTTACAGATAATCTGGGCCTTGAGGGAACTGAATTGAACATTAAGACTTCAGGTATTAGTGATCAGACAATTAATGACTATCTGGTTTTAGTTTTATACAAATAAAACAAAACTTTATTGTACAGGCATATGATCTGAAACTCCTTAACATTTTTCTTTTATGACCTTAATATTTTACCTTTATTACCAATTATTGAGAGTACTATAAATTAGCAAATTTTAATTGCCATTTGGGTTTAAAGCCTGCTTGTTAATTTCATCTTTTTAAAGATGCGTTTCTATGAATTAATGGATCCACTAAAAAAGGAAATCTCCGAACTACAAGTGAAAAAGAATAACCTATCGGAAGAATTAACTGAAAACAAAGGCCAGCTGAAACAACTGACAGAGGTTTGTATGATTTTGATCACTGGTGATGACAAGAGGTACCAAGTTTTTCTATAAGGAATTTCTCAAGATTTGTGACAAGAATATAGGAGTCAGTGATAGAGAAACAGGACCGGGATGCTACCGTAGTGATTTTTCGTGAATGGTGGGGAGGAGGCTAAATTGGAAAAAGTTATCTTAAAGATTGGCAACATAAGTCCAGGACACTGACCCTAGGTTTATCAATCCATGGTTGATCATTTTGCTGTAAACTCATTTTATTCTCAGTTATTCATTACAGATTAGCCTTGTTTGTGATACATAAGGGAAGCTACCATCTACTTACCGGTCACTTTGCCTCTTCATCAGAAACAGTTAACTCTCCTAACACTTGTTCAGAGCACGTGCACCGATCCTAGCATTGGCCCCAGTGATGTGTGCGGTGCTGTGCTTGCCCTTCTAGAGTTCAAATTCTGGTGGCTCAGAGTTAGAACTTTAGGTGATAGCTTGACACTCTCACTATCTGTGTGACCTTGAGCAAGTCATTTAATGTTTCCTGTTCAGTCAAATGGAAAAAAAAATAATACTGTTTGTCCATTCATTTCATTGAATTGCCAGTGTTTTGGTTTCAAAGTAAAAGCAGATTTTTAGCAAAGTTGCAGTTCAAATTTATTTTGTGTCCTATTTCAAGGACAGCTATTACCAAAGACGTATTATTCAGAAATAAATAATTTAATTTATATTCTGATGCTCTAATATGCTGCCCTATTAGCTGGAGAGAATCAATTTATGTCATTAATCTAGGGCCAATACCATAGGCAAAATAAAGACTGGGCTTCTTTCCTCTCATAGGAGTGAGGAAGTCCCTAGGAGCGATGCCAGAGATAGATGTGCCCGTATGAACACTGCTGTACAGTTCTATGTATTGTTGGAATTTTTCCTTCTGCTAACCTGACACATTGTGCGGTAATCTGTTATGTGTATTTAAAAGATAGCTTTTAATTTTTTTAAATTTTGCATGTATAGTCAAAATAATAAAGAACAAAGAAGACCTCAGTTTGGCTACTAATTTTACAACCTTAGGCAAATCATTTAATCTGTTGTTTTGGTTGAATGAGTAGGATGGTGGTGGTGGTCACAGTACAGCATTTATTGGGGCAGTTAGACAAATTTTGAGACTTAGTTCTGCAATACCTTGTGGTATCTCAGCGTCCCTCGAGGACTTCCTATTTTTCAGAAGTCTGGAGGAGTTTTCTACCCTTGTTTATATCAAATCACTTCTTTGATTTGTTTTTAGAGAGAGGAGAAGGAAGGGAGAAAAAGAGAAACATCGATGTGCTAGAGAAATGGATCAGTTGCCTCTCACATGCCCCCAGCTGAGGATCTGATCCACAACCCAGGCGTGTGCCCTGACTAGGGATCAAATTGGCGGCCTTTTTGTTTGCAGGATGACACCCAGCCCACTGAGCCACACCAGTCAGGGCTCAAATCACTTCTTGTTTAATCAATTTAGCATTTGGGAATTCTAACAGTGGTTTCTCTTGAACAAAGAATTCCTTGGACAAAACTAAAAAAAAAAAAAAAAAAAAAGGCTTACAACTCTAGAATTTTTCTTATCATTAGCATGTGATATACAGGGTCAGGCAGAAGCAACACCTGCTTGAGTGTGGTTGGCAGGGTAATAATATGGGTGTAATAATTTATAGTTGTAATTTGAACCTTTCACCTAAAATGTCACATGGTTGCTTATGATATTGTTATGCTATAAAATTATATGCTTAGGATTTTGTAATAAAAGATTTTGAAATAAAGAAGGGACATTATTTGGGCCAGACCCTGTATTTTTCACTCCATGGTAAAGCAAGTCTGCCTGCTGTCAAGGGTCAATAATGGCATTGTATCCCAGATTTTATAATAGTTTGTTTCAACTTTGCTAACACTTTTAGTATTTTGTTGATAGGAAAGAAAATATATTAACACATAGTGTTCCTGAGTGTTTTTAATACACAGATAACCCAAACTTAGAAACGGTTTTGTTTGTGAACCTGTATTAGTCAGGGTCCCCCAGGGAAACAACCAACAGGAGATAAATATATATGAGATAGTGGTTGTTTGATTGATTGACTTTATGGAATTGGTTCCCATGATTATGGAAGCTTGGAGAGTCCAGAATCTGATGGATAGGCTGGCAGGCTGGCTGTTCAGGGAAACGTTTCAGTTTGAATCCAAAGATAGTCTTCTGACAGAATTCCTTTTTGCTCAGAGGAAGTCAGTCTTGATTCTAGTAAGGCTTTTGCCTGATTGAATGAGGCCCCCTACATCATGGAGGATAATCACTTTACTAGGAATCTACTGATTTAAATGTTAATCTAATTTAAAAATACCTCTCACAGAAACATCTAAAATAATGTTTAACCAAATATTTGGGTGCAATGACCTCGCCAGTTAACATATAAAATTAACCAGCACAGACTCCTTTTTTGTGCAAGTCTGTTATTTAAAGATATATCAGCTCTTAGTTCAAAATATAATTGAGTGTCTTAAACCTTTTCCTGAATTTAATAGTAATATAAACAGGGAATTGAATCACAGTTCAAAAAAATAAGTATTACCCTATCTACTTAATAAAAGGTCTTAGAGATTCTGAATATATGATTTAGACACAATAGAATTACTTTATATTAAAGCTGTCATTGCCAGCCGCGATGGAGGCATAGGTAGATGTATTTTGCCTCCTTGCACAGCCAAAAGAAAGATAACAACAAACTTAAAAGCAGAAAACAACTGGAACTGCCAGAAAATCTAACTGTATGGAAGTCCAACAACCAAGGAGTTAAAGAGGAAACATTCATTCAGACTGGTAGAAGGGGTGGAGATAGGAAATTGGGATGGAGAGGACACACAGCAAGGTGGTGGCTGGCAGTCCCACATTTGCGTGTGGATAGTGTGGGAAGAACAACTGGGGAGTGAGACAGACTGCAAAACCCAGGGTTCCAGTATGGGAAAAGAAAGCCTCAAAACCTCTGGCTATAAAAATATGGGGCAGTTGCAGTGGTGGGAATAACTCCCAGACTCACAGGAGAGTTTGTTGGAGAGACCCACAGGGTCCCAGAATGTACACAAACCCACCCACCCAGGAATCAGTACCAGAAGGGCCCAATTTGCTTGTGGGCAGTGGGGGAAGTGACTGAAAGCTGGCAGAGAGCTGATCAAGAGGCACAGTTCCCTCTTGAACCCATCCCATACATACAACCCCACAACACTGGGTTGCCCTACCCTGGCAAATACCTAAGGCTGTACCCATTACAACATAGCAGGTGCACCAAGGCAAAGAAATATGGGCCAAATGAAAGAACAGATCAAAGCTCCAAAAATAGAACTAAGCGATGAAAAGAAAGCCAACCTATCAGATCCATAGTTCAAAACACTGGTAATCAGGATGCTCATAGAAATGGTTGAGTATGGTTAGGAAAGAGAGGAAAAAGTGAAGACTTTGAAAAATGAAATAAAAATGCAGGGAACCAACAGTGAAGGGAAGGAAAACAGGACTTAAATCAATGATTTGGATCAGAAGGAAAATATAAACATTCAACCAGAACAGAATGAAGAAACAAGAATTCAAAAAAATGAGGAGAGGCTTAGGAACCTCCAGGACAACTTTAAATGTTCCAATATCTGAATCATAGGGGTGCCAGAAGGAGAAGAGGAAGAGCAAGAAATTGAAAATTTATTTGAAAAAATAATGAAAGAAAACTTCCCAGTCTGGTGAGGGAAATAGACATACAAGTCCAGGAAGCTCAGAGAGGCCCAAATAAGCTGGACCTAAAAAGGAACACACCAAGACTCATCATAGTTCAGTTGCCCAAGATTAAAGATAAGGAAAGAATCTTAAAAGCAGCAAGAGAAAAGAAGATAGTTACTTACAAAGGAGTTCCTGTAAGACTATCAGCTGATTTCTCAAAACCTTACAGGCAAGAAGGGGCTAGGAAGAAGTATTCCAAGTCATGAAGTATTCCAAGTCATTACTGTATCCAGCAAAGCTATTCTTTAAAATGGAAAGGCAGATAAAGTGCTTCCCATATACGGTCAAGTTAAAGGAGTTCATCATCACCAGGTCCTTATTATATAAAATGTTAAAGGGACTTATCTAAGAAAAAGATAAAAAACTATGAACGGTAAAATGACAACAAACTCACAACTATCAGTAACTAAACCTAAAAAACAAAAACTAAGCAAACAACTAGAACAGAAACAGAATCACAGAAATGGAGATCACATGGAGGATTATCAGTGGGGAGGGTGAGGAAGGAGAATGGTGAAAAGGTCCAGGGAATAAGAAGCATAATTGGTAGGTACAAAATAGACAAGGGGAGGTTAGGAATAGTATAGGAAATGGAGAAGCCAAAGAACTTACATGTACGACCCATGGACATGAACTAACAGGGTAGGGAATGCTGGAGGGGGGTGCGGTATAGGGCAGAGGGGAATAAAGGGGGGTAATCCAACAGTTATAATAACATAATCAATAAAGTAAACTTTAAAAATAACAAAATGAAGCCATCCTTAACATTTGGTTCATCCTTAACATTTGGTCCTTAACATTTGGTTCATCCTTAACATTTGGTTCATCCTTAACATTTGGTTTGTCAAGGGCCTAATACAGGTCAATTTGCTCAAACTTAGAAAAACTAAGAACTACTTTTAAATTGAAGTCACACCAATGAAGACTTTTTTTATATGGCTGTACATGGTCCAACACAAATAACACCCCTTGTCTATTCCAAAATCTTTTATTGCAAAATCATAAGCATGTAGTCCTGTAACATAACAATATCACACTCTAGCACACCATATGACATTTTAGGTGAAATGTTCAAATTAAAACTACAAGTTATTATATCCATATTATTACCCTACCAGTCACACTCAAGCAGGCCTTTTGCTGGACCCTGTAGTGAACAATAACTATTAATATTTAACATTAAAAGAATTTTTGCTGAATTATATGTTGTGAGGGGTTAATTTTTGAAATAGTTTGTTAAATTATTTACTGCTCTAATTGGAGAATTCAGAGATATTAGTTCAAGTTTCATTGCTGCAACTTGACAATGGCATGATGATCATAGATTTAAAACAAAACAACAGAAACTTTGTCTTTACTTCCCTATCCTCTGAATCTTACAACTTCTCCATCTATAAAATTGGGATGATAATATGTAACACCTGCCTCACATGGTCATTATTATGAGAATGAAAACCATTCGTCAAACATTTATCGTACATCTATTGGCAAACGTTCTAGGTCAGGGGTGTCAAACTCATTTTCACCAGGGGCCACATCAGCCTTGCAGTTGCCTTCAAAGGGCTGAATGTAATTTTAGGGCTGCATAAATGTAACTACTCCTTAACAGCTAAGTGAGAGCTCAGCATTGCTTCCAGGTAGAAACAAGGTGCTGGGCCAGATAAAACAAGGCGGAGGGCCATATTTGGCCCTTGGGCCTTGTGTTTGCCACCTGTATTCTAGGTACTTGGGATACCTTAGTGAATAAAATGATCTCTGGCCTCAGGGAGTTTATATTTTAAAAGAAGTGCAGGGAAACAAATTGTAAACACAATAAATAAGCAAACCACACAGTGTGATAAAAGGAAAAAAGTAGATTAGGATAATTAGTAGTGCTGCGTGGCAGGGAAGAAAGCATATTCAGAATTGGGTGGGGTGCCTGGTAGGCCTCATTGAGGAAGTGAGTTTGTAAAGATTTAGAGGTGAGGGGAACAACGAAGTTCTCCAGGAACAACTCAGGCAAAGGGAGCAGCCAATGCCAAAGCAAGAGGGCGCCTGGGTGTTTGTGGAGCTCTGAGGAAGCCAGTGTGACTGGAATGGCTGAATAGAGGGAGATAAGTAAGGTCAGAGAGGTTATGGGTCTTTTGAGGTCACTGTAAGGACTTTGATTTAACCCTAAGAGAAAGAAGCATTACAGGATGTTAGAAAGATGTAATGTTATCTGACATAACCTAAAAGGACCATTCTGGCTGGTACATAATAGACCTTCAAAGAATATTAACAATCTCTTCATGATCCAGATAATGGTGATTTGAGTAAACTGTAGAGCTCTAAGAGTGGAAGCCACTCTTCCACTAAGAGTGGAAGCAGAGAGGCTTGTTAGGAGGCCGGTGTAGTAATGTAGATGAGAGGTGACCGTGCTTCAGGTCAGGCTGGTGGAAGTGGGGTGAACCGGTGAGATCCCTGGATATTGTAAAAATAGAGCCACTGGGTTTTCTGATGAATTGGGTGGAGGGTATAAAAGAAAGATAGGAGTCAAATTAACTCCAAGGTTTTTATATTGAATAACTAGAATTACAGATTTTCATTCAGCTAAGATGGGTAGGTAATGGGTGAGACAAATTTAGGGTCAAAATTTGCCTTCAGGTTTTAGACATGTTGAGCTGTACTCAAACAGCACCCTCTGTCTCTCCAGCAGCAGCTCAGATTTCAGAGTTTTGTTCAGAGGTCTGCCAGAGATTTGGCGTAGAATGTCCACAGAACTCAGTTCACTTTTTTGGCTATCTCTGTAATTCTCTCCTCATTTTAGAGTAGCTGAGTGTCCTGATTCTTCAAACTAGAAAGAGGAAGGATTTTCTTTTACATCTTTATCCTTCCTACTTGGCACAGAGTAGGCCTACTCAGGTTAAAAGCCATTAAAAAAAAATAAAGGCCAGGAAACTCACCCAGTGATGTTCCTTTCTTCCTCACATAGATGGACTCCACTACAGGATCTGCCTGATTTTGGTCACTTTCTTGTGCCTTCAGGTAGTTTTATATTTTGTCCAGAATTTATGGTTGTATTTACAGAATGACTGGCCAGATGGGAGCTTACACGGCCATTATTAAAAGTAGAACCACTTTATAGTTTTGTATTAAATGCAAGTGAAGAAAAGAAAATCTAGTCTATATGTATAACATATTTGACTTTGAAATGCCTTTATTTTCTCTAAAAAGAATCTAGCTTCATTGGAGAATAGTTTTCTCAGCATGTTTAGCTTTGTACTGGCATGGATGATGACACATTAGGATTTAGAAAAATATTAGAAGCAAAATAAAACACATGACTGGATCTTGGGCAAAATGTACAGTTATGAACTTTGTAACTTTTGTTGTTTGCACTTATTATTGTACCTATTAATAACTGTCGAATTCCTGGTAAAGCCATACACTGAAGAGGTAGGAACGAAAAGCTGGTTTTTGAGAAGCCAAGTTTACTATCCAAGGACATAAGGGATTAGGATGTGTCAAATAAATACCAACAGCTGGAAAACAATTTAAGTTCACAATACAGATAAGGTGAGGATTGACTTACCAGATGATGAACTCAGAATGAATATAAGAAGGTACTACTATTTTTTAGAACAAGTAGTAAATTCATAGAAACTTAAAAGAGCAAACAAATATAGATATCTGAAAAATGACATCATAGTGACAACCGTCAACCAAGGGGAAAAACAAAGTTTAAACTGTCAGAGTAAGAAGCCTTTATTTGAGCAAAAGGGTTGTAGTCCCAGAGTCACAAGCTCATGTACCAACTACACTGAGCTCTGTCGAGAATGAAGAAAGGCAGGGTTTGTAAGGGCAAAACCACAGAAAATAATTCTGTCATACAGATGAAGGAAGGGCTGCTGGTTAAATTGACAGGGATTGGTTAATCCCAGCATGCAACCGGAGGGAGGTGAAAACTACAAGGAAGGAAGGAGAATCCACATGTGTCCCTGTAGCAGTTGTTCCAGGATGTTTATGGCTCCGGGACTTGAGCAATTTATTAGCAGTTCTGGGAACTGAGGCCTAAGGTGTCGGTAGTCAGCAGGGCCCCACTTCCCTAACAGCCTCCTGATTCTGTTTTCAGTGACTAAGTATTGTTTATTCTGTTTTATCTTCTCCACTATCACGATTCCACAGTGGTTTGCTAAGAGAAACTAAGATCTTTGTTAGCGGGGTCTCTGAGTTTTGAGACCAGGAAATAGGAAAACAAACTTTCTAGATTGTCTTTTTCCAAAATGACCTTAACTTTATTCTTTTACCACATGGTGGCAGCAGGTATCCATCTATATTCTCTCTTCAGCGGGCTTTCGGCTATTCGGAAAATCTTGTCATTTTGACCTAGAGGCCAAACTATTAAGTTATCTTATTTTCATTTAGAGCCCTAATTTCATATCATCTGCCTGAACCAAATAAATCTAGTACTGTTTTTTTCTAATATGATTCAATAGATTTATAACTGGGAGAAAGAATGATAAAAACTGAAACTTTTCTGGCATAACATGTAGTCTTCAAAGGTGTCTCAAGTATTACATTGATTTTATACTTATACCTAACAGAAACATTCAAGGTGTTAAAACCCAAGGACACAGTTAGTTCTGCTTTTGTTCAGATAACCTACTAGAACATGGCAGATATAAGATGAAACTGTTTTAGAAATTTAATAGAATGTGATTTTTGACCTTTAAAAAAGAAGTCAATCTTCCTGAAATGTCAATTTTAGTGGATTTCTGGGATCTTCTTTCATAATTTTTCCACTTCTTTAGTTGTTTGGAAACAATAGTTAGACACTAACATTGGAAAATAGGGTCCATCTTTTACTTCAAATTTAGAGTTTATTTATAAGTGTCAGTGACAGTCTGTGGCATATTTTGAGCTGTATTGTGTATATGAATTTGTGTATGGTAAACAGTCTGTGGCATATTTTGAGCTGCATTATGTATATGAGTTTGTGTTTGGTACTTAGTGTTTTCTAAGTGCTATATACTCTCAGTTCCTAATTATGAGATCTCTACAGCAAGTCAGAATTTTAAACCAGTATATGTAGCTAAAGTATGTGCAGCTGTTTTGCTGTTGTAGATTTATTTCATCATACTTCTTTCATTTCAAAGAAAAAAATGTTAATACTATGTAGGGAGGGCATTAATGACTCTGCACTTAATAAAGCTATTAAGTTTCATAAGGAAATTATGAAATAATTTTCTCTTATGAGAACTTTGGTAACTAGGAAGCAAAAAGTGTTTTGTTCAAAATAACTTCCTTGTTCAGAAACAAAGTTACATTTATTAAGAAAAACTGCAAGATTACCTTGAGTCTCATCTTAAATAGTCATATGTGAGTAATCCAGTTAATTTTATTTGTAGGATAATGAGGTATTTTATTAATAATACATACTTGTTATTCCGGTTTTTATATTTCAGTGAATATTAACTGTTTTCTGAAGTTTCTTTTTTTTTATTTTGCTAAATGCATAAGAACTCCGAGGATTGAATTCTCACTTTCCCAGAATAGCTAACCAAACCATTTATTCTCATTTACTAAACTGCTAACTAGTGTAAATTTTGAAACACTGACCTTAAGGTATATGTCACTGTATCCCATTTCCCATTGCATTGGCTGCCGTATCTCCCCACGGCAGGAGAGCACTTCACTTATTGAAGATTTATTTTGATACATAGGTTACCACTCTCTTCTCAGTTTTCATGGTGTGAGAGACAAAAGATTTAAAAGTGTTGTATCTAAAGTAAATGCTTTTTGGTTTACACAGCTGCTGACTATTTAAAACTAGTCTATTTAATTGCATCTTTGAATAATTTTTTACATTTTGTAGAAAACATTTAGATTTGATGTTATGTTGTCAAGTGATTTTTAAATTGTATTTAAGGAATAATTATAGTAATGGTTTTAAAGGGAGTCCAAAATCAACTATAATTTATGCATGTGCCATATTTGAACCCATACAAGTTGCAACTAAAGTGCTCTTAACATACTGGCTTTGAACACAAAATAATATTAACTTCTGATTAATTGTTTTATAGTTTGTACAGAATAGATTCCTCAAAAAATCAGAATTTGAAATTAAGAAAAGAACAAACTATGTATGAACTGAAGAACCTAGATTCTAGCTCTAGCTCTGGAATTCTGGATAAATCATTTAACCCCTCTGGTCCTAAATTTTCTTATCTTGAAAATAAGATAGCAGTAGATTACCTCTAGGGTATCTTTTATCTCTGAAATTCTATAAATCTAAGCTATTGATGTTTAGAAATAGCAGGCTTGGGAGGGAAAGGCATCTCATTATAAATAATGAAAGGTCTGATAGTTGATAACTTTACTAAAACACTATACAAGATCTGTCCAGAAAAAGTCCAGCCATTGTTGCCATAATAAGAATGGTTTGAACGACATCAATATAATCTGGCAACCAAGGAGAGTGGACTGGAATATGCATGCGTGAACAATGACGACTTCGTTGTACTAGTCAGTAGGGGTGGTGGGCACTGTTGAATGAGATGTATACTGTGTGGCCATTGCAAGTAGAGCAAAAAATCTGCATCATATTTTGTGTTAAGCTTGAACATTCCTCTACAAAAACTGTTTGGATAATTCAGAAAGCTGAAGCTATAGGGACTGGTGATTGGCAGCTTCATCACGACAATGTGCCTGCTCATGCATTACATCTCACACAGTTTTTTTGCGAAACATGAAATCACCCAGGTGACTCAGCCCCTCTAGGGCCCAGATTTGGCACTTTGTGATTCTGGCTTTTCTGAAAACTAGCATAACCTTTGAAAGGGAACAGATTTCAGACTATCAGTGAGATTCAGGAAAATATGATGGGGCAGCTGATGGTGATTGGAGAACTGTGTGAGGTCCCAAGGTGCCTACTTTGAAGGGGACTGAGATATCATTATCCTATGTACAATGTTTCTAGTATTTTGTATATTCTTCAATAATTGTTTCTCTTTCATATTACATGGCTGGATACCTTCTGGACAGACCTCATATATTACAGAATTTTCAGCTTTTTGTGTCAGCCAGTCAAATAGCAGAGAAATATATCGAGTAAAAAAAGTGAGGATCTATTCACTACTCCCTTCTCCCTTCTTTGATATATGGCTCTCACATGTCCCCCTCCTAATGCCAAATACAAGCCTCCCTGAAGAACTTCTCCCACTTAACATTTTCCTAGTTGAGGCCTCTCATTTTACTGTTTAAAAATGGTTCCATTGCACACAGAAGAAATCTAAATTGAATTTTCACGAAGTGAATATGCCTGGTTAACCACCACCCAGATCAAGAAATGGAGGTTCTTTTCATGCTGTCTTTCTCAAACTTTTTGAAAAATATCTGCATGTATGTTGCATTGTGTCAAATGAGGTGTTTTATCTGTAGATTGATGATAATATTCTTTAATTTCAATTGGAAACGTGATAATTTATTAAATAATTAATTTTTAAAGTCACTTTTTTTTTACATCCTGAGCTAGTTATTTCAAATGCACATAGCCTATTGCTATTTTAATACTAGTTTATTCTGCAAACATTTCCAGTCCAACAACTATGTGAGGGTTACTGGGTATACAGAGATAAGTCAGGTCTTCAAGAAACTCCAGGTCTTAGATGAATATGGAAAAGATGAGACTTACGTGCAAGACAAGAAAGCATGCAATTACAATACCAATAGCCTTCTATTATATCTATGTGTGAATAATTTAGGACTTGGAAAAGATGCATGAACCCTAGCAGTCAAAATCAGTTCCATTTTAGATACATAAAAATGGCGAACAGTTGAAGTCTTCTCTTGGACTTGGATTGTCCTTATTTTTCCTGGGAATTTTTAGTTACTATTACTATAAAAAGGAAATTGAGATTTGCTGTTAACTCATTTACTATCATACAGAAATGTTCTATTAGAAAGGGCTGGTGACTAGAAATTTTCATGTCCTTTTCTTTATGTTTGAAAAGATTATTTACCTCTTTTTGTCTATTTAATGTCCTCTTTTGCTGCTTTTCAACAGATAATTAATTGAAAATCTTCAATATAACAAATAGGCAGAGCACTAGGTACTAAGATTATAGAAAATGTCCTTAAAACTTCCCTTATGATGTGAAAGGCAAGTAATGGTTGCTTACAGCACATGTGATACATTTTTTGACAGAAGCAAAAACCAGGTACTGTGTAAAAATGTAAGAAGGCCATCTGCCTCAGATTTGCAGCTTGCCATCTTCCCACAGAAGTCGATGTACAATTTGAGACAAAAAGAATACATAGGGATAATATAAAAATTGCCTTTTCTGTTCTCTTTAGCCTGAACCTCAAAGTTCTGCATGATCATTGGATTTAGTAGTTCATTTTGGAGGAAGATGCTACCTTTCTAAAAAATTGTCTAGTATTATGCTTTAATCTATTATAAGTGCTAATAGTAAGTGAGGTAGACTTTTTCAAAATATGAAAGTAGTGATTTTATTTAGGGAGAAGTTTTTTTCAGCTGATAAGTTCTAAAGGAAGTGTTGGTAGAATGTATACTGAGTATCTGCACATACTTGGTCACATGGAGTTTATATTTAAAGAGAAGGCATGTACAGTGTGTATGTGTGTGTGTTTGTGTAGTCACATCTCCTGAGAAATCGCTTTCTGGACCAGGAGTTTATAAACTCTTGTATTTCAGAACCAGGTGGGGATGTCTTCTTAGATCTTTACAATTTTATAACTTGACCCTTGCACACTTATAAAAACCCCTATTTCTTCGGGCATTCATGTCCTGTAGATACCACACCTTATGACTTTCCTCCTTTATAGACCTCTGGAACATTCTTCTTTATTTATTGTTCTAGATTTAAGTCTTCTTTTTCACCTTAGGTCCTGCCTCGGTTGCTTCTGTAATTCATTCACAACCTTGGCCTTGCATTTTATTCATCTTCTCATCTTTAGTGATTGCTGCTTTACTTCACCACTTAGTCTCAGGGCCCACAGTCTATTCCTTGTCACCCACAGCTGTTGTACTTCTGAAGTTATCAATTCAGGTTGATCGCTGCACATATTTTTATGTTTCCATGTTTCTTAGTCATCTGCTTCCAATGTATATTTAACAGAATTTCTAGTCCATGTGATTTATTTATCAGTCTTTTCTTAAATTTAATTATACCCCTCTCATCATGTTATAAGTTAAACCTTTCTCTTGCCAGTGTTCTCTGATTTCTCTGCAGCTGTCTTTTTATCCAACCCTGCACAAAAGCGCCTCGTTCTTCATTCTTCCAACCAAGCGCTGCTGGAGAGAATCACTTAGGTAGTAACAAGCACTGTGAGTTTATCGTTACCAACATCAAATGGGCCCACACAGTTGTGCTGAGATTCTTTTTTTGCCTAGTCTTCTTATTTTTGTAGAGGTTATTTTAGACATTCACCACGTTCCTTCTCACTCTCAGAAGAGTGATGATTTGGTGGTATTCCATTTCACGAAGAAAATGGAAATCCTTAGATGAAACTCCCATAATTTCCTACCACAAACCTAGAAACATTTTTGTATATGCACTCATTCTGTTTTGTTTGTTATTACTATTTATAGTGGGAAGTTTTGCTTTCAAGGAATGGAAAAATTATATGCCTTTAGAAATCAAGTAGATAATATAAATGTATGAAACAGCAGGGTAAGGAGTAGTTCTGTGGCTTATAGCAAATTGGTAAGCACTATTTAAGGACTTCAAATTTGTTTTTAATGCAGAATACCTCATTTTATTGTGCCTTGCTTTGTACTTCACAGATACTGTGTTTTTCCTTAGTTGAGGTTTGTGGCAACTCTGCATCAAGCAAGTCTTTTGGTGTCATTTTCCTAATAGCATTTGCTCACTTCATGCCTCTGTGTCACATTTTGATAGGTCTCACAATATTTCAAACTTTTTCATTATTATAATATTCTTGTGGTGATCTGTGATTAGTGATTTTTGATGTTACTATTATAATTGTTTGGTGTTGGGAACCGCCCTGTCTGGTTTCAGAAGGTGTAACCCCCATGACTAAGGCTGGGTAAGCAACCTTGGGACCATAAGCCACTGAGGAGACAAAGCTTACCTCCCTGGCAGGAGAGCTGCTTCTGCCCTTTTATTTCATCCATGACTGGCCCCCAGTGCTTGGTCAGTTAGCCAGTGACAGGTAAGATTCCCCAAAGGGGGAACCACCTAAGCCAAGCACAATCATGTGGGAGGTTCCCAAGGAAAGACTTAGGGGGCTACAGCAAAAGCAGTGATGGATCCTTGCCCCTCGGCTTTGACAAAGCCTGAGTCCTCATTTTGGCTGCCTTACTTCCCCTGCCTGACTTAAGCCTGAAACAATAACAGAGGGTGGTGCAGCCCTGTGCTGGAAAGGGCAGGTTCCCCAGGCGATCAGGCCTAAGAAAGAATATGTAAAATCCTGTTAAACCTGCTTTGTTTAGAATGCTCTCAATTAAATAAGGGTCCAAGCAAGAAGTGAGTTTGTTTCTCAAAGTTTTACAGCTCTTTAGCTATCTGACCCTGACTCAAAATAGGCCCTCAGAGTTCTTTGTTATCTGTTGTTTGACCTTGCTGTCTGATAATGACTAATGAGCTTTACCTGTGGTCTTGTGCAAACGAACCCAATAAAAGCCCATTGAGGAACAAGCTCCTGGTCCTTCTCTTTTGAGAGATCGGCCATCTTTCCTCCCCAAGCAGATCCTGTCTTGGTAGACTTATTCTCATCCATGGTGGCCAAGGGGGCCCTGTGGGCAGAGCCCCCCCACAGTTTGGGAGTGCCACAAACCACACCCATATAAGATGGCAAATTTAATTGGTAAACATGTACATTCTCACTGCTTTACCAACCAGCCCTTCCCTCATCTCTCTCTGGCCTCTCTTATATTCCCTGACTCACAACAATATTGAAATTTGTCCAGTTAATAACCCTACAGTGGTCTCTAAATGTTCAAGTAAAAAGAATGGTCTCACATCTCTTACTTTAAATCAAAAACTGGAAATGATTAAATGTAGTCAGGAAAGCATGTTGAAATCTAGGTCAAAATCTAGGCCTCTTGGCATCAGACAGTTAGCCAAGTTGTAAATGCAAAGGAAAAGTTCTTGAAGGAAATTAAAGGTGTCACTCAGTGAACTCACAAATGATAAGAAGGCAAAACAGCTTGTCACAGATATGGATAAAGTTTTAAGGAAATGGATAGAAGATCAAACCTTCCACAGCATTCACTTAAGCCAAAGCCTAATCCAGAGCAAGGCCCTAACTCTCTTCAGTCCTATGGAGGCTGAGAGAGGTGAGGAAGCTGCAGAAGAAAAAGTCTGAAGCTAGCAGAGACTGTTTCATCAAGTTGAAGGAAAGAAGCCATCTCTGTAACAAAAGTACACGGTAAAGGTAAATTAGCAAGTGCTGATGTAGAAGCTGCAGTAAGATATCCAGAAGATTTAGCGAAGATAATTAATGAAGGTGGCTACATGAAACAACAGTTTTTTAGAGGTGGTTGTAGTGGAAAAACAGGTTGTCAATGTAGATGAAACAGCCTTATATTGGAAGAGGATGCCATCTAGGACTTACATAGTTATAGAGAAGTCAATGCCTGACTTTAAAGCCACAAAGGACAGGTTGGCTGTCTTGTTAGCAGTTGATGCAGCTGGTGACTTTAAGTTGAAGCCAATTCTCATTTACCATTCCAGAAATCCTAGGGCCCTTAAGATTCATGCTAAATCCACCCCGTGTATGCTCTGTAATGTAAAAATAAAGCCTAGATGACAGCATATCAGTTCACAACATTGTTTCCTGATGTTATAAGCTCATCATTAACACCTATTGCTTAGAAAAAAAGATTCCTTGGAAAATACTACTGGTCATTTATAATGCACCTGATCAACCAAGAGCTGTGATGGAAATACACAATGTTGTTTTCATGCCTGCAAACACAACATTCATTCTGCAGCCCATAGATCAAGGAGAAATTTTGATTTTCAAGTCTCATTATTTAAAGTATGCGGTTCTTAAGGTTACGGCTACCATAGATGGTGATTCCTGTGATGGATCTGGGCAAAGTAAATTGAAAACCTGGAAAGGATTCACCATTCTAGATGCCATTAAGAATATTCATGATTCATGGGGAAAGTTAAAATATCAAACAATAATAGGAGTTTGGAAGAAGCTTATTTTAACCCTCATGGATGACTTTGTAGAGAAATAATACTTCAGTGGAAGAAGTAACTGCAGATGTGGCGGAAACAGCAAGAAAACTAGAATTAGAAGTGGAGCCTGAAGATTTGACAGAGTTGCTGCAATCTCATGATAAAACTTGAATGGATGGGGTGTTACTTCTTATGGTTGAGCAAAAAAAAAAGTGGTTTCTTGAGATGATGATGATGATGGGAGTATCCTCAGCTATGATTCTATAATAACCACTATAGTAAATTTCCATTCTCATGGAGAATGTCAGTGTAGGAGTTGAACATAATGCTACACTAAAGTAAAACACATCATATACAGTTTTTCCATAATTATATTTTTCAAGCAGCCCTTCAATAGAAATTTGGGGAATGACATTTTAAAGTTGTGCTTAAATAGTTTTAAAAGGACAAACAGTGTCTTGCTCATCTTTGTATCTACAGTGTCTCACCCAGGACCAGTCTCATAGAAATAATTCAGTCAGTATTTGTGGAATGAATGTGACCACACTGGTCAGCTACTTAAGAAGGAATGGCTTGGGACAGGATGTGTTTAACATGACAGGTTCTGGGGTAGAGTTAACAGTGGCTTCAAGATCTTGTAAGTTCAAAGGGGGAAAATAAGTAGGAACTTCATCCCCGTGCCATGCTTCTCCCCATTCCCCTGTCCATTTATTTCTTAATTTGTTCAAAAGCATTTATGTCATTTTTCCTGTATAAAGTGATGGAAATCCAGTGGTGAGTAAGACCAAGTTCCTGCCCTTAAAATGTTTATATTCTAGTGAGGTATATAGAATATTAATTTGATGGTACAGTGAGGTTGGTGTTCTGAAGGAGGCAAATATTCAGATACCATGCAGCTATTCAGGCAGTGATGACACGTTCGAGGAGGCTTGGTGCATTTGTAGAAATTCAGATTTTCGTTGGGGTCAAAGGATGAAGTGTGAACATTAGAATGAGACTCGGAGTAAGCAGGGCCAGGTTATGGTTTGAACTTACACCTCTCTTCCATAGCTCTACACCTCCTTTCTGAGGGTCGGGTGACTAGAAGAAAGATCAGTGTAGAAATATGTTCTAAGTGCTAGAAATTTCCTTTTTTTTTTCTGAATACTGTCACTGAAGCTTTGTGATTAATCTCTTCAGTGACTATTTCATTGTAGATATTTGATGTTCATGTGGCTCTTTATTTGTAAACTGTGAACTCCTTAAGAACGGGCTATGTTTTATTAATTTCCATGTCTTAAACATCTAATAGTAACTTGGTAAATGTTGAAAACCATCGTTTAACATTTGTAGTCATTGTTATGGATAGCATAGTTATGCTATTTCTATGAGAAACACAGCTGAAGTTTTGAACAAATGGACTTAAACACTACTCTGTGACTTTAAGTTTGTCTTTGAGTAGAGAAAAATTACTAAAGAGAAAAATTTCTAAATAGAAATAAATAAGGATTTCTTTTAATTACAAGGACATTCACAGCTTAACATAAAAATTCAGTACAGAATTTTGTTAACTGTGGTTAGTTTGAAATGTTTTCATATTGTTTTGGTTTATAGTCTTATGAGGAAGATCGAAGAAACTACTGTGAGCTTCAAAATAGATGTCAACGTTTGGCCTTAGAATTAGCAGACACGAAACAGTTAATTCAGCAAGGCGACTTCCGTCAAGAGAACTATGATAAAGTCAAGAGGTGAGTAGTTAAGATAGCTACTGTAGTTTTTCTCGCTTTTAGCATGCATCAAAGTCACCTGACTTTTTACCATTGACATTGTTTATTCTGCTGTGTATAGTCACATGCCTCCTAACAATGGGGTTAGTTCCTGGAGAATTGCATCATTAGGCCATTTTGTCGTTGTGTGAAGATCTTAGAGTGTACTCACACAAACCAAGATGGTATAGCCTGCTGCTGCCATTACACGTGCTGTGCTTTCAGGCAGCTGGCAGTGCGGTAGGTTTGTGCACATCAGCACCGCGGCAAACAGGGAGTGCATTCCTCTTCGGTGTATGGCTATGATGTCATTAAGCAGTAGGAATTTCTTAGCCCATTATTACCTTAGGGGACCACCATCATCTCTGCAATCTGTCTGTGACCAAAAGTCATTATGTGGCCTATGAGTCATTATGTGGCATACCTTATTCCTTTTCTGTCTCTGTAATTTCACTTTTTCAGAATGTCATATAGTTGGAATCGTACAGTATAGAGCCTTTTAGGTTGGCTGCTTTTAGTAACATACATTCAAGTTTCCCCCATATCTTTTCATAGCTTAATAGCTCATTTCTTTTTAGCACTGAATAATGTTTCATTGTCTACATATTTCAGTTTATCCATTCACCTACTGAAGGATATCTTGGTTGCTTCAGAGTTCTAGCAGTTATGAATAAAGCTGCTATAAACATCCATGGTTCAGATTTTACATGGACATAGTTTTCAGTTTTTTGGTTGAAAACCAAGGAGTACCATCATATGGTAAGCATATGTTTAGTGCTGTAAGAAACTGCCAGACTGTCGTCCCAAATCGCTGTGCCATTCGAATTTCCACCAGCAATGAATGGGAATTCCTGTTGCTCCACATTTTTGCCAGTATTTGGACTTGTCAGTATTTTGGATTTTGGCCATTATAACTCATTGTTATTTTAATTTGCACTTCTCTGATGACCTGTGATTTGGGGCATCCTTTCATATGCTTATTTGCCATTTGCCATCTGTATATCTTCTCTGGTGAGGTGTCTCTTAAGGCCTTTGGCTGATTTTTTAATTGGGTTGTTTGTTTTCTTACTGTTGAGTTTTAAGAGTTCTTTGTATGTTTTGAATAACTGTCCTTTATCAGATATGTCTTTGGCGAATATATTCTTCCAGTCGGGGGCTTATCTTTTTATTCTCCTGACACGTACCTTATTCTTCATAGCATAAAAGCATGTAGTTTTGGCAATTTTTTGGATTTAAATTATATTTTTGTACCAGTTGTTTTTATTTTGTTTAAAGGTTGCTGCTGTCTTTAACATGTAATATCCTAGAAGATAGGGACCCAGTAATTTCCTACCATGACTGACTTGCACGTTTTATTATGTTGGTATTGTTATGTCAAAATCCAGTCATTATTGGAGCTTGAAATCCATGAGAACTATAATCCGTGGGCTCTTGAATAAAGCTGGATTTCAAAATGAAGTAGATTATGATGGAAAAATGATACTTTGAGTTGGTGTTTTGATATCTTCTCTGCTACTATAAATCTATAACAATAATAGATGAAATATAGAAAGAGAAAACTAAAAAGCATAATCATCAGAATAAGCTAGTGGACGTGAATGAAGGATAAATGAACCATGTTGTCATGTGTTGGTAAGGACTGAAGCTGGGTGTTTCATGAACACCTCTGCTCTTACCACCCATCTTCAATAATGAGGTAATCTCCAATAATATCCAAAAGTATGATAAACATCTTTATGTACTAGAAATGGAACAGAAAAACAAGCAAGCAAGAGGAGCTCAAACTGTGAGCCTTTGGGTCACTCAGTAGAAAAAATGCATTAAAAAAAATGTTCTGTCCACAAAAATAAAGGCTAAATTGGAGTAAAATATTGCTTTTATGTTCTTCATAAATTCTCACAAATGTGAAAAAGGAAGCAGGTATATGGGTGCTAATTGCATAATTATCAGAAAGAATTCAAATGCTTTTCAGTAGTGGAATGGAAAATGAATGGTGATTTATTTCTACAATGTAATTCTGTCTAGCAGTTAAAAGCATTAAATAAGATCTTAATGTATCTATATAGGTAAGTCAAATACAAAACATAAGTCTTGAAAAACAAAGTGCATGTGCCTATTTTTTTTTAATGAAGTTTCCTACTTTCTGGCATAACATAATGTTCTCAGGTTTATTTTGTAATTTTGTTGCCTCAGCCCTTTCTCTAAGAGTCCTGGTTCCTTTTACTGGGGAATACTATTCAGAAATTAGGATTTGGGTGCTGGTCCTTGCTACGTTGGTCATTCTTTCTAGGCCCTTTTTGTAGGCAGAAGTAATGGAGAGGGAATAGGGAAGATGGCTTAACACGCTATGGAAAGATCATACTGATCCCTCCAATTCCATTTCGACACCACAGTACTAGTTTGAAGGGACTCCAGCTGGCCAAATACGGCACAACTAAAATATCAAAGTGAATAATGTTAGAATCCATTGAACAGAATAAGAGTCCCTGAGTACATGCTAATAATAGAGAAAGAGGATCTTTACAGTAGAATGCCAACCAATAAATATGTATATTAGAATCACAGTTTTCTAACTTCACAATACTATTGACTCAGAATCATCAATGCACGCTAAAACCATTGGGTGAAACTATGTTAGGGAACAGAATGTATAATTTCAGAGTATGTTCCCACAGATTACTTATTAATTGCAAAGGGCAAAAAGGTACCTTTATAGTTGAGAACTTTGCCAGATACCATCTTGGGCAATCAATCAAAGTTACTATCACCAACCAATGGATAAAGTAACATCATTGTCTCTTTATGTGATCTACTGAAAACACATAATTAATATTCCTGCCAAAATACCTAATGTGAATCTAATCAATGTTGTAAAACCAAGATCCCCAACCCCCTGGCCACAGACTGCTACCAGTCTGTGGCCTGCTAGGAACTGTTGAAAAATTGTCTTCCACAAAACCAGTCCCTGGTGCCAAAAAGGTCAAGAACCACTGTTGTAAAAGACAGAGCAAGGCTAAGGAATGGTTCAAGGTTAAAGGAGACTAAAGACATACAACATCCAAATGAAATACATGATAATCCATTGGATACTAGGCCAAGGAAAATTGCCATGAAGGGTATTTGGGGACAAATATCCTTTTCAAATTTTGACAAAATTTGAAACTGAATTGTATATTTAGGTATTGTATTAGAGCTAAGTCTCCTGAATTTAATATGATACTCTGGTTATATAAGAGAATATTGTTAATCTTGGGAAATTCAGAGTGAATAGGGATAAAGGGACCTAATATCTGCGTATAACTGTTTTTTTAAGATTTTATTTATTTATTTTTAGAGAGGGGAAGGGAGGGAGAAAGAGAGAGGAACATCAATGTGTGGTTGCCTCTTGTGCACCCCATACTGGGGACATGACCTGCAACCCAGGCATGTGCCCTAGAGTGGGAATCAAACCAGCAACTCTTTGGTTCTCAGGCCAGTACTGAATCCATTGAGCCACACCAGCCAGGGCTGCATATAACTCTTAAATAGTTGGGGTAGGGGATGCACATGTATGTGTTTGTGTAATGCTTTGTATGCATTACACATGTATAGGTGTGTGCATCCATATATTTATTAACATATATGAAAACATAGAGAATAAATATGACAGTAATATTTAGTAAATACAAAGTAAAGCATGACAAAAGTGTTAACAATTGTTAAGTAAAAGTATTAAAAAACATAAAAACACTAAATTCATCATTGTATCTAGAGGATGATATAGGAATAGTGAGGAAAATATAGGGAACTTCAAGTTTAGTCATAGTATTCTATCTTTTTTTAAGAAACTTTAATGCGAATATAGATAAATGTTAACTGTTGGCAGTTGTGGATATCAAGTTCATGGGTGTTTTGCATGATTTTATAATTTCACATAAAAAACATAGCAAAGGGACTATGATTATTGCCTTGAGACAATAAAAACATTTGCATGTGAAAGCACAAAATACTTAAAGCAATATATATCAAAATAAAATACTATAGGCATCTTTAGTTAGTGGTTTTATGCATGATTGTAATTTTTTAACTTATGCTTTGCTTACTTTTCTCATCAACATACTACTTAGTTAACTGGAAGAAAAAAATCTTTCTAAATGAGTTGTTGAAAATCTAATGAAAAGTAAAACAATTCTTAATAGCCCTCTCCATGAAAATACTAGGTGGGTAGATGAAATAAAGTGCAAGGAAACTGATTCTGGTTGTTGAGGGTAAGTTGAGAGTAAGAAATTTATTTCTCTGCTAATTTTTTAAAGAAACCTGTTATAGATTTGGTTCAGTTCTTGGTTGTTGGGGGAAAGAGCTGGTCTGAATATGGAAATTAGAATCTCTGGGTAATCATAAACAATTTGTGAATGAAAAAGTCACACGAAGCCTACCTGTGTATCTGCTGTGCAGTCTGAAGGATGAGTTAAGGCCTTTTTGACCCTCAACTAAAAGCTAGAACTATGTATTAATTCTTCAAAATTGTTTACTTCAAGGTAAGATTGAAGATAATTAGTAAAAAGATACCAGAATGTAGCTTAGAAAGGTTTATTACTTACTTTACTTACCAGTGTAGACTACATATTTATTTTTTTAATTATACTTTATTGATTATGCTATCATAGTCCCAATTTTTTCGCCTTTGACTCCCCTCCACGCAGCAACCCCCACTCCCTCAGGCAATCCCCCCAACATTGTTCATGTCCATGGGTCATGAGTGTAAGTTCTTCAGCTGCTCCATTTCCTACACTGTACTTTACATCGCCACAGCTATTCTGTAAGTACCTATTTGTACTTCTTAATCCCCTCACCTCTTTACCCATTCCCCTGCACCCCACTGTCATCTGGCAACCATCAAAAAACACTCTCCATATCCATGATTCTGTCTCTTTTCTCTTTGTTTTTTAGATTCAATTATTGATAGATTTACATTTTTTGCCATTCTATTGTGCATATTTTTTTCTTTTTTTCTTTAAATGAGTCCCTTTCACATTTCATATAATAGTGTTTTGGTGATGATGAATTCCTTTAGTTTCTTCTTGTCCAGGACGCTCTTTATCTTCCCTTGGATTCTAAATGATATCTTTGCTGGTAGGGCAATCTTGGCCCTTAGCTGCCTCCTTTTCGTAACTCTGAATATTTCTTACCATTTCCTTATAGTGTACAGTTTCTTTTCAGATATCAGCAGACAGTCTCATGGGAACTCCCCTGTAGGTAACTAACTTCTTTTCTCTTGTGGCTTTTAAGATTTTATCTTTAACCTTTGACATTTTATTTATGATGTTTGTTGGAGTGGGCCTCTGTGCATTCATCTTGTTTGGAGCTCTCTGTGCATCCTGCACTTCCATGTCTATTTCCTTCAACAAATTAGGGAAGTTTTCTTGCTTTATTTTTTCAAATAGATTTTCACTTTCTTGCTCTTTCTCTTTTCCTTCAGGTACCCCTGTGATGCAAATGTTGGAATGCTTGGTGTGGTCCCAGAGGCTGCTTACACTATCTTCAGTTTTTTGGATTCTTTTCTCTTCTTGTTGTTCTCACTGGTTGTGTTTTGCTTCCTTGTGTTCCAAATCATTGATTTGAATCTCAGGTTCATCCACTGTACTATTGTTTCCCTATAAATCTTGCTTTATTTCAAGTAGTGTATCCTTCATTTCTGACTGGATCTTTTTTTATGCTGTTAAGATTCTCACTAAGTTCCTTGAGCATCCTTATAACCGATGTTTTAAACTCTGCATCTGATAGATTGCTTATCTCCATTTTGTTTAGTTCTTTTTCTGGAGTTTTGGCCTGTTCTTTATTTGGGTTGTGTTTCTTTGTCTCTTCATTTTGGCAGCCTCCCTGTATTTATTTCTATTAATACATTTATTTCTATGTATTAGGTAGAGCTGCTATGAGTCCCTGTCTTGGTAGTCTGGCCTAATGTAGTAGGTGTCCCATAGGGTCCAGTGGCACAGCCTCCCCTATCACCCAAGGTGGGTGCTCGAGGTGTGCCCTTCGTGTGGGCTTAGGAAATCCTCCTGTTGTAGTGGCTATTGATCCTTAATTGCTGTTGGCAGGTCATTGGGAGGGATTTGGCCTGTTGCCCAGGCCAGTCAGTTGCATGGACTGGCTGTGACCATTGACCACCAACTTCTACCCTCCTTGAAGGATCAGTGAAGCAGGGATGAGGTGGTGGCACTCTGATGTGTTGTGTAGCTGTGTCTGCTTGGTATACAGGCTCTGGGATTCCCTGGGTGGTGCAGGCCAAGGTCAACCCGCACCTGTGTTCTGCTCAGGGCCACCCTGCCTGAGCTGTAAAGCAATCTGAGATGGCTGCTACTTGTGTTTGGCTTGGATATTCCCCGATGAAGCCCAGCCGTGAATCTAGGTTGGCTGCCGCTAGTGCTGGGCCTGGGGCCACTTAGCGAGAGGTATGGGGGTGGAAGCCAGCTATTTTTTATGTGATAGGATTAGGAAACTGTGAAGCATGAGCGGAGACCAGCCATTCATATGGAAAAGTCACGGTTAACATTTTGGGTGGGCCCGTAAGTTGGGTGAGGTGAGTCTCAGGGGATCTCCAGGGAGGTGTGAACATCTCTTTGGCTCTGCGGGCAGAGATTTGGAAAAGGGACAATGGCCTCTGCCTGCCTTTCTGTCTGAGAAAAAGCTGTCCCCCAGCTGCAGCCTTGAGGCACTTCAGTTCCTTCCTGTATGTCACTGGTGCCTTTCAAGCTGCTACCCTGGTGCTGGAGCTCGGAGGGAGTGAGTCTGAGTAAGTTTGTGTGTGGGTTCTTTAAGGAGAACTGCTTGGTACTCCAGAAGTTTCTTCCACTGACTCAGTCCCTACTGGCTTTTTATGGGGATTTATCTTCCTGGCACTGGAACCCTGGACTGGGAGGCCTGGGTGGGACTGGGACTCCTCAGTTCTGAGATATCCCTCCCCAATTTTTACCCACCACAAGAGGATATGGGACCAGCCTGTTCCACATCTCCACCCCTCCTACCCATCTGTACGGATGTGGTTTCCTTAATTCCATAGTTGTCAGTCTCCCATTCAACTCTATTTCTGATGGTTCTGAGTGATGGTTGTTCTATATTTTAGTTGTAATTTTGATGTGGTTGTGCGAGGAAGCAAACCAAGTTTACCTATGCTGTCATCTTGATGAGAATCCTGCATACTTATTTTTAAGATAATTAATCTAGACTTGGCTGGTGTGGTTCAGGGGATTGAGGGCAGACCTGCACACGGAAGAGTCACAAGTTCGATCCCCAGTCAGGGCAAATGCCTGGGTTGCAGGCCAGGTCCCCAGTGGGGGAGTGTGTGAGAGGCAACCACACATTGATGTTTCTCCTCCTCTCTTTCTCCTTCCCTTCCTCTCTCTAAAAATAAGTAAATAAAATCTTTTTTAAAAAGATAAACATTCATATGTATGTATCTGAGCAAGGTCTTGAACATAGAGTCCTAAATTTGAATAGCATGTGCTGTATTGCTTATAGAATGACACTGAAGCCCTACTGCTAGTGTCTCTGTTCAGTTTCCTGGAGCATAGTCAACACTTTAAAAATACTCATTGTGAAAAGGGATGTAAAATTTATCTATGTATTTCAGTTTTATTTTAGTAAAAACAAAGAAGTGAATGAATGTATTTGAATTTTTTAGTGAACGTGATGCCCTTGAACAGGAAGTAATTGAGTTAAGGAGAAAACATGAAATACTTGAAGCCTCCCACACAATTCAAGCTAAAGAAAGAAGTGAATTATCAAAAGAGGTAAACTTATCCAGTCATTTGCATTTTATTGTACAGTGATTGTGGACATAGGACAGAACCGTGGGTGGCATATTTTTTCCTTTTGATGTAGTTGCCAGAAAAAAAGGGGCCTTTAGTAGCTGAGTTTGGGTGAAAAATTGCAAGGTAAGAATTAGCCCTTTTTATGTGGTGAGCGAAAGCACGCATGAAAGAAAAGACATTGCTCTGAATGCTGTCTCTGTGCACGCGCAGGTAGCAACCTTGCAGCAGACTGTTACTTTGCTGCAGAAGGATAAAGAATATCTCAATCGCCAAAACATGGAGCTTAGTGTTCGCTGTGCCCATGAAGAGGACCGCCTTGAAAGACTTCAGGCTCAACTGGAAGAAACCAAGAAGGCTAGAGAAGAGATGTATGAAAAATATGTGGCATCCAGGCAAGATTTGCATTCTTTTCCATGTACAGAGATATAAATTAACACACACTTCTTTGAGGGAACTCTTGCCTTTGGGGAGGAATAGTAGTTTTTGTTAAGGTCTTTAAGATAATATAATATGTTAACATAATAGTTCATTTTGTTTCCTTACAAAATGTTCTCACTTTAAGTGATTTTTTTTAAACAGACTTTTTGGCTTTTCCAACAATCAAGAGCTTGTTTCTTTTAGATATGGTATATACATATACTGTAACTTTTTATTTTGTTTCTGACTAAGATCATATCTATGTAAATGTTTTTGAAGGAAAGTATGTAAGTATCTCTATAGAGGTGTCTTTTCAAAGAAAATACAGCCATGCGGAGCCTGACCAAGCTGACCTTTTCCTGTGGGAAACAAAAAGAAGGATGAGGAGACAGCACAGCAGCCTGTGTAAAGACCGGACTCTGGCCTCAGACTCCTCGGTTTCAGTGCCGGCTTCTCTCTGCTGCTAGATGGACAAGTGATTGCAGTTCCTTTCAATAGTAGCCCTTATAATGTCTGAGTTACTTATTTTTAGCAGCACATCAAAAACTAAAACAAATTCTGCCCTTTAAGAACTCACACATTCACAACTTTTTCCCTAGCCTGTGATATTTTTCATCTGTTTCTGCGCCTGCGAATACTCTGCGTAATGCTTTGTGACCTTGCTCAGAGATCACGCTGGCTCTAGTTGATGTGCTTTGAAGGAAAAGTTTTCTAAAGAGTTAGTTAGAGTCATTTTGTTTCTATATTTTTTAATACAGTGTGGGGCAAAGTTAGGTTTACAGTTGGTCATATGGAAAATAATACAATAATGAATAAATAATAATACAAGAATAAATTCTTTGCTTCACATACTCACATCCCTAAACCTGCTTTTTCCCCACCCTGTGTTATCTGTCTGTCAGCCTACCGCACACCAGTTTATATTCTTAAATGAAGGACATGTCATACACATCAGTCTTCATCCATATACATTACAAGCTATCAGTAAAATATTTTTGAAGATGAATAATTATTTTAAACAGATTAACATTTCATGTAGTGGTTAAGTCTTAAGGATGGAATGTTTAAAAGAAAATCTTGGAACTAGTTGGAACAGTATTTTTAGGAATTATTACATTTATATGTAATAACTATGTTTTCAAGCAGCATTGTATTTGGACCATATTTGACGTATTAATATCTTATTGAAGGGTAAATATCTGTTTCTTTTACAAAAATAAGTTCATGGATATTCCTTTTGACTCTTTGCAGAGATCATTATAAAACAGAATATGAAAATAAACTGCGTGATGAACTGGAACAAATCAAATTGAAAACTAACCAAGAAATTGATCAGCTTAGAAATGCCTCTCAGGAAATGTATGAACGAGAAAACAGGTAAAAAAAAGTATAAAATTTATTGTATATTTTATTTCTCTTTATTTGAAGCTTATATTTTTATTGAAATTAAACTTTATTTCTGTGGCATAATGTCTTTTTAAATACAGTAAATAAAATTTGTTAAATATAATGGAACATTGAAGGTTTGAGATGTTTGATAACTAGCTTAGAGCATGGTTTATCAGACCATAGGCCTCTTTACTCTGGTATTCTTATCATCCCTTTATTACCCTGGTAACCTGTCTTTTTACTCTTACCTCTGTTCAGATTGAGGACAGAGATGGAAGGAAATTAGAGAGTACTGACACAGGCCAGTAGTTCTTCCTGTAACCGTGCCCAAAATCTCTACAAAATTTTTTAAAACTAGAATAATTGGCAATATTGCATATGCCTCATTTAGCTGCTGGTCCTAAAACACATCATGTAAAATAATCTTGAAGGAGGATTATTTTTATTCATGCAGATACTTTCAGGTCAGTTACATAGTAGGTTCCTTAGTGATGGGCAGTATTAGGGGGAAATAAATGCTTCATATTTCAATGGCATTTATTTTTAAATACCATCATTATAGTTCATATGACTTTTGAAGTTTATATTTTAGTGCGAAAATTTTTTTGAAGTTGACTGAACTGTTATACTAGTTTATCAACATGATTTGAGTATATGATATTTTGATCCTTGCCAACAAGCAAGACTTTAAATCAGACTAAGGTCAATGTTAGAAAAGTTTACATTTGGGCTTTCATGACAATAAATATACTTATCTAACAAATGTTTATTGAGACCCACTGTGTGCCAGATACATGCTAGATGCCATATGCAGGGGTGGCGTCTGCCTTCACAAAGCTGGTAGTCTAACACAGAATAAAGACAAAGAAAAAATAAGTATGAAGATAATGGAGAAAACAACAGGATACACAGGATGAGACCACATCCACCAAAGTGTATGTAACCCAGCCTTGGGAAGAGTCAGGGAAGACTCTGTGGAGGGAGAAATGGCCAAGCTAATACCTACATGATGACTAGAGTAAGACTCTCTAGCGAAGAGATTGGAGGAAAGAGTATATAGCATGTATAAAAACCTGGAGACAAGGAATCATGAACATGGACAACTGTGGTGATTGCAGGGTATGAGGGTATATGATGGATAAATGGTAATGAAAAAAACATGTCATAAAAAATTTAAAAATATTTTTAAATGAAGCTTTTTGAGCAACAATATCATTTTGTAGGTCTACAATGCAGAATGAGGAGCAGGGAGTTGTAAGAAATGAAACAGAAGAGGGAAATGGGTCCAAAGTGGGGAACTACTGAGAAATTTTAAGAATATGCATGATCTGATCTGATCTGATTTTACATAAAGAAACCATTCTGCAATGTGGAGAATAGATTGGAGGAATATAAGGCTGTAGACAGAAAGGCCACTTTTGGCAGTTGTTTTCATTATCAAGATGAGAAATAATAATAGAACTGAATTTGTAGCCATAGCGAGGGAGAGGAATGGGCCAGATTGGGAAAATGTTCAGGAGGCAACAAGATTCTGTGACGGGACTGGATTGGAGAGTGATAAGTTAAGAAGGTCACCAGGTTTCTTTCACTTTCTCCTCCCTCCCTCCCTCTCTCCCTTCCTTCCTTCCTTCCCCTCTCATATTTATATGTTTCCAGATGTGCAGCATTGTAATTTGATTATCTGTATGCACTACACCCCTAAAAGTCTAGCTATTATTTATCATCACCAGATTTCTTGATTGGGCAACTGCATGGATGGTGATGCAATGATTAAAACATTAGAAAAAGGCAAGGTTTTGTTCCATAAACATGATACATTTAGTTTAGTTTCATTGGGAGTGTCTGAGAGAGGGAGACAGAAAAGTCACCTATGTATGGTTCTACATCTCAGGCGAAAGATCTGCACGTGAGATAGACCTATGGCATAGGTGATACTGTTTCTACTTTACAAATACATTCTTTTAGTCCTGTGACTCAATTCTGTTATGAATTTTATAGGCTTTTATTGACCAACTTAATAACTTAACAATTTATGGAATTATTTCTATAATAATATGCATGATGATTTCCAAAGAATCCATATAGTCACATAAACTTTGGTATATAATTATTTTGAGAATTCCTTATTGCTTAATGTTTATTGTTATTATTGTTTTTTTTTAAAAAAAAAAAACCTTTAAAATGCATCCATGATAACATAAGCTTAGATAAATTAGCCCCTATTCCCTAAGATAGTTGATAGATGTAGTTGATTTCTGGAACCTGGGAAACTGAAAGGTTTCCTTTTTCCCATTGTTCTGACTCCAAATCTACTTCAAAGTGGATACCACCTAGTGAGAAGATTCCGGGATTGGGCTGCTGTTGGGCAAACCCCAGTCAGCCGCAGGACCCAGAGCCACCCCCTGGGTTTTGAAGCTACAGGGGACAGTTGCCACAGTGGTGCTGAACTGCAGCCTGGACCAAATGGCTTTGAATTGCAATGGGACTTCTAGCCTACTAGCTGTGTGAGCTCGCCTTTACCATTTTATTAATGTCACAAAATCCAACCCTGTATTTTATGTGGCTGAATCTTTTTGAGCCAGTTTCCTCATTCTGGCAGGATGAACCATATAGTACAATGTATGTCCCCTGCTCATTTACAAGGTTAAAGTAAATTGTAAATTATTTCATTTGAAATTCTCCAACTTAAAAATAATCAAGGAAAGGATCTTAATATTCCTTGTTTATAAAATAGAAGACTTAGAAAACACAAGTTTATGCATTTAGATATTTTTATGTCTGGACAAATTAATTACTTGCTTTGGACTTGGGTGTTTAATTGTGCCAATTGTATTTTATCGAAGTGTGCTATTACAATATGAATTAAATGCATGAAATACTTATACTTGCACATTTGTACTTAATCTTACCTGTCTCCCAATAGACATTTTTAGAAGAAACTTAAATGATAAGATTAGAGAAATATGTTTTGCCTTTGGTTTGTTTTCTATGTGGGGGATTTTAAAAGAGAGCCTTTTATTTTCCCTTCCACATGGAAAAGAAAGATGAAACTCATGCCATCCAATCTTCTGCAGTCAGTCGTACTTGTGAAGTTAAGGGTTGAGAGGGAAGAGGAAGAAAGTGAAGAGATAAAGATTTGAGGAAAGGCAGAAATAAGCAAAGAGAGAACTTAGATATCTGGATACATCAGACATACTCTACAGTCGCTCCTACCCTTATCCACGGGGAACATGTTCCGTGACCCCCGGTGTCTGAAACCACACTAGTACCAAACCCGATATATATATACCATACATGTGTTTTTTCTATACATACCGCTCTTTTTACTTACAGGAAGCTCTTTATAGCTTTTCTTTGGCATATTTGAATTACCAGCATCACTACTCTTGTGCTTTGGCATCATTACTAAGTAAAATAAGGGTTACTTTAGCACAAATGCTGTTATACTATGACGATGGATCTGATAACCAAGAAGGCCACTAAGTGACTAATGGGCAGAGAGCAGACAGATACAACGTGGACACATAGGACAAAGGGATGATTTGTGTCCCTGGCCAGATGGAGCAGGACAGCATGAGGTTTCATCATGCTGCTGATTGGAATGGCACGCACTTTAAAACTTCAGAACTGTTTATTTCTGGAATTTTTCATTTAGTATTTTCGGACCACGGTTGACTGTGGGTGACTGAAACTGTGGGTGAGGAAGGGCTGCTGTACTTGAGATAATAGTGTGTATGTATGTGATGCAGATACCGGCCCGCAGTGTCCACATCATTATGGATGAAACGAGGCATTTACACGACTCCTGGATCTGGTGGAGGAAAAGGGACAGCATGGCTTCTCTCTCAAGAGGAGCAAAAGCGGCTGCCTCTGCCATGACAGGCCTTTATTGGGTTTCTCTGGCCATTACAGGGTGGTCCTCACTTACTATGCACAGGTTCACTTTAGGTGGTTACCTTTTACAGAAAACAAGGGAGAGAATGCTGCTAATCACATCACAGAAGAGGGATATTTGCAAATGAAAAGTCAAAGTGGTTGAACCAGTTACACTCATCCTTGGAAGGTTTAGCATGGTTTTTAGGAAATTACTTTGCGGTAAATGTCCTCAGTTCAGGGTGAGGGAGTTTTAGCAAAAAGCAAGACTCGTAGCAGCCTAGGTACATTGCAGGCCTGATGTCCCACAGGAGAACCTATTCATGAGCGTGGGTCCTGTGCATCTCCAAGTGGGAGCTGGGCCCACGCCACACAGAACGGTCTCCTACATGTTTGCTTTGGCTCAATCCGTTAATTGAATTTCTTGTCTTTTTCTGTACTTTATAGTTACTTTAAAATACCAGTTCAGCGCTGTGGGAAATAGTGAGTCAAACCCACTCTGGTGGTGAAATTTATTATATAAATAACATTTTTGCTTAGTAGGTATTATATAACTAGAATGTGCAGACACTCTTACACATTTGGAGGTAAAGAATTATTCCTTGAATGGGCAGTATATTACAAAAGAGATTTGGAGTAAAAGGCCAAACTTAAATTCTGGCTTTACCACTTATTAGCTGAGTGAATATACCATTTAATATCCTTGAAGTTTAACTTCTCTTACATAAAATGAGCTAATAATACTATTTCACAGGGTGACCTACAAGGTCTAAATGAGATAATATATGTGAAAAATGCATTTTAAATTATAACTATATATAAATGTAAATGTTTTGATACCTTTTGCCAATATGTAATACTTTAAAAATTCTTTTACCATTGTGTTGACAATTTAAATAAAATGAATGTTATATATTTATACAATTTAAGGTCAACATAGCATTATGGAACAGTTTATTATCATTAAAAGGCACTATTGCAAAATATATAATTATTCTTAAGTATTGGTCTCTACTGTAATTAAATATCAGTATAGACAGAGGGGTCTGTATACCCTAAATTTCTGATTAAAATAGCTATTTGTTCCTAATTAATACTGTGAGGTAATAAAGTCAGGCGAGATCAATTCAGCTGATTAAGTTTTTTCTAAAGTAAAACTACCACTACCATTACCTAAGGTAATCTCATTGCTGTAAACAGAAAGAACTGTTCTCATAGTGATGCTGTAAAGAAGGCAAGGATGAATCTGTTACAGGTATTCATGATGCTCTTGATGGCACGCAGAATATGGAAGTTCAAATTGCTTTAGAATTATTTGTAAGGGGGAGAAGCATTAGGGAAAAGGAGATGGAAAATAGGCTTTTAATGGTGATCGGCATTGCTTCAGTGTTCCCTACCATTTCAGTAAAAACTACCTTGATCACAATTTATCATCTTCCAAAAGTACTCAAGGAGAAACTTTAATGACATAAGCTTGAAATTTGTGTATAATCTTGGAGTGATAACAAACACCTTTGAATCATAAATCTGAGTTTACTTACAGAGGTTAGTAGGGGGCATGTAACACACCACAGTAGGTGAAACGGAACTCTAGTGTACAGAGGCTCCATTCCTCATGTAACAAGTGGATGCCCTCATTAGTGCCTCAGCAAACTTCTGTTGCTCATATCTTACCAGATACCTGTATACTTCTTAAAGTTCTTGAATGGGAGATCTTAAGAATAATCTCCTTTGTCTTTTCAGTTATATTATTCTGAAAGTATAACTTTCTATATCTTAACTTCCCAAATAATTGTAAATGAAATTTTGTTATCTTTTATTGTTAATTATGTTCTTTATGCCTGTAGATGATAACCTCATGTGTTTACTGCTTAATTAATAATCTTTAAGTATTTCAAGTTTTCTAGGGTGTTTCAGATATGAAGCAAAGTTCAAGTTATGTAAGAACTTGGATTTAGCTGCAGTATATAGTTCATGGAGGCGGGGGTACTGCCTAAAGCGGGAAAGCGTCACATTTTAAAAGGCCCTGTTCATAAGTGGGGAAATTTGGGTGGTTTTATAGTATAAGAGTGACATCATACATATACACTTTATATTATAATGTATATTATGTTATATACATTATAATATAATGTACATTATATTATGTATACATATATATTTTTAAATTGTGGTTGCAGTGTGGGGTGGATTATATGTAGTTGAAAAGGGAATGGAGGCAAGGAGATTGGTTAGAAGACAACTGGATAGTTTAAGTGAACACGAGAAATGGAAAGGAAAACAGCTGGACATGAGTATGTTTAGCTAGCAGAACTGGGAAGACCTGGAGATCGACAGGAAGTGCACATGCTTCAGGAATGACTCCAGCTCTTCTGCTTCCCTCGTCTCAGACTGGCGCTCAGACGTGGCCGTCAGCTCCAGGTCGCAGACAGGATTTAGAAAGGAAGATGACAATTTCTGATCTTTCACAGATATGGCAGTTCTGACCAAGCCCCGAAGTCCCTGTCTAAGATTACGTACTTTATTACTAGAAACATTTCTCTACAGTGCCCCAGTATTACTCTCCTCAGCCCTCGGAGGACCAGCAGCCTTCTCCGTGTCCCCCAGTGCACTCTTACAAACATCATCATTTTCTTCCTACAGAATAAGAAGTCTTGGGAAGCACTGCCCCAATTATCATTCTCTAGACGAATACCTTTGTATTGTTTATTTAGATTTGTATATTTAGATAGCATACTAGCAATACTATTTATTACTCAATAAGTAGCTGTTATGCATCAAGTGTTATACTCAACATACATTGTAGAAATGATTAAGTGGGACATTTTATGAGGTCACAGGGATTAGTGTCCCCGTTTCACAAATGAGGAAACTGAAAGGGTGTGACTTGCCTGTGAGTACAGGCTTTTTCTTTGGTTAAACCAGACACATCTGACTCCATCATGCAGTGCAGACTCCCGTTTTACTAGTTAAGGCTATGAAAACCGACAGAAGACTTCTAATGAAAATTGTAATTTTGGTGGTAATTTACTTAGAATTCTTGAGATCTCAAGAGTTTGCAAACCCTACTTCACTCTTGAGGGCTGAGTAGTGTGGATCACCAGAACTTTGTAATACCATTCGTTTTTTTTTTTTTTTATGGGAAAAATATATTTTTGTATGTTCAACTACAGTTGTCCCCATTCCCCCCACTCTCCCCTACCCCCACCTCCCACACTCAATCCTACCCCCCTTTGGCTTTGTCCATGGATCCTTTATATATTCTTTGCTGACCCTTCCCCTTCTTTCCTGCATTATCCCCTTCCTCCCTCTGGTTACTGTCCATTTGTTCTTTATTTCAATGTCTCTGATTATATTTTGTTCATTTGGGGTTTTTTTATTGATTAGGTTCCACTTATAGGTGAGATCATATGGTATTTGTCTTTCACCGCCTGGCTTATTTCACTTAGTATAATGCTCTCCAGATCCATTCAAGCTGTTACAAAGGGAAGGAGCTCCTTCTTTCTTTCTGCTATGTAGTATTCCATTGTGTAAATGTATCACAATTTTTTGATTCAGTCACTTACTGATGGGCACTTAGGTTGCTTCCAGCACTTGGCTATTGTAAATTGTGCTGCTATGAACACTGGGGTGCATAGGTTCTTTTGAATTGGTGTTTCAGGGTTCTTAGGATATAATCCCAGCAGTGGAATTGCCAGGTCAAAAGGCACATCCGTTTTTAGTTTTCTGAGGAAATTCCATACTGTTTTCCATGGTGGCTGCACCAGTCTGCATTCCTACCAATGGTGCACTAGGGTTCCCTTTTCTCCACATCCTCACCAGCAGTTGTTATTTGTTGATTTATGATAGTCATTCTGACTAGTGTAAAGTGGTATCTCATTGTGGTTTTATAAAAGTATCTGTAATTTTGAAAATTTGTAGAAAGGCCTTTATTTTTCTATAAAATGGCTTAATTTTTTGACCGGGCCTACCTCTCTGACCCTGTTCTTCTAAGGCCCAGACTCCCCCCTTGTAATGAGAGCTGGTCCCCTCTCTCCTGCTCAAGGACACAGCTCTAGCAGTCTTCCCCTTTGTCTCCCATGTGGGCAAAGTTTTCCCCTTTCTACCAGGTCGTTTCAACCATGTACAAAATAATATTTCCCTCATCTTTAAAAAGCCTTTTTTATCTCCATTTTCCCCCTCATCAGGGCCCTATTTCTTCGCGCCCTTTTTGGCCAAATACATGCAGAGAGTCTGGTATACTCCTTTGTTATCACTGTGCCCCCATTTTTAAAAATTTTCTAAGAAGCTTTTGTCCCCACTCCTCACCCTGTACCACTCCAGCAAAGCTGTTCTTATAAGCCCCCAGAGACCTTCATGTTGCCAAATATCTAATGGTCAGATTCTCAGTTCTCATCTTTCTTGACCTATTAGCAATATTTGATACAGTTGGTCACTCCCTACTCTTGCAAACACTTTCCTGAACTGGTTTCCAGGATACTTCACTTTTACTTTTCCCCTTTTTCTACTGACTCTAGGAAGTCTGGGCACTACTCACTCCCTCTGCTTTCTCCTTGGGATCTTTTGCAGCTTCTCTATCTTATTTCCATGTGGCTAACTAATAAGCACCTTAAATTTATTATTTCCAGAAGCAAACTTCTGTCTATCCAACCTGCTCTGCCTTTAGGCTGATCCAGCTCAATTAAGGACAACTCTGTTCTACCTGCCTAGACCAAAAACCTTCAACTCACCTTGAACCTCTTCTACCTTTTTTATATTCTGTGTTCTGTTTTTCAGTAATCCTTTTGGTGGTCTTCAAAATTTATGATCCCTTCCCATCTCACAGACTCTCCCTTGGTCCCAGGTACTATTACGTCTTACCTTGATCATTTCCAGAGCCTCTTATGTAGTCCCCTGGCTTCCCTGTGTGCTGTCACCAGTCTGTTCTCCATCTCACTCAGTAAAAATGCAAATGATTGTTATGGACAGTGATACTACATGATCTGCTGCCAGTTCCCCTGTCCTCACTTGACTCAAACGTCATCATTTGGTTTAACTGTTGGGTCCATTTCTCACCTCAGGTCTCTGTATTTGTGGTTCACACTGCTTGACACTTCACTCCTGGGTACCCAGAGCCCTGTTTCTTCACTTTCTCCAAGTCTTCCTGTGCCACCTGTTCGCTGATGTCTTTTCTAAAATCCACCACAGCCCCCTCACACTTGCTGCCCACTAGCCCCTCCTCTGCCTAGTTTTTATCCTTAGCACTTAGGACCTACTAACATACTTTTGGTTTCTTTTCCACCAGAATGTAGTTCCCATGCGAGTAGGGATTTTCATCTGCATAGTGCTGGATTCCATGTACCGATGTCTGGTGCCTAATAAGTGCTCAATAAACATGGGTTGAATGAAAGAATAGATCGGCCCTGCTTCAGAGAAATCACGGATTTTAAACAGGTGTTTTGCATTTTGGTGCTTCAATTTTTCATAATCTTTTAAAACCACAGTTTGGGTTGGATATTTATCTACTTTTGGCCCAAGTTTTCACATCTATAAAATGAAAAAAACAATCTGCTTGAGCACCAACTTAGTAAGATAATAGGAAAGTATAGCACGTTCAGTGAAAAGTAACCTCAGAAAGTTTCTACTTTTAAAATGCATAACATTCCCTATGAATTGAGTTAAATAAAATTTTTACTTTGGTTTTTTATGTCCCATTCACTTTTCAGCTAAGTTACTTTAAGAAAAAAATGACCAGTTATTGATTATATAACAACAGATAATCAATCCACTTGTAACCCTTCTATTTTATGCCATATTTAAAACAAAAGCATCAGATATAGAAATGAAGTTTCATATTTCGTCCAGAAAGAAAAATCTGAAGGTAGAAGTGATTAATTCAAATGTTTTCCCTATAAATAAGCTTGTAATATAAACAGCCTGTTTCTTTTTTTTTTTAGATTTTATTTATTTATTTATTTTTAGAGAGGGAAGGGAGGGAGAAAGAGAGAGAGAGAGAAACATCAATGTGCGGTTGCTGGGGACCGTGGCCTGCAACCCAAGCATGTGCCCTGACTGGGAATCGAACCTGCAACACTTTGGTTCACAGCCTGCGTTCAATCCACTGAGCTACGCCAGCTAGGGCAACAGCCTGTTTCAATTCCTTTTTGTTCCAACTATAAAAAAAATGTCCACTCTTATTAACCAAAAATATTTTATGTGCTGACAGAAGGAGAAGAATGGGTTGCTCGGTTGCGCCTGCCGAGCTCTTCTGACAGCCGTGGTTTTTCACTATTTTTTCTGGTAAATCTCAAATTCTGAGGCATTAGTGATATTTAGTCAAGCGAAGACATGCTCTTGGCCTGGCCAAACTCTGATTCGTTTCTGTTAGAATTTCAATGGTTCCTAAAGTTTTTCTCATTCTTCTAAGATTTTTTTTCTTAACATTTTCCAAGTGTAAATTTAGATTTGGCATATTGGTACTGTCAAATTTATCTCTAGTAGTAAGAAAATACATTCCACCCTGTACAGAAGTCTGTTGTATGTTTTGTACTGAGGTTTCCAGGCTTTGGATGGGATATGAGATACTTCTGGATAAACTTAGATGTATAAAGTTATCTCTTTGTAAATATGCTAGATTACATATGAAATACATGGATTTTATTGCAGTATTAAAACCATTTTTAGAGGAATAACTAATAACTTTAAGTTTCTTGTCTGAATGTTATAATTTTAAGTGACGATATCTCCTACTTGTTTGTCTGTGGAAGTTCTGGGTTACATCTCTTTCTCTAGCATGATTATTAAGAGGATCATCTTTCACTCTAAAAAATACCTGAAGTTGCCCCAGCTGGTGTGGCTCGGTGGATTGAGCACCAGCCTTCAAACCAAAGGGTCGCTGGTTCGATTCCCAGTCAGGACACATGCCTAGGTTGCAGGCCAGGTTTCCCAGCTGGGGGTGTGTGAGAGGCAACCACACACTGATGTTTCTCTCTTTCTCCCTCCCTTCCCCTCTCCCCTCTGTTTATATTTTAAAACAATTCTACCAACTCCCAACATCTTTCTCCATTATCATAATTATACTTGATTATATATACATATATATTTGAGTACATATATAGATTATGTATTGATATATGGATTATAATTATATTTGATTATATGTAACATATTCAGCTTGGACTTTTCAAACTGCACGTACAAGCTTCTGTAGCTCAGACATGTTACAGGTAGTTTCTATCAATTTTTCAGCTGTGTCTTTTGAAGAACATTTGGATTCCTTCTGTTCTTTAATTGTATTTTGTTACATTTTCTAATGCATTTAACATTTTAAAATGGATAATTTATTAGTTATGTGGCATTTATGCTTTTATCTATGGCCAGAATACAATCCATCTGGTGTTTTTCAAACCAGTCTAAATTTGAAAAAACAAGGGCCATAAAAACAAATGTAAAATATGTTCACAATTTTTTTCAAGGCTTATTTATTTTATTTTATTGATTGATTTTAGAAAGAGAGTGAGAGACATCAATTTTTGTTGTTCCACTTATTTATGCATTCATTGCTTGATTCCTATATGTGCCCTGACCAGGGATCAAACTCACAACATTGGCCTATCAGGACAATGCTCTAACCAACTGAGCTACCCAACCAGGGCCTCAAGACTGATTTTTAATATCTGTCTGTGCTATGAGATAATCATGTAGTATAAATCTCATAATGACAGATTTTCCTAATGAGAAAACTTCTGTGAAATAAAGGAAATCTTAGTATGCTGAAGAGCATGACTCTAGAACCAGACACTCTGGGTTCACATTTGGGCTCCGTAGCTTACTTGTATGTGACCGTGCGCTAATACTTAACTTCTCTGTTTCAGTCCTGTCCTTTATAAAATAAAGGTAATGATACAGCCGACACTTTATGGGATTGTTGTGGAGGTGAAATTATAACATGCTATCATAAATATAGTATGTTATAAATATAAAAGAATGACATGTAAAGTGCTTAGAATAGTTCCTAGCACATGGTAAGCATTCTGTTTGCTATTACAATTGTTGTCAGTGGAAGAATACTGCAGTTTCTCTCTCAGACTTAATTTGAAATATTAAAAGTCAATAGATAATATTAAAGGAAGTATTTCTCTATTTTAAAATAAATTATGCTGCTCCTTACAGTTGTTTGCAGGTTGTGGGCAGGGGTATGGAAGGTGCAGTACCCAATTAGGAGTAAGGGTTTACACAGAAATCTTATCAGCAAACACTTACAAGAGGACTTACTAGTAGAATCCTCAGTGTTTAGCACTTTCTTTCATTCATTTCAGTTTTCTCTTTTTGAATTGCCTTTACTTATTTGTTTTTCTAGGTCCAACTTACATGTTTTCCCTTAATTCACTCACCTCTCTTTTTCCAATGAAAAATAATCAGCCCCTCCTCTTTTGGGCCATAAAATTTTATTTATGCCTTGATATAGCACTAATTACAGTTGGCTGGATGATATAGATTGTGGCATGGTGAATGCACTAGTTACCCTCTAATTATACCTCCTTTCGTAAGCCCTACTATTAGTTTAGTCTGGGTTTTATTTCATTCCCTGGGACTTGCTTTTATTTCTAATGCCCATTATTACAGGAAAAGCAATATAGCTAGGGACTGAAGCTCCTCCACCTACCAACTAGGCATTCATAATTAATCAGTACTGTAAAAATGATCTACATGGAATTTTGTTACTGAAATAACATATAGAATAATGAGACTACATTTGAGATATGAAAATTGCAATCGATTTGTGATGATTTACTGACTAAAATGTATAGATCATCTAGGAATGAAAAAATCATCTCTGATATACTTTGAGAATGTTATTCTATTTATAAAAGTAAATTTTCATGTTTCAGTTCAATAATAGAATCTTTTTTGAAGGTCACTGCAGTCAGGATGATATCAGCAAATGACATGCCATTTTATGATACCCACTGTAAGTGAACTTGTTTTCTTTTAAATGAGAGTTATCTTATTTCTTTTAAATTATTTAGGTATATTTACTCAAACCAGATGGGTTTTCAAGACTCTCTACTGACATTCTCCATGAAAAATAAAGACCAAATTCTAGTGCCCAGTTTACGTCTTTGTGGGAGATAGGGTAATGTGATGTATTAAAAAAACACACTCTTGAGAATAAAACATAGCTGGGCTCCATTTATGGTTTTAACACTTAGACTGTGTGACTTGGGGCTGAGTACTTAAGTTCTCTAAACTTCAGTTTACTCAACTATGAAATAGGTTAGAAAAAGCAACATAAAGGATTTGTAAGGATTAAGTGAACAAAATCGTTTATGCTAGCTACACTCTATCTTTATTTATAACTCTGTTAAGAAGATTTCTTTAAAAAATTACCTCTGTTAAAGAAGCTGACTATTGATATTTTTTAAACTCAAATGTTCACTTTAATAAAAAATGAAACAAGATTTGATCTTTAAAGGCTATGTCTGGCTGTATCATCTCCTAATTACTGTTGTAACCTTTTACCTTTTGGACATTCCCTTAACTGTCACTAAGTGTATTTTCGTATCAGTTTTAATTTCAGGTTCTTCCAGTGCTTTCATCAGCACTGGAAGTAGATGATTTATCTAGTACTCTGGCCTCATACTTCCTTTTGTCCTACATGAACATTGACCTTCATCTCAGCTTCACTGCATTCAGCTACTCCAATGGCCACAGCTACAGTTATCGCTGGAAGTACAATACTAGTCTGTCTCCAAATCCATTCTCCGACAGCGATCTCTAGTCCTCCTCCTTACTCGTACAGCTACTTCCACTTTGATGCTTGTCACCTCATCAGGATTTCATGTACTTTGTACCTTCTGCTCTCTCCTAATCCATCATCCCTGCTGGGTGCCCTTCTCTCCCCTTTCTCTTCAAGCCAGGTGCAGGGAGTAGTATCACTTCAGTCGTTCTCTTGCTCACAGCCCAAGCTTCATTTCCATTTGTATACTTGTGACCTCTGTATTATATCTTTTACTTGAAGTACTTTATCAAATATTAGTAACATCTCAAAATCTCAGTTGTCTCATGGATAATATGGTATTAATAATAATGTATATACTATAATATGGTATTACAGTTTTAAACAAGTTACTGTTTAGTCTACCTTCAGCCCATCTGGAGAAAAGTTGCGAAGAAAGGCAACGTGACATTTAGAGATAGACCGTGTTTGCACCTGCACGGCCACGTACTGCCACAGAAACTGACCTGATACACGGTTCCCTTTGCCATCCTCTCTCAGCTCCTTAGGATTGTCAGAGGACCCAACTCCACAGAAACTCATTTATTAATCTTTAGAAGATGGATGCTTATGTATTTAGAATAACTGAATGTATGTTCACATTTTAGAAATCTCCGAGAAGCAAGGGATAATGCTTTGGCTGAAAAGGACCGAGCAGTGCTGGCTGAAAAGGATGCTTTAGAGAAACATAATGAGCTCTTAGACAGGTAAGCAGCCTGAAAGCAGAAATGTTAAAACTGCAATTTTTGTTCTTCTTACTTTGATTTTTAATAAAGTATAATCTTTATTTCTATTGAAATATAATGTACATGTGTTATTTTTATAATGTGTAATTTTTTCATACATTGAAATAAGATAAAGAGCAATTCAGTCATACGAGAGAGCTTCATAATACTGTTTTCATCCATCTCAATCACTACTCTTTAAGAGGCAAACACTGATTTCCATCACTATAGTTTAGTTTAGCTCTTTCTGGACTAGCACTAACTGGAATCATGCAGTATATACTCCTTGGTGTCTTGCTTCTTTCACTCAGCCTTATTCTATGTGCCGTCCATTTGTTTCTGTGTCAGCAGTCCGTTCCTTCCTGTTGCTGAGTACGAGCACACATCCACGGTTTGCGTGTGCACTCACCTGTTTATGGGCACTTACATTGTTTCCAGTTTGGAGTTGTCATGGGTAAAGCTGCTATGAACATTTGTTGTCATGTGTTTCTATGGGCATATGTTTTTATTTATTTCTCTTGGGTAAATACCTAGGAGTGGTATTGTTAATCATAGAATAAGTGAATGTTTTACTTTAAGAAAACCTGCCAAGCTTAACTCCAAAGTAGTTGTACCTTTCATTGTACACTCCCCAGTTCATTTTTTTTAAAACCTTTTATGTTCTGGTTCATGTGTAGGAGGAAGGAGAAGAGAAAATGATCTGTCTTTCATTTATCAGTAACAAAGGATATTTAATAGCCTTGTTAAAAGGAAAGTCACTAATGAATATCAAGGTAAATATCATTACCTCATTGAACACTGCATTTTCAGTGGATTGACTATATGGAAAGTAAACAGTGCTTAACTTTTTAAAAACTTTTTATTTTGAAATAACTTCAGACAGAAAATTACTAAGGTAGTACAAAAAGTTCATATACCTTTGACACACTAATAAACTTTGAAGATAAGCTGAACGGGTCTTTAATCTTTAAATGTACAGTTGCAGATTTATCTGTGATTTACGCAATACATCAAATTAAAGATTGAGGCAAGTCTTCGTATAATTAACCTTTAATCTTTAATTTTTTAGATTGTCAAAATCTTTTAGAATGGCTCAGTGTTATACTTCTGAATACACTTCAACTTTATAAACCTGATTGACCTGTGGAAGAACTTTAATAAATATAATACTGAAGAAATCTTTCCTATAATGTGAAATTATGTCTAATTCCAAAGATCTTAATATAAAATAAATTTGTAAATCAGTTGTTTTTGTTGAAGTGCTAATACAAGCTATCTTTAACGTTATCTATTAGTATGTATAATCCTTCTGTTTATATATCTATATGATTTCCTCTAAAGATTTATTTGGCTTTTTTGTTGATGTTTTTGAGCATGATAAATTTAGTAATGGTTGTAGAATAGTATTTGTGAACAAACTAACAAACTTTAAAAGAAAGCATAAGATTTTAGCGAGCAAACCAAGCAGAATTTCCAAACTTGCTACCTTTGGTATGTTTTTGTGGATTTGGAATGAGGAGAATAGTAAATCAGACCTTAAAAAGGACTACTTTATATTTATGCCAAACTCTGTAATCTTCTTAACACCAAAAATTCTTCTTTACCTGCTTGTCCAGAGACTGGTATTTATCCTAAAGGCCATGGGATACTTTAGTACCTAAATGTGTTTCTGAATTACTGAGAATTCTATTATTTAATGCTTATTAAGCACATAGAACAGTGTCTTGCACATGAGTAGTACTATAGAAATGCTTGCTTTTATTATTATTATTATAAACTAATTTGTTCAACTGTTTGTTATTAATCTTTACTAACTAAATTTTTGTCATTCAAAAGTTGGTATCTTTCAAATCATTTTCCACTAGAATACTGAATAAACTGGTACAGCTCATTTTTAAACTGCCAGAAGAGAGGAACTTTAATTCCTTGAAGTATTAGTAAAAACCTTGCTTATCCACAGCCTGATTTTCAACCAGCCTTAAATACTTATGGTAGTTTTAAATCAAGGCAAACAAGGAGAAAAAGAACATGTTTCTAGACACACTAGAAATACCTATGAGCAGCAGGTAGTTATATTTTTCACATTACACCTATCATCCATGCACAGTTCATTTTAGAGAATGGTGAACTGGTTTTAGAGAACATAGAGAACTGTTTTTTTTATGAAAGTGTCAGTATTTTTTAAGTTAAACTGTACATTTAATGGGATCCATACGAAAATACCAGCAAGATTTATTTTTAAGTCTACACACTAACTTCCTCTTGTGTTGGGTGGTGTTGAAGTAGCACAGGCCTTCTGGGATCCTGGTAAAGGCGATGGAGTTAGGGATGCATTTGGATTAAGTGGTTCGTAGTCATTTCTGTTTTATAGTTAAATTATCGCTAGCCATTTCTGAGTAGCAGTGGCTTCCAGGAATACTCTTATTATCTACTGTGCCTGACCCCCATGTGTGGTGAGAGATAAGAGTGTGTTTCAGGTACTCTTTACTGGAACCCAGCATTACTGGAACCAGGCATTTCATTTTATTTTATTTTATTTTATTTTATTTTATTTTATTTTATTTTTATTTCTTCCTTCTTTTTCTTCTTTCCTCCTTTTTTTCTTTCTTTCTTTCATTTATTACATATAGGATACAAAATTAAACCCATCCAGAACTCCCTTTATTCCTACAAGCTTTCCCACCCAAAACCTTCTAAAATCATTTCATACCACAAAATGGCTAGCAAAGGATAAAAAGATACAAACCTTCCAAAAGTCACAGATGCTCAGCTTGAGACTGCTCACTGGGTCAGATGAGCCAGTTTCTGGAGGAGCCCACTGTTTGCTCTGTTACAGCGGTGGGTCAATACTACAGCATTCTGGACTAGAGGCTGATGTCAGGGACAACCTGAGCATGTGATTGGCTGGAGGTGTGGTTGGAAAGCAGACCACTTATTCCCTCTATGCATCCTTTAGTTGTTTCACTGTGAAATCCCGCTTCTGCTCCAGTAGTGCCTGAGAGAACCAATGCATGGTGACTGTTAGGTGGAGGGGCTTATCCGAAAAGACGCAGAACCAGCCAGGCTCCTAACACATGTAGGACGTGTGTAATGCCAGGGGACAATATTAGCTCATCATCCAGGGAGTGGCGATAAAGGAGCAGCTCTTTCTCAAATGTGCATGGGCCCAGATACTCTTTCAAGCTGATCCAGACATGGAGGCCAGAGCCACGACTGAGAAAAGGGATCTTCAGTGCCTTCTACTTGTTAGTGATGTACCTGTGAGCTGCCTGCAGCCGAGGAGATTAGTGGGCAGTTGCACGTTGTCAGTCCATTCTCTGTCCTGGAGCAGCTGACACAGCTTGTGCCAGTGATGTCAGAGATGCTGTAGAGGAAGCCAAAGGCATTCATGGCAGAGGCCACCTCCTTGTGGGTGTGCAGAGTACCAAAATGCAAGCCAGAGATCCCCAAACCCTTACTGGTGCCCCTGATCAAATGGGTCCTGTTGGGCTCAGGCAAACTTCCCCTGCCCAGAACACTGTGGAATGTGGTGGAATCATCAAACTCAGACAGCATGCAAATCTCATCTATAATCACACAGAGGTTACCTATTGGCAAATTCTGCATATTCCTTCAATGAGTCCTGGGAGTAGATGTTTCCCAGAGGATTGTGGGAGTTGATAAGCACAAGGCCTTTGACCTTTTCCCCCTTAAGACTAGCCCCAAGCATGGCTTTCTCTAACTTGTCCACAGTCAGCTGGAACAGTTTCATGTTCACCTCAGTGATCTGACTGTCCAGGGGGACATGAATCAGCTCAACTTTCCCATACAGGTGGGAAGTATAGGTGAAGCCAGCAAGGAAGGGGTGGAGGTCAGAAAGGCCTCACCTGGATTACACAGAACCATGGTCAATGAATACGAGACAGAGCAGTAGCCACTTAGAACGACCACATTTTCTGCATCAAGCTGGGCAGGGACCTTGCAGTGGTAGGCCAGGAACCAGGCCACTTCCTCCCGCAGGACTGCTTGTCTCCTCCAGTCAAAACATTCCAGGCCATTCACAATGTAGTTCCTGTCACTCCAACTCAACATTTCGGTCCTCTGATCAGTGCAGAGCTTGTTCTCTTGGTTGATGAAGCCTGAGGTGTTCTTGTCCTCGTGGTATTTGTCTCCTTGGTAGGTCATGTAGTCCTGGAAGCCGGAGTGGAATAAAGCGGAGATGTCAGCCTCATGGTTGGACGGATTATGACTGACAAATGCAGCTTCCAAATCACTCAGTCGGTGACTTAGCTGGGCAGGCTGCCTGGACAATCGGGCCTGCTGCCCGCCTCTAGCGTCGCCCATAGAGTCCAGGGAAGAGCAGGCCAGCGGGAGCTCCAGGCTTCCTGTGGTCCCAAACTGTGAGGGGCTGACCACCTGGCACATTAAGTGGCTGAGAATGGCTTCCTGCCGCAGGTGCCTGGTCTCTGACTGTGGGATGTAGTCCTCTATGGTCTGCTGCAAGTTAGGACTGGCTCTGTCAGCTGGCTGCGGGGCTCTGGTTTCGGAGGCCCTGGCCCCTCATCTGGCCACAGGGCTTGTGGAGGGTGTCTGATTGGCGACTCATAGTCTTCTTGTATTGGCCTCACTGGACTGGCCTGACCCTTTCAGGAGATAAAGTGAGAATGTTCTGAAAAATGACCTCTTTACATTAATACTAATCTGTAGATCAAACAAAGGACACATCACATGGGTCTAAAGCTTCTCTGGGCGCCTGCAGCTTTTTTCCTAGAGATAAAAGGCCAGCACTGCCACCTCCATGGGGACTGCCTGGCCCTGTAAGACCGCACTTTGTTTCCTGTAGCTTCTGTCTGTGCTGGGTTTGGCCTTCTTTCTTTATGGAGGCAACAAATTTATCATTTGCTTTGGAGGAGGTCCCCCTGGCGTTCCTCAGGCCTCTGGGCACTCAAACTTTTTACTAATCTGGTGGATTCCTGAATCTTCATAGGATTGGGGGACCTTTTCCCCCAGCTTTACAATTGACAAAACTGTGAGATGTTGAAAGTGGACAACCTGAAGATTGGATATGTGTATACATTGTGAAAGGATTCCTCCCCCTGAAGTTCATTAACACACTCACCACCTCACATGTTTACTTACATGGGAGAACACTAAAGTTTTACTTCCTTAGAAAATTTCAGTTGAACAATACAGTACTGTCATCTGTTGTCACCATGTCATACATTAGATACTCAGACTTTATTCATGTTACAGAAAGATTTTTTTAACCACACATATTGAATCTATGGTTCATATTGAAAAATTAAATAAGTGAGTTTCTGAACAAGAACCACAAATTGCATCAGGTCACTGGGGTACCCAATGTGGTGAAAAAGAAATGTTGGATTCATACCTCAAGGTTGACACTGGGACACGTTCCAAATAGATCAGCTGTTTTTATGCAAGTCGGTAAAGTACGAGAGAAACCGTAGGGTAATGGTTTCATAAGCCCTGGATTGTACAATGCTTTTGGAATGCAGAATTTGTAAAAGTAAGAATTCATAAACTTAGCTACTTGCAAATGAAGAATGTTGGTGTGGAATTACTACCATAAAGAAGGTCAAAAGACAAGTGCAGTCTGGGAAAAACATTTGCAACCCCTGTCACAGTCATGTGATTAACTTCCCCGTAGGAAGACACTCCTACAGATCAGTCACAAATGAAAATTAGATGGAGGTTAAAACTAGTTATCCTCCAGCAAAAACTGAAAGGTTGGTAATACTCTGTGTTTGCATGGGTATGGAAAAACAGGAAATCTCATGCCTTGTTAGTGGATTTTAATTCAGTACAACCTCTTTGAAGAGTAATTTAGTAACCAGTCAAAAGAACAAATGCACATTGCTGTTGGCCCAGGAGTTTCATTTCTAGTGTGTTATCCTGCAGACATTCTTGCCAGGTACTAAATGGCATGTATAACGACATATTCTTTATAGCATAGGATGCTGCTACAAAAGATTGAAATTATCCCAAACATTCATTGACGTTTAGGCAATAACTAAGTAAGTTATAGCACTTGGTTACAGCTATAGAATAAAACATGTCACTGTACAAAAGGAATAAAGAAGCTTTATATCCTGACAAGGGAAAATCTTTAAGATATGTTGTTGGGTGAAAAAGGCATGCTGCAGAACCATATATATGTGACAGCATAATCATATATGTGCACACATTTTTTTCATGCAGGATGTATAACAGATAGATATGTGTATATTATATTTATAAGGCTGTCATTTCTATGAAAATTAAAAAACAATATAATGCACATATGTATATGTTTGTGTGTATTTGCTTATATCTAAACAATTCTTGCTTGTGGAATAAGAAATTGGGAGGACGGAGGACAGAGGTTGGATATAGATTTTTTATAATATATTCTTTTGTCCTATTTAAATATTGAACTTGTAACATTTTTAAACTTTCTTTCCAGGTTGTTTTCAGGCTTAGATATAATAAAATATTATAAGTGCATGTCTTAGATTATATCCTCAGTAAGCAGCGATGTTCGTAGTGGTTTTTAAGATTGCTGTTGAAGAAAGCAAGATGACCAAGAGTTAGGATGGGCTCTCAAGAATAAATCAAAGCAGATTACATTTCCATCTTTAATAGGGACGTTGCACTGGTAAAAACATAGAAATGAAGTTAGGGTTCAAGTGATTTGCCAAGACTTTCCATGACATCCTTCTAAACAAGATAGGGAATATATGGGCACAATTCAAGGTTAGGTAAATGGGTTAGTGACTGCTTAAGGTGTTACCCAGATGTTTTTAGAGAATCAGTAATAATCAAGAGGTAAGTGCATTATGGCCATCGGTAATGCTCTATAGTGTTATATATATTACTGCATTTAGTACTATAGTGCTACATTTTTATCAGTGATTTGAGTAAAACTAAAAGCACCTTATATTACAAATTTGATATAATATACAGCAGAAGAATAACAAAGAAATGAATTGCAGAACAAGGATCCAAGTAGATCTTTTCAAGCAGAAATTAATGACCTGAATGAAACTTTATGAATAAATATAAGATCATACACTTGGGTCCAGAAAACCTGAGTTATTAGTATAATTGAATTGAAATTGAATTGAAATGTGAAAATAACCTGGGAGATTTCTATATGGATATATTATCCTACAATAATAGAAGTTATATCTAGAATGTGGTTGGTAATTACCTTATCTATAGAATTGTGCTGGGGTCTGGGCACCCAAGCTTTAAACCCAAGCTCTGACCTAAACTGTGGAAAGATGCAAAAGTACCCTAGCAGTGCTAGATTATAACTGTCAACAAATATTTGAAGGGTCCCTAGATGAACGAGCTGGTTTTCTCACTTGGTAAGACTTAAAGTACTAGAGTTGGGAAACCTGGGTAAACATCAGAGGAAAGAATAAAGGTAAACTTGCTGTCGAGGCTTTCCAAAAATGCCTTGTCACCTAGCATTCTCCAGCAGGGGAAGTGTTTGTGCAGTAGCTGGACCAGCGTTCAGTAGGAATGTGCTCCCAGGGACCGAAGCATCAAGTGGGCAGCTTGATGTGTTTGAAGCCTGTTTCAATCCCGAGATTGTCTGTGACAACAGCTCAAAAGAGTTAACCCGTTAGTTAAGTTACTGTGCAGGAGGAACGGTGAACCCAAACTATATTTGAGTGCATAATATTTTAAATCTCTGCAGTTCACTTTTCCTGTGTTTTTTCAAAATAAAAACTTAGTGCTTAGGACTATTTGAAAAGGACACTATATATTTGTTTAATATCCACTGAAATTCTTTTAAGTGTATATTGCCTAGAAATATTTGAACTCATATATTTTGGGAATATCATGTGTACTTTTGTATATAGTGAAACCCAAAGAAAAATATTTTTATTTTTCAGATGTTGAGTTTTTATTACTCAAATATGTGATTCTACTTTCTTGGTATCAATATCAGAATAAACAAATATATCTGAATCTTTACATGGATTGTGATTTTCCTGAATTATACTTTACATAAATAAAGTCTCAGATGTGCCCATACACAATTTTCTAACCAGGTCTAATTAGTCTCAGCTTTTTTATATATATCAAAAGTTTTTCTTTATCATATGCTTCATTTAATGATTAAACAAACAGTGTTATTATAAAGAACAATGTAAGAAAATAGTATGCCACTTGTAAATATGAATAAAAAAGGGTTTTCATTGAAGGACTTTAATTGTCTACAAAATTATGGATTTTCTCAGAGATTAAAAGGTCTGCATAGGCCCCTGACAGGTATGACTCAGTCGGTTAGACATCATCCCACAAAGAAAAGGTCATGTGTTCAGTTCCCAGTCAGGACACATGCTGCCTAAGTAGTGGATTCAGTCCCCAGTCAGGGCAGGTACGAGAGGCAACTGATTGATGTTTCTCTCACATCAGCATTTCTCTCCCTCTCTTTCTCACTCACTTCCCCTGTCTCTAAAAAATAAATAAATGAAAAAAATTTTTTAAATGGTCTATGTAGGTTCCAGTTCAAATTCAATAATTTATCTAGTGCTGAGTAACAAAATTAAGTACTCTATTTTGTGTACAGTGCACACCCACATTTTTGGCCCACACTTTCAGGGGAAAAAAATCCTTCTTTTTAATTTCTCAGTTCAACTTTTTGTTTGTTTATATTTAAAAACAAATCCAGTTATCATATTCCAGGGTATTATTTTGTATACAGATATCGTTATTGCTTTCTAGAGTTACACTTTTAATACATAAGCATAAATAAAAGAATTAGAAACAATTATAAAGATACAGAGTTAGTACTACCCACCCCACATATAATGTGCACCCTATTCTTCCCTCAAAACTTTGGGCAAAAAGTGTGCATTATGCACGGCAAAATCCAGTTTTCATGAATGTGAACAGTTATGTCTGTTGCTTTGAATCTTTGCACACACTGTGCAGATTCTGTCAAAGGGAAATTCTTATCCTTGATCATTGTGAATAATGGAACAAGTTGAATGCACTGTTAATCTGTGGGAGCCCACGTGAGAGGCCTATGTATGAATCTAAAGTAAACTTGCCATCTAGAGTTGATTTTAATAGTACTTTTCAGTTATGATCGTTTTAACTTTTAAAAATATGTTTTATATTTTGAAATGTATTTGTAATTCAGTCAGTAAATATTTTTAAATGATAACTACTTGATGTTATGCTTTCAATTTCTACAACTTTTCTGATTATAGTAGGAATTTATACTCATTTTTACATGTAGAATACAAAAATAAAACGTGAGTAGGATAAGTTACTTTTATGTAGTACCAAGCTAGTTTAAAGCTTGATATAGAAGCTAGTTTTCTTAAATTCCCCTTTGGTGCTTTATCCCCAAGATCAGGACAGTTTTGGTATGCCTTTATTCTGCCTTTTTTTTTAATGCTCTTAGATTGCTTTATCTTTGTTTTTCTGTCCTTTAATCTGCTGCTGGCTTCTTCAGCTGGCAAGTCAATGTATGTATCATTTGCAAAATGAACTTAATGGAATAAAGGATAATGAGATTTGGAATACAAACTATAGTATTGCCTGGCCTGTGTGGCTCAGTTGGTTGGGCATCGTCGTCCTGCAAACCGAATGGTTCGATTCCCGGTCAGGCACATGCCTGGGTTGCAGGTTCAGTCCCCAGTCACAGAGAGTACGGGAGGCAGCCAGCTGATGTTTCGCTCTCACACTGATGTTTCTCTCCCTCGCTTTCTCCCTCCCTCCCCCTCGCTCTAAAGTAAAAAATAAATAAATAAATAAAATTGTTTAAAGAAATAAAAGCTATGATATTGCACTTAAACTTTATTTTACTTTGCAATAATTTTATTAATTATTTCTAGATTTCATGGTTACATAACATAATTCGCTTCAAAATTGTCATTTGAATGTATAAATTCCTAATTCTCAACCCTATATTAAGGTATTCTTTCGTCATACTTTGTGAAAGAAGGAATATACAATAATTCATACTTTTTAGATGAAATTTTTAATATCTGAATTTTTGTTTGATCATTTGCAATATACTCTCATTAATGGGTTACTCTATTGGTTTTCTACAGTTTGTAAAATTATATGTTCTTTGTTACTTGATTTCTCTTATTCGTGGAGTGTTCTATTTTCCCACAGTTTTGCTTTATTTATATTGAAATAGTCTAGCCCCATGTTGTTCTAAAATTTTCTCTTGGCTTTTAGACTGCTGCTCCATCTGACATAAATTTGTTCCCTTTCATAGGATTATATCTCAAGCTGTACTCATTACTTCCTAAATTACCCAGAAGTGATTCCATTGCTTTCCCCAGTAAAGGCTTTAGAATTAGTAATAATGTAATGTACATGAAAGCATTAAGAAATTTATTGCGGAGATGAAAAATATCTGTTCCTTTTCAGTTTAGACATAAAGCTCTGAAAGGAACCAATAAGAAACTGCCATATTCACATGACAGCATATAAATTTTACTTTATGCTACCTTTCATCTATCTTTCTTTTTCTTTATTGGGCATTGGTGTGATCTGAAATTCCTTGTCCTGCCAGGAACCATGTCCTAGGGAGTCGTTTAACTATTCATGGATAATTTATTGCTTATAATTGGGCTTAAGTGGTACAGGTTCTCAAGTGATACACCTATTTCCACCTCCAAAGAACAGAAATGGACTAGCATTATGAGCATATATTGTACATATTTTGTTGTGTAAATGGAACAGTTGATGTGGAGAAATGCACTTCGCATATTTGGTGACGTAAACCTCTTCTCAATTCTAAATAACTCAATGTCCATCACTCTAGCGATCAATTCAGTCTTTACCTTCTAAAATCAAGGCTGTGCTCCTTCATTCTATCTTGGTCTGTATTTTTTTTTAAGTTTTATTTTAAACGATTTCATATGTGCACAAAAACACAAGAATGGTACAAAGAATGTCTGTGTACCTTTTGTCTAGACCCACCCCTTTTCAACATTTTGCTTCATTTGTTTTATCATCTTATTCTGTCTCCCTCCTTCCCTTCCTCACTCATACACACATACACGTGCTGGGCTTTTTTTTTTTCCTGAATAGTTCAGTATGTTGAATATACCATATACTTTTTTACCTCTTCACAGTTTATTTCCTAGGAATAAGAATATTCTCTTATGTAACCACAGTGCACTTTCAAATATAGGACAACATTGATGATTGCACTTTTACCCATTTTGTCATTTGTCCCAGTAATGTCTTTTTATTACAGTTTTTCTTCTGGTACAAGATCCAGTCCAGAATCATGCATTACTTTTAGTTCTCATGCCTCCTTAGTCTCCTTCAATCTGGAACAGTTCTTTGATTTTTTCTTTTCTATTCTGTTCTCATGGCATTTGGTCGTTTGTGTGTGAGTGTGTGTTCATCTTTCCCCAGGGACCTCGTCTTCTACTCCACTTCCACTGTTACTTTAGGAATGACCAATAAAGTTCTTAAACCCAAACCATACTTTTATGTCTTATAAACTGAGATTTCCAGCTACCTGGTTGATATTTTTATGTGGCTGTCTTTCTGGAACGTTAAACTCAGTATTGCTAAAACAAACTTTGCTTGCCGACACAGTCACCCTGCCCCGAACAAAAGGTGGCTTCACCTGACCTCACTTCTGTAACTTCTGCCACCATCCAAAGCCATTTCTGTTTGAATCTTTCCCATTGCTCCTCTGTATGATCACTTATCAAATTTTATACATTCTACCCCAGTAGTATCTCTACAATTCTCTTCACTCCTGTCGCCCTCATGCTGGGTCAGCCTCTCATTACTCCTTCACTGGTGCCATGTTGTAATTACGTACCATACCTCTAACTTGGTTGCTCCATCCCCCTCTCAGTTAATCCTCTTGCCCAGACCTGTTTTTCCTGCCATAGTTTGGTGTTCTGACTAACATCATTTGCCTAGGCACTTGAACAAGAAAGCTGGTGATTCACAACTACTGTTTCCTTCTCCCTCCTATTTCCCATTTATTCACCCAACAAATAATTATTGGTGCCTACTGTGTGCCAGTCACTGTGCCAGGTGCTGATATATGTTAGTAAATAAAGTGGAGAGTGCTCCTGCTGAGAATCAGTTGAGGGAGACAAAATAAACAAATGTATATAATTATTGTAATTATATGTTTTGGTGATTGCTGTGAACTAGGTTGTGTAAAGAAGAATTACGGCTTGAGCAGGATTAACCATGATAGATGTCAAGAAAGGCCTCTCTGACACTGTGTGTGTGTGTGGGTGTGTGTGTGTGTGTGTGGGTGTGGGTGTGTGTAGAAAAAGGAACACAGTGGGGACTGAAATAATACCGTGTTCTTTTCACACCAATAAGTGTCTCAGGCTGTTTTGATAAGGCTAGAATAAAACTTAAAGCTATTCTACAATCAATTTATTAAAATCTTTTAAAATAATAACTCAGGATCTTGAGAATTTCTCCATAAAGACTCGTGTACAGAATGCGGAGATGCTAGAGGGGGAGAGGAGTGGGGCAGGACAGAGACTTGAAGGGGGTCAAGTGTGTGGTGGTGAAAGGAGACTCGACTTCAGTGGTGAGCACTCAGTTGAGTGTACAGAGGTATTATAAAGTTGTACACCTGAAACTTATATAATAACCATTGTTACCCCAATAAATTTAATATATATATACACACATGCACTTTAAAAAAAATAGTTTGCTCAAGAGCGTTTCTGTATCAAATTTTTAAGATGGAAAGTGCTACCGTCCTACTTGGGTTACCAGCCCATGCCCACACTGCTCAGTTGTTGCCAGAAGCTATGATCACATTTATGAAATACATTTTGGGGTTAGGGATAGTTTCTAGATGAAACTTCTTCTTTTTGGGTGATTGGCACATAATGCAAAAAAAAAAAGAGGTGCAGAACAGATACTTCAGTGAATTGTTCGCTTCAGTTCCTGATCGATGAAATAAGAAAACAAAGCTCAGAAAATTTAAACATACTAGAGTTCTTAAGCACTTTTGATTGAATCAAGCTTAAGGCTGCATTATAAAGTTATGATCAAATATATGTTTAAGTGTGTGGCCTATTAATTAGCTTAGAGAGAACGTTGGTTAATAACACTAAGGTTTCAGGTTCATTCTTCTTACAGACCTCCTTGGGTGGTTGGGGCAGGGGAAAACAGGACAGGTGAGTTCCACGATCTTTTCTCAGTCTAGCCAGTTGCCTCACAAATGTGTAATTTTGAGTCACAAGAGAAGAGAGTAGATAGAATCGGTACAAATATGTAGTATTGCTAGAAAAAACACTTAAGTACCGTGCCCTCTTGGTGCTTCTCAGCAGCACCGTGTTTATAAATGAAGGAAAGCACATTATATGTCTACACACTTTTTCGGATGCTTTCTTAGAAATCTGGAATCATCGTTGGCCATCATGCATGTGAACTGAACCAGCGAGAGTGAGAGATTATACAGCTTTCTTTATAGGCTACTGCTCTGCTGCTTTGGGGAAAATTTTCATAGATTTACATTTGGTAAATATATCCACATCCAAAAAAAGATATGTATAAAAAATTGGAATGCCAGCTGACTAAGTCAACTCATAAAACCTTCAGTTAAAAGTAAGATATTTTCCACGATTATTTTAAAATATGATGTTTACTGGAAGGAAAGTCCAGAGAATTACCACAGATGAAGTGTGAGTGTATTTCTCCCACTTGTAAATGAGCTCTTATTTCCTACAGTATATATTCTGGTCCACAATGAGTCATTTTCAACATGTTTCAATTTAACTCCTAATACATTTTTAAACTTGGCAGGCATATTTAGATGAACATTACTTCCAGTTTTGGAGACCGCTTCTAAATTATACTTCAGCGTTACAGCCGTCATGAAAAGTTCTTTCAGTAAGAAGGAAACAGGATTGATTGGAAGAGTATGTTTTAGGGCAGCGCACATACAAAAAAGTTACCACTGAATAAAAACTAGAGAGTTAGGCTTTTCAAAATTTTGTTACTAAATAACCCTTTTAACATTGTCTTTAAAAAGCTGTGGTTATGAGCTCTTTTTACTGATAGAAGATATGTAAAAGAAGAAAAGATAATTTATCCCATATAATAAAGTTAGTATTTATTGACCCCTTACTATGCCTAGCAATATTTAGGTGTTTTATATGTGTTAACTTAGTTAATGCTCACATAACAGGAGTAGTTTATTTCCTATAAATCATTCAGGCTTTGTTTTTATTATAAAACATGGAGCCTGGCACATTTCTGGACCTATAACTAGAGCTACATGGAGGTTTTTAAAAGCTACTGACTTTATGGGGAATTTTACATATTCTTGTAACCTTCTGGCATATTTCACTTGACCAGTCTTCCCATTGCCACTATTTTAATATTTCTCTTTTGAATTATTATGATTTTTATACTGTGCTTCGTTATTTTTAACACTTTAAAAGTTCCTAGAAGTTTAGAGTTGGCAGGAACTTAGATCACTGAACACATTCTAGTCACTTTGCAAATGAGGAAACAAATCAGATGAGCTTACATGACTTGTCCTCAGTGACACTGTTATTAGGAGCAGGGCTGGGAGTAGACATCTGTTCTCTTCATTCCCATCCCAGTGGTTCGTTGTGCCACTAGTTAAGTGTGATCTTACGTTAAACAACATCAGTAGGTACATTTTGCTCTCCAAGATACATATTAAAAGCAACAAAATTCAGAACAATACTATATTAATGTCCCGTGGTTGCCACAATAAAGTACCATATCCTTTGATGACTTTAAGCAGCAAAAATGTATTGTCTCAACGTTCTGGAGTCCAGAAGTCTTTAACCAAAATGTCAGCAAGACAATACGCCCTTTTAAATATCTAGGACCAGTCTGTTCCTTGATTCTCCCATATTCTAGGGGCTCCAGGTATTCCTTGGCTTTTTTGTCTGATGGCCACCTCACTTCAGTGTCTTCCTCTGTTGTCACATTGCCTTTTACTCTGCCTCTTTTATAAGGATGCAGGCAGTTGCATGTAGGGCCCACCCAGACATTCCCAGATAGGCTCTTCTAAAGATGGTTGACTAAACCACACCTGCAAAGGATCCCTTTCCCAAATTAGGTAATACTCACAGGTTCCAGGGAGTAGGATGTGGGCATATGTTTTGGGGAAAGGCCACCATTCAACCCACTACACATGCCTCTTAAGTCATTTGAATTATTCAGTCCACTATATATACTTTTTAAATCATTTGAATTAGTATTTATTTGAGTCCTTCAATAAGAATAGCATTTTATTTGTTAATTTTACAAGCAGAATTTTATAAGATGTCATCTATATAAAGGTGGATTTTTTTTCAACGTACAAATGTGACATTTAGCAAATTACTAACTCTTGAACAAATGACACCTTAAAGATTTTAGACTCTACCATATGGTATATGGCTTTTTTTATGAACCAAAAGTCATCCTAAATGACTTTTAATAATAAGGACATCATAGTAGTGACATTAAGGGTTAAAGAAACAGAGTTACACATCTTTAAGACACTAAAACTCTACTTCTAAATTAAGCTATATTAATTGCATTTATATCATTTAATTACTTTTTCTATAATTAAATGTGCTTTACTGTAATTAAGATTCATTAAATAAGATCTTGAATGCTTTAATAATAAAATGACTGTTTCTTATATTATTTTTGTTTTGTTCTACTTTTTCCTTTCATTGAGCAAACTTTTGAGTCCATCCTGGTTTTAATAAATGTTTATGTATAACCTGTATATTGTATGCCACATATGTGTTCATTTAGTTTCTCCTTTTGTAGAAGTCGCTATCACTAGATGTAAAGATATTCTCAATTCCTTTTAGCCATTAAAGTATGTTACTCTAGCTGAAAGAAGAAACAACCAGTATTTAATTCTGTGCTTAATAGGATAAAATGAGATTTATTATACAATTATATGTTATCAATACATGTTAGCTGTTATTTGTCAGCATCATCCAGTTAGTTGATTCTTAAAATAAGATGTATCCGTGTTCTCTTTCCAGTACCATACAGATAAAGGGCTAGGAACAGTGTCTGACCAGATCTGGTAAAACTATTTCTGCAAATGGTTGACCCTCACTGTTACAAAGCTCTCTAAAGGAGGTTCCTTTCCTCACCTTACTCTTTGTTACTAATTCATATTATTGGGATTTGGGATTTCCCTTTCTTTTTTTTGTAAGTTTTAAAAAACATATGCATGTGTTTTTTTAAAAACTTAAAAGACAGTGTGTTTTTAATTTCCAAGCGAAAAGCTTATATGTTTGTAAAAAGGTAGGAAATGAGTGAATGTATATTTAAACAGCAGAACTTACACTTCCAGTCAAGATGGAGATGCAGGTAAATACAGCTTGTCTCCTCACACAACCACAGCAAAAATTACAACTAAAATACAAAACAACTATCACCCAGAATCATCAGAAAATTTAGTTATATGGAAGTCCAACAACCAAGGAATTAAAGAAATCACATTCATCTAGATGGGTAGGAGATGTGGAATGGACAGTCCCACAACCACCCTATGTGTGGTTGATAAAATCGGGAGGGATACCTCAGGAGTGAGGGATCCCAGCCACACACGAGACCACCCAGCCCAGGGTTCCAGTCCCAGGAATGTAAGTCCCCATAACTTCTGGCTATAAAAACAGGTGAGGGCTGGGACAGTAGAAGAAACTACAGGATTCTCAACTGTCTCCTCTTAAATGGCCCATAACACATTTTAGACTTACACAGTCCCTCTGGGTTCCAGCACCAGGGCAGCAGCTGGAAGGGCACTGGTGGCATATGGGGAGAAGCCGAAGTGTCTGGCATCAGGGCAAGTATCAGGGGACAGCTTCCTCCTGGACAAAGCCCCAAAGGCCAGACAGCAGTCATTGTCCCTTTTCTGGACCATCCCCCATGCAGAGGCACAGAGCAGAGACACCATATCTGAGACTCCGTCAACCTGGTTCACACAGGTTGCCCCACTCTGGCAATTACCTGAAGTTCTGCCCCACCCAACTTACAGGTATACTTTTCTACAACAGGCCATACTACTATGACAGGGAGTCAAAGCAGCTCAGCCTAACACACAAGAAACAAACACAGGGAGGCTGCCAAAATTAGAAGACAAAGAGATATGGCCCGAATAAAAGAACAAAACTCCAGAAAAAGAACTAAACAAAATGGAGATTAGCAGTCTGTCTGATGCAGAGTTCACAACACTAGTTATTAGTATGCTCAAAGAACTTACTGGGTACTTCAACAACATACAAAAGACACAGGTAGAAATGAAGTTTACAGTAAGTGGAATAAAGAAAAATTTATAGAGAATCAGCAGTGGAGTAGATGAAACAGACATAAACAAGAAAAAAGAATTAAAAAAAAAAACGAGGATAGGCTAAGGAGCCTTTGGGACAATTTCAAACGTACCAACATTTGAATTATAGGGGTGTCAGAAGGAGAAGAAAAAGAGCAAGAAATTGAAAACTTATTTGAAAAAAATAATGAAAGAAAACTTCCCTAAATTGGTGAAGGAAATAGACATACAAATCCAGGAAGCAGAGAGTCCCAAACACAATGGGCACAAAGAAGACCACACCAAGACACATCATAATTAAAATGCCAAAGGTTAAATACCAATAGAGAATTTTAAAAGCAGCAAGAGAAAAGCAGATAGTTACCTACAAAGGAGTTCCTATAAGGCTGTCAACCAGTTTCTCAAAACAAATGTTGCAGGGTGGAAGAGACTGGCAAGAAGTATTCAAAGTGATGAAAATCAAGGACCTGCAACCTAGATTCCTCTGTCTAGCAAAGCTATCATTTAGAATGGAAGGGCAGATAAAGTGCTTCCCAGACAATATAAAACTAAAGGAGTTCATCATTTCCAAGCCATTATAGGAAATGTGAAGACTTATTTCAGAAAAAGATCAAAACAATGAACATTAAAATGGCAATAAAGTCACAACTATCAACAATGGAATCTAAAAAACAAACTAAGCAAACAAAGGAAAAGAAACAGAACAGAAATAGATATGGAGATCCTTTGGAGGGTTATCAGTTGGGAGGGGGAAGGGAAAGGATGGGGGAAAAGGTTCAGGGATTAAGAAGTACAGATTGGTAGGTACAGAATAGACAGAGTGATGTTAAGAACAGTATAGGAAATGGGGTAGCCAAAGAATTTATATGCATGACCCATGGACATGAACTAAGGTGGGGGATTGCTAGAGGGAATGGGTGTTACCAGGAGGAGAGGGTCAGTGGAAAAATTGAGACAACTGTAATAGCATAATCAAAATATAAAAAATAAAGCAAACAGCAGAACTTAGTAATACCAAATATCTATTATTAGAATCCAGATGTTTTATTGGGACTACAAATACGAATTTTTATTAGCTAGATTATTCATAGATACTCTATATGTAATGAACCTAACATTTCTAAAATTTTTGTCCAAAATCACAGAGATGGAATATACTCAGAAGGATATATCTCCCTCAGGGCAAATGTGTACCTAGATCATTTAGTCAGATAGGCCATCTATATGTAAATGTTGTAAAGTGACTCATGTACCTGTTAATGACAATGAAATGTTAACTTTGAAATAGTTTTTTGAAGTAGTTGACAGGAAAATCAAGGTATGGTTAATAGCCTGTCGTTTATGAGAATGGAATGTTCTGTATGTTGATGCCACAAAACACATCTATTCTTATTTGTCATCTTTTGCCATAAGTTGAACTCTGCATTTGATCCAGAAATAAGTCAACAGATGTTTAAACAAGAAATGGTTGTTGTGAAATTCAATCATGTGTATATAGTAAACATAGGGGTTTTTTTTTTTAGCCCAAAGTAATAGCACTTATAAAACCTAAGTTGGAATCTTTAAGTGCTGAACTCTAATTTTTGAAAATTAAAACTATCAGCTGAATGCTTCTAAAAGAAAACTATCAGCTGGATGCTTTATTAGCCAGTTTTCCATGTTGCTAACTGCTATATAATTCTACTTGGTCTCCAGTATAGCCAATATGCCTCTTTTTATCGTAGAAACTACCCCTTCTTCATCACTATTAATAGTTTTCTTAAATAGTGAACATTCCACTTAAGAGAAATTTGTAAGCTCTGATTGCTTTTCTGTGGGCTTATGTACCAGTTTTTACTCCACAAATTTTAGGCAATGCTACATTTACCAATAAGTTCCACCAAGGCAGAGAGGAAGTTTATGACCCTTTAAGCCATGCATACATCTTTGATGATAGAAAGCACTAGAGCAGTGTTGAATTAAATGAGTCAAACTTTTCATGAACTTCAAATAAAAAGATTAGCAGTAATAATTTGGGAGGTTTATTTGGCTAGAACTTTGTGAAAATGATCTCACTTTTTCTTTTATTAAATTTATAAAAATTGAATTTTATACACAGATATCATCAGAAAAATGTTGTAAATCTGTACCTCCATAATGGTGAGTACAGAAGAATTCCATGTAGTTAAACTCATTTTCCTTTACCATTTCGTAATAGAGCCTAGTAGAAATAGAAGCTGTACCATTTCATAACAGAACCCAGACTGCCTCTTCCCTGTGAGAATTGAGTCTTCATAGTCCAATTCTGGGAAGTGTTTCCTGCTTCCCTTAATGTTTTAACATGTGGATAGACCTAGGGTTTGTTTGTTTTTTCCCCTTCCACTCCAAGTGTTTAACATTGCTTGCCTTATTTCTTATATTTCATATGAGAGCCAACATTATGAACTCTGCACTTAACTGTGGACATCAAAAGGCAAAAGAGAAACATGTCTCTCCCCATGGTTTCAGGGGAAAAGGTGGAGAAAAAACATGTATGTTGTGCCCAGATTTCTCTTTGGTGGATAGAGTGTGGACTAATAAAGAGCTAAAACATCTCTCTAAAATTTTTCCTATGATGGGCTAGAGCTTTTTCAACTCAATATTTATTGAACTTTTGTGCATGACATTATAGAAGATTTTTTTTTTAATTTAAGACCTTCTGTTTCCCAAGAGCTGAAGGAATAATTGTGTAGGCTCATTTATATTTTAAAGCAAAATGTTATATCTGTCAAGGAGTCTGTGGTGGAATGTAAATGTCCCAATCTATTTTAACAGAGTATTGCGAATGACCTTTTAGAGAAGGTGGTATATGGAACATGCATTTATTTGAAGTATGAATTTGGATGGGAAGAACTGAGAGAAGGGCATTCCAAGAACTTATAAACCTTTCTAAATAGAGAAAGGGAAAAAAATACCGGATTGTCAGGAAAAAATAGCTAATTCAGTCAGATTGGAAGAGCACAAGTAGGTAGGAGATAGATAATTTCATATTCTGGTAGGTCTGGAAAGTCAGAAATAAAGAGCTTATGTTTACTTCAGTGAGCGGTGTGGGGTGACATGATGAAAATGCATTTTAGATGATTAACTTGGCAGGAATATGCCTATATACCTGATTCGGGGTAATTTAAGATTCCCTGAGTACGAGTGCCTGACACCTAGTTAAGAGTTAGCCATGGCCCGAATTGGTGTGATGGCCTAGGGGACAGATGGGCAAATTGGTTTTAGAAATAACACCCGGGGGGTGGAGGTTGGTGGAGATTTTTCTGTCCTGCTCTCTACTCATCACCTCCCCCCTTTCCGGAGAAAAGGCATTACTAATGTGTTTGGATCATATTCCAAGACACATAGCTTGGTCTTCCTCTTCCTCTTTTCTGTGACTGAGAAAACACAGGGCTGAAGCTCACTTGTACCTCTTCTCAGTCTAATGATATATATACACATGCACACACACACACAATTTAATATATTTTTTTTTATTTTATTTATTTTTAGAGAGAGAAGGGAGGGAGAAAGAGAGAGAGAGAGAGAAACATCAATGTGCGGTTGCTGGGGGTCATGGCCTGCAACCCAGGCATGTGCCCTGACTGGGAATCGAACCTGCGATGCTTTGGTTTGCAGCCCGCACTCAATCCACTGAGCTATGCCAGCCAGGGCCACTTTAATATATTTAGTCTCCAGGAATCAGCCAGTGTTAAGATGGGTTTGGGGTTTAACAGCGTCTCTTAAACGTTAGACCTATCACATTCTCCATCCCTCTCTACCAGAGACCTGTGAATTGAGGTTTTTACTATAAACTCCGCTATTATTTTAATTGCCATTTGCCCCTGGCTTCTTCATACCTATCATTTTCAAGAACATCATAGTGCTTATTTTAATGGAACATTAGACATTTCTTGGATTTCCCCAAATATCATCTAACAGCACCCAATGCCACAGCCTCTTCAAGTGGATCCTATAGTCTGCACACACTAGAGACAATATAGTGGAGGTAGATTGCCTAGGTCATTATTGATATATTGTTTCTACTGTTACTAGATGCATGATTTTGGGAAAGTTTTGTAACTTCCATGTCTACGTTTCTCATTTATAAAATGGAGATAATAGTAACTCATAGAATTGTGAGGATTGTTTCACATAGTGTTTGTCACACAGTGTGAAATACGAGCTATTGTGTTTATTACATAATTCAGTAACTAACAAGATTTGAAAGCATCATGGATAGTTGGTATTCTTAGAAAATTTTCAGGTTAAGGGTGGAGAGATAGAGAAAAAAAGGAAAAAAGGATTCATGGACATGGACAACAGTGTGGTATAAGGGGACTAAATGGTAATGGAAAAAACATAATAAAGATTTTATATTTTAAAAAATTAAAAAAGAAAAATCACAAAAAAAATAAAGAAAAAATATTTTTCTGGATAGTTGAGATGACAATAATTTTATTATCAGAAATAGGTTTTTAATAAAGCAGCAGTAACTCATGAGTGGATAAAGGTTATGATTTTGATTTAAGATTTGTACTTAAAGTTCTAAAGTACCAGTCACATCACTTCAAAAGGCATATAAATGTGTAATCACTATGTTGTACACCAGAAACATTGTAATATAATATTGTATGTCAACTGTAATTGGAAAATAAATTAATTTTAAGTAAATAAATGAAAGTACAAATCATATGTAAAATACAGTAAATGAATGAGAATAAAGAATTCAAGCCTAGGAGAAAGAGCAGGCCTACAAGTCAAGATTTGGGACCCAGAAACTTTGCTAAAACTTATAGTAAGAACTCTGAAATTTGGGAAGGGATTTCATAAATGCTGATCATTTGCTGTGAGTCAGATACAATGCTAAGGTTTTAAGGTTTTCCTTCTTTCATTAATTGTATTCTCAATTCTTATTTCTTACAAATGCTATTTTTAAATATATTTTTTAAGTATAGTTGGTATACAATCTTATATTGACCATATTAGCTTCAGGTATACAATATAGCGATTTGAAATTTTTATACCTTACAATTTGATCACCCCACTAATTCTAGTAATCCTCTGTCACCATGCAAACTTATCACAACATTATTGACTATATTCCTTTTCCCCTTTCCCCCATCCCCTCACCCCCTCCCTTCTGGATCAGGAGGGTATTATGCTGATTGAAATAAGTCAGTTCAGACAAATACAAATACCGTATGGTTTCACTTATATGAGAAATCTAAAAAGAAAAGAAGACAAAAACAGAGGCATAGAAACAGGCCAAAAGGATGGAAAAAGAGAATCATACAGACAGACCAAGAGGATGGTTACAAGTGCTATCTTTGTAAGCAGGGATATAAAGGCTAAGGAGGTTGTTTTCTTAAAATGGCATAGCTTGAGTCTATGAACAAGCTACTAAAACTACTAAGTGACTTTAGCAGATCGCAGAATCTAGGGTCATTATGAACAAAGTTCATTGTGTTTTCATACACAAGCAGTTGAAAACTAGCAATAAGCTAGTTTTAAAATTTGGAAATTTAAAGTTTTTAAAATACCATTTGTAATAGCATCAAAAATGTTAAATAATTAATGGATAAAATCCACAAAATATGAAGCAAGTACGAGATTTGTACAGGGAATTAGTAACAGTTAAAATAAATAATAAGTTGTGGAAAGGAACCCATTCTTTAGAGAGCTTTGTAGCATTGAATAATTTTTTTTATATTTTTGATTTTTAGGAAAAAATCAGAAGAATGATACAACATGACATAAAAATTATTTGAAATTCAGATGATAGTGTCCATAAATAAAGTTTTATTAGAACACAGCCACATTCATTTCTTTATGTATTTTCTATGCCTGCTTTCATGCTACAGTTGCATGGTTGAGTGTTGCAATAGACATTTTTATGGACCTCAACCCCTAAAATTTTTACCTTTTGGCTCTTTCCATAAAAAATGTTTGCTGATTCCTTATCTGAAGCATTTATGCCTGCTTCTCAACAACTTCAGTTAAGTAGCAGTGCTCCTTATCCATCCATCCCCTCCATGACCATCCACAGTTCCGAGTGGGTGTGTCACTGCCAGGAGGCAGCCTCCTGGACACCAGCTCTGCTCAGTCCCAGGCATCTCTGTCGCTGGGTGTGAGAAAAAATATTTGACTTCTGTTTCTTGGTGAGGAGTGTTACACTCCACTGACTGAAAGAAAAATAAAATTCTGTGCTTCTGAAATTTCTGTATTTTAAGTAATTAGAACATCTCATGGTTCATAGGAAAACACAGGAAACGTGATGAGAGATCTTGGCTCCACCAGGACAGCATGTAAGGTCATGGATTACTTTTCCCATGACATGCTTGAAAACAAACAAAAAAAAGGCTTTGGCAATCTTGTATATTTAAAGTTATTCAGCAAACACTTGCATAGTGCCTACTGTACTGGCACAGTTTTAAACATTTTGCTAATATTTATTTAATCCCCATTTAGATTGTTATCATTGTTAATCCCATTTTATAGATGTGGAAACTGACACACAGGTACAAGGTGCAGGTGTGGAATTTGAACCCACAAAGGGTAGCTTCAGAACCCTTGCTTAATTTAGTTATATGTACATATTTGAAATTGCATTATGTGCAAGAATACTTCAGTCTCATCCCATAAACCTTCAAGGTAAGTTAAGGCACTTCTTGAAATATGTAACAGTTTTTCAACACATATTACCCTCACTGATTTTATTTTTCTGTTTGAATCCCTAGATGACATTGTCATTGTATTTTGGTCTTTAGAACCACAAGCCTCCATTAATTTTTTTTTCCATTTGTTCTTCAGGTGTGTTTTTGATCTTCAAAATGTGATTAATTGTATGTTATTAAATAATCTTTAAAACCTGTTTTCAGTGTAGTTGTGAGGCTGCATTCCAGAAATAATTATAAATCCATATTGAATGTCTTGGCTTCCATGTTTGATACCTTCCGGGGAACAGTATCAGCATTCAAAATTTGCATTGATTGTGGTTTTTGCAAGCCAATGTGTCTTCCCTCAGCAGTATTACACATTTCAAAATAAAGTAATTGAGAGAATACTCAGTGGGAGAGATTTTGTAAGTACTCAAATAAAAAGTGACACCCAGGCCTTATCTTAAAATATTCACACCGATACTGTAAGTATTGGTGGGGCACAGAGCCAACTTTGTCCAAAACAAAATAACTTTCTCTAGACCTCCTCCAAGGACACCCATTATACCTTCCATTGACCTGAAGTTCCTTAAACCTCTGACCCAAGACAAAGGTCTTACTCTGCCCTTTGGAGGGCCTTAATGTGCTGCACTCTTTTTGTGAAGAGCCCTCACCTGCTTTCTTTGTTCACCTTTCAGTCATGACCTTTGTGTCCTCTGTCTATTTCCTTTCCTTGTGTCTGTCCACTCCTACCTGCCAGAGGTGTGTTGCTGGAGACTGTGCATGTGCTTTGATACACGCTTTATTTTTTTTAATATTTTTTTCTCTCGTATTCAGGATATTACAGCGTGAGAGCCCAGAAATTTGAGGCAGTTATGGGTACAAATTCCAGCTTTTCTACTTCCTTGGTAACTTTTCCAAGGTTCAGTTTCTTTATCTCTAAAAGAGCAATAATCCTAGATTCTGTATTAGACCTTGGAGATGACTACATGAAAAGTGCACACCCTCAAACACAGAAGCAAATATAAACAAAAAGCGCTGAGATGCTAGGCTCCTTTCTTGTGTGTGGGTCTCTACACATGCTGACAAGGACTCGTGCCAACTCAAGTTTTCTCTTAGAAAGTGCCTCTGCGATTCATCATCTCTGACTTTGGATGGCAAGCCTCTCATAACCCACTGGTTTGGGTCTTGGTTACAATAGCTAATGAGAGAAAAGGAGGAGGAAGCAGGGCAATAATAGAAAGTGCCAGCTTTCCACCAGCCTAGAGAGGAGGAGGAGAGGGCACGAGAAAGTGTGGGAAGAACAGGGGGACCCAGGAAAACATTTAAGAAGAGAAGGCACTTCTTCCAAATAATAATGGAGGATGTTTAAATGTTTAACTTTTTATTCAATTAATATTGAATACTGTATTTTGCCATGTACAATGTGCACCCATGTTTTTGGCCTAAACTTTCAGGAAAAAAGTCTTTCATTTTAATTTTTTAATTCAATTTTTTATTCATTTACATTTAGGTATTTGTTTTTTGTATTATAAAGGAATGTTAGCATTTATTTTTGAACATATGGTACAAGAAATTTTATGTAACAACTAATCACAAAACACAAGAACAAGATACAAGATATGAACAGATATAATATAATGTGTATTTTTCCATGTGTGCTATCCATGTATAATGCATATAACGAGTAGTTTTAAGTTTGTCCTTATTTTTCCCTCAAAAATTTGGGGGAAAAGTCAGCAAAAATTTGGGGGATACCATGGCAAGTTATGGTATCTTTTACTTTATTAGGTACTTTGTTATTTCCTTTTTATCCTGTCATGTTTGTACCCATAAACAGATAGTTAAATAGATACCTAGGTATGCATATATCTTCTGGAATTTTAGAAGCTTTCTCATTTGATAAACAGATATAGAAATAAAAATATGATCGTAGCATATATGTTAACTAACTGTGCTGACAGGTCTAATATTTTTATTTACTTGTTTAAAAATTCTAAAATAGACCTCATAAGTAGCTACTTAAGTTTACTAAGTTTATTAGGTCTAATGAGAGAGATTGAGAGATGGGGGAGCAGACCTAACAAAGCGACTTAGCTCCCCTCATTATTATTTTTTTCTTCACTTCTGTTTTACCTACCCTCGTTACAGACTCCATTATATTTCTGTCAGTAGGCTAGTGAGTTGCACTTACATTCGTAAAATGGTGTGTACGTTTTGCAATAACTTGAACTCATTACAGAAGCTACATATATCTAAGCTCTACCTAGCTTTGCTCCCCCTTCTGCACTCCTGTTTTTAGAATGTTGTCATGCCTGCTTCTGTCATATTAGTCATTAGCCAAACTGTACATTTTTAGAAACTCTAATCCATCCTGTAGCCCCGTCATACCTGTCCTGTAATCATTTCGGTTTCTTCTTTCTTCACTCCCTGTAATTTTTCATTTTAAATTGATGACTAAACCTGGAAATAATCATCTTAATTTACTGATTTTGTCATTTTTTGAAAGGAATGCTCTTCATCAGATTGGTTTAATTAGACTTGAGTGTTTTCTAACTTGGTTTGAACTATTTAGTAATCTAAATTTTATAGTATAAATAATTAATATGACTCCATTCAGTCCATACAGATTTATTAATAGCTTATAGTATACCAGGTAAAATACTAGATTCTAGGAATTCAAAGATGCATTAAACAAGACGCTTGCACTCGAGTGACTTATATTTTAATTATAGGAGATGCTCTTGTGAGCATTGTACTTACGTTAGCTCATCTAGTTACCCAGAATTTAACATTCCCATGTTAATCTTAGAAATTAACATGTCCTCTGAGATTTCAATTCAGTAGACCTACCGTGGAGCCATGGTGTCTATACTTCTCAAAAGTTCCACAAGTGGTTCTGATGGTTATTCCTGGGTGGGCTAGATAAAAGTCACGCTTAAGGGTCATCCTCACCCTTGCAAAAGAAAGTCTTGCTCCACTGCCAAACTATCTGCATTTGAACCCAGGACTCTGTTTTCTGGATTCCTATTCAGGAGTTTCCTAGAATCATGAAACTGTTTTAAGTCATTTTCAGAACACAGATTTGTGTAGGTTAAGGTTCATAGTGCTTGCCTGTTTGTAGGGAGTTGTTCTAAATAAATGACTTTTACATCTCTTTTTGCCTTTACAGTAGTTTGCATGTACAGTAAATTGACTTTTTTCTTTGAGCTCTAAATGATGGAAAAATAGGACAAAACCACGATTAGCCTTCATTCTGCTGCTGTCCACACTTAACACTATGTTCATGAAAGCATCCCCCCAAAGTACTTTTTCTTAGGGTTCTTTTTACAGACTTCGTATTTTTTTAGAGTAGTTTTAAGTTCATAGCAAAATTGGAACAAAAACACAGGTCTTACAACTTTTTTAGATTCAGTTTTATCTCTTCAAATTCTTTTCTTCACTGTGGGTAGATGAACACTCTGAGGTATATATTGAAAGCAGCGTGAAACAGTTTTCAGTGCTGTGAAGCACTGATGTCATAAATACTCTTGGTTCAAAGGATGGTCCAAGATGAATTCTTAAGTGTTTGTTGTCATGTTGCCACAAAAGGGAAACAACTACTCATTCGAACACTGTCAAAATATTTCACTCTAATTTTATCTCATGCATGCTTTGATTTATTTTAAGGCAACATTCCTTTCGTTATATTTGTTTCATTTAAGTACTTTTATCTTCACATACCTGCAGTATGTATTTTTTCCTTTATAGGATGGCCAAATATTACTACATATTGTTTATTTTTTTAATAATAGCACATATTTTATTTGATCATGATATGATAGATGCATTGAATTACTCTAAATACATGCTTGAAATTCTTATAAATCCATGGTACAGTTGTTAAGCATACTCAGCGTTTTTAACTCTGCAAAAAAAGATCTCTCACATTCATTTAAGAATTCGCTTGTAAGCCAAAAACGACAGATGTCGTATTACAGCTGAGAAGTGAACTGGTTGAAGAAGTCATCTAAATGGCAGAAACATTTGGACAAATAACCAAACACCTTTTAAATTCCTTTTGCTTGTCCCGTAGTAATCACTGTTGCAACACTGATGGTAGTTTTATAAGTTTTTCTATCTGCTTTCTTTTCAGCATAGAAAATTTCACAAGGGGAACACTAGTTACTAGAACTCTGTTTCTGTCAATGAAAGGGAAGCAATTTCAGATGTTTTCTCTAATATGCATCATTTTTTCTTAACATGTTTTCTACCTTTAGAACGTTCACCAATTCAGCATTTACCTATCAGTAAATTTCATTCATTATGTCCAGTGATTCTCTATCAGAAAATGAATATATCCCACCAGGAGAGTTCATTACACTATAGAAAGCTGGTGTGTTGTCTGGGTAACAGGAGATTCTAATCTATCCTTCTTTCCAATTGATATGTAAATTGATATAATTGAAGAATATAATTATTTAAATATTAAAGACATAGTGATGTGGAAAGTTATTTTAAAGAAATATTTGTAGATCTTTACAAATCTACCGTAGTAAATGTAGTTGTAAATTGTATTTATATAAATGTAAATATAAATAAATGTACATTACATTGATATCTTCTGAAGTACATAAAACTAAATTTTAAAGTTTTTTTACTTTTTTTTTAAAGATTTTATTTATTTATTTTTAGAGAGGGAAGGGAAGGAGCTAGAGAGAGAGAGAGAAACATCAATGTGCGGTTGCTGGGGGCCATGGCCTGCAACCCAGGCATGTTCCCTGGCTGGGAATCAAACCTGGGACACTTTGGTTCCCAGCCCGTGCTCAATCCACTGAGCTACACCAGGCAGGGAGGTTTTTTTTACTTTTTATAAAGTATCAGAAATTGTAGATTGGGCATCATAATCAGGGGTGCCTATTTCTGGGTGTAGAGATCTTGTAAATATTTTCTGGATATTAAAAAACCAACCAACCAAAGATTTAATTTACTACACACGGATGAGGACATGATACGTACCTTGACCCTTACTTGGCTAATAACACTTTGCTGTAAGCAGTTAAAGAGATCTCATCCAAAATTACTTGAATAGAAAATACTTAATTTTCCATCTTTTACATTGCTCATGTCAAAAATTTTTTAGTTGCCTTTAGTAAAATTACTTTTTTAAGTGAAAATGTCTAATGTAAAAGCAACTAACTTTTTTCCAACCTCTCTTCACCAACATATTTTTTACCTACTACAGTGGTATCATTTCTTCAGGATATATATTATTTTTCTTTTCTTTTTATGTAAATATAAATGTCCTTATATGATTTTCAGGTGTCCATGATACATGTCTAAATATGTATGTAAGTAATGAGTCAAGATTATTTTTTTTAAGAAATGCAGTAGAATAATATGGGTCCAAATGATAGTATCTTCCAGCGAAGTAGGCACAGTTGGGGCTCCTGTGCTTTCCCACACACGCCCTAGCAATGCTGAGGATGGTTTCTTTACAGCGCAATCCTCACTCAGAGCAGCCCTTAGTTCTAACAGCCTTCCTCCTTCAAAGATGTATTTTGTTTTTGGAAATTCAGAGTTTATTCAGAGTGTAAGGCTTTGCATCGGATGGGTACTACTATTTGGTGCGGGAAAATGAGGTGAGAAATTGGGGAGAAGCTAGATGTCTGACAGTAATGCAGTAATTAAGAATGAAAAATTACAGGGACAATAAAATTAATACTTAGGAAGTTTAATAGCATAGGAAAAATTTTAACAATAGCAGGTGAAAAGGATAGAAAACTTTATACGAAGGGATGATTGACATATAATGTGCATAGCAAACATTTTCATATGTGATAATACTGAATATTGGTGAGGATGTGGGGAAACCCTTCGTATGTCATACATGTCTGGTGGAGATTCAGACCCATCTCTGTTTCAGAGTTTATCATCAGCCTCTGCCCCTTTTGCTTCAAAACTTGGGATTAAGCTACCCTCCTCACACAAAGGATTTAGGGGTGCAACCATGACTGCTGTCTTCCATATATTCTAAAGTACAGTATTTTCTCTGTGTTGGCCCAGAGCGCCTTTTAACATGTCTTCTCCTGATACAGCCAGCCCCAAAATCTATTGCAGTGAATATTCCTTAAGAGCAAGCATTTAATTCTTGGACCTAAGACTACTATTTGTACAGTAGCATGTGATATATGGATGAGCCTTATGAAAACCAGAAGAACCCACTTACAAATATAGCACAGAGAATCATCTAGCCAAATGTGGACCCTGGGGTGAGATGCTTGTAAGGATAATTGGAGATTCTGATTATACTTTATAGGAAATTTGACCTCTTACTATGGTGAATTAGAATATCAAACAGAAAGTCATTAACATATAAATAATATTGAGTTAGTGTAAACAAGATGTTCACATTTAGAGGATAAATGAGAAGCTGAGTTCACACAGTAAACTGTGATTGGTTTTATTAGCAAAACAAATGAGAGGGAGGGAGTTCCCTTAAACTCTCAAATTATGCTCTGGTTGTCTCCTCCTGGATGCTGGAAGGCTTTTGCAGCTCTAATGTTTCTTTGGCATTTTCACAGTTTAACAAATTAACATGATAATTATTACAAAGGCATAATTTTTTGAAGAAGATTCTTTCATGTTATAAACAACAAGGGAATAGGTTAATCCTTTAGAATTATCATTTGTTTTGTCAATCTACTAAATTTAGTATTCTCAAAGTTCATTTGATCTATAGAACTAACATTTGATTTGTCAGTTTATTAAACTTAGTATTCTCCCATTTTCAGAAGATTATTATTATTTAATTTTTCAATATAAGGAAAGAATAATAGTGCTAAAAATAACTTTCAAATGCCATGCAAAGAGTAAGAAGAACAGGTAGAATTTAAAAGCTAAGTTTTTAATTCCTTATTTGAAGTTTGCATTGATCTCAGAATTACCCACAACGTCCTGAATCCATAAGAAGGCAAACTTTGTAGTTAAATCTTTTCAAAACAATTTATTTGAAAGATCAATATCACATTTTAAGTGACTTAGCCAGAATATATTTTGGTGATGTAATCTAGTGTGTGCTGTAGTGTAGCATACAAAGTAGGTATTGATTTCACACATTTTATATGTTTATATTTATAAAATACTCCTTGAGCACAGGGACATTTTCATGTCAGCCAAATGTTGAATTAATACATTTTTGTGTAAAATAATTTTTTACTACTTCACACCCATGGGGTGGCTGTAATCAAAAAGGGACAATGAGTTTTCAGTTTGGGGCTCTGGACAGATGGCTCGGTGCAGGGTCCTGAGGTGAATGTGGACAGCAGCAAGCCAAAACTGAGCAAAAATAAGCTAGAGAGATGCCCAAAAGCTGAGAAGAAAGTAGTAGAGCAGGAAACATAGTGGTGGGAGGGTTTAGAAAAGGGACAGTGGCCTCTGCTCAACTTGATACCAGACACTTCAGTTACTCCCTGAGTGCCACTGGTGCCTTCAAGCTGCCACCCTAGAGCTGGATGGAGCTCAGAGGGAGTGAGTCTGAGTAGATTAGTCCATGTGTGTGGCTCCTTTAAGAGGAACTGCTTAGGGCTCCAGCCGTTTCTTTCACCAACTCAGTCCCTGCTGGTGTTTGCAGCCAGAAGTTGTGGGAACTTATCTTCCTGGGCCTGGAATCCCGGGCTGGGGCACCTGGTGTGAGGCTGGCACTCCTCAGTCCCAAGATACCGCTCCTGAATTTTTATCCACCACATGTCGGGGAGGAACCAGCCTGTTCCTGTCTGCTTCCCTCCTACCAGTCTGGATGCATGTGGTTTCTTTAATTCCATAGTTGTCACACTTCCATTCAGCTTGATTTCTGATGGTTCTGAGTGATGGTGGTTCTATATTTTAATTGTAATTGTGATGAGGCTGTGCAAAGAGATGAGCCATGTCTGCCTACACCACCATCTTAACTGGAAGTCCTATACTAGCAACTTTTATCTGTTAAAGAAATACTCAGTATTTCTGAGCCTAACGTTCCTCATCTACAAAACCTAATAGGGTTATTGGAAGGATATAGTGAGATGCTGTGAATTAAATAGACTATGCTCTCTGCTTCCCTACCCTACACATACGCTGGCCTCTTCTTCCTAGAACACTTCCCACCCATACCTCCTCCTGCCTTACACACGTGTGTGTTCCCGTTGAACCCAGGGAGTACCCTAATAAGCACTTAACACGCTTTGTTGAAGTTTCATCTTTATTTTCTTGTCTTCCACAGAAAACTAAGTTCTTTAAGGGGGAAAATTTTTTTTGTCTACCATTGTATACATATTTACCTAGCAAATTGACTAACTCAATAAACATTTGAATAAATGAATTTTAGTAACATATTTAACATTATGCTGGGTTCAGAATAGCTCCCTCAAAAGGTACAATGAGTCTGTGTTTTGCTTTCTGTTAGAACATAATCAACCTGAAACATTTTTTAATTTACAATATCTGGTGATTTATATGTTAAGTGGAAATATTTTTATTATTAGTTATAACTGAAATGAGAATTTTCCTTATCTGTGTTGTCATAGACTTTGTAGTTATATATTTATCTTTGTAATTTGTACTTTATGTTTTCTTGTAATATCCAAGTATATATATTTACTAACGTAGAAATTTATTTTACAAGTATCTCAAGAATTGGCAGTTTAATGTGCACATTTCATGCCATACTTCTCCATCTGAGATTAGGCTTAGAATGAAATAGCAAGCCTGGAAGCAATGCTGTAGATTTAAAGCCTGTGAAATATATAGAAATTAAATCATTTTAAACAATATAACTGAAACTTCCTCTTACCAATTTTTATTGTAAATGTCTTACAAAATAATAATAGGCAATAATTACTCTTGGATGAAAGGAATAAAAATAAGGGAGCATTAGCAGAAGTTTAATTGGTACATTTTGTTTTCTGGATTTAGCATATTTCCATACACATGCCTATCTAAATTATTTGAAAAGCTTAGCGGAATAAATATGTTATTAACTGCATGATAAAATGGGGGTGTGGAAAAATAGTGATGTTTATGCTCATATAAGTCAAGATTTCTTGAAATTCTCATGACCATTCTGCTTCTTTCAGGTACAGAGAACTACAACTTAGTACAGAAAGCAAAGTAACCGAATTTCTCCATCAAAGTAAATTAAAATCTTTTGAAAGTGAGCGTGTGCAACTTATACAAGAGGAAACTGCAAGAAATCTCTCACAGTGTCAGTTGGAATGTGAAAAATATCAGAAAAAATTGGAGGTATCTATATAAACTTTTATTTAAAATTAGCATAGCAGGTGAGGTCCATGAGTATCTGGTCTATATCATATTGAGCTTTGTCAATAATATTTCTGTTGTGTCTGAGAAAAGGCATGTATCTTTCTTTTTATTTTTTTCATTGTTGTTCAGTTACAGTCATCCTGCCCTTTTCTCCATTGCTCTCCCCGGCCCCATTCCCACCCACTCCCCCCAATTGCCTGTGCCCATGAGTATCTTTCTTTTTAAAAGATCTCTCATCAAGAGTATCTACCTTCCTGCTCTAGATAAATAAGTGAAAAGAAGGAATGCATTGTTTCCAGGAAAAGAAATGTAAATTGTAAGAAATAAATGAAAATGTGTTCTTCCTAGTAATTAAAGAAATGTGAATTTAAACTCTTTTTTACCATTATATAGGTCTGATTGTTGTTTTTAAAATGCTGGCAAGAGTACCCTTAAATGGGAAATCTCATGCAGTTAGAAAATGGAACATCCCTTCTGGAGAACAATATGATAATCTGGCTAATGCCCTTAAAAATCGATTCAGTAATTTTAGTTAAAGGAATTTTACCTAAAGAAATCACAAGAGATGTTATAAAGGTTCATGTTAATGGTATACATTACAGCATTATTTATTACAGTAAAAATTGGAAGTAACTTAAGTGTCTAATAATAGGTAATTAAAAGATTTTCAATTAGTTGAAGTTATATTTTGCTTAATTACAGCAAAATCATATATTGTATGATTATATGCAATCATGTTCTTCAGTATTTTAGATTTGGAGGAAATGGTCATTAAAAACATTGAATGAAAGATTCAGTAAGCTTATTAGCATAATTAATTAGCTAACAATGTAAGTATTCATTACAATATCTCAGATTACATTTCTGAAAAGTATTTTGATAAGTAAAACTACGATTAACAAGATAAAAGGTATCTCAGAAAATGAAGCCTCAGGGAACACATAAAAATGATATTAAACACATACATATTTAAGAAAACATAAGTGAAAACTGCAGATCGTGTCCACTGCTAAAGCAAACCAGTGTTCTCCACTTAAGACTTCTTCACACACCTTCTTCCGGAAACCGCAGCAGGCGTAATCTGCTACAGCAAATTCTACCATGCACATTCAATGAGACTACATTAGACTAGCTGATTTGGAGTTCATCTTGCAAGTTAATGTTTTCTATGGTTTAAATTTTATAATTCCTAGCAAAATGACTTTCCTTTTCCTTTTCATATTGGATGACTGTGCTTAAGGATATATCTTGGAGCCAGGGTCATGAGGTATATAGGAAAATAGAAAAACACTTCTTTCTCTTTTTACTTTTGAAACAAACATTTGACTAAACAACACTTTATAACATATAGTGCTGATGTTTTCTAAACCATTCTATTTTGTTACTGTTAGCCATTGCAATCCAAATTGGTTTCATGACCTCAGAAAGGTTGCGCCTTGCAGTGTGAAAACCACTCTCCCATGGACCTGCTCACTTGGTCTGTGGGTGCAGGTGAATAGTAATTACAGTGTGTGTTTGTATAAGTGTCTTATATGGAAAAACACCTTTGTTAAAATTATTGTGATCCTTAAAACACTGGTTGATAAAAAAATTTAGGGGAATTTCTGTACATTTTCTCCTCTGTTAAACTAGGAGCCTTGAGAGAACAGGAACCATTCATTTATCATTGAGCTACAAGTGCCCAGCAGTGCTTTGCTCGTGGTGGATGCTCAATAAATATTTTATGAGTGAATGAATGGTTTGAAAAGTGCTAATATAGAACCATTGTTTGAATCTATTTTCCCGAAATACTAGAAGGTGTTTCTAAGACAACTCTTATTTAGAAGGGATAATTTTCAGAAAAATAACTTTGTGAGGGATAAATCTTATTACAATTATTATGGGCTTTCTGTGGCTTTTACTAAATAGTCTCATGTATTTATAACTTAAGGACAATTTATTTTGTCTTAAGTATCAGGTAACAAACGCTCTCAAAACAATGGCTCTTTATATTTTGTGACTTAAAAAATGATTGGCCTATAATTTTGTGTTGCATATATATATATATTAAAAAATTGTATCTAATTTTGCATTATCACTAAATTATTTAAAGAAAGGAACTATCCACTGAGATCTTGATATTCGGTGGTTTCCTAAAAGTGACCTATTTTATATATTCATATTTAAACTTAAATGTTTATATATTGGTTTTTCCTGAAGAATTTTTAATATAATAACCTTCCATAGGTCTAATAATGAAGTTTTGTTTGGCTTTTCAGAAACAGTAGTGACTCTGTGTAAAGCAGACACTCAGATAAATCCACACTGACAGGGAATTAATTCTCCATCATGAGGTGCTGGTGTGTTTGGAAGATACGCACAATCAGAAGTTTCTGGGGATTTCTCTTCTATGTTATAAAGAGATAATTTTAAATTATGTCTCTTCATTTTTGAAATTTCATCTTAAAATAATATCTGATGAAATATCTCATTTTCAACTTTTTGATTCTTCATCTCTTTAGATATCTATTTCTGCAGTTTTTCTTTGTTGTTTTTTGTTGGGGGGAGTGGGATGCAGGTGAAAAATATCAGCTGTTCTATGAGAACGGTCATTTAACACTATCTTTATTGATTCTTCTCGTTTGACAGTGGAATTAATAAGTGCCATCAACAACCAGATTTTTCATGAATTATACCACAATATAATGAACTCTGTGAAGGCCCCAAATTGTTTCACTGTGTAGTGATTTCTTTAAAAAAGAATAACAAGTATCTAGAAAACACATTCCCAGCCAGCAAGAAGAAATAATGCTGAAATTTGAATTTCCTCTTTCTTACTCAGTCAGAGACATTAGAAATCATCCTAATAATATTATTCCCATATTATTCTTTCTCCACCCTCCAAAGGAATGTATTTAGAGGATGGAGTATATAATGTTTAGTTTATGCTGAGGGAATGTTTTAATGGAAATAGTTGAAGGAAATGAGATAGAATAGATTAAGGAAATTAAATTGTAATATATACTTAAAAACTGTAAATAGATCTTTTGCATATTTTTTTCCACCTCACAGAAAGCACTCAATCCCAACCTTTCTTACAGTGAACTTTTTGCCTACTAGAAAAAAATGTTTTCTTCAAAATTGTTTAATTGTTTGTTTAGTAGAGAATTGAGGTTAATTTGAATTCACACATCTCTATTTCTGTGAGCCATTTAATACAAATTTTTTGTTTTGTTTTTATCCTCAGCTGGGAACATACTTACTGATTTTAGAGAGGGGAAGGGAGGGAGAAATGGAAGGAAACATTGATATGAGAGAGAAACATTGATAAGCTGCCTTTCCTACATCTCCTGACTGGGACCAAACGCACACATGAGGCATGTGCTGACCAGGAATCAAGCCACCTTTCCGTTTGCAGAACAATGCCCAGCCAACTGAGCCACACCAGCCAGGGCACAAGTTTATATAATTGTATTTCTTAGAGTAGTAATAGTATTCTTCAACATTTACTATGTTCTGTGCACTCTGCTAAACCTTGAATTTCCCATCTCATTGAATCCTTCAACAGTGTTTTGAGGTTGACCTAGAAAAAATAATTGCCTAAAATCACAACTAGTAAGTGCCAGAGGTAGGACTGAAATCCAAATCCTTCTGGCTCCAAACCATGTTTTTAACCATGATATTCTATTGCTTCTCAGCACTGTGTTAGAAAGCAAGTGTAATACCACTCATTAATTGAATCTGTACGAATAAAGAAACTTTTAATTAATTGGAATGCAATTTAAGCATTAAAACATCCCTTTGTCACTAGAAAGGTCTCCTTTTTTAGTGTAGTTACAATTATCATGATAGTGATTCCCAATGAGTTACCATTCAAGAATATAGGACTTCTTGTTCTTACACAAAATAACTCCATTTCCATGCTTTTTGTATTGCTTTTTATAACTTTTTGTCCTTTCTCTTTATAGAAAGGCATTTTCTGATACAGCCCCAGGTAGCTCTTCGCATGTACATTTGACTTGCTGCTTTGAAGTTATGATCAAGAAACCAAAAATCTTACTAAAAATGTGGCAGAAGTAGGTAAAATAAGCACTGGTGGAAAACTTCAGGGCTCGTCATGAGTGTATCTCTTTGCACACAGCTCCATAAGTGAAGCTGTCTCTCAAAACGGCTGTGATTTCTAGATAAATGACCTCCAACTATGGTGTCACTCCATTTTTGAATTCTAACAAGCGAATGCTAGTCTGACTCCCATCATTATTTTGGGTTTTAGTTTGTTTTTATTAAATTATGTAATAAAAAAGTGCTTTGTAATTTTCTGTTAAAAACAACTGAATTGTTTTCTGTAGAAATAATTGTATTTTACTTTTTCAGTCATCTCAATTGAACTTTCTCTTCATATCTAAATTTTTAAAAGGAGAAAAAAATTAAAAATATTTTTGTATCATGTTTTTGTCTTAACTGTTAACTTATTAAATTCTACCTTTGCAATTTTTTTCTTTCACTATTAGGTTTTAACTAAAGAATTTTATAGTCTCCAAGCCTCTTCTGAAAAACGCATTACTGAACTTCAAGCACAGAACTCTGAGCATCAGGCAAGGCTAGACATCTATGAGAAATTGGAAAAAGAGCTTGATGAAATAATAATCCAAACTGCAGAAAGTAAGCCTGACTTCCCAACACCCCCCACACAGCTTTTTGTTTTAATATTTTAATTTTTTTTAATTAGCACCAAGGAACCTGGTATTCTTTCTAAAACTGCTTTGGCATATTTCTTTCAAATATAATTGGCAACGTTTTTAAAAGACTATTTTATATTTTAAACATTAGTCTTAGTTCTAGTAGTTGAGATTTTTTTAAATAGGTTAACTGTGGTAGATTTTATTTTTATTTCAGTTCACTTATTCAGTGTTAATTAAGTGTTTGCATGTGCCAGATCTGGGGCTGTGGAGTCCGTGCATGCTCATAGGGGTTTCTTGTGTAGTCTTCTGGGAGAGACAAGCCTGAATGGATAATTAAGTGAGCTAAGTGCTATTAGCAAGAGGTAGGCAGTCCTTGGTGAAAGTACAGAAAAGAGACCCTCAGTAAATTCAGCCTTCATAGTGACAAACACCTAAGAGAGGAGATGGTACTTGAATGACTCTTGAACAACAGATAGAAATTCTTTGAATGTACAGTGTTAAAATTTTTTACCCTGATCTCTATTTTTATTTTCTGTGTTGCCTCTGATTCTAAGGGAATATTTCAAATTAACAGTTCGCCATTGACTGTAATGTTTGCTCAGTACATTATTTGTGTTCAAAGGTGAGAAATAATAGCAGCTTTCTTATAAAAGTGCATTTAAACATCAGTTGAAGTTGACATTAAATTTGCATCTATTTGGGGAACATTTTATTGTAAAGACTATATTATACCTATAGGCAAATTTAAGAAAAACTGTTATTTCATTCCTACCATTGTCTTTTTCCATTTTCAATGTCTGATCATTGCAATAGTTTTCAAATGTATCTTCAGTTTCTCTACTGAGCCTGAGCTATCTATGTAAAATACAGGTTTGATCATACCATGAACTGGCCTGAATGCCTCTATCATCTAAAGACCGCCTACAGTCAAATTCCTTAGCATGGCTTTTTTACCATTAGACTCATTTATCTTTCTGCTTTTTATGCCTTATCATTTCATAGCATATCGTATTATATTAGAAGTTCTGTACTCTTTCTTAGCTCTGTAACTTTGCATATGTCCTTGTGTTGAGACAAATTAGGAAATAGAAGAAACTTCCTCAATCTGATAAAGAATATCTGCAAAAAAATCTATTGCTAATATCACACCTAATGATGAAACATTAAATTCTTTCCCTTTAAAAGAGATGCCAGGGCAAGGATTTATATTTTCATAACTTCCATTACACATTATAATCGAGCTTCTAGCAGTAATTATAAGGCAAGAAAGAAAAAAGTATAAAGATCACAAAGGAAGAGTAGAACTATTTTCAAATTCCCAATCACAATACAGTGATAAGTAAAATTAACAGGTATACTTAAGATTTGTACCTTTTACTATATATAAATTTTATTTTTTACAAAAGAACTACAAAAAAATTGAACTAGTAGTTGATGATTTATATGTTGAACTGTGAAGGTCTGAAGGGCAGATGTACTTTGAAATATGTGCAAAAAATAAGAGGTTTTTTTAAAAGGTTTTATTTATTTATTTTTAGAGAGAGGGAAAGGGAGGGAGAAAGAGAGGAAGAAAAACATAGATGTGAGGTTGCTTCTCACGCACCCACTACTGGGGACCTGGCCCACAACCCAGGCATGTGTCCTGACTCAGAATCAAACTAGTGACCCTTTGGTTCTCAGGCCAGCACCCAATCCACTGAGCCACACCAGCCAGGGCTAGATTTATGGGTTGACATGGAATGGAATGATGCATGATAAATAAATATAGTACAATGGTTAATTTAGAATCCAAATACTGTATATATGGGTATACACTGTTTACCTTTTTCAACTTTTCTATATGTGTAAATATTTTTTAAATAAAATGTTTAGAAGAAATATAGAAATTACTTTTTGTTATGATATTGTGTAAGCCATTTAAAACCATCTGAGAGTAAAACATACTTATTCGTACTTGGAAGACCAAGAAACTAAGCTCTTCTCTATCCATTCACATTGGAAATTAGAATATTTTTATTATTGTTTAATAGATACTTATTGATTAACCAAAACTGCAAAGATGTAAGCACAAAACATTCTTTAGTACTACAGTGTTTACACATACTCAGTACTCAAGGGATTACCATCTAAATCAGCTAACTTCAGCTCACACAAAGATGGTTAGACTTCGTTTATTGAAGTGTGACCTTGACAAATTAAAGTACCCTGTTTACACTTGAATTGCTCTTTATAATAAAATAAGTGTGTTATTTGGATATTTGATGGGTTAAGTTTTCAACATCTCACAAGTTGTTAAAAATACAAATATTATATGGAAGCTAAATAAATTCAAATATAAAATGAAAATCAGATGTCTAGTTGTCAAATTCAGGGACCCTCTATTAATTCCCACCCTACTTGAAACCTCTGCTAGGTATTTGTCATAATTCTCAAAACCCCTCTCTTGCTTTCTGAGTCACTTGCCCCTGATTTGTTTTCTCTCCCTCAGAGATTCGTTGTCTCTTCTAGCTAACTCTAACAGTCCCCAGGGTTTTTCCCTGTCCTTGTTCTCTTCTGTTCTGGACAATCTTATCTCTTTTCACAATGTCCACAGGTCTGCATGGAGTTCCTGCAGTCACTGAATATCTACCATTGTTTATATTTTCTCTTCTCTCCCTGAAACTTACTAATTTTCTTGTATTAATCTGTTAATGAAGTCTGTCTAATTACCCAACTAGCTTTTGTCAGTCTTGATTCCTCCCCTGTTCTACCTAGTGGCCCATCTCACCTTCACACATGTGTAGTTGTCTAGAATCCAAGTTCTGTTTTTCCATCCTCTATTGCTCCTGTGGACTATGTATCAACTGATTACTAGTGCAACGTAGGAGGAGTCCTTTGTGCTACCAATCTAGGCTATCTTTTTCCCCTACAGTATCAGTATCAACAACAAAAATCTGTTGGTCGTGCCACCTAACTATATTAACTTCTTATCAACTATAAAATAAATTTCATACCCCTTAGCCTAGCAAACAAGTCCCATTCACAGTTAGAACTAAACCTACTTTTGTACTCCAGACTAACTCCAGCCATTTTTTTCACAATTACTAAAACTTCCCACCTCTGTGACTTTACACATGTAATTCCCTCTTGCATCTTCTCTATGAGTGTCAGTCTTCATACGCCTTCCTAATCCTTTAGCATGAGAAGAATAATGGCACTGAGATACAGTTGCTCTGTGCTTCTAAGACACAGTCATATCTTTTTACTGCCATTTACCATGTTGTATAGTAATTAAATCACCACTAGCATAGCTATCCCATGAGTAATTAATCTAATAACTATTAAACTCAAATTTAAGATGCCCATCAATATCTAACTGATGGTGTCTTAAAGATGTTAACTAAATTTACCCCTTTCCCTTCTGGATTTAAAACTATTTAAAAGAGACAAGAGTGGGATGGGTATGTAACGCCAGCTCTGGTTCTGATGGAGGTGAACTGGAGAACTCTGTTTGCATCTGAAGCTGTGACAGTGGATAACACTATTGCCAATGGCATGCGTCACCTCTTGTTTCCATGTCCCTCACAGCTGACAGTTCTACCCCTGAAAACTAAGTTCGTTTCACCTTGAAAAACAGGGACAAAATTGAAGGAAAACACTTGGGAACATTCCTAAAATTTTTACTCTACTGTAGAAGGATAAATCAACAAAGAACCACATGTTATAGTGATAGACCTGCATGTAGTCAGCTTTACTTACTAATGGGAAATATATGGCTTTGTTTTAAATCTGAAAAACTTCTAAGAGTAAGTTTCTTTTTTGACATTAAAATACTGTTGTTGATGCTTAAAACTGTAGAATTGTTAATATGTCATTGACTGCTTTTATTTGAGCTGGTAAAGTTATGGCCTTTGATTAAATTTTTTAATCCCAACTTACAGTAAAATTATCATTTCATTTAAACCTTTTAACTATGAAATCTTAACCTGTTAGTAAAAATTCCTTTGGGGAAGTGGTGTGACAACAGCACAATTTAGAAGAAAGTGGTTTTGCTGGACCTTTTTAGTAATTAAAAAAAAAAAAGCCCATCGATACATTCTTAGTACTGCACATTTTCTTCACAGAGTATCCTACTTAAGTGCTTACTTTTTATTACAAGTGAAGATAAAGTTGTTCTGATAAAATAATGAACATCCTTTCTAATTAAAAGGTCATTTCTTTATCAAGGAGAAAAGTAATAAGATTGATGTTACTTTTTCATAATTACATATTTTCATGGAGAAAGGCTTTGAGTCATTTAGAATAACACATCTGTATTATTATGTTTTATAATAAGAAAAACTGATGTCATATGGCGCAACCCTTTATACCTTTTAAAAGTGAAGGAACACATCCAAACAAGCACATACTCTAAGAAATATGCTTCTGCTTACAAATGGCCTGTTTAAGATTACACATTTTTAATGTCCTTATGCTCCCTAATTCATGATTATAACCTCCTTTATTTTTACTTCTACTGTGCTTCTTAAGAAAAAAAAGTTATTTTATATCATATACTTTTAATATTTTCCAGTTGAAAATGAAGATGAGGCTGAAAGGGTTCTTTTCTCCTATGGCTATGGTGCTAATGTTCCCACAACAGCCAAAAGACGACTAAAACAAAGGTAAAATCGATCTGTATTTGTTTTACTTATCTATTTGAGCTAAGTGTAATGACATTATGCTTTTTGATAATGTGCTGAGTTGCATAACAAAGTAAAGTTACTTTATTCTTAGTATGCATAAATATTAAATTGCTCACAAAATAAAACACAGTAGGTGATAATGGTGCATTTTATGATTTATAAGTGAGTTTAATGGTCCATAGAATAGAAGCATACATTAGAATTTTTCCAGAATTAGATTCAGCGATAATAACACCATCTTATTTTCACATTAATTTCAGTTGAGTTACAAGTCAAATGCTTTTGTACTGGTAATTTTCAAGTTTAAATTAATTAATTATTATTCACTTCTTTCCTCTTGTTTTTATTCACCAGCCTGCATTCCTTGAGATATACCTGAAAGAGCAAAAGAGAGCGATCAGGAGAAGTATAGTATAATTATTGTAAATTGAAATTATAAAAGACTTTTTTAAGACCAAGAAAAAAATTTAATATTTATTTATTGATTTCAAAGGGAGTGAGAAACATTGATTTATTGTTCCACTTATTTACTTATTCATTGGTTGATTCTTGCATGTGCCCTGACTGGAGATCAAACTCATAACCTTGGTGTGTGGAGATGATGCTCTACCAAACTGAGCTACCCAGCCAGGGCCAGATCAAGATAATTTTGAAAGATCCATTAATTGCCTTGGGAGATATTGCTTAAAGTACGCCAACAGAAAACTGAACCTCTTAATCAGTTTTCTGGTTGACCTAACTCCTTCAGCTGACCCAAATTCATCCTGCTTTACACAAACATCACTGTCCCTTGCACTATCACATCAAGTCAGAATGTTTCTTCCAGATTTCTGAGTCCTTCCATGTGGCCTTACCCCTCCATCCTTACTTGTTTTTTTACACAGAATGAGAGTAGTATATATCTCTGTCTGTAAACATCTGATTCCTTTATACTGTGTAATAGAGTATTTCTCTTATCTGATTCGCTCTCATTTCCCATAATATTTTTTCAGCTAGATGCAAAGTTCCTCAAAGTCAGCAAGTACATCTTATTCTTGTTTACTCCTGACTATCTCTACCTTGTAAGATACCTGGTAGAATTGTCTTCTCATGTGAGTATTAGAGGACTCAAACTTGTTTCTTTAGCTTTTATTTTAACATGAATTGATTTAAACCTTTAGAGACATTATACACTAAGAAAAACAGTCCATCCTAACACCAATACTTTTGTATAAACTTTGAAGCGATGACCTGGAGAACAATATGTTTCTATGGCCATCTAAAGTGATGAAAGATATAGACCATTTTATGAGAAGTAAAAGGGTGCTTAGAATTTGTCACTTGCCGCTTAAATAAATATCTGGAAAATTTTAGATCAGTATAGATTAGTAGCAATACCCATTTGTAGCTGGAATGGTTCATTCTGTCTAGGAAAGATATAAGATTTTCTAGATAATGTATTAGTTGAAAAATTGGTTATAGTCCCACCCCATTCCCATTCTTACCCAAGTCCCTCCAAAGATCACTTAAAGGTGACCTAAGATACTTTGTAATTTTCAGCATATCTCTGTCTTTGAGCATTATGCTGCCTACAGAGTATTAGAAACATAGGCTTGTGGACAAGTGACTTCTTTATCAGTGGTAAATGATCACTAAAATACCAAATATTGAAATTTGAAGGAACAAGTCCATTCTCTTCTCTATTTTATTTATTTTTGTTGATTTGAGAGAGAGAAATTGATTTGTTGTTCCACTTACTTATGCATTCCTTGGTTGCTTCTTTTATGTGCCCTGACCAGGAATGGAACCCGCAACCTTGCAGAATTGGGACTGCACTCTAACCTTCTGAGTACCCAAGCAGTACCTCTCTTCTCGATTCTAGCATCTGAATCCTTCAAAAGAACAGTGTCATAGAAAAAAAGAGAAGAATTTTGCTATTGTAAGCTTGCTTTCTTTAGCCCAAATACCTACTTCCTCCAAAATGAAAGCAATTACTGCTTATTTTTTTAAGAAATTTCCAAACCAATGTTGATTTCTTAAAATTAAAAGATTTAAGGAACCACAACTGATTCATATTCCAATAATGTTAACTGTCCAAATACTTCTAAAAAAAATAACTTCTAAAGATTTTATCACTGAGCTATCTCTGTGCCTTGAACAAGTGCCTAATGGGCATACTATTAATATCTCCTACCAGTTGGTGCCAGGCATTCTTCTCATGGTGAACCAGAGGGTTATTTTGAGGAAGTGCTTCTCAGGTCATCTAAACTGAGAGAAGGGAAAGTAAGTCTTGATATGCAAAGAGGGCATTAATGCATTCCTTTGCCCATCCATTCAACAACTTTTATTGAGTACCTACTGTATGCACACAATTCATTCCTGTTGAGAAGGAAGATTCCTGTTGAGGTTCTGATGCATGTCCAAAGGTTGCAGAGTCCATATTTGATTTCTTAACGAATATCTGCAAAGAAGTCGATAAGTTTGTGCTCTGTTCAAGTTTAATTTAAGGTAAAAGCAATATAGCCTCTGAGAGAATCTATATGTAATTTTCACATTTGGATAAAAGCACTGGAAACTTAAGCTGTATTATAGAACAACTCAGGTAGAACAGTAAGTGAAATATTTGCATAATGAAGTTTTCATTATACCCCAGTCTTTACCAAAATACATTAACATTTCAGAGGAACTTATTTTCTAACTACTACATAATATATCTTGTTCATACTAAATTTGATTTTAAATCTCATATATTCAACAACCAGATTTAGTTATTTTAGTAACACTTATTAGGGGAGATTACTGATTATAAAGATAATACAGGTTTATTTTAGAAAATTAGGAAAATTCCTGGTAATTTTGCCATTCAAAGATACTATTCAAAAATATATACAGATATATGTTTTGCTTATATATTTAGGATATTATTATATATAATTTAGAATTTTTTATTTTATAATTCTACCCTGAACATATTTTTATGTCATCGAATGTTCTTTAAAAATGTAAATTTTATTTGTTACACAAAACTTTAATTTTTAGGCCTTCTGTTTTTTAGTATAATTTTGCTGCTAATAAATTGGAGAGCCACTGAAATTTTTTACTAGTTGCCTACTGCTACCCAAGCTATGTTATGACATTAAAATGAGAAAATGGATGCATAGTTCAAAGTGCCTGGCATAGAGTTCAATAATTGTATGTTTGTTGTGCCAATTAATGTTTCTCCTGGTAAATTGCATAGTTGATTTTAGAGCAAAAGTCAGTGTTCAAAAAACTTTGACTAGGCACAATTTGTGTTTTTATTTGTAACAATTTTGTTTTAAAACTTTAATGAAGCCTCTTGAAATAATTAGTAGGGACACACCCTGTTTATGAAACTAGTTTTGAGATTCACTTTCTTTGATACCAATCAGTTTCTTAAGACATACTGTAATACCAGTCTCCTATAAAGAAGTAGCAAAACTAACTTTTCAAAATTAGTTTGAAAAATAACTCCGAAAAATGCCTGTAAGACATTGTAATTAGTAAATAAGGTTACTCTCGTTTTGAAGTTTCAGTACAGATAAAGACAATAACTAATATTGTGTTAAACTCTTTCTGACCAGCACTGTGGAAAGTTAAAAGGGCTTATACAATTAAAGTAGATTAAAATAAAATGGGCCTTTCTCAACTTGACTAAACTTGAGAATCTGAAGTAATGTTTTTGTTTCGGTCATGATTAGTTTGAAAATAGCAAACAAGATTTTCTGGTTGCATGTTTTGGTTCTGCTCCTTAACCTGGGCAACACCCAGGCACTAACATGGTCTTAGTGTGTGCTGCTCTGTTTGTTTTGGCAGGTCTGCCTAAAGAGACTTCTCTGGAGGGTTTCAGACCTTTCAAATCGCAAGATTTACTGCATACTATAGGCCTTTTATTTGGGTTTCTGTCTAGTTTTATAAAGTACTTGAAGTTGAAATTTTCACAGTTGATTGAGCTTCATAACAAAGGGAAAAATAAAGCAGGGGAAACTTTTATTTCCTCTAGCAAACTTTTGTGCGTAACAGAAATTTGTTTTCCTTTCCTTTGTTCTCATATGTATGAGTTCTCTGTTTTTCTTTTTTAATCCTCACCCAAGGATATAATTTTATTTATTTTAGAGACAGAGAAACATCCATGTGAGAGAGAAACATCAATCAGTTGCCTCCTGTGTGCCCCCGACCGGGTATTGAACCTGCAACCTTTTTCTGGAGGGCGGTTGTGTATGGAATGAAGCACTAGCCAGCTGAGCCACCCGACCAGGACTGAATTCTTATTTTTGTCCTTAGGGAAAGCTGTGCTTATTTCATATGAGTTGGTTTCAGGACTAGTCCTTTAAAAAGTGAATGCTAGTCTGTTCATGATCAACTTGAAAGTTCACACCTATGGGCGAAACTATAGAAAGACTCATATAACGTAGATAATCAGCATGAGACCACTGTGTAGTCCTTAGTAACTGCCAATAGCAGGCAGTGCAAGGACCACCGTGAAGCATTCTGAAGCTGGAATCATTCTGGCAAATGCGCCCTTTTAAAAAACCATTTATTCATGCCATGCTTATAGAGACAGAACTCTGACCTGCTGGAACTGAAAAAGATTTGAAACGCCAACTGTTAAGTTTTGATAATGCCAAGAGAACCATCGAAGGGTTCAGGATGGAGCCTCAGGCCTCTGTTGTGCTTTGACATGTTTGGTGTAAACTGAGGTCTGCCATGCCCACATTGGCTGGGCTAACTATTATGAAACTGTATGTAATTGGACGAACTGGCCATCACTGACAGACCCAGGGGAGTAACTTTTATTTGGAGTCAAGAAGTGGTAAGAGAGCAAACATGTAATTCTTACCCGATAATAATTCTACCAGATAACTGGTCAAGTTTTGGTTTAACATTTAAATACAAAACCATACTCTGTTGTATTAGTTTCAGTTGTTGTGAATCTTAATCTTTACAGGTAAAAATCACATGGCAATTAATAGAATGACAAAGAAGAATTCTGTGTTATACCTACTTTAGAGTGTCAGTAGATAGCATGCAAAAGCAGTGCTTTCCTGAGGAGTTCAGGATGTTCTGTGCAAAAAGATAAACAAATAACCTTTAGCAAGAGTCATCTTCCCAGGCTGTATTCATAGGTACTCATAAAGAATGTGGAAAGGATTTGTCTTTATTTTATATGCATTGTACTTAAAGAAACATATACCCTATAGTTCTTCATCTGTCTTGCTTTGAATTTCAGTTACACTAAACTCCCCCTCCTCTCTTCCAATGTCTAATATCCACAATTTCTAACAGAACCCACCTATAACAGCAAATCGCCCACCACAACGACATGCTACGTTTAAAGATTAAGGAGATCAATCATGACACACAGGAAATGGCTTGCTCGGGTGTGGTCGCACCTCGGGCCATGCACAAAGGGCTCCAGTTGTGATGCATCTAAAATGCAATTTGTACCTCTCAGTTTTTTGGGCCAGGTAGTAAGCACTTTTCTTGGCTAATGGTCTTAAGTAAAGAGCAACCTTCTGTGTCACAATATGATTTTACTGGTTTGAAGTTGGGGAGATGGTCCAATGTTATTTATTTTACAAATGCATAGAGAAGGCTCCTGGACGGCTCCTCTCTTCCCTCCCCTCACCCAGACCCCCCAGCCCGCCTGAGGAGCCGCGGGGGCCTTGCCCTCCACGGAGGTGCCGGCCTCCCGGATGCAACACAGTCAAAGTTTGGTTCCTGTTCAAAGCCAAACACCCACCTGACTAAAATCCTGGAAGTCTGTAGTTTAGCACTAAATTGAAATTCAAGTGATGAGTTTGATAGTGGATTTTAATATGGTTGTTGGACATATGAACTCATGTTTTATAACTATAGAGGCAAATGAGTTTTTACTTTTTAAAAAGTTTTGAGAAAATAATTATAAGTTTCTGTGCAATGAAGTGGCTAATTACTCTTTAAATACAACAAAATAATGTAGCGTCTAAATCCAGAATTTTCTTACCTCTGGTACACTTCATATTACTTACCTAATATGTATTGAGGAGTTTGAACCCTGAGTTTTATCAACTTTTGCAGTTTTATTTTATTTTTTACAAAATAATTGAAAAAGAACAAAAAATGAATTCAAAAGTCACCTAGGTAGATCTTGCCCCTTCTTAATTTTCCCCCACAATGAAACATTCGGGAAGACATTTTGAGTCAAAATGTGTTGCAGCCATTTCAGGTTTGCTCTGGGAAGCTGAGCACCTGCAAGGGCCCCAGTCCAGGTGGTTCTCCGGGTGCCGTCTGCAGACTCGCTTTTCTCCCTGTGTGGTGAGGACAAAGTAAATAAAAACTCCTGTTCTCGGGGGATGCTATAACTAGTTTATGAGAATTTAAACTTGTACAGTCTTTTAAGAGGAATGTTTGAGAATGCATAATTTATATGTGTTCTAACCCAGTCACAATACTCTCTAGGAAACTCGCAGTACAAGAAGTATAAAGTTGTACGCATGCAATTATTTAGAACTCCACATAGGCAAGCCACTATTGTGAATGCTCTAATTTGATTGTCTTTTCTGGATACAAGAGCCTTATTAAGATATATATTTTGAATTTTTTCTCCTCTTCCACAGGTTGCTTTTTCACTCTCTTGACGGTGTGTTTTGAAGCACAAAACTAGTTTCAATGCAATTCAGTTTATCTAATTTTTCTTTTGTAGCTTGTGCTTCTGGTGCCATATCTGAGGATCCTTGCCAAATGCATATTAATAAAGATTTACTTCTCTGTCTTAGCTCTTCTGTTTAGGTCTTTGATCTACTTTGAGGTAATTTTTTCATATCATGTGAGATAAGGGCTTTGTACTATTTTTAGTGTAGCTACTACTAGAAAACTTTATATTACATGTGTGGATTACATTATATTTCTTTTGGACAAAACTGGCCTAGACCACTGGTTTCTAAACCTTTTGATATGAATCCCCATTGAAAAAAAATGATCATGTACCCACCAATATACATGTATTTATATTTATTTATAGATTACATACATGTATTATCATGACTAATACATTACACATTATAATGTGAAACTATACAGAAAATCAAAACTTAAAGATACATAATATTAAAATAAATGTAAATAGTATCTCCCACACGCCAACAGATTATTTTGCACATAACTACTTTTGGAGACCACTGGTCCAAACTACAACCTTAACCCTTCTAATTGACTCATCTTCTTCCTTCTCTGAGTCATCCTCCACAATTTTGAAAGAGGACTCTTTCAAGTGCAGATCCAATCATGTCATGCCTAACCAACTTGAGGATGAATTTGAACTCAGTTTGTCATACAAAGCCTTTCATCACATCGCCCTGCCTGTATCTCTCTAGCTGCAACCCTCACTGCACACCGTATGTGTTATCCATCAATAGCATACTGCTTACAGTTTTCTCCAGCAGATCGTCCTTTACTGGTGCTTTTCCTTCTACCAAGGATGCTATTTCTCTGCTTCCTTACCAGACTGATCAGTATTAGTGTTCATTCCTGTGTACCCTTCCATAGTATTTAGCATACTACAATAATTTTTTTTTTATTTGCCTAACTGTCTCAGTACAGTGTTACACCCTGTGGGTAGAAAGTGTGTATTCCCAGTAGCTATATAGATTGTAGGCATTTAATAAAGGATTGTTAAAAGGAAGTGCTCGTGAATACCTTATTGAATTAATTAATGAATGTTTCTTCTACTTCAACCTGCTTTTCCACAATCATTGATATTCATGATCAAGGAAAAATTGCTAATTTGCTTTTTACCATTTTTGTTTAATTGCAGTATTATAATGATGAAAAATTATACTTCTTGTTTTTTTCTATAGGTTCTATATGCTTAAATATATATATTTTTAAAGAAGAAAATATATGTTTTTTTCTTATTCTTGTTTCCTTTTTTTCCCCTTACAACATCATGAGTTAAATGGGTCATTCAGAGCAACCTGAGACCTTAAAATGATTTCTGATATATCCATGAGTTGTGTTCTGCTCTCCTTATAACTGACTTAGAAATGAATTTTTAAAACATGATCAGTGGATTAATTGGAGATGAGTTATACCACAGTGTCTTTCCTATTATAACAATTATGCATCATAAATGACATCAGCTTTCATAATAATAGTCCAATCATTCCTCACAGCACCAGTTCCTAGAATGTTTTTCTCAGTAAAATAGTACTATATTGCTAGGAATCAGAAGACTACAGAGCACTTTTATGAGCCAATTCAAAATACCCTAAGATATCATCCTAATATTTACAGTTGATTTTTCTCATTCAGAATCCTCTAATCAAAATCACAGACATTCTTAGCAGAAGAAGGTAGCCCCAATGTTAGGACTTCAGCACCAGTATACCAAGAATTTCTTCAACCCTGGCCGGTGTGGCTCAGTTAAAGCGTCATCTGGTAAATGGAAAACTGAAAGGTCTCTGGTTTGATTGCTGCTCAGGGCAAATACCTAGGTTGTGGGTTTGGTCCCCAGTCAGGGCAAGGACAAGAGGTAACCAGTCAATGTTTCTCTCTCACATCAATATTTTTCTCCCTTTCTCTTCTCTCTCTAAAATCAATTAGCACGTCCTGGGGTGAGGACTTAAAAAAAAGAATTAATTGAATTGTGTGTGTTTGCCATATAATATTTTACATTGTTAAGTGGTATCACACCATATTTGCATAAGAACATTATGCAGTTTCCAAACAAACCAAAAGGCATTCAAACACTATGAGCTACCTTATATTTTTAAACTTGATGTCTTCAAGTCATTGTCTTCTTCAGAATGTAGGTAATGGATGACCTTTGCATTTCATTGTCTTCTTGTGTCCCTTTTTCTTACATTTCATCTAATCTGTAACTGATCCTGTGCAACAGCATTTGATGGTACTCATTTTTTCTGTGCTGAGCATTACATAAGTGTGGTCTGCTTATGCCTTCGATGTGCATTTATTGGGAAATTACTATGTACAAAAAGACCCTAATGCTGAATTTTATGGGAGACAGAAACATGAAAAGACTTATTCTGACCATATGTAAAGGATGAGAGAGAAGAAAAATATGAAGATAATGTCAAGATTTTTAAGTTAACCTAAAAAACACAAAGTTAATGGTATTAAATACAGATATTTGCAAACATTTTATATAATCAAAAGATTTAAAATGTAAATTTAATATAAAATTACCATTAATACTTATTTTATTTGTAGAGATCTTATTTTTGGCTCAAATCTGAGAGAACTCGGTATATTTTAGATTAGGAGGTGGGAAATGGGCTATCCAAAAACTGTAAACATCTTACAAAAATCTGTAAGCAAAGAAAGTGGTTCCCTAGGTCTGTGCGGGGAAGATGGGGAAGGACACTAATGAGTACAGATTTTCTTTGTGCCTAGTAAGTGTTCTACAGTGAGGTCATAATGATAGTTGAACAACTCTATAAATAAACAAAACACCATTGAGTTGTACACTTTAAATGAGTGGACTTCATGGTATATAAATTACATATAAATAAAATTTTACATCAAAAAAGATATATTTTGTAAAAAACGATTGTCAAAAAACAGGGACTGTGGCCCTGGCTGGTGTAGCTCAGTGGATTCAGCATGGGCTGCGAACTAAAGGGTCGCTAGTTCAACTCCCAGTCGGGGCACATGCCTGGGTTGCAGGCCAGGCCCCCAGGGGGGCCACGTGAGAGGCAACCACACATTGATGTTTCTCTCCCTCTCTTCCTCCTTCCCTTCCCCTCTCTCTAAAAATAAATAAATAAAATCTTAAAAAAAAAAAAAAAAAAAAAACAGGGACTGTGTCTTTTCCATCTCTAACTTCAGCTGATTATTAAGGCAAAATCATATGCCATTTGAAGCTACCTAATGCACTTTATAAGCTTTTACCAGAGTTCATCATTTTTGTTTGGGAAAACAAAAAAAATTCTTAGAAATAGATGTGTAAGAAGATATTTAACATTATTTTCAGAGTTTTGTCTGCATTCCTTTATCTTATGTTAGAAAATGGAATTGTTTTTGTCCTATAGTTTTATTTAGAAAGAAAATATTGTACTTCTCTTTGTGGTAAAACATCCTGTCTTATTGGATTCCAAGAGATTTTGCAAGTGAGGTATCACTCGGTCAACTCACAGCAAATGGAAATGTGATACATATGAAATTTGTAAGTGTTTGGAACTACAGGGAGGGCTTTGGAGCAATGTATCTTCTAAACATAACTAGCAGTTATTAAAAGAATTATACCACTCCCTGTCCCCTCAGTAGTTAGGAGAAATTATTTTATAGCTGCAGTTTGTTTTTAATCATGTCTCTTAAAATGGAATTAGGAAATTTCATATTTAATGTGATTTTAAATTCTTAAGATAACCTAAATTTAAGGTTACACTCAGTACAATAGACATTTTCACTTTTTATACATCTTTTCCACCTATAGTTTCAATAGAAAATCTATTGTTTTGTATTAGAAAATGCATCATGTTGTCTGAAGTAAACAGATTATTTTCAAAGTGCAGTTTATTACTGTTTCAACTAATTGCTTGATTTGTTCATAAATGGGAAATTTTTGTAAAAATGGAGTAAAGCTGTAAATTGCTGTCTTGTAGTCTTTTCAACCAAGCATCATAATGTAACAAAGGTAGAAACCATTACTGTTCTAATCAATATATCACAATTATGTGATTATGGAGATTTTAATGTTACTTTCAAAATTCTAATTGTTGGGATATTGGTCTTTACTGTTGACATCTGCAAATAGTCTTTGCTACATATTTCTTCTGTTAATATGTAAGTATTATTAGGAAATGGTAAATCAATTTTCAAGCAAACACATTTTGACTATTTGAGATCGCTTTCCCCTTTTCTAATATTAATTTTTTTATTTCATTTGCCTAGTGTCCACTTAGCAAGAAGAGTACTTCAGTTAGAAAAACAAAACTCATCAGTTTTAAAAGACCTGGAGCACCAAAAGGGCCAAGTAACACAGCTTTCACAAGAGGTAAATAACTTTAAAAAAACGCATATAATGAATCACAATGTTCATCTTAGTTCTTTGTTACTGCTTTGTGTATTTTATGAGCAGTTTTTAAAAAAGCTGTTCGGTAGCACCAAATGATTTTATAATTTACGAAACTAACTTAATGTTAAAGCCTTATGAAACAACTTACAGTATATGACAAAAGGAAGATCAAAAGAGAGATTAAATGCCCAGACTAAATATAAATGCAGGCTAGACAGACCGAGCTCTGATTTCTGGGAACATCAACTGGCAAAACAAGTTTAACAAATTTTAGTAGCATTTTAAGTTTTTAACTAAAGCCTCATTTTTAAAATGTTGCAATAGATTTGCTTTTTGACTCATTTGATGAAAAAATAATCACATATCTACTAAACACACTTAACGTGGCATACACTTAAGCTCTCACATTCTTTGATATATGATAGTTCCCAAATTATATTTTAAAATCAGATTTTATATTTTTTATTTTCCTTAGCCTTCTATTGTATTATTTAAAGAATATACCATTGAACCTTGAACAACGCAGGGGTTAGGAATACAGACACCCCCCTTCCCACAGTGGGAAATCCTCATGTGACTTTTGACCCCTCAAACTTTTCTATAGATAGTTGTCCCTCAGTAAGTGCTAGGAATTGGTTATAGGACTCCCTAAACCACCCCCCACTGCCCCCTCCCCACACACAGACACCAAAATCCACAGATGCTCAAGTCCCCCGTATAAAATGGCATAGAACAATGCATGCAGTTGCCCCTTGGAACAGTCGATTCCCAAGCGGGGATGGGAAATCCAGGGATACAGAACTCAGGGATAAGGAGGGCTCACTGCATGTTCACTGAAAAAAAATTGCAGACAAGTGAACCTGCACATCAAACCATTGTTGTTCAAGGTTTGTATATAGGTTTTACATGGTATGTTCAGTCCTCTTATTACTTAAGTAGCATCTAATTAACATTGTTCTGTACTGCTGAAATTCAAATAATAAAATAATTAAAACCATAAAAGGCACTTCCCTCATTTTCCTTTTAAAGTTATATATTAAAAGTATTAATACATACCATATATTCTTCATCTGTTTCCTTTAAGGACATGCCTTTCACATTTGTCTTTATACTGCCCTCTATTAACGTGCTATTAATATTAGAACATTAGGAGGAACTTTATGCTCAAATTTTGGAGAAGCGGAAATCTTTTATAATACCGCAGTGCCTGACACGTAATTAATGCTCAGGATGGAAGCAGGGTTGTGCTTGCAAAGGTGAACAACCAGCTTTCTAGGCAGGGGTGTGAGGGATGGTTCTGATTTGTAACGTTTGCTTCTGTGGGAAAAATATTCCAACCATGCCTAACTTCAAGCTGCCAACGTAATGCTCAGGAGCACGAAGTAGAGAAAAGATGCTCAGGGGCATCCCATTGCATAGTGCTTCCACCAAAAATACACCAAAACTACACCACAAATACAAGAGACACCTGTAAACACAAGGGCATAGATAATAGTAAACTATAGTAAAATAATTAAAAATTGATGAATTTTTCATTATTTGTTTCTTTTTCAATAAAACTTATTTATTTTAAATCTCAATGAAGTTTTAACAAAGGTGGTATTTAACAACCAGCTCACAAAATTCCTAAAAATTTACCAGTCAGCTCTTAAAAACTACAGACCAGCTGCAGCACGCTGCAGGGTGAAACCATGGAAGGATATGTAAATAAATAACTAAAATAGCAAATGAACTTCTGTTTCCTATTATATTATAGATCCCTTGTCTTTGTTTTAATTTCAGAATAACCTACCAAATATTTCTTAAAAAGTCAAATACTGAAATGCATATGAACTTATATTATATCAGTATATTACTTTTTTAAAAAACCGCCATGGCCCTGGCCAGTGTGGCTCAGTTGATTGGAGCGTCATTCCCTAGCTGAATGCTTGTGGGTTCAATTCCCGCTGGGGAACATACCTGGGTTGTAGGTTCAGTCCCAGTCCAGGTGCAAAACAACTCCCACCCTAGAGCATACGGAAGACAACCAGTTGCAGTTTCTCCCTGTCCCTCCCTCTCTTCCTTCCTTCTCTCTCAAAGCAGTGAAAAATTGCCCTCAAGTAAGCATCAAGCAAAAAGTAAAAAAAAAATCATGGACATGGACAACAGTGTGGCAATTGCAGGGGGGAGGGAGTGTAAGAGGGTTAAATGGTAATGGAAAAAATACAATAAAAAATGAAATGAGATATTTGAGCTAAAAAACATTTTTTTAAAAACCACCCTGGAGCACTTCAGTTAATTTAAATAGTAATTTCTAAATGGGTACACACTCCTACACAAATTGTAGGGGGAAATTAAATTAAGGAGTTAAATTAAATTGTAATGATAGCTAACTTTACATGAAACATTTTTTAAAAAACTGTTATCTGATATTGAGAAAAAGACTTAAATATTGAAATATTTGTGATATGAAATGGTATGACATGTGCAATTTGCTATAAAATAGTCCATGAGAGAGAGAGGGGAAGAGGGCTCAATAGGTGAAACAAAAAACTCAAAATGTAGATAGTGTTCAAAGCTGGGTGATGGATACCTGTAGTTATTATTCAGTTACATACTTTTGTGTATATTTGAAACTTTTTGTAAGACATGTGGAAAAAGAATCAGTAAACCTATATTAAAAGGTTTATACTGAGTATATAATTTCCCTTAAGATAGAAAATAAAGTGTTACGATTTGAAATATTCCATACATTTTGCTCTTTTCTAGCCCACAAAAATTATGTTACAGACATAGCTCCTTTTATCACATTTTGCCTTTATACTTAACAGATACTGTGTTTTTTACAAATTGAAGGTTTGTGACATCTGCATTGAGCAAATCTATTGGTATTTTTTTCAACAGCATTTGCTCACTTTGTCTCTGTGTCACATTTTGGTAATGTTTGAACTTCTTTGATTATTGTTGTATTTGTTGTATTGTTGTATTTGGTGATCAGTGATCAGTGGCCTTTGATGTTACTATTGTAATTGTTTTGGAGCTCCATGAATTACATCCAAATAAGACAATGAACCTAACTGATAATCATGTGTGTTCTGACTGCTCCACCGAGTGGCCATTCCCTTATATCCTCAGGGCCTTCCAACTCCCTGAGACACTACAATATTGAATTTGGCCTATTGTTAACCCTAGAATGGCCTCCAAGTGTTCAAGTGAAAGGAAGAATCACAGGTATCTTGCTTTCAATCAAAAGCTAGCAATAATTAAGCTTACTCAGGAAGGAATATCATAAGCCAAGAAAACTAGACTAGAAGCCAGGTCTCTTGTGACAAGTTAGCCAAGTTGTAAATGCAAAGGAAAAGTTCTTGAAGCAAATTAAAAGTGCACTTGGCGAAGACGCAAATGGTAAGACAATGAAACTGCCTACTGTGGATATGGATAAAGTTTCAGTGCTTTCAATAGATCAAAGCAGCCGCAATAGTGCCTTAAACCAAAGCCTAATCCAGAGCAAGGCCCTAATTCTCTTGAATTTTGTGAAGGCTGAGAGACGTAAGGAAACTGCAGAAGAAAAGTTTGAAGCTACGAAGGTTGCTTCATGAGGTTTAAGGAAAGAAGACATCTTAATATAAAGGTGGAAGGTGAAGCAGCAAGTGCTGATATAGAAGCTAGAGTACAAGGTCTGTCCAGAAAAAGTCCAACATGTCAGTATAACAAGAATGGTTTGCGTAACATTGAGTAACCTGGCAGCCAAGGAGAGTGGGCTGGAATGTCCGTGCATGAACAATGACTACTTCACTGTACTAGTCAGTGGGGGTGGTAGACGCTATTGAGTGAGCGTGTGTACTGTGTGGCCATCACATTCAAAATGACTAAGTGAGAAGAGCAATGAATCTGCATCACATTTTGCGTTAGGCTTGTACATTCTCCCACAGAAACTATTTGGATGATTCAGAAGGCCACAGCTCTGGGCAACTGATGAGTGGCAGCTTCATCACAACAGTGTGCCCACTAATGTATCACATCTCGTGCAAGTGTTTTTTGGCAAAACATCAAATCACTCAAGTGACTCAGCCACCCTGCAGCTCAGACTTGGCGCCCTGTGACTTCTGGCTTTTCCCAAAACTAAAATCACCTTTGAAAGGGAAGAGATTTCAGACCATCAGTGACATTGAGGGAAACATAATGCGGCAGCTGATGGTAATTTGCAGAACTGTGTGAGGTCCCAAGGTGCCTACTTTGAAGGGGACTGAGGTACCATTGCCCTATGTACAATGTTTCCTCTATATTTGTCAATAAATGTCTCTATTTTCCTTATAATCTGGCTGGATAGTTTCTGGACAGACCTCGTGAATTATCCAGAAGAGCTATGCAATAACTAATAACTGGCTATACTAAAATTGAAACGGCCATCTAGGGTGTTCACAGCTAGGAAGAAGTCAATGGCTAGCTTCAAAGGACAGGCTGACTAAAGGACAGGGGCTAATGCAGCTGGAGACTTTGAGATGAAGCCAGTGCTCATTTACCATTCCAGAAATACTAGGACCCTTAATAATTATGCTGAATGTCCTCTGTCTGTGTTCTATAAATGGAACATCAAAGCCTGGATGACAGCACATCTGTTTACTACATGGTTTAAGCCCAATATTTTAAGCCCACTGTTGAGACTTACTGCTCAAGAAAAAAAGATTCCTTTCAAAATATTACTGCTATTGACAATGTACCTAGATAACCAAGAGCTCTGATGGAGGTATATACAATTAGATCATTGTTGTGTTCATGCCTGTGAACACAACGTCCATTCTGCAGGGAGTAATTTTGACTTTCAAGTTTTCTTATTTAAGAAATACTTTTCATAAGGCTTTAACTGCCATAGATAGTGTTTCCTCTGATGGACCTGGGCAGAGTAAGTTGAAAACCTTTGGGAAAGGATTTACCATTCTAGATGCCATTAAGAACATCCGTGATTCATGGGAAGAGGTCAAAATATCAATATTACTGCAGTTTGGCAGAAGTAGATTCCAACTTTCTTGAATGAGAGATTCCAAGATGTCAGTGGAGGAAATAACTGCTAATGTGGTGGAAAAAGCTAGAAAACTAGAATTAGAAGTGGCACCTGAAGATGTGAGTGGATTGCTGCAATCCTGTGACAAAACTTGAAGAGATGAGGCGTTGCTCCTTCTGGATGAGCAAGAACAGTGGTTTCTGGGGATGGAATCTACTTTTTTATCATTTTTTATTTTCAAGTACAGTTGACATACGTTACTACATTAGTTTCAAATGTACCCCCCCAGTGATTAGACATTACATAACTGAGTAAGTGATTATTCCAATAAATCGCATAACCATCTCATACCATACATTGTGATAAAACTGTTATTGACTATACTCCCTATGTGGTACTTTACATCCCCAAGACTATTCTGTAACAACCAGTTTATACTTCTTAATCCCTTAACATTTTTTGCCCATCCCCCTAATCCACCTCCCATCTGTCAACCGACAAAATGCTTTCTGTATCTATGATTCTTTTTCTGTTCTGCTTGTTCATATATTTTGGTTTTTAGATTTAATCATTGATAGATTTGTATTTATTGCTATTTTATTATTCATATTTTTTATCTTCAATTTCTTCTTAAAGAAGACACTTTAACATTTCACATAATACTGTTAGGTGGTAATAAAATTCTTTATATTTTTCTTGTCTATGAAGTTCATTATCTGACCTTTGATTCTAAATGATAGCTTTGGTGGGTAGAATAATCTTGATTATTCTAGGTCCTTGTTTTTCATCACTTTCAATATTTCTTGCCAATCCCTTCTGGCCTACAAAGTTTCTGTTGAGAAGTCAGCTGACAGTCTTATGGGAGCTCCCATGTGGGTAACCAATGGCTTTTCTCTTGCTGTTTTTTTTTTTTAATATATTTTATTGATTATGCTATTACAGTTGTCCCATTTCCCCCCTTCTCTCCCCTCCACCCTGTACCCCCCTCCCACCCACATTTCCCCCTTTAGTTCATGTCCATGTGTCATACTTATGAGTTCTTTAGTTTCTACATTTCCTGTACTATTCTTGCCCTCCCCCTATCTATTTTCAACCTACATTCTATGCTACTTATTCTCTATACCTTTTCCCCCTCTCTCCTCCTCCCACCCCCCTGCTGCTAACCCTCCATGTGCCCTCCATTTCTGTGGTTCTGTTCCTGTTCTAATTGTTTACTTAGTTTCTTTTGGTTTTGCTTTAGGTGTGGTTGTTGATATTTGTGAGTTTGCTGTCCTTTTACTATACATGCCTTTTCTTTATCTTCTTTTCTTAGATAAGTCCCTTTAGCATTTCATAAAATAAGGGCTTGGTGATGATGAACTCCTTTAACTTGACCTTATCTGAGAAGCACTTTATCTGCCCTTCCATTCTAAATGAGAGCTTTGCTGGATAGAGCAATCTGGGATGTAGGTCCTTGTCTTTCATGACTTGGAATATTTCTTTCCAGCCCCTTCTTGCCTGCAAGGTCTCTTTGGAGAAATCAGCTGACAGTCTGATGGGAACTCCTTTGTAGGTGACTGTCCCCTTACCTCTTGCTGCTTCTAGGATTCTCTCCTTCATTTTTACCTTGGCTAATGTAATTATGATGTGCCTTGGTGTGTTTCTTCTTGGGTCCAACTTCTTTGGGGCTCTCTGAGCTTCTTGGATTTCTTGGAAGACTGTTCCCTTTGCCAGATTGGGGAAGTTCTCCTTTATTATTTGTTCAAATACTCAATCTGTTGCTTTTCCCCTTCCGATTCTGGTACCCCTATAATTCGGATATTGGAATGTTTAAAGGTGTCTTGGATGCTCTTAATCTTTTCCTCAATTTTTTGAATTCTTATTTCATCATGCTTTCCTGCTTGGTTGATTCTATCTTCCTTCTGGTCCACTGTATTGTTTTGAGACTCATATTCCTTCCTTTCACTATTGGCTCTCCTCCGCGTGTCTTCCTGCATCTGTTTTATGGTAATCTGCATTCTTTCATCTAAATTTCGTCCAAAATCCACCAGTTCCGTGAGCTTTCTGATCACCAGTGTTTTGAACTGTGCATCTGATAGATTGGCTAATTCTTGGTCGCTCAAAAGGATGAGTCCTGGGGGACTGATCTGCTCTGTTGAAAACATGGGTTTTTTTTTCCCCTGTCTCTCCTTTTTTTTTTTTTTTTTTCCGGTCTGGTTGCTCTTGTTACGGTGGGGGGCGGAGCCTTAGGTGCTCACCGGGGCTGGCCACCCCAGTCACTAGATTGTGACGTTATATGTGGGGGTGGGGCAGGAGTGGGGCGGGAGAAAACAATGGCGGTAGTTCCGTTCCCCTGGACTCAGACCCTTGTCTGGGCTTCTGGGCCGCGAGTTCTGCCCTGGTCCACAATCGCTACCCCTCTGGGTCTGCCAGCTGCAGCTTGCGTACTCAGGGATCACCGCTGCGCTCTTGCGCCCCCGGATGGCTGTTGCGCCGATTTCACACCAACCCTTCCCCCGACCTCCCCACGCCGCCGACCCGAGCCAGCCCCGCGCCCGCCAGCTCGTCTTCTCCTACCAGTCCGGATGAACGCGTCTACTTCAACTTCTTGGCTGCCCGACTTCCATTCAGATAAATCCTCTGCCGGATCTGGGTGTTATTCTGATAGTAAATTATTGTTGTAAATTATTGGTTTTCTAATCTTGGTTGTACGAGGAGGTACGGTGCGTCCACCTATTCCTCCATCTTGCCGGAAGTCCTCTTGCTGTTTTTAAGAGTCTTTGTATTTACCCTTTGGCATTTTAATTGTGATGTGCTTTGGTGTGGGCATCTTTGTGTTCATCTTGTTTGGGACTTTCTGTGCTTCCTGCACTTAATGTCTCTTTCCTTTACCAGGTTAGGGAAGTTTTCTGTGATTTTTTCAAACAGGTTTTGAATTTCTTTCTCTGTTCTCCTTCTGGCACACCTATGATGCAAGTGGTGGTACACTTGAAATTGTGCCAGAGGCTCCTTATACTCTCCTTGTTTTTTTGGATTCTTTTTTTCTTCTTGCTGTTCTGCTTGGGTGTTTTTTGCTTCCTTATATTTCAAATTGCTGATTTGATTCTTGGCTTCATCCACCATACTGTTGATTCCCTGTAAGTTAATCTTCATTTCAATAACTGTCCTTTATTTCTGACTGATTATTTATTATGTTGTTGAGGTTTTCACTAAATTCATTGAGCATCCTTATAAACAGTATTTTGAACTCTGCATCTAGTAGATTGCTTGTCTCTATTCTATTAAGTTCTTTTCCTGGATTTTTGTTCTGTTCTTTCATTTGGGACCTGTTTCTTTGTCTTGTCATTTTTGTAGCCTTCCGGTGTTTCTTTGTATTAGGTAAAGCTGCTGCATCTCACTTGCTTGGTAGAGTTGTCTAATGTAGTAGGTGTTCTGTAGGGTCCAGTGGCACAGCTTTCCTGATTGCCCAAGCTGGGCACTCAAAGTGCACACCCCCTCCCCTTGTGGGATGTACACCTTTCTGTTGTGGTTGAGCCTTGACTGCTGTTGGCATCTCACTGGGAGGGATTTACCCAGGCCAATCAGCTGCAGGAACTGGCTGTGACCACTGACCGCCCACTTCCAATCACCATGGAGGATCAGCTGTGCAGGGATCTACCCAAAAGAGCAGGACTTACTTTACCAGGGCTCTGATGCCCGTTGAGTCTGCCCCTTGAGTGTGTCACTTGTGGAGGTGGTTGTTTGGTGGTGCTTCAATGTGGTCTGAAGCTATCCACTGGGTGTGCTGGCTCTGGGCCTCCTGGGAGGTACAGGCCGAAGTCAGGCACCACCTGTGATCTGCCCAGGGCCACCTGGCATAAACTACAAAATGATCTGCAAATGGCTGCCGCTTGTGCTGGGCTTGGAGGTACCCAGGTGAGGCCGAGCTGTGAATCAAGGCTGACTACTGCTAGTACAGGGTGCAGGGCCACTTAGCCAGAGCTAGGGCATGCGTGGAGGCCAGATGCTGCTTTTTTGAGAGAATTTTTAAAGATCTAAGTTATGAACCAAGTCAAGGCATTGATATGGGAAAGCCACTGGAAACAGCATGGGCAGGCCTGAAAATTGGCTGGGGAAGGGCCTCAGGGAATGACCAGGGTGGAGTGAACTGTGTGAGCCAGGTTGATGGAGTCTCTAATATGGCATTCGCCTGCCAGCTCTGTGGTAGTAGGGTTCATCAAAGGAGCAATGGCCTCTGCTAGCACTTCTGTCTGGGAGAAAGCTGTCCCTCCAGCTCTCACCATCATGCTCAACAGTTCAGTCCCTTCCCATATATCTCTGGTGCCTTTCAAGCTGCTGCCCCCGAGCTAGAGCTCAGAGGGAGTGAGTCGGGGTAAGTCTATATGTAGGTCCTTTAAGAGGATCTGCCTGGGACTGTAGAAGCTTCCACCTTCCTTAGCCTCAATCCTCACTGGTTTTTACAGCCAGAAGTTATAGGAACTTCTCTTCCTGGCACTGGAACATTGAGCTGGGGAGCCTGGTGTAGGCCTGGAACTCTTTGTTCCTGAAAGATCCCTCCTGGTGTTTACCTGCCACACATGGATGTGGGACCAGCTTGTTCTGTGTCTGCCCCTCCTACCAGTCTTGAGGTGGTTTCTTCTTCAGTTTCCTAGTTGTAAGACTTCCATTCAGGTCAAATTTGGATGGTTCTGAATGTTGGTTGTTCTATAGTTTAGTTGTAATTTGACGTTTTGAAATGGAATCTACTTCTGCTAAAGATGCTGTGAAGATTGTTGAAATGACAAGAAAGGACTAAAAATATTACATAAGTTTAGTTGATAAAGAAGCAACAGCATCTGAAAGGATTGACTCCAATTTTGGAAGTTCCTCTGTGGGCAAAATGCTATCAAGCAGCATCGGATGCTACAGAGAAATCCCTTTCAAAAGGAAGGGTTAGTTCATCGATGCGGCAACCTTCACTGTTGTCTTATTTTAAGAAATTGTCCCAGCTACCCCAGCCTTCAGCTCCCACCACCTGGAGGAGTCAGCAGCCACCAACGTTGAGACAAGACCCTCCACCAGCAAAAAGATCATGTCTCATTGAAGGCTCAGATGATCCTTGGCATTTTTTAGTAAAGGAGTACAATATAATGTAAACACAACTTTCATTATATGTACTAGGAAACAAAAAAAATTGTGCAACTTGCTTTATTGCAATAATTGTTTTATTGTGGTGGTCTGGAACCACACTTGCAATATCTCTGGGTATGCCTGTATTAGATTGCCTCTATAACAATGGACTATTCATGATATACATGGTGAATAAAACAAAGAAATTCTCTCAGGATCTGTATTTCTTGAGCAGGGTAAATATGTAAACCAACTTGGAGTTTTTGAGAATAAAACACAGGTGAAACTTTGTTATTAGAATTGCTATTATTATATGCTATTCAGAATATGTCTGAGATTATACATAAATGAGTAGCCAAAATGAAATTGTTAAAAAGCACTCAAAATGAAAACAAATATTCCTTTTATAGCGGCTTTATTGAGGCATAATGTGCATACACTAAACTGCACATATTTAAAATGTACAGTATTCTAAGTTTGGACACATGTGTATATATACCCATGAAAGCCTCACCAAAATGAAGATAATGAACACACACATTTTCCCCAAAGTTTCCTTGTGCTCCTTTGACTCTCTCTACCCTGACGTCCCTGCCCCACAACCCCCTGCCTGATCTCCACATAACCACTCATTTCTATTTTGTCACTGTTAGATGCGTTTACATTTCCTAAACTTATATATGCTTTACATGCTTTTTATATATGTTGAATAAGAGTGGTGAAAACAGATACCCTCATCTTATTCCCAATCTTAAGGGAAATGGTTGTAATTTTTGCCCACTGAGTATGATGTTGGCAGTAGGTTTTTCATATATGACCTTTACTATGTTGAGGTATGCTCCCTCTAGTCCCACTTTGCTGAGTGTTTTTGTCATAAATGGGTGCTGGATTTTAGCAGGTGCTTTTTCTGCATGTATTGATAGGATCATGCGATTTTTGTCTTTCATTTTGTTTATGTGATGTATCATGTTTATTGATTTGTGAATATTGTATCATCCTGGCATCTCTGGAATAAATCCCGCTTGATCATGGTGTATGATCTTTTTAATGTATTGTTGGATCTTGTTTGCTAATATTTTGTTGAGGATTTTAGCATCTATGTTTATCAGATATAATGGCCTATAATTTTCTTTCTTTAATGGGTCTTTACCTGTTTTGGAATTAGGATAATACTGGCCTCATAAAAAGAGTTTGGGAGCCTTCCCTCTTCTTGAATTTGTTGGAATAGTTTGAGGATAGGTATTAGTTATTCTTTGAATGTTTGGTAAAATTCACCTGTGAAGCCGTTTGGCCCAGAGCTTTTGTTTGCCGGAAGTTTTTTTATTACTGTTTCCATTTCACTAGTTGTTGTTGGTTTATTCAGGTTTTCTATTTCTTCCTGATTCAGTTTTGGAAGATTGTATATTTCTAGAAATTGATCTATTTTGCCCAGGTTGTCCAATTTCTTGGCATATAGTTGTTCATAGTAATTTCTTATAATCCATGTATTTCTGTGATGTCAGTTGATATTTCTTCTCTTTCATTCCTGATTTTATGTATTTGGGTCGTTTATCTTTTTTCTTGATGAGTCTGGTTAAAGGTTTGTCAATTTCATTTATCTTTTCAGAGAATCAGCTCCTGGATTCATTGATCCTTTGAACTGTTCCTTTAGTTTCTATGTCATTTAAATCTGCTCCAATCTTGATTATTTCCTTCCTTCTACTCACTCTGGGCCTAGTTTGTTCTTGTTACTCTAGTTCTTTTAGATGTATGGTTGGGTAATCCTGTGATGCTGTGAACGTCCCTCTCCGGACTGCTTTCACTGTGTCCCACAAGTTTTGTGTTGTGTTGTCTTCATTTTCGTTTGTTTCTAGATACTTTTGGATTAGATATACAAGAGGTTTTCATCCATTCATCTGTTGATAGACATTTGGATGGTTTCCAGTTTTACTTATAAATAAAGCTGATATGATCATCAAGTACAAGTCTTTGTGTGAATATATGCTTTTGTTTATCTTGGATAAATTACCTTGGAGTAATAACTGGATTATATAGTGAGTGTCTCTTTAATGTTTTAAGAAACTTCCAAACTGTTTAGCAAATGTTTGTAGCATTTTACATTTCCACCATCAGCCTATGGATGTTCTAGTTTCTCTCCATCCTTGCAAAAACTTGACCTAGTCAATCTTTTTCATTGTAGCCATTCTCATGAATCTGTAGGGGTGTCTTGCGGTTTTAATTCTCATTTCCATAATGATTCATGATGTTGAGCATCTTTTCATGCTCTTCTTTGCCCTCTGTTTTTCTTATTGGAAGAAGTGTTCAAGTTTTTTGACATTTTATCACATTGTTTTTCTTATTATTGAGTTTTGAGCATCATTTATACATTTTAGATAGAAGTCTCTTAGCAGATATGTGATTTGCAAATATTGTCTCCCACTCTGTCATCTGTGTTGTCATCTCTTAATAATGTTTTTTGAAGACATGATTTTTTATCAAGTCCAATTTATCAGTTCATTCTTTTATGGATTATGTTTTGGGTGTTGTATCCAGAATATCTTTTTTAACCCTGTGTCACAAGGTTTTTGTTTATGTGTTCCTCTAGATCTTTCATAGTTTTAAGTCTATAATCCATTTTTATTTAATTTTTCTATACCATGCAAAATTTACACATATCAAGATACAGGTTGAAATGCATTCATTTGCATGTTGAAACCAAATTGTTCTAGTATCATGTGCTGAAAGATCCTTGTCGAACACTGTTGTGTCATGTATGTGAGAGTCTGTTTCTGGACTCGGTTCCGTGCCAGTTATCTCCTTGTCTTTATGTCAGTACCACACCGTCTTGATTACTGTAGCTGTATTATGTCTTGAAATTAGATAGTGTTGGTTCTCCATCTCTGTTCAAGTTCAAAGCTTTTTGGTCATTCTGTCTTTTGTATTTCCATATGAATTCTATAACCACTTCTACAACAACAACAACAACACAAACAAACAAAAAACCTGGCTGTGATTTTGATTGGGATTGCATGGAATCTGTGAATGAAATGAGGAGAATCTGGTCCTTAATAATATTGAATATTCTGATCCATGAATCCAGTATATCTTTCCACTTATTTAGATGGTAAATTCCTTTTGGCAGTGTTTTTTGTCTGTTTGGGAGTGAGGGGTATTAGGTTTTGGGGTTTTATTTTTTAGTTTTTAATGTAAAAGTTTCTCATCTTTTGACTAGTTTAACTTGGTATGTTTTTGCTTCATCTCTTCAACTTTTAACCTGTTCATGCCTAATTGTCTTACAATTAACATATACTAGTTAGAAAATGCTTTTTTATTCAATCTGACAAAATAAGACTTTTAATTGGCGTTTCCAGAACATGTACATTTTAATATGTCTACTGATATGATTATTTTTAAATCTGTTATCTTGCTCCTTGTTTTTTTATTTATCCTGCCTCTTCTTTTTTTCCTGCCTTCTTTTGGGTTAATTGAATATTTTACCATACCATTTATCTCATTGTTGGCTTATTGGCTATAGCCTTTTGTTATTACTGTGGTTGCTTTAAATTATGTGTGTGTGTGTGTGTGTGTGTGTATGTGTATATATATATATCTCCCTCACCATCTAGTTCCGTGTGGTATTTTACCACTTTATATTAGCATAAAATCATTGCAGTAGTACCCTTCCATTTATCCCTCCCAGTCTTTGTGCTCCTGCTGTGATATATTTTACTTACACTTGTAGAAAACTCACACTACATTGCTACTTATATTTACTTTAAACAGTTGATAATCTTTTAAAGACATATAATAATATGAGGAAAAGCTATTATATTTAACCAAATAGTTGCCATGGTTAGTATTCTTTATTCCTTTGTGTAGATACAAATTTCCATCTGCTATCATATTACTTCTTTTAATAATACAGAGTAGGGCTGCTAGTGATAAATTCTTTTCACTTCTGTGTATATTCCAAAAAGTTATGTCACCTTTTTTTTAGTTATTTGCTTTTTGTTTTTACATATCTGACTCTTCTTAACAAAAGTCAAGATTAAAATATATGTCTCAGTTCTATTCCTCAGGCCAAATGAACTGTATGCATATGAGGATTAACCATTTTAAATTGTACAATACAATTCAGTGGCTTTTTGGTATGTTTATAATGTACAACCATTATCACTATCAAGTTATAGAACATTTTCGTCACCCAGAAGGAAACCCTGTTCCCATTAAGTAGTCACTTCTCACTCTCCTCTTCTTCCAGCCCCTGGCAACCACTAATGTGCTTTCTGTCCCCATCGATTTTTCATATAAATGGAATTATGCAATATGTGATCTTTTGTGTCTGGTTCCTTTCCCTTAACATAATGTGTTCAAAGTCCACTCATGTTCTGCCATCTATCAGTACTTAGTTCCTATTTGAGACTGAATAGTATTCCATTGTGCAGACATATCACATTTCGTTTATCTGCTCATCAGCTGATGGACGTTCAGGTTATTTCTGTCATTCGGCTATTGTGAATAGTGCTGCTGTGAGCACTTGTGTGCAATGTTTTTGTCTGAACACCTGTTTTCTGCTCTTATGGGCATATATCTAAGAAGTGGAATTGCCAGGTCACATGATGATTCTGTGTTTACCTTTTTGAGGAACCACAAAACTGTTTTCCATAGCAGTTTCACCATTTTACGTTCCTACCAACAAGGTCAAGGGTTTCAGTTTTTCATGTCCTCACCAATGCTTATTTTGAGGGAGGGGAAGGTTGTCTTTGTATTTTTTAATTCTAGCAAGTCTGAAGTAATATCTCATTGTGATTTTGATTTGCATTAATTTTATAACCGATAATGTTGAGCATTGTTTGGTGTGCTTATTGGCTGTTTGTTTATCTTCTTTGGAGAAATGTCTATTCACATCCTTTGTCCATTTTTTAATTGGGGTGTCTGTCTCTTGTTGTAGAGTTTTAAAACTTCTTTGTGTATATTCCAACTGCTAGGCCCTTATCAGATACATGACATCAAATATTTTCTCTCATTCTGTGTTGCTTCTGCTTTCTTGCTAGTGTCTTTTGATCACAAAAGTTAATTTTGACAAATTAAAACTCCAAGTAGTCTGTCTTTTTCTTACGTTTCTCGTGTTTCATCTTGGAGGGTTTTTATATGTTTTACAGCTTGAATTTTCATTTTCATTATTTTATCTATTTTTAATTGTATTTTTTCCATCTCCATTTAACTTATATACTCCTCCCCCCTGCAATCAGCACACTGTTAATAAAATATGTATTTAAGGTGACAACATGATGATTTGATATATATCACACAATGAAATGATTACTGCAGTCAAGCTAATCAACGTATTTGTCACCTCACATAGTATTTGACCTTTTGTGTATGTGTGGTCAGAGAACCTGAAACCTCCTCGCTTAGCAAATTTCCAAATATATTACATTTAGCTTATTCATTCATTGATGGACAGTTAGGTGGTTTCCACCTTTTGGCTATTGTGCATAGTGCTGCTATGAACATCCAAATAGAAGATATGTCTGTCTGCCTATTTTAATGCTTTTTAAATTTTTTTATTTTTTTTAAAAAAGATTTTACTTATTTATTTTTAGAAAGAGGAGAAGGGAAGGAGAAATAGAGGGAGAGAAACATCAGTGTGTGGTTGCCTCTGATGTGCCCCCTACTGGGGACCTAGTTCACAACCTAGACATGTGCCCTGACTGGGAATCGAACCAATGACCCTTTGGTTTGCAAGCAAGCACTCAATCCACTGAGCCACAACAGCCAGGCTTCAATGCTTTTTTGAAAGTATGTTTTATTTATTATGTTATTTCAGTTGTCCCAATTTTTACCCTTTGCCCTCCTCCACCCAATACCTTCTTCTCTCCAGCAATTCCCTCGCCCTTAGTCATGTCCATGGGTCTTGCATATAAGTTCTTTGGCTTCTCCATTTCCTATACTGTTCTTAATATCTCCTCTGTCTATTTTGTACCTGCAAATTATGCGTCTTAATCCCCGTACCTTTTTCCCTATTCTCCCCTTTCTTCCTGCCCACTGATAACATTCCATGTGATCTCCATCTCTGTGATTCTGTTCCTGTTCTAGTTGTTTGCTTAGTTTGTTTTTGTTTTTTAGGTTCAGTTGATAGTTGTGAGTTTGTTGTCATTTTAATGTTCATATATTTGACCTTCTTTTTGTTAAATAAGTCTCTTCAACATTTCATATAATAGGGCTTGGTGATGATGAACTCCTTTAGCTTTACCTTGTCTGGGAAGCACTTTATCTGCTCTCCATTCTAAATGATAGCTGTGCTGGATAGAGTAATCTTGGCTGTAGGTCCTTGTTTTTCATGACTTTGAATACTTCTTGCCAGTTCCTTCTTGCCTGCAAAGTTTCTTTTAAGAAATCAGCTGATAATCTTATGGGAACTCCTCTGTAGGCAACTCTTCTGCTTTTCTCTTGCTGCTTTTAAGATTCTCTCTTTATCTGCAACCTTTGGCATTTTAATTATGATGTGTTTTGGTGTGTTCCTCTGTGGGTCCAACTTGTTTGGGGCTGTCTGTGCTTCCTGGATTTGTAAGTCTATTTCTTTCACCAAATTAGGGAAGTTCTCCTTCATTATGTCTTCAAATAAATTTTCAATTTCTTGCTCTTCCTCTTCTCCTTCTGGCATTGCTATGATTTGGATGTTGGCACATTTGAAGATGCAGAGTCTTCTTATTCTCGTCTCATTTTTTAAAAATTCTTGTTTCTTCCTTCTGTACTGGTTGACTGTTTATTTCTTCCTTATATTCCAAATCGCTGATTTGAACCCCTGCTTCCTTCTCTACACCATTGGTTCCCTGTGGATTTTTCTTTATTTCACTTAGTATAGCCTTCATTTCTTCCTTTATTCATTTGCCATATTCAGCGAGTTCTCTGAACATTCTTATCACCATTGTTTTGAACTCTGCCTCTGAAAGGTCGACTATCTCCATTTCACTTAGTTCTTTTTCTGGAGCTTTGATCTTTTCTTTCATTTGGGCCATATTTCTTTGTCTCTTCAATTCAGCAGCCTCCCTGTGTTTGCTTCTGTGTATTCACTTTGACTGCCCATCTTGGTGCACCTGTTACATTGTACGGGGTGGAGCCTTAGGTATTTGCCAGGGCCTGCTTCACTGTTTTGTGGTGCTTTATATGGGGAGAGGGGTCAGAGAGGGAACAGTGCCGCTCACCAGCACTCACTCCATTTCCAGTCACTTTACCCACTTCCTATGTGCAACTGACCCCCCTCTAACTGTTGCCCTGGTGGTTGTTCCCACAGTGGGCGGATTTGGTACATTCTAGCACAGTGGGGGCCCTTTAAATGAACTCTCCTGAGAGAGCTGCAGTTTCTTCTGCCATCCCAACCCCCACTAGTTTTTACAGCCAGAAGTTATAAGGCTTTATTTTCCTGATGCTGGATCCCTGGGCTATGTGGTGTGGCCTGGGGATGAGATTGCTCACTCCCCAGGTGTCCCTTCTGGTTTTTATCTGCCACACATGAATGTGGGACTGACCATCCTGCTGGCCACTGATGCTGCTGCCTCGCCACACCACACCACACCCTCTCCGTCCTGGCTCCCTGGCCCTGTCCCTCCTACCCATCAGGACAAATAGTTCTTCTTTAAATCCTTGATTGTCGGACTTCCATACAGTTGAATTTTCTGGCAGTTCTGGTTGTTTTTTGTTTTGAGGTTAGTTGTGATTTTTCTTATGATTGTGCAAAGAGGTGAAGCATGTCTACTTACACCTCCATCTTGGCCCACCTATTTTAATACTTTTGAATATAGACCTATGAGTGGAATTGCTGAGTTCACCTTTGTTTTTGAAATATATTTTCCCTGGGTAAAGAATTCAAGGTTGACTGTATTCCCTCTTTGTCTTTCTTAGTACTTGAAAGATGTTAATTCAGTCTCTTTTAGTTTGCATTATTTCTGCCAAGAAATGTGCTTTCATCTTTATCCTTGTTCCTCTCTAAGTAGTATGTCTTATTTCTCTGACTGCTTTTAAGAATTTTTTCACTAGCTTTAAGCAATTTGATTATGATGTGGCTTGATGTGGTTTTCTTCATGTTTCCAGTGCTTGGGTTCAAACTTCCGCATGAGTGTGATACCATCAAATTTGGACATTTTGCAGCCATTATTTCTTCAGATATTTTGGGTTCTGGTTTTTTTTTTTTTTTTTCATTTTTTAGTTTCTCTCTCTTTTTTTTTGCACTTATTTTTGCATAGTTTCTTTTGCCAAATCCTCAATCCACTAACCTTTCCTTCTCCAATGTATAATCTATCATTAATCCAGTATGTTTTTCATCTCAGATATTGTAGTTTTCATTTCTAGAAGTTCATATTGGGTCTTATTTGTATTTTCAAGGTCTCTACTTAAACTTTTCAAACTTTATTTTCTTGAGTATATAAAATCATTTTCAGTAACTGCTTTGATATCCCTGTCTACTAATTCTATATATTGTCATTTCTTGATTGCTTTCTATTAAATTGACTTATTTCATTATGTATCATATTGTCCTTCTTCTTTACTTGCCTACTAATTTTTTTACTGGATGCCAGACACTGTGACTTTTATCTCAGAGCTAAATAAGTTTTAGATTCTTGTAAATCCGTGATAGTTTTGTCCTCAAAAATGGCTGTTTCTTGGGAAAGGTTTGGTCATTTCAGGTCTTGCTTTTCAGCTTTTATTAGCACAGAAGCATTTACTTAAGGCTAATTTTTCCACTACTAGTGAGACCAAAGCCCTTTTAAGTGCTCTACCCTGTGTCCTATGAATTAGTAGGATTTGTACTTTGTCTGGTGGGAATAGGTACTGTTACTAGACAATAAGATCATTAGATTATTCCTTCCAATATTTCCAGTGGTTCTATCTCACTGTCTTGTAGTTTATATGTGCACTGTCAGTGCCTAGGTGAATACTCAAGGGGGCTGTCTCTAAATCTCAGAGTTCTCTTACTATGTGGCTCTCTTTACTTCAGTACCCTGCCGTATGAACTCTGTCTCAGGGGTCACTGACCTTCATTGCTTGATGTCCAGTGTCTTCAAACCATTGTGCCATTAATTGGCCCAATACAAAAGTGAAAAAAATAATTTACTTTCCTTTTTTGTGCATATGTATATGCCTATCTAATTCTCAAGAAGCCACTAAGCTAGTTAAGAGTGCTGGCGTGGGGTTTATTAAACAGTAGGAAATCGAGGCTAAATTGTAATGCATGCCACATTACTGTCAACAACTATTGGTCTTCCTTAGCCTCCTGAAACCTTGATTCTTGCCCTTTCTCTTTCCAGTCATTTAGTAAGCATTTATCAAAATCCCATTATATTCAACCACTGATGGCAAAATAGGCATGGACTTGCCCTCTTAACATGTACAGCCTTGTCCTCAGAGGCTTTGTCTTCTGGTATAATCACCCACAGATTTACCTGTGACAGCTAATTTATTTCAAAAAACTTACCTAGAAAATGGCACATGCACAGTCTCAACTAAAGCAATGGCAAGGTTTAGCACCTCGAGTTTTGTACCTAGAAGGCACTTAATAGAATCCAGGTGATTTGTTGGAAACATTAAATTGCTAGATATAAGAGAGACTTCAAGTTGCTTAGGAACAATAAGTAGATCTCTGTGCTAACTTTAAAAGGCATTCATACTATATTGATAATTTTTTTAAAAAAAGGAAAATTGCAGGATAATATGTATGATGTTTCTCTATTTTGTTTTTAATACATATTTATGTGTGTGTACCAAATGCCAACCACCACTGAAAGAAGTAAAACAATGACTTATTTATAAATTACATCCTGTTTATACATCAAACAAATAAAAGTATTGTTTAAACTTTCTACCTAATTGATTATGCCTTAATAATGCATCAGTGTCTATAAATTTTTCACTTAAGAGCTATTATAAATCACACTGCAAATCCCACCTCCCCCCATCAGCATTGTTATATTATACAATTGAATCACATTAACGTGAATTTCTCAAGGGTAGCTTCGAGGGGGAAGGAAATATAAAACACTTGAACTCAAAAATTACATTCTTTGACTCTTAATCTCCTGTCCTTCCAGCTCAGTCAGTCCTTCCAGCTCTCCCAGTTCTTTCATTCCCACTAAATTTGTGCTTTATTGGGGCTTGTTACAAGTCCCAGACTCATAAACTCTTCCTATTTTTCTACTCTGTCAAGCCCCTCCTGGCTCCACTTTTCTTCCTCCCCGCTCCTGGACCTCACCCATCTGAGCATCGCATTCACTGGCGCTCTGGACTGCTTTGTGGCCAAACTCATCCACCAGGCTTTTCTTTATAATCCCTACTTTTAATAGTAGCTTACAACCTGTTAGTTACACTATAAATACTTAATGGAAGGCAGGATAGAAAAAGAAAAAAATCTTGAGTTTTGTGGTAACATGCTAAAAAATTATCGTGGAAATCTGCTACTTTTACTGCTTGGAAACATTACAAATTTATGTTGTTGAACATCAACCAGGTGTTCATTCTTGTTGGCCAGTGTTTTTATTTTTTGATATCTATTTTATAATTTCCCATTTTCTTCACTGTAGAATATTTCCACACCCCCAAATTATCAACCCATCATCTATATCTTTTCCTTATTGCAATTGTCATCTAAATTTATTTTCTCTGAATCCCTTTCATCCAAAGACATTTTTAGGATCTTCACTTTCTTTTTTACCCCTTTTGATCCCTCTTCAACAAAAAAAATGTGTGTGTGTGTGTGTGTGTGTGTGTGTGTGTGTGTGTCTGTATGTGTGTTAGCAAGGATGTGGAGAAAAGGCAACCCTTGTACACTGCTTGTGGGAATGCAGACTGGTGCAGCCACTGTGAAAAACAGTATGGAATTTCCTCAGAATAAAAATGGAACTGCTTTATGACCCAGTGATTCCACTTTTGGAAATTTATCTGAAGAACTGATGAAACACTGATTCAAAAGAATACATGCACCCCTATGTTCATTACAGCATTTTTTACAACAGCCAAGATTTGGAAGCATCCTGAGTGCTCATCAGTAGATGAGTGGGTAAAAAATGCAGTGGTACATACACGCAATGGAATACTACATGGCCATAAAAAGGGAAACCTTACCTTTTGTGACAGTGTGGATGGACCGGGAGAGTGAAATACTATGCTAAGTAAAATAAGCCAGTCAGAAAAAGACAGTTCCCATATGATTTCACTTATGTGTTGAATCTAAGGAACAAAATAAATTCACAAACAAAACAGAAACAGACTTCACAGAGAGCAGACTGACAGCTGTCAGAGAGGAGGAACGTTGGGAGGCTCCGTGAAAAAGGTGAAGGGATTAAGCAAAAGAGAAACAAAAAAAAACAGACACAAGCAACAGCAGGGTGATTGCCAGAGGAAAGGGAGTGAGTGGTAGAAGAGTATAAAGGGGGATAAATGGTCATGGAAGGAGATTCGACTTTGGGCGGCCAACACATGCTGCAACATACAGGTGATGTGTCGTAGACCTGTGCATCTGAAACCTGTATAATTTTATTAACCAGTGTCACCTCAATAAACTCAATTTTTAAAAAAGAGTGTGTGTATGTAACTTCTTAAAAGTTAACCCCTCTCTTTTTACTTAATTCCTCCTGTTCTCTTCCCCCATCGTCTTTTCACTGTGCCCCTTCTCAGTGGTCACTAATGACTTGCGAATTGCCATGTTCTCTTCCTACTCCCCTGACTTGTCCATGGCATAACATTATAGATATTCTAGAAGTTCTTGTTCCGCTTCGCTTTATGGCACCATTCTCCCTCAGATGGCTCTTTAATCTTCTTAGCTGATGTCTTCATATGCTTCTAACCCTCAAATGTAGATGTCTTTCTCATGACTGCCCATTACCCTGTTCTTACATCTCAATAGTGGTTTTCAAAAATGTTAATATGAGAATTACTTAAGATTCTTGTTTAAAATGTAGGTTACTAGATCCTGTCCACAGAGATTGTGATTAAATATATCTAGAATAAAACCCAGGAATCTGCATTTTTAAAATATTTATTTATTTTTAGAGAGAAGGGAAGGGAGGGAGAAAGAGAGGGAGAGAAACATTGATATTCAAGAGACACATCAATCTATTGCCTTTCACATGCCCCTAGTTGGAGACCTGGCCCGCAACCCAGGCATGTGCCCCGACTGGGAATTGAACCTGCAACCTTTTAGTTTGCAGACCAGCACTCAGTCCACTCAGCCACACCAGGCAGGGGAGAATCTGCATTTTTAACAATCTCTTCTTATAACTCTAATAAAAGTGATACAGGGCCACATTTTGAAAAAATGAATTCAGTTCTACAGATCTGTCTACCTAACATTTCCATGCTGTTTACTTTCAAATATCTCAATATCCTATTTCATGGATTTGTCATTATCTGCACCAGACTGAGAATCTGAGGACCAGAGCTGGGCACAAAATAAACTAGCACGTACTTGCTTTTGATTATTAAAATAATAAAACATTTGCCAAAACAGTGGAAAATTGGGACTGCCCTAAGCCCCCAAGTGTCATTATACCACCACAGTCCTGCCTGTCCTGGTCCCTCTTCCCAAAAGCCCTGGGCCTCTCCACCATCCAGCAACACAGAAGTAATACCTGGCACTGCACAGTTTCTTGTGATCCTGCCCCACTGCAAAGGCTGTTCTCCTTACTGGGTGAATTGTATCAGTTAAGTATTACCCCTGTTAAAGACGGTGATACCATCAACCATATGGGGACTCCAGAGAAGAAGCCAGTTTTGGTGAGACGGTGGTAAATTCAGGACATAAGACGGTGTATGTGCAGTGCTGTTAAAGCTGCTAAAATAGCTAGGCGACCTGCAGCAAGTCCATGATAACAAAAGCTATACGTTCCAGTTTTGACTAATCATTAGGATATGAGAAATCTGAGAAATTTGGTTTCAGGATGACTGGGGTGAGGCCCAAAAATTACTATTGTGTGTTTTTTTCAGTATTTTCCACAGCAGTTCTGAGGATTGGTTAGGTTTGAGAACTGCTTTAGATTGAGAACAGAGAAGCAGCACCAAAGTGTTGCCCATGTGGGATATCAAATGGGCATTTTACATTTCATGGCACAATCGAAAAGATTAGGCGATGGTATGTGGATTTTGGAGCACAAGCTACCACTAATCCTAGAAAATGTCACTTGTACATATTCTGTACACAGAAAGCAAGTCCAAGTTAAATTAAAATGCAGTAGAATGCATTTTGTCCCTGGCAAGAAAGAGTTCCATTTCTAGGAGTTTCTTTCAAAATAAATTACCGAAGGAAAAAAATTCACGTTTAAGACAAACACAACAAAATATAGTCGCCATTATGTTTTTCTCAATTTTAAGAGAAAATATATATAAGAATAAGTTAAATTAGTATGTGAATCAAAATGTGTAATTATGTTATAGTTAGGTATTGCTTTTCTCTGAATCAAATGTACAGTTTATTGAAACAAAGGAGAAATAACAATTCTATAAAATGTGTCATGGGTTTGGTCCTGAGTCATTTATTACGTACATGATTCCTGAGTCACTAATTACTAAAGCTTTCCTATAAGGAAAAGATTACTAACAATAAGCAAAGAGAGTGATTGCGAAACTATTTGAATACTAATTATTATAGTTACAGAAAGACTTTTTTAAACTATATTTAGAGGAAGTAAATTGTTAAATTATTTTTCAAAAAATAGAAATTAATATCAGTTTAAATTGAGAAATAGGTACTTTTCTTCTTGAGGAATTAAAATAAATTTGGGGACTTTAGAAGCCTACAAACAAGTTAATAAAGAAATATATCCTTAAAACTGACAGCACCACCATAGTAGTTTCTGTTATCTACACAGGGAAGTTCGTAAGTTGTACATTAAAGATACCTTTCGAAAATACAGTTTTGGGCTCTTAATTTTGTTTATGGTATTAAAACTTAATATATGTAATTACTGTAATGAAAGAAAATGAACTAAAATAATTAAGACTAATAACTGCTGTTATATTTTTATGCAGTTGAAATGAGACTTGATAAGTTTTAAACATAGCTCATTCTAGACCACAGCTAACTACAATTTGTAAATGCCCTAGTCCTTCCCTACCTGGCTCCTCTCCTGTTCCTCCCCCCAGCCCCGCCCTACACACACACTCAGACTATTCTGCACTTTGAAACACAAAGCAACTTGTCAGTTCAGTTTATTCAGTTAGGGTCAGTTCTATGAAAACAAAGTCAAGGCAATTGTTTGATTTAATTGACTAGTGAAACTGGTTATACGGGTAAGTGGAACTTAGTTTTATTTTTGTCCAGCTGCACATTTGAATGTTCATAAAGTAACTTAGTAGAGTAATAAGATTCCACTGACATTGTAATAGATTTCAAAGAATGATTACCAAAGCAAGTAAAAAGACACTAAAACCCAAACTATAGAAAATATTCATGGTATTTTTTTCTTTATGGCTCTGTTTTCACTATAATGAATTGTGTCCAAAGAAAGAAGTCTTTTCTTTCACTATTCATTTCCTTTTCTTTGAGGTATTTCTTTCTGGGCTATACTTAATATAACCAAAAGAAAATTTTCTAATGCAATTAAAATAAATAATTAAAATAATTTTTACAGAGTAGTTCCCCAACTGCAAGCACGTATTCCCTGACAGTTGGTCAATCACCTCTCGGCTGCACCTTTCTGCTTACCCACCTGGACCCCATAACTGATCATTTAAAAATCATTATTGCTGCCCCTCTCCCCACCATCCAGTTCTCTCTGCCTTCTGCTGGACCTTCCACTGTTACCCATCCTGCTCTTCTCTGCACGTTCAGGTCCTAGGTCGCCAGTCACTTTTTTTTTTTTTTTAATGTGAGCAGAAAACCGAAACATTGCAGTGCTAAAATAAACATGTTCAGATCTTAACTTTTTAAATGTTGGTCTTATAAATGTACCTCATTTGAGAAAAAAATATATAAATCATCTGTTGTTCCAGAAAAGTAGCAAATCTTTAGCCTCAAATGAACTTGTTAGGATTATGAAGGAAAGAGGGGAAAAGTATTTAAACATGTAAAAAGCTACAGTTTTATTGTCTAAGAACACTTTAAGGTTATAGTATTTCAGAATTGTGTAATTTTTTTCTGTGTAATAAGATACTCCCTTCCCCATCACCTAATCCTTAAATAGACACCCAGCGGTTGTGCTGTGATTGTTCAGCATTTGCACGTACGACGTTAGAATGTTTCTTGAGAACTCATTGTGAACCAAAGTAGGGTCCAGCTAGTACTGACAGTGCTGTGTGTATCCTATACAGACATACATTTTACATGTGCCTAAGAAAAAACAGTACAAATAAACAAAAAAAAAGCAAGTACATATAAGCAAGTACAAATAAACAAAAAAAAATTGCTAAGGTTGATTTGGGTATAGAATTTGATAAATTCCTTTAGAAAAGAACTTTGGTCTGTATGTCAAGATCATTAAATAGTCATACCCCTTAACCTAGTATTTCACACATACTGAAAGAAAATTGAACAAAATATTAATTTAAGAAAAATCATCTGCAATACAAAGAAGTTTGTGGTAGCATAATTTATACTAGTCAAAAATTGATAACATCCTAAATGCGTATTAGTATAAGCATTGTAATTAAATTATGGCATGTTAGCTTACTAGACAGTTTTGCAACCATTAAAATGTAAAATTAAGTTACTCCAACAATTTGGAAAAATGATTATGATACAAGTAAAGTGAAAAGGGCATAGTATAAAGTTGTACATAGTATATCACAATGAATGATCCAAAAAGGAAGTTAAGAAAACAATTACATTTTCAATAGCCTCAGAAGAGATAAAAACACTTAGGAATATTTAATCAAACAGGAGAAAGACCTGTACACAGGAAACTAAAAAACGTTGCCAAAGTAAAGGCGACCTGAGGAGGGACAGTCGCCCTGTGCTCAGGGAAGACCATATGGTTAAGATGATGACACTACCCAAAATGACTTACAGATTCAGGGCATTTCCTCTCAAAATCCCAGTGGCATTTTTTACAGAAATAGAAAAACCCTTTCTAAAATTCATAAAGAATTTCAAGGGACCCTGAATAACCAAAATGAACTTGAAGAGGAAAAACAAAGTTGGAGGACTCGAACTTTCAGAATTTAAAACTTAACTACAAAGCTACTGTGATTAAAAACTGTACTGTCATAGGGCAGTCCTACAGACTAAAGGAACAGCACAGAGAGCCTGGAAACAAACCCTCGCAGGTGGTCACTGGTTTCTCCACAAGGTTGCCAAGACCATTCAATGGAGAAAGGACTCTCTTGTCAACAAATGGGGCTGGTAAAACTGCGTACCTACATGGAAAAGAATGAACTTGGATCCGGATTCCATACTGAATACAGATATTAAGACAAAACGAACCAAAGGCCTCAATTTCAGAGCTAAGGGTATAAAGCTCACAGAAAAAAGCATAGGAGAAAATTATAATGACCTTGGAGTTGGCAATGATTTCTTCTAAATGGCACCAAAAGTACAAGCACAAGAAGAAAAAAAATAGATAAATTTCATCAATGTTACAAACGTTTGTGATCAAAAGACATTATCAAGAGAGAGAAAAGTCACGTGACAGAAACAAAGAAATATTTGCAGATAATATATCTAATAAGGGTTTAATATCCAGAATGTATAAAGAAAACCTACAACTCAAAATAAAAATTACCTTATAAAATGGGCAAAAGACTTAAATAGATGTTTGTCTAAGAGGATATACAAGTGGCCAATAAGCACATGAAATAGAAGTTTTGGCAAGGAAGTCGAGAAATTGGAACCAAGTACGTTGCTGGTAGGAATGTAAAATGATGCATCTACTGTGGAAAACAACTGGCAGTTCCTCAAAAAGTTAAATATAGAATTGCCACATGACCCAGCAATTCCATTTTACTCCCAGATAGAGAGACCCAAAGGAATTGAAAATAGGGCCTCAAACAGACACTTCTACACCTGTTCAAAACAACATTAGTCACTGCAGCCAAAAAGTGGAAACAACTGAAATATCCAACAAATGAATGAATAAACAAACTGTGGTATAAACACGCAATGGAATATTATTTAGCCATAAAAAGGAATGCAATTCTGAAACATGGTACAACATGGATGAACCTTGAAAACATTACATTAAGTGAAAAAAGGAAACATAAAATGTCAGATATTATGTGATTTCACTTATAGGAAGTACCTAGAATAGGCAAGTTCAGGGAGACAGAAAGTAGAATACAGGTTTCCAGGAGGTAGGAGTGGTGGGTGAAGGAAATGTTTTGGCTTAATGGGTACACAGTTTCTTCTGAGGCTGATGGAAATGTTCTGGAAATATATACTGGTAATGGTTGCATAACATTGTGAATGTGCTTAATGAAATGATTAAAATGGTAAATTTTATGTTTTTTATATTTTAACCACAATTTCTTTAAAAATTTTTAATTATACTAGTGATTTAGGTACATAAGTTATCTATTTTATGCCCTGATCAGGTAGATCAGTTGGTTGGAGCACTATCCCCATAAACCAAGATTGCAGGTTCAATCCTCAATTAGGGCACATGCAAGAATCAGGCAGTGAACCCTGGCTGGTGTGGCTCAGTAGATTGAGTGCCAGCCTGCTAACCAAAAGGTCACCAGTTTGATTCCCAGTCAGGGCACATGCCTGGGTTGCGGGCCAGATCCCCAGTTGAGAGCATGCAAGAATTGACCACACATTGATGTTTCTCTCCCTCTCTTTCTCCTTCCCTTCCCTTCTCTCTAAAAATAAATAAATAAAAATTTTTTAAAGAATCAAAGAACGAATAAATAAATGAAACAAAAATATCAATGTTTCTCTCTTGAATCAATTTTTAAAAATTTTTTTAAATTGTCTATTTTACAAACAGAAATGGAAGGAAATATGAAGACATAAAAATTACTAAATTTTTATTACATTATTTTGAATAAAGCTCAAATAAAAGAATTTTATTTTTAGCTAATAGGATATTCATTAAAAGAAGACAAATTTTATGTCACATAACTTCTCAGACCAAGAAAATGGTAAGAAATTGTAGATAACTCTTCCTCCAAATTGGCAACAATATTTTATTTAAGATTTTCGTCCCTATTTACATAGTCTTTATTATTATTACTAAGATAGCTATGTTGGTTAATAATTTTTAAAACTTCCCAATTTATACCGGAAAAGCTTTTCAGAGTAATTAATGTGAGGGCAAGTTGGTGTACTATGTCCATGGTAGAACATTTTGAATACTTTTAGTTTCTTGTAAAACTTTCTAGATTTTAATGAAATCTGTTTTTCTCTAGCTTGACAGGGCCAACTCTCTGTTAAGCCAAACTCAGCAGCCTTACAGATACCTCGTTGAATCAGTGCGCCAGAGAGATTCGAAGATTGATTCACTGAAGGAGTGCATTACGCAGCTTGAGACAGATGTCAGGTAAGCCATCTACAGATCTCTTATTTGAATAATAAAGATGCTGTAAACATGATATTGCTATAAATGAATTTGCTTTGTAAATTGTAAAAAAAAATAAATAATGTTGGTGGTTTGAAATGTAATGAGTATGGAATTTCTATTAAAAAAAAAAAAACTAGGCCATAATCACAGTAGCTGTTCATATTCCACTTAATGTGAGAAGTTTTAGCCCGGGCGTAACAAGGCTACACTTTTAACAGAGCACTGCCCACGTGACAGCTACCCTGTCCTTGACCTCCTAGATGTGTTTGTGGGTTGCAGGCTGACCAAAGGGAAAGGGGTGCCATAATTACTTTTTAAACATAAAATGTACACATTTGCTTAGATTCATATTGACTTTGCCAAGGAATTTGTAAGCTTTTCCTCCCCTGAATCTTTAACCCATGAATTACCTAAATGTAAATAAATAAATTTCTTTCACTTCGTTAGATTGAACTTGTGTTCTTACATGGCACTTATCTAAAAGACTTGTCTCATTTAATAATTGTCCAAATTCTTGACATGTTTATCTGTACAATGACTTTAGTCTCTAAGTTGCAGTAAAAGAATGTTGCTATATACATAGAGAAGTTTTAACTTGTGGATGTTTGGCTAATTGGGTTGTTATTAGATTTGAAGATTATTAGAATAAATTATTATAATATACAATTTATTAATCAGTTCATAAATATTGAAGCCGAGAATTAGATGAGAGTGGAAATTGTTAAATTAAGGAACTAGAAAACAAGAGAAGATAGTTATTAAATCCAGGTTTCCTAAGTTATATAACGAATTTTTTGGACCATAAGAATCACCTAGGTTTTAGAGGAGGAAAACAGGGAAAAAATTTTGAAGCAAAAAATGTGGTAAAATATTTAATAACATAAAGAACATAGGCTGCCCCCCCGCCTCCAGCAAGCCAGGTAAGCTACATTCGGATTATAAGATGCACCCCCATTTTCCTCCCAGATTTGGGGGGAAAGATGTGTCTTATAGTCCAAAAAATACGGTAACTAAAAAAGTAAAACTATTGGTTATTAAGTCCAAAGTATGAGTGGGGTTTTTTTGTTGTTGAATTAGAATAATTATCTTCTCTTGTTTCTACCCTAACCAAAATAATTAGTCCAGAACTTTATGGCAATATTAATATTTTGATGATTTGATAAAATAATTTAAAATCATATTTATGCTTTAATTGTCAACATAAATAACAATTTACTTCTAGATTAAATTTAAAGTTAAAAATTATATTTAGAATATATAAAACATCATTAATAAATTAATCAAATGAATTAATTTAACAGTTACTTCATAAATAGCTATTGGGAGCAATAGATTCTGTTTTATCATTTCCTGGGTACCTAGTTATCTTAGGGGAATCAAGAAAAGAACCCCAAATGAAACTTTTTCTTCCTATGTTATATATTTCTGTTACAGTTGAAATTTTATATTGAGTCATTTTACCTTTGTAATCTTAGAGGAAGATAGATAAAACATCAGTGGAAAAAATTTCCTCTCTCTCAATTACCTTCAAAATAAATTTATTTGAATTTTTTTACTTAGATGTAACTGTATTTGAATTTTTATCTTAGGTAAAAATTTAAGAAATAAGATAGCTGAAACTGTTGACTGTAGAGGAAAAATAATAGATGGCTATAGAAGTAAAGTATAAAGATGAGCAAATTCAGCCCTACTGAAATTAAGCACCTTTTCATCAAAAAACATAATAACATTTTGGTAGGGTCAAGATTTGAATCCAGATCTGGCTGCTTTCTGATTCTGTACTCTTAACCATTATGTTATACTGCCTCCCTATGTTCTATTCTGAATAAGTGGTGATTTTTCACTAACAAATATAATTAAGGAAGAGAAGCAAAAAGTGGTGTAGAATAATGGTTGAAAGTAGGGCATTAGTGAATAATTGATCATTGTTGAAGCTGGGTGATGGATATGTACATGGGGGTTATATTTTCTCTCTTATTTCAAGATATTTTGTAATAAAGTTTTTTTTTAAAAAAACTGATTTTAAAGGGAAGTATAGGCTCTGTAGATAAATTTTATGGGCTCAAGTCCAGCACAGTCTCTCTAAACCTTGGCTGTTCAAAAGAACTTTGTGTAATGATAAAAATATTTTATATCTACGCTGTCCAGTATCATAGCCACAAGCCACATGTGGCTGTTGAGCATTTGAAATGTGACTAGTGTTACTGGGAAACTAAATTTTTTATTTTACTTAAATTAATTTTAATTTCCACTTGTGACTAATGGCTGTGGTATTGGACAGTACAGCTGTTTTTTCATCTGTAAAATGAGGTTGGCAGCACCTAATTTACCTGGCTATTCTGAAGATTAAATGATATGTTTTATGATATATTAAATGATATAGCACTGTGCCTATACATTATAAGTGTTCTACAAATGTTCAATATTATTACTATTTATCTTTTTAAAAAGATGTTATTTATTTATCTTTAGAGAAGGGAAGGGAGGGAGAACGAGAGGGAAAGAAACATCCATGTGTGGTTGCCTCTCACATGCCCACTACTGTGAACTTGGCCTGCAACCCAGGCATGTACTCTGACCGGGAATCGAACCAGCAACCCTTTAGTTTGCAGGCTGGCATTCCATCCACTGAGCCACACCAGCCAGAGCTATTAATATTTATCTTACATTTAACAAGGTTTTATGTTGGAATTACCTTAAAAATGAGCAGTAACATTTCTGAAAATATTTTGAATTTGGACAAAAATTATGACTCTTTTAATAATAGCAACACAAGCCATAAAATCAATGCCAGTTATGGGATTTACTACAAAAATACTATTTGTGCTAAACAACTGAGTTCTTTAAAGTTATCTGTGTTTTATAAATATATTGTATAATATTTAGTACATTCTGAACTAATGGCCCATAAGATATGAAAGCTTGCTCTTAACTGAAGCAACTACCTTCTAAAGTGAAAAATTAGGTTGCTTCCAGTAGTTTAATTGTGGCCTTTGAGCTACGGTAGATGTGCCCTGATGACATGAGCGAAATGATACCATGCTGTAAAAAAGCCCAGTCCACAAGTCAGAGACAGCAAGATCGATCATTGTTCTGTCTCCTGTCACCCCCACTCTAAGCTGATGCCATTTCAAGTGTTGGGGAATTACCCTGGGCTTTTAATACACATCAACCTGGCTTCTCTTCTCATGGTAAATGACTGTAAAATATAGATATTAATGTGAACATCAAAGGGTGGTTGTGAAAATTAAATGAAGTATACATATAGAAAGCATCTGGCACATAGGAGAAACTCAGTAAATGTCACTTCCCTTTGTCTTTCATTAACTCAAAATTTAAACATTAGATGACCCATCCAAAAAAGATTACTAAGTGATTATGTTCCTTAAAAATATCTATTCCTCTTTGTCAGGTATTGGTTTTAACAGTAAAGAATATTTATATTAATTGATTTTATTTTAAAATGTTTCTCTAGCTTATACAATAAAAACTCTTTAAGGAACTAATTTTATAACTTTCTTAGAAAATAAAACAATACTACTATACCACATCTACAACTTGCAAATTTAGCTAGTTATACAATATATTCAAGTCTAAAGGTTAGCGTAAATATGCACTAAAATGAAATGATTATAAACATGTTAAAAGCCAACTTTGGAGATACGCCTATTAACTACTTTAAATTCCCCTTTCACTAAAGTAATAATTTGTCCTAAAGGTAATACTGTTAGTTCTCCTCCACCAAGCCACAAGACACAGTCTGTGCTATATAGTTTGATCTGTAATTCAGAACTGAGGGAAGCATAGAAACAATAATTAGCATAAATTTTATTTCCCAGTTGTCAGTTTTCAGTTTACTCGTAACTAGCAGTTTAAGAAGAAAAGAGTACATTGTGAACTTCATTGGTAAGACTGAGCCAGGGTATATTGATCCAGGAAGTTAAGGAACAAGATAGCAAGAACATGTTTTCATATAGCAGGGGGAATAAAGCCATAAACATGAATTCCTGAGTAATAATTAACAGTGAATTGAACAATTACAAGAGTAATATACCACTCATGATAGATGTGCTTATAAGGATATTTGTTTTATAGTTGGTTTATGAGTCACACATAGAAGCTTTATATTTTTAAAGGTTAGTCTCCACTGTTATGAAATGTGTCTTACAGAGACTGAACTTCCATTGAGTAATTACATGCATGCTGGAAGAACACAGTGTAATAATCATCATACTTAGTTTCAGAGACCCACATGTTGAAGGTGGTTACCCTTGTGGTTTAAGACTATATTACATATAGAGAAGGCTAAGCCTTTGAAAATATACACCCAGGCATTGTCCGTGGCGTCCATACTGTTTGTGACAATAATGATGTCCTACAGATAGAACACAGTTGCTCTGTAAACCAGTGTATCCACCCACCTTTTGTTCAATGTTACATGGTTCTTTAGCTATTAAATAAGAAATATTTATTTTGTTCTGGAAAAATTAGTCTACATAAAAAGCATTTCTAATGAATTATCCAGTTAAAATCCTTTAATTATATCAACATTCCATCCCTTTTACAGTACATTTTATTTAATGGACCTGGTGGTATTTGAGAGTGTGTGTGTATGTGTGCGCTGTGTGTGAGTGTGTGTACATAAGCACTGTGTGTATGTGTGTACATGTGTATGAACTTAACATATGTCTGTTTTTTGAAAAATCCTATTTCTATTTACTGGATATTTATGTTAATTCCGAAAAGATTTTCTAGAAAAAGGACTTTTTCTTTACTCAGCCATGAAAAAAGAATTACCTGGCCATAAAATGACCCTGACTAAAGATAGATTAGAATTCCAGAGTTGCAGGTGTATCTGATCTTTACCACGCTTTGGGGACTCTCAGAACACGGCCCTCAGTTTCCTTCATATCACCTGGTTCTCGGTTCTGCAGCTCAGGAAGGTCTCTGACGCATAACTCCGAAAGTCCACTTGTTTTTCTGCTGAGCTGCATTTACCTTTATTGGTATTTAATTACTGTTTTCCTCTGATGCCTGTTTTTTCATCTAAACTAGTAATACTATGTAGTATTTACCTAGAGTTTTATGTGTTTGATGCTTTATGTAATTATTCATTAGATAATTCTACATCCCTTTGACATGCACAAGTATCATGTTCCACTATGTCAGATGTAAAAACTGAGGTTCAGTGGGGGAGTGGGTTGTGCCTTGCACCATACACATGAGTCAGTGGCACGACTGGAAACACGGAATTGCATCTGGTCTTCTTCTCAGAGAGCAAACCAGGGAGCTTCCTCGGGGAAGTTCTCAATTACTAGGAAGGTGGAGAATGTAAGCTTCTTCCTCTTAAGTCCTTGGAATTACCAGTTTTCCCAGAGTACTTCTATAATACCTTGAATTTAAAAAGAAAAATACTTCATGCCTGATAGTTTAAAAATTCGTGGCTTTCTGTTTTCTTAAATTTATAACTTCAAATTTCATACCTGTTCAATAAAACGATTCTCATTAACTTTACCTTCATCGACTGTGTTTTGACATTTAAGGAATTCTATAGCTTAAATTCGTCATTGCTTTTCTTGTAATACCGGCTGACTAGATTCATTTAAGTGGCTTTCAAAGACTACTTTATTTAATGGTTTTAATTAATTTTTATATGTTAAATAAAACTCCAGACAGTATATGTAAGATAAGCTTCAAGTATTTACCTTTTAAAATAGTAGGTCCTTAACAATTAGGCTTCTTACCCTTTCCTATCAGAAAATAGGTCACATCAGCTCTGACCGGTGTGGCTCAGTTGGCTGGGCATCGACCCGCAGAGCAGAAGGTCGCCAGGTCATTCTGGTCAGTGCACGTGCCTGGGTTGTGTGTTCGGTCCTCCGTCAGGACGCGCACAGGAGAGACAGCTGATCAATGTTTCTCTCCCCCTCTCTCCCTACCCCTCTCTCAAATGAATAAATAAAACCTTTAAAAAAAAAAGAAAGTAGGCCACATCAAAAGGAAATTCACAATGCAGACTTAGAAACTGAAGTTTAAACTAAAAATTTGGAGACAAAATTGTTTTCTCAAGTTTACCACAGATGAAGTATCTGATTTATTTATCTAACTCAGTTATATACCTAGTAGTTTAGTATGTGGTAAATTATAAAATATGTATTACTTCAGTTTTAAGGATAAATGTCTTAATTTGACTTCCAGTACCTATAGAGTTTTACTATTTTGTGCATAAATACTTCCTTTTTACCTTTCATATAAGTCCTGCTTCATCTTTTTATATTTCAGGAGTAAACAGTCATCTTTAAAAATACTAATTTCATGTCCCTACTGGGCAGGAAAATATTCCCAGAAAGCATGTCAGTTGCATTGTCACATGATTAGTAAAAGAAAAAGTCTGCATGCAAAGCACTAGGTGATTGATCAGATCGAACATTACAGTGGCTGTTCTCATATCTTTATGGGCTATATCTTAGGGGTCTGGTGCAGGGAGGGTGTGGAGGGATTGACCAAAAAGAAAAGAGAGAGAAAACAAACAACTCCCAGACACAGATGACGGTGTGGTGATTGCCAGGGGCAGGGGAGCTGGGGGGACGTGGAGGAGAGTTGGGGGGCTAAATGGTGAGGGAAGGAGGCTTGACCTGGGCTGGTACACACACAGTACAGTGTGCAGGTGATCTGTTATGGGGTTAAGCCTCTGTATAATTTTGTTAACCAGTGTCACCCCAATAAATTCAATTTAAAAGAAATAAATAAATAAAAATAAATATATTTTTTAATTTTTTAATTTAATTTATCTTTAATTCAAAACATCATATTTGTTTAGCCTTTTGCTATTTAATATTAATTAAATTTAAACCAATAATATGACCTTAAACCTTGGTGTGTTTGTTTTTTTCCAGCAATTTAAATAAAGAAAAGTCAGCTCTACTACAGATGAAGAATCAAATGGCATTAGATTTAGAACAACTTCTAAATCATCGTGAGGTACTGCTTTCATTTCATTGTAATTTTTACCACTCTAGGACTGATTGAAGTCCATGTTGGGCTCAGGTTATTGGGTCCCAGTTTTCCGTGTTTGTTAATGACTTTTCACATGTGCATCTCACTGTGGCCTGGCCCTTTGTACTCAACTTGTGATCCTTTATTCTTTATGCATTAACTTATGCTTTATTTTCTATGAGTTATTCCTTATTCCAGGAATGCCTCTTCTTGTTAACCCCTTATTGCCTTATTCATATCTGTCATTAGATTTCCACATTATTTAATAATTATTAGTTTTGTCTTTCTTGCACTGGACTGTAAGTTTTTTACTGTACCTCTGTCTTATATGCCATTGCATGCTCAGTGACTAGTGTTCAATATTTGTGTTGAACTTTAAAGTTTATATTTTTTTCCTATGTTTCTCACCAAAAATCTTCTAAAGTTAATATAATAAACCCAGTTTTTAAGTCAGATTTATTGATGTATAATATACATACAGTAGAATTTACTTTTTAGTATACATTTCTATGATTATTTTGCTAACTCACACAGGTGTGTAACTGTCACCACAGTTTATATATAATGTAGCTCCATCCTCAGAAAGTTCCCTGACACCTGCTTTGTAGTGACCCTTTTCCCCAAATGGAGTCTTAGCAACCACTGATCTGTCTCATTCATTTCTTCCTTTTTATTGCTGAGTGATATTCCATTGTGTGGATGTACCAAAGTTTGTTTCTAAAATTTTATTTATTTATTTTTAAAGAGAGGGGAAGGGAGGGAGAAAAAGAGGGAAAGAAACATCAATGTGAGAGAGAAAACACCGGTTGGTTGCCTCTTACATGCACCTGGACCAAGGACCAAATCCAAAACCCAGGCATGTGTCCAGGAATCGAACTGGTGACCCTCAGCTTTGCAGGATGACGCCCAAACAACTGAGCCACACTGGTCAGGGCTATACCAAATTTTTTAATCCATTCACCAGTTGATGGACATTTGAGGGCATCTATAAATAAAGCTTCTGTGAACAATTGTGTATGTATTTTTGTGTAAAAATAAGTTTTTATTTCTCTTGGTAAATACCCAGGAGCAAAATTACTGAATCATATGGAAGGTGTGTGTTTGACTTAAAAGGAACTGCCAAACTATTTTCCAAAGTAACTGTACCTTTCACATTCTCATCTGCAATGAATGAGAGTTCCCATTGCTCAGCATCCTTGCCAGCAGTTGCTATTGTGAAACCTAGTTTTTTAATCCAGTGCATTTTTTCCACTGTAATATCGCTGCCTTGTCTTAGCCATGTTTTTATCATTTTGTTATCCTAATAGAGAAAGAAATGCTCAAAACAGATCATTGGTTTATGAGTACCCTGAAGACATTTTTCCAGTCTAGGAAAGATATACCAGCTATTTGGGAAGAAAGTATTGGGAAGGTGTTATGGAGAAGATGGATTTGGAATATTCCTGGAAACACTTCAAAAGTGCATATTCTAGACATTGTGTCAGAGAGTTGGGGGATTGTCTCTATCTTAGAATTGGCCTTTGGGGTGAGTCCTCTTAAAGGTGTATTTTATATGATGGGTGAAAGAGATATGGAGGTGTGCCTGGACTAGATTTTAGAGATGATTTTCAGGTCGATAAGTAAATCTAACTACAGGTTACAGACTAGGAAAAGCTTCTCTGAAGGTCTTCATACTTTTTCTGACTCCCAAAGTTCCAGACCTTATCTACTGTCACTCATGTCCTAGGATTCTGCCTTGAATAACTATTTCTTCACTGTGGAAACCTGATTCATCCACTGTGTGGATTTGCACAAATGTATTTAAAATGGAATATTGAAGAGATAGTAACTACAGACTTCTATGCTGTCATACCAACTTTTTTCATAAAGCTGCATAATAAATATGTTTTTCAGAATGGCAATTCTCATGTGGTTTTTAGAGAATTATGCTAGACTCTGAAGAATATATAAACAACTTTAATTTATAAATTTTTCACATAATAGTTGGAATTACATTATTCATGAGTCCAAACAAAAACTAAAAGTTTTACTCAGTGGTTGAAAATTGTATAGGATTAGAACGAAATATTTAAACATGAAAATTAAATACTAGAAAGATGAAACTACTCATATAAATTGCCTACTATGAATAATAATAATAATAATAATAAATTGCCTACTATGATGTAGAATCAATGATATTTGCATGGTTCATATCTAATTAAATAGTTAATATTTATGCACTTGGTAATATCTTCACTTTGGCAATTATATTTTAGTAATCCAAATTTTCTTAATGCCAAACATGTAGTTATTTTTCTTTATAAAACAAAACAAAAGTATAAGAAAAAGAACATGTATGAAACAAGTTTTCAGTCTCTTTCTAAGAAACAGTGTAATGCCAGCTTGCGTAGTGTGAGCAGAGGCAAAAGCAAGTACAAACTGCTGTCATGAAACAGAACGGCCATTGACCCAGGGAAGTGTCTGACCATTTACTTGATGAAACAGAGCCTGCCAGATTGATTGATTCATTTTATAGCTCTTGAGGGTCAAGTACTCAAAATAGCCAGTAGGTACAGCTGGAGAGGAAGAACTCTAATAAATACAATTTTTTGAAAGTGAAAGTCAGAGCTGAGACTAGAGTGAGGAAGCAGGACAAATAGAACCTAAGGTCTGGGGGTGTCCACTCTCAGAGACACGCACAGCGCAGGGTTGGCGCCCGGAAGCTTGCCCCAGGCAGGATCCTGGGGAAGGTATCTAATGTGAGTCATTGCTTTAGTCAGCTCAATGTTTAAGTTAGTGATCCATAAAGAAACCAAATGAACACTTTAATTTAAATTTTTTGTCTTTTTTGCATTGGATAGCTCTAACTTTTCAAGCAGTGTCATTTAGTTGTGATAAGACTGTATGTATGGTCATGTAATATGAAATGAGATCCCCAACTCATTTACATAGTCATCAAGTATATATTAAACTTAAAAAAGAAAGAAAGCTGGTGGGATAATGCTAGGTTGACAATTTTAGGACATTCAGGACATGGCCACAGAGGGTTTTTATTTTCCTTATTAGTGTTAGCTCAAAATCATTAGTTTAAAAGTAATTCCTCTCATGATAGGAGTTCACTTGTGAAATAAAGATTTCTAAGAATGATAAAATTTATTATTGGTCTCCTATTCTATAAATTCTTAGTGTTTATTCATTCAAAAAATGGCTGTGGGTATTTGGAATTATCAGTAGTACATTAGGTGATTTTTATTCTCAACTCTTCCTTCAAGAAAATGTATTAATAATAAAATATAGTAAAATGTGAAGAGAATGGGGACAATAGCATTTTTTAGGTTGCCTTTTCAGACTACAAAGCTTACCTAGAATGGTTAAATATATTAGGTTAAAGGATCTGTATAACAAATACTGAGTGAAAGGCGTGATCGTGAAGTGAAATGAGATCTCATACATGTTTACATCGTTCCATTTTACATTTGTAAGTTCCGTCCCTATATTCAGTGAGCACTATAACGCAGAGTGAGGCGGAGGAGACAAAGTATCTCTCCTGATGAAATTCCTTCCATTAAGGTACAATTTAATGTCATGCCCTCTGCCTTTAAAAGATCCAAACAAGATCTGGTGTCATCTCTCTTTGTTTTGTAAAACTATTTAAGGCAGTCTACTAAGTACTTCTATTTATATTACATAATTTAGTCTCTACTGCAGCCCACAGAGAGAAATATCATCGTCCCCACTTTTACGGATGAAACTGACGCTGGTAAGAGTTAAGTAACTCAACCGTGATTATATACTTACTGTCAAAACGAGAAGAAGTCTTTTTTTCACCTGAAACAAAAGCTTGTGATCTTTCTTCTTAGTCCCATTTAAACGAAAACCCCATGATGACTTGCTTGCTCTGGTTCCAGGAAAATGTTTCCCTGTGTGGATGAAGTGATATCCTTTCTTTCTTGTCAGGAAATGAAAACTATGTAATTTAATGTATTTTCTTTCTTCTTTTCTTTCTTCTTCTTCTTTTTTTTTTTTACTTGCCAAAAAACAAACTCAGCTGAATATCTTATCCAGGTGTTATAATCTCTTTTTTCATCTCTTTTACTTTAGATGCCTCAGAAGAACTCTTTTGTTTTATTCCAGTGGGTTGTAATCTTTTTTACCCTTAAACATCTTCACTTTTACTAAGACCTCTTAGGAGTAAAAGTATAAAATATCAAAATATAAACCTTGAGTAAAATGGGTTGAAAAGAGGTAAGTGAAAAGATCAGCTGATAGGATCTGGTTCCCAGGTAACGGCGGCAGGGCTTCATTCACATTAAACACGCGGTTTTGAGCACAAGTAACGTAGTTCCTCACACTGGCTTCTTTCTCACTGAGGTACCGCCCAGGAGTCTTTTTAAATGGTTTTGTTTTTCATCCATTGTATCTGCTCACGTTGCCTCGATGAAACAAGACTTGCTGATCACCTTTGGAAACTCTGATTCAGATTTCCTTTGTATATGTTTCTCCTACACCCTTAGAATATAAGCTTTTGCGAGTAGGAAAAATATCTTTAATCAGCTAAATGTCTAATAAAGTAATGAGCCTAATTTTAAGAACCTGGTGTAAAACCCTTTCCCAGCTCTTCTGCAGCTGTGTGAAGGGCAGTGCTAAAGCCCACTTGGGAAGCCATTCTAGTGTCTCAGAGAGTGGCAGTGGTGTCTCCAGCCAGATTGGGGATGATGGTGTCTGACAACAAGGGGCCTATTTGAAAGCTGTTTAGAAAAGCAGAATCACCGCTGGCTGGTGTAGCTCAGTGGATTGAGCACCAGCCTGTGAACCGAAGAAAAGCAGAATCATGGGGGCTTGGTGATTGTTTGGATTTAGGGAACAATGAAGAGAGGAGGAATGGGAGCTGATGCCCAGGGTTTTGGCTTCTGTCTTGGGTTTATGGTGGTGCTACAAAGAACATAACAGGTTTGGGGAAGGAAAGTTGAAAAAAATGTCTACATAGATATAACAGAGGAGAGTAAAAAATGTAGGTTCTGGAACCCATACAAGAGAACTCATCTGGAAACAGAGTCTGAGAGTCACAGCATTAAAATGGTGCTCTACATGAATGTAGAAAGTACCAGATTAAATGACCTAGGAAGAGTAGGTAGAGTGAGAACAACAACTACAAAAGGCCTAGGACTAAATACTGAAGAACAACGATATTTCAGGAATGGGCAGAGGAAAAAACGCTCACACACAGAGTTTGAGGAGTGACCAGACTGATGGCAGAGTCAGGGAAACTCAGAAAGAACCATTGAGAAGGGATGGAGTTGCCAGGTCAAACAAGATAAAAAAAGAAGGTGTGGTTTGTATTTAACAAGATGCAGTTTTAATGGAGCTAAACAAGATACTGCGGTGAACTGATGAATGAATAGAAACTGAAAAATAGTCATAGGAAAAATAGCCCTTAAGATATTTGAATAGGAGAATATAGGATGGTCAGGGAGGGAGCTTTAAAGATTTTATTTATTTATTTTCAGAGAGGGAAGGAAGGGAGAGAGAGAGAGAGAGAGAGAGAGAGAAACATCAATGTGCGGTTGCTGGGGGTCATGGCCTGCAACCCAGGCATGTGCCCCGACTGGGAATCGAACCTGGGACACTTTGGTTCGCAGCCCGCACTCAATCCACCGAGCTACGCCAGCCAGGGCCTTTTTTTTTTTTTTTAAAGATTTTATTTATTTATTTTCAGAGAGGGAAGGAAGGGAGAGAGAGAGAGAGAGAAACATCAATGTGCGGTTGCTGGGTAGCTTTAGATCAAGAGTATTTACTTCTCAAAGATGGAGAATATCCAGTTTAAATGGTGATAGGAAGAAGCAAAATAGAGATGCATTGAAAATACAAAAGAGAGAGAATAATCTGTTGAGCAAAAGTGTGGAGAAAGGAGGAAATCCAGAGCAAAGCAGTGGGATTTAACAATGGGAGTTAAATCCAGAGCAGAGCAAGGGAGGGGCACCTTTTGCATTTTAAAAAGTAGAGATAACGATTATATTAAGATACAAATAAGTTTGTGACTTGCTAGGAAGGGTTTAGAGAGCCTCATCTAATAAAGGGCTAAGGGGACAGGGTCAGAGTTTTGAGGAAAATTCTCCAAGAATGTTTGCTAAACTAATTATTGTCCTTTTCAGTTTTCTAATAATTGCACTTAGAAGGTGTCAAGTAGAATAATCAAATAGAAAGCTTTAGAAACTAGCCTTTAATATATCCTTAGTACTTCCCCTCAAAAATAAAATTCACTCTGATGGCTGATACGTTAGCCGAAAAAGTACAGAAGCTCTCCTACAATGAAGAACAGTTTTGGAGAACTACCTAAAAGTAGCCAGTAGGCAGTCATACCTCAAGTTTGTCTAGAATACAGCTACTCCTAAAACCCTGGTGGTTGTAGTCATAGTAATTAACCTCTGTGGGTATCAGGCCTCTAAGGAGTAATATACATTTGTGGAATATAAGATCTGCATCTCAGGCCTGGGATTCTTCTACCCTTTCATTCGATGCTCCTGCCAATAATATCTCTTCGGGCGCACATGGGTATAATAACTAACCACTCTTTACTGAGGACCTGAAATGGGCAAGGCCCGACACTTGCCTGAATGTTGGACTAACTTCCACTATCCCAGGTAACTCACCTATAACTGCATTGTATGTCCCTTAACAAAAAGCAGACAAACTCTGCAGTTAGCCAGGTTTCTTAAAAGTGAAGTCACAGTATAATTATCATTCTTTGATGGTATGCTGATGTTCCCGGAGTCTAATTCATATGTTCTTTGTGATTTCTCGGAAAGTTTCAAGAACATTTCTGCATCACAAGTGTCCCTTAGGCAATGTACTTCATAAATGGTTCAAACAAATTACATTTTTCTACATGTGTGTCATTCTTTTTGTTTCATACTTAACTGGTTTGAAGTTTTCTTAAGAATACCTATTTGCCTGTTTTTCTTACATACCTACGTAGTTACATTTTACTGTCAGCATGACTAGGAAAAAAAAGCACTAAGTGGGTAGGTTAATTTTGTTTTCATGAGAGTGTAAGTATTTTCGAGATTCATACATTTCTCACCATAATTGTGCTCTTCAAGTTAAAACTTGTTCCTGATTGAATGTAAATGAGTATTTTAAAGAAGGACAATTATTATAGTAAAACCTAAAGCACATATACAGTATAAGCCATATTTTCCCTAGAGTGTTTTAGAGTGCTTTTTTTTTTCCATCTAAGGATATGTGTATTTGGGTCTGAGAAAATTAAGGGAGAAAAATGTTGCAAAAGAAATGCTCATTGCAAATGTTGAATTTACATATACTTTAAATATGACAGAACCAAACATGTTGTATAACAGTAATAATATCTTTAGTTTTTTTATAACTTCTTTCTTCCAAAATACTTTAAACATTTTTAGATCAGTATGTTATGCTACCATACTTAAGGATCCATTATAGATGGCTTTCAGTCAGGTGTGTCTAGGAATAAGCAATCAAAGAAAGGAAAAGTTTTAAATTATCCTTCTATAATAAGAGAGGTGGCCTCTGGCTTGTGCCTTCTAGAATTCAAGATGATATTAAGTTTTTCCCCAACATAGGTATTTTTCTGTTCATAAGAAGAATGTTTAATATTTGTATATTACTTTATAGTTCTTTTTAAATTCATTTATTCCACCTAAACCACACATCATAAGACTTATGATGGTCTTATACTCATTTCACAGAAGCAACAACTGAATCCATCTGTGGAATGTTAACTCTCTCAATTTTGAGTTACATAAAAGACACTTGAATTTCTTTGAGATTGCACTCTTGTACTTCTCTGTTTGTGTGGACTTGTACTGAGAACTTAGTAGAACTAGGTCGAATTATTTTGAGTTTCATAAGTACCTTGGCTTCTTCTTTAATCTTTTCATCATCTTCTTTAAAATTACAAATGTCTTTGTTGTATCCTGTAAGTAAAACTCTGTCTTGTGTGAAGCAATATAATATCTCATCATAAAAATATTTTATTTGTGTATATATGCCCTTTTAACTTTTTTCACATCACATTTTCACATCTATTATGTATTGTATAGACCTGTCATTTCCTTTCTTTTTTTTTTTTTTTTAAAGAATGAATGTGTATTTTTCCCACTACATGTTAGAAGTTTGGCATGTTTTCTTTCACAGACTTAAGTACACTTCTCTTTTTTTTTTTTTTATCAGTAAGGAACAAGTAAATGACCTCTATCATTTCCAAGCCTGTGTTTTTATGACTCTCCTAGCATAGTAGCAGTTTATAACAAACCAAACAATTCTAGGACATAAGGGAGACACACAGCAAAGCTATAAAACAAGTCTCTGGAACTTGCGGTGGCCAGAAGAGAATATTGACAGTGAGATGAGATGATTATGGCCATAATCCTGTGAGGCACCATCATGGCAAACTTTCCTATAAACTTAACAAGCCACTGACCACATGTCAAGGAGCCAAACTGAGAGAAGGCTGGGAATACAACGTGGAGAACGTGCAGGCACTGGGAGAGTGGCCCTCTGGAAACCAGTGCTCAGAATGGAGGATAGAGTTTGGAGCCTGAAACTGATGATGAAATTAATAGTAAAGGACAGAAAATAGACAGCACCTAGATGAATACTGTTACAGAATGGAAGGCCAGGCACTAAGAGGACATGAACACCAGAACAAAAAACCCAAGTCCAAGGCACTGTTCAGGAATCAGGTGAGCTAAAGGGTCCACATGAACTAGTCAGAACACAATCAAGGTGTCCACAGCTCTGTGGTAATCAGCCATGGAGGTAGATTTCAACTCAGGGGCCTGCTTCAGCATGTTAGTGCTAGCTTCCTCTACCTGGATCACTGTCGAGAATGACCTTAAGATAATATTCAAGTTCAGGAAGAATGTTTCAGGTGATTAGTTATGTCCCCTAAACTATGACAACATAATTAGCTCTCATTCATGTAAACACTTGAGCTCTCGCTAAGCTTTCAGTCATAGGGTATGGCTCCAGAATTATGTCATCGGAAATGCTTTAGACTAAGGAGTAGATAGGCCTTGTTCTGCATTGCTCTACTCAAGACTTCTTTCTTTATTCTGTTCTAGGTCCAAAACATTTAACTCCAGCAGTTAGTCTGAGGAAAACAATCAATATGATGAAAGAATTCTTTTCAGTCATAAGAGAGATAAATGAACTGCAGGCATTCAGGGAAGAGAAGACTTAGATATAAGAAATTCAAAATAGTCATGTGAAAGAGGCAGTAATAGACTTGTTATGTGTGTCTCCAAAGGCTGGAATTAAAACCTAATGGCAGACGTTATAAGGAGACATGTTTTGTTTTGCTTCGCTTCATTTTATTATTGTTATTGTTACTTTGTTTTGTATAGAAGCTAGGTTAAATAACTGGAAGATCCCTTATAAACCTGAAATTTTGTGTGTCAAAAGACTTGGTAGAAGGTATCCGCCTTGTTACATAAATAATGACAGGTCTGAACGCAAAGGAACCTGCATTTGAATCCTAGTATCACTTCTTAGCAGCTGGTGAACTTAGCTAAATTTCCTTAAAACCTTCCAAACCTCAGTTTCCTCATCTTCAAAACTGAGGTAATATCTACCTCCTGCTCTTTAGGAGAGGTTTAAATTACTGTGTAAAATACTTAACTCAAAACCTGGCATATAGGAGATATTCAGTGAATGTTACTTCTTGTCCTTTCTTTTCCTCTCTCAACACCTAAAAAATTTGTACTCTCCCCTTGAGGCAAAGAGGCAGGCAGTCCTAGAGTGAGGTTAGCCTACAAATGGGCACGTGCATTTCGATGGAAAGACTGAGGGACTGTGGAAAACAGTTTGCACTTGTGGATGCCCATGCTGTTCTCCAACAGTTTGGCCCTACACAACCTGTTTTGTCTGGTATTTACAGTTAGTGCACTGGCACTCAAGGTGTGTTTTCAGCTTCATCAAAAACCATACATTAAACTGTGCTGAAATTTGCTTTGATAATAATTTAAAATTTTTATTGAGCACTATACAAAATGGATGACTCTGAATGAAATTAACATTTTCTTTTAAACGATGAATTGTGTTAAATATGATAATGATTTCTTGGTTTGTTTGTGTTTTTTTTAATCTTTATCTGTTAAAAATCTCTACTGAAGTGTTTACTAGTGAAATGATCTGAGGTCTGAAATCTGCTTTGAAATATTTTCAAAAAAACTGGGAAGGAGATAGACAAAACAATGTTCAGAAAACAATCTGGCAGTTCCTCAAACAGTTAAACCTAGAGTCAGCATGTGACCCAGCAATTCCACTCTGAGCTGCGTGCCCAAGAGAAACGAAAATGTACACAAAAAAACTTGTGCATGAGTGTTTATGGCAGTATTATTCACAGGAGCCACAAGATGGATACAGCCCAAATGTCCATTAACTGATGAATGGGAACCAAAATGTGGTATAGCCATATAGTAGAATATTATTGGGCCATAAAAAAGGAACATGTCCTGACTGCTGTGGCTAAGTGGGTTGAGCATCGTACTGCAAACTGAAAGATCACCAGTTCAATTCCTATCAGGGCACATGCCTGGGTTGCAGGCCAGGTCCCCAGCTGGAGGCATGCAAGAGGCAACTAATGGATGTTTCTGCCACACCTTGATGTTTCTTTCCCTCTCCTCCTTCCCCTCCCTTCTCTCTAAAAATAAATAAATAAAATCTTATAAAAGAAGGGATGAAATATTGATATGTGTTACAATATAGAAGAACCTAGAAAACATTAACAAAGTAAATGAAGACAATCACAAAAGACACATATTATATGATTCCATGCATATGAAGTCCACCACAGGGAAATCCACACAGACAGAAAGTAGGTTAGTGGTTGCTTAGGACTTGGAAGTTGGAGCAAGGTAGCATAGAGGAGTGATAGCTAAAGGAATCAGGATTTCTTTTTGAGGGATAAAAATTTGAAGTTGACTACAGTAATAGTTGCACATGTCCATGAATATACTAAAAACCAGTGATTAATACACTTTAAATGGATGACTCCATAGTATGTTAATTATATCTCAATAAAGCTGCTTATAAAAACAAAAATGTTGATAATTGTTGAAGTTGGGCAATAGAAACTGCAGGTTCAACATGCTGTATCTCTTTTTGTAGTGTTGGAAATTTTCATAATAAAATGTTTTTCAAATGCCCATTTAAGTGAAGTTTAAATATTGTATGTGTTGTTTTAAGTAAGGTTAGTTTTTACCTGTGTTACCTCAAGTAGAAGTGATACACAGAATTTCTGACTTATTAGTCATGATGCTTTGTCATTCCTATATAAAAGCACTTACGTTTAACCTGCAGTGGAGCACATATTTTGCATTATACTTGTCAGAGCTATTTTCATCAAGAAATGCCATCTATGTGTCCCCTTGCCAACATCTTTGCAGAGTTTACAACTTTCAACAATTTATTGGCATGAACTATGCAATACTGTTAAGCAGCTGCTCTGCATTTGAGCTGTTTTAATGTGCACCACTCTATGCAAATAGCTTATTTCAATGGCTAAGATATGTGCTTTTGGATTCAAGACAGCAATATATCCCTTTCATGGAGATTGTTTCTACAATAACAATCATCATCATCTGGAAGCTTCATAAGAATGTTCTTGCCCTTGATTCTTTCTTTTTTGAGGAGTAATTATTTTACTACAATATGGGTTGTTTTTGTTTTTTGGGTTTTCTAAAAGATTTTGCTTATTTATTTTTTAGAGAGAAGGGAAGTGAGGGAGAAAGATGGAGAGAAACATCAATGTGTGGTTGTCTCTCATGGATCCCCTTACTGGGACCTGGCCGGCAACCCAGGCATGCACCTTGACTGGGAATTGAACCAGCGACCCTTTGGCTCAAAGGCCAGCACTCAATCCACTGAGTCAGCCAGGGCTGCAATATGATTTTTATTGCTTTGTTTTGTTTTGATTTAGTTTTATCCTAAGTTTCCATTATATGATAAGATGTAATTCTACATTTATTAATTTCAATAATTGGTTCACTCATTCTTGAAGTTACTGTAATTTCTTAAGTATTTAATAAACTATTTTGAAAATGAGTATAAAAACAGGTCAGAATTAATGAATATTGTTGTAAATCAGACTATGTTTCAGAATAGCATTTAAAGGTCTCAAACAAGTGATAAAAGGAAAAAGAATTGGGGCATGCTACTTTTTCAGCATTTTAATTTTACAATGAATGAGTAATGCTTCCGTAATTTAAAAAAAAAAAAACAGGAATATTTAAATGTATTTTGAGAAATGGCTTTTAAATTAATGAAAGATATGCTAGGAAGAGGCTAGAGCTGTCAAAATGAACAGTCTCCAGATTAGGACATTCCACATTTTGTCATTTTGGAGAAGAAAACTCGTTTTCTACCTGAGAATCCTAAAGTGAAGTCTGCTTTACAGATTTTCTTGTCCACATGTGCAAAGATTATACTCTTTCATTCAGATGAGTGGCCCATGACAACACAAAGAAAACAGTTAATGTGCTCATTCATTCATAAGTTGGAACACACAACCAAAGACCATCAGAAACTGTAGGAATTGTAAAGAAACTGAACCCCTTCCCCAGAAGAGAAAAAGGAAATTCTGGTGCTGCAAAAAACTTACAAAGTATTGTAATCTGGTGCTGCAAAAAACTTACAAAGTATTGTAATCAAAGTATTGTAAATCTTTCTTCAGAAAGATTTAAGAATTTGCTACAATCAAAATCAGGAAGTTATTGTAGCAAGTAAAAATGTCAGTAGAAGGATGTGAGCAAAACTCAGCAAAGGAAGTTAAGGAATAGCTAAACAATATGGAAGATTCCAGAGAGAAAGAGAATATGTACAAAGATACAGGAATTAGCTTGGCATCATAGTTCTCAGAAATTTGACTTTGGAAGAGAGAAGTACTACCATCAAAGTTCTGAAGGAAAGCCCAATACTTTCTTCCACAGTATCCTCTTTCGGAAACTTACTAGATTATATGCTATCAAATAACAAAAAGAGAGAGATGTAAGCAGTAATGAAGCTTGCCAAGATGTGCAATAAAAAGAAATTTTACAATAACAACTCTGCATCAGACTTAAAAACAGTCAGTACAAAATTGATTCCAGCAAACATTATGATTAAGAAGCTAGATAATCTTTGGTAATATTTTTTTCAAAGGCATATATTGTTTCCATCAAGGAGGAGAAAGAAGGCAGGACTCAAAGAAGAGAGGAGAATAAATCTATAAATCAGGATTGGAATAGGAATAGAATAAACTGCATGATTTTGAGCAATCAGTGCACTCTTAAGTAAAAGAATCCAGTTGAACTTGATACTTGAAATATTCTCCTTTAAACATCCTCCTTTAAACATCAAAGAATCTCTATGAATCTAATCACACTCTCTACTCTGCAGTGAACAGTATTTCTAAATCTTTAGATAATACTACAAATAAGCCTACAGACCAATAAGAAAAGGACAGTTACAGGACAGAGGAAAGCAGAATCAAAAACTAGGAAAATGGAATGTAAAAGTCAAGTCCAAATAAAAGCGCAGAATCATTAAGAGATGGAACCAGGCATCAGGAGCCAGGCAAAAACATGGTAAGAACTGAACCAGGTTAAGAGCAAACCAGCTGTCAAGATGACTTCCTCTTACCAAAGTTGTTGTGGTAAATTCATCTTCTATTTCTTATGTCGGTTTATTTATTTTGGTCAATTTGGGGGTTTTTTAATATATTTTTTTTTTATTTTTAGAGAGAGGGGGAGAGGAGAGAGGGTGAGAAACATCAATGTGTGGTTGCCTCTCACGTGCCTCCTACTACAGGCTGGACCTGGCCCACAACCCAGGCATGTGCCCTGACTGGGAATTGAACCAGTGACCCTTTGGTTCACAGGCCGGCACTCAATTCACTGAGCCACACCAGTCAGGACTGTTTTTGCCAATTTGTGAATTGGGATCTCATGAATGAGTTTTCATTATGGTAATTAAGGCAGGACAATGTATGTTTAAAAATGTAAGTGAGAGACACATTAAAATGTTTTCATCATTAGGAAGACTCAACATAAGTCAGTTCTTCCTAAGTTTTTTTAATATATCCCTAAGAATATAGCCAACCCCTGGTTGGTGTAGCTCGGTGGATTGAGTGCCCACCTGCGAACCAAAGGGCCACTGATTCAATTTCCAGTCAGGGCACATGCCTGGGCTGCAGGCCAGGTCCCCAGTCAGGGGCTTGCAGGAGGCAGCGGATCAATGTATCTCTTGCACATTGATGTTTCCCTCTTTTTCTCCTTTCCTTCCCCTCTAAGAATAAATAAAACTTTTTAAAAAACTTTTAAAAAAAGAATATAGCCAAAAAACACTTCAATCATTAAATATTGAAACAGAGGATATGGGTGCATGAATAAACAGACCATTGGAATAGAGTTTATAAGTCCAGAAAGAAATCATACACTTATGGACAGTTAGTATATGATAGTTAGCTTCTCACACTGATGAGGGAAAGAATTGTCTCTGTGGTACATAACATTGTTGTTACAAACAGCCATGGGGAAAGAGGTGTATCCACCACACCTATCACCAGAAACCAAGATAAACTTCAAACAGATCAGAGACCTAAATGTTTTAAAAAGAAAAGAAAAAGAAACCATAAAAATAACTAGAGGAAAATAGAAGAAGAAACCATGGAGAAGGCTATAAAATTGAAGATTGGTATATTCAGCTACATCAGAATCAGAAAGTCCATAGCAAAAAACAAGTGTAAACAAAATCAAATAAAATTAATGGAAAAAAATGCCATTCATATTACAAAAGGCTGATATCTCTATCATACAAAGCTGATATCTCTAACATACTCCTTGAAAGGTATAAGAAAATGACCAGTCACTCAGTAGAAAAATGGGTCAAGGATAGCAACAGCAAAGAAAATACCCTTTATATATATGAAAAGCCACTCAGCCTCACAATAGGAGAAATGCAAACCAAATCAAACCAAACATTTATCAGCCTGCAAAAATCCAGAAAGGTAACACAAGCACACATTTTATCAATTAGAAAACTGAAGCTCATTGAACTAGAGTAGATTACCTAAGTTTACCCAAATTAATAAGAGAGTCGGGAATGGATGTGTCTTTGACTTCTAACACTAAAATATTTCCACTACATGTGCTTGGCTTCCTCTGTGTTCAGTAGATGATGGTATTTTGGATACTGTTTGGTGTTAAAATGGAATTTTCTTTGCTCAAATTTACCATTGATATGAAAGGGACCCATCTGTATGATCAAATATAATGAAACTGAACAAAATTCTTGTACTTCTTATTTTTGTACCCACTGTATTATCCTAATAGAAATTTTACAGAATTTTGTCAATTTTGAGGTGTTCCTTACCTGGATTTCAGAAACCACGCTACGGCTGTTTAATACTATCTGTGAACACAGGCAGTACTTTGACACACCCTGAGTTTGGATGATCCTAGTCTCGATAAAGCAAAGACATGTGAATTTCTCTTCTGTCTCCTGACCACCTTCAGGGATAATCTGTTTCCTTTAATTGCTCCTACACCAGTGGCAAAGGGAAGCGGAAGAGGAACAAAGCTATGGTCTCCTCTAGGGCCCTTAGGGGCCAAAGCCTAGTACATCTGCAGCTCCTTCCTTTTCTTCCTCCTCGTGCTTGTTGTCCTCCTCTCCCCTTCCCCCGCAAGTGGGACCGTCCCCCCCTACCTTATTTATCTGCAGACTAGTGGTAGGTAGGGGCAAAAATAATGGATTCCTTGTTTTAAAATCTTCATACCAAGATACAAAAGTTATGACCACTAAAAAGAGGTTCTTTCAGGTAGAAATGTTTCTTTTGATAAGCTAAGAGACTGTCCTCTCCCTTCCCCTCTGCTGACCCAGGTGAGTAGAACAGGAGCTGAAAGTTGCTGCAACATTAGACTTGTTTAACATTAAATCAGTGGTCATATATTTGACTCTAGGGGAGCAAACAAATGAAATACATAATCTAGAAAGCAAAAAGAACCTTCAAAAGGCTCAAATAGTAGTAAAGGGTATGTCATAGTGGCAGTGTCTGACGTGCAGCCATTCCCGTGTGCGTTGGCCTAGCCACCCCCAGGATTGCAGAAAGGGGAGAGAGGATTCTGGTACCATTTCTTCCAGCTCCGCTCTTAGCCCCAAGATTTATTAACCTCTGTGGCTTACACTCAACAGCTCTGTTTTAAAATACCTACTCAAGCTAGATGGTTCTAAATAGAACTAATGACAGCCAGAAAAAAAAAAAAAGGCCTGTAGGAACTTGCTCTGACACAGAGCTGATTTCTATAAACAGATTAGTAGAAGGGAGCAGAACTCTTTCTATCACCATAATGTTCGTGTCTTGGCATGAAGATGAAATAAAATAATAGGAAGAAAAAAACCTCTAACGCAGGCTACCACTGTTCTACAGAAAGGAGAATGTAGTCTGTCCTCTGTCCATATGCTTGTGTTTCATTGAATCAAATTAATGACTAATCATAAATATCCACTAAATAATGTTTGGTGCTAAAAGTTTAACAATAGGGAAAAATAAAAGACAAAATATACTTAGAAGAAGGAGTGAGTGAAAAATTTTATCTGAGTTCTTTAAGTAGTTCAGCATAATAATTCTTAGTCCAAACAGCAACTGGATAAAACTAACTGTAGTTTTCTTTTTGTTGTTTTTTTTGTTTGTTTGTTTGTTTGTTTTTTATTTCAATCATTGTTCAAGTACAGTTTTCTCCCCCCTACTCCCATTCCAGCCCCTCCACCCAACCCTCCCCCCTTCCCCCCATTACCCCCCACCCTTAGTTTTTGTCCATGTGTCCTCCAAATTTGTTCCTGTAATCCCTACCCATTCCCCCCTGAAATTCCCTCTTCTCTCCCCTCTGGCCACTGTCAGACTATCCCCTATTTCAGTGTCTTTGGTTATATTTTGCTAGTTTTTTGTTTTGTTTTGTTTTGTTGTTTAGATTCCTGTTAAAGGTGATATCATGTGGTATTTGTCTTTCACTGCCTGGCTTCTTTCACTTAGCATAATGCTTTCCAGCTCCATCCATGCTGTTGCAAAGGGTATGAGCTCCTTCTTTCTTTCTGCTGTATAGAATTCCATTGTGTAAATGTACCATAGTTTTTTGATAAAACTAACTGTAGTTTTCATTTGTAAGAGAATAGGGAATAACATGGTTAAATCCTGAAGCTGTATTAAACTTACTATTTGAACTGCTGATTAGAAAGCAAGAAAAAAAATTTGGACTCTTTTTTTTCTCCTACCATCTTCATATAAGACTTCAAAAGGAAGTGGTGTAGTTTACAAGGTAGAAAAAAGTTAAATGCCTAGATAATTTACTCAACAAACATGTAGAAAACCTATAGTGGAAAATAACTATGCCAGTAGTTCCCAAATTTGTCTCTCACCTGAGAAGCACCCGGAGATCTTTTTAAATGTCAATGCCTACGTCACACCCCAGCCCAATTATTTTATAATCTCTGGGGGTGGGACACAGGCATCAGCAGTTTTTGAGACACCACAGGTGACTCCAGTGTGCAGAAAAATTTAGGAACCATTGGACTATAGAATGGCATACTTATTATCATACTAAAACTATTAATGACAATGTGAGTCATATGTTATCATTGATTGTTAATGTTATTTCATGTAGTGTAATTGCTTCAAATGTTTATTCTCATTCAAAAATAAAAAGCCGGCCCTGGTGGGGGGCTCAGGTGGTTGGTGTATTGTCCCATACACGAAAGGGTTGTGGATTTGATCCCCAGTTGGGATGCATACGTGAGGCAACCGATCGAATTTTCTTTTTCCCCATTCCTCTCTCTCTAAAGTCACTAAGTATATCCTTGGGTAAGTTTTTTTTTTTTTTTTAAAGAATAAAAAACTAGCCCTGGCTGGCGTAGCTCAGTGGATTGAGCGTGGGCTGCGAACCAAAGTGTCACAGGTTCAATTCCCAGTCAGGCCACATACCTGGGTTGCAGGCCACGGCCCCCAGCAACCGCACATTGATGTTTCTCTCTTTCTCCCTCCCTTCCCTCTCTAAAAATAAATAAATAAAATCTTAAAAAAAAAAAAAGAGCTTTCTGTTTGCTAGAAGGAAAAGAGTACAATTTTAAAAAAAAAGAATAAAAAACTGTTGTACATTTACACGGTGGAATACTACACAACAGCAAAAAAAAAAGGAACTCTTTTTCAACAGCGTGGATAGAGGATCTGGAGATTATTACACTAAGTGAAATAAGCCAGTCAATGAAAGACAAATACCATATGATCTCACTTACAAAGATATATGTGGGATCTAATGCACAAAATAATATCCTCCGATGAGGATAAAAATAATGATAATATTAAAAAATAAAATAAAAGCAGTCATAGACAATATATACATGAGTGAGCATGGTTATCAATAAAACTTTAAAAAACAAATAAAAATAATGAACAAAATAGAAACAAAGGCATAGATTCATGGAACAGTATGACAGCTGTCAGAGGGGACTGGGAAATGGACTGGATGAGAGAAAGTGAAGGGATTACCCAAAGAACATATATGCATAACTCATGGGCACAGACAACAGTGTGGTGGTGGCTAGAGGGAAGTGGGGGCTGAGGGGGGCTGGGGAGGAGGTGGGCGAAGGGGAGGAAAATGGGGACAACTGTAATATAAACAACAAAAAAACAATGGCTTAACATCAATCATTATTCATCTACTTGCTGAAATCATACTTGCCATTTTCTTGTATTTTCATATATCAACAGGAATTGGCAGCAATGAAGCAAGTTCTCACTAACTTGCGCAGTAAGCGTTCTGAGGACAGGTTACTTCTGACTAAACCTGAATCAAAAACGGTGACAGGAAACCAAAAATCAAAGACTTTGAATGTGCCTAGAGACCATGAAGACAATGTATTTATACCCAAACCAACACTCTTTGTAAGTACAAAAAAAAAACTTTAAAATTTTAATCTCTCTGATTTTTACTAAATATAATTTACTTAAATTTCTTTTCTTTCATTCATATTGGTTTTAAACTAATTTTAATAGTTTCAGGGAAGGGCCTGAAAATATCTGTATAAATCCTTTTTCTGAGTATATATATATTAATATATACACACATATATACATCCTATCTTAAAGCTCATAATTGGGTTTTATATTTCTAGTCAATATATTGGACTTGCCCGGAAATTGGCCTTAATCTAGATTAAGCCAATCTAGCATTGGCTAGGCCGATCTAGCATTTACCTCCTTCAGTCTCCAGGGACTAATTGTAGGGGAATCAGAAGGACATTTTTATAAATTTTTAATTTAAGAATAAAAGGAGTGCAGAACATCACCATAAGTAGAAATGTATATGCATAGAAATTAATTAAAGAATAAGAAATTAGAATAATTTGAAAATGATGGTTTAACAAATAGTAAGAATAACAATAAAAAGGCTACAGAATCAAAATAAGAGTAACATTATTAAATATTTTACTGTACTTCAACATGGTTTCCCATGTATGCTTTAATTTCTCAGAAGAAACATCATTTTTACCTTCTGAACATAGAGACCTGAAACCAGATTTTAACTACTATATTCTGATTCAGTGAGTCCTCAGAATCTTAATTTTTTTTTTAACTCTATAGATGATTATAGTAATCGATCAAGTATGGGAGCTTCTGATCTAAGCTATTTCATTATACATCCAGATAATGCTACTCAAGATCAGTGAGGTGATTATTTAATTCAGGCCTTTAAACAAAAGTGACAGAGCTACACTCTAGGTTAAATAAGGGGTAGCTGTTGTAGGAATCTCAGTGGCAGCAATGGAGTCGGAGCTCACAGGGAGGAAACTGGGAGCCTCCATTTACCGGCCTGGATGCTTGTAGTTTTCACTTCCTCATGAACTTGCTCAGGGGCCCTCATCTGGGGTTTCTGCGTACCCTTCCCACATTTACTTTCTTAAAACCTGTTTCACCCTGTATTTTCCAGGAGCAGGAATCTAATTGGGCCAGCTCATCCTTGTTGGGTGATACCCTTTTTGGCAAGACTTGTTAAGGTCATTAGCCAGCTACTGAACGTCTACCCTTACCAGTGAGTAGGGGTCACGTGGTACCAAATAAACCTGCCTAGGGCTCTTTATTCAGAAGGACCAATGCCAGGCAGGTTTTCTTAGAAAGTGGCTGAGATTATGGCAGACACTATGATATATCTATTATATTATAATCTACAGGAAGAAGGCAGACAGAATACATAGATTTAATGGGAAACATAGGGTCAGATGAAAACCACAAGATAAAGGCTGATACTTAAAGTCTGTCACAGTCTGTGATCTGCTTTTCTGACCCTTCTCTGTTCCAAGCAATGAACTATTTTTTCTGACCCTGACCTCCTATATTTCTGCCTTTAGCTTCATAACTTGATCCTGATATCCTCACATCCTGACCATACCCATAACATAAGTAATAGTAAGATTTCTCCAGTACCTCGAGATAAGGTTACGCAGTGAGAATGAAATTAAGAAAATTCAAAATATGAAGTACTGATCAGATAGGAGTTTTTTTCTTATTTATGCTTATCCATTTTCCTACAATAAACTTTCCGAAAAGGTATGAGCTCAGCTATGTCCTTATAAAAACTGAGAGAGAATGCTGTAAACCAGCCAAATCAAGACTATGTTCTAATAATGCAAAATTAGAAGTATAAATTGACTTAGTAACCTGGGGCAAGTCATTCAAATGCTCTGAGCTGGTTCTCATCTAGAAAATTAGGAGGAAAATTATTTGAAATGAGGTCTGGACTTCTTTTTACTAACATGTCATGATTCTGCTAGGGCATCATAACTTTTACAGACATTATTTTGAGTATTTTCAATTTTCCATAACAATATTTTTCTGTATATTCTCCAATCTTGTTAATGAGGAATTTAAGATGCAAGTATCTGAAAATAAGAACTAATCATTTCATAATCTTACAATTTTATAGCTAAAATGGAAACATTGCTAGTTTACTTCTAGATCCTTTGGCTGAAACTACTTGCTGTTGGCATTTTTTCCTAATATTAAAGTTAATAATGGATGGATGAATGAATACATGTTTATATATGCATTGAAAATATGAGGAAAACACAAAATGGGCAACAGAGAGGGGTACACATAAAGGAGAAGGAGTAAGAGCTTGAGTGAATGTTTTGCAGTGCTCCTGTGGTATGTGTATGTGGAGACAGCCTCCGAAAGAGCATTTCCTAGAGAACCTCAAGCCATTGATGTGGCAGTTGCTTTTCAGGTATTTAATGCACCAAAAATGGACTGGCTTGAACCACAGAATGTAGTGCTTGCAGGACAGAAGCCATGTCCCCATTGCCTCACGCAGCACGTGAACAAAGCCGATACTCAACAAATATTTGCGGACTGAGGATAAAAATTCAGTCCAATAAGTGTGTACTGTCTATATGCATGAACTAGTGCTGAACATTATTGGATATCTGATCATGAAGATGCAGAGTCATCTTTAAAGATGCTTCTCCAGGATCAAGGCTAAGTAAACAAATAATAGTTAAGGCAGAATCAGGTGGACCACTTCAGAGGCAATACAAACTGCTGTGGAAATTCAAAGAAAGAATATCAACTGATATTGATGGGTTACCAGCAAAAGAAAATATTTGAAGTTGAACTGGAAGAAATTCTAGGATTTTGACAGATAACAATGAGAATTAGAGAGTGATAAATTCCCAGGGCACAGGAAGTTCAATATTCACAACACATTTTCTAACTTGTGCTTCTTTTCATTATTCAAAAATAATATTCTAGAATCTCATAGAATGGTATTCTAATATATATTCTCTGTATCTAGACTTTTTTTCCTTTCTTACTACATTCTTTCACCTAACTTCAGTCATTTCACCACTCATTAACATTTTCCCTTAGGCAAAAAAGGGAATAAAAGCAGACAGGTTATACCTAGAGTAGTCAAATTCACAGAGACAGAAAGTAGAATGGCGTTCCCCCGGGACTAGGGGAAATGGGGGCTTATTGTTTAATGTGCACAGAGTTTCCATTGTGCAAAATGAACAGAGTTCTGTGGATAGATGGTGGTGATGGCAGGACAATGTGAATGTGCTTAATGCCACTGAACTGCCACTTAAAATGGTTAAAATGGTAAATTGTATGTTATATGTATAGTACCATAATTTTTTTAAGGTTTTAAGTACATGAGTTATAAAACCAGTTTTTCTCATTATTTGTGAAGAAAAGCTTATATCATCAAAAATGGAATTTAGCTGTTATTTGTAATATAGTGTTATAAAGGATGTGTTATGACAAGTGACAACCTGGCCAGGTAACTCGGTTGGTTAGAGTGTCGCCCTAGATACGCCAAGATTGTGGGTTGTGTCACATACAGGGCACACACAAGAATCAACCAGTGAATGCATAAATAAGTGGAACAACAAGTCAAAGTTTCTCTCTCCCTCCCTCCTCTCTCCACCTCTCCCCCCTTCCTCTCTCACTAAAGTCAGTAAATGTTTTTAATGACATAGGATGCCATACTAGCATTAATACAAGATCATGTCCTAACTCCATACCTCTCAACATTTTTCACATCAAAACACACCTAGAAAAGTATAATATTTCTGTTGTACACCAGGGCTAATGAACTTTAAATCAGGGGCTCCAGCCCTCTCTGGGGTTGTAGGGATCATTGTGGGGTTCATTGTACCTGTAACACTTTCTTGTCACATTTCTTTGGAAACTCCAGCCTCGCTTTTTATTGTCGAATCTAAATTTATCTCACCAAAGTATGCTCAAACCTCAGGATATTTAGCTATGTGCATTTTCATTTTATAAAGTCATTTTTCCATTTCTATGGGTGTTCGTCAGGAACACCCATTGCAGCCTCTTCCTGACGTAATTCAGCTGGTAAGCTAAGTTTGGAATGGGAATTCCACAGGAAGTAAGGTGGGAGGGTTGGGTGACCAGGGTGGTCTCATTCAGTTGCTAGGATCCTAGACTCACTGAAATGCAGCCCTGTTTGTGAGGACTCATAAATCTTTATTTCCTTGATTCCCAACTTATATATCTTTTTTTTTGGAAAACAAAATAATTATATCTAATAAACATAGTCTTTCTTTAGAAAATTGGCTGGGGTTGAACACTAATAGATTCTTAACTTCTAGCTTATTTTCTAGATTCCAGGAATAATGCACAAGGCTTATTGTATCTGCATTTATCACTCATCATTGTTTCTTATTTTAACATACTTTCTCAATCTGTTATAATCCCCCAGTTATATATTAATGTTTTGGGAGGCTGCTTCTGGATACCCGATGTACCTCTCTTATTAGTTACTTGCCTCCAAAATCACACTGTAAGTTGCTTCTAACAGGTTCCAGCTGATCCATCATTTGTTTCTACCACAGCTCTCTGAGCTCTTTCCTAGACACAGTTTATTTAGGGCCTGTTAACATTCCACTGATAAACCTAGTTTTCATTAATTTGTACTGTTTCTTTATAAAATTACAAATATTTAGATTATAATGTTTCCGATATAAAAGGTTACTTTAATCTACATGTGTCATACAGTGTTCATACTGGTGCATATAATGGAGTCTGTAAAAGTCTTGGGGGGGAAAAAAAACAGAAATGTGGAAGTCAGAAAACAGGAGACCTCCTCAGTTAAGAGGGTAACTCTGTTAATAACTGAAGAACAGAAACAAAATTTGTTACAGAAAGTACCAGCTTACGGGTGTGAGGGGTGATTAATCTTATTAAGGTGGTAACATAAAAGAAACAGTACTTAAACAGGTAAAAGAGTGGAATTACCAAAAATTAAAATAGCAGTTAATTTTGTATCTGAATTTTTATTGTGCCCTCTTTATTTAGCAGTCATCTACTAGGAGTTGGCAAACTTTTCTTTAAAGGGCAAGACGGTAAATATTTTAGGCTTGTAGCTAATGTGTACAATCTCAAGTGCACATTCTGTTTGTTTCTACCTTGTTCTTATATATGCCAAATCCATTCTTAGCAGGCAGTTCATACAAAGACAGACCAGGGACCATAATTTGCCGATCAGCAATCTAGCTGAAGTTCCTTGTTCAGCACTAATCAAGAGTTTGTAAAGGCTTAGAAACCTCCAGTATCTTCAATTTAGGACTGTCAAGAATAGATAGTACCATAAACAAAGCAACAAACAACAAGTGTTGGAGAGGTTGTGAAGAAAAGGGAACCCTAGTGCACTGTTGGTGGGACTGCAGACTGGTACAACCACTATGGAAAACAGTATGGAGCTTCCTCAGAAAACTGAAAATGGATCTGCCTTTTGACCCTGTGATTCCACTGCTGGGACTATATCTTAAGAACACTAAAACACCAATACAAAAGAACCTTTGCACCCCTTTGTTCATAGCAGCACAATTTACAATAGCTAGGTGCTGGAAGCAACCTAGATGCCCATCAGTAAATGAATGGATCAAAAAACTATGGTACATTTACACAATGGAATTCTATGCAGCAGAAAGAAAGAAGGAGCTCCTACCCTTTGCAATAGCATGGATGGAGCTGGAAAGCATTATGCTAAGCAAAATAAGCCAGGCAGTGAAAGACAAATACCATATGATCTCACCTTTAACAGGATCCTAAACAACAAAACAAAGAAACAAGCAAAATATAACCAAAGACACTGAAATAGAGGACAGGCTGACAGTGACCAGAGGGGAGAGAAGAGGGAATTTCAGGGGAGAATGGGAAGGGTTTACAGGAACAAATTTAAAGGACACATGGACAAAAACTAGGGGGAGGGTGGTAATGGGAGGGAAGTGGGGAGGGTTGAGTGGGTGGGCTGGATTGGGAGTAAAAGGGAGAAAACTGTACTTGAACAATGATTAAAATAAATTTAAAAAAAAGAATAGATAGTACCTTAGTGATAAAATATCTAGAAATGAAGAATGTACGGACATCTCATGAGAGTAAGAAATCAACTTTCCAGAATCACTGTTATCTATGTTGGAATTTATTTGGATTTTGATAGTGATTAGACATAGATACTAATGTAAATGAGAAATGAGTATGACATAGTCTATCCTGATGTAATTAATAAGTAACCTAAATTTCAGATAGTAATCTGACTGAGGGCAGAAATTTACCAGTAGAAAGACTGAACAGATCAGTAAACTTCAACTCATACAACAGTTATACTATTTCCATGTCTTGCCGGTTATTGTCACTTCCGCTCAGCAATTGCAGTGTTACTTAGAGTCACAGATACTGCCCACCATGCAGGGTGCTTGTGGCCTGATTAGCTGGAGCCACGTTACTGTGTTACTGTAGAGGCGTTTTCTTTCACATTATGGAGGAGAAACTCCTGAATGTAGACTCTAACGACACTGTCAAACTGAAAAAGAACTGAGAGGCTTCTGTCACAACACACCAGGACAATATTCATTCATTCATTCATTTTTTAAAAAAATGTTCATTGAGCACCTACTTTGTGCCAAGCATTGTCCTGGGCAATAAGAATATAAAAATTCCTGCCTTCCAGTCTCACATTCTTATATGGCTATAGACTGTGGCTGTACCTCCTCCGGGTGGACGTGTGCAGTATTGGTCTTTTAGTGACTGGCTTGTTTCACTTCCCATAATATCCTCAATAGTCTCTCCTGTTGCATCTCAAAACATTTTGGAATTCGTCTAGGGAATTGTCTTCTGAGCCTCTGACACATTTTTTGAAGATACTCATTTTTTTCAACCTTACTCTAAATACAAGGCCCTTGCCCTTGAGCTCCCCAGAGTCTGGTGGAAGCTGTATATCACACAATACCGTGTTGTAAATACTAAGTAGGAGGCAGGTACTGAATGGTGTGAGGGTCACATTTGTCTTCTCAGAGCTGGACGGCAACAGTGAAAGATGAATTAGAGGAACAAAGGAAACAGACTTCATCCTAATTTTGACAAATCTAAAAGGTGGTGAAAGTGGTGGAGGAGAAGGAAGTGGCAGCTCTAGGGGTAGATTGGAGGGAATAAGAAACAGCCCTACAGGAGAAAGAAGGAGGGAAGACAAAATAATAGTTACTAAGCAACTGAGAGTGGAGTGGAGGAAGCATAGATGGGAACTGAAAAAAAAAACAGTCTTTATAACACACCTCTTCATTGCTGCGTACATTTGCCTCTCAGAGACATGAAGAAAACTGAGATTATATAGGATGAGATTTGGGAATTAAGTGCTTCCAAATATTAGTGCTGATAAAATGTGAACACCAGCACAGAAGATTATTTTAAAATATACTCATTGACTTCTATTTTGAATTGTATAGTCAGAAAAGTTCTAAGGTATCTGTCTTACATCTAAAAACTTAAGTTTAGGCTAAGAAATATTGAATATTCAAAAATCTAATAGTATTCAGTGTCGAAATTGTGGAAAACCTAGGGAATCAGCCACTAAATACTTTGATTAATATATAAAGCATTTAGATTTAACAATGACAGTAAAAATAAATCTATTTGTTTAGCCAACATTTATTGAACATTATTTTATGACTCAAAGGAATGCACAGTTTTGAGTGGCTGACTCAAGTAAACCATTGTAATAATTATATAAATTAAGTATTGAATGCTTGAACTTCTTGAAAGAAACAACAAAAAGCCTTATTGTATCAGAGCAAGCTTCTTAGAAGAGGAGATTTTTAGCTGAGTCCTGAAAAACAAATAGTAAGCTCTTCATGAAGAGAACGTTAAGTGGGAAATACTATTCATAGTTAGCACTGGGGACTAAGTGCTTTTTACATACATTATCTCATTTTATTCTCTCAGCACCCTCTGATGTAGGGTGCTGAGAGAAATGACATCCCTTGACGGATGTCATTTCTGAAGGGACGGCTTACAAGCAGGTGGAAACCAAGTGAGGATGAACATTTCGGGACTAGTAACCATGTGAAGCTGGCACCACACCTAGATTTGAAGGTGCAAGGAGGGGGATTGGAGCCATCTTATGGAAACTTTTTGGTCTCCACTAAAAGAATTTAGCCACTACCAAACCATGGCCAGGCAAAAAAAAGGGCTGGGGAATAAATATCCCGATTTCTTTCTCCTCCCACCACAAGCCCACTCTGCATCCATTGACTAAACCTACTCAGAAATTGACAGCTTCCTCGGTGCAGAGGGGCAGAGCAGGGTAGAAAAGGATGGAGAGTAGATCTGAGGGAATCCAGAATACCCAGCACAGTTATGTTTTATTCTCCCCATATTACACAAGAGTAACTGAGAAGTCATCAACTTGCCCGCATTTATAAAGGAGTGAATGAGGGCTGTTTCAACCCAGAACTTGTTTTTTAACCATTGTGCTGAGCTGTGCTCAAACCACAGAATCAAAGGAAGCGTAGCGCTGAGTACCTCCTGGGGGCCAGACTCTTTCCTGTGTGCTAAAGATACTACGTGAAGCAAAGTAAACACTAACTCATTTAAGCTAAGTGTCAGTATCGAAGAATTGTTTTCCACTGCTAGTTCAGTGGCTTAAGTAAATTGTTCAGTAGCTCAGATAAGCATTAAAGGGCCAGTAGTATGTGGTCCTTTGAAGTTATCAAGGACCTAAGTCCCTTCTGCTTTCTCTTTGGCCATCCTTGTTATGTGGATTGAGTCCTCACCTTTACAATAGTATTGCTGTAGCCTCAGCCATTACATCTGCATTCTAAGCAGGCAAGAAGCAGAAACGGGGAAAATACCATCTCCCTCCTAAAGGAGTTTTCCCGTAAGTTCTACCCAGCATGTACTCATATTCTGTTGGCCAGAACTGAGTCCCCATGGCCACACCTCGTAAGCAAAGGAGGTTGATTAATGTAGTTTTTACCTGGATGAGCTTCCTGCTCTCATAACAAAATCACAGTCCTCTTGTTAAGAAGGGGAAAATAGCCCTGGCTGGTATGCTCAGTTGATTGGAGCATCATCCCATAACTGAAAGTTTGTGGGTTCAATTCTTGGTCAGGGCACACACCTAGGTTGTGGGTTCGATCTCAGGTCCGGGTACATACAAACCCATTCCAAGCATGTACAGGAGGCAACCAATTGATGTTTCTCTCTTACATCGATGTTTTTCTCTCTCCCATCCTCTCTCTCCCAAATAAATAAATAAATAAATAGGGAAATGTCCTCTGGTGAGGATTAAAAAAAATAGAAATAGTAAAATAGGTATAGGCTAGGGAGCTAGCAGGCTTTGCACAGGGTCTTAATTCATTATTATGTCCCCTTAACCTAACAAAAGGACCTAGTATATACTAGGTGTTCAGTGAAGTGCTATTAAAGTATTCTCAACTAGAAATAGCTTAGTTTATGTAGGACAGCGTTAAGAGATAGGATTACAGAAGCATGTGCAAGATGCGAAGGGGCCCTGTCTTCTCAATTAAAGTAGTTAGAACATGACAGCGAAAGCAAAGTTCCGCCACAGAAACCTGGGAATAAAGAACATACATCAGTCCTGTGGGAGCAAGCTGTAAACTTACATGGTTATGATCAAAGATCTGAAGAGTCAATTTAGGGAATAGAAAACCAGTTAATCCTCAAGACAGAGGTAGACTCCTGGCAAATCTGCTTCATTAACACATCTGAAGAAAGAATGTGTTGGGGGAGGGGATGGAGGGTGGGCGGTCTGCAATGGTCCAAACCCAGATAAAAGGAATCAGGAAGACCTGTGTGCCATTGAAATTCTTGTACCGCCCTTTTTGAGTCTGAAGATTCCTTTTTCTTATCAAATGTTTTATTTAGCTTCTTTCTATACACACATAATAGTCATAAAACTCAAAGTATCTGTTGATTGAGAAAATGCAGATGTGCAAATTCTGTACCCTTTGCTATAAATTTGGCCCTCTGTAGCTTGGGGTATAGAAGTTGCCTTTAGATTATTGTTGTCCAGGAGCCACAGGTAAGAAATCCATTTTACTCCTGACCTAGTGGCGATCATAGTTTCTCAACACAGAACTTACCCCTACAATGGCAAGGCACACTGATATTTTCCATCCTAGTCTGTTTAATTTTTTTCCCCCTCAAACCTGGCCTTAAATTGGTTGCCTTACTCATGGATTCGGAACCTGCAGGGCTTTCCTTTCCTTCCAGATTCACTGAGATGTCACCTACAAAACCTACAATTTCAAAAGCACTGGCATAGATGTTCTTCTGTGATTGTGACTGTGACTGGGAGAACCTTGGATTTTTAGCTGAGTCACCTTTTTCAGTCCCCCAGACTGAACTGATAAGAGAACCCAGCAATTCCCCAGTTTGACTCTGACTTTCTTTATAGTCTGTGGCTGGTTTTTTTCCCCAAGATTTTATTTATTTAGTTTTAGAGAGAGGGAAAGGGAGGAAAGAAGAGAGGGAGAGAAACATCAATGTGCAGGAAAAACATCAATCGGTTTGCCTCTCACATACCCCCAGCTGAGGACCTGGCGCACAACCCAGGCATGTGCCCTGACTGGAAATCAAACTGGTGATGTTTCAGTTCACAGGCCAGCACTCAACCCACTGAGCCACACCAGCCAGGGTATGTGACTGTTTTAAAAAAAAAGTTTTAAATAAGGCTGGCAAAACTAACAGGCATTCCTGGCCAAATGACAATTACATTTCTCATCACCAGTTAATAAACTGGCATTCTAACTTGTACTTTGGCTTCTTTTGGATTTGGGTAGCTGCAGCCACCTTTGAATTTTCTTAGTAGGCAGCACCTGGGCCTTTCCTGTCATGGAAACTTATTTCTCCTTTAATACTCAGGACTTTGGACTTTTAAAGAAAGAGCTCTGAAGTGTTTTAATGCAGTTTTGCATTTTAGAAAGATAAGCTTGGAAAGACTGTGGACTATGAATTGAGCAGAATAGAAGAGAGAGTGAAGTCAGAGTTAAGAAGCTCTTGTAGGAATCAAGCCAGAAATGATAAGAGCCCAACGGAAAGCAGTGGGGTCAAGATAGAAACAGAAAGAGGAGTTTTAAAAGATATTTGGAAAAGGTGAGGACTGTTTAAAGTGGATGTGGCAAGTGAAAAGGAGGAGGAATCTAAGAAGAAGAAAAATCAAACATTTCTGGTTGAGGTGTACCATTCACCAAGAAAGAGCATGTGGGTGAATGGGGGTGGGGTTCATTTAGACGCACCGAACTGTAGTTGCCTATGGGGATCACTATGTGAAAGCATTTGTAGCTCAAGTTAGAGCTGTGGTGCGTAGTGGGGCTGGGGCTTGTTTGGTGTGATTGAAGCCGGGCCAGGGCATGGATGAGGTCAAGAGGAGCTGACCACCGAGGTCACTTCCAACATTTTATGTATCAACTGTGGCATATAAAACTGTTTTCAAAAGACAGAAGTATAAGCTATCATACTTATCTATGTGCCTACATATATATGTATATACATTTAGGAATGTGGTCCTTTATCATTTTAAACAGAAGTGGTAAAGCAGTAAGTTGCATATTTAATTATCATATGTATATGAAATAGGCTACTTTGACTGCTTATTTAGTACCCTGTATAAGGAGTTCTGAGTGCTTATTCTGTAGGTCTTCCTCCCTTGCAGCTCTTTTTACACTGGAATGATTGATCAGTACAACCAAGAAGTACTCTGGTAAATACTTAGCAATTCAGAAGATCCAAAGCACTCTGATTTGGATCTAGTAATTCTTCAATAAATATTTATTGAGTGAATGAATATGCACGTATAGATAGATAAGGCTGACTGAAAGAGAAGCTATGTCCTTGGTTTTTTACAATTATCTCTGAAAATAAAACAATTCATACAGACTCGCTTCAGTAAAATATGTTAAATACAGACTTTAAGCCAGAAAACACAGATGTGTATTTTTTCTACAGACATACCAGGTGGGAGATTATTTCTAACAAAACATAAAACCTTTGCCCCTAAAGTACCCTTTTGAATTAAGAAAAGCAATTATTTACTGTAATCTTACATAAAAAGCCCCAATGTATACTGGTTCTTAGTTCTCTAAATTGCCTCTCTTATCCTCCTACTAACCATTTTACTTGACTTTCTTTTTTCTTTTTTTTTCCAACAGACCAAAAAAGAAGCACCTGAGTGGTCTAAGAAACAAAAGATGAAGACCTAGTGTTTTGAATGGATTTGCTTTGTCATTATTTACTCCCCAAGTTCTTTATCTGATGAACAAGAAGTTTATCTTAATCATGTGCTTGGCATTGTTTGAATAACTAATACAAAAATTTATTTTTAAAAATTTATTTTTACTGAATGTTAACAGATTTCAGCATAATAATCAGAATGTATAAAGTGCAAACAATAGTATACTTTATATTTGGCTTTAATTATTTTGTTACAAAATAAATATAGATATTAATTTAAATTTGGGATGTTTCATAATTCTCAAGGCATTTTAAAGTGTGTGTCTTATAAATGTATAGTTGTTACATTGATGAGTATATTTGCTAAAATATAAATTTTGAGTTTAAAGATTATAACACAAATGCCAAAACACCTTACATTTTTTTAATTAAAAATTATTTATGAAATCTACTAGAAAGCACTTCAAATGCCCACTAATGGTGATCAGATATAATGTATTTGGTATTATCATTAACTAACAAAAGCTGGTAGAAAGTATATGTCATTGGTGAAGTAAAAAATTTGTGGGAAGTCTCCTGTTACGTTAGTCAAAACAGTGCCAATTCAAACGCAGTATGGGCCAAATTTCTAGCCAATGAGAAAAATCAGTAGGATTTTCTCTTTCTTGTCATAAAGCAAGCTCTATTTCTCATTCAAGAGATACAATTTAAAAGGAAAAAAAAAAGGTAATAGGGAGAGAGAAGAAAAGGTAAGATACATTTATAGGCATCAGGTTTTCTCAATACTATTGACATAGCAGCTGGGTAGTTCTTTATTCAGGGTGAGAGTGGGGGGCAGTCCTTTGCATTGTGGGATGTTTCACCGCATCTCTGCCCCGTATGGCCAGGTGACAGTAGTGCCCCCTCCCCAGCTGCGGTAACTAAAATGTCTTTTGTCCGCTGGGGTAGCAAAACAACCCCCACCTCCTAGTGAAAAACCACTGATACACGTATCAGTGATTATCCTTGTAGATACGAACAAAGAATACTATCTGTTCACTTGTTCTTTGAAGGTCACAGTAGCATAGGCTGTTAGATGAGTGTGAGAGAACAGAAAAAGCCTTTGACAATACATACTTTTAAACCTGTTGTTGGCCTGAAAACCCAAATCTCATCCCCACTTTTTGTTACATTTGGATATATCCTCTCATATGTGACTTTCTGCAACATAGGTTTGTGAAAATGGTCTTTCTCCAGCGAGCATCTTAAAATCCAGGATACCCCGATAATTTCATTAAAACTAAATTAACTTGTAGACATAATTTGTTTTCTTCTAAGACGCTAAAAGAAAAACATCTATTTTTTTCAACTCTAGTTACAAATCTAAAAGCATATTATAATTTGATTCATTTGGCCTCATTTATGACATCTGTGTATTGTAAAAAAAGGAATACTGATTGGTTACCCAGGTTAGAGGAATGCTGTGGACAGGCCTGGAAATATGGAAATTTGGTGCCAGTTTAAAAAATAGGAAGTTCAGGGATGAAGAAATTGAGCAAGTAGTCCTCTGTCCAAACCCTAATTTTTTTTCTTCCTTTTTTTGAGATATGAATTACTCTTTAAAAAATAGTTTATCATTTTCTGCCATAACAACTATTAATAAATCTCAGGGTTAAATTGCAGTATGAAAACTTTTTGGAAGACTTTGTGAATTTTCAACTCAGATGATGCTCCTTCCAGAAAGTTTCCTCCGTTCTACCATAATAATTTGAAACATGGGCTCTGTACTCTCTATCTCCTTAATTCTGCTTACTGTATTTTATAATGGGTGTTTACTTGTCCTTTTCCATGGGGGAGAGAATTCCTGTGCTTTTTTTGGTCCTTAATTTTTTAGCCCCGTACCTTGAACTTAAACAGCAAATGTTTACTTGATGAACTTGGGCAGATGAGATATAATGATATAACTTTTTTGTTAAATGTTTTAATTTTTAAAATTAAGGATGGCTTTTTCAGTATCATACATAGAATCTGTTTTAGCTCATTTCTCTTTCTTTTAAGATTTTATTTATTTTTAGATGGGGAGAAGTGGGGGAGAAGGAGAAGAAGAGAAACACCAATGTGTGGTTGCGCTTGTGTGGCCCCTGCTGGGAACCTGGCCCACAACCCAGGCATGTGCCCTGACTGAGAATCAAACCAGTGACCCTTTGGTTCACAGGTCTACACTCAATCCACTGAGCCACACTAGCCAGGGCTAGTTCATTTTTTAATATCACTACAACTTTTGCCTTTCCTCCAAATTGTCAGGCCTTCCTTTTTTTCACTTTTCTCCTTCCTTTTTAAAAAATTGTGTTAAAAAAACACAAAATTTACCATCTTTCCCATTTTTAATTTTATAGTTCAATAGTGCACTTACATTATAGTGCAACATATCTCCAGAACTTTGTCGTCTTCCAAATATGAAACTCTGTACCCATTAAGCAACTCTTTTTCCCCTCCCCCGTCCCTGACAACCCACCATTCTACTTTTTGTTTCCATGAATTTGACTACTTTAGGTATCTGATAATAAATGAAACATTTCCTCTTTTTTGTGACTGCCTTACTTCACTTAGCATAATGAAATGAAATGTTCTCAAGGTTTACCCATCTTGTAGCATGTGTGGGAATGTCCTTTATAAAGCTGAATAACATTCCATTGCATGTATTTTGTGTATTCGCTGACCCCTTGATGGGCATCTGGGTTGCTTCCATATCTTAGCTGTTGTGAATCTCCTTCCTTCGTAACTCTTACTGCATCCTCTCTTGGCCTTTCTTATTTAAAACATAAATTAATAAAAACAAAATTAACATAACATTTTTTTCTTGCTAAATGTCATAAAAGTTGCCCAAATATAAGAGTAATAGCTACCATTATCCAGCTAATTCGATCCAGATGCTGTAACATGCTTTCTGCTCCTTAATTAATCTTCACAGTAACTTTGTCAATTAAACATTATCTTTATTTTTAAAATGAAGAAACTAGAACTCAAAGAGTAACTTCATGGCCCACGATCAGACACGTGGCGAATAGCAGAAACAGAGTTGAACCACTGCTGGTGGTCTGATTTCAAGGGGCTCCCTCCTGGCAGCACACTATACTGCTCCTCACACCTCGCTCCTCATCCCCACCTCCCGCTCTAGGGGGATGGGAAAAAGAGGGGGAAAATCTTCATGTGTCAGCTTTGCTTGGAAAAAAATGAGACAGGGTAGTTTAATTTTTGCTCAAGATAAGTTCCTGCATATCGAATCTATTCATAAAGATTTTAATGTTGCAGTGATAAACAATTCTAATGCCGAAGTGTCCCATGACTAACAGTTCTTACTAAGTTAATGAGATATGGTTAACTTTTCAGAACCAGCTAAATGGCATCTATGTGTCTTATCGATTCATACATTCATTAAACAAATGTTAAAAATCGAAAGTGCATAAGGCATTCACACTGTGGATTGTTTGTCTTCATCCTTTTTACAAAGGGCCCTGATAAATAATTCTATGATATCTCCAATACCAGAGGAGAGATATTATTTTTATCATGCACAATAGAAGAATTTCTAAAAAGCTATTACAGTGACCAGAGTACTCTAAATTTCACTGTATTGTACAGGCAGTGCTTTGATAACCGTCTGCAGGAAGTTTAAGGTAAGATTCCTACATTTAGGGGAGGTTGACGTTGTTAATTAGCCAGGTTTTTCTCTCTCATTCTAAGGTGCCAAGAGTCTGATGATATACAAAAAAGAAAATACTTTATTTTAATGTGACTTATTTTAAGATGTACTTAGTGCTGTAAATGCTTCAAAGAAAGACTTCCTGAGACTTAGAGGTCACCAGACCCAATTAGCTATCAAGAGTCCAGGGTATTGTTTAATTGATTTACAGAGTCCATAACTTTATTAATGTACTGAAGTGACACATCTTTCAAGAGTATGCCCACGCTAATTTGTAAATCCTAATGTATTCATTTTGAGTGAAAAATGGAACTGTTGGGTTGGCCAAAAAGTTCATTTGGTGTTTTGTTTTGTTTTGTTTTCAGTAAGATGGCTCTAGTAGCATTTAGTTGTCTTTAACTTCATTCTAAACAGTTTTGTTAGATTGTGTTGTGACAGCTGTCATATCAGCAGGCATTTAAAAAAAACATCGAAGTTGGTGAATTTTTGTGTAGCCATTTAAATATTGAAGATGGAAAATACACATTTTTGCCATATAAAGCTTTATTATTTCAAGAAAGTAAAAATGCAACTGAAACGCAAAACAAGATCTGTGCAGTGTATGAAGAAGGTGCTGTGACTGATCAGACGTTTCAAAAGCGGTTTGGGAAGTTTTGTGCTGGAGATTACTTGCTGGGTGATGCTCCCCATTTGGGTAGACCAGTTAAGAGTTGATAGCGATCAAATCAAGAGTTGGTTGAGAACAATCAATGTAATACCATGTGGGAGACAGCTGACATATTCAAAATACCCAAGTCAAAGTTACTGGTGAAGATGAAAAATGTGTCTGTTGTTTTACAGGAAAAGCCACACAGACTTTTTGGCCAACCCACTACCATACAGACGATGGCTTATTGGATCAGCACAAATGGCGTGTCCTCTCCCTCTTTTCCCTTGGCGTCTATGATACTGTACGCTCATCATTTTCCATCTTCCTCCTCTTCTACATGATCATAAAACATTTAAATTTTTTGTAGTTTATTTTTCCCCTTATATCCTTTCTCTGTTCTGTACTTATTCTCTTAATAATTTCTACCCCCTGGCTTCAGTTATTTGCCAGTACTCCCTAGTTTACATCTCTAGTTCAAACTGTCTACTTGACATCTGTACTTGGATGTCCTGGTGTAAACTCAAAATGTACAAAATTGAATTCCTCAAGTTTCTTCTCCAGCGTTCCCAGTGTCAGTAAATGGTACACCACCTCGGTGACTCCTGTCACAGACCTAGGAGCCACCCTCACCCTTATTAGCCCCCAAACATTCAATCATCAATCCCCATTGATCTGCCTCATGAACATTTTCCTTTTTTTATTCTTTTTTACTTTTGATTATGAAAATTTCCAAGTATAAGAAAGAGCAGAATGTCTTGGGGTGAGAGGCTCACTGTCTTCATGACGGTGATGGGTTCATGGGTGCATACATACATCCGTGTTTATCACTGCACAGTTTTTCAATGTCCAGCTTATTGCATGTCAATTGTACCTCAATAAAAATGTTTTTTCTAAAAAAACAAAGACAAAAAGTTAGTAACCCCCATTGAAATAAATGGTCCGGGCACCAGTCACCAATGGATGCCAAAGCAAGCAGATGTCAGGACAATAGGGAACTGTAGATGTGGAACAGGCTGTGACCCCGAAAGTCCCCAGTCGGGCTCAGGATCTCCAAAAGTGGCGCCACCCGCAATCATGGGCCTCTTCACGTGATATAATGTAACATGAAGTACAAAACAACACCTCTACCGTATCCTTGACCAAAAAAAAAAAAAACTAACTTAAATCAAGTTTCCAATTCAACTTCCAGTCTACAAGTAAAATATGGATCAACTAAATCAAAAAAAAGGCATCAACTAAATCCAGAATGTCCTACATTCTGGACACTCGGAGCTCTTAACTGATATATCCAATTCAAAGTTAAGATTTTTTAAGGATTTCAACTTCTTTGATTGTATACTTTACATTTCATTCCCTGTATGTGAATTACTATCACCTTCGTCCAACCCCTCCCGTCCTCGTTCCTAAATCACGTCAGTAGTCTCACCCCTCCCCCTTTTAAAGCTGTGCATGCCTCTCTCCGAACCATTGTCCACGGCAAATTATAGTCTTTTCCTACACTATAATTTTTAATTTAAAATTTAATCTACAGTTTATACAAGGTATTTATAAGACATGGAATTGACAAAACAGACCAAAATGCTATTGAAGTATGTTAAGAGCACCAGTATATCATGTTTCAACAAATGTAATTCAAAGTTATTAAATGAGCAGGCAGATGAGTCTTACTTTTACTAAAGCCAGATAAAAATATTTGTTCCTTTCATCTGAGGTAGACAACAGTTGTAGTTTTTATTGAATGCACTTGTGACAATTATAATCATAAAATTGTACATCACTGCAAATTTTTATGTTTATATCTTTTATTTGTAAGCATATTTTGCTTATGCTATGACAGTTGTCTCATTTTTTTGCCCCCTTTTATCTCCTCCACCCAGTCCCTCCCTTCCTCCAGCATTTCCCCCCTTAGTTCAGGTCCATGGGTCATACATATAAGTTCTTTGACTTTTTTGGTGTTCGTGTGTGGTTTTTTGTTGTTGTTGTTGTTGTTCAGTTGTTGATAGTTGTGAGTTTGTTGTCATTTCACTGTTCATATTTTTTTGATCTTCTTTTCCTTATATAAGTCCGTTTAACATTTCTGTAATAAGGGATTGGTGATGATGAACTCCTTTAGCTTGACCTTATCTGGGAAGCACTTTATCTACCTTTCCATTCTAAATGACAGCTTTGATGAGTGGAGTAATCTACATTGTAGGTCCTTGCCTTTCCTGACTTTGAATACTTTTTTCCAGGCCCTTCTTGCCTATAAAGTGTCTTTTGAGAAATCAGCTGATAGTATTACGGGAACTCTTTTGTAGATAACTGTCTCCTCCTCTCTTGCTGCTTTTAAGATTCCTTATCTTTAATCCTGGGTAATGTAATTATGACTTGTCTTGGTGTGTTCCTCTTTGGGTCCAACTTCTTTGGGACTCTGAGATTCCTGGACTTGCACATCTCATTCCTTCATCAGATTAGGGAAGTTTTCCTTTATTATTTTTTCAAATAAATTTTCAATTTCTTGCTCTTATTCTTTTTCTGGAACCCCTGTGATTTGAATGTTGGAACATTTAAAGTTGTCCCCGAGGTTCCTACACCTCTCCTCATTTTTTTTGACTTATTGTTCCTTTCTTCTGTTCTGGTTGGATATTTATTTCTTCCTTATTTTCCAAATCATTGAGCTGAGTCCTGGTGTCCTTCCCTGTATATTTTTCTTTATTTCGCTTTGCATAGCCTTCGCTTCTTCCTCTATTTTGTGTCCATACTCAATCATTTCTGTGAGCATCCTGATTACCCTGAATCTGATAGGTTGGCTTTCTCCTTGTTTAATTCTTTTTCTGGATTTTTGATCTGTTCTTTCATTAGGGCCATATTTCTTTGTCTCAATGCACTTGTTACATTGTAAGGGGTGGAGCCTTAGATATTTGCCAGGGCAGGACAACCACTTCGCTGCATTGTGATGGAGGGATCAGAGAGGGAACAGTGCCACTTGCTCAGTTCTCACCCCACTTTCAGTCACTTCCCCCACTACCCACAAGCAAGTTGTGCCCTTCTGGTGCTGATTCCAGGGTGGGTGGGCTTGTGTACATTCTAGGACCCTGGGGGCCCAACCAATGGACTCTCCTGTGAGACTGGGAGTTTCTCCTGCCACCACAACCCCCACAGGTTTTTTTTTAGTTAGAGGTTTTGAAGCTCTGCTTCCTGGCACTGGAGCCCTGGGTTCCACAGTCTGTGTCACTCCCCAGTTATTCCTCCCGGTTTATCCAAATGAGAATGTGGGACCACTTGGTCTGCCAACTGCCACCTCGCCCACCCAGTCCTCCAGCCTCCACCGTGTCTTGCATCCTCTCTGTCCCACCACACCCGCCCGTCTCTGCCCCTTCTACCAGTCTGGATGAATGTTCCTTCTTTAATTCCTCGGTTGTCAAACTTCCATAGAGTTTGATTTTCTGGCAGTTCTGGTTGCTTTTTTGTTTTTAAATTGGTTGTTATCCTTCTTTTGTTTGTGCGAGGAAATGAAGCATATCTACCTACACCTCCATCTTAGCCAGAAGCCAGAATAACAGTCCAATTTTTTAAAAGTATTGACTATATTGTTCATAATTAAAAATGTTATGGTAATAGTTGCAGAAAAGTATTTTACTTACTGCTTTCATAGACTAAAAATCCAGAATTATCTTAAACTTTTAAAAGACTGTTTTATTGCCATAACATTATCAAGATAGCCCTGGCTGGTGTGGCTCAGTGGATTGAGCAATGGCCTGCAAACCAAAGGGTTGCTGGTTTGAATCCCAGTCAGGGCACAGGCCTGGGTTGCAGGCCAGGTCAGTCCCCCAGTATGGGGGACACAACAGGCAACCACACACTGATATTTCTTTCTCTCTCTTTCTCTTTCCTTTTCCTTTCTCTAAAAATAAATAAAATATTTTTTAAAAAATATTATCAAAATAAAGGTGTCTAAATAGATGGATAAAAATATTTTATTACTCCTATAGACTTCAAAGATATCCTAAATTTAGCCATTTTTAGTTATTGTGCTAGAAGTATGCTGTGCTTCCTTTATATTCAAGGAAGGTATCTATACTTCAGAAAAATCTTCATAAATTTCTATTACATTAGACTACTTTAGATACTTTATATTGTCTTTTGGGTTTTATTTCTTAGGTTGTAGGTGAGCACTTTCTAATTAAAAAATATAACACTACCTAACACATTTAATTCTGTGACTAATAAAGCAAGTTATACACTATATTAAGCAATGCAAAATCTAACACATTGTTTCAAATAGGATGGAATGGAATAGAATAAAAATGACTGTCCTCTTAACCCAGACACAGTATAAAATATTTCTTTTTCTAATGATGGAGATGCTTATATGTGACTTACTATGAAAAATAGTTTTAAGCTCTACACATTTAAATTATTCAATTTTATAGTATATAATACAGCAACTGTATACTTTTATTGCTGACAGCATCCCAAAACTAACAAGCAGTTTCAAGTACAGAAAAAGATACAGTAAAAGTACAATGTTAATTTTCTAAAGTTCTCTGGCTTGTGGAATAAGTAGATTAAGAGTCAAGAAAAAAATTTAAGTACAGTTTCTTCCTTCAAATAATGAAAACATAAGTCCATAAATGAGAAGAAATGTAAGAAATTGATTTAAAAGCTTGAGTTGATCAGCTTTGCAATTTTAAGGAAATGCATTGAATCCCTTTCTGTTAGTTATCATTTTAGTTTCCTTCAAAGTAAAGCCCAGAATGAATAAGGAAAGATGGTCATGACCGTCTTTATAAATATTTGTAAAACAATTTTATTATATTTTACACTATTACTGTTTTATAATTTTACTATATCATCCTATAATTAGAATGTTGATTTCCTAAAGCCAGTTCTTTGACAACATTTCTTCTTTTTTTATTGTGGTAAAAACACCTAAGCTTACCCTCTTAATTTATGTGTCCATTACAGTATCAAGTGGTATGCTTTTAAATGGTTAACAGCTGGCTCCCAGGGAAAAGGACCCAGATTTGGGGGAACCCAGACTTTCATGGTGACATGCAATAAATACTGCCACTGTGACCAGCATCAAACCAAACTCCTCCTGAGCTACTATCTGCATTACTCAGAGACCTTTTTGCAGTCCCTTCAACTTTCCCACCCAGCTCTTTCTTCTCTTAGAGTCTTCTCCACAGGCCGCTTCCTCTGCCTACATTACTACATTGGTACCCTGGCCACTCCTCATCCTTCGGCTATCAGGCTTCTGGTATACACACTGTGACAGGACTCAGATCCTGATTAGAATGTAGCCCTTTAAAAAAGCTCTTAAAAACAGCTGCCATAGACAATACTACAATGGGCATTGCTATTTGGACTCTCATTTTATAGGTTTCAGATGGACCCCCCTCCCTGTCTTTACCACATTGTCTTTACCTATGTCATTTTTCCTTTTCTTTTTCTTTCTTTTTTTTTTTTTCTGTATTGCTTTCAGGTGTATATCTTAGTGGTTAGACAATCATATAATCCACATAGTGTTCTCTTCGATATTTTCAGTACCCCAGCTGGAAACATACATAGTTATTGCAATACTACTGGCTATATTTCCTATGTTTTGCTTACATTCTCATGACTATTTTTTAACTACCAATTTTTGCTTCTTAATCCCTTTACCTCTTTTACCCAGTTTCCCAAACACCCTCCCCTCTGGCAACCACCAGTTCGCTCTCTGTATCTATGAGTCTGTTTCAATCATTTGTTCATTTATCTTGTTCTCTAGATTCCACATTTAAGTGAAATAATATGGCATTTGTTTTTCTCTGACTGACTTATTTCAATGAGCATAATACCCTCTAGTCCCATGTATGCTGTCACAAATGGTAAGATTTCCTTCTTTTTTACAGCTGAGTAGTATTCCATTGTATGTATCACAGCTGTTTTTCATCTATTGGTGAGCACTTGGGCTGCTTCCATACCTTAGCTATTGTAAACAACGCTGCAATGAACATAGAGGTAAATATATTCTTTTTAATTAGCATTTCAGGTTTCTGCAGATATATTCCCGGAAGTGGAATGACTGGGTCATAGGCAGATTCATTTTTAATTTTTTGAGGACCCTCCATACTGTTTTCCACAGTGGCTGCAGCAATCTGCATTCCCACCAGCAGTGTACAAGGGTTCTCTTCTGTCCACATCCTCACCAGCACCTGTCATTTGCAGATTTTTTTACTATAGTCATTCTGGCAGGTGTAGGGTTATCACTGTGGTTTTAGTAGGGTTTCTCTGACAATTAGTGATGTGGGGCATCTTTTCATATGTCTATTAGTCATTTGTATGTCCTTTTTGGAGAAGTGTCTATTCAGGTCCTCTGCCCATTTTTTAATTGGATTGCTTGGGCTTTGGTGTTGAGCAGTATGAGTTATTTATAAATTTTGGATATTAGCCCTTTATCAGACTAGCAAAAATGTTCTCTCATTTAGTAACAAAGAGTTTGTCTCTTTGTTTTGTTAACGGTTTCCTTTGGTGTGCAAAAACTTTTTACTTTAATATAGTCCCATTTGTTTATTTTCTTTCTTTTGTTTCTGTTGCCCAAGGAGATATGTCAGAAAACAATGTTGCTAAGAAAAATGTCAGAGATTGTATTGCCTAGGTTTTCTTCTAGGATTTCTATGGTTTTGACATATTTAAGTCTTTAATTCATTTGAGCTTATTCTTGTGTATGGTGTAAGTAGGTGGTCTAGTTTCATTTTTTGCAAGTGTCTGTCCTATTTTCCCAGCACCATTTATTAAATAGATTGTCTTTACTCCATTGTGTGTTCTTTCCTCCTTTGTCAAATGTTAATTGATCACATAGAAGTAGGTTTATTTCTGAGCTCTCTATTCTCTTCCATTGATCTATGTGTCTGTTTTATACCATATTGTTTGATTACTGGGGCTTGTAGTATCAGGTAGCATGATACCTCCAACTTTGTTCTTCTTTCTCAAGATTGCTGAGGCTGCTGGGGGTCTTTTGTGGTACCACATAAATTTTTGGAATATCTGTTCCAGTTCTACAAAATACACGATTGGTATTTTGACAGGGATTGCATTCAATCTATAGATTCCTTTGGGTTGTATGGGCATTTTAATTATGTAAATTCTTCATAATGATAAACACAGTGTATGCTTTCATTTATTTGTATCTTTCTCAATTTATTTCTTCAGTGTCTTATAACTTTCCAAATACAGGTCTTTTACCTCTTTAGTTAAATTTATAGGGATTTTTTTTTTGGTGCAGTTGTAAATGGAATTGTTTTCTTAGTTTCCCTTTCTGCTAGTTTATTATTGGTATATAAAAATGCAACTGACTTCTGGGTATTTATTTTGTATTCTGCTACTTTACTGAATTCAATGATCAGTTCTAGTAATATTTTTGTGGAATTTTTAAGGTTCTCTAGATACAGTATCATGTCATCTGCAAATAATGATAGTTTTACTTCTTCCTTTCCAATTTGGATGCTTTTATTTCTTTTTCTTGTCTGATTGCTGTGGCTAGGACTTATAGTACTATGTTAAATAAAAGTGGTGAAAGCAAGTATCCCTCTCTTGTTCCTGATCTTAAGGGAAGCGCTTGTAGTCTTCCTGTTGAGTATGACGTTGGCTGTGGGTTTGCCATATGTGGCCTTTATTACACTGAGGTATGTTCCCTATATTCCCACTTTGCTGGAAGGGGTTTTTTTAATAATAAATGGATACTAGGTCTTATTAAATGTGTTTTCTGCATCTATTGATATGATCATGTGAGTTTTTTTTTTTAAATTTCTTTGTGGACTTGAGATAGAGAAAACAAGGGAAAGAGAGAAAAATATTGACCTGTTGTTCCACTTGCTTATGCATCCTTGTTGATTCTTATATGTGCCCTGACCAGGTATCAAATCTGCAACTTTGGCCTATTGGGGACAATGCTCCAACCACTGAGCTACCCAGCTGAGGTCATTCACTTTGGGCTTTGTTTGTTGTTCTTTTTCTAGTTTCTTTAGGTGTAAAATTAGATTGTTTATTTGAGATTTTTCTTGCTTCTTGAATATTGCTATGAATTTCCCCCTTGGGACTGCTTTCGCTGTGTCCCACAGATTTTTGGTTGCTGTGAGTTCATTTTCATTTGTCTCAAGGTAAATTTTGATTTCTTCCTTGATCTCATTGTTGACTCATTCATTCTTTAGTAACATGTAACTTAGCCTCCACGTATTTGAGTGTTTTTCAGGGGTTTTTTTTTATTGTAATTGTTTCTAGTTTCACCCATTGTGGTCAGAGAAGATGCTTGATATAATTTCCGTCTTCTTAAATTTATTGAGACTTGTCTTGTGTCCAAACATGTGGTCTATCCTAGAACTATTCAATGTATACTTGAATAGAATGTATATTCTTCTGCTTTGGGGTAAAATGTTCTGAAAATGTCAATTAAATCCTGTAATTTCTTCTATGGGGTTACATTTTTGTCCTATTCTGGAAGCTATAAACCTGCCTTTTAAGTGACTTTGCATGTCTCTGCTCTAATCCAGAAAATGGTGATTTTAGCTTCACTGGCAAAGGACTACTCTATTCTTACATGTCACAGTACTCTCACCGCTACCTGCTAAACAAATTACACCTCATTTGTTTCCAATGTTGCTTATAATATAACAGACTGCTAGCGTTTTAACAACCTTCTATTTAAAAAGGAGTTTGTACATTCTATCTTATCTAAGCCATTTAAATACAATTGAAATGTAAAAGTAATTTTAATAGCTTATAAATAATATCTTTTAATAATAGGATTTATATAGATTTTATTTGACCTTATACATAGTCTTGAATTTATTTTTTCAATACCGGGATTTTATAACTTACTCAATATGTAGACACATAATTCCTTAAATTCTTACTTTGAGGCTCTGGGTTCAGCCCTTTCTTCCTCACACACACCTGCTGCTCTATATTTTATTTCTGCTTTATTTTCTGTAAAGCAGTATCAGACATTCTTATTTATTTATTTGCCCATTGCCCTAATTCCTTAAATAGGATACACATTCCATGAAAGCACAATCTTATCTAACACTGCTGTATCCCCAACACCTAGCCTAGTGCCTGGCACAGAAAAATTGTCCCTGAAACTTTGTTGACTGGTACGAAGAAAGGTAAAAACATGGTATTTGCTTTCTGATTATTTTTCATATTGAGGTTTTGTTGGAAAATACCTTAGTTCATTCAGGCTGTTATAACAAAACATCATAGACTGGGTGGCTTATAAACATCAGAAATTTATTTTCCAGTTCTGAGGGTAGAAGTCCAAGATCAAGCCACCAGCACATTCAGTGTCTGGTGAGGACCCACGTCCTGGTTCATGGACAGCTGTGTCTTGTTGCTCTATCCTCATGTGGTAGAGGGCGCGGGAGCTCCCTGAAGTCTCTTGTTTAAGGACACTAATCCCATTCTTGGGGGTTCCACCGTCATAACCTAATCAACACCCCAAAACCCCACTTTCAAATACCAGCACATTGGCAATTAGGTTTCAATGTACAGATGTGGGGTAAACATTCAGTCTTTAAAAAAAAATTTAATAACTAATCAAATAACCCTTTCTTCCATGTTACCCCAAAAAAAGGTCATTTTCCATCTCTGCATCTTACCATCATTTTTTTCCCCTCTGATCTCAGAAGAAGAGGTGTCTCTCCCTTCCAAGACTAACCCCATCAGACTTCTACTCTTTACCTTTATGATGAGATCCACGGTGGACAATCGACAATCCAGGAAGACTATAGAGTGAGAAATGCAGAGGGCCTGAGACAAAATCCCAACAAATACCAACATTTGAGGAAAGGACAAAGGAAGAAAAAAAAAACAAATAGGAGAACCTCCATCACTCTAATTTACCCCTTGCAATCTGGGTTCTCCCTGAAACTACCAAATTAAAACTCTTCTCCCAAACATGCACTGGCTGTTTACTATTTATTACTATTGAATATTTGAATATTTAAGCCTTCAACTCTCACTACTTCCTGTGTAAATATTGTCTCTCTAGCCCCTTGCATAAAGTCACTTCTCAATGTTCAGCTGTGACCCCCACGCTTGGTTTTGTTTTTCTCTCTCTTTCTTTGAGCATAGAAAGTATTAGAGGGAAATAAATGTATCCCCCTCCACTCCCTCCCATCCCCGCTCCATATTTTTCTCAAGGAGGACTTTTCCCAATACTTCTGCCTCTTTCTACCTGTTGACTAATTGCACATTTTGTTTAAGGAACAGTGCTTACATAGTGTTTCCTCTTCCCCCCCCCCAACCTTTTTTTCCTACAAAAGAACCAGCCTATTCTATTCTTGGGACAGAGACCTGCTCCTCTTATTCTAAGTCATAACCATCCCCTTGTGACAGCAGTAAATCTAAAACACAGCAAGGGGAGAGGGGCCGGATTAAGGCCCACGTGGCTGTCTTCCAACATTGCATTTGTTAATAAGAAGACAATATTTTAAATCTCTATCCACCACTATTGCCTTTCTGATCTATTTGTTCAGAACCTGCCTGGGAAGAAATGTGCTCTTTTTTGAGCCTCTCACATCTCCACAACAGTAAGAATCACCTTTTTACAAGGTCTATATACTCGTAGCTTGATATAGTATAAAATGCCTTCTACCCTTTCTCTTCTTTAGATACCTTCTGATCTTCGTTCAGACTTACTCAAGATACTCAAGATACACACTCAAGATACTTATTTTACCAAAAAGTCCTAATTGCTTTGTGGGAAAATATGAGTGTCAGTAAGTTCTAATAGTCAATACAATCGTACTTGTCTCAAGTGCTAACTGAGGAAAAGTATTTTTCTGAGTGAATGAATGAAAAGAATGAATCAACCATTTACTCTCATCCATTTTCACATAGGACTTCCAACTCTCCCTCAGTAGCCATTATAATCTCTAGTCTTTTCTATGTCCAATCCCATGTTACCAATTGTCTGCAGAATATTCTTTCTTAAATTTTATTTTTTTGTTGCCCTATATATTTTTCAATTCTTTGAAACTTTTTATTTTGACTCCATTGTGGACCTGCAGAGAAGTTGTAAGGGTAATGCAAATAATTCTCATTTACCCTTTTCCCAGATTCCCCAAATCTTTCCCTAATTATCACATTTGCTTTATCCTTTTCCCTGCCTCTCTTTTTCTTGTTGTTCTGACCCTTTTGAAAGTACTTTGAAGATATGATTCCCTGTACCGCTAATGTTTAATGAGCATTTCCTATTTCCTAAGAACAAGGACATTCTCTTATATAAGCACAAGACAATGTTCAAAATCAGCACATTAACAAGGATACAATACTGTTATCTAATCTAAAGATCTCTTTCAGGTTTCACCAATTGTCCTGATAATCCCTTTCGTGCCCAGAAAATCTCCAGATTGTTCATTCTATTCAGTTGGAATGAATCTCTTAGCTCTCCTTTAATCCAAGGTAGTTCCTCAATCATTCTTTGTCTTTTCTGACACTGACATTTTTGAAGAGTACATGTCAGTTATTTCGAAGACTTCAATTAAATGTTTCGTTTGCATTCATTTGTCCAGTGGAGCAACGACAAATAAAAGTAGTCCATTTTCATTCTATGTTTACATTCCAGTTTCATATTCCAGCACCACCTCTTACTACATGTGTAACCACTTCACTGAGCCTCAGCTTCTCTCCTGTAAACTAGCATAATTATACCTGCCTAAGAAGCTACAGAGAGAATTAGAAATTATATATTTTAAAAGAATTTACCCTCTGAATTCATGTCACAGTCACTTGCTTTTCATGTGATTTAGTTTGTCAACTCTTCACTGTCTGGTCAGCCTTACATAAATGCATTTTAGTTTGTCCATATGTGTCTAAAACTGGGGTTCCAAAACTATTTCCAACTCACCTAAATAATCGTCAGCAGCATCAGACGAATTCACTACTTTGAACCTGTAGTCAGCTGAAACCCCTGAAGTTTTTTCTGCATAACCATTTTTATTAGTAGTAGTAGCACCATTATTACTAATTCTTATTGACCTGACCAACTCACTCTACGTGTCATGCTCTGCATTGAACACCTCCTGGGATGGGCCCTTTATAATATGTAACTCTGCCAATTTCGTGAGACAGTTATTATTTGCATTTTGGGATGAGGGAAGAGATTCAATGCAGAACTTATATAAGTGAAAGAGCTGGAATTTAGCCTCAAGTTGATCTTTCAAAACAAAAGTAAAAGTCTTTTTTTCCTCAAGTATTGTTTTAAATTTCTGCTCATCATTATAGCCTATTGGATTCCTGACTTTGCCGTTAGCATTTTCTCCCAACTTGGATCTTTTATGACTCCCGTATCATCCTCCAAGTCAGCGATTTTCAGCTGGTATGCTGCAAGAATTTCTAAAATGTGAAATGTGTGACTATTTATTTAGTCAGGGGCACAGAACTCTTTTCCTTTAAATTGTCAAATACAAAAGGACAACAGCAAACAGAATAATAGCCATTCGGTGTGAATGAATCCAAATTATACCTATTTTTTTTTTTTGGTCAGGTTGGCAAAAAAATATTTTGGGGGGTGCTGCAGAACTTTAGTAATTAGTGTATATGCACCTGGAGATGAAAAAGGTTGAAAATTGGTGCTCCAAGGCATCGATTGAAATCTTCAAGAGAGAACCTTGTGATAAATGCTAAACATTTCCTTGGAGGTTGAAATCAATCACCCTCTATATACAGTTTTTTTTTCAAGTAGCTATAAATAAATCTTGCTGGATTGTGGGCTAATTAACCTGGAACCGTCTTATCCACAAGGACAACTAAGAGATTTTTTCCTCACACCTCTGGCATCCTGTCTGGCTACAAATCTAATAGCACCATGGGACCAAAAAATGCTTGTTTTAGTTTAGCCAAATTTATTCGTTTTGAAATATTGGTTCATAGTAACCATTACTTTTCTTCTTACAAGCCTTCTCTTTTAATAATCTATTCTGGAATTTTGATAGATGTGAGTTCAAACAATAGTAGTTTCCAAGACTCTGGTCACTTCCTAACAATGTCACAGAGTTGCTATGTCACATAGAGAAGGTCACTTTTTTGACCTAGACATTACCAGAAAAGAAAATGAGAGAGTTGAATTGACACTTTCTTAAGCTCACTGGGCTAACTACATTTATCTTAGTTTGGCCATGACCCCTGCTGTAAATCTTATCTCTGTTTTATGGATGAGAATACTGAGACTTCCTTGGAAATGTTCAAAAACTTACCTAATGTCATTCAGGTTATAAGTGATGGCACTATTGCATATATTGTCTCAAAGTGGTTTTTGTTTGTTTGTTTGTTGTTGCTGTTGTTTGCGAACTCCTTATACCGTAATTTATTTTGGGACGCTGCTGCCCGTAACTGTTCACTGGTACCAAATAGTATACACTAAAAAGTTGATTTGCTTGAGCATCTAAATGCTCCCTACCCAACCAAATCATTAACACGTCAGAAGGCAACAAGTCCCAAAGTGTTTGACAAAGAACTCGTCCCCCACCAGCCTCAGGGTGCAGCACTTCTGAATTCAAGTGTTTGACACACGTTTCCCATTACTGTGCTTCTCTAGGAGAGTCAAAGGTTCTGAGGAGCCCTTTAGAAAAGGAACTCAGTTAACTTTCTCCAACCACAGCTGGCTCATGAAGCACCTTTGGCATCAACTGTCAGAGGTGTTAAAGTAGGGTATCCAGAGATACAATGAGGTTTAAAGACATATATTCTTATTTAAATGGACAGACCTTCACGATTGCTTTCTCTTGTCCTGAGGTAAATTCGGCCCTCAGAACCACCTAGTTTAGGGCTGTGCTCTTATCTTTATTTTACATAGTCAGAGAAAGGTCTAGAGAGTTTAAGGAATTTGCTCAACACTTTGCAACCAGAGAAAGGCCAAACTCAAAATGAGATTTCCTTAAACCCAGTTCAGTAGTCTTTCACTTAACTAATATCTTTGTTTTTCTGCCTTTGATCATTTAAGAAGCTTGTTGACATTTTCAGAATCTAGCAACTTTGGTAAGTGGATAAGTTTATATTACCAATGTAACAGTTTTAATACTAAAGGCCTTATTTGGAATCTTTCCCTTTTAAAAAGTTACTTCTCCATAGCGTCAGCAGGTTGGGGTTTAGAATGGAAAACTATATATACCACACTAAGCTTGAGCCCTGTGGGAAAATGGTGGCATCCTGGAAACAGCAAATTAGCCCACAGCTATACCTGTTTACATAGTCGATGTGTGTTTGTTCTGTGTGAAGATACTTCAAAAATAACAATTGTAAAAGAGATTACTGCTTTGATCAGAGAATCTGAATCTCCTTTGTTTGACCATGCATAATTGGCCTTTGTAATGTTAATGCTTCTTTTAGGGAATATCAGATCTGTAAACGCACCTTAATTATAGGCAACCAGTTTTGGAGGGAATTGGTGGCAGCATTTTATTGAAGGTCTTTTCTAGTTCCTCTGCAAATCTAATTATAGTAGAAAGATTACTTTAGGCCAAGCAGCAAAGAGCTATAATTACTTACTCAAGTTTTCATTAATGTTCACATGGGTCAAAATAGCTATCTGATTGAAGAGTGAGATTTAAATCCTAAATGTGTCATATTTTTCCTCTAAAGCACGGGACAAAAGGTAAAGCCTTAACTGATAGGTGTTTGCTGAGCTGTTAACCATAATTCTGCAGGCAGCTCAGAAATCTGTTTTCCCCAAAACTCCTCTTTTAAAAGCACAGGACAATGGCTGGATCCTAGAGCTTGTTTTTAAATTTGAAACCAACTAAATAATCCAATTAAAGTGTATGAGTACAGTATGGAGAAAAGGAAAATTTTTTTTAAGTCCTCCTAAAGTCCTCCTATTTTAATTTTGTGGTATTAGGCTTTAGGGTGCAAGAAAACATATGTTAATCTAGAATGTTAGCTGCTGCTGAAGACGTGAGGAAGTAGGATTGCTAAACTGCAGATCGGGTGATTTAGTTCGATAGGAGGAAGACTTTCTCAACAGCGGCCTGAAACCTCCTTCTGTGGAGGTGGTTTGGAAGTTGCGTATTTTATGAAATGGTGTGGGGCAAAGCTTGTGTGCCAAGCACGGCCTGCGCTGAGAAGGGGAACCTTTCAGCCGATTGCATTTGTTACTTTCCATTGTATTAAGTGGCAAAATGGGGTCCTCTCCTCCCGTAGCCAGATTGCTAACCACCATTAAGCATTTATACCTGGCACCAGCTACTACCTTTCAACTTGTAAGGATGTTTTTCAGTGTTATGTTAACATTTAAACTATCGCTTAAAAGCTCTGAATAGAGCCGATCACACCTGTATAAAGGAGAAATACCTCTGAGGTTTAAACCATTCTGAATTAGCACATTCCGAGTCATTTCGTGGTTTTTTCCCCCCCTAATTATGGCGTCAATTAACTTTGCAGCATTGCATTCATTCCAAGCAGGGATGAGGAACAATCATCTTGTTTACCTTGAGCTGGAGAGAGTGTACCTAGCTTTGTTCGCGCCGCGGCCTGTTCTCAATGCTCTGCTAGACGCCACCCCGCACAATGGAGCGCGGTTGGCCCCTCTCAAAGAACCTCCCTCACCGGTTACTTCGGCTGTCACTGAAAACCTCCACAGGGGGCAGGAAAAACAGGTGACAGGCCATTTCGCACTTAACAGAATGGCACATTCTATCTCCATTTATTGCAGAGATAGAGGAAATACTTTTTAAAAATGTTTAATCTGTTAAATTATCACAGGGAAAATAACGGAACTGCTCTAGATCGCTCTTGCCAGCGAATGGGATGGGGAGGTGGCTGCTGCGGAAGGGCCGCTGCAGCGACGGGGAGACCGAGTTATTAAACGGGCAGGTGTTTACGTCGGGGAATAAGCTCATCCCGCACTGGGGAAGTTGCTTACAGCCATTCTGCTTTACAGCACGAACAGGTCATTCGTTTGAATTTTCCACAACAAAGGTTTTAGGGTGATTTGCCTTCATTAGAATGGCATAGTTTCTCTTCTACATAACATTATCATTCAACAACTCTGTTGTCACCCTTGGAGAGTTTTGCCCCCTCTTTTTCAGATTGTATAAGAAGAGGATCCTCAACTTTTCTAAGTATCTGACTATTGTGACAAAGGTTTTATTGCATTTAGCAGGAACTGAAATGGACGGTGAGCACAATGCAAATGTGTCATAACCACTTTGAGGTGCCAAATGTAATAATACTATGAAAGTACACTGCCAGCGTCTGACATGGTTTAGTGTTTCAGGGTGACTAGTGTGCACAGTGTATTTCTCTACTGTAAAATGTGGGCTACTCCAGAGGAAGAACAATAATCAGTTACACATTAACCATGAGAGGTCGTTTCTTGTGGCAAATGCAAGGTCTATTGATAAAGTCAGATTTGTCAGTAGGAATGAGTCTCATTACTGAATGAAGTTCATGAAGGAAACCATTGTCTAGTGGAACAACCTGATATGTGCAAATCATCCATTTGCTTAGGGTGGTTTGAATATCATCAAATGTTTATTTTCAGGTTTATAATGTGATTTACTGACTTTTCAGGTAATCAATCCCTGAAGCTGCATTCTTTTAACTCACCATGCTGCGCATTCAAACAATGATTAATTGCCTAATGTTAACCCTGAGATAAGAAAAAAATTAAAAGAAAATGAATGACGTATTCACTTGTGTTACAAAAGCAGCTATAAACTACTTTCTCAGCATGAGCTGTGGTTTACTTTCAAACTTAAATAACTTGTCTATGTAACCTTATCTTTTGGGTACTTCCTGCAAACTTCATATATTATGCAATCGAGCCCATAAATATAGGTAGAAGTTTGCTTGAGTGCCTGAAACAGAGTTAACCACATATGTAGTTAAAGCTTTATCACCATTTCTGTCATAAACCTCTCCCTTTTCTTTAAGAGACTTACCAAGCTATCATAAAAACGGTGGTATCCCTGCAAAATATGAACTCCTAAGGAGTGACTTGCTTCCTTAAACATACTGTACTTGGGCTTAAAATCCCATATAGCGTGACATACACGCTGCTACACCATCAGGATGGACGGTGTGTTTGTATAGCGACTGTCACATTGTTGAGGTGGCACTGGTATAATTATTCCCTCCATATTTTTTATAAATTCCTTAAAAATGAACCTGGTATAATTCTAATGATTACATATTACTAGAGTATACAATGAAATGCTTTGAACCAATTCACCAAATAAAACAAGGAAAAGTGTAAAACAGGATGCTTTGCAGGAAACATAGTGATTGCATACAAATATCTGTAATAAGAGGAAAGAGATTTTTTTTCAAGGATATGGTCAACCTAATGTAATTGGGTAGGAACATGGAAAAATCAGCTCCCCTAAAATGACTTAGCAAAAGGCTAGATAGCAAGTATCATACTGATGATTCTGCAAATTTATTTCCAGGGGTTACTACCACTAGCATTACATCTTACAGCCTATTGAGAAACTAAACTCAGTCATTTTGTTTCTAATATTTTTTAAAATAGGTAGACACATTTCTTTCTATGAATGACTTCCTTCCAGAAATAGGAAATTATTGTTATTTTTATTGTTTAATCCTCACCCAAGGGTATGTTGAGAGAGGAAGGGAGAGAGAGAAACATCAATTGGGTCCCAAACGGGGCTCGAACCCGCGACCTCAGTATGTGCTCTGACCGGGAATCAAACCCTCAACCATTTTGTGTATGGGATGATATTCCAGAGCCACGCAGCCTGGGTTGGAAATATGAGATTATTTTTAATTACCTCTTACTTTCTTTGTTTCCATCATAGAAACCTGAGTGTGGGTCATGTAGTGGAAGATTACAAGGCTTGAGCCAGAAAGGTGAGTTCAAATTCTTCCGGGTCTATCTCAGAGATCTCTTTCTCCCAGAAAGCCTTTCGTGACTAGCTGGCCCAGATTATGCTGTAGTTTGTGGATTTTCATAGTATGTTTGGCTTAATTTAAGTAATACTTTTAGTTGCTTTCTTGAATCCTCATAGCATTGTTCACATCATTTAGTAGGCTCTCGGTAAATGCTTATTGAATAATGCGTTCTCATTTTTTCTAAGATTGGAAGGAATCTAGCCCTGGCCCTGGCTTAGTTGGTTGGAGCATCATACTGTAAACTGAAAGGTCATGGGTTTAATTCTGGGTCAGGGCACAGGCCTGGGTTTGCAGGTGTGGTCCCGGGGGTGTACTAGAAGCAACCTATCGATGTTTCTCTCTCTCAGCAATGTTTCTCTCCCTCTCTCTCACTCCCTACTGCCTCTCTAAAATCAATTGGCATGTCCTTGAGTGAGGATAAAAAATAACAATAAAATGGAATTGAAAGGAATCTATTAGAATAGATTAATCCTTTGGCTCTTTCCAGATGAATAGATTCCATGATAGCCAGCTCATCTCCCTGGCAGTAGAAAGTAGGCTACTTTGCACATGGAATTGCCAATGATTAAGTACGTGTATGTTGAAGGACGAGTACCATATGATATCACTCATATGTGGAACCTAATGAACAAAATGTACTAACAAGCAAAATAGAGGCGACACATAGATAGAGAGCAGGCTGACAGCTCCCTGGTATGGAGGTGGTTGAGGGGCTGGGTAGAGGAGTTGGAGGGATTGAGTAAAAAAGAAAAAAAGCTTGGAGATTTAAGACAGGCTGGTTGACGGGGAGCAAAAGTAAATTTAGGCTTACCTCTGCATTAATCTCAAAGAACAGTAAAACACTCAGCATGGAAAATTGTAGATTAAAATATAGACTATTGTTAAACAAAAAACAATAACAAAAAACACTAGAGCTGTTCTCTAAGCTGTTTCTGTAGAAGCTTCCCTCCTGTAAGTCTCACCTCAGATGACTCACTCCTTCCTCCCTGCCCCTCTTCTCTTTCCTGCACTCCAACCTTGCGTCATCAGACGGCCCCTGCTGAAACGTCTAGCACGCATTCCTGCCTCTCTGTCTTGACAAAGCTCCTCTCCACCTGTCACCTGTCCTAAGGAGAAGACAAAAATAGAGAGGAAAAATATAAATAAATAAATAAATAAATAAATAAATAAATAAAAAGAAAGAAAGAAAGAAATGTGTGTTGCCTGCCACTGAGTCAGCTCCAGCTCCTGGCAACTATGACGAATGATCCCACAATGTCCAGTGCTCAACAGCCTTGCTCAGCTCCCGTAGACCGGCCTGTGGCTTCTGTATTGGAGTCAGTCCATCTCATATTTGATCTCCCTCTTTTCCTGCTGTCTTCTATTTTCCCCCGCATCCTTGTCTTTTTCAAAGAACCCTGCCTTCTCATGACATACCCGAGGTAAAACAGCTTCGGTTTTATCATTTTCACCTCCTGCAATGTTTCAGGCTTAATTAGCTCTAGGACCCACTTGTTGGTCTTTCTGGGGGTCCAGATCACCCATAGAGCTCTCCTCTGATACTGTATTTCAGGTGAATCCATTTTTTCCTTGTCAGCCTTCTTTATTGTCCAGCTTTCTCATCTGTACATAGTAATTGGGAATGCAAGGGTGTGGATGATTTTAACCTTGGTCTCAAATGACATGTCTTTGCTTTTGATGATCTTTCCTAGTTCTTCAATCGCTGCCTTTCTGAGTCTCAGCCTTCTCTTGATTTCTTGGCTGTGTCTCAGTTTGAATTGATGACTGAACTAAGGTGAGCAAAGTAGTTAACAATTTTAGTGTCTCCACTGTGTATGTTAAAATTGTGCATTTCTTCTGTACTTTAAAAAAAATCTTTATGTATTTATTTTTAGAGAGAGGGGAGGGAGGAAGGAAGAGAGGGAGAGAAACATTGATGTGAGAGAGAAATATCAGTTGATTGCCTCTCAAATGCACCCTGACGGGGGACTGAACTCACAACCCATGCATGTATCCTGAGCAGGAATCAAACTGGTGACCTTTCGTTTCCTGAGACAATACTCAACTGAGTCACACCAGTCAGGGCTGTTTTTATCTTCTGGATGTTCAAATGCACTCCTGTTTTGATGCCTTCTTCTTTCACTTTCATGAGAAACCATTTCAAATCATTCCTACTTTCCACCAGTAAGATTGTATCACCTGCATAGCTTAAGTTATTGATATTTCTTCCACCAACTTTCAGTCCTCCTTTCTGGGAGTCTAGCCCAGTTTTTCATATGACGTGTTTTACATACAGATTGAAGAAATAGTGAGATAAAATGCACCCTTGTCTGACACCTCTGCCTATAGGAAATCATTGTCTCTCAAGATTCTGTCCTGACTGTGGTTTCCTGTCCTCAGTACAGGTAACACATGGGGACTATCAGGTGCTGAGGCACACCCACTTCATTCAGAGCAACCGAGGCTTCACTGCAGTCTCTAAAACATAGACTAATCTTCTGGAATTGTTTGGAGCACACAGTGTCCAACAAGTGTTCACAATTTGATCTCAAGTGCCTTTTCCTTTCTGGATCTAGCTTAAACATCCAGCTTAAGAATAGAAATACTGATATCTTAATTACTCTTGGGATATAGGTAGCAACTGCCTTGTCTGCCTGCCATCCATCTCTTTCCTCCCCAGAGGTAAACTCCTAGCAGTTGTGTGTTAGCCACTTTAGGCGATGTATATTTTATATAAATTATTTACATAAGTGGCACTAGTGAAATTGATGCAATAACCAGTGACATTTTTTCACTTATCATGCCTTTGAGATCATTTTATGCTAGACAGGTAGTTCATTCTCTTACAATTGGTGGATAGTGTTTCATGATGTGTGTATGCTAGCATTTACTTGATCATTACGTTACATATTGTTGGATATTTAGATGGTTCCCAATTTTTCATTATTACAAATAATGTAGCAATAAACACTTCTGGTACATCAATCTATCTTTGTGCACATTTAAGTGATTTTGAGGAATAAATTCCTAAAAGTGGGATTTCAAATGTATGAAAATTTTACTGTTCCACAGTTGCTCTAGATTGCCCTCTGTACAAATATATATTGTACAAAGTCCATACAAAGTTATATTTTTACTAATGTTATGAGACTTCCAGTTTGCTCACAGCTTCACTGCTTTTTTTTTTCTATTTTTTACATCAGTTGAGAAAAATGGTATTCCATGGCTGTTGTGATGTGTGCTCCCCTGATAGTAATGAGGCTGAGAATCTTTTCATGTGTTTACCTGCCACTTGTATATCTTCTTTTATGAATTGCCTATTTACCTCCATTGCCTAATTTTCAGCTGTTTCTCTTTGTCTTGTAAAATTTTTAAAGATCTCTTTTATGACTGTGATTATATGACACTTGTCTTTTAACTTTATGGTCACATCAAGTTACAAAACTCTCAATTGTGCTAGACATTCCCCTGGACTGTATTATATAAATTCTTTATAAAAATGCATAAAAATCAAATTTGATCAATCCACAGGCCAACCGGTCTCACCAATTTACCCATCAGTGATTTGGATAAATCACTAAGCACCATACCAGTTCTTGCCTAGAATTCCCCACTCTTTCTTGCTATCTAATGTTTTGCAGAACCTAGGGTTTTATTAAGAGTCAATTTAAAAACCAAAGTCCTCATGATCTCTCACTTCCTTGTTCTCCATTCATTTGCCCATGATCAAGTTAGTTTTTGTTTTATGGGTGCATATATTGTAACTTCAACCAGATGGGAAGCTACTCCGCTGAAGGACATTACTATGGCCATACTTCCCAGGGTTTTACACATAGTGGGAATCTAGTAAATATTTGTTGATTGTTTTAAAGGTTCTCTTTTGTAGGAAACTATTTAATCTGCTCCCGCCCCCTATACCTACACACTATGGACAATTTGAGTATGCATTTCTTCAGTCACCTTTTTGTGTAATTTGTCTTTTTCATTTGTCATTAGATCACACCTGCTAATAATCTCTGGAGTCCGAAACCTCAACAATAAAGTTGTGAATGGTGTAAAGAATCTGATTTCTTAAAATTCTCTGGTGGCTCAAAGAAGAATCTAGTATTTTTCAAATTTGAAAGACACATCTCTGAAGTACAACGTGTTCCCTGGTCTCAGTCTTAACGGCATGCTGCCTGGCGCGGGCATAGTGCCTGGTGTTGTGATGTAGCGTGGGCCTGCCGACGAGGGGCCGTGGCTTTACAGTGGTTTTTTGGTTTATATGTTTGCTTTTCAAAGTTGAAAGTCAAAACCTAATCTAAACTACATTATGCTGTAACTGGTATTTCATTAATTATTCAATATGTGCTTATTATTACTTCTGTTTATACTGGACTTTCCTCAAAAACACTTTTTTAAAATTGTAGAACATTTCAAGCCCTGGCTGGCGTAGCTCAGTGGATTGAGCACGGGCTGCAAACCACCAAAGTGTCGCAGGTTCAATTCCCAGTCAGGGTACATGCCTGGGTTGCAGGCCATGACCCCCAGCAACTGCACATTGATATTTCTCTCTCTTTCTCCCTCCCTTCCCTCTCTAAAAAATAAATAAATAAAGTCTTTAAAAAAATTGTAGAACATTTCAAAAAGATACAAAAATAGTCACCATGTACCCTCATGTACTCATTTCCCAGCTTCAACCACTGTTAACTCCTGGCAATGTGATTACATTCAGACCTTCACTTCAGTGCTCACCCTCTCTGGGTTATTTTGATACAAACCTCAAAACATCACATCATTTTATGCTTAAACATTTTCCTAATACCTTTGAAAGACATTGCCAAACAGTGCCCTTTCTGAGATGTAGTTCAAAGCCCCGAACTCTGGAGGCCCACGGTGTGTGTGTGTATGCTCTTAATGTAAACACACATTTGCATTTAGTACTCTTTGTGGCAGAGACTGAGCTGGGAAAACAAAGGAATGTAACATGGAATATAATAAAAATACATTTGATAAGTGCAGGCGTCGCGGTGGTCCCCAGGGCATCGGGGACTGTCATGATGGAGAGACGATAGGCTCCTGAAGGCTGAGGAAAGGGATGTATTTTAGCTAAGGTGGAATTGCGTTTGTCAGTTTGAGATGGGTTCTCCTCAACTGAACTGTCTTCTACCAATACAAATCTCTAAAAGGCAGTTCTGAAAAGCAGAATCTCACCTTTTGAAGTGAATTAAACAGTTCCCCAAATTTTATTTTTATTCTTCTTTTCATTTTATCTCAAAATAATCTTAAATTTACAACAATAAACAAAGAGTTTCTATACACTTTTTAAAAACACAGTTCATGAACGTGTGTGCACTTCATATATACATGGGAGATACCCAGGGAAACAATAATCACCTCCTCAAGCGTGGGTTCTTTTCATCCACTGTCATGTCTCAAGGAACCCTCTCAGTCTTCTTGGAATCTTAAAATCCTTGTTTATTTGGACACGTTTTCTGCCCCATTTCACAGCTCATTTGTTCGGGCAGCTCTGTGCTTGAGTTGGAGCTCCCCTAGGGGCAAACATTCAAGCCTTGTGTGTGACCTTCCACAGGCTCGGAGTCCAGAAGAATGGCTGGTCCCGGGTGGGCAGATCTGCTTCCCTTTCATACTGATCTTTTTGCGTGTTGCGGTGGAGGGAGGCATGGTGGGTTGAACATGGCATGCCGCTGGGGGCCCCCTCGCTTCTCCACCGTGGAGGAACCTTCTGTCTCATAGCCCTGCCTCAGCTCTAATACAGGTTTCTCCATTCACTCTTTACCCAGATTCACCAATCACTAACATTTAGCCATGTCTGTTCTCTCTGCCTGTGTCTCTCTCCATACACATACAGATATTTTTTGGCCTTGATTAATTCTAGATTTAGTTGCAAACATCGTGACCCTTTATCCATAAATATGACTTAGGGTATGCATCCTAGAAACAAGGATATTCTCTTACGTGTCCACAGCTACATTATTACGTTCAGAAATGTAACATTGTCCATACTCAAATTTTGCTCATTATCCCAATAATGTTAATTACAAACAATGCTGTCATAAACATTCTGGTGCATCTGTCTTTCTTTGTGCACATTGGTGTGCTTTTGAGGAATAAAAAATTCTTAAAAGTGGAATTTTAGAGTGTATGAAAATTTTATTTATAGTCCACACTCAGATTTTGCTAATATACAGTCCATACTTAAGTTTTCCTGATCACCCCACTAGTGTTCACTGTGGCAATCCTCCCTACCCCCATCTAGACCAAGCCAGGGTTGTTTGTTTCTTTAAAAAGAAACAATTACTGAGCCTTTCTTTCTCATTCAGGGCTCTTTCATGACATTTACATTTTTGAAGAGTGCAGGCCAGTTGTTTGTAGAAACTTCCTCAATTTGAGTTTGTCTGACCTTCCTCCATGATTGGATTTCAGTTATGCATTTTTGGTGGGAATACATGATAATGCTGTATCCTTCTCAGTTCATCACATCAGAAAGGAGGGTACAATGTCGGTCCACCCCATTTATGATGATGTTAATTTTGATCATTTGCATGAGGCAGTGTCTGTCAAGTCTTTCCATTTAGTAAGTTATCATTTTTCCATTGTAATTATCACCTCGCCTGTGGGGAAATACTTTGAGACTATGTAAATATTCTATTCCCCATCCGAACTTCACCCAATTGTTTTAATTTCCATTGATTCCATGGTGCTTCTAAAATGGCAACTTTTCTAACTAGTATTTCTTCTACATTTTTAGATGGCAGTCTATCAAACTTTTACTCTTTTTTTGATATTTTAATGATTTTTTTTTAAGAGAAAGAGGGGGAAAGAGAGAGAGAGAAGACAAACATATATATATATATATTTTTTAAATATTTTATTTATTTATTTTTTTTAGGGAGGGAAGGGAGGGAGATAGAGAGAGAGAGGGAAACATCAATGTGCGGTTGCTGGGGGTTATGGCCTGCAACCCAGGAATGTACCCTGGCTGGGAATCGAACCTGGGACACTTTGGTTCCCAGCCCGCGCTCAATCCACTGAGCTACGCCAGCCAGGGCTTATTTTAATGATTTTGAACATTACCAAAATGGAATCGTATTATGCATGTTCCTTTGTCTTTCATATTCCTTTTTTTAAAAGGTTTTATTTATTTATTTTTTAGAGAGGGAAGGGAGGGAGAAAGAGAGAGAGAGAGAGAAACATCAATGTGCAGTTGCTGGGCGGGTCATGGCCTGCAACCCAGGCAAGTACCCCGACTGGGAATCGAACCTGCGACACTTTGGTTTGCAGCCTGTGCTCAATCCACTAAGCTACACCAGCCAGGTGAAACTTTTACTCTTGATTTTACCTTTTATGTCTATCATGAATAAAATTGAGTTCACCAAACATCGATTGCCTGTTTGTGTGGAAAACGGTGCAGGGGACATCGTGAGGAACACAAAGACAAGAAGACCCTTGGAGTTCTGCAGGGACGCAAGGTTTGTTGGGAGAGATGGACTTAGAGCATATGGTAAGAAGGGCTTTCCAGAGGACCCAAAGCTAATGGGAAGGAGAAGAACCCAGAGAGGGAAGTTCTACTGGGAGATGTGGAGTGACCTTGGGAGGGAGGTGGGATTTCAGCTGGACTTGTGAGAAACAGTATGTGTGGTCAAAGAAAGGCCATCTAGGTGGAAGCAAGAGAGCAGGGGCATTTGAGGACTGATAAACAACCCATATGGTTAGAGCTTCAGGTTCCTGAGGGAAGTGGCCAGAGGCCCAGTGAGATATCAGGTTGGAAAGATTGGCTGGGGTCCCACAAATTTCCAGGCCGGAGAGTGTGGACCCCAAGCTACTTACTTATGGAGGGCAGCAATGCAACATAGGTGACCAGTGGGTTACCTATCAGATAATGCTTAGGGCAGGAACTGTATCTCATTCATTTTTGTATTTCCAACATCAAAGATCTGCAACAGCGCTCAGCACATAGAATATGTTGGGTAAACATTTGTAGGCACCAAAGTACCATATGATTTAGAGTAGCGACTGGTGTGTGCATGCGTGTGTGTGTGTGTGTGTGTGTGTGTTGTTCATAATGAGGTCAGGGGTGGTGAGGAGGCCCTTAACTCAGAAAGCAACTCAAGTTCCTAGACCCACCCCCTAATTTATTTTCAATCCAAAGTAAGTGCATTTGGGAGTTTCAAACAATTTTGGGTGCCAGGAAACAAGGCTCTTAGGTAGAAGTTAGTATGGACATCCCATTAGGAATTATTTCATTCTGTATCTTCTCTGTGAATATTTTAGAATTTAAAAAAACGAACAATGCAAACAGCTCTTTGAAGATGTATGTAAACTTTATCTAGCTCTACAATTAAAAGATTGTAAATAACCTAATTCATTTAATGGAAGAAAATAAAGCAACAAAGTAAAGTGAGATACCCAAAATAACTTTAAGAAAACGTCACTGTAGAAGTCTCGGCAATCACTTAGAAAATGAATCAAAGCATATTTATGTTTATATTTAAAACATTCCCCAGATTGCCCCTTTCCAACTTCAAGCTTTGTAATCTCTCTTCAGCTTGTTTATTCTGCAGTGAATCCTGAAAATCCAGGGGCTTGATTAAGAAAGTTTACAAATTTACCCAGCACAGGGTATTATTGGCGAGTTGTGTGGCTGTAGTTGCTGGTTTCAAAGGAAAATCATTGGATCATCACCTACAGTTCCAATGAACCTTTAACTGTATACAGGTAACATTTATTTGTTTTTACTGAAAACATTTACAATTGACCTTCCTTATCAGTGGTGTCTCACCTGTGTATTCAACCAAAACGGTGGGTCAAAAATATTTGTGGGAAAAAAAACCCCAGAAAGTTCCAAAAAGCAAAACTTGAATTTGCCGCATACTGAGCACTCTGCTGAATCCACGCAAATGAAGTGATGAGTAGAAGTACCCTGCAAATACTATGTCATTTTAGATAAGGGACTTGAGCATCCTCAGATTTTGGTACCCACAGGAGTTCCTGGAACCAATCCCCCTCCGATACTGAGGGACAAATATATTATAATTGCAAATGGTAATTGTGGAAAATTGAGAAAATACTGAAAAGTATAAAGCAATATAAAACTATATAGTGATAGTCACCAAAATATATACATTTTGTATTTTCTTTATTTGTATGTGTTTATAAAACCTAAGCTTTTTTTTAATACTCATCTGAGGACATGTTTATTGATTTTAGAGTGAGAGGAAAGGAGAAACATTGAAGAGAGAAATATCAATTGGTTGCCTCCCATAGGTTCTCCAACCTGGGATGGAACTGGAAACTGAGGTATCTGCCCCCACCGGGGATAGAATCTGAACTCTTTTGGTATACTGGACGATGCTCTATCCTACTGAGCCACCCTGCCAGGGCAAAACCACAACTTTTTCACTTAACATATCATGAGTATTTCCCATATGACTAAATATTCTTTAATAATATGACTTTCAGTGGTGAAACAGTAACCATTGCATAGATGTATTATTTAACTACTTTACTATTATTAGACACCTGGGTTATTTTATATATACACATACACACAGACTCCAGCACAAATAGTGCCCCTTTTTATTATGAAATCATAAGCATGTAATTCTGTAACATAACAATATCACACTCAAACACACCATGTGACATTTTAGATGAAATGTTCAAACTGCTGTCCGTCTCATGTGAGACATTCACGTACCCTACCAACCACACTCAAGCAGGTGTTACTTCTGCCAGACCCTGTATATTTCCTAGAGGGGAAATTATCTATTGCTTTAAAGGTTATTTACATTTTAGCCTTCTTCATACTTATTGTCAAATTGTCCTCAAATGTTACACAAGTTTACACAACCATCACCAGCGGACAGAAGTAAGGCATGAAGAACCAGCATTGGTATTAGCACTATTTTTACACATTTCATTTACACATCAACCTCCCCAAGGGTGTTGCCTGTTCAAGTGAGCATTCACTGCCCTGCTCCACAGCCCAGTACCATCAGTGCTTTTGTCATCCTATGAGCAGCAGACTGCTCATTGTGATGCTGGTGATGTGGAATCCTTAATATTCTACAGGATTGTTTGGTGTAATTGCTTCAGTTCAAGACTTTTCTCTTAACCTTTCCTGTGATGTTTGGAGTCAGAATTCAGTTACTGTGCAGTTCAAGATACGGTATGCAGTATGCCTGACCTATAACTTGGTTCAAGTCATTCATATTTATGTCATTTTTGTCTGCTTATTATACCAACAAGGTGGAAAAAAGCAAACCCAGTTCCCTTGAAAGGTAAAATTCTCCTTTTGGGGGGGTATATTGCTAGCATTTTAAAAATAGGTTAATAAATTATAGTACATTTAGGAATAAATATGCACATGGGGAGTTTGAGATAGTTCATAAACATGTTTACTATAAATCCAAGCTGAAATATAACATTTAATTTAAGAACTGGGGTGGCAGATAGTAAAAAAAAAAATAGATTTTTTCTTAAGACATTATTTTAATGTATATAAAAAAGAAGTATATAATCCTATTTGAATTACATATTCTTTCATGACAAAAGGAATGAATAGAACATCTTTTCTCATGTCTTAATTTTTTGAGTCAAAATGGTTTGAATTTTGATTAATCTCATTGAAACTTGTATTTATTATGTTCTTTTCTCAATTACTTTTTTTTTTGGATGTGTGACTTAAGGCAGTGGCCATTAATGAAAAAAAATGAAAAGATTAAAATCATGAAATGTTTCAGAGGACAATAGTTACGTTTTGTTTCTATTGATACAGATTCTAACACTAGGTGGACAAGCAATACATATCATAAAAGTCACTTTAAATGGAATAATCTCACTGTAGAGAAGAGTGTACTCCCTTACAACATTTTGTTTTTATTCTTGTGCTTTTTCTGTGGCCCACTATCACTCAGTAATTTGATCTAATATTACAGAAATGGGATATTCCATTAATATTTGCCAATCAAAGTGTATAAAATATTTTCTAAAATGCTCTCCATTCCTTAATTTCAAGCTCTCCCTGACGTTTTGTCCAAACAACTGAACACAGATTTTTTTTGCCGTTGCCTTGCTGTGAACATTGCCCTAGTGATAGCTCCATAATTCTCTCATCTCATCATTCAGAAGCTATTTATCCCTTTTTTTTCCCACTGCCTCCTTCAACCTCCCCCTCCCCCATCCCTGAATGCCTGTTCAGCCCCCACACATTCAGGCGTATTTATTCCCGTAAAGATAGTGACACTTATGGTTTATTCTAAGACTAAATCTGCGTTGCCCAGTGACTAAGGACTTAAGTATGCACACTGCTTCTACACTTACCCTCCTACCTAACTTGACTACTCAACTTTTTTCTTTCTTTCCCTCAGAATGCTCTGTTTTGGCACAGTTCAGTTAACACACCACTGCCAGGCCACTAATTGATTTCTGAAACCTGACATTTGTTTTTTGTTTTGTCCTATCTTCCCTAATGGTACAGCACTACTAAGCAGGAAGGAATGCAAAGAACTGGAAAGTTCAAAGTAATTGAGGATCTGTCCATTCACACTGTCTGGCATCAGGCCAGTGCAGAACCTGGAACATTCAAAAAATATTTATCAAGTTTTAACCCTTTTTGCTAAGCCGATGAAGTGGGTTTGCAGCTGTAGCATTTGTGTTAACAGCAACAGCAAATAAGCTTGGTGGAACATGTTCTTTGTATGTTCAGAATCGCATGGCAAATGTCTCAAAAAAGGATTACTTTTCAATTTCCGTACTATTATACAGCGTAAGCTAGTTATTTTCTGTGAGATTGCAGAGCTGGGCATTTCAGAGAAAACATTACTTAAAAGTGGCAGCCCTATTTCATGAATCCTTATGTCGGAAATAAAATTTAAATAAATGCCACTGTATTAGAGGAAAAAAAATGTATGTTGCTTTTCTATTGTAAGTGTGCTGCAAGCCCAGCCATAGCTAGGTCCATACCTACATTCATTAATAAAAGTGGAAATGTGAAAAAAATGAACAGGAGTATAAAAATATCTTATTAAATATTTATGAAATGGCTATGTTTTTTTGTTTGCCTTGGGAAAGCTTTTGTAAATGAAAGCACGTTTTCAAATGGTGTGAAATATAGAAACATTTCCAGTAAAACAACTAGATTTTATTGCAGTGAGAACTAAGGTTGAAATAACAGGTCGCTGACACTGGTAAAACAGACAAAGGGATAGGTCTGGATAGGTTTAAATGCAAATGAAAACATAAATGGATACCAAAGTATATTAACTCTAAGTTAGATATAATTAAAGTTAAAAGAATACATAAGTTCTATTAAGAGTTACTTATATCACACTCAGGTTTGCTCATGCCATCGGCATTAGATAACTGAAAATCTTTCAAATTTCAGCATTTAAAAGAAGTATTAAACCCCATACCAAGTCTGTAAACTGTTTCTAAGTTATTTAATTACATAATTGAAATCAATATCAGAGAAAATCAGGATAGCTTTTAAGAGGTAAAGGTGAGTAATATGGGATTGTTTTCTTAGAAAAAATTTTGCCAAGACACATATTTTGGTAACGTGAAAGTTGTCGTCAAGCATTCTCTGAAGTAGTGATCACACTTACAACAAAGGGAATGGAAAGGAGAAAAAAATGTCACAGCAAAATTTGTTTTCTAATAATTAGTAAATACCTCTAATACTTAAAGTGTGTATTAATTTTTAAAATCTACACACTGAAATAAGAAACATACCTTTGATAGAATTACTCTTTGAAGTGAATGTTTTTAGGCAACTTGTTTTTTAAAGCTGTTTTATAGTGAAGTGATGAGTAGGCTGTTGTATATGTAAAATCGTCTGTAGGTACAGTGTACTGTCAACATATATGCATATGTAGTAATATTCTAGGCATTTTTATTGCAGTTTATTGTTCAGGCTTCCAAGTAAGCTAGATAAAATCGTGTACAAGAACATTAAAGATTAAGGGAAGTGGTTCCCTTAGGTGATTGATGGCAAAAATTCACCTCCCGTTAAGACCGTAAATGGACAGTAATATATTTGGCTATTACTTTCTTACAAATTTGGATTCCCAGTTTTCAGAGCTGCTGCGTGTCTAACGTTTGTGGCTGCTTTGGTTGTCTTTTCGTAGGAAAAGGTGCCACGGTGTTGGGTAAATGGGCTGCGTTTCTTCTTTGTAAATATTAACTCCATTTTTTAAAACATACAGTGCTAGCAAAAATAAGTCAAAGATGTAATGTCTATTTAAATACATTTGATCTAGTCGTTAGTGCTTAAATTAGATTCCATGCTTCGACTTGAATCAACAGTGTGTTAAAAACTTCAGAACATTCACATGGTCCATCATTCCCTCCATACATGGATACGAGGTAGATATTTGTGAAAACTTCTTGTAACCACTTAAATACTGTAGGAAAAAACAAGCTTTTACGCCTGGGCTTTAAAAAAAAAGTACTTGCCATTAAATCTTCTTACTCAAGACATTCCGAATTTACTTTGCTAAATGGATATATTCACTGATAAAAAAGAGAGGAACCGTGCTTTTTAATTTGTTTATCACACCTTCCTTAGTTTTCCGCTAAAGAAAAGCACATTTTGTATATTTAAAAATACAAACTCATTATACAAGTCCTTCGAAAACCTTAGCGCCCCCTCCTAGCTGCATTCTGGGTTTCAACTTTTCAGCTTCAGGTCCTTGCACAACACCTAAGACGTGCAAAACTCTCTTTCTTCCTATTCCTGGCAGAGAACAGTCCGAAGAGATCTCCCTCCACGTCTCCACCCTAATTCCCTCTCTTCCTAGATTCCACCGGCTCCTCTCCTTTCCTCCGCCCCCAGCTCCGCCAGCCTGCTCTGTCAGAAAAGTTGTGTACAAACTGCGCGGCGGCCCTGAGCGCGAAGCTCGTGGCCGAAGAGGGGTGCGGTCAGTGCGGCGGAGGCGGGGCTGCAGGAGAGGCCCTTCCTTCTCATAGGCTAGCAGGCTGGGCCCGGCCGGCCTCGGAGCCTCGGGATTCGCTGCAGCTCTGCCAGTCTAGCTGGCGCGCCACGCCCACCCGGAGTTGGGTAAAATAGACGCGGGCGTCAAGTGTCAGTAGTCGCGGGGCAGGTACGCGCGTTCGCAGCTCGCTCGCCGAGACCAGCGGTGGCGGGAGCGGTCTCCGGCTAGTGAGAGAGCGCGGTGGGGCGGAGCGGGAGAAAGTGGCCGCCCGGAGGACGTTGGCGTTTACGCGTGGCCGAGCGGAAGAGTTTTGCTTTTCGTGCGCGCCTTCGAAAACCGCGCCTACTGTGGACTAAGGGGTCTGCCCAGAGCCTCCCCTCCTCCGTCCGCGGCCCCGCGCGGAGCTCGCCGGCCTGAGCCAGCGTGGGCGAAGTGGGAAGTGCGTTCGACCCGCGCCCCTCGACCGGAGCCTCTCCCCGAGTGCCCATGGCTACGCGGGTGCTGACCATGAGCGCCCGCCTGGGACCCGTGCCCCAGCCACCGGCTCCGCAGGACGAGCCCGTGTTCGCGCAGCTCAAGCCCGTGCTGGGCGCCGCGAACCCGGCCCGCGACGCGGCGCTGTTCTCCGGCGAGGAGCTGAAACATCCGCATCACCATCAGCAGGCGCAGCCCGCGCCCCCTCAGCCTCCGCAGCCCACCGCGGGCCCGCGGCTGCCCCCCGAGGAGCTGGTCCAGGTAGGAAGAGTGGCTTCCCTCCCTCCTGGGGCTCGGGCGTGTCTCGCTGCTGCGACGCGCGGGCGACAGGGGCCGCTCCAGGCTGGGGCGTGCGTCCGGGCTCCCCGGGAGCCGGAGCTGGGGTGGACAGCCCCGCCCTGCCCTCCTAGCCGGGGCACCCGCATTTCGCAGTGGGAAAGTGGGCCGGTCTGAAGGGGAGGGTCCTAGGTGAATTCGCCCTGGCGGGCCCGTCCGGCAGAGGTTAAAGGGAGACTAGGTGTTCTGGCGCACCTTTGTTTTTTTACATTTGGAGGATCAAACCTCGTACCTCACGCCCAACTTTACTGAAATTCCGCCTTTCGCCTTAATCTCCCCCTCCTCCCAGTGCAGTGGCCTTGGGGGTTCACCCCCGCCCCACGTCGTCTCGTGTTAAGTGGAAACGCAAATCGGGGTGCTGGGAGGGGCCCCCACGGGGTCCTATTTTTCTTATCTCGTGGGGCTGCCTTTGGGAAGCCGGAAAAGTAGAGGGTACATTGGAGTGATTATTTTTTCCTTAAAAAGAAAGCTGGGGTGTTGTTTTCTTCATGTGCGCGTAAATTTCCTCCCGGAGCCGCGTTGAAAGCTGGCACTTGGCATTTACACTTGCCCGGCAGCCGAATTAGAGCAACCGCCTGTTTCTTTCGCCCACGCAGGGAGTTATATAGCCCAGAAAAAACTTCCCGGGACTTTCAGCTTGTCCCAAGGAAAAAAAAAAATTGGAAACATACCCACACGCAAACAGCTGGAAGAGCTAAAATCAGAAACCACTAACCACCATGGTAGCGAAGGGCACGAAAGGGTTTAGTTCGGTTTATTTCAAGACGCTTCATTTACTAGTCCCTTGGTATATTGTATATTTGCTATTCTCCTACCCCGGGGTGGGGGGGGGGTCTGCGAGCGTCGCCGTGCTGTGAAAGGACGTTGGCATTTGTCAGGGATATGACTCACATGATTAGAGCGTTAATTTTTATTTTTAAATCGTGTTTATCCGAGAAACCGCGTCTGCATCCTCACTGAGGGATACGAGGTCCGACATGAAACGTTTCTGAAATTGGTAGTGGCAAAAAACAAGGCAAAAAACCAACTTTATTCACCGATTAAGGTGTCAGGGTTAATCGTTCGATGAGCCATCTACTTAGGGTGTATTTCTTCTTTTAAAATTTTCTTTTCGGTGTTAAAAGTTAAAAAGAGTACTTAAGTTTGTTATACTGGAAGAGAAGATAGCTTTAAGAAGACTACTTGTTACAAGCTGGATTATGTCCTTTAAAAAATCACGATTTAAAAACAATTTGGTTGTTTCCTTCCGTTTGTCAGTTTTTTTGCTCAGGGGAGACCACAAGTATAAGGCATGACTGGGCTTTTTACAGAGTAAGGGGGAATGTAGCATTGTCCCACTGAGGAGGACATGATAAATGTTTTGCTGGTGACTGTGCTAGTGATACAGCAGCCTCTCCCCACCCACGGGCTCCTTAGCACCACTCTACCAAGGGAGTGATTTTCCCCTAGGTAATTAAAGATCTGTTTTAGATAGGGATATAAATAGGAACATTTCATTTTCATATTAACCAATTACAGAATCTGCTGATTAAAATCAACACTTAGATCAAATGTTGAATGTGAACTTGTTCTTTCGGTGGACATTATGTTTTGATCAAAACGTTGTATTTAGGTTTTCTATCAACTATGTGCCAGAGAGGTCACTGAAATAGCCAAGAATATGTTTTACATGAACTATTTCATCAGTGTCTATCTAAGCAGAAATAAAAAAACTTCTACAACTTTGCAATAATATTTTTAAAGTTTGCATAGTTTAAAAAAACCACACATTAAGGTTACCTGTACGAGATGAGTAGAATTGAGGTCCTTTGGTAATATTAGAATACTGTACTTCAGTTGCAAACCTAACTGTGTAATGGGGCAGGGACTCCTGATTGTATGTGAGTGATAATAATGTGTACTTTATTATTGCATCAGAAAGGAACATGTTTTGTGTTTGATTCCTTTTTGCTTGATTTACCTCATTCACTTTTTGTCCTCAGTTGATTGTGGGAGTGATTTTACCAAATTCATGTTATACGGAGTTTCGTAAGGTTTTAGTGAACCAATTATTACACAATTGGCAAATAAACCTGGTATGTTTGTAAGCAGCACTCTGAAGGAGTTTGCCCAAGTACTTTTCACAGGGATTGTTAGGGAATTTTTAGTAAGCACTGTTTGTTTGCTCTCCGTGAGATGATGAATTAGGTGGATTATACATGTTTGTATCTCTTCTTTTTTTAGACGAGATGTGAAATGGAGAAGTACCTGACACCTCAGCTTCCTCCAGTTTCTATAATTCCAGAGCATAAAAAGTATAGACGAGACAGTGCCTCAGTCGTAGACCAGTTCTTCACTGACAGTGAAGGGTTACCTTACAGTATCAACATGAACGTCTTCCTCCCTGACATCACTCACCTGAGAACTGGCCTCTACAAATCCCAGAGACCGTGCGTAACACACATCAAGACAGAACCTGTTACCATTTTCAGCCACCAGAGTGAAACGACTGCCCCTCCTCCGGCCCCGACCCAGGCCCTCCCTGAGTTCACCAGTATATTCAGCTCACACCAGACCACAGCTCCAGAGGTGAACAATATTTTCATCAAACAAGAACTTCCTACACCAGATCTTCATCTTTCTGTCCCCCCGCAGGGCCACCTGTACCAGCTACTGAATACACCGGATCTAGATATGCCCAGTTCTACAAACCAGACAGCAGTAATGGACACTCTTAATGTTTCTATGTCAGCCGCCATGGCAGGCCTTAACACACACACCTCTGCTGTTCCGCAGACTTCGATGAAACAATTCCAGGGCATGCCCCCTTGCACATACACAATGCCAAGTCAGTTTCTGCCACAGCAGGCCACTTACTTTCCCCCGTCACCACCAAGCTCAGAGCCTGGAAGTCCAGATAGACAAGCAGAGATGCTCCAGAATTTAACCCCACCACCATCCTATGCTGCTACAATCGCTTCTAAACTGGCAATTCACAATCCAAATATACCTGCCACTCTGCCAGTTAATCCACAAAACATCCAACCTGTCAGATACAATAGAAGGAGTAACCCCGATTTGGAGAAACGACGCATCCACTACTGCGATTACCCTGGTATGTGATCTTACCTGGTTGAAGCATCATGTATTGAATGTTTCTGTGTGTGCCTTTTTCCAGACTCAGGTTTTACATTTGCATAGGGAAATACTGCTTCACAATTAAAAATCACCTACTTTGTTCTTTTCGTATCCCAGTCTCAATATCTTACCCTGGGATGTGCTGTTAATTGTCTTGCTTATTTGATATTTTTTTAAAAAGGCTAGAATATTCAGGTAAAAAAGTTTCTTAGAATTTTTTCTCTTTAATGTTAAATAAGAATTTGAGTTACGTCAGACTTATTTTAACATAATTTCCAGTCGTAAATTGGAGTTTTTACTTCTAAATTAGGTACCCTGAAAAGAGATTACAGAAGTAAGATAGGAGAATAGGTGGTATAGAAATGAAGTGGGGGGATTGAGTAGGCTGCTTATAAGACAAGACTGTCTACAGAATAGATGTAAGGTTGTTCTGATAGTGTGTGAGCATATGCTCGTTGTTGAATGAGATATGTGACCCAAAACATGATTTGATGACAGTAGTGAATATATCTGCAAGTTGCTGGCATAAGCTAGTTTATGATTAATACAGGGTATAATTTGCTGATTGTGGTACGTGATATAGCATGACATATTAAATGAAAAAACAAGAAATGTGGGAGGGCAGAAAATGGCAGTCATCTTGGATAATGGTTTAACATTGTCAGCTCTGGAGCCATTAACTATTTTAAATCACCAAAATACGTGTTACTAATATAAAACACCTACTGGAATATAAACACATTTCACATTCGTAGCTTGACTTGATTATCCACTTTCTGCTAAAATGATATATAGATAAAGCAAATCACTTTAATACCTTTAGAAAGGTAATAGTGCTTTTCAAAACTGAAGCTTCAGATATCTAGCATGAGAGATTTCTTCTTTAAAGCCATATTTTAAACACAGAACCATCAAATGTAAAGATTTCAAAGGATCTCCAAAATGACAAGCTGTTTCTCTCCTGCTTTATTTTAGGCTGCACAAAAGTTTATACGAAGTCTTCTCATTTAAAAGCTCACCTGAGGACTCATACTGGTATGTAATTTTCTTGTTAATTCTGTGAGTTGTGTAAATAGTGTAAGTGGTATTCATCCCTTTAAAAGCCAACACTTGTTTGATCTCTTCTTTCTTCTGTCAACTTGTATTTTTTAATGGCCTACCTTTTCAGTCCTGGCTTGGCTCAAAATTCAGTCCAGTGAAAAAGCCTGGTTCCAGGAAGGCTGATGTTCCCTCACTAAAGCCTTGCCCTGTCACCTCACGTAGAATTAATTACCTAAAACTGTAAACGAGGATGTTTACTACTGGATTTTAAAACTTGTAATGGAACGGCTATTTCTTATCATGAAGGGAAAAAATGTAACTCATTTTTTCTTTAACAAAGCAGCTGGCTTCTATAAAGCTACATTATACACTAAAAAAAGGTCCATTTAGCATGTAAATCATAATTGCTTAATACGTTATCTTAGTTTTATCTTTAGCCTAAAATATCAGTGTTTAGCATGTCTGTTCTGTGCATGATGAAAGGAAGAGCTGGAATTGCAAAGTATTAAAATCAAACAAAGATGGGATCGTGGCTTAAAAAGTTTTTTGATGCCATATCCCAGTCTGCATTTGGTGCGTATGAGAGGTTGTATTCTAGCTTCTGTGAAATATTTCAAAATGTGCTGTTAAGTTTAGCCCCTTTAATTTTACAAATACTTACTTTGTCAGATGTATACAATCACATTTAAATGCTTTTTAATTTTAAAATGTTATATCTGAACCTGTTTTAGGACGAAACCAGGTGACATGCTTTCAAAACCTCCAAATACCAAAATATTTTCAAGCACAAAGATGGTTACTATTTGCAATTTTGTTAAAAGGACAGCCCTAAAGGAAAGAACTTATACAAAGTGATTGTGTTTTATTTTCTCTCATTAAACACAGCCTTACCTAAAGTTTGCTAATAAAAGCAATGACCTAGCAAAATGTTTATTCCATCATTGCTATGGAAACCAAAGTATTCAACAGTTCCTTTGAATGGGTTGTTGGATTAGTGTGAGGACTTGAATCTCCCCAGGCTAGATGTTACTATGGAAATAGAGTTTTGATAAATGAAGTAGTTATCTCTAACTGCTGCATTAAAAAGTAAAAGCCTTTGAACGAAGGTCAGTGCTGAGACATGGTACTAAGAGGAATATGGCTGCAGACTTTTTGTGTGTCTGTTAGGTACTGCTTGATATCCCAGTGATCAGCACTGCTTATTAAAATCCAAATAACATTGGCAACAGTGTGGTAGATTCCAGGGCTTTCCGAGAAACTGCTTTAAAAGAAAAGACATCTCGTGTATTTATCAGTGGAATGATTGGGTTGTTTTGGCTTGACGTTTTTTAGAGATACACAAATTGATTGCATAAAAGGAAAGCTCCTATGTAAGTAGGCCAAAGTAGAAACTATACTTACAGAATATGTGGAACAAATACTCATTAAGCATAGAATAAACTCAATCTAAAGTTTTCAAAATACAAATGACAAGGCCAAGAACACATTCTGTGTGGTAATAGTAAAATATCCTTTTATAAAGTACATGCTAAGGAAGGGAACATTGAAAATGGTTTTTACCTGAATTTTGATTAAGGGGAAGTGGAAGTAACTTTGAAACATTTGGACTATTTTTCTTTTGGAAGTCCTTGAAATAAGAGATAGGGAGAAGGGAACGTTTTTTTTCATGAGTTCAAAGTCTCCTAATAAAAGAGGGGTGCAATTGCATCTAGCGATATATCAAGTGTATTGCAGGGATGATCTAAATGGCCTTGCAACCCCTGCAAGTCAGGGTTTAGTGCTCTGAGTGCTTGTACCTGCAATTCTGGAACTTGACCTGCTGGTAAAGAAATTTAATAGTGGGTTGTCTTAACAATGCTTGTACTAATAAAAAACAAACCGAAAAAAAAAAAGGACCTAGGCCTAATTTGGGTCCCATAAATGGACTTTTTCACCTGACCATAAATGTGGGGCCATCGACATCTAATGAGAGAGACCATTTAATCCAGTTTAATAAAGTTTTGTTTGATTGTCTTTCAAATGCCTTGGGGAGGGTTTGTGCAGACTTGTTCTTCTGGCTAAACCCGTTCTTGGGTAATCATAGAGCATTGAGGTTGTTTTCTCCTTATTTCTAGTTTCTAGACAATGCCTTTTAAAATTACCTCTCTCTCCTTGCATCCTCCCCACCCTGCCTGTTGTTTTTTAATGAATGTATCCAAAGCCAGCAAAGGCCTGTTTTTTTTTTCCTTCTACCTTTGAAGGCCCAGGCATTTCTAAAGTACTTTTCTCATTTAATAGCTTTTTTGTTTTCTTTCTGTTCCCCTTGCCTAGTTTATTATAGGATTAAAAAAAAACCAGTCTATATGGGAATGTTATTATATTTGATGATACAGAAGTTATTTTTTAAATGATTGCCATTTTGCAGGCAGAATGTGAAGCACCCTAGCATTTCTTTAGGATGAAGTTGTAAATGCTTTAAAATGTCAAGTTACCTTATGTTTTAAAAATGATTTCAGCAATTAAAACAACCTACATCTGAGTTATTTTTAAATGCTTATTCTGGATTTTTAGATTGTAAATGCTTCTTGACTTGCAGATTTGAACCTAAGGAAATAGTCTTTTCAAAACGAAGACCTTTTGAAGAATTTTTAGATGAAAGAGTAGAAGATACTTTCTTGAACCAGAAATCTCTGGCATTCAAGTTTTTCTAAGTTCATATATTTTTTTTAATTCAAAAAGAATATACAATAGAAAGTTCTGTCATTGTATGGTTAGACAAAATACCTGACTCTATTCTGAGAAATAATTCTATTTCATTTAAAAACACGTTATGTCTTCATAGACATGATAGCATATTTATAGACCTATAGAGGTACTCCTTATAGGGGTGTGTGGTGGTTGTATGTTACTGGTAATGTGCGTATATACGTGTCATGTCTCTGGTTAGACATAATTGTGGCTGCTTCTAGGCAACAGTGTCAAGAAATGGTAAATTTCCAAGTCAAAATATTTGTACTTTTTTTGACAGCATTTAAATATGAAGTCTCCTGAAATTTGTGTATGCCTCATGATATATATATAAGGGGCTATATTCATTGCCACCATTTAAAAGTTGCTCCCAAACACCTTTTTTAAAAAAGATTCACATACCATTTGCCGTTACGAACCAACGTACTGATTCATGAATCAAATAGAAAAATCAGCTGCAGCCAGCAGTATAGTTGTTTCTGTCCATTGACTAGCTTTAATTTCATAATGAAGATTTAAACTAACTTAACCTAGGCTATATATACAAAGAAAAATTTGCAAGAAATTGAAATTTTTTTTCTTACCACTGGTACTGTTTCTTTGGCATGCCTATGAGTACCATCAGTTGAAATATTTTTTCATACATTGAGTGTGGAAATTTCTTTGAAACTTGTGTTTACATGTTAGTAAAAAGTACTTTTCAAAGAATAGCTTCTGAAAGAGTAAATAGTGAACTTTATGCAGATGTCTGAAATCTTAGTGGTTTTAGTCACATGTGTGAATGTGCATTTAACCCTAGACAGTATGCTAAAGCAGTTGGGAAAGTAGGGTGTAGTAATGTTTTTAGATTGTTCATCAGTCTCAGCTCTCTGGAACAGGACAGAAAGTGAGCAGTTGTGCAGAGAAAGTCTTTGAGCCACACACACACACTTGGCTCAAGTGTTCCCTGGACCCAGACACTGTGCATGAGCTGTCCTGGGTGCACTGTATGATCCCCAAAATGACTTGCTAAGGGTTGCCCCAAAAAGTACATTTGGAAACAAACCCCACAAAAGAAAATGGAAACCTATGAATCACATTGGAACACAACATGGACTCTGAGTACAGCACTCTCCTGTAAAGCACTCATTGCACAGTGAGTTGTGTTTGGGATTCCACAGCCCATCTTAGGGATTTTTGCCCCTGGCCTGGCAGTAAAGAGGGTAAATTCCCATGTTCCCCTTTACTCGATTATATAGGACATTATTTCCTAATCACATTTATATTAAGATGTTACTTCATGTGCTTTAAAATCCATAATTTTTGCTTGAGATTTGTTTCTAAGTATTGATTTTAGTTACAGTTTGGGTACTAAAAAAAATCCTTAGGTATAAATCTCTGTGTACTTCTCTGCTCCACGTTATTTATCAAATATACTGGGTATAGATTTTCATTTAAAAATATTTTTTTAAAGATTTTATTTATTTTTAGAGAGGGAAGGGAGGGAGAAAGAGAGAGAGAGAGAAACATCAATGTGCAGTTGCTGGGGTCCATGGCCTGCAACCCAGGCATGTACCCTGACTGGGAATTGAACCTGTTACACTTTGGTTTGCAGCCCGCGCTCAATCCACTGAGCTATGCCAGCCAAGGGCTTCATTTGAAAATATTGACAGCATTGACAGTAAAGATTTTTCTCCTCTAAAAGAAATATTGAAAATGTTCTGAAAATTATTTCTTTTTGTGTGTGTGTGTGTAGCTGTGGGAAAGAGTGAAAATGCTTTTAAAAATATATAGGAAGGATTTCACTTTCTTAGAAAATTAGAGCTAAAATCAGCATAAGATTATAAATATAAAATATATGCATAATTATATGGACTTAATGGGGATGAATGATTCAGTTTGGTTCTAGGCATCAATACTGGTTAAGTGTGTAACCTGTGTTAACTGGTAGAGGTTAAAGTTTTGCAGGATGAAATTTAGTGCCCGATTTTTTTTTTTTTAATCTATATTGGAAAGCTATGCAGGAAAAAGTATCACATTTAGCCTATAGTGTTAGTTGTCGCTAGTGTTAGTTAAACATTCTTAAATTATTTTTATTTGTAGCTTTCTATATTGGCAGTTTCAGGCTTATGTTAAAAAGAGGGGTTTTAAGAGACTTGCTGGTTTAGACCTCTGGAAAGGTATTTATGAGTTTGAAAGCTTCTTTCTTTTTACTGACTCTCGCTGGGAAGATTAAACTTTGCTTCTAGGACTTGTTCTTTCATCTGAAAAACATTTAGTTAGGAATTTTGCTTGCGATCATAAAGCTTATATCGAAGGTTAAGAAGTTGAATTTGATCAAGCAAACATTTTGGACTGATCTTGCAGTAAGCCCAAAGAGAATCTCTTCCCTTTTCTTATAAACGAGTGGGAGAAGATTTGTTCCTAAGTTGATTAAATAGAATTGTTGACGTTTAGGTAGAAACAGTCAGCTCTAAAGGTAGAGAAAATGTAATTTTAATTTTAGAAGCAGTATTTTAATCACCCAAGATTTTTACTTTGGCAGATATTTTTAGTTCTATAGAATGTAGTAGCTGTTTACTTGATGACCTACATCTTTTCTGGTGGAGGGTTAGAAACAAAGTAATGTCCTACTTTAGTAAAAGTATCTCTGTAACAGCATTCTTATTCTGTCAGCCTGTATTATTTATATTCAAGGATCTCCAACAATTCTAATTAAGGGTGGCTTACTGTTTTAAAAGTGCACTGTAGATAACTTTCATTAGAAAAACATCTAGGTAGAAGAATACATTTCTTTTTGACTAACTTTATAAATGCAAACCTTTGAGTTGGGAAGAAGCTTTCTGATCAAGGTAACTACATTAAATGCAAATTAAAGGAAAAGGTATTTAGTGCTTGGTTTGGGTAAAATATTTCATCAGTAACAAAACAAATATTTTGGGTTCTTATAAGAAAGTAAATGTGAGTATTATCTTTCTGTCAGAATACTCAACAACTGGTATTTCATTTCATTAACGCCGTTGATGGTACGGGGTGCTTTCCATTGTTTCTGAGAATACTCAGGAGAAGCAGCAGTAGGTTAGGAGCCTAGAGATTTTATTCTGCTGGAATCTAGACTGTGTAAACCCTGTCAGGGTATCCCCACCTAGCCCCCCTTAGATTTAGTGGATCACTGTTCTCTGCCCCCAGAAGTCCCCTTGCTGCCTTTTGACCAGTAGTAGGGCCTCCAGAACTTCCTAGTTCTCATCAAATGCAGTCCAGTACTATAAACGAAAACTTGTGTAGAATTTACTTACTCTCTGTACAACTATAGGATGGGAAGGCAAAAAGCATGTTTTCACATAAATGCACATTTACTTTGATCTTCCTTAGTGATCCTAGGCAGAAGAGAACCAGGCAAACAAAGCCTTGTAGCAGGTGAGGCCATGAAAAAAGGACACCTCAATAGACTTAAACACTAGGTGCTTTCCTGTCTCTTACACCTTCCCTTTTTTTCATTAATGAAAATAACCGAATTGGTCAGCCTTGAGCCAAATACATGATTGTTCTAAAGAAGCACTAGGAGACATGTGGCATTACTGCTGGAAGAGAAGACAGTCTCTGCCCTTGAGAAACTTTCAAAGCCAGTTGGAAGCAAAATACAGCTATTTGAAGCCTTTATACAGCAATATATGTGCAAGTGCACATCAGTCCTTCAAAAGGAACTTAAGTGATGATGGGACACAGACAAGTGATCTCTCCTGGACTGTTCAGAGGTTTTCTGGAAGGGATAAGGTGAATCAGATTTTAAAGACAGAGATCAATACAAATGGACCAAAAGGGAGACAGAGGGAATTTTCTTTCTTAACATATCCTTTAATCAGTTTGCTTAAAGTGGGTACGTTATTGATAGGGATACTATAGTAAATATTAGATGCATTCTATAAATACTGATACTGCTAATCTTTCCAATGAACTGCCTACCCTTCTGTTTCAAGGGTTGGCATTGCTGCATAAAAATATAAATTAATGAGCCCAAATCATTTTACTTTATCTTTTTTTAGATATCTAATATTGATGAGTTTACTTAATTTTGGGGTTAATGTTTATTTCTTTGCCTTTTATTAAAATATATAGAGACTGATTAAGACTATAAATTCCCTTAGTCTCTAATGATGGCGAAAATATTGAATTGCATGAAAATATTTTGCTCTTGAAATAAGAGCTCATTTTGAGCTTCAAGACTCTTAAATTTTAAGAATTGAGATTAAATACTAATTATTGAAATGATTTATTCCACTTTAACAGCTTGCATTATTTCAGGGCTCAGAATAGAATATGGATTTCAAGTTCTTTGAAGCCAGAGGCCAAGTCTTATTTGTTGTTTTCTGGAAGGTATTTAGTACAGGTTATATGCTTGTTCATTAAACATTGACTTTAATTTTAATGGTTTTGGCCTTTATTAAATATGATTTGGATAATCTTTTAGCCTTCAGAAGGGAAACTAGATGGCAAATTTACTATAATCTTTTTAAAAGTTGCATAAAATAACTAAAAAATATTTTTATCTGATATTTTTCTTTTATTAGAAGAATCTGTGGAACATTATAAGTAGAAGGATCTTTGTAAAACATTCTAGGGGAGGCCTTGGTATGAGTCTGTTGACTGTGTTCAGCAGAGCAGAGAAACCTCCCATTCTGCTGTGCCAAGTTCAAGTCATTTTTTATCTGTTTATCAGAAGGAGAGAAAAGATGGATAACTTTTTTAGTTCATCACTAAAGATTTTTCGAATACTTCAAAATATATGTTCTGCTTAGCCTGGGTAAAGGGGGGACCCATTATTCAGTAACATTTGGGGGTTGTCAGTACCAGCACAGTTTATTTAGTCTTCAGGACCCCGTGGGCTGAAAGGTGGGTCTTCACCGAGGGCCCTGAGGTTGAGACAGCCTGCGCTGAGGCCTGCTCTGAGTCCCTTAGGCTGTTCCTTAACTGAGCTTCACAAGTGGTTTTGGAGTCTTTAAATAAATTTGAGCAATATCTACATGTTCCTTAAAATCATTATATAGAGTTATTAATGTTTGCTAATGGAGGATTGAAGTAGGACATTAAGGATAAGTGGCAGCCTGGGATTCCTAGTGTAGAGCTCATTGTTGTGCAGCTAACTCCCGACTCTGGAGTACGTGCTCACGGATGTTTGTGCCTGTACCTTCCTTGCACTGGAAATGTTGCTGCTTAACATTTCTATAAAATATACTGACTTTCTCGGTATGGATGATATGTATGTTCAACTTGAACATTTTTTAAAAAAAGATTAGGGGTTCCTAGCAAAAAAGTGGTAGCAATTTTAAAATAGAATGAGAAAATGCATACTTCATTTGAGAGATAAAGTGGAAGCTTGTTTTTCGTGCTGTAAAAACTTGTCACTTTTTTCTTTTTGCCTTTGGAAAGTTTCACATTAACAGCATAAGAACTTAAAAATACAGTTGATGTTGAAAGAGCTTAACTAAATATTTTAAATTGGTGGTATTGGAAAAGGATTCTGTAAAAATCCAATTAAACTTTTGAAAGCTCTATCCTGTTGAAATAACTTAAAGGAAGTCAGTTTGGTTTCCCAGAAGTACTGTGCATAGTGTTTCTGGCTGAGGAAGAAAGGCCCAAATCGGCTATTTGGCCAGAAATTGGGTACCAGCTTCCTCTACACTGTTTTACTTGAACGGTGTTGACACTTGAACAAATCCCGTAGAAACTGCCCCAAGTGGGGAACAGTTGTCCTTGTTTTACAAGACTCGGTCCCATAATTAATGTCCCAGACACTGGTAGTATTCTTGGCTAAACAATCTATAGATGTGCATAAATTGGGAGCAAAACCCCAAATGTTTTAGGAACTTAATTAGCTACCGTTTTCCAGCCAATCAGTAAACTTTAAAAAATATTGGTGCAGTTTATTGCTTTATAGCCAATAAAAATAGCGAACAAAAAGAGGCTACTGTCCCTTATTTCTTAAACTCTAAGAATTCAGTTCTCTTGCTATTTAATTATTAAGTTCAAAAGACTAGAATGATTTCTTTTAAAATTGGGGCAGTTCAGGAATTTTTTTTCCTTGCCTCGGACATGAGAAATAACTTTCCATTAAATGACACTAAAGTATTTAACCAGCATGTTTGTTTTTGTGAATTTATTTTTCACAAGAAGCAAAAACAAACACTTGTGTGCAGTTTTTTGGGTTTTTTTTTTTTGTATTTAATTTCCATGCACAGGAGCGATAGCTCCCTTTAGTGCTAGTATGAAATAGATTAAATGTGAATTAAGATGTCCGTTTTACAAATACAGCAATAGGAAACAAAAAGGAAATTTAAAAAACAAAAATGATTGTGTCTTAGTTCAGAGTCAGAGGAGAGGAGACAGGAAAGGTGGCCCGGGGTGCACACCAGTCAGGAGGAGCTGAAAGAGAAATTTCATGGGAAATAATTGGTACAGATTTCACAGAGCCATTCTGGCCCTTCCTTCTTCATCTTTATGGAATTTTAAGTCGGACAGGTTGGCAGAATAGCAAAAGTATGTTACCTGCAAGTTGTAGAAATCTCAGTTGATGTGGACAGTGTCTTTTAAAATTTGAACACAGCTGAGTAATCTTACAACTTCCTAAATATGACACTGCTAAATTGGGCAGAAACATCATTGAGTTTCAATGGTGAGGAGTGATCAGGGCAACTTTGAGGTTCTTCTCCTCTAGAAGAAAATATTTTAAAAGGAATGTCAGAGCTCGTCTATTCAGAGGTTTAATATGCAAATTTATCTCACAAACTTTCAAACCAACAAATTTATAGAATATTATAACAATAAAGCATAAGTATAGGAACTACTAGTTAATGGGATTCTTAGGTTTTGGGGTATATTTAGAGGACTACGTGATCTCAAATAGGATTAATAAATTTTAAAACTGGGACTTAAAATGGCATTATAAATATTAAGTAATTTTAAAGGATTAGCAAACTTTAGACCGCATTAAGGGTATTGCAAATTGCAGTGAAGCAGCTGCGCAGTTAGCCACTCACTGTCGAAGTGAAGACAGCTATTAAAGAACGGGTAGACTGAGCGATTAGGGGCTTGTAAAGTATATATTACACCTGTAAGCTCCGTGAGGCCAGGCATTTTTGTTTCTCTTGTATTCCAGGCATTCAGGGCAGTGCCCAGCACATGGTAGAAAGCTGTAAATCATTTATAAAATGAAATTTTTAAAAGATTATTGATTTATTTTTGGAAAGGGCAAGGGAGGAAGAAAGAGGGAGAGAAACATGGATCGATTGGTTGCCTCTCCTATGCCTCCACCTGGGGACCTAGCCCACAACCCAGGCAGGTGTCCTGAGCAGGAATTACACCTGGGGACCCCTTGGTTTGCTGCATGATGCCCAACCCACCAAGCCATGCCACTCAGTGCTTTAAAATGAATTTTGATGATCTTTCTGGTGCAGTGCTTTACATAGAGAAAATAATGCAAAAATCAGCAAATGTTGAGGAGTTATGGTTGTTTCATGACTTTACCAAAATGAAATGATCAGTTCCAGACTTTCTGATCTGATTGAGGAATTTATTAAATATCAAATGCATAAAGCTTTAGCATAGTTGAACTTACCTTTTTTCTCTTCTGCTTCCATCTGAAGAATGGGAGGGTGTGAATGTGTATGTGCTAGTGTGAATTTCAAAGATCAAGTGCCCTAATACTCCACTTTGGAGGCCTTGTGTTCAGAACTGTTGTGTGTGCTGGAAGTTGCAGCCTGGCTAGTTTAGAAACACCTAGGACCAGTTGGAAGTAAAAGATTGCAATTGTAGGACCTTAATATTGGTGGTCTGAGCAGCTTCCTCTCTTGGCCATCTTGCAGCCATTAGTCTTCACTCGTTTAATTTGTGTGTATTGGTGTAGACATTGTACTTGGATAGTGATGATGAAGCCGCCCAAGCTATCTAGCCATTTAATGGATTTATGTACGCAGGAGCACTGATTCATCTAGCTCATTTAAAATTGCAGTTTTTTTTCATTCTTCAGTGACACATGGAATACTTTGTTCTTTGCGTGAGTAGGTGAAGTAGCATTCTATGAGACAGTGACTATTCAGTGGATGACTTTGAGAAGTGAATCAGTAACAGGATTCATGAACTTTTCTTCTCTTGACCATGATTTTTTTAAAAATTATTTTCAGGCAGTATCTATGATACTGACTACATTTTGTCTTATGAGCAGGGCACCTCACCTCTTCTCTCTGTTCATTGTCACAGGCGAGAAGCCATACAAATGCACCTGGGAAGGCTGTGACTGGAGGTTCGCTCGCTCTGACGAGCTCACACGCCACTACCGGAAGCACACTGGGGCCAAGCCGTTCCAGTGCGGGGTGTGCAACCGCAGCTTCTCCCGCTCTGACCACCTGGCCCTGCACATGAAGAGGCACCAGAACTAAGAGCCGCCGCTGTGGGCCTGCTGTGCTTATGCAGTTCACACTGACGGTCTGCAGTTCACTCGGCAACATTTTAAACTACAAAATTAACTATATATATATATAAAAAGAAACAACAAAAAAACTGGAAATGTATATTTTGTATATTTGAGAAAACAGGGAATACGTTGTATTAATACCAAAGTGTTTGGTCCTTTCAAGAATCTGGAATGCTTGCTGTAACGTATGGCTTTACTCAAGCAGATTTCATCTCATGACAGGCAGCCGCATCTCAGCGTGGGGGTGGGGCGGGGTGCCAAGGTGTGTTTGCAGTGTTTTTACCTGAGCGCTCGCATTTAACGTGGCAGCGTTTAGTAAACAAGTTGTCAGGCAGGCACAGGAAGAAGGCTGGATTGTGTGTCAAGATTTTACTTGACATCAAGTGGTTTTTCAATATTAGACTAATCCTTTAGAGGTACGCGGTGTACCTGGCAATTCACAAATAGCCATTGAACAAATAAGTGTGTGTTTTGTTTTGTTTTTTATGAGTTGCCTATATTTGCTATTCAAAATTTTGTAAATATGCAAATCAGCTTTATATGTTTATTACAAGTTTTCTAAGATTTTGGGGGGGGAGAAATCATAAGTAATTTGAAAATAACCATGAATACATTTACAGTTAGGATTTGTGGTAAGATACCTCTTACAAAACCTTACCAAATTCATTTCTTTAGGGGAAAGAAATAATCATTCAAATGAACTTTAAAAGCAGATTTAATGCACTGATTAAAATAGGATTGTTTATTTTAAATATGAAAAGACATTTTATATGAATTGTGAACTGAAGAGCTTAAAGATAGCTACAGTATACAAAAGTTAAACCTCTCACAATAAGCTAACCTATCATTTTTAAGAAGGAGAACTTATGTAATTTATGATGCAGTTTTCATATATGAAAATGTTGAATTCATGATGGAGTTTTCATATACCGAGGTTATTTGCTAATGCAGTAGTTAAATGCCAGTTTATGTGGAGTTTGCATGTAACATACGGTGACACAGTAATTTTACCTAAATTACAGTGCAGTTTAGTTAATCTACTGTTCGTACTGACTCAGTGTCTGCCTTTAATTACAAATGACATGTTGAAAACTTAAGGAAGCAAGTGCTACATATATGCAATATAAAATAGTAATGTGATGCTGATGCTATTAACCAAAGGGCAGAATAAATAAGGAAAATGCCAAAAGGGGTCTTAATTGAAATTTTAATTTTGTTTTTAAAATATTGTTTATTTATTTTGTGGTACTATAGTAAGTTTTTTTAGAAAATTTTCATAACTTGATAAATTATAGTTTTCTTTGTTAGAAAAGTTGCTCTTAAAATGTGTAAATAGATGACAAGTGGTGTAAATATTTTGTAAGCAGCTTCAAAATGTTTATACATGGAAACATTACTGCATAAAACATAAATCGGTTGCTGTTTTGCTTCTTTTTCCTTCTTATTTTTGTATTGTGGTCATTTCCTATGCAAATAATGGAGCAAACAGCTGTATAGTTGTAGAATTTTTTTGAGAGAATGAGATGTTTATATATTAACGACAATTTTTTTTTTGAAAATAAAAAGTGCCTAAAAGAGTCATGTTCTGCCTGTCTTCACTTACAATAGCAAATCATTTAGCAAATTCCATTTCCAAAACTATTTAAAACGGTCTATCAGGGCAGTTAATAAACTAGCTTCCACATTGAACCAATACCTGCCTTTGTTTAAGACAAAAGAGAGGGACTCATTTTTAAAATATGATTAGAGGCATAAAGGGAGGCATAATTCATGAATGCTGATACTAATTTTCCTGGTGAGTACCCTTCATTTGATGTGATGACAATGGGATTTTTAGCCTTCCTCCTGAAAACTTGTAACCCCAGTCCAAACCCTGATTGAAACATTCTATCAAATATATGCTCAGTACTCAAATTGCCATGTCATGAAAAAACAAGGAAAACCTGAGCAGCTGTCAGTCAGGAGAAGCCTCAGGAAACAACAACTAAATGTAATGTGTAAACTAAATGGCATTCTGGAGTAGGAAAAGAACTTTGGAGAGAAGCTGAGGAAATCTGAATATAGTATGGAATTTAATATTTCAGTGTTGGTTTGTTGATTATGATAAATGTATCATACTAATGTAAGCTATAATAGAGACGGGAGGGTGGTATATAGGAATTCTGTTTTACCCTTGCAGTAATTCTATATGTCTAAAACTTCTAGAATAAAAAGTTCATTTTTAGAAAAGCAAAGGAAAGAATCAGTATCACTATCACATTTTTTAGTAAATGGAAAAGTGCTGTTGGAGCTAAAATGAAAATTTCATTTATATAATATGGCATAAGTTTATCCAGCCTCTTATTTGAATCCTCACTCTTCACTCATTATCTAGCTTGATAATACAATGTACAAATCACTCCTTAGAATTTCCCATTGACGGGAAACTTTTTTTTGGAGTGGGGCGATTTTATTTTTTACAGAGAAGGGAAGGGTCAGAGAAAAAGAAGGAGAGAAACATCAATGTTTGGTTGCCTCTCACCCCCTAATGGAGACTTGGCCTGCAACCCAGGCATGTTCCCTGACTGGGAATTGAACTTGAGACCTACTGGTTCACAGACCAGCTCTCAATCCACTGAGCTACACTAGTCAGGGCCAAAAAAACTCCTTTAGCTTAAATTTTTAGAAATTGAAATAGGGAGGCTGTAGGGGTGTGTGTGTGTGTGTGTGTGTGTGTGTGTGTGTGTGTTTAAGCAAGCACTCCATGTGTCTAGTAACAAATCAGGGATGTGTTCAGTTGTAATTGGTAATTGTACGAATTAAGACATTGTCTTGCGAGTAGAAACTTCCACTCTTTGGTTCCTAGCACTTAATTGTATTCAGCTTCCTAAAGCTTAAATACTACTTTACCTCAGGTTGAAATGTTTCCAGTTGTCTTTCCCTTTCTTTCGTAGGCTGCCCTTTCTCCTCCCTTGCCTTGCCAGCTACCTGTTCAAATCCTTATCTGCCAAAGCTCACTTCAGGCCCTCAGTCTTTATTAACCACACTCAGTGGAGCTTTTTTTTGTATTTGGAGAACTGACAGTTTAGTGTTGGAATTATTCTCTGATGTCACATGTATTTTTCTTTTGATTGTCAACTGCTCTGAAGAAACATTTCCTAGATTGCCTTTCTATTTCAGCTCTCGTTGATAAAGCTGATGTCAAAAAACTTTGGTGCTGTATGAAATGGCTTAAGTCCTGCAGGAATTGAGTCAATCTAATTTTGGCCAAGTTTCCTCTTCTTTGTCCATTGTTGCTCTAGCATTGGTGTTGGATTTTTGATAAAGTGGGTGACTGGGAAACTGATTATAAGGTGAGCAAACAGGCAATGCCTGTGAATTTGTAAACATTAGGATGTTTTCGAAAGAAAATTATTTTAGACAACTATTACTAAGACTTCAAAGCTGGCAATAATTTCATTGCTGATCCTTAGCATGTCCATTAAATGAATGTTTGGTTTCAAACATATTCTGACCAGTCTCATGGTAAAACAAGCTATCCCAACTAAATAAAAATTGAAAATATGGCAGGTTCCCATTGGCCAGAATGCAATCATGTGGTTTGATTTCAGGGAAGTAATGCTCTTGAGCTTTGCTCAGTTAGGTTTTATTCTCATCCCCTCTCCCAAGTTATCTTGTGTTTTGTTTTGCTTCGTTTTTGTCATTTTTATTGCCGGTGCAGCTTGTGTTCAGTGCATCACCTCATGGCGCTCAATTAGAGAATCCTTAGGCAAGCATGACTTGGCCTGCCTACATAAAAATGTTCTTCAAAATCTAGCTGGATTCCTTTACCTATCTGCAAGTAAGCCCATCAGAGCTCTTTGGATTAACTTGTGGCCATAACATAACAAAGATGGGCTTTATTCTCCATTACTAAATCTGGTCTCTACTTTGAAGTTAACCAAATGCTGTCTGGTTAGATTCTTCACTGCAGTGTTAAAATAATCAATAGTAGAGTTCTTTTTTTTCTTTTTATTCATACCAGAGTTACAGATGACAAACCTGACAACTATTTAATACTTATTTTCACAACGGCTATTAAAAAAAGTTGCTTGAGAGCTATGTGTGATTGGAAGAGTTTGTTACATGAAAATTCAGAACTTTTCTTTGTAAACCAGTAATCTTTATTGTTTCTATTGTTCCCAGTGCATATCACCCCACAAAAGCATTTGGGGCTATGGAAATATTAATATTCTTAATTATAAAGGTAAAAGGTTAATGCTATTTGACAAAAGACAGTTGAGTGATGATATGTATGAAAGGAATGGACATTAAGAAGATCATATAAACTTTTTGGTAAAAATGGTAGATTACGTGCATCTAATTTTGAAGCCTCCTAAAACCTCACTAAAATGAAGGTTTGTTTTTTTTTACCCCTACAGCATAAACCTGTGAGGAGAACAGAAAAACAGAAGCCAACAAACTTGTGGGAGCTGGACAGAGCTAGATAGAGGAGGCAACAAACAGCATAACTAAAAATGCAAAATCCTAGAAGAGTAGCAGAGAAAACCAGAACTAACTTAATTCTAACTCCCACAGAAATCCCTAAAGATGTCAGGAATTTGTAGCATCAAGTATTTCTAGATGTAGGGCCAAAATACAATTTCCTAACAGTTTGTCTTAAGTTGTTTTTCTTAATCATTTTTTTTCAATTACAGTTGACAAATAATATTACTTTCAGATGTATACCCCAGTGATTAGATGTTATATAACCTACTAAGTAATCATCCCAATAAATCTCATACTCATCTGACACCACACATAGCTATTAGAATATTATTGACTAAATTCCCTACACTGGACTTTATATCACCATGACTATTTTATAAGTACCAATTTGTACTTCTAAATCCCTTCACCTTTTTCACCCATCCCCCCAATCAACCTCCCATCTGACACCTGTCAAAATTTTCTCTGTTTCAGTCTGTTTCTGATCTTGTTTATTTTGACTTTTAGATTGTATTTATTGCCATTTTTGTTCATATTTTTTATCTTTTTTCTTCTTTTTAAAGTAGACCCTTTAACTTTTCATATAATACTGGTTTGGTGGTGATGAACTCCTTTAGCTTTTTCTTGTCGGGGAAGCTCTTTATCTGCCCTACAATTCTAAATGATAGCTTTGCTGGGTAGAGTAATCTTGGTTGTAGGTCCTTGCTTTTCATCACTTCAAATATTTCTTGCTACTCCCTTCTGGCCTGCAAAGTTTCTGTTGAGATATCAGCTGACTGTCTTATGGGAGCTCCCTTGTACATAACTGCTTTTCTCTTCCTGCTTTTAAGATCCTTTGTCTTTAACATTTGGCATTTTAATTATGATGTCTCTTGGAGAGGGCATCTTTGGGTTCATCTTGTTCAGCACTCTGCATTTCCTGGACTTGTATGTCTCTTTCCTTCAGGTAAGGGAAGGTTTTTTTTGTCATTTTTTCAAATGGGTTTTCATTTTCTTGCTTAATCTCTTCTCCTTCTGGCACCCCCATGATGGTGAATGTTGGTGTGCTTAAAGTTGTCCCGGAGTCTCCTTACACTCTTCATGTTTTTGGATTCTTTTTTCTTTTTGCTATTCTTTGGGTGTTTTTTGATTCCTTATATTCCAAATCACTGATTTGATTCTTGGCTTCATCTACTTTACTGTTGAGTCCCTGTAAATTATTCTTCATTTCAGTTAGTGTAGCCTTTATTTCTGACTGGTTCTTTTTTATGGTTTCTATGTCCTTTTTCAAGCTGTTGAAGTTCTCACTAAGTTCTTTGAGCACCCTTACAACATTATTTTGAACTCTGTATCTGGTAAATTCCTTGCCTCCAGTTCATTTAGTTCTTTTTCTGGGGATCTCTCCTGTTCTTTCATTTGGGACCTGTTTCTTTCTTTCCACATTTTGGCTGCTTGCATGATTGTTTCTGTGTATATGGTAGCTACATTTCCTAGACTTGGTAGAGAGGCCTTGTGTAGTAGGTGTCCTGTCAGGCCCAGTGGCATAGCCTCCCCATTCACCCTAGCTGAGTGCTCCAGGTGTACCCCATGTGTGAGTTGTGTGTACTGTCCTGTTGTAGTTGAGCCTTGATTGATGTCAGTGTCACCTGGAGGGATTGACCCCCACCAGGCCAGCTGCCTCGAGGACAGGCTGTGACTACAGCAGGGGAGCTGCTGTGCAGGAACCATTCCTACAGAGTGGGACTTGCTTCCGTGGGGCTTTGGTGGTCACCAAGTTGTCCTCTTGCGTGTATGGCTCATGGATGTGGTAGGGTTGTGATCCAGAATGGTCTGAAGCTGTCCACCAGGTGCACTGGTTTTGGGGCCTCCTGGAAGGTGCAGTCAGCTACTGCCTGTGTGCTGCCTGGGGCTACCCTACACTTGCTACAGAGCAATCTGCAGATGGATGCTACAATACTTGTACTGGGCTTGGAGAAGCCCAGGAGAGGCCAAGCTGTGTACCAAGGCTGGCTGCCGCTAGTACTCCTCTGAAGCATGAGGTTGGAGAGGCCAATTGCATGGAAAAGCCACTGGAACAGCGTGAGTGAGGTGGGGTCTCAGGAAATCAGGGTGGGGCAAACTGTGAACCAAGTTGATGGAGAGTCAGATATGATACCCTCCTGCTGGCTCTGTGGGGTGGGGTGGGGTGGGGGAATGTCTCAGAAAAGGAACAATGGCTTCTGCCAGCACTTTTATCTGGCAGACGTATGTCCCTGGTTTCTTTCAAGGTGCTTCCCCAGTGCTGGAACTCAGAAACAGTGAGTCCAAGAAAGTCCATGTGCAGGCCCTTTAAGAGGAACTGCCCCTTAAGAGGGCTCCTGGGACTCCAGTAGCCCTCTGTCTCACTCAGCCACAATCCCTGCTGGTTTTTACAGCTAGAAGTTATAAGGACTTTTTTTCCTGACACTGAAACCCTGGGCTGGAGGGTCTGGTGAGGGTCAGGGACCCCTCACTTCTCAGCCAAATTATCCCTCGATTTTAAACTGCCACAGATGGGTGTGCCACCAGCCTGTTCCTCATCTCTGCCCCTCCGACCAGTCCCAATGTGGCTTACTCTTTAAATCCCTATCCATAAGACTTCCACTCAGCTACATTTCAGGCAGTTCTGAATGATGGCTGTTCCGTAGTGTAGCTGTAATTGTGATGTGGTCGTGGGAGGATTTGAGTGCCGTGTTTACATGTGCTGCCATTTTGACCAGAAGTTTAAAATTTTTTAATTCCCTCATCTTCCCCCCTACCTACTCCACTCTCCCACCCCACCAACACAGTCCAACTTTGGATAAGGAATCATGAGCTAATCATCACCCCTGCAGAAGAATAAAGATTTATATACATACCCTTTGGAAAGGATAAAGACAGAGAGCCTCTAAATCAGTAGATGACAGGTTCGATTGATGGCCAGAGTGCCAAACAGAAGAAAGGAGGACCGAATGTGCATATTTGTTGCTGGAACCCATTCCTCTAATTTTCCCCATTTACTGTATTTTGCCATGTATAAAGCTCACATTTTTTTGCCCAAATTTTTGAGGGAAAAATAAAGATGTGCATTATACATGGGTAGTACTATTTTTGTATCTATATAAATGTTTTTAACTTTTGTTTATGTTTATGCATTAAAAATGTGACTCTAAAAAGTAATAACGATATCCATATACAAAATAATACCCTGGAATATGATAATCAGTTTTGTTTCTAAATATAAAGAGATAAAAAATTGAATTAAATAATTAAAATGAAACTTTTTACCCCTAAAATTTGGGCCAAAAACACGGGTGTGCATTATACATGGCAAAATACGGTAGCTCCTAGAAATGCTGGAGCCAAACCTTTATCTTCTGGGCAGGAGGCTGGAAAAGTCTTCAGAAGGGACAATTCTAAGAGGAAAAATCTAAATATCCTGAAAGTCCCGAGTTTTCCCATAAGATGGCCAAGCCAAGAACTCTAGAGAAACCAACAGATGCTTAGCATCATACATATATTTTGAGCTTCCTATCTCTGACCCCTTACTGTTACACATTAACAGGTAACTGAGAATTACGGATAGCTGAGGAAACCATCTAAAATGAAAGAAAAAAAACAATGAAGTGGAACTTGAAGATAAAAGACTATGTGAGGTGGGTAAAATATTTTTTAAAAAGCTATTATTAATATTGTAGCTTCAGATACATAGGAAAGATATTACCGCTGTGAGGCAAACAGGATGCTCTTAATAACATGCAGAAAACAAACAAAAAAAACCATTGAAAATAAGAGAGCATCAAAAGTAAACAGCAGTGCAAGAGCAGAGGAGTAAATTAGAGTTCCCGTCGAAGAGGTCCATTATTTCAGCAGAGGTTCCAGAAAAGAAGATAGAAAAAAAATGAGGGTAGAAAGAGAAATTAAAATGATTCATAGAATTCCTTCAAACCAAAGGACAGGAATTTCAAAAGTAAAAGGCTTTGGGGTGCCCTAACAAACCATATAAATAGACCCACATCAGTGTGAAATTTCAAACCCTGGAACCAAAAGGAAGTTCTTAAAACTCCCAGAGAGAAAAAAAAAAGTCATACATAAGGGAAGCTGAATGGCTTCAGACTTTTCATCAGTGACACTGAAATCTAGAAGACAGTAGAAAATACCTTTATGATTTGAAAGAGAAGTGATTTTTAATCTGTAATTTTAGACCCAGCCACAGTCTATCAATCAAGTGTGAGGAAAGAATAAGACTTTTTTTTTTGAAATGCAAGGTCTCAAAATTTTTACTTTTTTACCTCTTGGAAAGCTACTGGAGTCTGCACTTCACCAACAATGAGGGACTAAATCAAGAAAGAGGGAGACCTGGGATGGTGGACAGGGAACCCTGCACAGATAAGACCTGGAGCGGAGTCTCCAGGATGAGGGACAGAGCAGAGCAAAGGTAGACGGTGCACCCCAGGCATGGAGAGCAACCGGTTCAGTTAGAACCAGTTAAAAATCTCTAGAAGAATCTTTTTTAAGATGACAAAATTGATAGAATAACCTAACATCTGAATGTCTTTCAAGAAGATACAGATCGTGGCTGGCAAACTATACCCCGAAGTCCAAAACTAACCACCCAAGGCCTGAAGTCTTCTGGCCTGGGAGCTACAAGTGGTTTTTACATTTTTAAAAGGTTGGAAAAAAATAGACAACAGAAACAATGTGACCTACAAAGCCTAAAATATTTACAATCCATCTTTTTTGTACAGAAAAAGTTTCTGACCCCTGATTTAGACAACTGGTGGAGATTTGGGGTTTTGGAGATTCATGTATAGAAAACCAGACAAACAAAAATCTCTCTCTCTCTCTCTCTCTCTCACACACACACACACACACAACATACGAACATACAATTGTTCCACGTAAAACATAGAGATGTATGATTGAAGAGACGGCAGTGCTACATATTATGCAGAAATGTGGAGGTAAACACCGAAGATCGGCTAGAATAGTAGAGCGTGGATGTCTGTAGGGTAGGGTAATAGCTCAAGGAAGGTGGGATTATTGATTTTATATTAAAGAGCCGTGTAGAGGTATTTACCTTTTTAAACCACACGCATGCACAATTTTGATAAAAATAAATAAGAGCAGAAGGAGGAAGAGGAGGGGAAGGAGGGACAATAAGCTCACGAAGAGTTCAAAGCAAATCCAATGTTCCCTTGGAAACTACTGGATAGTTTTCTGTGGTGGACTCCATACCTCCCCTAGCATCACGCCCGCCTCTGGGAGTTTGTATGAGAGCAGGTTCAGTCTCTAACATGGAGATCAGCATACAGTACAAGAGAGAATTGCAGTAGTGTAGGCTTGGGAGTTAGGCATAATAATACTTGGGGGTTCTTTATTTATACAAATTGGTTAAAAGAAATCTGCTTTGGGCACTAATACACTAAGACCTCGGTGTCACAGACAGGTTTTTGGAAACTGCAACCTTAAGCAACATGAGGTATAATGAAACCCATTTTACTCTAGGGTAATTGATATAAACAAGAATTAAGTTCCTACAGCAGTTTTCTGGTCCCAAAAACATCACCAAACTTCTAAAGAAAGACCCTGAACGCTTCTAGTAAGAAATACTGAAATATATGTGAGCTATTCAATGCTCCACAAATGTGCTGACATTAAAGAAAGGTGAATGAAAACAAGGAAGATTTATTTTCCAGCTTGCTTATTCCAGTTCAGTGTCACAAGTGGCAGAAGCCTATTCCCGCAGCTCGGGGTGCAAGGTGGATACCCAGCATGGAGAGCATGCCCTCCCATCTCAGGGGCATCACACCCACCCTCACATTCACTCGGACTGGGACAAGTTAGACACACCCATTCACCTCACGTGCACGTCTTTGGGGCGTGGGAAGAACCGAAGGACCCGGAGAAAAACCACGCAGACACGGGGCATGTGCAGATACCATACGGACAGGGACTCTGGCCCTGGGAATCAATTTTTTTCCCTACCAACATTATAATGACATGATATTGAACAGAACAACTTTATGCCAGGGCCTGCTGTTTTGGGCCCATGGTTTATAAAGTACAGAAATGTACAAGACATCTTTTTTAAAAGGCACAGATAAAGAATCATTTTCCTCTGTTTCAAAATTTGGGGTTTGGCACATAGTAAATCCTCCATAAGTATGTGCTGATTAAAGAAAGAAATGTGTAAAAATACCTCCTAAAGATAGAAGAAATCTTAGGGATGTTAGACTAAGGAAGTTAGAGTGATCTAATCTGATTCAAAAAATAAAAACACTGGTCATGAGTTCTCGGCAGAAATTATTAAAACGCTGTTGGTGTTACAGTAGGAAATACCTTGAAATCAGTATAAGATAAAGTTCAAATATTATAAATTACAATATTTGACAGTACTGATAGTGTTAGTCTGCTAAAAAATTGGTACACTGGGATCTGCATGATAGGATTCAAGGCCACCTTTGAAATCTTTTGGACTTTAATGAACTTCCTTTGCTAAGTACATCAATTTATTTTGTGCTTGAAAGATACAAAAATAAATAAATAAATAAATATATACATATATATAGTGATTTTTTTACCCTAAAATGAGCAGAGGAAATAATACACTCTGTGTTTACATAGGAAATTTTATCTAAGAAGTCGCTGAAAATAATAATTCATCATCACTGTACCACTGTGAATTACATTAGTATCTTGTCCTATATCTACCTGCAGAGACACAAATGAAAACATGATATGTAAACATGATATGTATTGCTAATTTTCTATCTGGTTGAAGGGGTAGGAAACTTTGCTTTTAAGAAAGGCATGCTCATTTGTATTGCAAAAAAAATTCCTTTTATTTAAAAACACTGTTCGAAACTTAAGTTTTAAAATAAATGACTTCACAAAAATAGAGGCATGATGACTAACACTATAAATTCTTGGTGGAGGAAATATATTTATCTGTCTGTTTTATTTTCCATGGGCTGTAGGAAGTGAGGGCACATGCCATCGAGTCCTACCCTGAGAACCCTTGTTTGACGACAACGAAGATCCACACGCACTTCTTTGCCAGAACATAATTTCTTTGTTTCTTCAGATAGTGTTTCCTCCATTTTCTTTTAAAAGTGACACAAAACAAAAAACTAAAACAAGTGCAATAATTTTCGAACACAAAAAACTTTGCAAATGGAAGTTTTGTTGAAAATGTTTGCCATTCCTCATTGAATTTTAGTTGCCTCACGGTTTCAATTCTCTTGCACTTCCACTGCTACTGCAGGTGAACCGGCCAGGAGTGCCTCAGCAACCTCTGGTTCCGCCTTTCCCAAGGCTTGTACGAGAAGGCGGAGAACCAGAGGCCTTATTGGATTTCAGTGCCAGGCTACCCTTGTCATCACTGTAATAGGGGCTCAGGGTGGTCGCTAGCTCCCCAACCTGATCCCTCACATAAATTTTACAGAAATAGAAATAGAAGTTGTAATTCTCTACATTTGTAACTATAGCATCCTCGGCGACAGAATCTAGATGTCTTGAATGCTGTTGTGGTCATTGTAAAAATATCAACCAAATGAGCAGATTATTACAAAATTGAAAGGGCCAACAGAACTTCAAAGATTGTCTCCCTCACCCATCAGAATGTGTGGTATTTATTTTGTTGAAGGATGTGTTGTTTCTTGCCTTGACAATGTGATTTGTATGAAATTAGTGGCGATGGTAATGTTTCGGCCAGAAGTAAAACAAATGGACAGATTCTGTTTAATGCTATGTTTTTTTTTTAAATGGCTTATTATCTTGGAACGGTTTCAGATAAGCTAGGTCTGAAACATGAAAAATAAAGCCAGTTTCTTGGGGATAATAAGAAGGAACTGAATATTATGTTAGATATAAAGTTCTTAGATCTTCTAGGCAATTTACTGAAAAGATTGTCCTTTAAGAAAATTAGAGATATTTTGCAAATGTAACTTTTTCTCTGCTAATTTCTTTAAATTTCATGTGTTTAAAGCAAAAATGACTGCATTGTCTTGTAGGGCTTATAACATGGATGCAATACATTTGACAACTACAGCCCCAAGCAGGGAGGTGGTAAATGGCCTTATGTGATTGCAGGGTTTCTGCGTTTTACATGAAGCAGTTCAATATCAACCCTAGGCTGAAAAAGTTAAAGACACATACTTTAATCCCTAGAGTAACCAGCAAGAAAATAGAGATACAGCTAAAAAACTGGGAGGTAAATTAAAATAGAGTTCTAAACCTTCTTTTAAAATTCTCACCTGAGGGAGACATGTATATATATATTTCGTTATTGACTTTAGCAAGATAGGGAGTGGGGGAGGTAGGGGCAGAGAGAGGGAGAGAAAGAGGCATCCATGTGAGAAACACTGCTAAGTTGCCTCACATGTGTGTCTCACATATTTACATGGACCAATTGGGGACTGAACCCGTAACCTAGGTGTGTGCCCTGACTGGGGATTGAACCTGCAAACTTTTGGTGTATGGGACAATACTCCAGTCAACTGAGCCACCCAGCCTAGGCTAATTTTTACCAAAAAAAAAAAAATTTAAAAAGAAGGCAGGAAAGAAACAGAGGAACAAAGAAACAAACACAAAACAATGGTGGGGACAAACAAAACACAAATAGTAAAATGGTGGACCTAAATCCTACCATATCAACTATTATATCAATGTTAACAGACTAACAAGCTACAAGGAGACTTTTTCCTAAGTTCATTTCTGGAGCTGATCGTTCCTTATTTTTGGATAGAGTCCCTCTGGATGGCCCTTTTGGGCACACGGCTGTGAATCAAGGATCTGCCCCTGGTTCTGAAGGTAAATTTTGGATGTAGCTGTTAGGAGTGATCTGATCCTGGCCAGTGACAACTACACCCTGGCAGGGAGCTTATTTCCTCAGTAGACAAATGGGGGCTGGTGCCCAGCAGGAGCTAAATGAAGGTCTCCCTGGACAGAGACTAACAAAGAGCAAAGTGATACTGTTTTTCTTTCTGAAAATCAAATGTTTGCTTTCCATAGCTACATCTCTACTAGTGCAGGGTAGCCAACATGCCACCATTATAGGCAACAGTGAATTGAAAATAACACAATCAACTGACCAGGAAAACAGAATTACTGAAACAGGAAGAGGCCAGTTTTCGGAGGGTGTCAGCCAAAATGGACCTGGGGCCAGGTGATCAGACACAATATTGTAAGTGTGGTGGTCACAGCCAAGGAGTGTGCTGAAAACCAGGCAGTTTGTCAGTACCAACATGTAGTCTGTGCCAGGGTGCTGCCCTAGGTCTTCGAACACACATTCTCTGCCTTCCTACAAACCTGTAACGTGCTTATTAATATACCAGTTTTGTACACGAGGAAAACAATGCTCAGGAAGGTTAACGGACTTGTTTCTCTTATGGAAGCATAGCTGGTAAGACTCAGGGGCAGGTGGTATGCCGTCAACTTCTTGACTCTACAGTAGCATGCCTGTCTGGAGGAGACTCACTCTAAGCACAGGGTAGCGGTAACCCTTAGTTTACCTGTCCAGGAATTAGGGAAACCGGACACGAGGTAACTTTCAGCTCTTCCAGGGGGGACTCTTCCCAGCCTCACTTTGGCGCAGGAGTCCAGTCCAGGGTGCAGCACTCCTGCGCCGGCCGAGAGCAGCAGGCAGCCCCGAGAAGGGGCTGGGAGTGGATTACGATGCTTAGGAACAAGCTCAGACCCTGGCCGTGTCTTGGAAAAGCAGAGGAGGATCAGAGCTGCCGAGTGCAGGAACAGACCCCCAAGCTTGGGCGGGCCTCAAGGAAGTGCTTTGTCCACCGTCTTGAAAAACCCCCATCCGAGCCGAATAATTCAAGGCACTGTAGGAACAGAATGACAAGTACATTCCTTGAGATTATATCTAAAGGGAGGCAAGAATAACGGGAAAGTGGGGGATGTTCCCGGCCTTTTTGATCTTGTCTACCTGCGCAGTCCTGCAGTCCTGGCAGCCTCCTCCTCTCAGGGGCTTCCTGAGGCAGGAAACGCTGACATCACCGTGTGTTTGTCAGCACTCTCGTGCTCTGAGTCATCAGGATTGTTGGCATAGCTATCCATATGATTTCCAAGCAGATAATTGACTCCTCTTTGAGGGGCTTAGCATTGTGCTGAGAGGCGCTCACGCAGTGAACTGCCAGACGGCCATTCAGTTCAGGATTTCCTCCTGGCAATGTCATGTTAGGGTCCTTGTCTGCAGCGTCTTCTTCTGTTAACAGGACCCTGTATTAACTAACGAACGCTCCGTTGGGGGAAGAGGGCATAAAAATAGACAGTGGAATGAATTACAGTTAATTTTAAACATTCCCATTGTTGCACATGAATGCAGTCTCCAACTATTTGTTACTCCAGACAATGTCGAAGGAAACATCTTTCCACATAAATGTGTGCACGAGGACCCGTGTTTCTTGCAGGGCAGATGGCTAGATGTGGGGCCGAGGGGTGATTTAGTTTAATGCTTATATTTCTGAAGTTTTAATTTATCACATAATAAAATGGTTATGGAAATTTTCCAACAAACATAAAAGAAGATAGCACAGTGTAATGAACACTCCCTCAACCTCTGTCAGGTTTTCACAGTTTTATCAACTCATAGCCAACCTTAATTCACCTGGATTCCCTCCTTTTCCCGTCTTCCTTCTGTTGAGGGAAGAATCCCCTTGAATGTTTTAAGCAGATCTGAGAAATAGTATCATTTCATGTGTAACTATTTCAGTACGCAGCCCTTAAAGATTACTGAAAAAAAAAAAAAAACAACAAACCATAACCACATTTCTTACCTCAAAATTAATCAGATATTATCCAGATATTATCTCTTAATATTATCCAGATATCCTCTTAAGTCTGAATAGCTTCCCCAAAAATTATCCTTAAAAACAAACAAACACTAATTTACCCTTCCACCAACAGGGCTGCTCTCGGGAGCAGAATTCTGGAGGGAAAGGCAAGGTACAAGGGAAGGAACTTGCACTAGGCCAGTGTTGAAACAGAAAGAACCACACCGAGAAATGGCCCTGTAGCAAGAGAGGAAGCTGAACCCACCAGTGGGCTATGAGCTCCCGTCCATTTAACTCCCCGAAAGAACAGTCTTGAATAACAGACATCAAAAGGCAGCTGTGCTTTACTCAGAATAAAACAGCTGAGCAAAACAACCACAACCAAACAGCTGTACTGCCTTTGGATTTAGTGTTACATTAAAATTAGATGTTTTCTTTCCCCAGCCTTTTTATTTTTTTTTCAGAAGAAAACAATTGACAAGTTTTATTTCAAGCATAAATGTTATGTTCCAATCATTTGCACACAGCCCACAGTAAAATGTTAGTTATTATGGCAATTTGACTGATAGCATTGTCGCTCATAAGTATAGACTCTCTATTGTTTTCATGATTCAATGCTACTTAATTATTTAGAATTTTCCTGTGTACAGTGAACGGCATTTATGATCCAGAAGTGGAGGTTCAGCTGCAAATTTTTCAGGTATTTTATTTGTAAAATGTATGAAAATATTCTGTTGAATGAAAGCAACTTAAACTTGATTTTTAAACAGGTGTTATTCCTTTCCTTTATGGAAAAATTAATGAGTATCTTACAGTCTAAACAGAATGGAACCATACAAGCAAAGAACAAAAATAGTCTTAATTCTTCCTTTTCAAAAATAAAAAGCTGATACTCTTCATTAAACTTTTTTAATTTTTTAACATTTTTTCCACATTTTTTATTGTTGTTCAAGTATACTTGTCTCCATTTCCCCCCATTCATTAAATTTTTACACTTGGGGATATTACTTGTGCATTGTAGAAAACATAGTTAAGCTGAAAGAAGAAAAACAAAGAATCCTATGGTTCCAACATGTACTCCTCAGATTTTAACCTGGGGCTCTACGCTAGGCACCTCTCAGAGACAAACTGTCTATGTTCTGCCACTCAGAAATCCACTTTGCAAACTCATGGGTTATATTGCACTTTTGTATTCTCTTCTGTAGTCCGCTTAACTTTTTCCTATATAGGTCATGATAAGTTTTCCAGGTAATTAACCACTTTTTGGGAAATATTAAAATAGTTTCACAAAATCACTTTTAACCTTCTTCTGCACGAGTGTGCATTCTGGGTCTGAGAATGCCTGGAAGCAGGCAAGAGGAGATAGACTTGAAACCAATGCCTCTCCGTTCACCTGCAATGAAGGGCCGGTTTTAAAAATTTCCCACCTACAAGGCGGGGCAAAAGGAGGTTTACAGCTGCAAGTATGTGAAACACAGTTTATTCTTGTATTGTTCATTATTTTGTTATTTTCTATATGAACAAATGTAAACCTACTTCTACTCCACCCTGTATTGTGCACTGAATTTTCTGAAAATATGGTAAAAAGAAATGAAATAATAACATTTCAAGAAAATGTTAAATATTTAATAGAAAAATAAAATGAAGGTATACCAAACACCGTGCCCAAACTTTTTATTTTTGATGTGATAGATATAAAATTATTTTATGAAACTGTTATATAAATTTCTAAGTGTTTATTCTCAATATTTGTATTGATATTATCACAGGCCAGTGACAGTTTCATGAACTATACATACATTTTTATTGAATTAATGGGGTAATGTAGGTTAATAAAACCATACGGGTTTCAAGTGTACAACTAACTCTCTAACACACCATCTGCACAGCGCATTGTGCGCGCACCACCTGAAGTAAATTCTCCTTCAGCCACCACTCATCTCCCCTTTGTCCTCTTCCACCTCCTCCCACCTGCATTCCCCTCTGGCAATCACTTTACAGTTGTCTGCATCTGCTTTTTTTTTCTTAATCCCTTTACCTTTTTCACCCAGCCCCCAACTCCCCTCCCTTCTGACCACTGTCAATCTGTTCTTTGTATCTCTGAGTCTGTTTCTATTTGGTTTGTTAATTTGTTTTGTTCCTTAGATTCCACATAAAAGTGAAATCACATGGTATTTGTCTTTCTCTGACCAGTTTATTTCACTTAGCAAAATAATCTTCAGGCCCATCCATGCTGATGCAAAAGGTAAGAGATCCTTTTTTTTTTTTTTAACAACCAGTTAGTATTCCATTGTGTAAATGCACCACAGCTATTTTTTTTAACAGTTTGTTTAATAGAATCTGGATCTAAACATGATCCAGACATTGCATTTAGTTATCTATTTTTTAATAGTCTTTTTTTCCCTTTTTCCCTTTCTCTTTCTCTCTTTCTCTTGCTCTCCCTCTCTTCTCGTACCACAGCTGTTCTATCCACTCATCTACTGATGAGCACTTGGGCTGCTTCCAACTCTTGGCTCCTGTAAACAATGCTGCAATGCACAAAGGGGTGTAGATATTCTTTCAAATTAATGTTTTGCTTTTCTTTGGATATGTTTCCAGAAGTGGAATCACTGGGTCATAAGATAGGCTCAGTTTTAAGTTTTTGAGGAAAACATACTGTTTTCCACAGTGGCTGCACCAATCTACATTCCCATAGTGCACGAGGGATCCCTTTTCTTTACATCCTCGCCAACACTCATTTTTTGTTCATTTATTGATGATAGCCATTCTGACAGATGTGAGGTTGTATTTCATTGTGGTTTTAATTTACATTTCGCTGATGATTAGTGATGTTGAGCATTCTTTCATATGTTTATTGGCCATCAGTATGTCCTCTTTAGAGAAGTGTCTATTCAGGTCCCTTGCCTATTTTTACATTGAATTGTTCATCTTCCTGGTGTTGTGTAAGTTCTTTATATGTTTTATATATTAAACCCTTATCAGATATATCATTGGTGACTATGTTCCCCATTAAGTGGGTTGTTTTCATTTTGTTGATAGTTTCCTTTGCTGTGCAAAAGTTTTTAAGTTTGATGTAGTCCCATTTGTTTATTTTTTTCTTGTTTCCTTTGCCTGAGGAGATATATCAGAAAAAATATGTACACAGGAAATGTCGAAGATTTTACTGCCTAGGTTTTTCTTCAAAAAATTTTTTTTTGTTTTGTGAGTTACATTTAAGTCTTTAATCCATTTTTAGTTTATTGTTGTGTATGGTGTAAGGAGGTGATCTAGTTTTGTTTTTTGCTTATATCTGCACAATTTTCCAAACACCATTTATAGAATAGACTGTCTTTACCCCATTGTATGTTCCTGCCTCCTCTGTCAAATATTAATTGACCATTGGGACTTGGGTTTATTTCTGGGCTCTCTATTCCGTTCCATTGATCTATATGTCTGTTTTTATGTTAGTACCCTGCTGTTTGGATTATAGTGGACGTGTAGTATAGTTTGATATTAGTATAGTATAGGTAGTGTGATACCTCCAACTTTGTTCTTCTTTCTCAAGATTGCTGAGGCTATTTGGGTTCTTTCATGGTTGCATACAAGTTTTTGGAATATTTGTTCTAGTTCTGTAAGATATACTATTAGTATTTTAATAGGTATTACATTGAATCTATAGATTGCTTTGGGTAGTATGGACATTTTAATGATGTTAATTCTTCCTATCCATGTACATGATATATATTTCCACTTATTTGTATCTTTTGTAATTTCCTTCTTCAGTATCCTTTAATTTTCCAAGTACAGGTCTTTTACCTCCTTACTTAAATTTATTCCTAAGTGCCTTATTTTTCTTGTTGCAACTGTAAATGGGATTGTTTTCTTAGTTTCTCTTTTTGATAGTTCATTATTAATATATAAATATGCCACTGATTTCTGAATATTAGCTTTATATCCTGCTACTTTACTGAATTCATCCATCAGTTCTAGTAGATTTTAAGTGGAGTCTTTAGGATTTTCTATATACCATATCATGTCATCTGCAAATAATGATAGTTCTACTTCTTTCTTTCTGGTTTGGATGCCTTTTACTTCTTGTTGTCTAGTTACTGTGGCAAGGACTTCCAGTACTGTGTTGAATAAGAGTGGTGAAAGCGGACATCTCTGTCTTGTTCCTGGTATAAGGGAAATGACTTTAGTTTTTGCCTGTTGAGTATGATGTTGGCTTTAGGTTGTCACATGTGGTCTTTATTATGTTGAAGTATGTTCCTTCTATTCCTATTTTGCTGAGAGTTTTTTAACATTAATGGGTGCTGGGTTTTAGCAAATGTTTTTTTATTGCATCTATTGATATGATCACGTGATTTTTATCCTTCATTTTGTTTATGTGGTGTATGATGTTTATCAATCCTTGCATCTCTGGAATAAATCCCATTTGATCATGGTGTATGATCTTTTCAATATATTGCTGGATCTGGTTTGCTAATGTTTTGTTGAGGATTTTAGCATCTATGATCATCAGTGATATTGGCCTATAATTTTCTTTTTTTGTAATGTATTTATCTGGTTTTGGAATTAGGATATTGATGACCTTGTAAAATGAGTGTGGGAGTTAAGTTTTTCAAATTGTTGGCATATAGTTGTTTATAATACTTACATACAATCCTTTGTATTTCTGTGGTGTCAGTTGTTACTTCTCTTTTATTGCTGATTTTATTTATTTGGGTCCTTTCTCTCTCTCTTTTTTTGAGTCTGGTTAAAGGTTTGTCAATTTTGTCTAGCTTTTCAAAGAACCAGCTCTTGGTTTCATTGATCTTTGTATTGTTTTTTTAGTTGAAGTCATTTATTTCTACTTACTCTGGGCTTTGTTGTTTTTTTCCTGCTTCTCTTAGGTGTAGGCTTAGATTGCTTATTTGATATTTTTCTTGCTTCTTGAGGTTGACCTGTAATGCTATGAATTTCCCTCCTACTACTGCTTCCATTGTGCCCCATAGATTTGGGGTTGTTGTGTGTTCATTGGCATTTTTTTCAAGGTAACTTTTAATTTTCCTTGATTTCATTGTTGTCCCACTTATTGTTTAGTAACATGTTATTTAGCCAACATATGCTGGAGCAATTTGATTTGCAGAATATTTTATTATAACTGATTTCTAGTTTCATACCATAGAGTTCAGAGAAGATGCTTGATATGATTTCAATATTCTTAAATTTATTAAGACTTGTTTTGTGTCCTAATATGTCATCTATCCTAGAAGATGTTCCACGTGCACTGGAATGTATATTCTGTTGCTTTGCGATGAAATGTTCTATAATTATCAATCAGTTCCATGTAGTCTAGTGTTTTGTTTAAGCTAGCTGTTGCCTTGTTGATTTTGTCTGGAAGAGTTATCCATTGATGTCAATGGGGTGTTACAGTCTGCTACTATGACTGCATTGCTGTTGCTGTCTCCCTTTATGTCCACCAAGATATTCTTCATGTATTCAGGTGCTCCTGTGTTGGGTGCATATAGAGTTACAGGGGTTATATCCTCTTGTTGGATTGATGCCTTTAGTGTTGTGCAATACCTTTCTCTGCCTCTTGTTTTGAAGTCTGTTCTGTTGATATAAATATTGCACCCCAGCTTTTTTTTGTTGTTTATATTTACATGGGATATCTTTTCCCATCCCTTCACTTTCAGTCTGTGTGTATCTTTTGTTCTGAGATGGGTCTTTGATAGATAGCATATGTGTAGGACATATTTTCTTAACCATGCTGCTATTCTATGTCTTTTGATTGGAGCATTTAATCTGTTTACATTTACAGTTATAAGTGATAGGTACTTACTTATTGCCATTTTATTCTTTATATCTATGTTCCTCTCTCCTTATTTTTTTTAATCTTTCTTCTTAAGGAAAGCCCTTTAACATTTTGTGCAATACTTGTTTGGTCATAATGAATGCTTTTTTTGTTTGTTTGTTTTGCATGGGTTACATTTTGATTGCAGTGCTTTAGACCTTACCAAGAACATTAAACAGATGTTTCTCTTCATAGACAGTCAAGAGTGGAAAGGTTAAATAATGGTTTTGATTTGCTATTTGTGAGTAGAACCTACAACCCCCCACTCTTCTTCACTTTCCATACACAATAAGAACCAGAAGAGACCTGGGGATGAGTCCCAGTGGATGGTCACAGTTGGGTTATTCCTTGGATTCCCTTACCAACAGTCTTGGCCCCACATTCATGAAGCAGTGTGTGCCCGGAAGCTACCTTTCTTCTCCCCTCTGTTAAAGGCTCCTTCTGGGATGATCCCAGACTGTTCTCTGGATGCACCAACCAATGTGGAGATCCCACATACATCTTGTTTTTACTGTGACTGATTCTCTTAAGCGGCTTTATTGAAGTATAATTGATACACAGTAAACTGTATGTATTTAAGGCATACAATTTGGTAAGTTTTTATATATGCATATATCTGTAAAACCATCCACACAATGAAGATAGTGAACACGTCTGTCACCCCAAAAGTCTCATGGCCCTTTAACATTCCTTCTTTGCCCTCTGCTCCTGATGCTCCCTCCCTTGGCTCAGACAACTGCAGATCTGCTTTCTGTCAGTGTAATTTATTTTGCATTTTTAAGAGTTCAATAATAAATGAAATCATACTGTATATACTCATTGTGTCTAGCTTCTATTAATTATTTTGAGTATATACTATATAATTATTCTGAGACTCACTTATGTTGCATGCATTAATATTTCATTCCTTTTATTGCTGAGCAGTATCCCATTTATGGGTAGGCCAGTTTGCCTCTTCATGCCCCTGTTGACAGACATTCGGTTGGTTCCAGGTCTGGTCAATTACAAAGCAGCTGCTATGAAAATTTGTGTAGCAGTGTTTGCATCAATATAAGCTTTCTTTTCTCCTAGGTAAATATATAGGTGTGAAATGGCTGAATCATATGGTAAATGCATCTTAAACTTTTTTTATAAAACTATTTTCCAAAGTGGCAAAATCATTTTATATTCCCACCCGCAGTGAATGAGAATTCCAGTTTCTCCATATTCTTGTCGACTCTTGTTTTTTGGCCCGTCTTTTAAATGTTAGCCATTCTACCAGATGTGTACTGGTATCTCAATGCGGTTTGAATTTACATTTCCTGAATGGTTAGTGATGTCTGCATTTCCACGTGCTTATTTATCATTGTCTTCATCGGTGAAGTGTCTTTATCATGTCTTCATCGGTGAAGTGTCTGTTCAGATCTTTTGCCTATTTAAAGAATTGGAATTTTTTTCTTTTTATTGTGTTGAGTTCTTAATACAGTCTAAATACAAGTCTTTTATTAGTAATGTGCTTTGCAAATTTTTCTCTCCATCAGTGCTTGTTTTGTTTTATTCTTCTAACATGCTTTCAAAGAGTAGGAATATTTCATTTTGATGATGAGGTTTGAAAGTCATACTTGGTCCTTGGTGGCTAGCCACAACGAGGAGGGAAGCCCGGTTTCAGAATAAAAAATAAGAACAAAATAATCAAGGAAGTATCTGGTGTTGTGAAGTCTCACCACCAACCACAGATCGGAGGACAGGCGGGACAGCTGTATTTCACCGAAGAGGGAACCTATAGAATCTGTGTCCTGGCCAGAGACCACAGCCCCAACCCGCACAAGCTGTCTCCTATTGCTTGGTGTTAACCTGCGTAGTAAAATTATGAGAATGTAGAGACTTTACGTGCTTCAAGCAGTGGTTTAGAAATGTAAAAAGCCTGAAAACACTTGTTGCATTTGGTTTATAGGATTGCGGATGACTGTAAAATAGGTCACCGCATGGCTGAGACTGCCATAAGAAAGTATCACAAACAACAGAAATTTATTTTCTGATAATTATAGAGACCACAAGCCTAAGCTTAAGGTGTCAGCAGGGTTAATGACTCACTTCTTGGCTTGTAGATGGCCATATTCACGTTAACAGGGTCTTCCCTCTGTATATGTTTGTATATTAACCTCTTCTTATAAGTAGAGGTCATCCTAATGACATCATTTAACCTTAATTACCTCTTTAAAGACCATGTCTCCAATTATAGTCACATTCTTAGGTGTTCTCTCTAGTGCTTCAAATTGCACAACATTGGCCATAGTCTACCTCACCAATAAGTGCACCTTCCCAGAAAAAGCCACTTTGTGAATTGTGAGTCATTCTCCCCGTTTGTTAGCTGTTGATCCCTGAAGAAGTTAAGCAACACCTCACCTGGATGTGAAAGGAAGATGGGAATAGTACTTGCCTTATAAGGTTATCCTGAGGCTTTAAAGAGATAATGAGTGACCCTAGAAAAGTGCCTAATGCTTAGTAAGGACTCAAAAATGCTAGCTATTGTTATTTATTCATCAAACATATACTGAATTCTGGTTTCGAGCTAAGCGCTGTGCTAGGTGATGTGGCAGAGTCCAAGGTAGATGAGTCATGCAAACAGTATCAAAGAAATGATTAATATATCAATAGGACAATATTAATAGCTACCACTTATTGAGCACCTTTTGTGGGTCAGCTACTATGATAGGTGCCTTACATTTATTATTTTATTCTTCAGAAAGACCTTGTAAAATACATCTTACTTGTCCTATTTAATAGATGAGGAAACTGAAACTCCTTGAGATAGCGAAGTGCCATCAATCAGCTATGTAGTCAGGCATGTGAGATTTATAGTGGACCATCTGATGCCTGCGTTCCTCTCCTTTCTCTGTGAGTTTGCGACCATGGAAGAGACACTGCACATGTGTTAAAAAGCATCCTACCTAGGAAACGAGGCTGTGTGCCTTAGGATAGATACCGATAGATTGCTATAGAGATTAGAGTAGGAAGAGATTTTTCCCTTTGGTGCTTTATGAAAAACCCACGGAACAGATATAATTGGGCCGACAAGGCACGTGTGGAATTGGCAGGGTTAGGACAGGTGGGAACGGAATGTTCCAGGCTGTAAGAACAAAATAAATAAATAAGTAAAGTACCCCTCCCCCCCCAATAATACAACAGGAATTTGTGGTTTTTAAATGAGGAACAAGAGGGAGTTTGGTTTGACTAGAATTATGAGGGAAACCCTCATCAGCTCTGGCTCGAACCATTGCTTGTTTTTCCTTCCTCTAACTTGCCCTCTGTCTCAGTGTTCCGCAAACTTGGTCCTTGAAAACCCTTCTGTATCACTGGGAGAGAGATGCTTTTTGTCAATATGATCATATTGCTCCCCTGCATGGACTTCTTCAGTGTTTCTCTGTCACCAACGTGATACACATCTAAATTCTAGAGTCTTGTGTGAAATGTCTCCCACTGAAGAGCACCTTGATTTAAATCGGAGCCAAGAGTTAAATCAGGCACAGAAAACCTGCTTACTGGCAGGTCGTCGGTCTCAGGGAGAGTCTTGACTTTTTTAGTGAAACTCCCGCTAGGTGCCTGGTTCCTGCATCTGCCTGGGTGTCACCATCTGAAAAACTCCTTAAACATGGACATTCCTGATGCCATTTCCCCTGTGCTGACCCTGCATTTGGGATGGATAGGAGCCAAGGAGGACAGCAGGGGGCCCAGGAATTTGAATTCTATTAAGTGTCCAAGTGCCTCTGCCATCCAGACAGGGAGCCGAAACATTCAGTACAAATCTTTTCCAGGGTAAGCGAAGGGTGAAGGGAGATGGAGGGGTTCAGGTGGGTAGAGATCGAGGGGAGGAGAGAAGACACCCCCAGGGTCTGCTCAGTCTGAGTGTGCCCTTCACGGTTATCTGTGCATTTTATTTACGTCTGTCTGTCTGTCTATGTAGCTGTCATCTATATTTTTAATACAGAGCTTTATTTAGAAACTGTTTAAAGCAGAAAAAAAACCCTGTCAAGGAAGAGAAGGTATAAAATGGATTCCTAATATATATATAAAGGACCCACGGGCAAAGACGATGGGGTGGCAGGGGAGGGGGGCGTGTGGTGAGGGGCAGAGGTGAGGATTGACTGTGGGAGGTGGGGATGGGTAGGGCAGGGGGACAGTCATGGGGGAATATGGGGACAACTATAACTGAACAACAATAAAAGAAAAAATGGGTGCCTAATAAATTAGAATTTTAGGCCAACAGAAGCCAAAAAGGCCACCGAAGAGAAATAGCACCACTGTTATTCGAACAATGGTGCATTTTTGGCACTGTTAATCTCTGAATCTGAGTTTTCCTCTGGATTCCACACAGAGCATGCACTGCACAACAATTTATCATAAAATACCTGCTTTCTACACACATTTTAGGACAAACTACCACCAGAAACAGATCAATACAAACATATCAAGGGCCGAACAATCTCAGTAGAGGGTGACACACGTTTTGCAGAACTCTTCGCCAAACAAAGGAACTGAATAGGCTGTGGGCATAACATACTTTTATGTTTAGATTCTACATTTTAAACAATACTTTCCTTATTTTAAATAATGCTGTAGGACTTGCTACTACATTTGTATTTAAAAAAGGAATGTCCCGTGAAAACTGAAACACCTGAATCCTTTTATCTTACAATCCCAGAATTGTTAGGAATCTTAAAGGTCATTCCTAAATGTGCCTGTGGGACAGGCACATTTTTAAGACTACCTGAGCTAGCAAAAGGACAATGAGATCAAGATATGCCTGGCGTGGCTTGTGGTGAGCAGCTCGGGGCAAGCTTTACCTAAGGCTTCCTGCCCCCAGCGTCTTGATGTCTGGGAGATCAAAGCGTAAAGTCTGGAGTAAGGTCCGGGGGTTGCATGCTGGAAAATGAAGGGAGATAGGATTGTATATGGGGAACACAGGGAGCGGAACAGCTGTTTCTCTGCGTAATCCAACAAAGGGACTCACTCACTCTCGCACCAAACGTCCTTCCCGGAACCTGCCGGGACACTCCCGGCAGTTCCTGCCCACAGAGAGCTCTCTATCTAGCAGATAGAGAGATCTGCGTAACAACGGAGGGTGATAAGACTAACAATAGAGGCGGATCCTTGGAGTGACGTAAGAAGACGCTAAAAACACTGCTGACCCAAATTCTCTTCCCCAACTGTTTAAGTGCCAAGGAAATTTCTTTTGTGTTTCTTTAAAGATGAAAGTATTTAAGTATTTCTCTCCACGGGATGACGTGACAAATGACTACACTTTGCCTTCATTTTCCTCCTCCAACCTTCCCTATAATTGCAAAGCTATTACTGCACACTGAGGACCGAAGGAATTTTATTGCTGTGATATAAAATGGCAACTATGTGAAAGGAGATTGTAAGATGTTTCAGGGTTGAATGGGATAGGGAAAAAAAAACCAAAAAGAAACAGATTGAAGGTGCTTCAGGCTGGTAGCAGAGCAGGGAGACGCAGGGAACCAAACAAGGAATTAATTGGAGAACAAGAAAGAAAAAAAAAATTCCAACCATAGAAATGACTGCAATTAGGGAATATGAGGCAGCACAGTGAGCGATAAGCATTCGAAGTGCATTTTTTACTGATTAGCAAGGGGGAAATTTATCCTCACATTTAAACAAAGAGCCTCATGAATAGAAATGTTGTTGGACCCTACGGCAGGCATTATACTATTACATAATCAACTATTATAATTGTTAGATCAGTTAAAAATTAATAATCAAATTGGTATAGTCAATAGTAAAGTTAGTCTGAATGACATCCAATGCTTAAAATTACTATATTACTATAATTAGGTGAGTTGATACCAATTTCAAATAAAACTTACCAAGTAAATAGCTTCAAATAAATTTTAAACAATGGTACATTCCCCCCCTCCTGAAAGATTAATAAGATTCATATTGCAATGGAATTCTAAATTGTTTTATATAGCTTTTCATTTCTAACAACTAGGTTGAATCTGCTACATAGGTTTAGTTATTAATAGATATTTTATAATTCAGCCTTTTCCACCGAACTCAGTGTTTCTTTTTTATTTCTTTCTGCTCCAGATACAAGACAGGCAGGCATTAGGACTAGGCATTAAAAAAATATCTGTAGAATGATCAAAACCTTGACTAGATAGGCAAAGACTTGGAGTTTATAATTCTGATCTGTTACAGAAAAGAATAAACAAAATATGGATTTCATGATCCATATCATTTAGACTCATAACATTTTTTCTCCTAAGCATTAGAAAAAAAATTTCACTTTCTGACAGATATTTTCCAGTAAAATTGAGATCTCAGTTCAGTCTGCTTATTCAGAGGCCTCATGTTTAGATTACAGCAGGGTGTTGTCTACAATTCAGAATTCACTCCAAGTGGAACCACAGCCCGAGGAGTTAAATAATGGCCACAGTTCTTTCCCTCCTTCCTTTCTCTGCTGCAGTACACAGTCACCTGGACGCCTGGTCACAACGGGCAGGCTTGCAAGCTTGTACTCTTTTGCATGCAAAGGATGGCACACGTTGAAAATTCAATTGCGGATATATTTGCAAATTGGATTTTGAGGGGGAAGTTTAAGCAAATCCTTTTGAAAGTGAATCTTTCCAAGGTGGGAATAATGAAGAAACAAGAAGAGAAGTGACAATCAAAAGCCTATTAAAATCTAGATTCCGGAGAAGAACCTGACTGTCTAATGACATTTATGCTTTCATAACTCGGCATTTAACAGTCATTTTGTGTCAGTGGCTTCCTTTATAAATGCCACGTGACAAAATTTTTCAATTCTCTGTATTTCTGAGACTCAGATCCCCGCCACTCTTACATGCTTGAAATGGGCTGCCGGCCCTAAGAGATGAGGCTCTTGGTCCCCACAAAACCTTTCTCCACGGGCACCTACAATCGTGCCTCAAACACATACATGAAATCAGTCACTCGTTCAATCCATTCATTCCATTCACTCTTTCTTTTATTCAGTTCTCAAAATCAAGGGTAAATCACTATGGCTGAAATAAGCGCTAAACATACCCACTGTTTGAAGTCTTTGGAATTTGGAATAACAATGGAGTTATGTTTCTAAACTAAAGGAAGAAATTATTCTCACGCAATTCATCACTGATACTTTTAGTTTGTTTGCTGGCCCAATTTTATGATTTTGTTAAAAAGCCACATTATCCCCCCCAAAGCTTTAGTCTACCTGTTCTGTATTGTTCTTGGACTCTGTTAGCTACCACTGTCATTCCTCTCAGGGACACAGGCTGAGAGGGTAAGAGTAGAGATGAGAAATCAGAAGCAATGGCAGCCTGGATCTTACATTATGGTCGGATTAGAAATGTGTGATAGAGCACTAAATGACCCGCTTTGCATTGTTACCCTTTGCAGTTGACGTTGGTTATTTGAAGCTGGTGGGGGTGGGGTCGTGCTGCAAGAATGTCTGGCTCAGGATTCAAATCCCTTTCTTTCCCTCCATAAAAAAAATAATTCTTTGATTAGAATGGTATTGAGGTCCTAATACATCAAACAGTTTATAGGATAATCTTGAGTGGTCTATCACAAATGTATTCAAAAGTAGGGTTGGTATTTTATTTGATCTCTGTTGGATTCCATGAATTGTGGTATTTGAGCCTGTTAAAAAATAAATGTCATATAGAGAAATGTTTTCTGAAAGCAAAACTTAATGTTTGCAAAACGTATAGGCCTATGGATTTCTGACTGGGAGAGCGCACACAGGCCCTTCCAATGTAAATACATACGTTCTAAATTTACCTGAGCGCTTTAAGCAGCTCTTAACATCATATGACAAGGAGAACATTTGTTAATCAGAAAAATTACAACCTATTCAGACTTATTGTTTGATTATTTCTTTGCTGACCTCTGAGGTTCCATTGTTGATTGAATTAGTTATAGTAACTCATATTTATTTTAGCAACTAGCTATTATGAATGCAAACTCTTCTTATCGCCAGATGATTGATGGGCACATTAAGAAGTTGTTCAACAGGTTGCTGGGTTTGAAGAAATGCTTAAATCCTGATAGGTTACTTCTTTATCAGCAAAGAGCAGGAATTAGCACAGATAAGCCCTTGGTAACAATGATTTTATTTTCAACGTGAAATGTTGTCATATCTTTAAATTTGATTCTCTTAAGAGTAGATGCAGTCATTTCCCTTTTAGAGATTTAAAAAAAAATTAAAAGATTTTCTTTATTTATTTTTAGAGAGAGAGGAAGGCAGGGAGAAAGAGAGGAATCAATGTGGGAAGATAGGTTGCCTCTTGCACTCCCCCAGTTGGGGACCCGACCCACAACCCAGGCATGTACCCTCACTGGGAATCGAACTGGTGATCTTTTTGGTTCACAGGTCAGTGCTCAATCCACTGAGCCACACCAGCCAGGGCTAGAGACTTAAATGCATACAATTTTTGTAGGTTGAAAATGTTCTGAATTGACATGCTTTTCTAGTATCGGCTGGAGAAAGTGTGCTCTGAGGAATGTTGTCAGGTGGCTGAAGGTAATGACATACTGTTTCTGCTAGTCATCTAGATTTTGTTTTCCTTTTTTAAAAGTTATTATTCCTTGTGGGTTTTTTGTTTTTTTGTTTTGTTTTGTTTTTTTTTTTTTGGAGAGAGAGAAACATCAGTGTGCGGTTGCTGGGGGCCGTGGCCTGCAACCCAGGCATGTGCCCTGGCTGGGAATCGAACATGCGACACTTTGGTTCGCAGCCCGCACTCAATCCACTGAGCTACGCCAGCCAGGGCTTGTTTTGTTTTGTTATAGGAGGGAGCCTCCATTTTGTAAAGACTTTCAAGCACTTAAAATAAGTTAGGACTATAGATGCTTAACATTTTTTCCCCTATTGGTAGAAGTATTTTGATATTTTGATCGGTAAGTGACAGAGTTCAAGTTCGTAGCTTATCATCCTTAACCTAGTCTTGGGGCGCAGGGCCAGCAGATCTTCCCAAACAGATCGGCTGTCGTTGTGCCATTCATCTTCCTGAGGACACAGGTACTGTGTTGATAAGCACCACAGAATAGCCTAAATGGGGACACAGTGGGTGAGTCCGAACAAATGCCTGAAAAATTTCTCTTGAATGAAAGCTGAACACTGTTGCTAGAAAATTCTGTTATGTAATGCCTCAACTTCAGAAAGGTATCTGATGGCTTTGCAGGACTTTTCATATGACCTCAGTTTCTTTTTCTTTTTCTTTTTTTAAGATGTTATTTTTTATTATAGCGAGGAAGAAGGGAGGAGATAGACGGGGGGAGAAACACTGATGTGTGAGAGAAACATTGCTTAGTTGCCTCTTGCATACCCTCAGTGGGGGACCCACAACCCAGGCCCGTGCCCCGACTGGGAATCTGACCAGCAACCATTCAGTTCGCAGGCCGGCTCTCAGCCCACTGAGCCACGCCAGCCAGGGCGTGGCGTGCCCTCAGTGTCTGGTGGTGACTCTGTGTAGAATTGTTTGGATTACTGTACCATTTTATACCAATGTCGTAAAGGCAGACACTGAGAAGTGCAACCTTATATACAAGTGTTTGTGGAACAAGTTTGAAATAAAAACACCACATAAATATGAAGATTGAATGACACGAAGTTCCTAAAATTGAAACAGGCCCGGTCATCTGGTCAGGATTCGCTGGCCGGTCGGTGGCTCTGCTGTGGACTCTGTGAGCACTGTGTCGGCATCTTCGTGGGTGATGTGGAAGGTGACAAAATGGCAGTGTCTAATTATTAAACAAATCACAGGTTAATATCTTCCTCCCCCTCCTTCACTGGTTTCCTTGGAGACCCAGTTCCTTGTCAATTTTCTGAATTCCATTAATATTAAACTCTGACTTTGAATCAGGAATAATGTGAAGTATCTGAAGAGTAATATTTATATCCTACAAGTGACATTTGCATCACATGGATAAACGTTTAAAATGTTCTTGAGAACACTGCAAAATAAGGAAATAGAGTTCAAAAATGAAGTATAGAACCTGTTAGACTAGTTTCTGTTTGAAACTTGGTGGATTATACCCCTTTGTTTTAAACTATAAGAACAGCCATGATTAAATGTCAGATTCCTTAAAGAGTCACTAGTTCCTTTTGGAACGTTTGATTAAAGGATTCTATTTATTAAACTGGTCCACCCACACGTCTCTCCTTCGAGTCGTTGTTGTTCCCACGTCTGCTGTTTTAGTACATGGCAGTGATTGAAAGGTTAGTAGCTGTTTACTTTCCTAAGGTTTATTTTTATATCATAAATTATGCTTTTTTTTTTTTTTTTACATATACCAAGAAGCAGTGTGCTCTAGTCACACTGCAGCATGTCGGGAGACCTGCCACGTGACTGTGGGGAAGTCAGTGAGTTCATTCGTGTCTCAGTCTCCCTAGCCACATAATGGGGATAATAATGTCTCCCTTTTACCTACTTCACAGGGTTGGGTTTGTTTGTTTTTTTTTAAGATTAATTAGTTAATGTTTGCAAACCACTCTGAGCTCCTTTGATAAAATACAAAGCACCATTATTTATGAGAATAATAATAGTGTCTTGGACTTGTAGACTTCCTTTCATCCAAGGATCCCAAAGTACTTACTTCACCACTGGGACCGAAACTTTACAGAGGGTTACTGTGTGGTGGCCGGTTCTCCTTGGAGAAACAGATGGTAACAGGCAGTCTGGGTTTTTCACTAAAGTGATTAAGTCTCCCACTAACTCCCTGCTTCATTTGCATAAGCTTCCCAAGACAGAAGAGCAACTCCCAAGAGGGCTGAGTTGGACTCCTTACCCTTCATCACTATTTAGAAACTAGTCACAGGGGATTTGGAATTTGGAATATCAGTGTTTTCAAACTCCAAATCTATATGTCAAGAATTTGGTAAAGCATGGGAATATTTAGACAGCAGGTAACTTAGGTTCAATCAAAATACAAATATAATAAGTGTGTTGCCTGAAGGTCTTTCAGGTTGTGTCCACCAATCATGTACAAGTCCTGTGGTCTCTCCTTGGCAGTCTGGTTAGACTAACTTTCACTTCATTGACAAAGGCGAGTTAAGCGTCTAACTCCTGTGCGTGTCTGGAGTTATTAAGAAGAAAAGTCTACGATGTAGCCCCTGCCCTGAAGTTGTTTACAACTGATTTGAAAAGATGAAACTAAGATACAGGAAATAATTAGTGGACCATGGAAGACAGCAACACAATTAAAGGCTAAATTGTGTGGCACAGACCACAGGGAGCAGAGAGTAGGGAGCCATTGGCATGGGCCAGTGCCGTTCAGGGAAGCCTTACTGAAGAGGTGAGTTTAAAGGAGCATGTTCCCACAGGACCACCATCAAATGAACAGTGTACGCAGGGTGTGTCTGTGGCGGAGCCTGGGAGACCGGGCAGGTGGGGGCGACTCTCCCCAGGGGACCAGGGACTCTGGGGGCAAGCAGGAGTGAGGAAGCTTCCGGGGTATGGGGAGCTTTCATAGGCAGGTTAAGAAATTTGGATTAATTTAATTCACTTAAAAGAAAAAAAAAACCATCAGAATGCAGGGACCTGTTAAGTGCTGCTTTTGAATATTTCTTTGGCAAGAGTGTGCAGGAATCACTGGAACAAGTAAAAGACCTAAAGTTGGGAGGCTGGGCGAAGTCGTATATGATAATATGGTAAGAGGAACATTATCAAGAACGATTGTGGTGGAAATGGAGAGAATTGATTAAAAATAGAGCTTCTAATGAGGGCTTTATCATGTGCCAAGAGTGTCTCTGATTTTCACAACAACCTCAAGGGGCCACTAACATCAACTCGCACTGACTCTGATTTCCTGATATGGAAACCGGGGCTGAGAGGGGTTAACTTGCCTGTAGAACCAAGGTTTGAGCCCAGTGTGAATCCTAAACCACTCTTCAGTTTGAAGAGATTAAAATACAGGAGAGAGAGACACTTTGAGGACAGCACAGCCATCCAGTCTAGATAGGGCAATGCTGGGTTAAACGAAGTTGAAAGAGGGCATTTACCTCCTTCCATTCCTGTAGGATGGATTCGAGCCCCGGCTGTGACCCTTTCTGCACATTGTGAATCTGCGGGAGAATTTAGTCTGAGGAGCATGCCCCCACACTGGCACTGTGTGAACACTTGGAAAATCCCAGCTTGGAGCCTTTCTTCACAGCCACGGTAAGCTTCAGGGTCAGGAATGCTAGGGAGCCATCAAGGCTGGAACTGGTGGCATTCCAATCACAAATGGAGAGCCACAAATTAGGACTAGGGTTGAGAAGAGAAAGAAGAGGAGAGGCAGACCTGGAAGGCTGTTATCAGGATGCCACACTAGGTTTAGGAAGCTGGGAATTCAAAGTGACAAGGTTTAGATCACAGGCAAATCAGTTCCAGGGAAAACCTAGCACCTGGAAGTTTGATGTCCACCGTTCCTGAGGCTGGGTCTTCTCCTGCCTCGTCTGGTGAGACGGACGAACTCTGCCAGGTTAAGCTGTCTTCACTCCGCTGTTTCTGAAAGGGCTAGGGTGGAGCAGCTGATGCTCTTTATTTCCTTTCCCTTTTCTTTTTTGGTTTTTGTATTGAATTTGTTGGGGTGACATTGGTTAATAAAATTATATAGGTTTACAATTCTATAACACACCAACTGTGTATTGCATTGTGTGTTCACCACCCCAAGTCAAGTCTCATTCTGGCACCATTTAGTCCCCCATACCCTCTTCTACCTCCCCTCCCCACCCTGCCCACCCTCTCCCTCTGGTGATGACCATCAAGTTGCCTGTGTCTACGACAGCTGATGTTCTTGACGCAGGATTGAAGAGAGGTGAGGAGGTTTCCCTGGTGGGAAGCGATGTTAGAGAGTTAGGCTGCAGGCGAGAGAAGAGTGGGTTTGGTTGAGGTCCTGGAAGCCCAGGATGGTAAAATCTGACTTTGACTCAACATTAAACTGAAAATATGACTCTAAAGAGAAAAGAAGGCATTCTTGCTGCTCATTTCTGAGGTGGTCAAGGGGGAAAAGGTTAAAACAAAACTACAGCTGAGTCTACACCCCCAAGAAACTTGAAACATTGGCTGGTTTTAAAATTCTACTACAAAGGATCAGAGCCATTTATTTCTAAAGCTTGCAATTTTGACTTACGAATCTACTCGCTGATTACATTTTGGATACATTTGGCAAGCAAAGTAGAGCAGGAAATCATTATTGGATAAAAAGGGCCACACAGGAGGAAGTTTTTATTGGCAAATACTAGCTTGTATGTTCACAGAATCCTATCATCTTAGTACGAGGAGTTCATCCCCCTGCCTCATGAGGTTTTGCTAAAATGTGTCTGAAGAGCTAACAAATCTCTTCTCTTTTTCTGTCCCTTCCCACCCCCTCCACACACACACTGGGGTCCCACTCTCTGAAACGGGTGACGTAGTCCAACCTCCAGCACCACTATCAGTGACTACCATCGAGTAGCAGTTTAATTCCCTCCCCCACTTCTCTTTGCTTATCTCCTCTGTGAACATGGAAAACAGTTATCATCTTTTCTTTGAAAATCCTTCGTATTACTAGAAAGCTATAATTACCTTCCCCTCCAGTTTCTTAGCTTTAGACAGAATGACACACGTGTGTAAGTCTGACACTGTTGACTCCTCAGCTGTTCAGGGCAGGGGGCCTGCCACTCAGCTTATCTCATTCATTGCGGACAAAACCCTGCGCATCAGGCATTTGTGCCCTCCCTGGAAAGATAAGAGAAGTTGCCATGAAGTTCAGAGGCCAACGACACCTTTCAAACAGTTAGTAAACAGGAGCCCTGGGACTGAAAAACTGCCACGCTAAGTGAGATAAGCTAGACAAGTGCCTTCTGATTTCACTCATGTGTGGCATCTGATGAAAAAACTGAAATAACAAGCAAAATGGGAACAGACTCATTGATGCAGAAAACAGACTGACAGCTGTCAGGGGGGAGGGGGCTTGGGGGCTGTGTGAAACAGGTGAAGAAATTAAGAAAAAAAAAACCCTCATAGACCCAGAAAACAGTATGGTGATCACCAGAGGGAAAGGGGGAGGGAGGGGAGGTAGAAGAGCATAAATTGGGGAAAAATGGTGATGGAAGGAGACTTGACTTGAGGTGGCGAACACACAGTACCATATACAGATGATGTATTATAGAATTGTACATGTGAAACCTATATAAATTTATTAGCCAATGTCACCCCAATAAATTCAGTGTAAAAAGAAGGCATCTTTCCTTCAGTTTTAGGCTTGTGCACCATTTAGGATCACAGTGCCTATGAAGCAATGAAATAATGTTTAAAAAAATCATAATTATACTATGAATAGTGCAATGATATTGTTTTGTGTATATATTAAAATCATCCATTTGTTCAATGAAAACATTTAATGTACAAACTCCTGCTCCCACCCCTGCTGCCATTCTGAACGAAAACTCATGGATTGAATATTCCAACCTTTTGAATCAATTCTCCTACAACAACCTTCCTTTTCTTCTTTGATTCCTTCCTTTTCCTTCAAAGCCTAGTCGTCCTCAGCCTCTTTTCTTTCTTTCATGCTTTCTTGAACTATTTGAGGCCTCAGTGTTCTTTATAGCTATCATGTTTAAATATCTTTTTATTTACAGGTTATTTATATGTCTGTCATTATTTACATCTTCTATAATATTTATACATTATTTTTTTTCTCCACCATTCTGTCTCTCTGAAATAGAAGCTCCTTCCAAGTTGGAACCGTGCCTTGTAATTCACTGACGTCTTAGCCAAAATATTGTACTTTGAATGGTAATTGTGTTATTATGAAGTGGGGGAGGGGAAGAAATCAAATTAAGAGGAAGACAGACACTTTTATGAGGCCAGACCGTCCCTCCTTCCTCTGTGCTCCAGAAGCACTTTGTGCAATTGCAACCAAGTGTAGCAGTAATGAAGGAGGGCGCTGAGTTGGAAACCTGCCGGTAAAATCCACTATTTCTATGATCTAGGGGAAGTTGTTGTAATGTTCTAAGGACCCGTTCATTTTTGTCCGTGGTAACACGGGGATGATAATATTAACCCTATAAGGTTCTCGTGAGGATCAGAGAATGCAATTAAGTGGGCACTTTGCACAGAGCTGGGTATATGGTAGCCATTACAGCTCCAGCTTTTACACTGAGCCTGTGCCTCTGTTTGTGTGTTCCTCACGGAAACCCTCTCGTACTAGACAGTAATGTCCTCGAGGGCAGAGACATCCTTCGCTTTTACTAACCCCTTTCCACCCTCCCTGCTAAACTCAGTGCCTGTCACACAGTAGCACTCAACAATTTTTTTAAAAGATTTTATTTATTTATTTTTAGAGAGAGGGGAAGGGAGGCAGAAAGAGAGGGAGAGAAATATTGATCAGTTGCCCCTCACACGCCCCCAACGTGGGACTGGCCCGAGACCCAGGCATGTGCCCTGACCGGGAATCAACCCGGGGACTTTTCAGTTTGCAGGCCAATGCCCAACCACCGAGCCACACCAGTGAGGGCCAACAATTTGTTTTAATGACTATATGAAAAGGCATTCTACTGAAGTGTTCAAATTGGAAGATTCTGTAAAAGACTCTTTAAAGGTGAACCCAGCCAAGTTCTATAAACTGTACTTTGTGCCAAGTCCTGGCTTAAGGCTGTATTCACACACAAAAAAAAATGCTCAGGTAAGTATTCTTCAATTACTAGAATTTATCTCAGTGACTATATTTTCATTTCTAGTATTTCATTTTCAAACATAGATAGGCTTTTTGAAAAATTGTCTTGTCCTTGCTGTGTAGATTCTATTCTCTCTTTCGCTCTATACATTTTAAACTTATTTTAAGATCTCTTTCTATTACTCCTAGTTCCCATACTCTAAACTCTGTCTTTATTTGGATTTGGTGGGTCCCTTTCATGGTGGTTGGTTTCCCTTTGAGTTGTAATTTTGAGGCAGAATTCATTTTCAGTGGGAGTCGTTGTTTGAAAGGGTCCAACCATGCCCTGGCCTTTGACAGTACCTGGTGGGATGGGTGCCCCTTTGTCTCTGTCATGGTCTTAAAGAAGTAAATACATCCAGCAGGGTTTCATTACTAACTGCAAGGCCTAGAGTGCAGGCCCAAGAGAGAGAACTACAGATGACTTCTTCTGTCCTTCCCAGTCTGCCGTGGTCGTGGTTACAATCATGTACCTACACTTTCTTAGATAGTAATGAGGGCCTTGTAAAAGTCCACCTTCCTATCATTCTTCCAGAACTGTCACTCTGATATAGAAACTAGATGGTCCGGACAGGATTAGTTAATAGGAACCATTCTGGTTATTATTTAGTGCCGAGTTTTCTTAAAGCGTTAGCTAAATGGATTGGATGGTGATTTCTTTCCCCTTGAGTACCGAGGAGAAGCACACAAGTGGATATATTTCTAGAGTCTCTTTTAAAATAGGTGATTATAGATAGTGCCTCTTCTTTATACTTTTTTATATTTTCCAAATTTTCTACAATAAAGGCTTTTAATAAAAATAATTTTAAGCATTCTTCTTCAAATTCCATCTTTTCTAGATTTCTCAGGTCATCAAGTCTACCCTTCAACTACCTTAAGAGTTCCCAAGCACAGCTATTACTAGGCTTTCTTCCTCATGGATCCTAATATCTATCTCTCTAATATCCTATTAAGATTCCATAGAATTGGGAAACCATGTATCTTAACTATTTCAAGAGAGTTATACTTGTAAAATCAATATTTAATTCAGAAAGTATAGTTATCTTACCTGTAAGGTCTTTTAGCTTCTCTATAGGCCATTGCCCTCCCCTACTTCGCAATTTTCTCTCCAGGGTCTTATTTATTTAACAGTTGGAAGAACATTTTACAGTTTTTTATTGCACAGAAGTAATAAATATGTTTAATGCTATGTTCATACACAGAGTCTACTACACTGTTTTTTTCCCCAACACATAAGCACCTCCCTAGACCTTGTGGAGTTTCTGAAAGATGATGATAAGTAGCCTTTTGATGGTGACAGCTGATTCTTATAATAGACTTGGATCAAAGAGATTGGAGATATTGGCATTTCAAGGATGAATAAGATTGATTTTTCCCATCAAGGAGTTTATAATCTAACAGAGATGTATTACACACTGTTAGGATTTTTTATCAAGGGTTTCCGCAATGAAGAGTTCCATCTCTGTCAGAGCAGTGCTCCTCCAACTTCAGTGCATATACCAGTTACCTGAGTTATTGCTGAAATGCAGATTCTGATTCAGTGGGGCTGGGACAGGGCTGAGATTCTGCTGCCCGTGGGCTGTATCTTCAGTGACAAAAGAAGAGGTACTATGATTCTGGCTGTCAGCCCAAGAGTCATGTTGGAAAAAAAGACTGGAAGGTCTTAGCATTTCAATATCTGATGTTTGGCCTTGGCTGGGTAGCTCAGTTGGTTAGAACGCCACCCTGGTATGCCAAAGCTGTGGGTTTGATCCCCAGTCAGGGCACTTACAAGAATCAACCGATGAACGCATGAATGGGTGGAACAACAAATCAATGTCTCTCTCTCTCTCTTCCCCTTCCTCTCTCCCTAAAAGCAATAAACAAAAGAAATATATTTTAATGTGATGTTTGCCTCCTTTGCAAAGAGACTTACTTCATCCCCTTGCTTTTAATGTGATGCTGTTGAACTCAACTTCACGTGGTGCCCCGCCCACCTGCCCGGTGCTTTGCCCTCTCCAGAGAAGAAACCTTGGCTATTCTGCTGGGGTTGGGGTGAGAGAAGCAGTTGCTTGGTCAGAGGATAAGGGGGAGAGTGTTGTTGATGGTGAGGGGCAGGCTGCTTACTGACTCCTTTTAGGCAGGCTTTTCACCAATTCTCTTTGCTCTTATCTTCGCCCATGCTTCCACAGATACCTGGTTCTGCCAGCTTTTGAGGATTAAAAGAAATGTTCTGTATATAGACAGCTGGGTTGCTGCTAAACTCCCTCAGCAGCTGATTTTAGGATTCAGTTTTCTTAGACTCTTGTCCTTATACCTTGCAACCTTTACTTTTAAGGTTATTATCATTATTATTATTATCATCATCATTACTATTATTTGCTATTTTCTCTCTTCTCTCATTCTCATTGCCCTTGGGAATGGTCCTCTTAACAAGTCTCTTTATTGTAGTTTTAGGGGTGAGAGACGATAAATGTATGTGTTTAATTTACCATCTTTAACTGTAACCTGCCCAATTCTCATTTTACTTTATGCTTCTGACTGTTGTCCTCAGAGTCCTTGAAAACAAAGTTTGCACTGCACAGTTTATGGGACCCTTTCTTCCCACTCGAGATTGACTTGCTCGCCTTTCCAAGACTGAGTAATCTGGGCTCATAAATTCTACAGTGTAGTCTCAAAGACTATGTAAATGAGACATACATCACTGTTTTATTGACCAATTTCCAGTATCTCCCCTGGTTTGGGCTCATAACCACCATTATTTTTTCTCTATGTCTGGGAGCAACTCTGAGAGCATGATTCAATTAATATGAGGCTTCTACTTGCCTCAGAACTGATTTATTTATAGCTGGAGAGCTGGTTTTATATTATTATATGGAACTCTGATGTAGTCATACTTGCCCCCCGCCTCCTTCCAGACAAGCGTACACGTAAAGGGATTATCACAAAGAGATGCTCTGTGATAACCTAGACCTCTTTTTCCCTTTTGTTTTTCTCCCCCATCACAATCCCCTATTGCACTCTCCTGTAGCGAGCTGACCCTAGATATTTAAAAGAGATAGTATTTGGGCTGTTGAGGGAATTAAAATACAGGCTAGGAGATTCCATGAGTCCATGAGAACCTGCATACCTGAAGGTGCCTCCCTGAGCAAGTGTGTTTTTCTTATCCCAGACCTGGTGGGATGAGAAAGGAGAGAATTGTGGCCAAGAACATACATGAAGCTCTTGGAGTTACACAGACTGGAGTTCAGTTGACTTCCTGATGGGATGGGCTTGCACAAGACAGTTCATCTTCATAAGCTCCTGTTTCCTCATCTGTACAGTCGGAAAATTAATGCCTGCCCTACAGGTTATTGTAGAGGTTGAGCGTGATGATGTAAGAGAAGCTCTCAAGGCAGGGACTGGCCTTCAGGATCCACTTACTGTCTGTGGTGGTTTTGGGGTTGTTACTGAAGACTTTCTTCCCCTCGTTCAAAATCTCTATTTTGAAAAATCCAGCATCATCTGTAATTCTAAGAGTTCAAGTATTTTCCACTTGCTTGTATTAGATAACAGAAGGCCTTTGAGTCACACCGGCAATGATATATTTGACAGCCCTGGAGAAGTTAATTCATGATACAAACTTTAAAAAATCTCCTCTCCCAAATTCAATGTTTTTCCTCAGAATCCTGGGAACCTTTAAAAAAATCAAACAGTTAGCAAAAATTCTAGGTACTTTGGCTCTATAAAGCCCATTAAGATAAAGACGTAGAATTAGGGGTTTTCTGAATAAAAAAATCTTAGTGCAGAGTGCCAGACTGATTCTGAAGGGTGTAGGATTGTGTTGTAGCTCCGCAGGTCATTTAGTATTCGAATTATTGTCTGGTGTCTTTATTTTTATGAAATACTACATCCCAAAATGTGGAACAGGTTCTGGAGTGGGTGGAATTATACCAGTTGGCCTTTCCTCTTCTTCAGGATAGAAAAGTGATTGGTATCATTCCATCACTTTGCCTCTCCTTTCATTCCTTCTTTTTCTTCTCTTTTCCCATTTCTCGCCGAGGGGCCAGACAGAGGGCTGAAATTGCTTGCTTAGACCAGACGGAAACACTCTGCTGGCCTAGTTGGCCGAGACTTCCCTATGTGACTACACTGTGCAGCCAGGACCCAGACATACCTGTCTTGTTACTACCCTGTCATTTAAGACAGCCGCAAATGGTTTGGCATGATTTAATCACTCGTTCTCTCTCTCTCAATAGCTTAACAGGTAGTCACTATCATGGCTTCTAATCAATATGGGACACCAACTGACGCTTTTGAATTCTTAGTGTTTTTGTAAACTCTTGGCCTTGTGTCCAGCTGCCTCTGGCTTAAATCCACAGGCTGCGTTCTTTTCACACACTTCCTTCAGGCCGTACATGTCAGTGGTCTAGCCTGACTCCAACTTGCAAATGGTGTGTCTACTGTAAGTCTGTGGTTGCATGGCACTTTATCTCTGGCAGATCCAGTCATCTGGGCAGAGAAAGAGAGACAATGAAGACAAGCCAGTCCTTACAACTGCGCAGGGCTCTTCAAGAGCCAGATTCGAGAGTCAACCTCCCTACTGCCCTACCAGGTTCTCTCTTAGCACCAAGAGAAATTATAGGAGAGAAAGGTTGATGGGCCTGAGATGGGGCCTGTCTTTGACCTTGGGCCTGCTCTGTCAAATGTGCCCCATGATGTTAGTCTTTGGATTAACCTGGAGCAAATTGTATGATTTCCTAAAAGCTGAAAAATTAAAAGCAAATGGCCAAGAATGTGTTTCTACTTTTTACCTTTGATTGACAGAGAAGAAAACACTAGCATTTCCTATCACGTACTATTCATAGTTAAAAGTCAAACTGCTCTCACAGCACAAAAATATTTATTTTAACAAAACCACTATTTACTTTTTCAAAAATTGGATCATCACAGTGTTCTATCTTTCTAATTTTATTGTTCTCCTGGCATGTTGTTTATGCAGAAAATAGTTTTTTTACATTTTTGAACAAATCACATGACTCAACATTTCAATTTTTTTTTGGTTTGGTCCCCTTAAACCTTTCTCCTGATTATCAATGAAAGCCCTCAGAGTCTGGGGACGTGGCCTTTTCTCTTTCAAGTGTGCTCAGAAGCAGCAGGCTCTTCCATTTCAGAATATAATTTGGGGGCCGTAAGAACAATTCAGCATCCTAGTTTTGGAATTTGGTGCCAACTTCTAGTCACTCTCCATCTTCTCTCCTTTTCTTCCTCACTCCGACACCCCAGTCACTGAACTCTCCCATGACATCAAAAGGAGGCTTGCTTTCAGGGGGCAAAAAAAATCACACTCACAGGACATTCTGTTTCAGTGTTTAAAATTTAAATTGTGATTCCACTTTGTACAGACCATGTTTCCTTTTCTGTTTTTCTGAGAACCCAACCCATTACTGAATTATAACACATGGAAAAAATGCTGAGAAGAAATTAGTGAAATGTTGTATTGGAAAATGGTCTGAAAAATTATGACGAGTCCCTGCTTTGTCTAAAGTCATTTTACTGTTTTAATAGTATTGCTTAATATTACTTCTTTTTCAAAAAACATAGAACATAATGGAGTACAATCAATCAACTCTACATCACTGAGCTACATTTAGGAATTAATGTTACTTTTTACTTCGACATTAAAAAGCAGTTCTTAGGTTCATAATTAAAAAAACATCAAACAGATTGAGCTAAATATATTCTGGCTAACCTCATAGACAGATATTAGAAAGAGAGTAAGTAGAAAATAGTCACTTTAGATAGAAGGAATGGGAAAGACATACATTCTGGACAATGCAGAAGAACCATGGTACGTCGGATGGGGCGTGTGGTCGTTTAGCCTCTCTCTGTTTTTCACACTTTCCCTGCCTCTTGGTGCAGCGGGTACTGGACTGTGGGGGATTGAGCTCTTGCCCTATCCAAGTACCCATCAAGTTATGTGCCTCTAAGGGTCAGGGGACTACGTTGCCCCTCAGACTTTCCATCCCTTAAGTAATGGGTAAATTCTTGTCCATCTGTCTCTCCTTGGGTCACCTCTTCATGCTAATGCTTGGAAGTATTACAAAGAAAGTATCTTAGCATTAGTTTCAGCCCATGTTTTTTTGTTCCTGTTCTTGGACCATTGGTTGGTTTCTTTGGAGACAGTTTCTGACTGTTATGCCAATTGTTACAAAATCGTGCATATCAAATTACAACCTATAGTTAACATTCAGCATTGATAGAATATTTTAAAGAGAAATTCACCAAGTACAGAGCTTATGGGGAGAATGTATGACACTGTCTTTCTCTCTGCAGTCCTTCAATAAAATCTGGTTTCACGGAGCTAAAATTGAAAGTGTTTATAATCAGTGATGGCATTTCATACTGCAGGAACTGCTGTGAAGAGGAAGAGAGTTCTTTAGTATTCAACATTGAGAATTTAAACTTGAATGATAATAAGTGACTAGATATAAGAAGTATACTTCCAAAGTAAAATAAAGAAATTTATATAAATGCCACCCACTCAGTAACAGCAGCATGCAGGAATCACAGAACCACTTCATAAAGAACTTTTATAGACCAATTGAGATCACTGTGTGAATTCTGTATCTAAAACATGGAGCTGGTGTGTCTGATCTTGTGAAACCAAGTATATTCCATATTTTTTGTTACATATGCTGTTGAACTATTGGAGAGCTGTATGCTTACATTTTACTAAACTTTTTTTTGTGTGTAAATAACTTACTTTGGGGAAATACTTAAAAAAATACTCTTCTGTTTAGTGTCCAATAAAAATAAAACCAAAATTTGACATTTTTATTTCTTTGTAGAAGTAACCCTAAAAATGGAAAATAAAAGCCATCGGTATTGACAGGAGACTTGATTTTCTCTGATAATACTTGTCAATGTTTAAAGCTGGGAAGCTCCCAGAGGACAGAGGACCTACCTGCTTTGTTTACAGCTGGGTGGCTGGTTGTACGTATGTGGTGCATGCTCATTACATGCTTGATTATTGATTAGGTGTATATCCCCCTGCTAAATGTCTTTCTTTTTATATTTTTGTACAATGACTTCAGATCATTATGTATCAAAGTAATTTGGTTCACCTCTTCTAAGTTTTATGCCTTATTTTGACATATACAGTAATCACAGGCCTGACTTGACCTTTGATAAACTAATCTTACCTTGTATTTCACTCTCTTGACTATTTTTACCTGTTGTTTTAGTGATTAAAATACATTTGCACCCTAGCCAGGTAGTCAGTTAGTTAGAGCATCATCCCTCTGTGCCGAGTTTGAAGCCTGAACCCTGGTTAGAGCACATACAAGAGTCAACAAATGAATGCATAAATGTGTGGAAGGGCAAATTATTTCTTTCTCTCTAATATTGATTTTAAAAAGCCTACAGATATTTTAGAAAAACCATTTGCATTGTGGTGATTATTTTGCAATATTAAATTGCTATGTGGTATACCTGAAACTAATGTGATGTTATAACTCAATAAAAAAAGGCAGGGGAAGCAGGGGCTGGGTGGAGGGGGTTGGGGGGGTTGAGAAATGAGGGACATGTGTAATTGGTCAACAACAACAAAAACACTTTTTAAAGGTAAGATTTTTTTTTCCAAATTTAGGGCCAGATCAGATGCATTTATGACACTGTTTCAGACTCAAAATTATTTAGATATATAGTCCCACTTGGGTACTTCCTGAATTGTGTGCCCTAGGCAACAAAGAAGTTTTCTCACAGCAAATCCAAGAGGGTGACATCAGACATGTTGTTGAGTTAACTGTATGGAGAGAATATTACATTTGGCCTTTGTAACTAGGAACTGATAACTAATTACTGTGCAAGGCTTAATTATTTGGTGAACGTGGATAGCCTATGACTAAAGGGCATTATTGGGCTAATTTAATTAAAAGTTTTTAGGATATGCTAGATTTGCAATAATAACTAGCTATGTAGAAATAAATAGGTTGTTCAAAGTATATTTATAAAATGGTTGTATGTTTATATAGAATGCAAATTCTGTCTCTGAGCATTGGATTCTCTGTCTCATTTCTCTAGGTGTTTGACTGTTTTCTGCCTGTGAAGTCATCTATTCGAACTACTTTAATTAAGAAACCACAGTGGGTAGTACTCCCATTTATTGCTGACTCTTCCTTACTTCCTGGGTGAATGAACAAGTTATCAGAGAATTCAGCCAAGTTCCTGGTCCAAAGATGCGATTTGTTTTAGGACCAAGTTGAGCCTTTTGGGCTCCCTAGTCAGCCTCACCATATATATTTCACACATGCAAATGTGCTCATATGGGAATCTTCATGAAGTAGCCAGTTTCATTTGAGCAGCTTTACACTTTGGAAATAAATAACGCCAAATTTAACCAGATGGTGAGTACGAAGTTATAGATAAACTTGATTTGATGCCAATGGTTTTACATACATCTAACAACTAATTAGTTTTAAAATGTTACCCCCAAAATAGCATACAGAACCATTCCATTTGGCATCAAAAATGTGAGAAAAAGGCATTAAAAATGATCAGTCTTTTCCCTGTTTAAGGGAGAATGTGATATGCTGGCTGGTACAAATTTAGTTCCTGTTTTTCAACTACCTCATTCTTTTTCAAGCACTTTTTTCCATTTATAATTCAACAAGATAATGAAAAGCACTATTCTTGTAAAAATTCAACTTACATAAAAGCATAAAATGCATATGAAATTGCCCTTTTTAAAGATGCCCCCCTTGCCCTGAACCCCATATTCTACTTCCGTCCCAGGAGTAACCACTTTGTTCTATACTCTCCTTGACCTTTCTTCTCTGCATAAGTATAAACAATTCTGTTTTCAATTTCATATGTGGGGTTGTATCATACATATTGTCCCATAATTTAATGTTTTCACTTGGATTTTGCCTTATCAGTACACAGAGTTCCAGCTCATTCTTTTTAAATGCTGCAGAATATGCAGCCAATAGAATACTACTTCATGCATCTTTTTTCTTTAGTTTTACCGTTCTCTATTAATAAGCTATTTATGTTTTCTCCCCAGTATTTTGGTTACACAAAAATGTAGCAATGAACTTCCTTGTACATGTTTTCTCAAGGCTTCCATTTTTTCTGATGAGTTGCTTTAGTAGATTCATTCTGCATTGTTTTGCTTTTGTATATGCAATTAGAACGTGAAATACAGAGGTGCTGCTTTTGACTTATCTGAAGTTTTACAGCTGAATCCAGGATAAGGAGCTGTTACAGTCATTGAACTGTTGAATGCCTCTCTCCACTGAGATTCATCACGAATCTGGGGGAGGGGAGAACATGGTATGATAAGAAACTTGGAGATCCACCTGTTGACTCACCCACTAATTAGCTCTCATCTTCAAAATAAACAAACAAAAACCTTCTTAAACACTACATTCCTTTAAACTGGTTTCTCATTGCCGTGTTCTCTTCAGATTGCCGTCAAACCTCACTGAAGAGGAATCTCTGCTCTCTCACTTATCATTCGGTTCTCCACCCACTGGGTGGTCCCCCTCGAAGCTGTCACCACCGAAACCGCTCCTTTCAAGACCTTTGCTTACTAAGTTCTTTGGGTGCATTTCAGGCCCCTCATTGGCCTCTAGGCATCACTCAACACTCTTGATCACTTCCTGTATAACTTCTCACCTCTTCTGGTTTCTGTGCCACAACTGTATCAGCTCTGCTTCAGGAGCAAGTAACATGGCTCCACGTTACATGGGAAGTCCAGAGATGGAGCAGGTATAGGGTTGGCTCCGGCTCTATCTCTGGGAATCTCCTGGCTTGGTTTTCTTCCTTTCTGGCCTTCTTTCTCAGACTGGCAGGGAGGGGGGTCTGCAGTAGGTCTGGGCCTCAAGGTTACTTAGGATGACATCTGGAGGAAGGGAAATCATTGCTTCTAGGAGTTCTAAGATAGTGACAAGTTTCTCTGGAGTTCCATCAAAGCTTCTTTCTTTTTTATGTATTTTTTCTGGTTTTATTAAAATATAATTGACATATAACAATATATAAGTTTAATGTGAACAATGCAATGATTTGATATATATACATGTTGCAAAGTGATAACCACAATAAGTTTCAGTAATATCCATTACTTCACATATTTATTATTTTTTCTTGTGATGAGAACTTTTAAGACAGACTCCTAGTAACTTTCAAATATATAGTACAATATTGTTAACTATAGTTACCATGTTGTATGTTACATCCCCAGAACTTATTTATCTTATAATTTTGACACCTTCACCTATTTCATCAAACTTTTCTTGAATCTCATTGGATTACTTGCCCTTTTTAGGCACCAGCCAAGAAGGTGGGATTATCTTTAGATTAGTTCCAATCCTTGGAACTAGAGACATTCAGCTTCCCTGGAGGCCCTTGGATGTCATGAAAGGAAGGATTATGTGAAGAAGGAGAGCAGGAAATTGATACTTGTAAGGAAAACAACAATGTCCACCACAACTACGGTCTCTTGGCTTTCATTTTTGAAATTTTTAATTTCATCTTGCTCTTCTTAATTCCACAGTGGCTTTCTCTTCCTTTGCCCAGCCCCAGAGCACCACTTGGCTTTCTCCTCTGCTCACTGTCCATGTTCTCTTTGGGACAGTTCATTCACTCTCAAGGCTCTATATGGTGATGACTCTCAAATCTACAGCTACAGCCCATGGAGTTTTTCAAACCTGGCAAACTGTAAACTCTATTATCCACTTGCATATTGGAACATCACAACTTGATTAACTCAGATGCATCCCCAATATGTCCCAAACAGAATTAATAAAAATAACCCAAAGATAAGCACTTCCTTCTGTATTCCCAGTCTCACTGAATGGCTTCATCAAGCACTAGTCCCTAAGTCATTTTTCTATTTTTATTTTTTTTATTGATGAGAGGGGAAGGGAGAGAGAAAGAAACAGTGATTTGTTTTTCCACTTACTTCCGCACTCACTGGTTGTTTCTTGTATGTGTCCTGACCCAGGATCAAAACCGCCACTTTGGTGCATCAGGATGATGTTCTAACCAGTTGAGCTAGCTGGCCAGAGCCCTAGACCCCGTTTTACTCCCTGAGAAGCAGTCCCGAAGCCATGTTGATCTAGCCATAGAAATTTAGCAGAACCCCAGGCTATGAGAAATCTTTCTTCTATTTCCTTTCCTGTCTAATTTGGAAGGTGTCCTGATCTTATGTGATGCTATGGCACTTTGTATATGATTCCGTAGGAGCACTTCTATTGTTCACTGTCTTCTTGACTGGCGGGACCACATCTTACTAGTTTTTAATGTCCCTGTTCTCAGGAGAGTATCTTGAACAGTGTAGGTATTGAAGAGAAGATCATTATTAAAAGACTTTAATCTTTAAAGATTTACTATGTTGCTGTTATTTCCAGACATTCTTCCAAACTCTGAGTGTTTGATGCTCTTTTTATACCAACTTAGTCCTATGGTTGGGGTGGGTGGAGTCAGTGGGAAAATGCCAGAAGCTGTGTCCTAGGGCAGTTAGTGACAGGTCAACGCCAGTGTAAACAATTTGAAACCAGGTCAGAGATCCACATGGGCCTGGATGAATCTAGGAAGCTAAGGCATGAAGCCAATTAGGTTGGTGTCTGAATTTTTTAACAGGCTGGGGGAAGAAAATCTTAGAACTAATCCCAGGTCCATGAGAGACATCTATGGCAGCTCTTCATCCAGTTTAAGATGCTCCGAGTGTCATAGTCACTGGGACGCTAAGATGAGTAGGAAATGATCCCTCACCTAGCAGGAAGCCATGGTTTTGTAGCAGAATCGTGCCCTTTGCTGTAAGAGGTGATGTATTATAACATCTGCCTGCAGCACTGAGGAATCCAGAGGAAGGAGCTAATGCACGTGCTCATAAGACATTATGGTGCCATTGAGGTGATCTGTGTTAAGGGAGGGTTTTAAACAAAAATAACACCTTAAATTTGGCATATTTGCTCCATAGATATCCTCAGGACAAGCGACTTTCTTTAACACACAGGCAGAAGTTGGTTTGTTCCACTGTAGCCATGTGTCACAGCTTTTCCCCGGGGTGTTAGGGACTGCTGCCCCATAGACACCTGGTTAGTAGCTTGGGACTCAAGCTATAAATATGAGAGGTTTTTTCTAGGGTAGTTTTTTTGCAGAAAAAAGACTATTACATTTACTTTGAATATATAAAAATTAATAGTCATATTGAAATTAAATCAATCAACTATATATTTAAATTATGAGTCACAAAAACCTGGTTCTTCCATATGCTTTTAAGTTTAGCTTATAAATCTTATTCTGCTTAAAAATGTGAACAACACTCCCATAGTATAAGGTCATCCTATTCAAAGCTGGCCACCCTTCAATGTTTTGCCTTAATAAACATGTAATTTTGAAGGTCATGCTGATGACTTGAACCAGCCAAGTTCTTTCAGAGTGTTTGCTGGTCATCTCTCTCAGCCTGGCTCGCTCCACAGCCTGAGTGTCCACCGCCAGAGCTCCTCTCTGCCTGCCCTTCCCAAGAGGGGACTCTTTTGTTATTTCCTATCACAGCACTATTAACAAGTGTTCTTTACGCCACATAAATCTGTGATGATTTATTAGTTGTCCGTCTCTCTCACCAGAGTGCAGCTTCCATGACAAAAGCTTGTCTTTTTTAAAAAATTAAACAGTTTATTTTGAAATAATTTTATGGTCACAAGAAGTGGAAAAGACAGTAAGAAGTCCTGTGTACTGCCCATCTGGCCTGGATAATATTCACAGGTAACTATAACAAATGATCAGCACCGGGAAACGGACATTGCTACGGCACTGTTGCTAGACTTACAGACCTTACTGGGTTTCACCAGGTTACACACACTTGTGTGCATGTGTGTGTGTGCACCTGTGTGTAGTCTTATGAAATTTTATCCCATATATAAATGACTGTGTCCACTGCAATCAGGATACAGAACTCTTTCTCTACCAATAAGACACTCCTGTTTGCTTCCCCTTTATGGGGACTAGTCTGTAGCGCTCGCTCTGTCTCCCCAGTGCCCTGTGCAGTGCTGGGCATGTGACAGGTACCTGGTAGATGTCTGTTGAATATTCCACTACCAGGCTAAATATCACTGCAAGAATTTGTCTAATGTGTTTGCGTAACGAAGTATTAATCTGTTTATTGGATGTTAGTGACTAAGATGGTATTTGAGGAAACAAGTGTCATCAAACTCCATCTCATGATGAACGATTTGCAAAGAACACAAAACCCCCTCAGCCACCGCGGCTCATAGAAATGTTGCATCACTGATGAATCTAGATCTTATAATCAAACATTCGCCAAAGGGTATATGCCTCATTGACATTCTCTGTATATTTTTGTACATACTTATATAGATATATAAATATATATGTTTCAGATAAATTATGTGAAGTGCCATCGGACATCCTCTGGAGCTCAGACGAGAGAATGCAGGCAGCCTGCTGGAGCACCGAGCACCAGTGTAGCCAGGCCTTGCTTCCTCTTGGTTCTGATTACTAATACTGCCCCGGGTAAATAGAAACATGACCCTCCATTAACTTATTTTAGACTCACTGCAATAAAATTTCCCCTAATGGTACTAGGGGGAAATTGACTACTCCTGAAAGATATTTGCACATTGTTGGAGTTTCTTGACCTTAAGATATCTTTTGGAAGCATTTAGAGAACTAAAGAAAGAAATTGCCCTTTAAGTAGACCTCGTGACAGAAGTAGGTGGGAAAATAATGGCACTGCATACCTGACCTCACCTCTGTGCAGAGTTAGCTCCATGACAAATGCTAAAGCAAACATGCTGTAAGAATACCATAATATTCATTCAGCCTCTTTTCTGATAAGAAAGGTTTATGAATTTTTATATCTTGAAAACCTTTGTTTTGCAGGGTTTGCTTTAGCAGGTTGCCTCTTACAGTGTGTGGAGATTGAATCACTTTGGAATCCATTTTTATTTAGTTACTTGAAGTGTAGCGTTTAGTGTATGTTGTATTTGAAACCACAGGTAGGACCCGTTCCTGTAAATGATTTATTTCCATGGATCTGTTCCTTTCATTGATTTGATATTTACTTAAGAAAGTTCTTTCTTTGCTCGCCCTGTCAGCCCCCTCTGAGAGCTTTTGTAAAGTATGTTGCCGTCATGAATGGGCAGGCTCCTTCCCGGACCAGCCGTTTCTCTGAAGTTTATACATCTTCAAATAGAATCTGGGCACCATTTCATAAGGAATTTTTTTTGAAGTTCTCTTTCAGGATAAAACCTGTGGCTCAGGAAGGTTTGAACCTGGACCTCAATCAGCTCTACAAAGGCAATCTAGTATTCAGAACAAAAACACCGTCACGATGGTTACTGACACGGACTGCTGATGATTCCTTGATCTGACATGGACTTTACATACAAGCATCTTTAGAAATCTTGGATGGTTTTATTGCTTGTAAAATTCATTCTAAATAAAAACAGGGCGACGGCTGTGAAACCTCAGTGTAGATACAAGTGCTGTGCCTGCCTTCCCAATCACACTGCCAGCTGCAAGGCATTCTGAAGTGGCCACTGGACAGGTGACCTGTGATGCAGGGAGCTTTTGCTGGGAGACCAGTGAGCCTGCAGTACCTCAATGTCCCCACCCCCTGGGTAACAAGGATTGCAAGGGTAGTTTGTGTGAATGTTTAGTTTTTGCCTGGTTCATACCCTGGTAATAAGGCAGGCATGGAGTGCGCGCCATGGAGCTGGCTGTGGAGGAGTCCAGGCCAGGGACTACAGCCTGGGGAGGGCAGTGTCCCCACTGTGCCCCTTGCCTCCTTTCCTCAGTAGAAGCTGGAAGCTGTCCAGTCCCTTTTCACCACCATTTCTTTTCCCGTAAATAAATAAAAAAAAATGCCACCTTTCTGCCAAGCAATATTTCACACAGTACCTATGTTATTTATTTCGAGCTCATTTAAAAGGAAGAATAGTTTTGCCCTGGCCAAGGCACAATTGGTTGGAGGGTCATTCCCATGCACCCAAAGTTTCGATCCCTGCTTAGGACACATGCCTAGGTTTCCGGTTTGATCCCTGGTCAAGGAGCATGCAGGAGGAAACTGATTGATGTTTCTCTCTCTGTCTCTCTCTCTCCCTCTCTGTCTCTAAAAATCAATAAATGTATCCTTGGGTGAGGATTAAAAAAAAAAAGGAAGAGTGGTATTTAGATGGAGAGGAAAACCAAAGCCCAAAGTCACCAGACCAAAAGAGAGCTAAGGAAGAAAACTCTTCAAAGCTTCCAGCTGTTCCCAGACACTGGACCCCATTGGTATCCAGAGCTTATGGTGCCGTGACTCCAACTCAGCCCCCAGCTGCAGCCTTCCAGTTGGCCCCAGACCTGCAGGGAGTCATTTAATTTTGACTTTGCTTAGAGAAGGCCACAGTGCAGGGGAAACCCTGTTTAGCCTTCCAGGGAACTTCCAGAGCTATGGATTGGGGGCTGTATGACTTGGTCGATGAGGTGTACTTTCCAGATGGTTGTGCTTCCTTTTGCCCTTTTTAACAGGACTGTTGCCTAAATGTTGCATTCTGCTTTACCCTCGCATCCCAGGAAGAATGTGTCCGTCATGGAGAGGGCAGGCCCAGATCAGAGCACTGCTCATATTTTCTGCATTACGGAAAATGTAGGATGTGCAGGAGACATATCCCTTTAACTGGCTTAATCCTTTCAGTGAGACTCATTTCAATACGCTGTATTGTGCTCAGTCCTTATTGGAACTTGATAAAAATAGAACACTTAAAAGACTTTGTCTATAGAACCAGAGTGAAAGGGAGAGTTGAGGTAATTGTCCAGATAATCCAAGCAAAACAAAACGAAACAAAATAAAACCAACCATTGTTGAGAAGAAGGCAGTGTTAGGAGCCTGTGAGATCCAGTCTGGTTCTCTACATTGTTCGAATTCACCAGCTCTGCATCTGTATTTACTCTCTCTACATAGACTGAGCCTAAGTTATGTTGAAGGGTTTTTACCCCAATATTATCTCAAGTACTAACTACCTCAAAAAATGCCTTTGCTTTAAAGTATCCCTCTCTGCCCTATTTCCCGGCAAGAAGAAAACTAACAATAGATTTACATGTTTTTAAACACGACAGCAGTGTAAAGAGTAGATGGCTCTGGAGTTTGGGAGATTTTTTTCTCATTTGTTTTTGTGAATTCCCCTTAGCTGGTTGCTAAGGCTGGAGATGGTTTATCTACACGCTAACATGTTTTAAACCTGTTGTTTATGCTTGGCTAAGTGCCTGTCATGTGTGTTGGCTGCAGGCACAACAGCTTGGCTCATTTGGAAAATCAAGGAACCCAGTTTCCTCCGAGATAGTAGCTGGTAATATTCCACTGGATGCTAATGAGACACTACCCGGCTTGGTGTTGTCTTGGCCAGAGTTCTTAAACTGGCTTCCCATGTTGGGATCGTGACTTGCCTCTCATGTTACACTCCCTGACCCTGTTCTTTCAAAGACACTGCTTCTCACACCATCCCTCTCAAATGAACTTAAACCTTTTCATTCATTCATTTGATTTTCCTTCTGCCTCTTTCCCAATGCAACCAGTCACCAAGTCCTGTGGATACTCCTTACCCCTAAGCTTCCCTTATTTTAACCTTTTATTTTATTACTATTCCCGGAATTTGGGTCCTTATTTTTTTATCCCTTCTAATAATCCTCTGCTTTTTTCAGTCTCACCCATTTCTAATTTGTCTTAAGTAAATGCCAAAACAACTATCCTTGAAGCTCTGCTGTATTTAATTGCATTTCTTTGCACAAACATCTTCAATAGCTCCTTGTCTGCAAAAAGGTTTTGTTCAAATCTGAAAGCTTTTGTCATTTTGGTTCTAATGATTGCCCAGCCTCATGTGAACTCAGCTCCAGCAAGTCCTTCTATATGAAAAGCCCTTCCTTACCCATCAAAATCCCCACCAACTCCCAGGGCTAGACTGGGCATCCCAATTCTTCCATGAAGAGTTTTTTGATCACTTTAAAAGGAAGTAACCATCTTTGAAATGGAGTCACAGAAGCTTAGAATTTGAAAGCAGCTTGCAGGATGCTGAATCCAACTTTCTAACCTCAACACACCCCTGATCTTTGTTTGAACATGTCCAAGTTTGGGAACATACTATGGCAGATCACTGCATATTTGGAAAGCTATTATTCATAAGAATTTATTCCTTTCTTTAAATTAAAAAAATTTTATTGACTTTTGAGAGACACAGAGAAACATTGATTTGTTTTTCCACTTATTTATGTATTCATTGGTTGATTCTTGCGTGTGCCTTGACGGGATTGAACCCACAACCTTGGTATACCTGGACAATGCTCTAACCAAGTGAGCTACCTGGCCAGGGTATACCTTTCTTTTAAAAAAAAACTCTCTTTCTCACAGAAATGGAGATCATCTGGAGGGTTATCAACAGGGGAGTGGGAGGGGAAGAGAGGGGGACAAGGTAGAGAGGATAAGTAGCATAGATGGTAGGTAGAAAATAGAAAGGGAAGGGTAAGAATAGTACAGGAAATGTAGAAGCCAAAGAACTTATATGTATGACCCATGGACATGAACTAAAGGGGGGGAATGTGGGTGGGAGGGGGTGTGCAGGGCGGAGGGGAGTGAAGGGGGGGAAAATGGGACAACTGTAATAGCATAATCAATAAAATATATTTTAAAAAATAAAACTCTCTCTCTCTCTCTCTCTCTCTCTCTCTCTCTCTCTCCCCCTCCCTCTACACCTTGTTATTGATCTGCTCTCAGGAGTAATACAAAAGAAATATCTTCATTATGTATCAAAGACCCTCAAATATTTGATGAATGCTAATAGTTTTTTTTTTTTTTTAGATCAAAATGGTTCCTAAATCATTCTCCATCTTGGCTATCTTCTCTGGAAGTGATCCAGAGTGTTAATAATGTTAAAATATAGATTCCAGGAAAAAACACAACTTCCCTGATCCATAGTATTCATTCCAGACTCCTTGATATAGTTGTACCACTCATTTGGTTCTATGTGCTATAGTACATACAGGTTATTTGATTTTATTTTTGGCCATAAAAGAGGGAGGGACTATTTCCTATGCCTTTCTTTGCACTTTTGCTTGTAAATGAGATGATCAGCTTCTAGAGAGCAGCAACTCAGATCTGGAAACTTCTGCATCCTACAAAAAAGGTGCTGCAGTCAATAACTTGATTTTGAAAAACTAACCTCAGGGGATGAACGTTGCTAAACCCCGTACTCACAACTCAGCTCTTGTGCTGTTTGATCTCTTGGCGGCACTGACACTGTCGATCAGTTTCTCCTGGAAACGCTTCCTTTGGTTTCCATGACAGTGTCCTGTGCAGATTTTCTACCTAACTCCTTTCACTTCTCAGTCTTTGTAATTTCTCGTTAACATTGATTTTCTTCAGGGTTCTTTCTAATGCCCCATCTCCTTCTACTTGACCTGCTCCCTGGGCATCTAGTTCCATGTCTTCAATGTCATCTAGTTAAACATTGTGTCCTTTTCTTGAGCCCCGGACCAGTGTTTCCGACTGTTTCCTGCACTTGAATGGACAAGGGCACTCAAATAAACAAGGTGCTTAAAAAAATGAGTCATGGGTCTTGTTTTGTGTTACTGGAAGCACATCCTTTCTTCTGTGTTCCTCAACACCCACCAAGGAATTCAGGAGAGACATCTGGGTGTCATCCTCACCTCTTTACTCTTCATAGTGACTCCCACCATCCTTCCACTAAATAATTAGGGCCTTTCCAGGCAGCTCCCTAAAAATTCCACAAAACTGTTCACTTGTCTTCATTTCTAATATTACATTCCTACTCTGACTACTGTCTTCTGGGGCACAGATTACTGTAATGATCTCCCACAATCAGATGTTGAAAGTTGGGGAATGATTAAAAATGGTTCAGACCCTGGCTGGGTAGGCCAGTTGGCTGCAGTGTCCCTCTATGGCAAGGCTGTGGGTTCCATCCCTGGTCAGGGCACATATGAGAGTCAACCAATGAATGCATAAGCAGGTTGAACAACAGATTGATGTGTTTTTTTTCCTTTCTCTTTCTCCCTTTTTCACCCCCCTCCCAAATCAATAAATACAATTAAAAAAAACTTTTTTAAATGGTTCAGTTTTAACCCTGATTGGTATGGCTCAGTTGGTAGGGTATTGTTCGACAAGGCAAAGGTCACCAGCTTAGTCCCAATCAGGGCACATGCCTGGGTTGTGGGTTTGGTCCCCAGCTGGGGTACCTACAAGAGGCAACCAATTAATTTTTCTCCCTCACATCCATGTTTCTATCCCTCTCTTTCTTCCTCTCTGTCCCTCTTTCTGAAAATAAATAAAATCTTTTTTAAAATGGTACAGCTTTAAATTCATTTTCTAGGGGAAAAGTATGAGGTAAGAAGACACCCCAAGAGACCTGAGAGATATTTAAGTAGAAATGAATGAACTTTGTGATTAGCTGGATTCTGTGGTGAGAAATAGGGTAAGAAAATGTGAGGGGTGATGGGTAACGGTCGCAGTCCTGGCTTGAGGCGGCCAGTGTGTGTGGGAACTTGTACACTGTAGTTCCCCATCGTGGTTCCCACACACCAGCCTCTCCTGTAACCGTCTGCTGACCCGTGTGTTCCGTGCAGGAGACCTAGACTGCAGGCTGTGGGAAGGCAGAGTCTATGTGTCTACCGTGTTCATGGTGTACCGCCTTTCCTTTCAGGGGGCTTAGTATATTACAACTGTTCAATACGTACTTGTTGAATGAATGAATGAGTTCCTGGAGTTTAATATCACAAAGGGCAATATGTTTAAAGATACCTTTTTAGAAGAAGGTTTAATGGGGGGCAGTTTAAGATTGATCAGAGAAGAACCTGCTGTCATATCTTGTTACATATAACTGGAATTACAAAAGAAAAGAAAACAAAAGGCCAAAAAATGGAACTTTAAAATCCACCGTGGCATTAACTGAACATCAAGAAACTGCACAGCACAATAGACCCAATCAGTGAAGTAATATTTACTGAACATCTATTGTGGACAAAGCGCCATGGTAAGGGCTATTAGTAATGATCATATGTCCCTGTTGGCTCAGGAGAGGCCTGGCTGATACATCTAGTTTGTGTCGCAGATGAATTACTCAAAGTCCTCTCCTGCACCCTAAAGTGTGCTAGTGTGGATACCGTATAAACTGATCAGACTGCCCTTGGGAGACACAAATGATTCCAATTCAGATCAAGAAAGAAGGTTGTTCTTGATATTGGGTTAGATGGGAGTCAGAGGTGTAGCAGTCAGACATGGGGGTGGGGATTTAGGACTGTCAGGACGAAATCCACCCAAGAAAATTGCTGGGAGAAAGAAATAACCCCCAAACTTTAGACAGAGTCAGGAAACCTCTAAAAAGGACAATCTGGTGGCGGATTTAGACCAGAGTCTAAAATAGCATCATCTTCAGGATGTTGCTATCTATTCTTCACTTTGTTTGAAATTTCTCTGTAAGAGTCACTCTTGGCCAGTGTGGCTCAGTTGGTTGAAGCATCATCCCATGAACTTAAAGTTCGTTGGTTCGATTCCTGGTGCCTCCCCTGCCCCCATCAGGGTGCATACGAGAGGCAACCAATTCATGTTTCTCTTTCACATCAATATTTCTCCTTCTTTCTCCCTCCTTTCTGCTCTCTCTGAAATCAATAAGCATGTCCTTAGGTGAGGATTAAAAAAAGAAAAGAAAAGGAAAAAAAGAGTCACCCATGGGTTTCTATGAAAACCCATGGTGTGGAAAGGGTGTGGAAAGGGAAGAGGCTTGTCTTCAGAATACCACTATTAAAAAATAACCCAGCTAGAGAAGGACGGAGACCTCCCGTCCCAGTCTGGGCAAGCCTTTCCCATTGGCTGGTGAGCAACAGCACTAAGTTTGGAGAGTGCTTGGCTCTGCCCTTGGCAGGGCCGGGAGGAAATAAGAAGGCACAGGTCCTGGGGAAGCCTGATGCAATCCGACAGTAGTTAGGGCCCAGTATCAGCTTTGAAACGGCAGGGGAGTCTGGCACCTGGAAGAGTGGAGAAACGGTACCTGGGGAAAGTGGCCATGAGAGAGGAACCCAAGAAGACTCAAGTGCAATGACACAGAGGACTTCTTTTGATGAGAATTCCCAAGGGCCACCCCTCATGACGGAAGTAGAGACTCGCACCGTGAGGAGCAGGGTGCTGAGCCCCCGGGGACAGGACGCCCCAGGGCAGAGCTGGCACGGAGTGGGGAGACGGAGAGCAGTGCCTAGTATCCTGAGTGGGAAACTGGGGTGGCAGGGAGAGGTGTCTAAAGGGGATTCTTAGGGACTTGCACAGTGTGTGTTTGGGAGAAATGTTTTCCCTGATTGATGGGGGTCGTGCAGGCTTCACCAGCTTCACCCATTCAATGACGAGGACGCTGTAAGGGTCTGGGGGCCTCCACGTATGACAAGCGCCTAACGTGTAGGGCTATTTTTCAACAGAGTAAAGATGTGAATATAATTAATGACATACAAATGATCAAAAAATTCTTATTATCTAGCAATGGGGATATATATATGTGTGCATATATATGTGAGTGTATATATATCTCATAATGACTTCTCAATCTATGGGATCTATAGGACGTACTCACAAAACTGTGTGAGTGTGAGGAGTCCTTAAAGGCTTCCGAAGCAGCAGGTGGCGGTCACAGGTCTAGGAGCGCCCTTAATTCTTTATTAATCCCCTGTGTCTATTAATCCACTGGTTCCTATGTCAACAAGTAGTGTTGAACTTTTCTGTAGAAATGGCACATGGTTTTCACTTTTAATAAAAACCTGGAGTCTGTTTCTGACATAGGAATTTGATGTCTTCCATGAATTTCCTCTTGGAAGATGAGGGGAAAAATGGGCAGATACGTGCTTAGGGCATGTCTGGGATGTTTTGTGTTTTTTTTCCTTCTCACAATGTTAAAAATATAGCTTGGCCAAAGAAAACTGACTTCCCCCTAAATGGACTGTGTTTATTTCTGTGGTGACTAACTAATTATGTGGTGTTCTTATAAATTCTTGTGTTTTCCCTCTTTCTATTCTATTTTTCTTCTTTTTTTTTTTTTTTTTTTTTGTTCAGCTGGGCTTGTGGCTTTACGGGTTTCAAACCTCGCTATCTGAAAGCAGAGCATTCTTTTTATTTTTTAATATTTTATTTATTTCTTTTTAGACAGAGGAAAAGGGAGGGAGAAAGAGAGGGAAAGAAACATCAACATGTGGTTGCCTTCCATACAGTCCCCACTGGGGACCTGGCTTGCAAACCAGGCGTGTGCCTTGACTGGGAACCCAACCAGCGACCCTTTGGTTCACAGGATGGCACTCAGTCCCCTGAGCCACACCAGCCCGGTTCCAAAGCAAAGCATTCTTATGAAACCTTTCCTAAGTGTAAATGGCATAAAGTGAACTACTTTAGGACACATCTTGCTAACGGATGCTCACAGACGCAGTTCAAAACTTTGGAGCTGGACACTGAGATGCTGGGTGTAGTCCCCAGGGAAGGAGTTCGCAGTGCCATGCCCACTGCTTGGGGCGCATGCACTGGCTCACTGCAAAGCAAATACTAAACGCTATTTTTGCTTTTCACCTTTTTCGTAAAAGCAAAAATCCTCGTTCGATTTCTTTTCGTTCGTGAAAACAGGTACTAACGTAGCTCTTTCATAAAAGCAAAGAGGCATAAAGTGAACTTTTGAAAGCGATATACACTTGCAATGCAATATGTTTTTTCACTGTTAGCATTAAAGGATGCACTGTAGCATGTGTGTACATGTGCATATATCCATGTCCAGGTCCTTTCACTTAACATATAGTTAACTTTTGCACATCATTCAAATTTTCATTTAAAATTACTGTTTTTCCAGATTCCCTTATGTACATTCTATAGCTATTTTAACTCTTTTGTGGGTAATTTCTAAGTTTTTACCATTAAGTACCGTGGTCTGCAGTGTTGTGGGCGCATTCTGCCTGCCTGCCCAGAGTTATTCTTCCGGTAGTAGTAGTCTGACCTTCTCTGGGCGCCACATTCCTCCACTCTCAGTCCTGCCCGCAAAACAGGGCTCAGGAGCTGGGCACGAGGCCTTGGGCTAATCACAGGACTCCTCTCCCCACAGTGATTGGCTCAGCGATAGCCTTACGATCCAAAAGAACCAACTAGATGCGATGATTCCCTGGCTGAGACTTCTGAGAAACTCACACTCTTTCTTCAAAGGATTTACAAATGAGACGCCATGAAAGTGATATGCCCGGGACCATCTTGCCACCACGGGGAGCCTCAGAATGACACCCAAGAGGAAAGCAGAGCAAAACCAAAAAGCAGAAGCAACAGAAAACAACAAAAGCAAACAAAACTTGACTTCTAACAAAGTTGTTTGAACTCTTGACATTAGCCTGTTATGTACCTTCATGTTTCATGTGTCGAACCAGTAAATCCATATTTTTAGGTCTTTTTGTGTTGAGAGCCTGGTCTCCCAATGAGAGAGCCCTGTTGTAACAACCTCTTTGTCCTCGCATCATTGACTTCTTCATGAATCATGCCTATTGGGTAAAAAGAGTTAACATGTATTGAGTGCTCACCTTGCGTTAGGCATCATGTTGAAGACTTTCCATCCACTACAGCATTTAGTACCCCCAGCAATCATTGCCAGTAGCTGTTACTATAACCCTCATTTTACACACAAGGACATGGAGGCCCAAAGAAATGACAAGAACGAAACAGTGCAGAGTCACGGGCTGGCGTGTGGCAGAGCCAGGACTCAGCCCCGGGCCTGCTGACAGAGCCAGGGCTGCACCTCGACCTGCCTTTCTGTTATTCCCAATCTCTTTTATTTGTTCCTGAAGAACAAACTGACTTTTGTGCGAAATTGGAAGACCTGAGTATGTAGACATTTTTCTTTTTTAAAGAACAATATAGTTAAAGGTTTTGGTCTTGGAGCAGGATAGAAGAGAAAAAAGGGCTAGAGTTTAGAAGGAGCAAAAGAGGAAAAACTGGCTGAGAAGAGTCCCGGAGACGGGACCAAGGTGTGTGTGTACATGCATGCACGCAATGGGTGAACTTTAGGATTCTTTTCAGTCACGGGATCTAGGATCCTAAGAAGTCAAGTCTATCCAGAGCTGAAAGCTCATGTGAAAATGTGAGTGAAGAGATTGGAGCAGATACTGAATCCCACTTTAAAAGTCTAATTGAGATAGTAATGGGAAAGGAAGAGCCCTTAATTCCTTCAGGAGGTGTGCTAGACTGCTGCTTTGGTGGCCCCCAGTGGACCATGCCTCCGAGTATTCATGCCCTTGTGTGCTTTCCTTTAAGCTTGGCCATTTACTGAGCTTTGGCCAATATGGCATTAGCACACATAATGTAAGTGGAAGCTCTGTAAGTACTTGCACATTTGGTTTCATTCTCTTGGAAGCCTCTTCCTTAGAACCCAGCTGCCCACTGTGCAGAAGTCCAAGCAGCCTCAGGGAAAGGTCTGTGGAGGAGAATTGAGGCCACCTGGCTGACAGCTGCAGCTGCACTCCGGGATGTCGTCTAGTGCCTCCTGATAGCCACGTGCAATGAGGCCATTTTGGATGCCACTCATTGCCAGCCACTCATCATACCTGAAGCAGGAAAGTCATCAAGTCAGCACTTAGAATCATGGGAAATAATAAATCATTACTGTCAGGTACTGAATTTGGGGTGGCTTGTGATGTAATAATAGACCACTGAAATGGCTGAAACTGGTCTTCCTGGCTGCTTACCCTTCTTTCCCCCCTTCCGGCACATATAATGGGCTCCGTGGTCCACAGATGATGCAAAGACACAGAGAAGGAAGACTCACGTCTGCCTGTCCTGAAGGATCATGATGATTTTTGCATCCATGGCTCTTCTCTGTGTATTTCTGAGTTTCAGAGTTTCATTTCTAGCTGGCTATCAGTATGTCCAAAGCAGAATTCTTTTACTTTCACTTCAAAACGCCTCTCTTCCCTCTTTCTCCTTTCTGGTTATTGATATTGCCAGGTTCCCAGTTAGAAATATCAAATTTATTTTGACTCTTCCTTCACTCTCACTCCCCATGTTGAAACAGCTCCTACTGTTCACTTACCACAATGTTGCTGCTAGCCTGATAATGGCTGCATTGGGAAGGGGATGGTCTGGGTGCCAGGAAATCTAATACAGCATCTGTTTTAGAGGCTGCTAGGCAGCTGCAACATGGACCTGGGCCTGTTTTAGAAAAGAAAGAGTAGCTAGGCCTCTAGCCAAGATGGAAAGAAATCTCTCCTCTGGTAGTTCTACCTCCTCAGAGAATGGGTATAAGTTTCTGTCCCCTCTCCCTACCACCAGCCGTAGCTGGATGAAGGATCGCTAACAGTCAGGGCTGGGCAGGCACAGAGGAGACTGCACCCCCTTGAATTTTAGAAGACCTCTTCAGGCATCCTCCTTGGTGCAAAACCTGAAACGATTGCACATATTTTTCAAAAAATGTTATAAAAAGTTCAAAATATATTTAATTCACGTGGAGTTGAAGCAATTGTGCTCCATTTAGAATGTGTTATATTATAGTCAGAATGAAGTACCCTGGCACTTTTTCAGCCAGGCAATCTGGTTGGTTGTGTTGCCTTCTTCTTGGTATCTAATAATGCCATAGAAGTTAGAAACCACGTATCATTCTTGGCTTTTCTCCTTCCAGTCTGTAAAGACAGCTTGACTTTCCTATTTAGCATGAGAAAAGGAGTCAAGAGGCTTGGCCCCAGAGCTGCTATTGAGCTATGTGGTGTCTTAGTGCATGTTAGAAGAAGGTGGCCTCTCTGGGTAACAGCAGCCCTGTGGGCAGATGGCACCCCTTCTTCTGGGTGCATGCACTCCCATCTCAAAGCCTACAGCTTGGCTGAGAGAGTGCAGGTTGGATTTTAGCCACTGCCTGTGTGCTTGGCCAGGGACCCTTGCACTGTACAGAAAATGTAAACCTGTTCTTGTATCTCTCCTGGGACTCTGGAGCAGCACTGCCATCAGCAAATTGTGTGACTCCATGTCTCTGGATCTGGGTTTCCTCTATGAAGACAGAGCACTACCTCTGGGGCCAGGAGACCAGGGGCAGAGTGGTACCTCCTCCAACATGACCTTGAGCAAGTCCTTGATCTCAGTAGGCCCTAATATCCTGGTATGGAAAATGGAGGTGAGTAAATTAGAGAATCTTCAAGAATCTCCTTCCGGATTCAAAAAGTTTGGATGCTAATATGTTGCAGAAAGTCAGACATGCATTTAGAGTCTTCGAGTTTCATCACAGTACTTGCTTTTAATAGTCTGTTGTCGTCTTCCCCCCCCTTATTGCAACCCAGTCAATTAGTCAATTTCTCTGCATTTTAGTTTTGCTCTATTTGTCAAATGGAGATAATAAGGGATGCCTTAGAGGGATTCAGAGAGGATAAACTAATTAATGGTCATAAAGTCCCAGTGGCCGTGTGCCTGCTAAGTGGTTATGATTCTAAACAGATCTTTATAGTTCCTCGGCTGTTCACTGCTTGAGCATCAGCACCATTTATAACATGATGTTCTTTTTGATCAAAACAGACACTGAGGCATTGGGAGGAAGCATAGGAGGGGGTTGGAGGAGGGTCAGAGGTGGGAGATGAGGGAGAGAAGAATCTGTGAATGGAAGTAATTACTCTTGTAGTTGAGAGTTTTGGGACCCTAGTGTCTAGGCAGTTTCTTTCACTGGTGGGGTTAGGTAGTGCCAGAAAAAAATGCCATTGAGATGGGCAGATATGCGTTCTGGCTCTGTATGTCATTGGTGTTCCTGATTTTGGGCTACACAGTCTCTCTCCTTATTACCTTGTTTATGTGGGATGGGGAAGGCAAGAAAGCAGCTGTAAGGAAGACAGGGAAGAACCCTCTTCCTTAAGAGTTAATTTTGCTATGGTATCCTTACTAGCTCTACAAACTACCAATTAAGTATTTTGCTTTTTTAAAAAATATATATTTTCTTGATTATGCTACTACGGTTGTCTCAAGGTTTTCCCCTTTGCCTCCCTCCACACAGCACCCTCTCAGGCAATCTCCACACCATTGTTCGTGTCCATGGTCGTTTGTATAAGTTCTTTGGCTGCTCCTTTCCCATACTGTACTTTATGTCCCCATGGGTATTCTGTAACTACCAATTTGTATGTCTTAACCCTTCATCTTTTTACCAGTTCCCCCAGAACTCCTTCCACTCTGGCAGTCATAAAAATGTTCTCTGTATTTATGCTCTTGTCTCTGTTCTTCTTTGATTAGTTTGTTTTTTAGATTCAAGTGTTGATAGGTATGTATTTATTGCCATTTGATTGTTCATAGTTTTGACCTTATTTTTATTAAATAAGTCACTTTGACATTTTATATAATAATGGTTTGGTGATGATGAACTCCTTAGCTTTTTCTTGTCTAGAAGCTCTTTATCTGCCCTATAATTCTAAATGATAGCTGTGCTGGATAGAGTAATCTTGGTTGTAGGTCCTTGCTTTTTATCACTCTGAATATTTCTTGCCAATCCTATGGACCCTGCAAAATTTCTTTTGAGAAATGAGCTTACAGTCTTATGGGAATTCCCCTGTAGGTGATGAACTTCTTTTCTCTTGCTGCTTTTAAGATTCTCTCTTTATCTTTAACCTTTGGCATTTTAATTATAACGTGTCTTGGCATGGGCCTCTTTGAATCCATCTTGTTTGGGACTCTCTGTGCTTCCTAGACTTGTATGCTTATTTCCTTCACCAAATTAGGGAAGTTTTCTTTCATTAATTTTTCAAATAAATGTCCAATTTCTTACTCTTTCTCTTCTCTTTCCAGCACACCTATCATGTAAATGTTGGTACACTTTAAGTTGTCCCAGAGGTTCCTTACACTACCCTCATTTTCTTGGATTCTTTTTCTCCTTGTTGTTCTCATTGGTTATTGTTTGCTTCCTTATGTTCCAAATCATTGATTTGATTCTCAACTTTGTCCTCTCTACTATTGATTCCCTGTAAATTGTTCTTTATTTCAACTAATGTATCCTTCATTTGTCACTGCATTTTTTATGCTGTTGAAGTCCTCATTAATTTCCTTGAGCATCCTTAAAACAAGTGTTTTGAACTCTGCGTCTGATAGATTGCTTATCTCCCTTTTGTTTGTTTGTTTGTTTGTTTCTTTATTTATTTAGGATCTGTTCTTTCATTTGGGCCATGTTTCTTTGTCTCCATATTTTGGCAGCTTCCCTGTGTTTGTTTCTATGTATTAGGTGCAGCTACTATGACTCCCTGTCTTGGTAGTGTGGCCTAATGTAGCAGGTGTCCTGTAGGGTCCAGTGGTTCAGCTTTCCCTATCACCCAAGCTGGGTACCTGAGGTGCACCCTTCGTGTGAGCTGAGTACACTCTCCTCTTGTAGTTGAGCCTTGGTTGATGTTGCAGATCAATAGGAGGGATTTACCGAGGCCAGTCAGCTACAAGGACTGGCTGTGACCACTGACCACCAACTTCTGCCCTCCATGGAGGATCAGCTGTGCCAAGGCCCACTCCACAATGCAGGATTTACTTCAGCGGTGCTCTGGTGCTTGCTGAGTCTGCCCCTTGAGTGTGTCACTTTTGGAGGTGGTTGGGTGGTGATGCTCTGAAGTGGTCCATAGCTGTCTGCTGGGTGTGCAAGCTCTGAGGTTTCCTGGGAGGTGCAGACCAAGGTTAGACTGCTTGTGTTCTATCAGTGACCACTTGGCATAAGCTATAAAGTGATCTGCAGATGAATGCTACTTATGCTGCATTTGGAGGTACTACCAGGTGTGTACCAAGGCTAGCCGCTATTAGTGCTGGACCTGGGACCACTTAGCAAGAGGTACAGTCTCACTGAAGCCAGCTGCTCCTTGTTTGGGAAGATTTAGGAAGATCTGAAGCATGAGCCAAGACAAGCCATTCATATGAAAAAGCCACTGTTAACAGTGGCTTGGGTGGGTCTATAAGTTGGGTGGGGTAGAGCTTTAGGGAATCACCAGGGCAGGATAAACAGTGCAAGCCAAGTTGCTGGAGTCTCAAATATGGTGTGTGCTGCTCTGTGGTTCTGTGGGGGAGGGCTCAGAAAAGGAACGATAGCCTCTACCAGCAGTTCTGTCTAGGAGAAAACTGTCCCTCAGTTCTTGCCCTGATGCCAGACACTTCATTTCCTCCCTGTATGCCACTGGTGCCTTTCAAGCTGCTGCCCTGGAGTTGGTGCTCAGAGGGAGCAAGTCTGAGTAAGTCTGTGCATGGGTCTTTTAGGAGGAACTGCTTGGGAATCCAGCAGTTTCTCCCACCAACTCAGTCCCCGCTGGTTTTGACAAGCAGAAGTTATAGAGACTTATCTTCCTGGAACTAGAACCCTGGGCTGGTGGGCCTGGTGTGGGGCTGGGACCCCTTGTTCCCTAGCTATCCTTCCCAACTTTTATCCACTGCAGGTGGGTGTGCTACCAGCCCATTCCACATCTCCATGTCTCTGCATGTGCATGTCTGTGCCCCCCTACTAGTCTGGATGGATGTGTTTTTTCCTTTAATTCTGTACTTGTGGGACATCCATTTAGCTCCATTTCTGATGGTTCTGAGTGATGGCTGTTCTGTAGTTCAGATGTAATTTTGATGTGGTTGTGCAAGGAGGCCAGGCATATTTACCTGGGCTGCCATCTTAGAAATCTCAGTATTTTGCATTGTGATCTAAGTTATGCTCTGGACAGTTGGGCATTTCAGAAACTAGGGAATGTATTTCAGAATAGAATATAAACACGAACCATTTTCTACATCTAAGTTTAAATTTTTCATTGAAGCTTTTTCATGATTTCTCAGTTGGAATTAAATTCTTCTTCTGAACATTTCTGTATCACTTTGTGGACTGCCATGTATTTAGAGGTATTTATGTAAATATCATGAAAAATTATGAGTTTCTTGAGAGCAGACAACATTTTACTCATTTGCTAGCTCTTTCTAAAGTCTAGCATATCATTCGCAACATAGGAATTTTTCCATAAATACTTATTAAGCTGAATTTTGTTATGTTATGTGAAGAAAGAATATGAAAGAATTGAATGACAGCATTTCAGAATTTCAGGATTTTTTTTTTGATTTATCACTCAGGTAAATTCTCTCATTATTTTTCTTGTTTAATATTCTCTGTGAGGCTAGACTTCTCTTGATGTAATAACACAGGATTTGCTTATTTTGTAATCTAATCAGATCACCTTGGAAATCAGAGAGCAATGACATAAGAGAAACAATGATATGAAATTAATTTGAGGGGGAGGAAGGAGTGGGTGGTTGGGTAGATCCAGAACAGGAGAGGATGGGTAACATGTCAGAAATAGCAAAGGAAAATTTCACTCACTCCATGAGTTGGCCTTTGGGCAGATTTTATTTCAGTTATATAACCTCTCATCCCCATGGTTCCTCTCTGCTAGTTTCTAGATATGGAGTAACTGAAGTCCTTGGTTGCCCTATGTCACCAAGAACATTAAATGATATAAACACTGATTTGGTTGAACTTTGTATAGTGATATATATTGTCAGCAGATCCTTCAGCTATAATCCTGACCACATAATTTGCTAAGAAATATTTACCTTTGCACTCAATGTATCTAGAAAGTAGAAGTAGACAGTTGTATTTCCAAGTTCCTTATAAGTACAAAAAAGTTTACTGACCCCTAAGTCATATGTTTTCACCTTACATGGGAAGCTATATAGATTCAAAGAGTTAAAGTGTTCTAGATCTGCCTTTGCCTCAAGAAGTTATCTGGCTCCCTTTCTCATTTCACAAATAATACTGAAGCCCAGAAAACTGTAATGATAATGCTTATGGCAATATGACAGAGATGAGAACCCAGGATTCTGATTCTGAGTTCTGCATACTATTACAGTATTCTTTCCCCCAGCTGCTATCATGTTGCCTGTCTTGAATTCATAGAAATGCCCAATTTTGTTTGGACTTATATTTTGCTTCATTCAGTGTATCATTTATAGTTCAATACATAGTCCTCTGGGCTCATCACCAGGATTTCCTCCCTGCATTCCTTCCCTGCCCCCCATGGCACTGGAGTCTTTTACAGTAAGGAGGTTAGGTTCCTCCTAGCCCAGAAGCCATATGACCATTTCTAGAGGGCTTAACTTGGTGTATTTAGAAGCTAACAAAGGATTTCTTAGAATAATTGAGTCCATAATATGTAGTGCAAGCCCTTTAATGTTAGTATTGTGCCAGTAAGGAATGCTTTATGCTGCAAGTATGCTGACTAACTGGCTTCAGCAATATAAGACATTTAATTATCTTACATACAAGTGCGTGAATAGAGGTTTAACAATGTCTTCAAGTCCAAGACTCCATCTAACTTTCTGCTTCACCGTTGTTAGTGCGTTGGCATGCTGACTCATTGCCTTAGACGGCTGCATTGTTCTCCAGCACTGCATCTGGATTCTAGAAAGAAAAATGGGTCAGTAGTGGTGATCTTTTTTTCTTTTTTCTTTTTGTGGTGAAACAAATGTTTTTTAGAAGCTTGTTCACCCCTGACCTATCCACTTCCTATTTCTTATTGGCCAGAACAGTGCTACACATTCACTCTTGTCTGGAAAAGAACTGGCAAAGAGTGACATAGCTTTTTTACCACTATAGCATATATGAGCAAAGAACTGTTGAGTTAGCCAGGCTTCAATATGATGTAGACCAGGAATAAATACGTATAGTGACTGTAAGTAATTTCTATTTCAACCTCTAATTTTGCTTAATTGTCTCTGGTCTATCTTCCGCTATGGAGAAGTCAGAAGATGGGCTTCTTTGTCTGGTTGGATTCAAGAGCATTTTCTGTGTGCACCAAATGTGCCTAAGCTGAGGGCCAGGAAACGTTAAAGAGTCAGTAGGCAGGCTGGGATCAAGCTGTGGATGAAAATGGGTCATCCAAAGGACAGAAAGTAGATCGAAGTGGGTAAAGTTATGGGCTCTGGAGCCAGATTGTTTTGGGTTTAAGTTATGGCTCTGTCACCTCCTAACTATGTGACTTGTCTAAGTTACACAACCTCTCTAAGCCTCAGTTTCCTCATGAGGTTAATGAAGATAAAAATAGTACCTTATTAAGTGGTTTGTTGTGAGGAATTACACTGATCAGTTCCTGAGCACAGTCTCAGATTCATAGTAAATGTTCAGTACCATCATCATCATCATCGTGATCCTAGTCATCATCAAAACAGGAGGAGTTTGAAGGATAGGCATTATGAATTATTCTATAGAATGAAGAACTCTCAGGGCCTGAAGTATGAGAGGAGGTTAAGTGGAAAAGCAAGAGAGCCCTTGCTGATGTGGCTCAATTAGTTGGAGTGTGGTCCAGGAATGGAAACGTTGAGGGCTCAATTCCTGGTTGGTGCACATATCTGGGTTGCGGGTTTGGTCCCCAGTCTGGGCATGTATGATCCCTGGTCTGGGTGTGTGCAGGTGGCAACTAATCCATGCTTCTCTCTTACATTGATGTTTCTCTCTCTCTCTTAAAAAAAAATCAACAGCAGTGAAAAGGAAGATGTCCTAGGGTGAGGACTAAAAAAACAGAGGAAAAAAATAAGACAATGAAAAACGAGGATTTATATATATTCCCATAGTGATGGTGGGCTGCCTCTATTAAAAAGATTTGCCATTGCAAGATAGCTCGAATGACTCATACATGGGGGTATACCTCATATCTTGTGACTTAAACATATCTTTTGGAAGGTGGTATACTGTATAGGATTAGCGAGTATAGAAATGGGATGGTGAAGGGGAGAAACTATGGCAATAAAATGCCAAGGAAGGAGAGTGGGATTAGAGACTTCTGGTCATAGAGCTTCTGCCAAGAGTGCCACCGGCTGATGAGAACCACTCACCATAAAAACCATAGAGCATTAACTTTTCCCTTCAGTCTTCCCTGCCCTGCTTTGATTGATTGATTATGTGCATGTTTTTTTAAGGTATATTTCATTGATTATGCTATTACAGTTGTCTCAATTTTTCCCCCTTTCCCCTCTCACCTAGTACTGCCCTTCCTTCCAGTAGTACTCACCCCCTACCTTAGTTCATGTCCATGGATGGTGCGTGTAAGTTCTTTGGCTTCTCCATTTCCTATACTATTTTTAACATGCCCCTGTCTATTTTGTGCCTACCAATTATGCTTCTTAATCCCTGCATCTTGTTTACTTGTTCACTGTGGTATCCTCAGACCTAGAACAGAGTCTGGCACATGAGCACATGTTAAATATTATTGAATGAATGGTTATTACTGGGACTTCTGTCACAGCCTTTGTCCTTCAAAAAAGTTAACATCTGCCTTTACGTGTTTTCCTCACTCAGCACAGCTTCCGATGTGCCCCTCCTGACATCTACAGCTCCTGAATAATGGACGTCACTTAGGCATCTCAGTGTAGTCTGCAAATAGTAGAGCGCATTTCTGATTTGAATTCTTTTGGCTTCTGTGAATACTTTTTCTCTGGTTGTTAGTAATTAAAACAAACAAGCAGAAAGACTCATTATTCTCTCTCATTGCCAAATTGGATATTGCTCAATTCAAAATTAAGTGTACACACACCCATAAAACTAGCCAAACTGGCTATACAATTACATAAAGTTCCTCGTGTCCATTAGCAGTGTTGGTTTATCCTGTTTGGCATATACATCAAAGTAACAGTCATAAAGAATTCTACAAAAATTTGGAGCATGTATCTGTGAAAAAAATTTCGGATTTTTTTGTTTCCAGCTAAATTGCAACAAAAGCATAACCCGGTTAGTGCACTATAAAGCTTAATGCACAGAATAGAGAAATTCAGTATTTTGTGAAAACTTGGTACTTCAAGCTCAACTGTCAGTTACCTACAAATGGCAGATATGATTCAGCTTTGGATTCTGCATCTTGGGAATTAGTGTCAGAACACCAGCCCTATGTCTTTAGTGAATGATTCATTTGCTAACATGATTAACAATCCTGATAGCCACCAATGTTGGCCACCAATATCAGACTTTTAGAAGCTGCCTAGTTCTAATGGCATGGGGAATGTGTTCATTTGTACTTGGGGGTGAAAGGATCTTGAATCTGCTCTTCTGATTTTTAAAGTTTTTTATTTGAACCAGGAGAATGGGCTTAAGATTTCCACAGCTTTTCATTTTCCTATAATAGTACTTATACATGAAAAAAAACAAAACTATAACTGTTTACAAGAATTAAGAATACAAAAGAATGACCTGGCTGGTGTGGCTCAGTGGGTTGGGTGCCAGCCTGGAAACTGAAAGGTCGCTGGTTCGAATCCAGCACCTGGGTTGTAGGATAAGTCCCCCAGTTGCGGGAGTGCAGGAGGCAGCTGATGGATGTTGCTCTCACACATCAGTGTTTCTCTCCCTCTTTTTTTCTCTCTCTTTTCCTCTCTTTAAGAATAAATAAATAAAATCTAAGAAAAAATGCAAAAGAGTGACAGAACCTCTTTAAGAAAACCTTATAGGTTAAGTTCATAGGGTTTCGATGAGTATGTTGAGTAAAAAATATTTAGCTTCAACTTCAATTCATTGTTTGGTTCAAAGTCATTGTTTCATACTTTTTTTAATGTAAGGAATTCAGAAAAATTAGGGCAGATGATCAGATTGAAATTATTTTTATATGGTTATTTGTTTATATGTCTGTGTCTAAGGGTAGACTATGAGCTCCTTGAAGTGAGGACCTTATTCAACTTTATTTCCCATTGTTTGGCAAAGCAAACTGTACAGCTTAATAATAGTGATGATTGTGGTGGTGCTGGTAATGGCTAACATTACTCAGCTCATCACATGTCAGACAGTACAAGGTCTATCTGGAAAAAAGTCTATCCATCATTAATGTAACGAGAATGGTTTATGCGACATTGATGTAACCTGGCAGCCAAGGAGAGTGGACTGGAATGCACATGTGTGAACAGTGAAGACTTTGCTGTACGAGTCAGTGGGGGCAGCAGACACTGTTGAATGAGTATGTGTACTGTGTGGTCGTCGCATTCAAAATGATTGAGCGAGTAGAGCAATGAATCTGCATCAAATTTGTGTTAAGCTTGAACGTTCCTCTGCAGCAACTATTCAGGTGATTCAGAAGGCCGCGACTCTGGGCGACTTCATCATGACAACATGCCTGCTCATGCAGACTTTTTTAGAAAAGCATCTAATCACCCAGGTGACTCAGCCCTGCTACAGCCCAGATTTGATGTCCTGTGACTTTTGACTTTTCCCAAAACTAAAATCACCTTTAAAAGGGAAGAGATTTCAAACTGTCGATGAAATTCAGGAAGATATGATGGGGTAGCTGATGGCTATTAGAACTGTGTGAGGTTCCAGGGTACCTACTTTGGAGGGGACTGAGTTGTCATTGTCCTACGTACACCGTTTCTTGCATGTTGTATTTCTTCAATAAATGTCTCTATTTTTCATGTTACACGACTAGATATCTTCTGGACATACCTTGTATATTAACCGCCTTGCATACGTTACCTTATTTAATTCCCACAACAGTACATTTTGTCCTTTGTGAAGAAACCAAGATTTACAGATTTTCATAATTTCCTTACAGTCACATGGCTAGTGAAATGTTGGACCTGGGATTTGTAACTATTTCTGTTCTTTGTCCTGACTCCATGTTGCTAATGTCAGTGCTCCGTGTTTGTTGTCTGAATGAATGAGAGTGTAACTAACCAAAGATCCCCTCTACCACCTGGCCCCCGTGACTCAATCAAGTTAGAATGTGATAAATTGAACCAGACGTGGTAATGCCAGAACTAACTGTGGTTTCACCTCCATTGTGGGTAACAAGAAATGGAGGGATTACCCGTGTCATCGATTAGTCCCAAATATGAGGAAGATGGTGGCCTTAGGAAAAAAAGTGCTATAACAGATAAACAGAAACAAAGAGAATAGTAAGAATTGTTTTTAAAAGGAGGTAGATTTTCACTCCTGGCAGTTTCCAAAGCAATGATTTTAACCCCTCATCTTGCTTAGATTCCTGCTGGTGCTCATGGAGCTGGCGGACAGAAAAGCAAATGGAAACCTCCCCACCTCCCTTCCCCCGAGTAACATGTGCTTTGGAAGCAGATGGGTGGAAAGTTTTGCCCACTTTGGCTTCCCTTGCTTTTGCGCGTGGGTGTAGGTTTTTGTGCCCGACTCCATCACGGGGAGTGCGGGTTGCTTTAGCTGCTACGGAGTCTCGACAGGGCGAGACATGTGCCTGTGGCTGCAGGCCTGTCTCGGGAAAACTTGTCATACTGGATATGGAAATCATGTTGTCTTATTTTCAAGCCGATACTTGGGCTGCTTTCCTCTTTCTCAGCCAGATCTTGGTGTGGATGGATTGAGTGGGACTGAGAGGAAACCATGTAATTCTCACCTGGCAGTTCTGAGATGTTAGCCAAGAGTGCCACTGTCATAGACAACGGGCATTAAAAAGGAATGTCCCCACCCAAGAAACAGAGGGAAAGAAATGACAGGTCTTCCAGCCCTTGTTGTTTCTCCTCCCTCTAGACTCACAATCCCAATGGCTCTCAAGTTTTGTAAACTGATTCTTTTCAGATTTCGTTCTTTGGTTCTTGCTTGTCTGTCAGGACTGTCCTCTGGCTTCTATTTGGCCAGTGGATTTTGAAGAACTGATTTAAGCCTCAGTGTAATATGCTGCAGACCTGCTATGATTGGAAAAGGTAACTCACTTTTATAAAGCCAGCATCAGCAGCCATTGATGGGAGATGTCCTTCCCCTAAATGTGATTACATAAGAATTAATGATGGCAAACATCAGTGTTAAGAGATTTAATTTGGATAAATATTGTCTGCCTGATAAGAATTTATCTGATCCTTTCAGGTTTTGCTTTCTTTTTTTTTGTTCTGTGCATTTTCCAAAAGCAGATACGGTGTGATGGTCTTCCTAGTCTAGGACAGATGGGAATGTCAGATGAGACCTGACATTCTCGTGGTACTTTGGTAACTTCCACTTCAGGGGAAACATGCACAGAAGGGCAAAACCACCCAAGATACCAGTAGCACCGGCTTAACCCCTTTCTCCCTAGAAGATTCTAGTGAGGAGCAGCAGCACTTTAGCAGAGTGTAGATATTTTCTGGACCTTGCTTTACTCTTTCCTAGCAGCTCACAGTGGGTCTGTGAGAACTCTTTGCTTCTGGAAGCTCCCACCAGAGGACAGACAGGCTTATCTGCCATCTGCCCCCTCATTCCAGCTCTCAGGTCTTTCTGAATTCATTTCTGATTTCCTGAAATGTGCATGGGACAATAGTAATTCATATCTAATGCATAGCTAAGTATTACGCGTCTTTTTCAAGGAGGATGAAATAGTCGTTGTTTCTAATCTCCCAATGTGACTTTTTTTTTCTGCAACAGAATGTAATTTCTTGCATCTTTTCATGTTTACCAATTGGTGGTCTACTGTCCTACACTCTTTCTGTGTGTTGTGTGCTTCTGCTTGTGTGAAAAGGCTCATCAGGCCGAACCACACGCAGGCAGAGCAAATAGGACATTTGGAGAAAAGGAAATTGTTTGGGAGAAGATTTTATTTTATGTTTGATACCTGGAGTGAATACTTTTTAAAGACTATTTCTCCTGTTGGGACAACTGGGAGAACAGTTATGTTCATTTTATAGTTTCTGCTTGGTGGGTACTTCTTTTATCCAAGAAAGAGAAGGAAAATCCCATGCTCTAGGAATCCATCTGTTGTTACATTTTATGAGAATGAAATGCACTGAAAAATATGGCTAAACACACTTTGTCCACGTTTTCTCCACCTTTGGACTGATACCAGTCATAAAACTCCATCTTGTGTAGACAATCTGTTACAATAAGTTACTAAGAAACCTGAACAGGTGCAAAGGTCATTCTCGGTGTGAGTGGGCTTTCTTTTCACATGGTCATAGCCAAACCAAAACTCACTTCGGGATCTGTTTTATGGTCAATATTTTAAACTGTAAGCCACATTATGTGATTATAGAACCACACCCAACAGATTTCCCTGTTTCAGAATTCTTGTGCGATTCGGTGTGTAATTCATGTTCGCTCATTATGTTCTCACTTTGTTCAGACCTAAGGGTTTATGAACGGGCTGCTCCACTGCGTTTTAAACATGTCATCTCTCCCAAGGTGTATTTTAAGGAATATATGGGCAAAGATCAGGAAGCCAAATGTGTGTCCTTAGAATGAGAGACAGAGGATACGGTTAACAAAACGAAAGGTGTTCTATTTCTAGAGAGCCAGAGGGAAACTGATCAAGTGGTGGTAACGGCATGCAAGTTGGAGAGCAAGAGCAAGTCCATTTGAAGTGAAGAGACTGTTTTCTGAGATACCAGGCATTCTGATTAAACACGTAGCATAATTATCTTATTCAATCCTTGATAAGCTTCTGCAAAATATGGAGGACATAGGTTAAAAAAGGTGAATGACTCGCTCAAGCTCTCACAGCGAGGGACTAGCTGGTACACAATTCCAGCCCAGCATGGTGGAGCTCCAACATGGCCTGCCTCCCAAGGCCACCTGAATGATGGAACCCTCTCTGCGGTGGTCCTCCAGATCGCTGCTCCCATGAGTTCTAACATTGCAAGGGCAAAAGAACAGATTTGGCCTGGTTTTCCAATGATAAGATAGTGAATGGCCGATGCTGCTGCTGAACATGGGGTGTTCTTGGTTGGCTCAAGCAAACTGAAGAGCTTCCATGCTCATCTGGATGGAAAGGAAATAATGTGCGACATACAGACTTATCTTGCTTTTTTCTCCGTGTGAGCAATGGTGAGTCACTACTTTTAATATAGTCAGAGCAGATTTTTTTCTGTGCAAACAATAGAAAAATGTATTGTTTTTTCACAACCTACTCCTCCTACCTTAAATGAATCTGTTAAATTGCCTATGTTTAAAATAAAACTTCAAAAGCTCATTCACCTACCAGCCCAGAAGCAAGATTGTCACCTTTCTTCACCAGTCTTGTCTAAGGGAGACAAGGGAGACTTTCAGAACCTGATATGTGAAGTTACCTTGGCTGACTTTGGAGATTTCTAGACGGATACTTTTTTTTTCTCCCAAGATAACACATTTATAGCAATAATTGTCCTGAAATGTAGTATCTCTTTTCTCCATTCATGTATGCTATATGATTGTGGAACTTTCAGTCAAATAAGATTAAGGAAAAAGTGCTCATATTCTTCTCATTAGAAATTGGACCTCAAGGACCTTATAACTTAGTTGGAGAGTCACAAGGACCTGGGACACTTTGGTTCCAAGAGATGGAATTAGTTATCGAGGGGGAGATGGAGGAGAAGCAGGAGTGTGTTTTATTTTGGGGGGGGGTGGGTGGGGTTAGGCTGGAGGGATGATTTATCACTGCTGCCTGGAGTAGCTGGAATAAATGAACGAGTCAGTATTTGAATCAATCTTTAGGGAGCAGGTGAATCTGGTTAGGTGAAAAAGAGCAGGAAGAAGAAATTGCCACACAGCAAGTGAACATGAGAAAAAAACTAAAAGATGGGAATGAATACTGCATAAGAAGAATATTGGGCGTGGGGGGGAAGACATATATTTGCCCTGGAACTATTGGACCAGATTCTTTGCTTTCTTCTGCAGTTTTTGAGAATGAGTCCCAGCAAGACCTCTCGCTGATTAAAGCAAGATACAGGAGGAAGATAAACCTCCTTCATTTCTTTGCCGCTTCACACATCTTTGTCAATGACAGACACAATGCTCTGATAGCGCTGCTGTTGCTAAGACGACAAAATGGATGACTAACTGGCATATAAGGACAAAAGGCTAAAACAAAGATCATCTATAATAGGTTTCTTAATCTCAGCACTGTTGGAATTTGGGGCTGGACCATTTTTCGTTTGGGGGGATGGAAATCATCCTGTGCAATGTAGGACATTTAGCAGCATCCCTAACTCTCCCCACTAGATGCCAGTAGCAACCCTGACCCACTGCCCCATTTGGGAAAACCAAAAACGTCTACAGACATTGCCCAGTGCCCTGTGGGGGGCAAAATTGTCTCCACTTGAGATCTACTGCTTCACAGTAGATAGAATGACCTAGTAACAGGAATGGTTTCTTAATGCCTAGAAACTTGCTGAGCCAGGGTGAAAATTTACGACCTGAGAAAAGGCAACCACAGCAGGCATGGAGCTTGAGAAAGGGTAGTGTCTCTGCCCTGAAAGGATCTCAGGGTCAAGGATATGTCTTGTTCATCTTTGAGTCCTCTCCCTGGGGCCTAGCACAGTTCCCACAACCTAGAAAATGAATGATGAATGTTTGTGGAATAAATGGGATGTTTGCTTAGAATCTCAGGGAAGAAACCATAGGGACGAACAGCTGTTTACTGGAAGCTGTATCCACTTATTGGCTTATTGTGTTCTAGCTGAGGGTCTCTTGAAAATTGCAAAAGTAACCAAGGAGACCAGTATGATTACATGCAGCAAACACATGGGAAAAAGAATAGAGGGGCAAATGTCACAAAGCCTGTTTTTCAGGTTTGTTGTCAGTAAGTGTAGGTTTTGCGAGAGAAATTGTACAAAGAAGCAGGCTGAGAATCCAGAAATTATTCAGCCTCCCTCATGTTGGAAATTATTTACAATTCTCATCTTCACCAGTTGTTAGTTTAACATCTCTTGTCTTTGAACTTGGTCCCTTGCCTTAACCAGGGGGTGGGGGGGGTTTGGGGGGGGTGGGGGTGGTTGGTATCTTCCACCTAAGGGAGCAGGTCAGAATTCCTGAGTCCCGAGTTGTGGGACCTCTGCTTCATTCACTCAAGCGAAAGACTTGGCTCGTGAGGACTGCAGACAGATGCGGTGGGGAGTCCTGGGGCAGAAGACGAGCTCAGTGTTGGGGAGATGTGTGTGCCCATGCTCTGTTCCACAGCGTGATGACAAAGTAAAGGATGAAAACAGCCACCTCACTTTGTCTCCTCTCGGGACTCTTGTTTCCTGCCTTCACTCACATCTTTCAGTTTTGAGCAACATATGGTTTTGTATTTAACATATCCCCATTACTACCAACGAGTCTCAAAACTCCTAGGGTGAGGATTCAAGGGGACTTCTCTTTGGAAGATCTTTATGTGAAAAAAACCTCAGATCAGGACTTCTCCAGTGAGACAGTTTTCACCCCTCTGCCCCAAGCAGGCCCAGGAAGGCACTTTTTTCGTCTTTCTTGATAGTCCCCATTCATATCAGCATCTTCTGAATTTCAGACTCGCTCACCCAACTGCCTAGTTGATATCTCTAGACATCTCTCTATCTGGTAGCATCTCAAACACAGCACGTCCCCAGACGAATGATTTCCTGCCTCCCCTCCCGGTGTGCTTCTGTGTCCTTATCCATCTCATTTGAAGGTGATTTTATCCTTCCAGTGGCTTAGGTCAAAATCTGTGAAGTCATCCTCACTTCCTCTCTTTATCTCACACCTGATTGTCACGATCCTAATGTTGTTGGCTTTACATTCGATGTAAATCTAAGTTCTGAACATTTCTCACCCTCTGCATTGTTATCATTCTGGTCTGGGCTATCAAAACCTCAACATAATGGCCAGGATACTACTTAAAATTTATAACTTAGATCTTGCCACTCCTTTGCCCCAAACCTTTCAATCAATGTCTTTTTACATTAAAGTGAAAGCAAATTCCTTACGTGGCTCTGCAACTCCCTCTGCCCCCTAACCCTGCTAGTCTCTCATTACTCACTCACCAGCTCACCTTCTAGTTGCTGTTTCTTAAGCTTATGAGACACGTCCTTCCTGTTTCCTCAGCCTGGAACCGTCTTCCCTCAGGTATTCATGTGGTTACATTTGGCCCCTTCCAATCTGTGTTTAAACATCACCTTATAGCGACACCTACCCTCATTATGTTACTTAGAGCTGCGACCTGTTTTCCTGTCCCCCTTCAATGCTTGACCTTCTTATCCTTCGTCTCTTTTTTAAAAGCACCTATCAACTTCTAGTATACTATATAATTTATTTATTCACGACATGTATTTTTTTGCCTCCATGTTAGAATGGAAGCCGCATAAGGGCAAGTGTCTTTGTTTAGCCCAAGAACCTAAAACAATGCTTTGCACCAAGTAGATGCCCATAAATAAGTATTTGTGGTTAAATAGATATCTCTTTCAAAGCACATATTAGCTGTTTACTCAGTCTCTCTTCCTGCTCAGACTGTGAACTCTTCGAGGGGGGATAATCAATAGAATGCGCTGTGTCGCAGTGGTTAATAGAATTCCTTTCCTTAAAGTGTGCTCCTCAAATTGCATGCACTTCAGGCCCCACAGAACCTGGTCTGCTCCTGTACCAATCTCATAGGGCTAGTACGGGAATTAAAAAGATGATCAGGTAGAGAACTTAGAAAAGTGCCTGGTAGTTTAAGGTTAAAGACTGTTATATATTTGCATGCTACCCGCCCCCCAGCCTCCCATGATTAGCTTTGTGGCTGGAACAGAGTAGGGGGCAAAAGAAACATCTTCATATTAATAAATCAATTATTAATGAGGGATTATATTTTGATATGATAGTTCAACCCTTGTCTTTTTTTTAATGTTTTCATTTCTAAGTGTCACTTTCATTCCTGATCTTTCTCCCAAAGACTATTTTTTTTCTCAGAGTTTTAGGTTCACAGGGAAATTAAGAGGAAGAGAGGGAGGTTCTCACATACTCTGTGCCGTCACGTGTACATAGACACTCACATCATCCACACCCCTCAGCAGAGCGGTGCACCCGCTACACAGCCGGTGAACCTGCACCAACCAGCACACCACAATCACCTAAGGTCCATGCTTTACACTAGGATTCACTCTTGGTGCTGTACATTCTGCGGGTTTGCACGTATATAATAATAGGTATCAACCCTTATAGCGTCACTCACATTATTTTCACTGCCCTAAAAACCTGTGTGCTCTACCTATTCTTCCCTCCCGGGGGATAACCCCGGCAACCACTGATCCCTGCTGTTTCCTTAGTTTTACCTTTTCCAGAGCGTCAAATAGTCGGAACCAGGGACTACGTCTCTTCAGATTGCCGTTCTTCCCTTAGCAATGTGCGTGTAAGGTTCCTCCACATTTTTTTCGGCTTGATCACTTTTTTTTAGAGCTGAGTAGTATTCCATTGTCTGGATGAGCCACAACTTATTTATCTGTTCACTCTCTCCCTCCCTCCTTTTTAAAGTTAGATTTCTGTTCTCAGGGATTTGTCTGAAGCGTTGTGTAAAAAGCTCATGTTTTGATTTGTTCATATTTTATTATGTACCTATCAATACAGTATCATATGTCAGGACATTTTGAATCTGTGAATAAGACTGAAGGTCAGAATGATTTATTTTCTCAGCAGTTCTTAGCATAATGTGGTACTAGACTATATAGTGAGCATAAACACATAATAAATGGCAATGAACTTGAAATGAGACTTAAAAATGGCCCCTTATTTTATGTGCCTATGTTAACATTGAGTTTTTCTAACGTTCCTACCTTCAGTCTCACTTTTTCCATCATGTTGATTTCTTGTACCTGCCTTGTTTATATTTAACACACTAACTAGATTAGTATATTTTAAATATCTGCCTGAGATAGCTGTTTCTATATAGTAAAACAAACTCTCTGACATAAATCTCATAGAAAAGAAGTAGTTGAGACAAGGGTTTAGAAATGACTACTGAATTGTTTTTACATTTTTACTTTCCCCTTATCTCTTGATGTGATAGAAACTGGCTTCTGACTTCATCATCTACTGAAATCACTTTTTCAGTGGCCACTGGTTAGCTCCTAACCACCCAGTTGCCTTCTGATGAACTCTCGTTTTACTCGGTGCCTGCAGCATTCTACACTGCTGACTATGTCCTTGAAGCAGCCCCTGAACTTGGAATCTGTGGCAAGTTTGTTCTCTTCCTTCTCTGGCTGCTCTTATCCTGCCTGGACTCCTCAGTGTTCCCCAAAGATCTGTCTTTGGCCACCTTCTTGCTTCATGCACTTTTGCCAGAGGTTAAGTTTACACTTAACCTATGTTTGAGTGGTTCCAAATTCTATATATTAAGATGTACCCTGAACTTCAGACCCAAATTTCCAGCAGCCTCCTGGAAATGTCTGCAAGAATTTGTTCTGGTGTCTCAAAGTCAACATGTGCCAAAGTGTAACACACTGTTCTCTACTTCTCGCCCTGTTTTCCCTCCCTCTGGGCTCTCCATCTCAGTTAATGGCAACACCGTGGACCAGGTCTCTCAGGCTAGAAACATCAAGGTCATCTTTGAGCCACGTCCCTCTTTCCAATAATATATCCTCCACCAACAGTGTCCGACCTGTGGCCTGCAGGCTGCATGCTGCCCAGGATGGCTATGGATGCGGCCCCACGCAAAATCGTAAGTTTACTTAAAACAATATGAGTTTTTTTGGGGGGGGGATTATGTGACTCAATATACGTAATATGTGACGTAAGACAACTTTTCTTCTTCCAGTGCATCCCAGAGACACCAAAATGTTGGCCACCCCTGTATCTGCATAGTTGCTATTAACCTTTCTAAAAGAGTAAACCCTAAAACACCAAAATGGTCTCTCATTTTAAAAGACTTTCACTATTTTCCATTGAAAAGGACATTTTAAACACTTCAGAAGGGTTTAGTGATGAAAAAACCCTGACAGAAAAATAACTGAAGGGAAGACGCCATGACAGTACCAAACATTTCCAAAGGTAGGAAAGCAAGAGCTTCTGAATATGGACCAATGAGGTGTACAAAAATGTCTCCAGAGTTTCCTGTGTATTTTCTGAGAATGAGAATGAACATAACTCTTTTTAGATTTTGACCTTATTGCCTAGAGATTTTAGTGTTTTTCTTCATATTTTAGTGCAGTGCAAGAGGGTGAAACAAAAAAATTTTCTAAAATATGTGGATTTTTTTTGTTATTTTTACCTTACTCAAAAATATGAATGAATACCTGTTGGTCCTCTATTGGCTATATCCAGATCAGTATTTGCCAAATATTTCTGCAGTTGACTAAACATTTCAGTTCTTCACTTTATTGCTCAGGAGGAAGAAAGAGGAGAGTGGGCTTATAAACAGAGGAAAAGGTGGAGGGAGAACAAGGGGGAAAGGTTGTGCGATGTAGCTTGACTGGCCTAAACCGTGTGTCCTAACATGGGGAGAAAAGGTGAGAAATCCAGCTCATCACCAAGGCAGTGTTGAGTTTCCATTCATTTGGTGACTTCTGACATTGTGTGAAGCAGGTAAAGGGCACAGAATTGTCTTACGTTAGACAGGTTGTGTAGGAATGACATCCTTGCAATACTGCTCTAGATCACTGAACACTGAGTGGTTTAACATAGATAGAATGCAATCTCTTCCCAAATTCAGGTTTCATACAATAAGGAATTTTGCACACCAATCAGTTATTCAGTGCTGTGGATTTAAAAAAAATTTTTTATTGTTGACATTATTATAGACATCCCCCATTCCCCCCTGCCCCACCAAGCCCCTGCCCCTCACCCCTCATCACCCCTGGCCTTCACCACACTATTGTCCGTGTCCATGGGCTACGCATATATGCACGCATGTGGTTTGGCTAATCTCCTCCAGTCCTCCCCACACCATGTTGTGGATTTTCTGATTCACATCCTGACAAGTACAAAACTAAAAAAAAAATTTGCCTATGTCTTTTTTCATCTATAGAGTTAGCTTTTATTTCTCACTCTATATAAAGGCTATTCTACCATTCAGGAATACCTGGTTTGTTAATGTCATTCCTGATTCACGTGTCCCCATCAAATGGCACCCAGATTCCACTCATTCTGTTTTTAAATATTAAATGTCCCTACTCTTCTGTCTCCATGAATGTTAGGTCTCAAAAAAGCAGAAATGAAAGACAAGTATAGGAGATCTCCCTGTGAAGTAGGAGAATATCTCTACATCATTTAAGTAGAATTGAAAGAAAAATACAGGTTGAAAGTAAAATAGAGAAATGAAGTAAAATATTTATAAAGCTGTCTGAAATCTTTTCTGGAGCAAGGCCGTTATGCATACATAAACAGGCATAAGAAAAGAAAATGTGAAAATGCCTGACACCAAGTCTTGCTCATATATCTGCTGTGATGGATAATAATATGTGCAGTTATGATCTTATATTTAGGAGTTGGTAGAATAGATGTTTACAGTGAAAGCCAAGTCCCTCCTATGATGTGGAAGATTCAACATTTTATGTACGTATGCTGTTAGGACCTTAGTATCCAATGTTAAATACCAGTAACTTTAATATAGGTCAAATATCCATTAAGTTTTTTTTAAAACTTAATTGATTGCCTGTTATATGCAGGGCAGTATTCTCTTGTTCTGTCTATCGAACCGTGTGCAAAACAAAAAAACCTTTGCCTCCACTGGAGACAGGCAACACATAAAGCTGCTTGCCAGGCACTGATTTGAACATTTTATATATATCAACTTTTTAAATCTTCAATTAGCCCTCTAACATACTATTCTCATCCCATTTTACAGGTGAGGAAGTGGAGGCACAGAGCTATTAAAAATACTGCCCAAGGTCCATATTGGTGGTTAGTGGTAGAGCCAGGTTGAAGCAGTCTACTCGAGAGACAAGATAATGGGTTACAATCTGGACAATGGGAGCATAATGAATGACTTTGGTAAGTATTTTCCCTCAGGATATCAGCTCCTGGGTGGTTCTCAGCTGTAACCTCCACTCCTAGTTGTCAGTGATTTTGAAGAAAACTTAAATCCAAGAGTTACAATAAGCTCTGTTATTAGTCTGTGGCACTTGTGGAGCTGCTTTGCTCTAGATATCAAAATAAATTAATTTTCTTAGATATCCTTGATCTTAGAAACACTTGTTATTTTAGATTAGGAAAGTAAGGTTTCTAGAGCAGGCAGTCAAGGGGAATGAGGATGTTCCACATCCAGACCACAACGAGGTTTTCTGTCACCACCTCATACAGGGCGCTCCTGCTGTCTGGATAGGACCTTCTATTAAAGAAGAGCAGGACACGTAATGGCTCAATCATACTTTAGGCCAGCATGCAAACCCAGTGACCCGACTTATCACTAGGGAATGCTTTGTAAAACAACTCTTGGTGATAATGTTCATGCTGATGTACTTTGAAGGAAATATGTCCCATGTGTTATACACTGAAAGAGCTTTCAAATGAGAATCAGTTTCACATGTAACCTTAGGGAGACAGAACCTAGTTCAAGCCTGAATAACTCAGTTGCCAGGAGCACAGAATGGATGAGGTCAGGTGCGGGCCTGGCAGCTCTCCTCTGTTCTAGGGCCTGAGACCACACCCCTGAGCCAGCCAACCAGGAAAGGCCATATGGAGGATTAGCGAAAATCCATCACACTTCTGGAAAAACAACTGCCATGAAAGCTTTAGTGATGAATCAAGCTTCATCTTTATATGTGGAAAATTGTACCAGAAAGCTTAGATGTCTTTAACACTTACGTGGTTTGGAAATAAGAGAAAAATAGCCTTTTTGATATATTTTCAAGTAGGCTGCTTGACTTAATTATACCAAGGTAAGGCAGGTAATTTAATGGATTGTAACTATAGACATAATGACTTATAACAAAATGTTGTGAGTGTGATTTTTAAACTTCAAATAACTATACCATTTCAGGCTATATGGCTATTAATATGGAAAAACTATAGGCAGAATTTTTCTAAAATCAGCCCCTCCCTCATTTTAGGCCTAACTGGTCAGTCTTTCAGGTGGAGGCCCAAAGGTACACATGTGTGTTTATATTTGTGTGACTCCCAGAGTCTCTTACCAATGGTATCCAATAAAGAACTTCAGGTTGTGATGATGTAGTGTTATTACAGGTCGAATTGTGCCTCCCAAGCAGGTATGCTGAAGTTCTAACCCTTGGTACCTGTGGGTAGGATCTTACTTGCAAATAGGGTCTTTGCAGCTGTGATTAAGTTAACATGAGGTCATACTGGAGTGGGATGGGCCTAAATCCAATCTGACTGGTGTCCTTATAAAAAGAAGGAAAGAGACACACAGACATAGCAGAGGATGCCATGTGAGCACGCACACATTCATGCACATGCACACACACACAGAAAGGGCCATGTTATGATGGAGGCAGGGAGTGGAGTGATGCAGCTGCAAACCAAGGAACACCAAACACAGCGGGCCACCATCAGAAGCTAAGAAGAAATAAGGAAGGATCCTCCCCTAGAGCCTTCAGAGAAAGCATGGCTCTGTGGGCACCTTAACTTTGGACTTTTAGTGTCCAGAACTGTGAGAGAATGAATTTGTGTTGTTTAAGCTATCCAGTTTGTAGTATTTTGTTACGATAGACTTAGAAACTAACACAACAAGCATCATGCCCCAGTGAGGTGTGGTGGGTCAACACGGGGAAAGGAGAAGTTCAGTGGATGAATCCCGAAACATCACTGGTGTTTTTAAGTTCTCTGAGCTTGTGGAGGTCTAGTGGTCCTATTAACATCCTGCTTTGCAGCCCCTCAGAAGAGGCAAAGCTGAAGAAATTGGGTGGAATAAGAAAGGTTTAGCCTGGAAATACATTCATAGATTAAGGTTAGCATGGAAAAGAGGAGGCTGTGCACATTTGTATGTAGAGGGGGAAGAAAGCAATTAGAGAGGGAAGTTATGAGGAGGCTCTGTGGAGAAAGGCTATTTCAAACAGTGGGGTTGGGGAAATGTCAAAGCAACAGTTTTTAGACAAACTTTTAAGTCATCTCACTACAGAAAAGTACCCTTGAGTAAGGTCCTTCATGGCTCTTTCAGAGTTCCTGGATTTTGAGTAAAGCACAATCACTTGGGAGTCAACAGACTAGAGGTTGCATCTATCCCAACTCCCCCCACTTACTAGCTGTTGGAGTTGGGAAATCTGCTTTGCATCCTTGCTCCATTTGCTTACCTGGGAACAGTGGACAATGCATCCAAAAGAGGACTGTGGTGAGAAATAGTGAGATGATTCTGTCTGGAAAATGTCAAAAGCATGGGATCTGGTAATTAGCAGGTTCTTGATAACAAATAAATCAGAATACCATCTACATAAAACAGTAATCACTAATAATGAAAGTGTCTCTGATTTAGGGAATGTTTGAGTTCTATTCCAGAGATTGAACAAAGAATGCATATTGTTAGACATTGTTAATTGATCATAGCACTCTATTGCTGAACCAGAAGTAACATCAGAACTTTTTTCAGTTTTCAGTACAGTGCTCTAGAAACTACTAACAATTAGAGTTGCGCATAAATTGGAACACATTTTATATTCCGACCTAACTGTATTTAACTCTCTACCACAAAGGCATGGGATTCTTAATGCCATTTTGCTATTGAGATCAATAAATAAGAAGTTAGAGTTTGAAAGTGGAAATGTCAATGTCCTTTGTACATGCCTCCTGGCCAGTAACACCCTTTATTGTGCGAAATAAAGACGGGCTTGCCATATTTGCCCTTTAATAAGTTTTTTTAATGTTACATTTTAAAGGGATCAATAACTTTGAATTCCAATAAAAAGTATCTTAAAATTATACTTTTCTATGTCTTTGAAATTTTAGGGAACATGTATATATCATTTCTAAAGACTTAATTCTAAACTTTGGTTAAAGTTATTGACTAGCTTTTCCTCTCACTTGAATATGTTTAACAGTTATGGAAATCAAATAAACATAGGACTGAGGATAGAAATGTAAATTCTATAGCTCTTGATAAAAATATACTCATAGTCCTGGCCAGGTAACTTAGCTGTTTGGAGCATCATCCCGATACCCCAAAGTTGCAGGGTCGATCCCTGGTCAGGGCTACAAGAATCAACCAATGAACACATAAATAAGTGGAACAACAAATCAATATTTCTCTCTCTCTCAAAATAAAAAAATCGATACACAAAGAAGGCTGCAGTATCTTGCTTTTCAAAGTCTTGTATCTGCTAATGGAAGAATTTTGTTTGCACTGTGTAGAAGAAAATAAAATATGCTACATTGGAGTGTGGTGATAAGATCATGTTTCTATGGCATCATTTTTTCTGAGTATTTCAGTATTTTCAGATGTTATCTTTTTAGTTTTCACAGCATGCTGAGAAGAAGGAAGGACATGTTGTTCTTACCTAACAGCTGAAATTGAGGTAAGCAGTTACTCACTCTCTTGCATAAGTCACTGATGGAGCTGGGGATGTGATAGCAAACAGTATTCTATTCTGTCGTCCATTGTGATCCTGCCGCATTTCTAGTTAATCCATTAATCCCATTTTCTTTTTCTCAGTTAATGGCTACGCAGTTGATTCTTGCTTATCTACTCTGAGAGAAAAGGAGGGAACAGGACATAATCTCAAAGGGTGGATGATACAAAAATAATTTGGATTTGGCGATAGAATATGTTTTTGTACTTGCATTGGAACCTGGGCGTGTCTGGTGTTCTGGAAGTTTATAGCATTCCAATCCAAATGAAGAAACCGGGCAAGGAGACCCGGGGTGAGGATAGTCACTAGTGCACCTCGTTTGTCTGTCTTGATTCCCAGCCCACCTGCTCTACCCACTTTGCCCTGCTGAGGTCAGACAGCCTCATCTCCCGGCTGATGCATCGGTCAGTCCAAGTAAATCTGACTTTTCTTTCTCTCTAGATGTTATTATAAGCCTTTCATTTCATCCTTTTCCTGGGTATGGGAGAAACTGGTAACTTGGATGAGAAACTGCCAATCATTTATTAAAGGTTTCCTTTGTTTAAAATGCAATATATAACAGTAAGTGGAATGCAGGGAAGAAACTGAAAGCAGTGTGTGGTGCCAGGTAATGACAAGGGAATGAGAGACCTAATAGGAAAGTGGAAGTTTCTTTTTACTCTAAATTTTGTGACTGATGAGAACAAACTCTTTAACAACATTTATTTGCGTGCTCATACAACAAAAAGACAAACATTGCTTAATATCTACTCTATGCCAATTTGATAGTGACTGATTGATGATAGGATTTTGCACATAAACAAATACTAAAAGTTGTGAATTAAAACAGCTTGATGGTATTTTTGTAACACTGTTTTTTTATTCATTTATTCATAAATGTATTTGATTCATTTATTGACTGACTCTTTAATTCATTGCTCTTTAATTAAAATAAATAACATGTACCTTTAATTGATTATTTATTTATCCATAAATGTATATGTATTTTATATATTTATTGAAATAATAAAACAAATATTATTTTATTTTTTATTGAATTTATTGGGGTGACATTGGTTAATACATTTATACAGGTTTCAGGTACACGATTGTACAATGCATCATCTGCATATTGTATTGTGTGTTTCCCATTTTAGGTCCAGTCACCTTCCCTCACCATTTACCCAGCCCAGGCCCCTTCCCCTTGGCAGTCACCACACTGCTGTCTGTGTCCCTAAGTGCCAAGGCCAATTGAAGTTCCTATTGTAAGTCAGACACAGTGCTGGATGTTAATTTTCTCTGAATTTACTTTCTCATTAACTAGGAGTAGTCTAAAATAACATAGTTTGAAATGATTTTTAATTTAAAAAATCTTTATTAAGTTGACTTTTATGTTAAACAAAGTTATAAATGCACAAAACCCAGAGATTCAAAAAAGCGTTAAAAGTCTCGTTTGAAAATCACTGTTCTTTTGCTCTCTCACTAGCCACTCCCTCCCCCACCCAGCCTCCTCCTCCTCCCCTAGTCCTTTTTATTTCCCTCTCTTCTCAGGCAACTACTCTTGATTTGTGGGGTGTGGTATTTACCTCCTTGTTTCTAAATAACATGTTTATATTCTTAGCTTTATTTTTTTTTCGATTTTAGGAATCATCTATTGATTGTCTAGTGAAAGATGAAGATTTATCTCTTCACACATAGTTTCCACTTCCTGCTACATTCACCTACATTCCCCATCCTTCTTTCTTTTAAATACAATTGTTTTGTTATCTTGATCAGATTAAAATTCAGTCTTCTTGTAATGCAATTAGATAATACATAATATATTGCACACAATACAATGCATTCCATGTAAAATTCTTGTAGTATATTATTGGTACTTTTCCTTTCCTGTGTAAGTTTTGTTTTCCTCTGCCATCTTTTTTGGTATGCCTTAGTTTTCTTTTTCTGTGGATACAGGCTTTACACTTACGGTACTCATTTCATGTTTCTTCATTGTGACAGAGCACTTCTTCCACTTGCTTTCTGTTCACCAATACAAGGCAGACAAGTAGTCTGACACCTTGTGTGTCTGAGTACGTCTTTCTCCTACCCCCACATGCAGGTGGTGATTTCCTTGTGAATAGATTTTGAGACTGGGAATCATTTATCTGAACATTTTTGAATGTGTGACTTTACAGTTTTCTCCAATGTTTTTACTAGGAAGTTAAATGTCATTCTGAACTTTGGTCCTTGATAGAAAGCCTGTTTTTTTCTTTCTGGAAAATTCTAGGATCATCTTTTTTTTTCTGGTCCTTGTGTTTTAAAATTTCACCATGATGTATCTTGTGCAGTTATTTTTGTCCATGGGACTGGATACTCAGAGGACCATTTAATCAGGAAACTCATGCCTTTTAGTTCTGGATAATTTTCTTAAATTGTTTTATTGCTGATTTAATTTCATCCATTTTCTCTGTTCTTTCATTCTGGAACTTTCATTATTTGGACAATGAACCGACTGAGTGAAACCTCTGATTTGGACCTAATCTCCCAATTTTCCATCACTGTCTTTTTGCTTTTCTTTTGGAGATATTATCTCAGCATGATCTTTCAATCTTCTATTGAGTTTTTCTGCTATTTTGTTTTCTTAATTTCAAAAACCTTTTTATTTTCTCAATTTTTGTTGTTAATCTCCCTCTGTGAGGATATTAATGGTATTTTTGGTTTTATTGTCTCTGTTCCCTTTGCATTTTTCCCCACATGCTGTCTTTTATGTCAGATACCTTCTCAAATGTCTGGTGACCCGTGCTTGTCTTCTCATATTTAAGAGTGTGACCCTAAAAGTTGTTTGGAGTCTCTCACCATGGAGGTTGGCCTTGCCAGCTGTCTGTTTCACTGGCCATTTTCTTGAAGAACCCACAGTGTTAGTACCTTTAGTGCTTTTCTCTAAGCCTAGCTACATTTTCCCAGAGAATACACTTTTCTTCAATAAGTTGTTTCTCCTGAGGTCTATAATCCTGGCTGTCAGCACTGTGAGAGCTGGTGGCAGAAGAAGGCTCCGTTTCCCAACACTCAGTGTGTATACTTTCACTTAATCCCTTTATTTTCAGAATAGTCCCCGACTTACCTTGGTGTCCTTGGTGTCCTCTGATCCAAAGGTCTTTTCTATACTCTCTGCAGAGAGTCCCGGGGCAAGATAGGAGTATGAGAATTATAATTGCTTCTTAATTACCCTTCCAACCAGTTCTCTTGGTTTTAAGCCCTACCTTCATCCCCAGTTTTAGATTACTCAATGTTGTTAATTTCCAAGGTTTGGGGAGTTCTGCTGTATAATCTGATTAATTCTTGGCTTTCTACACTGTTTGCTTTCTGAGATCTGCTAAGTCATTTACCACTAATCTTTCTGTTCTTTAGTTTCTAAAATTTAGTAGCTGTCATCATATCTTCCATCTTCTTTGTCCTTTGGGTTTATGCCTTACCAAATCCCTTTACGTTATCTTGGTGGAGTGAATCAAAAGATTAGTGGGACTCCCTGAGAGCAATTCAGGTGTGTGTATCTTCCAAAAGGACTCCATATTTTTGTTGTCCTGCCAAAGGCCAGCCAAAATGCATGGTGGGGCAAAAGTAGGTTTACAGTTGTGAGTATGGAAAATAATAAAATCATTAATAAATAATAATACAAGAATAAACTCTGTGTTCCACATACTCACGACTGTAAACCTACTTTTGTCCCACATGCTATAGCTCTCTGATTAAACAGCCTCCTAGTAAACATAATTCTTTTTACATATGTTAATATCTACGCTATGGTCAAGCCTAAGCCTTGACCTTAGCTATGGTGTGTTCTAGCCTGAAAGCAATTTTTCTCACTTAGATAATAACAATAATAATAATGATAATAATAATAACAACTTTAACAACAAATCTTTAATGGACACTTACTGGCATTATCAACTGGCATGTATGTTATATCAGGAAATCCCCCCAAACTATTTAAAGTAAGTATTACTTCTAATTGACGAAGAGGAAGACAAAAGGGAACCCCTCTTCACACTGCTGGTGGGAACACAGATTGGTGCAGCCACCATGGAAAGCAGTATGGTGTTTCCTTAAAAAATTAAAAATGGTACTGCCTTTTGACTCAGCAATCCCACTTCTAGGAAAATATCTGAAGAAACACACAAACACTAATTTAAAAAATATATGTACCCCTATCTTCATTGCAGCATTATTTACAACAGCCAAGATCTGGAAACAGCCCAAGTGCCCATCAGTAGATGAGTGGATAAGACAACTATAGGACATTTATACAGTAGAATACTACTTGGCCATAAAAAAAAATGAAAAGGAAATCTTACCTTTTGCTATAGCTTGGATGAACATGGAGATTATTATGCTAAGTGAAATAAGCCTGTCAGAGAAAGACAAATGCCACATGATCTCGCTTATATGTGGAATCGAATGAACAAAATACATTGACAAACAAAATAGAAACAGAGGCGTGGATACGTGGAACAGACTGACAGTGTTAGAGGGGTGGGAGGTTGGGGGAGCTGGATGAGAGAAGGTGAAGGGATTAAGAAGAAAACATATATGTAACACAGAGACACAGACAACAGTGTGGTGATAGCCAGAGCGAAAAGGAGGTGGGGATAGGTGGAGGTGAGCAAAGCGGAGGAAAAGAAAAGGTGAATAGAAAGGAACTTTGCTTAGGATTGTGGGCACATGATGCAGTGTGCAGATGATGTTTTATTGAGTTATGCACTTGAAACCTGTATGGTTCTGAGAACAATGTCAGCTCAATTAATTCAATAAAAAATAAAAATATAAAGTGTTACTCTTTCCCATTTGAGATATGAAAAAAGTGAGACTTAAGTAATTTATGCAAGGGCACATGATAATGAGTGAAAGAGTTAAGATTTGAACCCTGAGCTGTCTGATCCCAAAGTCCATGATTATCATCAGCATTCTGAATTTATATGTCCCTGCTTTCATGCAAAATTGTCAAGATTCTTGGTTGTACTGAGAGAAGTTAACTTCAGCTTCCATAACAAAAGGAAATGTGGTAACAAAGGTAACCAACTGAAAGGACAAGCATCTCATGGGCCTTAACAATAATCAGGACTCAGACCTGAATGATGTCAAGCTCCCTATTTGCCTACCTTGCCTCTGCTTCCCTCTGAAGCCAGCCCCATTCTGGTTCTTTCTATGGAAAAGGGGGTGGGAGAGGAGTTGACTTGTCTACAGGTAACCTTTCATTCAGTGACTTGAGAAACAAGAGAGTCTTCTTTTGGCATCTCCAGCAAAGAAATCCTGGGAAGACTCGCAGTAGTTCTGTTTGGTTCATGCGACCATTCCTGGACCAACTGCTGTGTTCAGGGAGAGTCTGAGTTCCATAACACCTCTTTTTGAAGTTGGTACTGTCTGTTAATGTAAGGAAGGGGAGAAAGAGTGATGGATAGACCAGAGTAATAACTACCATGCCTTCATATGGGTCATTTTCAAGTATAGGACTTAGTTTTATAATCAATTTATTACTTTTTTTTATCCTCACCAATTTTTCATGTGCTCTTTTTAGAGGGAGAGAGCGCAAGGGAGAGAGAGAAACATCAATGTGGCTGAGCCATCCATGCGAGAGACTCATTGATTGGTTGCTTTCACACTCACTCAGACCAGGGATCCATGCAGGGACAGGGGATCATACATGACTGAACTTAGGTGGGAGGGGGTTGTGTGTGCCCACACCCTGATGAGGATGAACCTGCCACTGAGGTATGTGCCCTGACTGGAATCACAGGACGGTGATTCCATTACAAGACGGTGCTCCAACCACTGAGACATACTGGTGGGGGCAGATTTGTTATTTTTATCAGAAAAAAAGGAAAAATGTGCCAGGCAAAAAGTTATCTAATATTCACAGGATAATCTTAATGTTCTTGTTCAAAATTTTTGGCGGGCACCTGGCAGTTGCCCCCAGGAACCATTTTAGAGTCTTTACAGGGGCTGATGCGCTAGGTCACAGATAGGCACCAGGTACATAACTTGAACAGGGACAGGGTCCAGACTAGATTTTGATATTTCCAAACAGGCCACGTTTTACACAAAGAAAAGGGTAAGTGGATTTAGTGGATTGATGAGTGATGAGGGAACTCCTACGGAGGAACTATCACAGGGGGAATCTCATCTTCTTGATGTGTGGCAAGAAGATTCCCAGAGGTTATGAGATTGATATACTGTTGCAAAGGTGGGAGAGAAGAAGCCTTGTAAATTAGAACAAAATTCCAGGGAAGCTTGATCTACATGAAAGAGACTTAGAAGTAAAAATGCTCAATTGGCAAGTTTAAGTACTTCCCACTCTCTTCTACTTCTTTATCCGATGAGGACTGCTGAAGAGGATTAAAGAAAATAAAATAGTTACATTTTATTTCCTTGTGTGAATGGTTACACTGAAATTGTGCTATTATCAGATCAGATTTACATTTTAGAAAGATAATTCAAGCTACACACAGTTTTAAGAATGTAATGGAAAAACACAGTAACGATTAAAGTAAAAAAAAAAAAAAGAATGTAATAGGGAACCATGGGATGAATGACAGGAAGACTGTTCCGAAGCCTTGTAATGAAGAGCTGATTGTGGCCTGGACCGGGGAAAAGTAGCAGAAAAGTAGGTGAGAAGTGGGCAGAGTTGAGAAATAACAGAGGAATATTGGGACTTGGTATTTGTTTAGGGATGGGGAAGAGAGCGGGAAAGAGTAAGACTGGCACCACCGTTCATCTCGTGTTCTGGTGGAAACAACTGTACGGACGAAGACATCACTCACAGAGATAAAGAACCAGAAGGAAGAACAGGTTTGGGTGGGGGGAGACTTGGAGCTCTGTTTTAGACATGTTGAGATTGGAAGTTTATAGTTATATTTACATAAATACCTAAGAGCTATTTCAAATTAGTCAACAAACAAATCCTGTTGATTTATTCTTTGATTTTTTTCATATCTCTTTCTATTCTACTTTTTTTTTCTACTACCACCATGATTTACATTCCCATTGCTTCACATCTGGGAGGATGAGTAATATTCTGTCTTATACTTCACCTAATATTCATTCTGTACTGGTTGCGGTATTAATCTACTCAAAAGCTGGTTTTGCTGTGTCATCCTTCATCTCATACTTCAGGGATTTCTTAGTGCCAACATCATACTTTCAAGATTGTTTACAGAGTGGCCTCTAACACTCCAAACTCTTCTGTGTCTTCCCTGAGAATTTGCCTCAGTTTGGTCAAACTAGAACTTCAAATACAATATACTCCTTCCTGTCTCTGCAACCGTGCTCACGTCATTGTCCTTGTGTGGCCTGAGCTTGCTTTTCCTCTCCACCCACCCAACCCTTTCAAGTCAGTCCTCAAGGCCCGCATCATCCTTGGAAATCATCAGTTCATTCCACTTCAGCTCCTTCGAAGTGCTTCCTTCTCCCAAATCTGAGTTGCTGTCTGTGCCTCTCCCATTGGCCTTTATTCTTACATCGCATTGTTTTGCAATTTCAGGTTTATTTAATCTCTCTACACAAGATCGAGAACAGAGATCAGGTATCATCCTACCTTTGTATTTTCCAGAGTACCTAGCATAGTTCTTTGTACAAAATGGGCACTCAGTAAGTATTTGTCAACTTGAAATATTAAGGTACATTTTTTTCTTTTCCACTAGCCTTATCTCTGCCTGAGTAAATGAGGCTGATGCGTGAAAGCAGTTGAGATTAAGCAGGTAAAGTGGAAGAATAAACAGGAGACAGAGGAGAATTTAATGAAACTTTATATGATATTTAAAAAATGATTAATTTTAAATCTGCTCCTTAAGCTTTTAAAATACTCAAACTGTTCCATCCCATCCTCATGGCAATTTTTTTGTATATTTAAGTCATAAAAGGCACATAGGTGTTAAAAAGTAGAATAATTACTTCAAAATATTTGACAACAAAAACAAACTTGTTAAAACAAGAAGTTCTTGTGTTTTCTTTTCCCAACTGACTTTATAGCAAAACTCGTTAAGTTTTAGTATAGACCACCTATTTTGGCTCCAAATTGATTTTGGGTGGAAAAAAAATCTCATTTCTTATAAAAAATCAATGATAAATAAAATACTTAAATCAAGTTTATTGGCATAGATAGTAATAGATTTGGTTATAAACATAAGCCTCCAATAAATATATGTTTGGCATTAAAAATGACAAAAATATGCACTGATAAAAAAATTAAAAGGAAAAAGCACTCTGTGATTCAGTGCGAACATTTTCCATGAAATAAGCTCTGCTATTTTTCTTAGAGAATTAGAGACGTTAACTTAAAGCATATTTAAGTCAACAGAAACTGTTCTAGGTAAATGAATGTAATCTTCATGGTCACTGACACACAATATAATCTTGTTTCTCTCAGGATTTTATTCTTTAAGTAACTAAGTGACTCATAAGCTCCAAATATTTTCTGGTACAGGTAAGTCTGAGCTTAGCATGAAATATTCTGAATATTTCTTCTCCTCTTCAGATGAGTATTTCAAAAATAACAGCTCCTTCCTGAAAGGTGTAATTGGCTTTTGGTTAGGAATGTCTAAAAATGATTGTCCTTTTGTGGAATGTATTTTAGGACAAAATAGAATATACTTTTTCCTTTCTCCATCTATCAAAATCCTACCAATACTTTAGAGTTCAGTTCAAATGATACCACTTTTATACAACTGTTTTATTTTTAGGCATAATTAATCACTCACTGCACCTTTCTGGTGGGGAGAAGTGACATCTCATAATGTTTATTTCATTTTATCAAGTCATGTAGTTTGTGTGTATATTTGGTTTTACTCCATGGAAAGTATAAATTATTTGACTTTATATCTTCCTTTGTACCTTAACATAGTATTTCACAAGTATAAAGTAGTCAGTAAGTGTTTAAACATTTTATCAAAATAATACATAAGTATGGTTGAAAATAAAATGCTACTGAAAAGTTTATAATAATCAAATAATATATCATTCTCCATCTTTCTCTACCACAAATCTTGCTTACTAGTGGAAACCACATTTAATTTTTTAACTGTTTCTGAGTTAAATATTTTTAAGTTCTGGTGGGTACCTTCATTTCACTAGAAAATATAATTAGTTCTCTATTTTGCTTTTGTTGAAGTTATGAGGGTTATACTAGTTAATAAAATTATATAAGTTTAAGGTGTATAATTGTATAATGCATCATCTGTATATTACATTGTGTGCTCACCACCCCAAGTCATGTCTCCGTCACTGTCTTTTCCCCCATCACCCTCTCCTGCCTCCCCCCACCCTAACTTCCCCCTCTGGTAATGACCATACTGATGCCTGGCTATAAGGTATTTTCCCCCCACATAATCCCTTCACTTTTTTCACCCAACCCCCCTCTATTTCTTTTTAATTTTCAACACTTTCTATTGCTTTTCTGTTGTAGAAAATGTCTATTATTGGAGATGCCTGTTAGAAAGATGAGAATTTTTAAAACTTACATTTTTATCCACCTTTATCTCATGTGTAAGTTGTTTTTCTTTATCAAAGGCTGTATCTAGTCCTTGGAATAAGGGAATATTCTCAATGCATTCTTGGAGCCTTTTGTCCTCTTGCTGCAGTCTTGATGGTTTTCCCCTAGCAAGGCTGTTACAGAGCCGGCATTTTGGGACTTCTCTCTTTTGTTCCACTTAGCTGAAATTGCTTCTTTCTAAATTTTTTACTTTTTGATTTTTCATCCACATTTTGTGGGAGTGCATCTTTGGGAAACCGCCTAGTATAGGATGCATGGAAGGGAAATTTTCTTAGTCCTCCTTGATTTTTATTTGATTTATGGTTTGGTTGGATAAAGAATCCTGTACTGAAAATCATTTTCCTCCCTAGCAGTGAAAGCAATATTCAACTGTCTTCTGCGGTCCAGTGCTGCTGATGGCACGTCCTACCACACGAGGATTCTCATTCCTTTGTAGATGACAATTTGTAAGATTTCAGAATCTTCCTAGTATTCTTGTGGTTTGGAAATTTCCCAATGACTTCTTTAGGTGAGGGCATTTTTTTGATTTTTCAGCTCTACAGTAGTCTCTTCATTATATTCTCAAAGATTTTATATCTATCCAAATCTTTATTGAACTATATAGTTCACATACCATATAATATACTCATTTGAAGTATACAATTCAATGACTTTAAAATGTTTTAATTATATTTTATTTATTGATTATGCTATTACAGTTGTCCCCTTTTGTTCTACTCCACCCAGCAACCTCCACCCCCCTCCCTCAGGCAATCCCTACCTCATTGTCCATGTACATGGATCATACATATATGTTCTTTACTCTATGTCCTATGCTGTACTTTACATCCCTATGACTATTCTGTAACTGCCAGTTTGTACTTCTTAATACCTGCACCTTTTTTACCCATCCTCCTACCCCTCTTCCATTTGGCAACCATCAAAATGTTCTCTATATCTGTGATTCTGTTTATGTTCTGCTTGTTTGTTAATTTTGATTTTTAGATTCAATTGTTGATAGATATGTATTCATTGCCATTTTATGGTTCATATTTTTTATCTTCTTCTTAGAAAAGACCCTTTAACATTTCATATAATGCTGGTTTGTTCATCATATACTCCTTTAGCTTTTTCTTGTCTGGGAAAGATTTTATCTGTCCTTCAATTCTAAATGATACCTTTGCTGGATAGAGTAATCATGGTTGTAGGTCTTTGCTTTTTATCACTTTGAATATTTCTTGCCAGTCACTCCTAGCCTAAATCACTTCTAAAAGTTTCTTTTGAGAAATCAAGTGACAGTCTTATGGGGGCTCTGTTGTAGGTAACTAACTGCTTTTCTCTTGCTGCTTTTAAGATTCTCTTTTTGTCTTTAATCTTTTGGTATTTTAATTATGATGTATTTTAGTGTGGGCCTCTTTGGGTTCATCTTGTTTGGGATTGTCTGTACTTCCTGGACTTATATTTCTATTTCCTTCACCAAGTTAGGGAAGTTTTCTGTCATTATTTTTCCAAGTAGGTTTTCTATTTCTTGCTTTCTCTCTTCTCCTTCTGGCACCCCATGATGCAAATGTAAGTATGCTTGAAGTTGTCCCAGGGGCTCCTTACACTATTCTCATTATTTTGGTGCTTTTTTCTTCATGTTCTTCTGATTGGTTGTTTTTTGTTTCTTCATATTCCAAATCACTGATTATATTCTTAGTTTCATCCACCCTACTATTGATTCCCTGTAAATTGTTCTTCATTTCAGTTACTGTATCCTTCATTTCTAACTGGTTCTTTTTTAAGGTTTCCATATCTTTTATGATGCTGCTGAAGTTCTCTCTCAGTTCATCTGCTCTTTCTCTAAGTTCATTGAGCATCCTTATAATCAGCGTTTTGAACTCTGCATCTAGTACCTTGCTTGTCTCCATTTGTTTAGTTCTTTTTCTGGGGTTTTGTTCTGCTCTTTCATTTTGGCTGTGTTTCTTTGTCTCCTCATTTTTGTAGTGGTCCTGTGTTTATTTCTGTGTATTACATAGAGCTACTAGGTCTCACTGGCTTTGTAGAGTTGCCTAATGTAGTAGGTGTTCTTAGGGTCCAGTGGCACAACTTTCCTGGTCGCCCAGCTGAGTACTGAAGGTACAGCCCTCTTGTGGACTGTACACCCTGCTGTTGTAGTTGAGCCTTCATTGCTGTTGGCACCTCAGTGAGAGGGATTTATCCAAGCCAATCAGGGGCAAGGACTGGCCGTGTCCCCTGACCACCCACTTCTGGCCACCATGGAGTATCAGCTGTGCCTGAGCCCACCTAACAGAGCAGGACTTAGTAGAATTGCCTAATATAGTAGGTGTCCTATAAGGTCCAATGGCACAACCTCCCCTATTACTCAAGCTGTGTACTCAAGGTGAGCCCACTGTGTGGGCTATGTACACACTTGTGTTGTAGTTAAGTCTTGATTGCTGTTGGTACAGCCAAGGTCAGCCACCACCTGTGTTCTGTCTGATGTCACACAGCAGAAGCTACATAGTGATCTGCTGATGGCTGTTGCTTGTGCTGGGCTTGGAGGTGCCCTGGTGAGGTCAAGCTGTGAACCAAGTCTGGTTGCTTCTGGTTCTGGGCCTGGGGAAACTCATTGAGAGGTATGGGGCTCCCTGCAGCTAGATGCTGCTTGTTTGAGATAATTTAGGAAAATCTGAAGCACGGGAGAAGACAAGTCATTCATATGGAAAAGCCACTGGAAACAGCTTGGGTTGGCCTGAAAGTTGGGTGGACAGGGCCTCAGGTTATCACCCGGGTAGGGCAAACAGTGTGAGCCAGATTGGTGGAGTCTCAGATATGGTGCCTGCCTGCAAGCTGTGTGGCTCTGTGGGAGGAGGGCTCAGAAAAGGAATGATGGCCTCTGCCAGCACTTCTGTCTGGGAGAAAGCTGCCCCCCAGGTCTTCCCCTGATGCCAGGAAATTCAGTTTCTCCCTGTCTGTCTCTGGTGCCTTTCAATCTGCTGACCCTGTGCAGGAGCTCAGAGGGACTAAGTCTGAGTAAGTCTGTGTAGGGAGCATTTAAGAAGAACTGCCCGGGACTCTAGCAGTTTGTCTTCCAAATCCTCAATCCCTGCTTATTTTATAGCCAGAAGTTATGGAGACATATTCCTGGCACTGGAATCTTAGGCTGGGGGGCCTGTCGTGGGGCTGGGCCCCTTCACTCCTGGGATATCCCTCTCAATTTTTACCTGCCACGTGTGAGTGTTGAACCAGCCCATTTTGCATCTCCACCTTCCCACCAGTCTTAATGTAGTTTGTTCTTCTGTAGTTGTAGGACTTCCATTCAGCTTGATTTCTGATGGTTATGAATGATGGTTGTTCTGTAGTTTAGTTGTAATTTTGTTGTGGTGGTGTGAGGAGGCAAGCCATGCTTACCTAAGCTGCCATCTTCTCAATGGTTTCTAGTGTGTTCACAGTTTTGAAAACTATTACAACTATGAAATTTAATAATATTTACATCACCCCCACAGGAAATGCTGTACCTGTTAGCAGTTGGTCCATATTTCCCCTTCTCCCTAGCTCTTGGCACATACTTATGTGCTTTCTGTGGCTATAGATTTGTCATTTCTAGAAATTTTATGTAAATAGTCTCATATAATACATGGCTTTTGGTGTCTGGCTTCTTTCACTCAGCATAATATTTTCAAGGTTTGTCCACATTGAACCTTGTGGCATGTATCAGTACTTCATTTCTATTTCTGGTCAAATAATATTCGACTGTATGGACATATCACATTTTGTTTATCCATTCATTAGATGATGGACATTTGGGTTGTTTCCACTATTTTAATAAGATGCATTACTGCTATGTACTTTAAGTACAAATTTTAGTGGAAACATATATTTTCATTTCTCCAAGATATATTCTATGAATGGAATTGGTTGGTCATATGGGTAATGATTATATTTTAATTTCTTAGATCTTTGTCATATTTTTTAGTTTTACTTTCTATAGTACTGTGTTCTTTATGATTTTAACATATTTTTAAATATCTTTAAGAAAACCAATTAATTTTATTTTTGTCTTTACCTGAGGATATGCTTATTGACTTTAGAGAGAGGGAAATTGATTTTAGAGGGAGGGAGTCTGAGAGGGTGGGAAACATCAATCAGTTGCCTCTCATACTCACCCAACTGGGAATTGAACCCCCAACCTAGGTGTGTGCCTTGACTGGGAATTAAACCTGTGACCTTTCAGCTTATCGAATGGCATTCTAACCTACTGAGCTACACCAGCCAGGGCAAAAACAAATTAGTTTTATTGGTTACCACTGTGACATCTTCTGTCTCCCAGAAATTTGTTAAAATCTATTCACTGATGCTCTTTCTCCTCCTAATTCTTTTTATTGTTTTGGGCTTACATCTATACATCTGCTCAGCAAAATTTTACTGGTATAAATTCACAATCTCAATTTCCAATAAACAAATATTTATTAAATGGTTATCCAGTTGCCCCTCAAAGTGGAAGTAAGTAGATTCTTTACATATTGTCTATCTGCTTACCTTTATGTGATAGTCCTGGAGTGCTTAATAAAAATCTGAACTGTATTAAACTGAGTTTATAAGGGAACTACTATTATAGAAATATGTTTGACCTTAATAGCTAAGAGATTATGACCACGATTTTAGATATTAAAAAGAGTAGAATGAAATCTACTAATATTTTTTTATTTGCACAAAGTTTGCTATTGAGTCACACTATGACCAAAGACAGTCATTTTTCTTCACCTACCAAGTACAATTTATAATCTCTCCATAGTGTTATGCTATGAACTCATTGACTACTGAGAAGTATTAAATAAAACAACTTTCTTATGTTTAAACAAATCATCTAAAATAATTATCATGTTGGACTCCATTTTTACTTAAAGAAGGATGCTAGTGTCCCCCGGTCATGCTCACTATCTTACCCTTTCCTGGGACAATGTGCAACTCTTAGGAAGTGATTGATAGTCAGTAGTAATTCATACTGGTTACCATGAGGAGAAGAAACTGCATTGTTCTTAGGTTTCCCCACTGATTTTTTTTAAATTTAAAAATGTTTTTTATTCGAATTTATTGGGGTGACATAGGTTCATAAAATTATATAGGTTTTGAGGTGCACAATTCTATAATGCATCATTTGTACACTGTATTGTGTGTTCACCACCCAAAGTCAAGTCTCCTTCCCTCTCAAGTTTCCTGACTGGTTCTTATACAGGAAGTTTCATATCTAGAACTACCGGTCAAGGGCATCGATGCTGTACTCAGTAACTCCCCCATCTTCCATTTTTGAGAAAGTTTTCCCAATGAGCAGGTATGGCTAGGTTACCTTGTGGCTGGATGGATGATACTTGCTTAATTCTCTACTTGGTGGGATGTGCTTACTAAGCACTTTGCAATGAATGGGTAAGTGGGTCTGACAACTGTTGGGTACTTTCTCCTTCCCAATGCTGAGCTTAGTTTCTATGGAGAAACTACATGTTTCTATGTGTGGCCTTAAGAAAGCTTTCACTATTCATCTTGATTTCCTTATTGGCAAATAGGAATACTTACAATGGTTTGATCAAATAACCTCTGTGTCCTGACCAAACAAGGAATCTCAGAAAATGAACGTTCCATATGGCCTCATTTGTCAATACTGCATATTCATGCGTGGGAAACACACACATAGTTACTAGTTACTAGTGTGAGGCCTCATTCTTTTGCCAGCCTTAGCATCTATCATTGCATTCCAGATTCTATATGATTTAAATTGATAATGAGTTACAGGTTTATAATTATATGCTACAGAATGACTCATTATGCATAGGCATACTTCTATCATCCAAGTGGGCTTCTTTTAATTAAAGGACTGGGAAACTTTTAGAATGTGGCTTTGTCAGTCTAAACTGTGGGAGAATAATCCTTTCCTTGGTGAGCCCAAGTTGTGTTGCACGTGGTGTCAGTTGTGGTTTTCTCCAATGAATTTCATTTCCTTTTTTCTTGTTTCTAGTTAATTTGATGTTGCTGGTCATCTGAGCCAGGATTTCCATAAATGCAATTCTGCCCAGCAGCTTGGAGAGAAATACAATTTGGGTGTGCTGTCTCACCTCCAGTGTGTCCAAGAGACTAAATTCCTCCTTCTCTGATTTTTCCTTCTGTTTCTCCCACAGTCCTCTTTATTCTCTCCTCTTTCTTCTCCTTCAAACAGCTGCCATGGTGGCTTTTAAATGTATTTAAACCTCAAGAAATAAAAGCATTTTGTAGTTCCTGAGGCTAAAGTCCCTGAATTGAGACCAGGTCACCTCTGCTTTCAAACCTGCATGGTTTTTCATGGTAAAGGTATTCTGTGTTGAATAAAGAGTCTCCCTTCAGGATATCTAAGAACTGGTGCATCTGAGGAGTCCCAGGGTTATGAAAAATGAAGTGATTGATCATAGAAACTGGCTAGGAAAAAGGATAGCACGAGTCTTAAATTATGTATTTGTTCATGAAAAGGGCTATGGTCTCCGAATCACATCCAACCCCTTAATTCCGCACATGCGCCCCCATTGAAGCTGACGGCTACCATGGTATCACTATTGAAGGTTTTGGAGAACATACAGAATGTGTTAATAGTTCACATTATATCATATTGTAACTTGGGTGCTTGGCAGGGACGCATACTTCTCTCTTTAGAAAAAAAATTAGTATTTGTTTGATTCTCTGATAAAACATATACTACAAAAGAATATTGCAAAACCTTGAAGGTTTGGCAGGGTTTCTCATGTGGGTGGAGAAATGTCGTTCTGAAGCCAAACAGGAATTGCTTATGAAAATATAACATAAAAAATACTTTAAAAAAGAACCTCAATAAAATATATATATGTATAAAACAACAGAGTATGTTAACTTTTTACCAGCACATATTATATAAACTCAATGGTGTCATTGTGGTATTTTAGAAATGGCAAATCTCTGTTAGCATTAACAACTGGAGTCTCTTTATTATGCTGATTTTAACCCTTATCAGATTCCCGCTGTGTTCGGATCTGTGTCTATTGGTGTTGATATGTTTATAATTTGCACCCACTCCCATTCCACTTCTAAAGCTTAGTTATACGGCTAGCACTCTTGCTTCTCAGTAAAGAAAGCTACTTAAAACTGGAAGATCTTTTAGACTTGTCTTTATTCTCTTTGGGTTTATTAAAAAATTCATCACTGGGATATTGTGAGTCTAGAGGCAAAATTACTCTTCTTACTCCAGCTTCATGATTTGAACACCCATTTTTATTGATTTCTCTATGTCCACATTTTACCCAACCATAATCTTTTATAAAAGCTTCGGCATAGTGATGCTTTTCCCATGATGCCGCACGATAAACATGTGGAAGGAGGGAGGATGAACGGGGCTGTAAAACACTAGTTGGTTGGAGTAAAGATTTAGTGTTTTCAACTAATGATTTATTTTTGGTTTTGTTTGTTTTTTATTTGAGGGACATATATTGAAGTGTTTTTTCTAAGCATCATCCCATAGATATCTGTCTTTCCACTTAGCACTATCTGTTCTCTGTAAGAATACAACAAATAAAAGAAATGTGGCTTCAGACCCTGGCTGGTGTCGCTCAGTGGATTGAGCGCAGGCCTGCAAACCAAAGGGTCACCGGTTCAATTCCCAGTCAGGGCACCGGCCTGGGTTGCAGGCCAAGTCCCCAGTTGGGGTCTTGTGAGAGACACCCACACATTGATGGTTCTCTCCCTCTCTTTCTCCCGCCTCTCCCCTCTCTCTAAAAAAAATAAATAAAATCATAAAAAAAGAAAGAAGAAGAAATGTGGCTTTGGAATTCCCTATGAAGAAAACATGACTAATGTAAATTGCCATGGTTATCATACCCCATAGATCCTGGGCCTGTGTGTATTAATGGTGCTTCTTTATTAGGTGGCATATAGTCAATTTCCCCTAAATTAGAGAAACTATTTCTTGCTAAATGAGGGAACTGAAACAGGCTTCATAGAACAGGTCAGGGATTGTTCCCAACAAAGGGAATACTATAGCTTGGTAGAAGGAGTGGGAGAAACAGATGATTAACTTTCCTGAGTTGTAGTTAATGAGTAATCAATGCAGCATTTATTAAGTTCTCCTTGTATTCCCAAAAGTGAGGTAGTGTGAGAATCAATGATGTCTCTGATATGGTATTTTGCCTTAAAGAAACTTATGACCTGGTTAGGTAATATGTGTTTTACATATCAGATGAAAGCACTACATTCTTCAGAACTGAAATGCATGAAGGCAGGTATTTGTGGTGCATGGAGAAGCTAGAACAAAGTGATGGAAGCTTAAAGATGGTCGTTGGAGAACTTTAGGTGGACATTGAGACTCCTGGCCTGAGAGATGAGCCCGGAGTGGTCACATCTGAAGTTTGTTGAGGAGACAAGCATTGATGTGTAGCAGTATTTATGGAAAATAAGTTTGGGGACTCTGGTTACTGAAGGCAGATGAGCTTAACCTTGACGAAAAAAAGGGAAACCATGGTGGGTTCCTAATGAAAGTGATATTCCAGCAAGATAAATCTGCCAGCAGGGGATGGAAGGGAATGGAATTGGGAGATATTGAAGGCTGATGAATTTGTTAGAAGTCTGTTTTTTTAAAAAGTAATTTATTGAGGTGAAATTCACATAGCATAAAACTAACATTTTAAAGTGAATAATTAATTCAGTGGCATTGAGTACATTCACAATGTTGTACTACTAATACCTTTGTTTGGTTGGTTCCAAAACATTCCCATCATTCCAAAATAAAACTCCTTAGCCATTAAAAGCAGTTTCTCCCTTTTTTTTTCCCGGCTGCCTCGGACAAACATTTTGTGTCTGGCTTCTTTCATTTACCATAATGTTTTCAAGGCATACCCACCTTGTATGTTCAGTACTTCATTCCTTTTTATAATAAAGTTCTGGAAGTCAGTTTTTACTTATGTGGAGTGAGGCGGCTGAAATGACGAGTCTAAAGTATGTTTTGAAGCAAGAGTCACCTTTAAACTCTATAATTCCATTTTGTCTACATAAAGAAGACTCTAAGATGTATACCTGGTGAATGGAGATATTATCTCACTGATAGAATAGTTGAAGGGAGATTAATTTTAGGGACGAAGACCCGGAGTTTAGCATTACAATGAAACTAGTAAGTAAAAGATATCTCACAGAGATCTGTAAACTCAGGAAAGAATGTAGAGTTGAGGTTTGGAGCAGAAAATTTGATAATCATTCTTTAAGTTTAAACTGATAATGATAAGTTAGAAAATAGCCTGATGATGGGAATGAAATATTCCACAGAATGTCAAGGGTCAATTTTATTTTGGCGAAGCATTTTATTCTGCCTATAATGGGACAAAGTTGAAAACTGGAGACAGGAGCTCTGTGGAACCGGGGAACCAGGCTGCAGAAGTGCCGCTGAGGCTCACACCTGCGAGTGTGGCAGTGGGAATACACCATGATGGAAAGCTCACGGGTGTCTCAATCCTGTTAGAAGCTAAACCTGAAGAGACCAGAACTAGGTGGAATGGTGGAAAGACTGTAAGATTTGGAATCAAGTAAATTAGGGTTCAAATATGGACTTTGAATTACCACTTGAATGTACTTAGACAAATCATTGAACTTTTCTGAGTAGGGGGGAATGATTAAACGAGATAACATCTGTGAAGGTGAAAGGGGCATAGGACTCAGACAGGAAATTACAGATACGTGTATTTGCAGGGGCGGGGCAGGCAGAGAGGACGCTCAACAGTCCAGGTAGAGCTCAAGTGCTGAGGATGACGAATGCCAAGTCTTGAAAAGTGAATAGAGAAGCAGTTCATTTGTTTATTTGACTCATTCCTAAAAGGAATTATAAAGATGGTTTGCAAAGATGCATATCATAAGAAAGTCATTTGCGAGGGTATTTTATGAAGGCACATATATTACAAGATCAAAATAAGTAAAAATTAGGTTTAAGAAAAATGAGGCAAAGGCAAAATAAGAAAATAAAACCCAAAAAGCCTCAAGTGGAATTAGAACACAAAACAAGAGCCATGAATTTTTTACCCTTGCTAGAGACAGGCTGTAAATTGGGCTTGAAATGTTGGATATTGTTCGTTTGTTATAGAGGCCTCCAAGAGGAACTATCCTGCCATCAGAGGCTGGGAGAGGGCAGCTGGCAAGGAGGCTGACAGGTAGCTGACTGCAGATATTAAATGGTTTTCTTCTAATGGATATCCCACTCTATTACTGTAAGCACATCTTGCTGTCACATCTGTTAACAGCTTGTGTAAAACTTTGCTTAATTTGTTATTCAGGGGTGTGTTTAAGTAGATAAAGATTTTTTGAGCCTTTCATGCTGTTTCTCTATTACTTTGCATCTCACTAAGTGGTTTTTTTTTGAAACCCGCATCTTAAAGCCATCTGAGGGAACATTGGAGAAAAAGTAGGCTTTCTTGGTGGTCAATGGCAGTACAGATTGGACTGTTCATTCCCAGGATGAACTTGTTTGCATAGAGGGGCTGGCCAGGGTCAGAAAGAGGAGGTTGGCCATCTTAGCACATTTTGGACTGCATCTTCAGTTTGGCATCAGTATTTTGTTTGGAAAAAAATGGCCAGAATGTTAGAAACACCCATCATTAAGTATAAACATGCTTCAAAACTACATTTCTTTAAAAATTTTTTTTTGTTTTTTATTTTTATTTTTAAGTATTTTTAATATATTTTATTGATTATGCTATTACAGTTGTTGCATTTCCCCCCTTCACTCCTCTCCACCCTGAACGCCCTCTCCCACACACATTCCCCCCCTTTAGTTCATGTCCATGTGTCATTAAGTATTTTTTATTGATAATGCTATTAAAGTTGTCCCATTTTTTTTCCTCCCCTTTCTCCCCCTCTTCCCTCTAGCATTCACCACCCCCCCCCCCCCCCCCCCCGCAACCTTAGTTCATGTCCATGGGTTGTACATATAAATTCTTCGGCTTCTCCATTTTCTATACTATTCTTAACCTCCCCCTATTTTGTGCCTACCAATTATGCTTCTTATTCCCTGTACCTTCCCCCCGCCTTCTCCCCTTGCCCCCTCCCCGGTGATAACCCTCCATGTGACCTCCATTTCTGTGATTGTTCCTGTTCCAGCTGTTTGCTTAGTTTGTTTTTGTTTTTTTTAGGATTAGTTGTTGATAGTTGTGAGTTTGTTTTTATTTTACTATTCATAGTTTTGATCATCTTCTTTGTCTTGATAAGTCCCTTTAACATTTCATATAATAAGGGCTTGGTGATGATGAACTCCTTTAACTTGACCTTATCTGGGAAACACTTTATCTGCCCTTCATTCTGAATGAGAGCTTTGCTGGATAGAGTAATCTTGGATGTATGTCCTTGCCTTTTGTGACGTTAAATACTTCTTTCCAGCCCCTTCTTGCCTGTAAGGTTTCTTTTGAGAAATCAGCTTATAGTCTTATGGGAACTCCTTTGTAAGTAACTGTCTCGTTTTCTCTTGCAGCTTTTAAGATTCTTTCCTTATCTTTAATGTTGGGTAACTTAATCATGGTGTGCCTTGGTGTGTTTCTTCTTGGATCTAAATCCTTTGGGGCTCTCTGAGTGTCCTGGACTTGCAAGCCTAGTTCTTTCACCAGATGGGGATGTTTTTCTTCATTATTTGTTCAAATAGGTTTTCAGTTTTTTCCTTTTCCTCTTCTACTGGCACCCCTATGATTTAGATGTAGGAACGTTTAAAGTTGTCCTAGTGGTTCCTAAGCTTCTCCCTTCCCCTTTTTTGAATTCTTGTTTCTTCATTATGTTCAGGTTGGATATTTATTTCTTCTGTTTGTTCCAAATTATTAACTTGAGTCCCAGTTTCCTTCCCTTCACTGTTGGTTCCCTGTATATTTTCCTTTATTTCATGTTGTATAGCCTTCACTTCTTCCTCTATTTAGTGACCGTGCTCAGCTATGTCTGTAAGCACCTTGATTACCAGTGTTTTGAACTCTGCATCTAATAGGTTATCCCCTCATCTCTTGGTTCTTTTTCTGGAGCTTTGATCTGTTCTTTCACTTGGGCTACATTTCTTTGTCCCAGTGGGGTATCAGCAGGGTGGGGCAACCCACTCACTGTGTGGTGTTGCTGTATGTAGGGGAGGGATCCTAGAGGAAACAATGCCACTTGCTAGCTTGTTTGGCTCTTGTCCCATTTTCTGTCACTTCCCTTCCTTCCCACAATTGAATTGTGCTCTTTCAGGGGCTGATTCCCAGGAATGGGGACTTGAGTACATTCTGGGATACTGTGGGTCTCTCCAGTGGACTCTCCTGTGAGACTGGGAGTTTCTCCCACTGCCACAATTCCACAGATTTTTACAGCCTGAGGTTTTGAGACTTTATTTCTCCTCGTTGGAACCCTGGACTGCATGGTCTGTCTTGCTCCCCAGTTGTTCCTCCTGGATTTTACTCATGTGAATATGGGACCACCAGCTGCCATATTGCACTCCCTGGTCCACCATCAGCAGACTTGCCATGTATCCTCTCTGCCCGGCTGCCTGTCTCTGCCCCTTCTACCAGTCTGGATGAATGCTTCTTCTTTGACTCCTTGATGGATGGACTTCCATACAGTTCAATTTTCTGGAAGTTCTGGTTGTTTTTTGTTTTTAAATTTGTGGTTATCCTTCTTTTGGTTGTGTGAGGAAGCCAAGTGTATGCAACCTACACCTCCATCTTGGCTGGAACTCTCCAAAAATACATTCCTAAGCCAACAATACATAATGTTTTGATGAGCCAATCTTGTCAGTCACCCACATCTTAGTTCTATTCTTATTAGCAGTAAATTATAGTCAGTATTAACTTACAAAATAGTAGCCCTGTGTCTGTGCAACTTCACACATTTTACAGTGTTTCAGGGTAACTGCTATGCTCTGAATGTGTCCCTCTCCCCCAAATTCATGGGCAATCATGCATTGCTTAATGATGAGTGTATGTTCTGAGAAATTTGATTCCATCATTGTGCAAACATCACAGGGTACACTCGCACAAACTTAGATGGTAGTAAACTCACACAAACTTAGATGGTATAGGCTACTATACATGTAGGTATAGCTTATTGCTCCATAGCTACAAAGTTGTACAGTATATTATTTTAGTGAATACTGTAGGCAGTTTTAACACAATGGTAAATATTTGTGTATTTTAATGTACCCAAACATATAAAAGGTACAGTAAACGTGGTATAAAAGATAAAATATGGTACGCCTGTCTAGAGCACTTACCGTAAATGAAACTCACAAGCCTGGAAGTTGCTCTGGGTATCATTGAATGAGTAGTGAGTGGCTGTGAAGGCCTTCACATTGCAGTGGACTTTATAAATACTGTCCCGCCAGCCCTCTCCTGCTACCTTCTGACAGGGTCAGAAATAGAATATTGGAGCTGTCAGCACTGCTCCACAAACAGGGAGGTGGACTGGATTGATTGGAAATATCTAGAAGAAACTGGCTGGGTAAGTGACTGTCAGGAGGGAGTGAAAAGTGGCCTGAGGATCAGTAAGAACAAGAAATCAAGATGGAGAGATGAAGGAACATAGGAATTTTCATAACAGTGTGGTTTTGCCTATTACAAGTTGGAGCAGGGGTCAGATTAAGAAAGTTTTTGGTAACCATTTAAAAAAGAGGATGTTTAACATAGGGTGTAGGGCTAAAGACTCTCAATATTTTGACTTTGGAAATTGTTTTTGGTTCCATTGACCCTGCCTGGCACAAAGGGCTCTCTCTGGAACTGAACTGATAGAAGAAATAAAACATCCATAGTTTACATCCTTACAAACTGAGAATATTTCCAAAGTACAGGGACGGGCTGGCTCCTCACTGCCCCAGAAAGCTTTTACTAAGGTGGTAGTGTCACTTGTTGCTTGAGAACATTGCTTCTATGGACCTGTGTTCTTGTGCAGGATCTCAGGTCCTCGGCAAAGAACTTACAGGGATGGATTCTGAAGAACATCAAGCTAGATCTGGGTGGGGAGGGGGGCTGTAGTACGCTCTGGATCTGTAGCCCCATGGACACAGGCTCCTCTGTGCTGTAACAGGTCAGAGGCTCACGGGGACGTAATCTGTGCACTCAAAATTGAGCTCTTGTCAGTGAGAGGGAATCTGTTGTGAAGCCCCACAGGTATTGCTGCCATCAGAGAAAAAAAAACATTCTTTTTGAATCATGTATCCTTTTATTTCTTACAGGAAATTCAGCTCCATTATAATTTTATGGGACCGCCATAATGCACACAGTCTGTTTTGACCGAAATGTCATTATTCAGCATGTGACTATATTAAAAGTTAACTCCTAAAATGATGGAATGAGGAGGTGAGGCCTCTAGGAGGTGAGTAGGTCATGAGGAGGGAGCCCTTTTGAATGGTATTAGTGGCCTTATAGAAGAGGCCCCGTGGGGCTGGCTCCCTTGCCTCTTTCCTTTATGTGAGGATAATACAAGAAGTCTGTGACCGAAAAGAGCCTCCCCCGGCCATGCTGGCACCCTGATCTTGGGCTTCCAGCCTTCCAGATGATGAGAAATAAATTTCTGTTGTCCATAAGCCACCCAGTCTGTGGTATTTTGTTATGGCAGCCTGAATGAACTAAGATGGTACCCATAGTCCACTTTTTTCCTTTATTTTTATTGTTGACATTATTGTAGATGTCCCCATTTCCCTGTTCTTTGCCTGCCTTCCCCCAACTGCTCTTCCCCCCACCCATAATCTACATTTTTATGATTCACACAAAAACCTTCTGAATAAGGCAGAGCTGATATTATTATCCTTCTCATTTTATGAGTGAAGGAACATTTTCAGAGTGTTTAAGATAGACCTAAGCTCATTATTGCTAAGCAGTGGCAATCTGCTTGGCACTCTGCTTTTTCATGAGAAACAGGGAAATCTATGGGATCCTGGAATAGAAAAAAAGTAAAATTAGTAAAAAAAAAAGATAATGTATGAATAAAAATTGGAGTTTAGGTAATAGTAATGTACTGATGTTGGTTCTGAGTTTTAACATATGTGCCAAGGTCGTGAATCTAGAGAGGGGGACAAGAGAACAATGACTATTTTGGGACACCTGCATTCTACAGGAGGCATAAATATGAACTTTACAAAAAGACACTGAATAACTTGTCAAGAACTATGAAAGTAGGAAGATTGACACCTAATTTACGCAAGGCTGGAGGGAACTAAACAGAAGGCCGTAGTGACAGATGCAATATCCCACTGCCTGGGCATCAGCAACTAACTTCAGCCCTTGCTCCTCAAACCTGCTGCACCTGTGGGGTTCCTCAGCTGTATGAATGGCATTACTACCCTCAAGCTGCTAATCGAGAAACCAGACAGACACTCTTCACTCTTCCTGAGCACCTCTATCCAGTCAGTCCCCGGGGCCTGTGGCCTCCATTTACTGAGTATCTCTTCCATGCCATCCCTGAGTTCAGCCTCCAGCGTCTCTCTTACCGCAACTATTGATTGTAATTGTCTGAGGTCTGGTCCTCACACTCCTTCCCATCTTCTCATCTTCCTTCCCATTTTCTAGGGTTATTTTTCCTTCTTTTTTATGTTTCTTTTTTTACTTTTGGAATTTTTTAAGATAGAGAAAAATCCAAGAGAAGAGAATAATCCATATTCTAATCACTCAGAATTAATCACTGTTGACATATTACCTACTTGGTGCCAGATTTTCTTTTGAAAGAAAAATCACCCCTTTGTTTTTTAAATATAAACTGGCCTGCATTCCATATAAAACATTGAAACAAGATAAAAGAATTACCAAAATGAAAGCTTAGAAATCACCTCTAGTCTCATATTGCAGAAATTATCAACACTAAACTAGTAGGCAACATTCTAGTACTCTCTCTATACACAGTGATCTTTCTAAGTGAAAACTTAATCAGCACCATTCCCATTCTGAAAATCCTTTAATGTTCCAATCTAATTATGGGAAAAACATGAGATGAACCCAAATTGAGAGATAGTCTACAAAACATCTGACCAGTAGTCCTCAAAAATGCCAGGGTCATAAAAAACAAGGAAACACTGAAAAACTGTCTCAGCCAGGAGGTACACAAGGAGACCAGATTACTAAAATATAATGTGCTGTCTTGCACGGGCTCCTGGAAAAGAAAACCAGGTAAAATCTGAATAAAACATGAAGTGTAATGGGTAGTAGTATACTGTTATTGATTTCTTAGTTTTGTCTTAGTTTTAACGTAATGTACCATGATGTTAGGGGAAACTGATGAGGGGTAGATAGGAACTCTCTGTATTATCTTTGTTACTCTGCTATAAATTTTAATTTAACCCAAAATTTAAAAAAAAATTATATAATAAAACAAGTTACACCCTGGCCAGGTGGCTCAGTTGGCTGGAGTGTTGTCCCATACACCACATGTTTGTGGGTTTGATTCCCAGTCAGGGCACATGCCTAGGATGTGGGTTCGATCCTGGTTGGGGCACGTACAGAAGACAACCGATTTCTCTGACATTGATGTTTCTCTCACACCCACCTCCTTCCTTCCTCTCTCTCTAAAATCAATAAACAGGTCCTTGGGTGAGAATTTGAAAAAAAAGTTACACGGAAAAAAAAAATCTTTAGTGGTATTTCTTAGCTTCACATTCCTTCACTTAACAGACAAGGCCTTTCATGGATTGGGGTCTGCCCCCTCTCTAGTTCCATCTCCCATAAACTTGCCTGCATTACTGTACACCTTCACTGGAGTCATATGAAACCATGTGATCATGACAGGCTTTCCCTTGCAAACCTGCATTTCCTCCAGTGTTTACTTCTTTTTTAGTGCCACTTTCTAATCTTTTTTCTCTCTTATATTTTTTCAAACCTGTCTACTCCCTTCCCATACCACCACCCTGAGGGCAGCCACCACCATATCTTATTGGGATCACTAAAAATTTTCCGTTTGGTTTCCTTCACCCATTTTTTGTTTCATCCACTGCATTCTCTATTCATTGGTTACAGTGATTTCTTAAAGTACACATTTAACTGTGTTCTTAAACTTTTCACCACGTTCCCTTTGTTCTTAGAATAAAATGCAGAAATCTCTGCAGCCTCGTGGCTGTAAGAGTTCAGGGGCAGCATTTCTAGAATAGGTTTGGTGGGGCGGTATAGTGGCCAGAGAAGGGCTTTATTCTCCAAAGCTGTTCTTTTGTTGGTACACACTTGTCCCATCTCCTTATCTCAGTCCTACTAATTATTCAGTAACCATTTTATATGAACTTTCCCAGATGTCATCTCACACACATACCACTGGTTTCTGTCTGGTATAAAAGGAAAGGCTACTAGGTTTTAATGGTTAAGAGCCACTTGGCCTGAGTTTGAATTTGGCTCTATCTTTTAACAACTATGTGATCACAGGCAAGCAAGTTGGTCTCTCTGACTCTGTTTTGTCATCAGTTGTTCTGAGAATTAAATAGTTGTAAGTAATGTGCTGTCGCTATGCTATAATGTGTTCTTTGCCTTTGTAACCCCAGACACAAATAAAACTAATGCATTCTATTAGCATTGTTGGGTTTCTAGTTGTCTAACACAAATATTTGTTGAGTAACCGTTGTTTCTTTTGTCTCAAATTTACCTTCACTCTTTCTCCTCACCTTTCTCTATGTAGTCAATTAATGTGTGCTCTTTGTTCCCACCTCGCTCGGGTCCAGTTCCACCAAAAGCCTCCTGCTCATGACACTCTCCTTTGACACAGAGATTCCTGCCCTGGCTCCCATTGTTCCCACTTTGTTAGAGCTGCCTGTGTCTCTCATTAGACTATCAGCTCTGTGAGCACTATGGGCTCAGGAAAAAACAAAACAAAACAAAACCCTGAAGGTGTAAAATAAGTAAATAAACAGCACAGTCTCCAGGATCACCATGCTGCTGTGAGGATCAAATGGTAAGGTCTCAGTAATTTTCCTACCTAAAAAGTTAGCCTAAGTGTCTCAAGAACATGATAGAGGTAAGACTGTCTGATATAATACTTGCAGTTGGTAAAGACTTTGGAACAAAGTGATATCGGGGCTTATGGGTAGAGGAAAACAAGAAGGTGTTTGACAGCTTTTAGGCAAAAATGTGGAAAGATAATAAAGCTGGGGAAGCTTAAGAATCACATTATGTGTATATGAGTAAAATTGTCCTTAATGCAGGTGGGGTAAGCTTCTCAAAGACCTTTTTTTGAATACATCAAGATATCTTGTATGTTGTTTGTACACAGTACATGTTTGCAATGCATAATGGATGAACACAAACTCCTATCAAGAAAATTAGAGCAAGGAATCTTAGAGGCATCTGGTCTACCTTCTCAATGAATGCACAACAATTCTTCGGTTTCAAGATGAAAGATAAAAAATTTTCATCCATCAGGGATACAATTAAAATTCAACTAAAACTTTTGTAGACCAAGAATAGGGATCATTTTCTAAGCTCAGTCAGAAGTTTAGTGACACAAAAAGTCAATTTCTGGATTTTCTTCATGAGTGAAGGATGACATTTTTATATTCGAAGGACCTCACTCTTTGAATTTTTGTTTTGCTCTGAAATGACCAGCTAGTCTAAAACACAGAAGGATATTCAGCTCCTACCTTTCCCAGCTGGCAAACTGCCAACATCCTATTTGGGAAGTTTTTAAACACTGGACAGTTCTGGACAATTGGAATTGTCCAGTGTGAACTTTTCTGTCTATAGAACAGTTTTGGGGTGACTTGTAATTTACTTCCATTTTCATTTTCACTCAAGGCACATGACCATGAAAGACCAAAACACTTAGAACCATTTAAATTTGGTGGCTACATCTATCAAAGAATGTATAAATTTAGCAAAAACAAATAAACCAACCAACCACATTTTTGGCTCTTGTATACCAAATAAAGATTAAAAGAATAACTAGATTACGTATTAATAATATGAATTTATGTTTCATAACTAAGTCATTTGTGAATAAAAGTGTTTTTTGAGGAAATTTTAAAAGCAATATAAAAGATCTATCTCAGACAGGAAGCAAATATTCAGGATTGAAACCTTGGTTTTTATTTTTTTCCATTCTTTTTAGGGGAGGAGCAAACAGTCAGTTGATCGGAACTCTGGTTAACTACAAATTTGCATTGTGAGCAATAATGTTTCTATCACAAGTGCCACTCAGCATGGTGCTGTCCACCCATTTGTATGCCAAACACATGGTCGAAAGTGTGCTGCATTAAGGAAAAGAAGAATTGAGGTGTTGCAAGTGTTTTGGCACTAGCAAGCAACCTCAACAACGTAATAGAGAACTTTCTTCAAGTGAGATCAATCTAATCACAAAAGATTATATTACTCTGAGATTTAAAAACAGTTTTCATGAAAAGAGACTGAGAAACTGAAATCTGAGAGTGCCAGCTCTCCCAGCAGGACAGGCACGAGGCCATATTGAAGCATAATTTTCTTTTGAGTATTTTAAATGAGAATTCAGATTCACCCAAGAGATTTAAACCTGATTGACAAAGCCCTTGAGGCCTTCTCCTCAGCTGCAGAAACGAGAAGAGTTAATTGAGCAAGATAATGGAGTCGATTTTGTTAATTCTTCAAGTAATACAGTTTCTTTTCTTTTTCAGTCAGTTTGGGAGCTAATTATAAAAGCAAGAAAAAATCAGATTTACAGACTATAGTTCTTTCCAAGTGATTTAAATACTAAGTGATGACTAGGCACCATAATGATGCCCAAGATTTAGAGCCACAGTACACTACTGACAATATCTAGATTCTCTTACAGATTTCTTGTAAAAAAAAAAAAGTTCACAAGTTGAATTTCATGCATTGTATATAATACGGACGTGCTATCCTTGAGCATGCCATGTTCACGAGTTATCAATTGTCACTGAAGAATTTTGGTCACATGGTGAAATAGAAAATTGATATATATTACATTTTTATAGATGAGAGCCCTATTCATTTGTTGTAGTTATTAGTAGGAGATTTTACAAAAAGAATGTAGTAGGTAAAATCTACAAATCTCAAATGAACCACATTATTGGCTTTGATATACCAAGAGAATATTATAAGAATAACTGTATTACTTATGTAGTAGTAGCTATCAAAATTCAAAAACCTGTATCCCTAGTAAACCTACAGAATTATTTGCACAAATACACAGGGGTAAAAGAATAAAGTTGTTTCTGTGTGGTTTATATTAGTAAAATATTGCAAATGCCCCAGTTGTCCATCAGTAGGGAATTAATAAGATACATCATGTGTATCTACATAAGTAAATAGATAGATTCATTGTGTAGATATAAAAATGCCTACATACATGAATCATTAATTCATTTGAAAGGTTTTCTTGGGTGTCAACTATATACTAGTTAGGATATTAGGAATAAAAATAGTAAGGATCCAGATATTCAAGGTAACAGTTCTCCTAGAGCTAGTATGTGGATAGAGAATAAAGAAAAGAAACAAGTTATGCTACCAAGAAATGAAATCAGGTGACATGGTGATAGAGAGTTTTTGGAAAGGCTATTATAGTCAAAGAAGGCCCAGGAAGTGACATGGTAACTGGACTTGGAGATCAATGTTCCAGGCAAACAGAAGAGCATATGAAGGAATAAGTCTGCTGTGCTCACACAGAGAGGACCCCCATAGCTGGTGCCACCTGAAGTTAAGGAGGTACTCAGGAGATAGATTGTGAAGGGCTCTTTAGTCTGTGGAGAGAAGTTGGATTACTTTTACATACAATGAGAAGGAAGCCATGGAAAGGTACCAAGCAGGGGAGCGACATGATTTGATAAGTGATATGAAAAGATCATGTTGGCTGTGTACGCTAGAAGGGGACGAATGAAGGCAGGGAGAAATATCAAGTCAGAAACAAGAGTCTAAATAAAAGGTGATGACAATTTGGACCATAATGTGGCAAAAGTGGATTCATTTGGATTTTCTTTTGGAGGATGACATTGTTTAGATGTCATGCTTCTATAAGTCACTGCTTCAAGTCTTTGGACTTGGAACTAGATCTGAGTTCTTAAATGGGTTCTCTCTAAAGTCTTATTTTCCTCCTTTGAACATGGAATGAATCATGTCTGCAGTATCACTTTCAGGGGGCCATTATTAAGATTAAATAAGATCAAATCTGTGAAAGCATTTGGTAAACTCTAAAAGCATTATATAAATATTGTTATTATCATCATTCATTCAGAGAAATTCCAGATGGCAAACATGACCACAGCTGGGGTTCAGGGCTGCCTCCTTCCTGAGGGTCACAGGCATAACAAAGTCTTCTAGATGGATGTTCCCCTAGCATCCTTTCTGTCAAGTATTAGGGGAAAGTTCAGGAAATTTTGGACCCCAGGTTTTCAGTAACTTCAAAGTTTCTTAATTGATTAATGAGAAATGGCTAGAACCTTCAAGAAATGTGATTCATTTCCTTCATGGATTCACTTTAAAACCACAACTTTAGGGAAGGAATGAGAGTTTCAGTCTCAGGTAAAATTGCTGTTACCATAAATAGGATGAAATATGGGCATTAATGGAGACATCCTACCAATTCACCTAATATATTTTTTGATTGTCTATAAGCAGTAGATATTGAAGAATATTTAGTCATTTCTTGTTGGGAGTTGTAGAGTGCAATAAGCAAGGTTATGCCCACTGATGTCAGAGAGAGAAAAAGGAGAGAGATACATCAATGGATTGTCCCCTGAGTATGCCCTGACTGGAGATCGAACCCTCAACCTAGGCCCAGCAGAGGAAGCTACATACTTTGGATTGCTATTCACTCTGAAGAGGTTGACCAGGGCCAGTCATAAGCAGTGCCTGACAAAGGCCAGGGTCTTTGCAGATCTACCTAATACATAGAAACAAATACAAAGAAGCAGTCAAATTGGGAAGACAAAGAACAGATCCCAAATGAGAGAACAAGAGAATTCTCCAGAAGAGTGAGGTGAAATGGAGGCAAGCAATTTATCAGGTAGAGAGTTTAGAGTAATGATTATAACGATACTCAGCAGTATGAAAAAATACATAGAAATCATTAAAAAGGACCAGTCAGAAATAAAGAATGCAGTATCTGAAATATATTATATACTGGAAGGAATAAACAGTAGGTTAGATGGAGCAGAAGATTGAGTCAGTGATTGAGAAGAGAAGGTAGGAAAAAACACCCATGCAAAGCAGCAAAAATATAAAAGAATTAAATAATGAGGAGAGCTTAAGAGACATTTTGAACCATATGAAACATAACAACATCCACATCATGGGAATACCAGAAGGAGAAGATAGCACACAAGGGGTCAAGAACATATTTGAAGAAATAATGACCAAAAAGTACCTTAATATGGTGAAAGGAAAAAAACACACAAGTCCAGGAAGCTCAGAGAGCTCCAAACAATTTGAATGTAAAGAGGCCTACACTGAGAAACAACATAATTAAAATGACAAGGCTTAAGGAAAAGGAGAGAATCCTAAAAGCAGCAAGAGAAAAGCAGGTAGTTACATACAAGGGAGCGCCAATGAGATTGTCATCTGATTTATCAATAGAAACACTTCAGGCCTGAAGGGAGTGGCATGAAATATTCAAGGTGATGCAAAACAAGGACTTATAACAAAGGCTATTTTACACAGCAAGGCTATCATTTAAAATCAAAGGACAAATAAGGGGCTTCCCAAACGAGAAAAAGCTAGAGGAGTTTGTTAACACCAAATCAGTGTGGAAACAAATGTTAAAGGGCTTACTTTAAGATGAAGAAGAAGAAAAAGAGAAAGAAAAACAAAACAAAACAGGAAACCAGTCTAACAACAAAATGGCACTAAATATGTCTCAGTCAATAATCACCTTAAATGTAAATGGCTTAAATACTCCAACCAAATGGCATAAGGTAGGTGAATAGATAAGAAACAAGACCCATATGTAAGCTACCTCCAAAAGACCCACCTCAGATTGAAAGATACTCACAGGCTAAAAGTAAATGGATCAAAAAAATATTTCATGCAAATGGAAAGGAGAAAAAAGGTAGGGTAGCAGTACTCATACCCTACAAAATAGACTCTAAAACAAGACTATAGTAAGAGACAAAGAAGAACACTACATAATGATAAAGGGAACAGTCCAACAAGAGGATATAACCCTAGTAAAGATTTACACACCAAATATAGAAGCACTTAAATATGTGATGCAGATCTTGATGGATATAAAGGGAGAGACTGACAGAAATACTGTCATAATTGGAAATTTTAACACTCCATTGCTTCAATGGATAGATCTTCCAGACAGAAAGTCAACAAGGAGAAAGCGGCATTAAAAAAAAAAAACACACACTAGATCAAATGGACTTAATTGATATCTTCCAAACATTTCACCCCAAAGCAGCAGAATATACGTACTTTTCAAAAGCATATGGAATGTTTTCTAGGATATAGACCATATATTAGGACCCAAAACAAGTCTCAATAAATTTAAGAAAGTTGAAATCATGTCAAGCATCTTCTCTGATCACAATGTTATGAAACTAGAAATCAATCACAAGAACACTGAAAAACACACAAAGACATGGGAGCTAAAGACATGTTGCTACACAATGAATGGGTCAACAACTAGATCAAGGAAGATATCGAAAGATACCTTAAAACAAATGAAAATGAGAACACAACAATAAAAAATCTGTGGGACACTGTGAAAGCAATCCTGAGAGGGAAATTTGTAGCATCACAGGCCTGTCTCAAAAAGAAAGAAAAATCTCAGACAGTCTAACTTTACACTTAAAGGAACTTGGAAACAACAACAAACAAAGCCCAAATTGAGTAGAAGGAAAGAAATAATAAAGATGAGAACAGAAATAAACAAAATAGAGTACAAAAGATACAAAAGATCAATGAATCCAAGAGCTGGTTCTTTGAAAAGATTGACAAACCTCTAACCAGATTCATTGAGAAAAAAAGAGAGAGGACCCAAATAAATGAAATCAGAAATGAAAGAGGTGAAATTACCACTAACACCAAAGAAATACAACAGATTGTAAGAAAATATTGTGAACAACTATATGCCAAAAACTGGACAACCTGGATGAAATGAATAAATTCCTAGAAACATACAATCTTCCAAAACTAAATCAGGAAGAATCAGAGAATCTGAATAGACAGATTATAGCTAGTAAAACTGAAGTGGTAATAAAAAACCTCCCAATAACAAACAAAAGTTCTTGATTGGATGGTTTCACAGGTGAATTTTACCAAACATTCTGTGAAGAACTAACACCTCTCCTTCTCAAACTATTTCATAAAATTCAAGAGAAAGGAACACTCTTAAACTCATTTTTTGAGGACAGCATTATCCTAATTCCAAAACCAACTAAAGACACTACAAAGAATGAAAATTGTAGGCCAATATCCCTGATGAACATAGACGTTAAAATCCTCAACAAAATATTAGCAAACCAAATACAGCAATGCATCAAAAAGATGACATACCATGACCAAGTGGGATTTGTTCTGGGAATGCAAGTTGGTACAACAATTACAAATTAATAAAAGTGATTCACCACACAAACAAAAGGAAGGATAAAGATCAAATCACGATCATATCAATGGATGTGGAAAAAGCCAGCACCCGTTTATGATAAAAACTCTCAACAAAGTAGGATTAGAAGGACCATAACTAAACATAATAAAGGCCATTTATGACAAACCCACTGCCAGCAGCATACTCAATGTGCAAAAACTACAAGTGTTCTCCTTAAGATAAAAAACAAGACAGGGATGTCTGCTTTTACCTCTCTAATTCAACAAAGTACGAAGAGTCCTAGCCACAACAATCAGACAAGAAAAAGAAATAAAAAGAATCCAAATTGGAAAGGAAGAAGTAAAACTGTCATCATTTACAGATGAAATGATACTATAGGTAGAGAACCCCAAAGATTCCACCAAGAAACTATTAGAACTGATAAATGAATTCAGCAAAGTAGCAGGATACAAAATTAATATCCAGAAATCAGTTGCTTTTTAAATGCCAATAAAGATCTAACAGAAGGGGAAATTAAGAAAACAATTTCATTCACAATTGCTTCAAAAAGAATAAAGTACCTAGGAATAAACCTAACCAAGGATGTAAAAGACTTGCACTCAGAAAATTATAAGACACTGAAGAAAGAAATCGAAGAGGATACAAATAAGTAGAAGCACATACTGTGTTCATGGATAGGGAGAATTAACATCATTAATGTGTCCATACCACCCACAGCAATCTATAGATTCAATGCAATTTCTATCAAGATTCCAAAAGTGTATTTCACAGAACTAGAATAAATATTTCAAAAATTTATAAAGACCCCACATAGCAACGGTGATCATGAGAAAGAAGGACAAAGTTGGAGGGATCATGCTACATAATATCAAACTACACTATAAGACCATAGTAATCAAAGCAGCATGGTACTGTCATAAAAACAGACACAGAGCTCAATGGAACAAAATAGAGAGCCTAGAAATAAACCCACACCTTTATAGTCAATTAATATTCAACAGAGGAAGCAAGGACATACAATGGGCTAAAGATAGCTTATTGAATAAATGGTTTGGGGAAAATTGGACAGATATGTGCAGAAAAATGAAACTAGATCACCTTCTTACACCACATACAAGAATAAATTCAAAAGAGGTCAAAGACTTAAGTGTTAGACACTAAATATTGTAGAAGAAAACATAGGCAGCAAAATCTCAGACATCACTTATAGTGATATTTTGTTGGCTATATTACCCCTGTTTGGGGTAATATAGCAAGGGAAACAAAATAAAAAAAAAACAAATGGGACTATATGAAACTAAAAAGTTTTTCACACAGCAAGGGAAATCATAAACAAAATAAAAAGACAACCCACATAATGGGAAAACCTATTCACTGGTACATCTGATAAGGGGTTAATACCTAAAATTTATAAAGAACTTCCAAAATTCAACACCAAAAAAAAACCAAACCAAACAACCCAATTAAAAAGGGGGCAAAGGACCTGAATAGGCACTTCTCCAAGGAGGATACACAGGTGGCCAATAGACATAGGAAAATATGCTCAATGTCACTAATCATCAGAGAAATGCAAATTAAAACCACAATGAGAGATATCAACTTACACCTGTCAGAGTGACTACAATCAATAAATCAACCAACAACAAGTGCTGGCAAGGATGTGGAGAAATGGGAACACTTTTGCACTGTTGATGGGAATGGAGATTGGTACATCCACTGTGCAAGCAGTATGGAAAGACCTCAAAAAATTAAAAGTGGATCTGGCTTTCGAACCAGCTATTCTACTTCTGGGAATGTATTCAAAGAAACTCAAAATATTCAAAAGAACATAAGCACCCTTGTGTTCATTGCAGAATTATTTACAATAGCTAAGATATGGAAGCAGCCCAAGTGTCCATCAGTAGATGAGTAGATAAAGCAATTATGGGACATTTACCCAATGGAATACTACTCAGCCATAAAAAAGAAGAAAAATTTTTACCGTTTGTGACAGAACAGGAGAACATTATGCTAAGTGAAGTAAGACAGTCAGAGAAAGACAAATTCCATATGATTTCACTCATATGTGGAATCTAATGAACATACTGAACTAACAAGGAAAATGGGGACAGACTCATAAATGGAGAGCAGGATGACAGCCAGTGTCAGGGGAGTTTAGGGGGTGGGGGTGAGCAAAAAGGAAAAACAACTCATGGACACGGACAACAGTGTGGTGATTCATGGGGGAGGAGGGAAGAAAGGGGATAAATGGTAATGGAAAAAATAATAATAAAGAAAATTAAATCAACAAAAGAATATTCAGTTCCTTTTGAACCAATATAGGGAAGTATTAGAAAACTTTCTTACCCCCAACCCCCTTTCTTTGGAGCAGAAGTCAACTCCCAGTTACTCAGGAAAGAGTAACTTTTATGTGAAGGGCCAGATGTAGAGAAGGGGAAGGAAGGCCTCTATGATTGACAATGATTTATTAATCCTGAAGCTCCGTACTATGGCCATTTCTTCTGTGAAAGTCTAATTGACGTCAATGACTTTGAACATTCACACTCATTGCCTTTGAGTTGTCTTATCTTGGTTTCATCATACCACCCACCACCTCCCTGTATCTTCAAACAATGGCCCTGTCAAGCCAGCTCTGAGCAGGCCCTGGGATTACTTTCCTAGGGGAAAATTGGGCATTACCTCACTTCCTGAAAATGTGTCCAACAGAAACAGAGCTTTCTCTCTATAAAAGGCAGACAGTAATATTAATGTTTGCTGATTTGGTTGGTGATTTGCTCAATTCAGGGACCAGAGAATGTTTGTAGTAGGGCTCAACGTGTACTAGTGTAGCCTTTGGAGCCTTTTTTTTCTCTTGCATATATTTTTAGCAAGTGAGAAATAGTGTTCTTTTATAATAAAACAGATGGTGGTTTGCACAAAATTAACATGATTTGGCCTTCACTAGGCAAAATGAAAGTCATGAGTGATGCGATATTTCAATTCAAAGATATTTTATGAAACATTAACATATCACATTAGAATGTTCTTTCAACCAAAAATATCGATTCATTGAAAAAAGAACTTGGTGAAATAGAATTGTTCATAAGTTATGATTGCTGCTCCCATAAAAATATTTTCTGTTTAAATTTATAACAAACATGCTGAGGAGGAGATCTTTCTTATGTCCCATTTAACAATACAATAACTTTGTTTTCAAAATCTCATTTTATTCCAGCTGGAAGATATATGATCTTATTATCCAAAACAACCACTTCATCTCTACAGAAACTTATTATTGGAATATATGATTATAATGTTTTACAGAGGGTGTAAGGCGTAATCCTTGTCAAGTTCAGACTACATGCTGTGTAGCTGAAACTTCATCTTCAAGAGGATTACATAGAAATTTCTTCAATAAAGTTATAAACATAGTACAGTGTTAAGATACTTACAACATTTGACAGAAATGTGATCATTTGTATTACTCCACAATAAGGTAGCAGGTAATATTAATAAGCAATCTATCCTAAGTGCACCTGTTTAATAAATAAATAAACAAATAAATAGGAAAATGTGGTGTATGAAATTATGGGTGTGAAGTTCGGAAAGGGAAAATGTCACTGATGTGTTGTGCTGACACTTGAATGCGGGACAGGTGTGACAGGTGATTCTATTGAGACATTCTTCAAAGACTCTGCTGATATTATCACGCATGAACATTCCTGACCCCAGATCCTCCTGTCTCTAGTTCTTGGAGATGCCCTTTTCTCTGACTAAAATTCTTTCCCTTCCCTTTCCTCTTCTTTCCTCTGACGAAATCCTAGTAATAGTTTGGGTCTCACCTTAGGCATCCCTACCTGTGAGGGTGGCCCTGAGTACCCCAACCCTCTGAATTCTGGTGACTAGGTTGGTCTCCCCACTTTGAATTTCCATTACACCCTGAGCTTCTCCACTTGTATTGTCTCACATGAAATTTATTGCTGTTTATATTCTCCAAACAAGAACAAGGATTTGAATGCCAACATTCTATACACCCAGCTCCTGGTACAGAACCTGGGGTATAGTAGTGCTCAATATATGTTTCATGAATTGAATGAACAGATCTTCACTTTGTATAAAATTAATTATGGTCCCACTGTCACTAGGCCATTCATTATTAACTTAATACTTACTTGTTTAGTCAAAAAATGGATAAAAAAGAAAAAATACTCTTTTCAGTTTCCTGATTATATTCTCTTAAATTTTGTTTGGTAGGTATATTTAATAAAGGCTCCAAATAACTTGACAGCAATAACAAAAAAAAATCTTAACATTAAGATTTATGTTTTGCTTTACTTGATTGGGAAGTTCAAAGAGTAAACTTGCCTTTGGGAATGAACGGGTCTAGGAGTTGTTAGGCAGTTAAAAAGCCATGCCTCTCTTTTTGACCACGGATTTTTCTGAGCTGACTTCATTCTTAGGTAGGACCTCCCTACATGAGGCAAAGTAGGCCACAGGCAGCTTACATTTTTTGGTAACAACATCATCAACAACCTCTAAAGGTCCCAGCTGGCACCATTTGGGTCACATATCCATCCCAGTGTCCATCATGAGGCCACAGTAGCGAGAACTTTGGCCACCTGAGGAGGTGCTCCTTCAGTGTGTTTAGGGGGAAGATCCACACAATAAAGAAAACTTTGTTACTAGAAAACTGGAGGAAGAGAGTGTATGGTGAGCAGACAAACACATTAGCTACCATGGATTTCTGGCAAATGAACACTGAATATCCTGGCAAATCATTAATGTGGGCCAGGATCAAGCATCTTGCTTTTACTTTGGGAGAGCACTTTGAGCATTTGCTTTCTTCCATGTATCAACTCAATATACAAAATATTTGTACCAGAGTCTAGGGATACAAGGAAGAAAAAGCAAGGCAAGGAACAGTCCTTGCCTTGATGGAACTTAGATTAAAAGCAAAGAGACAAATATGGTCATTAAAAATTATAATAAAGGCTATAAGGGAAAAAAACTTAGATGTATCTGTAGGGTAACTCACTTTCTTTGCCTTTCCTTAGTGTCCTTTAATTTAAGGAGGCCTACCCTGATCCTTTTAGTTAAAATTATACTGCCTATGAATTAGTGTTTTGGGTTTTTTTGGATATACACCCACAAGTGGAATTGCTGGGTCAGTTCCATTTTAGTTTTTTTGAGGTATCTCCACACTGCTTTCCACAGTGGCTGCGCCAGTCTGCCTGCCCACCAACAGTGCATGAAGGACCCCCTTTCTCCACATCCTCACCAACAGTGTTTGTTGATTTATTGATGATAGCCATTCTGGCAGGTGTGAGATGATATTTCATTGGTTTTAATTTGCATTTCTCTGATAACTAATGATGTTGGGCATCTTTTCATATGTCTATGGGCCATCTGTATGTCTTCTTTGGAGAAGTGTCTATTCAGGTCCTCTGCCCATTTTTTAATTGGATTATTCGGTTGTATGTTCACTGCAGCACTATTTACAATAGCCAAGATATGGAAACAACCCAAGGGCACATCAATAAACAAGTAAATAAAAAAGTGGTAGTATATACAGGGTGGGGCAAAAGTGGGATTACAGTTGTCCATATGGAAAATAATACAATATTTAATAAATAATAATACAAGAGTAAACTTTGTGTTTCATATACTCTCAACTATAAACCCACTTTTGCCCCACCTGTGTATACAATGGAATATTACTTGGCTGTAGTAAAAAATAAAATCTTACCATTTATGACAACATCAATGAGCCTAGAGAGTATTATGCTAAGTGAGGTAAGCCAGTCAGAGACAAATACCATGTGATTTCACTTAAATGTATAATCTAAAGAACAAAGTACATGAACAATCAAAATTGCAGCAGATTTGTAGATACAGGGAACAGACTGAGGGTTACCAGAGGAGAGAAGAGTTGGAGAAGTGGGTGAAAAAAAGTGAAGGAATTAAGGTTACACAATTGGTAGTTACAAAACAGTCACCAGAAAGTAAAATACAGCTAGAGAATAGAGTCAAAATATAATATTGTAATAACTATGTGTGGTGCGAGGTGGGTACTGGAAATATCAGGGAGAATATTTGTAAAGTATATGATTGTCAGACCACTGAGCTGTACACCTGAAACTAATACAAAATAATACTGAATGTAAACTGTAATTGAAAAGAAAATAAAAATAAGATTACTCCCCCTCCATCCTTCCCTGTTCACTTCCCATTTTTCTTCTTTTTCATAGCCCCTCTGACATTCTATACACAATTTTCTGACCTTATAACTTACTCTACATTCACTTATGATTTACAAACTAAGTTTTCACATTTTGCTACCATTTGCCATCTATGTCTGCTAGAATCCCCCCTACAGGCAGGGGTTCTTTTTCTTGTTTTGTTCACAGGTGTATCTTCCTGTACTTCCTGCAGAGTGGAGGCTGAAGAGGAAGGATAGCAGAGCTGATAAGGAAGTCCTTTAGATAAGGGAAAGCGATGGCCTTGGGGATATGAGAGTTGGGCTGAGGTGTGAAGGTTGAGAAACTAACCTTGAGGAGATTTGGGGGAATAGTGCTTCAGTCAACATCCCCCCCCGCCGCCCCTCCCTCCACCCCCCCAAAGCAGCAGATAAAAAGGAAAGGACTTTGAGAGTTCTAAGAAATAGATACAGACCGGTGGGCCGGAGGGCAGCGAGCCCAGGTACCAGTGACATTGGTAAATTTGAAGAGTCAGTCATGTGGGGGTGAAATTGTCTGAGGCCCATGGTAAGGAGTTTGGATTTTTATTCTAGTGTGATGGAAAGTTATTGAATAGTTCTAAAGCCACTGGGCACATGACTTGAATTGCTTCTGTGTCTAGTATTTTTTGAACTTGTCCAGAGTTACTTTGCTTGTCCAGGCTACCTTTAACTCTTACCTGAATTACATTTAACGTTTTTTTCCTCATCCATCCATGTCCCTCCCAATCTTTCCCTGAACAGCAGCGCTAATGGTCAAATCTGAAGTCATTCTGCTGAAACCTGGAATGGCTTCCCCTTATCTCTAAGACAAAGATGTAAGTCTTCCCAAAGGCCCCGATTACCTGCCTTTCCTGTTTGTCTTGCCCCAGCTCCCTTTCTCGCATTCATTCCTCCATAGGTGCATTGGCCTTGGTGTAATTTCTGGAACACACTGGGCTGCTTCCCTCTTACAGTCTCCCCACAGGCTCCTTTCCTGCCCCCTACACACCTGATTACTGCTTCTTCATCCTTTTTAGACATTTGTCTAAATGCCACTTCCTCAGGGGGACGTACCTTGTTCATTCCCCAACCCGTCACTCTGGTTGCACACTCTCATTGCACCTTGTACTTTCCTTCAATAACATTTTTTAAGGTCTCTTTTAAGACTATAATCCTCATGTGGGCCGGGACTGTTATTTTATTCACTGTCTAGCACATTCAGGTTGGAGATTAATATGTATCGTTAGAGTTTAATACGTATTTACTGATAAAATGAATTAAATAGAATAGCTTAAATAAAACACAATTAGTGTTGCCTTTTAGTTAATTCATTATTCATTTATAGACCTTTTATAATCACACCCACTTGATTTCATTCTTTCTGCTCTTTTCCTTTCACTCTTTACTTTCACCTACAGCCAAGATTGCTTGACCAGCAAAGCACTCATTTAGAGTTGAAGGGCAGATAAAGAGTTTCCAGACAAAGGAAAAACTAAAGGAGTTCATCATCACCAAACATTATTATGTGAACTGTTAAAGGGATTTAAGGGGGGAAAAGATCAAAACTATGAACAATAAAATGGCAATAAAATACACATTTATTAACAATTGAATCTAAAAAACAGACTAAGCAAACAAGAAGAACAGAGGCAGAATCATGGATATGGAGAATGTTCTGATGGTTGCCAGATAGGTGGGGGTGCGGGAAATGGGTGAAGAGGTGAGGGGATTAAGAAGTACAAACAGGTAGTTACAGAATAGCCATAGGGATGTAAAGTACAGTGTAGGAAATAGAGTAGCCAGAGAACTTATATGCATGAACCATGGACATGAACGATGGTGGGGGGATTGCCTTAGGAAGTGGGGGGTGATGGGTAGAGGGGGGCAAAGGGGGAAAAATTGGGGCAACTGTAATAATATATTCAATAAAATAGAATTAAGAAATAATAAAAAAAATCTTTACTTTCAGTTTCAATATACAGTTGACCCTTTCGCAACATAGGGGTGTGACAACCTGGTGCAGTTGAAAATTCACTTATAACCTTTGACTCCACAGTCAGCCTTCCTGTCTACAGATTCAACTGACCACAGAAACCCAGGCTATTCAAGGGTAGGCTATATTCTTCTCCCTCAGTCTAGTCTAGCAGCCTTTCTTCATCAGTTTTCTTTCACAACAACATGTGCGAGATTAGATCTCAGGCCACCTCTGCCCACAAGAAGGAGCAGTGCAATCGTCCCTGCTGCCTCCCTGCTTTGGGAGCAGGGTCCCTCACCTATGTATGATGGCTAGGCTCCTCTTCCAGAATTAACTGATGGCTTTACAATAGTCAGATAAGTGACTCCTTCTGGAATTCTTGTTTTGTTTTGTTTTGTTTTGTTTAAGATTTTATTTATTTATTTTTAGAGAGGGAAGGGGGGGGGAGAGAGAGGTGTCAATGTGCAGTTGCTGGGGGTTATGGCCTGCAACCCAGGCATGTACACCCTGGCTGGGAATTGAACCTGTGACACTTTGGTTCGCAGCCCGCACTCAATCCACTGAGCTACGCCAGCCAGGGCAAATTCTTGGTTTTATTTATTTATTTATTTATTTATTTATTTAAATATATTTTATTGACTATGCTATTACAGTTGTCCCATTTCCCCCCTTCTCTCCCCTCCACCCTGTACCCCCTTCCCACCCACATTTCCCTCCTTTAGTTCATGTCCATGTGTCATACTTATGAGTTCTTTAGTTTCTACATTTCCTGTACTATTCTTGCCCTCCCCCTATCTATTTTCAGCCTACATTCTATGCTACTTATTCTCTATACCTTTTCCCCCTCTCCTCCTCCCACCCCCCTGCTGCTAACCCTCCATGTGCCCTCCATTTCTGTGGTTCTGTTCCTGTTCTAATTGTTTACTTAGTTTCTTTTGGTTTTGTTTTAGGTGTGGTTGTTAATATTTGTGAGTTTGCTGTCCTTTTACTATACATGTCTTTTCTTTATCTTCTTTTCTTAGATAAGTCCCTTTAGCATTTCATAAAATAAGGGCTTGGTGATGATGAACTCCTTTAACTTGACCTTATCTGAGAAGCACTTTTTCTGCCCTTCCATTCTAAATGAGAGCTTTGCTGGATAGAGCAATCTGGGATGTAGGTCCTTGTCTTTCATGACTTGGAATATTTCTTTCCAGCCCCTTCTTGCCTGTAAGGTCTCTTTGGAGAAATCAGCTGACAGTCTGATGGAAACTCCTTTGTAGGTGACTGTCCCCTTATCTCTTGCTGCTTCTAGGATTCTCTCCTTCGTTTTTACCTTGGCTAATGTAATTATGATGTGCCTTGGTGTGTTTCTTCTTGGGTCCAACTTCTTTGGGGCTCTCTGAGCTTCTTGGATTTCTTGGAAGACTGTTCCCTTTGCCAGATTGGGGAAGTTCTCCTTTATTATTTGTTCAAATATGTGCTCAATCTGTTGCTTTTCCCCTTCCGATTCTGGTACCCCTATAATTTGGATATTGGAATGTTTAAAGGTGTCTTGGATGCTCTTAATCTTTTCCTCAATTTTTTGAATTCTTATTTCATCATGTTTTCCTGCTTGGTTGATTCTATCTTCCTTCTGGTCCACTGTATTGTTTTGAGACTCATATTCCTTCCTTTCACTATTGGCTCTCCTCCGCGTATCTTCCTGCATCTCTTTTATGGTAACCTGCATCCTTTCATCTAAATTGCGCCCAAAAATCCACCAGTTCCGTGAGCTTTCTGATCATCAGTGTTTTGAACTGCGCATCTGATAGATTGGCTATTTCTTGGTTGCTCAAAAGGATGAGTCCTGGGGGACTTATCTGCTCTGTTGAAAACATATTTTTCCCGTCTCTCCTTTTTTTTTTTTTCCGGTCTGGTTGCTCTTGATATGGTGGGGGGCGGAGCCTTAGGTGCTCACCGGGGCTGGGCACCCCAGTCGCTAGATTGTGACGTTATATGTGGGGGCGGGAGCGGGAGCGGGAGCGGGAGCGGGACGGGAGGGAAAAATGGCGGTAGTTCTGTTCTCCTGGACTCAGACCCTTGTCTGGGCTACCGGGCCGCGAGCTCTGCCCTGGTCCACAATCGCTGCCCCTCTGGGTCCCCCAGCCGCAGCTTGCATACTCAGGGATCACCGCTGCCTTCTTGCGCCCCCGGATGGCTGTTGCGCCGATTTCGCGCCAAACTTTCCCCCGACCTCCGTGCGCCGCCGACCGAGCCAGCCCCGCACCTGCCCAGCTGGTCTTCTCCTACCAGTCCGGTTGAACGCGTCTACTTCAACTTCTTGGCTGCCCGACTTCCATTCAGATAAATCCTCTGCTGGATCTGGGTGTTATTCTGATTGTAAATTATTGTTGTAAATTATTGGTTTTCTAATCTTGGTTGTACGAGGAGGTACGGTGCGTCCACCTATTCCTCCATCTTGCCCAATTCTTGGTTTTAAATAAATATCCCCCCACTCCCACAATCAAGAGAAAAATTGACAGTGGAAAGATACTGTGTGCCCATAATGCCATTCACTGGGATGGCTCAGGCAGACGGTGTCTGCGAGAAGGTGTGAGATGCCCTCTTCAATGACAAAACCAGGACAACAACAAAAAAAGTTGAATGAAATGTAGCATGATGAGGCCAGTGTTACTATTTCTCAAAGAGAAAAGTCAAAGTCATCTTAACAGGAGGAACAAATATTCTTGTAGAAAATAGCTTGGAAGTGCCTTTAGCTCCAGCAGCCCAGTTGAACAGGTGGCGAAGCACCCATCAGCCTCCTCTCCCTGTAGTGGGCTCTTGGCCTAAAAGTTGCCCTCATAAGGAATCCCTAGCAAGTCCCTTGGCATCCAGCTATGGTGAAAGAATTGGCTAGCCAAAACCATTTCAGGACAGAAGAGAGAAGTGACATGTCCTTCAGCAGGGGCTGGGGGGGGGACAACAGAGAGGACTGTGGGGGCCACAGGCAGGTTGGAAAAGGAGTCTGCCTTGTGTGGCTTAGTCAAGTCAGTCATGCCAGGCTCAGCCCTCCCCTGGGAGACTTGCCTTAACAGTTACCCTCCCCCCGCCCCTGCCCGGGATGGAGCTCGTAAGACAACTTCGTGTAATTCTGCCTTTATCCACCGAGCACAATTAAACATGAAACCTGTGTGGCAAAAAGGGCCGGCTGTGGTTTTTAGCGAAGAGCTTTCCAACAAAGCTATAAACGGGATGAATCATCGCTCTCCTCAGCTATTCTTTCCTCCTGTGTAATTTTAATCCTCTTGTTTGTTTCTGAGCTAATCTCATCATTTTAGCTATTTGTCCCAATTAACCCAAACCTTTTAAAATTTCAAGTTAGTTTTTGTTAACGTTGAATATTTCACGCCAGGTTTTCTGACTGGGTGCAGGCGTGCCACAAACAACAACAGCAACAACACAGCTGATGGTGTGAGTCCTTGGAAGTCTCTTTTCTCTCAGGGAGGAAGGCCCTGGGGTGGGCTTCCTTGGAGATTGGTGGGTCATTCTTGTGTCTTAGGGGCTTCTGAATTGGAACATTTGAAGTTGTGGACAGAAACTTTGTCTGTGGGAAGGTGGTCCTAGAAAGAAACCCTTAAAACAGTGGTTTTTAACCCCTTTCCTCTCATGGCGCACATTAACTAAGTACTAAAATTCTGTGACACACCAAAATATACATTGTATTTTTTGCTGATCTGACAAAAAAATAGGTATAGTTTTGATTCGTTTACACTAGATGGCTATTGTTGTGTTGGCTGTTGACATTTTTAAAGGTTTGACCATCTAAGGGAAACGAGGTTGGGGCCCCTGACTAAAGAGTCAGGTGTTGCGTGTTTTAAAAATTCTCGTGGCACATTGGTTGAAAATCACTGCCTTAAAGTGATTAAATGTTTCAGCTGAAGTATTTTTACTGCTGGATCTGAGAAATTAAAGAAAGCAAAGATAACAAGTTTACTGTTTAGGGGAAAAAACAGCATTGAACTGTTTTTTCTAAGAGGCTCTAATCCAATTACTTATTAAGTTTTGTTTTACTTATTTACTTACTCATATCCATGTGGAGAGTGGACAATTATTTTCAAATATCTTTAATATAAGTGACAATTCAACCAAAAATATTGTATGCCTTATTTCTATATTTGAGCACATGTTTAAAACTTGGCTTGTGGTAAAATGGAGCATTTTTCTGGTGTTTTTTGACCTGGTGGAGTTGGACAAAAAAGTGAAATTTTGTATTTTATTACAACAGAGGACTGAGAAAGATGACTAACTCTCCTTATTTGGAGAACAGGAAGTGGTCTAGGATTAAGATCCAAAGAAATCAAATTTGTTTCATGTTGCCAGTAGTGACCTGCCTTGATGTGGCTTCTTTAGATGCGACTAGAACTAAATATTGTGACATCCAAAAGTAGTGGGAGAGTTTGAAAAACATTAGTCAGAATCTGCTACCTGGAATTTCAGCCTCTGAAGTTATGATTCCCAGGGTGAGTGCATGGTCTCACAGAATTTCTGCAGTTATTAGTTCCTCGAGAAAATAGTTGTTTGAGAAGACCAAGATGAATTGACACAGTGTTTTGAGGATTCTTTCTAAGCCATTCAAATTTCATTGCTTAATCTCTGTAGCTTCCTCAGCTCATGTAGACAGTAGGTTTTGTCATTCTATTCATTGACTGAGTAAGAGAAAGAATAATTTGTGGTTTATCGATGTTTGCATCAAGGTTACCTGACGTTGGAACTATCGGGGGGAACACTCTGTGAATTACATGATTTTCTAACCCCTGTGCTGTAGAGCCTAAAACTAATATATAAAAATGTAAACTGTAATTGAAAAATACAATTAAAAATTATTTGATGTTTGTTGAAGATATAAATCCACGGTTCCACACTGACTGATATACTCCATGTTTTGGAACTGTATTTTTTAACAAAGTTCCTAAGTGATTCTTTGACCTCCTGAAATTGGGGCATCGCTGGTTTCTAGAACCACAATGAGTGGTTTAGTTGACACTAAAACTATTACTTGAATTTGTTTTCATGACCACTAAAGCTGATTAAGACACTCCTATTGCTTATTTCTGCTTAAAGAATTCTTTATAAAGAATATGATAACTCAGGGTCAAAGAGAAAATACAATGGAAATTTATTTTTTCTCAGTTCTGGAGGACGCAAGTCCAAGATCAACGTGCTGGCAGGGTTGATTTATTTGAGGCCTCTCTCTCTGGCTTGCAAATGACCAACACAGTGTCTCCTGTGCGTGTGCACAGCCCTGGTGACACTTTGTGTACTCAAATTTTGTCTTCTTATAAGGACACCAGTCAGATTGGATTAGTACCCATCTTAATAGCCTCATTTAATTTAATTATCTTTTTAAAGGCCTTATCTCCGCATATAGTCACACTCTGAGATGCTGGGAGATAGGGCTGCAACATATGCATTTTCGGGAGACACAATTCAGCTCATAATAGCATATGACGCTGAGGCTGTAGGTCCAGGGACCACACTTTGAGAATACCTGTCTGGACTTGGCTGCTGAGATAAAGAAACGACTTCTGAGAAGACATTGCCTAATTATGTTAGACAATCCTTGCCTGTCTTTTCTTCTACCGACTTTCTCTTGATGATCTTTTCTACTTCTCTGTTTTATTTTCCTTGGCAGATGATTTTCCAGGCTGCAGTTTACCTTCCTCTGTCCTGAATGACTTCCAGTCTGTGTCAGATACTAACTGGGGTGTCTTGCCAGCAATGCACACTTATGTATTCAGACCAGAGCTTCTGTGGCTTGTTACAGTCCTGCTCTTCCTCCTGCTTTCCCTGTTTCTGTTCCTGGCATCACTACTTGCTATACATTTAAATGGGACTCTGGAGTCATGTGTGACATTTTTCTTCCCCTTGCTCCCCTTGTAATCAGATTGAATAGCATCTACCTGTGCATTTCAGTGTCACCATCTCCTCTTTTGTTTCCCTTGCATCCAGTTTTTTTTCGGTCTCATTCGTTCTCCTTTGCATGTTGCAATAGCCTTCTAGTCAGAATCCTTTCTTTCAGTCTCTCCCTCCTTTAATGAATACTATCTACTGTTTTAGAATAATCTTCCTAAAGCAGTATTCTAATAAAAAACATCAAATGTTTTCCTACCACCTGTTCAATAGGCAACATGCCCAGCTAAATACAATTCCTGGTTCTGTTACAAAAAGAAAGGAGTAAGTAAAAAAACTCTCAGTCTCTGCTAGTCTGCTTCACTGACTCCCTAAATATGCACGCACACCTTTCCTTTCACACGTAAGGTCTTTCTCTAGCAGAGACACCCCAAAGTACAACACAGTTATTGCCTTCAGCTCAAGGTTAAAGATCTCTGCCTAATGTGCAGCTGGCTCCTTCAGATCATCCTGGTCTAGCCAAAAGCTCCTGCCCATTATACTGAGTATTCAATGAGAGAGTAGGAACACAATGACAATATATCTTTGTGCAAAAGAGAGGAAAACCAGAGACGTTAGGCCATAGCAATTTTTAAATCACACTGGGCCACAAGAGTGGCTTTGACAGTGGTGACTTCCATGGTTATTGTCTTCAGTATTTTGTTGCTTTGCCCACTGGGATGTTTTCTCTGGTCCACTTTCCTCTATGGCCCTTCCAAGGTGGGCATGAGAGAGTAGATTCTTCCTGGGGGTCACACCCTGCCTCTTGTGATGAATTTGAGGACTTAGGGATCGTTTTAGGGATTGGACTGTCATGAGGCTGCTGGCAAGGCTTGGTGTTCCACTAGCAGTACAATTCCCTAAAAGTCCGAGGGGGCTTCCGATCTGCTTGCTGCTATTCTGTTCCTTATGTGAGTAACCAGAATCAGGGATCTTGTCTTGATCTAGTTTCTAAGCCTAAAGACTCCGGTTTATTACACACAGACCTCTGCGCTTTGCCAGCTCCCTCTTCTCCAAATTAATATGAGGCTATCTGAAAAAACAGCCGTGGTGATCTTTGCTAATTAAGCACTTCCACAGTCTGACAGAAAACTTCGAAAAGAAGCACTTGAAAAAGGCACGGGGCCACTGGTTTTATCTCCAATGAAAGCTGCTCATGCTCCTGCCTCTGGCGATGGCTCACAATAGCTTCACTTTGAAGTGAGAAAGAACTCAGCTTTTTTTTTTTTGGCTTGAAATAGCTCCAAATTAGACTCTCTGTTAACTTAGTTTGTGGCCTAGAGGCTCTTAGCGGAGCTGTATTCCCTCCCACCCTGCTGGCCGCACTAGCCTGGGTCCATCTCTCTTGTGCAGTATGTTGTTGATGCTGTGAAAAATCAGCCAACACAAACAAACATTCTAAAAATTTCCTACCATTTTTTCTTCTTAACACCACAGCCCTTGGTACCTTCCAAGGTTCCGTTAGCCACTGTTTTACCAGGACGGCCAACTCACCAGTCTGCTATAGTTTTGTACTTGCTAATGCCACTCAACCATCTCCTTTAAACTAATCTAACATTCTAGCCAATGCAGTAGCTCTCTTTTGGCATCAAAACCTCTAGTAGTTAGAGTTAAGTTTAGATGCATGTGCCAGTGGCTTAATGATACATAAATATATTTCTCTCCTTAATAAAGTGGTTTCGAATGAGGCAGTCTAGAGCTGGTAAAAGGGCTCTGCGGTGTCATTCATGCTCATGACCTTCTCGCTTTTCTCGCCACCTGCCTAGAGTGAGGGCATTGACCTTGTGCTTCAGAATGGCTGCTGGAGTTCCTTTCATCACATCCTTTTTCTATACATAGAGGTATCGGAAGGGAGAGAAGAAGAGTAAAGCCTTTCTCTTTCATTGAGATTTTTCTGGTCATTCTATACTGCATTATATCTGAATGGCTGGGGTTTAGTTACCTAGCTTTGAGAGAGACCGGGAAATAATAGTTTCTTACCTGGGTAGATGTATCCAGCTATTTATCAAGGTTCTGTTACTAAAGCCAAGAGGACGGTAGACATTGAGGTAGGAAATTAACAGCCTCTGTCACGGATAAATTTGTAAGTAATTATAAAATAAGGGAAAGAGAGTTACATGCCTTAAGGGACCTTCGGGCAGATTTCAGTGGAGGCCCAAGTAGATGGGCCCTGGAAAGCGCTCAGAAGAAGGTGGCACTTCAACTCGTTCTTTGAGTAGGAGGAAAGTAGGACACTCAAGCTGGAGAGCCCGAGGTGCTCAATCTCAGCGTCTTGCCAGCGTCAGAGGAGTGCAGAAATTGTGGCCCTCGCTGCCTCACTTGCCTAACCCCGGTCACAGCCCTAGACAGGAACAGATTTGTTAAGGAGAGTGGTGGCAGGCCAGAGTGGGTTCTTGGCCCTTACAGACTTCAAGTAAAGAAACAGAAGGCTGCTCCCACACGGGTCAAGAAGCAAGCCTAGCATGGTCAGCTAGTTCCGCGTGACAATCCGGAGATCCTCCAACGACAGGAGAAATTTGCCGTTAACTAGCAGAGTAATTTCTTGCGGACCACACACCAAAGTCACATCACATTCATTTTGCCATGGATATTCTGTGAGTCTGAGCAGTATTTTGGTCACCTCAGATCCCGGCATGAAGAAACATTCAGGACATTTGCTATGATGTTAATATAGCTGACACCTGCTGCTGTAAAGCCACCCAAAACTAGGGGGGGTGGTGGTGTGCAGCTTTCCAAGCCCCGGAGTGGGCTTGCAGTGTGCATGCTCACACAACGGCACTGCGCGCTTTATGTTTTACCGGTGTAACCTTGGAGAGTGGATGCAGAGGGAGTGTCTGTTCTTAGTCTAAGGGTAGCATGACTTACATGCATCAGATATGAAGACAAGTGGTTACAAAGCCTTTAATAAAAAAAGTAAGTTTGGGAATGCGAGTTGGTTTTACTACTTGGTTATAAGAGCATGAAAGCTGGAAATGCCACATTACCCCTTTAACAACTTCTATAATTAAGAAATTGGCCCCTGGCTGGCGTAGCTCAGTGGATTGAGTGCGGGCTGGGAACCAAAGTGTCCCAGGTTCGATTCCCAGCCAGGGCACATGCCTGGGTTGCAGGCCATGACCCCCAGCAACCGCACATTGATGTTTCTCTCTCTCTCTCTCTCTTTCTCCCTCCCTTCCCTCTCTAAAAATAAATAAATAAAATCTTTAAAAAAAAAAAAAAAGAAATTGGAGTTCTGGGCTTATAATTCTTATAGCCATATTTAGATCCTGACTCTCCTTCCAATAATTAAAGATGGCGAAAATATTGGAAGATAGAGATATAGGAAACCCCATGCATTAGTTGTTCTACCTGCAGCTCTGTGGTAGAGGGGTGGGGAGCTGGTTATAGAAAACAAAAGGGAAAAGAATGGATGCAATTTACTGTACTTTCTAGATGCCAACTTCTTGACATACCCTACCTCATAAACCTATTTGTTCTTACCTCTAATTATAGATAGAAGAAATGGAGGTTTATAGAGGTGTCAAGTTTCTTGTTCAGTGGTCATCTTACTTATATTGGAGAATGCTCTCAAATGGTTACCCACTTCCTCTTGAGAGGAATATATTTGGGTAACTTGAGCAACTTGAGCATAGGAAAGTTTTTTTTTTTTTAATTTAGCAGTTAATTCCTTGCAACATCTGCTTACTGGTCCTAATTCTACCCCTGCTACTAAAGGGTTTAAAATATGGAAAAATAGCTTTCATATTTGCAGATCTTTTCTTGTCTCCTGATTAAAAATTCAAATGTAGTCTGATTTCAAACTTCTTCCTCATTGGATTTGCTATTCTTTGAATATATTCTAGTTTGTCTACAAATGTTAAAGAATTGAACGCAGTAATCCACCTGTGGGTTTCTAAATGCATGTTAAAAAATAAACTGTCACCTCCCTCATTCTAGATATTATACTTCTATTAAGGAAACCTAGGATTTCATTACATTTTTTAGGGTGTCAGGGAGGAAGAAACAGTATTTTATAGTTGATTTCTATTAAATGGATTACTAAGAAAATCTACAAATCTTTTTTTGCATTTGCTTTTGCTGTTACTTCCACACTCGTTTTCCGCCGTTAGTTTTTTGTTAGATGCAAACACAGATCTTTGTTGCAGTTATATCACATGTTTTTAAATTCAATCTATTGCTCCAGTTGCTTGAGATCTTTTTGAAGATTGAGGTTGCCAACCACTGTACTCACTATTACTTCTAGCTTCATTTCACCAGCCAATTCGGAAGCCTGCGCGCCATATCTTCTAAGCAAGAATAACTAGGAAACAGGGCAGAGGTTTGACCAGTTGTTGGCGCCCTCCTTCTGGTTGACATTGATCCATCACAAGCAGACCGCTCCCCAGCACCTGCCAGCTGGCCAACCTCTTCTTCTTGTGCTCCTCTTGGTATTCAGAACCTTGTTTGTTTGCCCTTCCCCAGTGCCCTGAAGTCTTTCCCCACGTATTTCAAGGGCTACAGATTTTTCAAAGTCTAATTCAAAGCCCACTCCCTACATGAAACCTGCTCTGCTCTGATTCATCGTGATTCTCCAATTTCAGAACTTCCTTTGCATTATTTAACTCTTCATTCCCAGCCCCCAGTGATTTTTCTGGGAATGATAATGCCGTATTTACTTCATGAAGGCAAGAATAACATTATCTGTTAGCCTCTGGCATCAAAGCTATGACAGTGCCAGGCAGAGAGCAGTGCTCAGTTGTTACTTGCTTTTGACTGGGTAGGCCAGCAGCTCTCAAAGGCAGATGGTTTGGTCTACCTCCTCCTCCCACCCCAGGGGACGTTTGGCAGTGTATGGAGACATTTTCGGTTGTCCCAGCGGGGGAAGGTGCTCCTGGCTTCCAGCGGGTAGAAGCCAGGGGATTCTTCTAAACATTGTAAAATGCACTGGACAGGCCCCTCCACACCAAAGAATTATCCACAATGATGATGGACTTTACATGGAATAGCCCTGTATTCGACAATTCAGGTGTGTTGTGATTTTTAAAGGCTTCTCCATCTACCTGGTAATAGGTACACTTTGGTGGCAAGTCATATGTCCGCTGACCCTCCTAGAATGAATGCTGCCTCCACTGAGTGACCTCAGGAGCTCAGGCCGGGGCGATTAGTCCTGGTGACATACTGCAAAGAGATGGCTGGGGCCCAGGGAGCAGGCAGGTAGCTCTACAGGAATAATAAAATGGATTCCACAAACTACACCTAAAAATTAGTTTTATTAGTTTCTGGCTAGGCCCTGTTTAAATATCTAGCTTTTTGCCTCAGTTTATTTGCGTGTTTCAGTGAGATAATAATAGCTTTCCTCCAGCAATTTTATAAGGATATTTTGAATAAAAAGGAGATAATGCATGTAAAGAGTTTTGAACTCTCTGAGTGGGACAATTACTATGAAATCGTTGTAATGATAATTAGTAGTGGTAATCTCAGGGGTGCAGGAACCAAATATTTTATATACAGGGTGTTATACTCCAAAGAAAAGAACTGATTAAGAAGGCACACATGTTGTTCTGGTTCTAACTTGTGTTTCTGTGACCAGGGTTTATCCCCTAAACTATAAATACGCCTTCTGACAATGACCTTGGGAGACCCTACTGGGTGCTCTGCCCTCCCACCCCACCCCCAACTGTCTCATGAAGTAGAGCCAGGCCAAAAATAGTGGATGAGGAACAATAAGAAAATGTTTGCCAATTTTAGTATGCCTGAGCACTTTTATTATTATTTAAAACTGAAATCTTGCTAAATGTTGACAGTGATCCCTTGATAAAGTCAGCTCATTTCCATGTTTTCTCACATAGCTCGGAAGGATTTTCAACACACACAGGAATTAAAGGACTTCGTTCGGAGTGATTGAGTGATGACAGAGTGGCTGGTCCCAAACTTGGGTCCCTTTGGCATGCAGTCTCTCGTCTCCCAGACGCCTGCCGCCTCACCTACTATTTGTCTGTGACTCTGTGGCTGTTGTGTGGTTGGCATCCACCCCCACGCTGGCATGCCAAAGGAGTGAATGCACAATGGGATACCCTGGCGCTGACGGGTGTTTTAATAACTGTGGAAAATGAGGAATTTACAGATGCATGATTCAAGCTCCCACTTCAAAGGTCCTCAGCCGAAGTCCTCCTGAAATTAGAAGTAATACCACTGAACACAATGCAACCTTTTGCATGACTGCCCAACGTTACTATAAATCTGTGTGTGCAGTGTTTGGGAAAGTTACATTACCGGGGAACAGATGCCCTGCTTTCATTTGAAATTTATGTGCAGTGTGCAGGAGGTAGGTCCTGCCTGGGAAATATGAGGTATATAATGGGAAACAATTTGCTTTTCACTGGCAGCCAAGACTCAAGACAGGCCAGGGCTCTTTGACTAGGAGCCTTACCAGCAGCCCTACCTGGCTAGATCTTCCCATGTCTGAACCGCCTTCTCTCTGAATGGAGAACATTCTCTCTCTCCTGGTCTGAAACTCCATCAGGAAGGAGGAGGGATTAGTCCTGTGTCCCACTCCTTTCTCAGTATACCCCACTTTCTCACTACTTCTCAGTAAATACCCCGAACACTTGCGATGTTTTAAGTGGACACCATATCTCCTGTAAGCCTTCCTATTCAGGCCTGTCTTCCTCAGCCAGGTGGAGGCTCAGGCTCGCTCTTTCCTTTCGGATGTAACTACCACCGCTCATCTAATGCTTAGCATGGCCCACACTGTGAAAGCGCTCATTAAACTTTACCTCACCTTGTGAGGTAGATATTTTTCATCCTTGTTTTATATATGAGGTTATAGCCTCAAAAAGCAATTAACTAGTCCGAGGCCACACGACCAGACTTAAAAGTAGAAAACTTAAATGTGATATTTCCCAGGCTTTCAGAGTAGCAGCAACACGACTATTTAACATTTTCACAGATAACATTAATATCTTAGCAGGGTCTTCTTGGACACAACGCCTGAGTTCAAAGTCTTCCTTTTGTTCTAGTTAGATTTTCCCACACTGTGGCAAATGTTGAGGAGGATAGAGCCTTTTAATTCTGTAGCAAAAATTTCACCCAAACGAGGAGACCCAGGGTTTCTTAGCCTGATTCATCCAGGCCGTGGTAGAGTTATGTCGCTATTACTGCCAGATGAGAGCAATCCTGGGCAGTGCTCTCAGGGGCACTGCTGATGGGCACCTTGATGACTCTCATTTTTCCTTTCCAAGTTCAAGGCTGATCAGTGTCTCACTCTATGTGCCCTTGTGATACAGTGAAACCTTCCATCCGGGTTGATGTCAAGTGTTTCCTAGATGCTCCCTTTACGAGGTGCCTCTCCGAGACAGACACGAACAGGGAGGTGATAACGACCAGCAGTCGTCTCGAGACCTTGTGCTATGTTGTTTATATCCTCTCGTCCTCAGCAGCAGACATTTGAGAAATGCATTGCTGGTCTAATTCTGAGGAAGCTAAGTGAGGAAAATGGGATAATTTAAATGATTTTTTCCAAAGACACACCGCTTAGTACATGCAGAATTTAAATTGATGAGGCCATAGAAGCAATGTTAAGAGTTTACTTATGGCTGATGTGACATACAATTCATTACATTTTTACTAGCTCCAAAATTATAAACTGGATGGTTATGCATGGTTGACTGTGGTAGAGATGGATGGTAGTTCAGTTAAAGATCAAAGAAAAAGAATTTTTCCAGTTCTCTACCCATTCACATTGTTTCTTATTTTTTTTTAAATCCTTCTCAGTTTTCCCTCTTTTTCCTTCTTTCCCAAAGTAAGTGCAAGCCAAGAAACCTTTGGAGTGTGACTTCAGGTCTACGTTGTATTTCAGTGCCACATGAAGTGATGCCATTAATTGCTATTTCCCAGACTCCATGGATGATGGAGCTCTTACTGGAAGTGTGTTATCAGGGAAGGGAGGCTAGACCATGGACAAGGCTGGTAGTTGGCTATCCAGTTGGTACAGCACTTTTTGAAGCTCATTTATTTTTGGCCCTTCTTCCTGAATATTGAAAGCATATTAAGGCAATGTATTTTTCCTTGACATTTTGCTTTGATAACAATACTTCTTCACTGTAAGTATTTAAAAAGTTTCCAATACAATTTATTTTGCATCCCTTGAATTATCTGGAGGTATGTTTCTGATGTTCCAATTGCATAGATTTTTAATATTTCTTTTTATATTTAATGTCTCACTTGATCTGAGAAAGTGGCTTCTATATACTGATTCTTTAAAATGTGTTACAACTGGCTTTATAACATAATTTTGGGTCAATGTTTGTAAATTGCTCATATGTATTTCAGAAAAGTATTTATTCTCTAATTGCTGGTCTAGAATTCTATATCTGTCTACCAGTAATTCAAAAACATTGATTTTGTTGTTGAAACTTATTTCTTTTAAAATTTTCATTTGCTTGATTTATCAATAAATGAGACAGCTATGTTGAAAGCTCTTACAGTGATGATGAATATGTTAATTTTTGTGGTTTATTATTTTTTATATATTTCCAAGTTATTTTATTAGTTGTATTCAAATATAGAATTATTATACCATACTGGCTAGTTTATGTTTTGAAAAACATGTTAAATAATAGAGACTTCCTTTATTTTTATCTTTAATAATGCTTTCTGCTTTAAAGTCTATTTTGCATTACATTGATTTTATAGCCTTAGTTGTTGTTGTTGTCGTCATCATTTTGGTTAGTATTCACCTACTTTCTTTTACTTTTGACCTTTTCATATGTGTATATTTTATAGAGTATCTCTGTGAAGTATATCTTTAAGAGGAAGAAGCAATCAGACAATCATTGTCCTTCCCCTGGGTCGTTCAGTTCATTCATATTTATTGTGATTTTGGATACATTTTTACTTGATTCTATCATTTTACTTTAACTTACAATTTGTCTTGTTTTTCATACTCTTTTTCTATTCTTTAGTGAAAACACTTGAAATTTTTCTCTTTTCAGGAGATCTTTAATTTTAAGAAGATGCAATGTTCCACTCTGCTCTTGAAGCCAAAGCATGCTGTGGATTTCACAACCGAACACGCGTGTGGAAGCTGGGTCTCTGATTCCCAACACTGACAAAACATGTCCATCATTTGATGGCAAGAACTGCCTGGTGGTTGAAACAAAGTCTGAACTTTTGCATAAAGCAAAAGTTTTTGTCTTGAGATATGCTTGTTAAGTCATGAAAACACTACAGCTTTTTCTCACAAGCTGATTTAACCATGGCTTCCTTCTCTTTTCTTGTTTTGTTTTGTTTTGTTTTATTTTCCCTGTCTTACCTTTTCCACCATGTCCAGACTTTTTCCTGGCTGTCTGGTTTCTACAGATCCTGCATCTTTTGCACAAAGCCTGTTGCCTCCCCTCCAAGTTAGTATTTAACCATTCATCCTTCCATCACTAGCAGCAACACAGAAGCCCTCAGCCACTCACACCTGCATACTCTAGCTGCTAGCTTGAAGAAACAATTACTCTTTTGCACTAGAGATATATAATAAACAAGTAAACACGCAATACATCTTAGAGACTTGGATGGAGGTGGAGGGCGAAAGAAACAGAGATGTTTTAAAGTTCATGGAACTTTTCTTAAACACCCAAGGAAACCAATATCACTACTGTTTTGTTTGTTTTGCCACATATCCCTGTGCTCGATTCCAGGTTTTTCCACGTCCAATCAGTTATCTCTGGTCTAAACAATTCTACGTTGCGGCTTATTCAAGAACTTAATCTGTTCAGTGGTGTTATTTTAAGATAGCTCAAGTTTTCCATTGCTCAATGAGAAACATTTCTAAATGTCACTGAGGGAATTAAAAATTAAAGTTATGGATGGACAGGAACCATGGGAAGAGCAACTGCTCTTTAGATATTCTTTACAGTATTCAGAGGTTAAAAGAGATCAGCACCAAACTTAAAAATGCCACGAGATGTCTCTTTTTAAATTAATGAACGTATGATATGGCATGTCCTTTCTTTGTAAGCTTGAGTGCCAATGCTTCCCATGACTTGTGCAGACTTTTTACCTGTGGTTGGCTCTTTCCAGCCGTCAGCTGGTGTGTGCTCAGGGAGTGGAAGCTGACATTTCGTATGCATCTAAGCAGATTATTTTAAGGCAGACAAATTTACTGGGGGAAATTCAGTAATGATGACTACTGATCTCCCTTATGGTGAATAGTATATGAATGTTGGAGTTGTCTTGAATTATTCCACTGATTTTTACTGGTTTTGGAATTCAAGGTCATAAGACTTTAAAAAATAGTTTTAGGAGATAAGGATCAAAATTAAATATTCAGAACAGGTGCTTGTCTGCAAATGTGTGCACGCATTGGCACATAGCTACTTGAGTGTTCAGTATGTGCCAGCTTGGCAATTGGGTGGAATTTGGGCATTAGCTTGAGAATGCAACCTGTGGGGTTTTTTTTTTCATATCCCACCCCCCACAAAAACATCCAGGACCATATCTTTTCTACGTGAGCAGTAACATCTAGAAATGAGCACTGAGAAATGGGTTGTTCCATGTGAGATAATTGTGATAACCCCCCTAACATATCTTTTTCAAATGCAAATCTTTATAAAATCTATTATATAGCCTTCCTTTGTGGAATATATTTGATAGAGTTTAACCTCATGAAAATGTTTCTCATTAAGCAATGGACAATTTGAGTAGAGTCATTATTAGAAAATTCTGTTTTGTTTTTTTTTTCAGTGTAAGAATACAGGGTGCCCATGGGGGTTATTGGGCTTTGTGGAGATTTAGGCCCTAAATTAAGTGCCTTGCAAGCTGTAGTTATTGAGTTTTTCTTATTTGCTGTCCACACTTTTTCTGTTTCTATTGTATTGTACAACTGACATTCCTATTTTTAATTTCTGCCCTATTAGCTATTCTTGACATTTATTGTTTGAATTGACAAATAGCTGGTCATTACTGAAGCTGGGAAATGTTTACACAATGTTTATTCCATTCTCTCTGCTTGGGATGTGTTTGGATATTCCCAAGGTGCCATTGGATAGGACACAGGAGCAATTCAACTTCACGCGAGGGCTTGTGGCAGATTGCATCCCCCAGAGACAGCTGCCAACAATCTTCCATACCACATCCCCTTCTAAGCCATGACCTGACACCCTTTGAGAGATGGGAGCCTACATGTGGACAGGTGTATGATGAGTATGGCAGAAGTGACATTATGTATGATTTAAGACTAAGTAAGACCAGGCAATGAGGCCCATGCATTGTCTTCCCAAGGAGTCCCGAGCCGTCATGTAAGAGACCTTATTTCCATGCTTTGAGAAAGCCCAAGACACATAGGGAGGCCACATGAAAGCAGTACAGCCACCAGCTCCAGCTGAGGTCCTAGCTGACAAGCATAAACCCCAAGCACATAAGTTAACACATCTCCAGATGATTCCAGCCTGCCTCTGCTGAATTCTTCCCCTGAATCCCTTCCCCCCAGCTGTTGAATCTTCCCAGCTGAGGGCTCACACAATCACGAAAGGAACAGAGACAAACAGGTCTTGTTGTGTCCTTTCTAAATCTGAGAAGCACAAAATCTGGAGTGGTTTGTTACACAGCAATGGTAACTGTAACAAAGCACCAGGGAGTCTTCTCTAAGTGGAGGCTGAGAGTTTTAGTGCCCAGTCTGCAAAACATTGTGTGGGGTAGTGGTTAAGACACTGAGCTCTGGAGCTGAACAGGTGTGAACTCAAACCCCGGTTCCATCAGCTGTTACACCCTAGGCAAGTTCTTTACCCTCTTTGAGTTTCAATTTCCTCATCTATAAAATGGCGACAACACTAGCATCCTATCATGGGGTTTTATGATAAAGTATTTGTTATAAAGCACTTAGCAAAATGAATAGCACAAAATAAGTACTCTGTAACTTTTAGCTACTTTTTTGTGTGTGTGCGAAATAAGTTTGAATTCTCAATGATTCCTATGAGTGCCTTCCTGATTTACGGCTGTGTTCTAGGTCATTAAACTTCAGATACATTGAGTTCTACCATTCAATATAGTACTCATAAGATGTGGCAATGTTATTGTCACAACTGGAGACATGGAGAGAATAACAGTTATATACACTTGGAAGCAGAGGTTGCTAGGTTTTAAGTTTGATGAGGGCAGGACCACATCTCTTTTTCATCACTGTATCTCCAGAGCAAACCCAACTGAACACATAGAAAATGCTCAATAAATACTATTTGAATCGCCATAAAATCCTGTTTGTGTAGCCTTTGGATTACACTGGAGATGGATTCACTTCATCATCTGCTTATTTTCAGAATTGTCAAAGATAAAGAGGAATTTTCTGGAAAAAAAGTTACACAGAAGCCTAACATTTAATTATCTATTATAATTATTTTCAGATGCCTTGATTTTATTTAGAGCCACAGGAGCACACAAAATATTAAGATAACCATTTTTTTATATTTATAGATCCAAAACATTTTCTTTATATTCTTGAATATTATGATGGTTATTAAATAATTTGTTAAGTGATTAGTCCCATACATTTTTGCATAAATGCTTATAGTTTTGGTTTTTATGATTCAGAAGCCAAATTGTGATTTAAATTAATTATAACCTTAACTTGCTTCATAATTGCAATCACACTAGGCAAGGACTCAATTTTCTCATCACAACACATAAAACTTTAATTAGAATGAAAATTATGATCTATGGCAAGGACTTCTGATGTATTCTGGCAACCCAATTTTAATGGAAACACTAGAGTCTGATTTTTATTAGACGAAACAGATATAAACTTTTTTCTGGGAGTTGGATAATCTTGAAAGCTTTAGCATTTTATTGATGACCAACAGAAAGACTACAGAAAAAAATTTTGCTTCCCAAGATCCAAAGTTTTATTATCCGCATAGGTTAGATTACTCTATGGTGACAGACAATACAACATTTTCTCGTCACACCAAGTTCTCTTAAGGTTCAGGTGACTTGCCATGTGGTGGTCCGACCTTTAAGGCCTTTTGTTCTAGAGGGTCTGCATTTCACTCTTTGTGGCTGAGAAGTAAATCCTTCTGTTTAGAAGTGATGCATGTCACTTTCACTGTACTCTTCATTGACCCCGATAAGTCAAAGGGGCCGTGGTCAATTTCGCCAGGAGTCTTTCTCCTGTATGTCTAGGGGAGGGAAAGAGAATGGGAAACAATGGTGAGCCTTAGTACTGTTCCAGGAAGTAACATAGTGGTTGTAAGAATCTGGTTCAACATCCTTTTTAGGGGAAATCTTTTTTTTTTTCTCCACTTGATGAACATTGCATTGAGTATAAATGAAATATTGTTTCTCTAATGTAATCAGCACAACTTAAAGTACAAGAAAATATGGTATCATTTACTGCAGAATGGATTTGGTAGGAGGTGGCTTTGTCTTGGATTCTTTCCAAGGAGTGGGAATACTTAGTGCTGAAGCTGCCAGAGGGACTTGGTTGGAACATTGCTTTGCTGAGAGTGCAGTTCTGAGGCAGGGACCTAGAAGATGATACCACAGCGAGGCTCTCATTAGCTATCTACCCCCTGGTGCGGGACCCACGGAGAGAAGATACAGTGTGAAAAGCAATCCTTGTCAATTACTGGAGAATATCATGACATTTCAAATGGCTACTGTCAGGATTGAAATACCCACTCTTCCTTTCCCAAGGACCAATGTGTACCACTTCCACTCTCCACCAGTCATTGCCCTGCCCTCAATGAACAGAATACAGAGTGGGGCAGAAGTAGGTTTACAGTTGTTCATATGTAATCCAATATTAATACAAGGCTACACCGTGTTTCCCGTGCTCCCAACTGTAACCTTACTTTTGCCCCACCCTATAATACCCATAATGAAGGTCTGATAAGACCCAGCTGGCAAGATGTGTTAGCTGTAATATCCACCTGCAACCCCCCCTCCCCCCTCCCCCTGATAAACCTACCAGGGTGTACTGTGCATTTGCCACTTTCTAAAGGCTGGATATGGTTTCCTGTCATGACTTTCTACTGCCGCATAAGGGTTCTTGGCCTACACAGGGCAAGTGCCAGTAATTTGAAACTTCTGGCACTTTCTTTAATGACCTTTGGCTGATAAGTGCTAAGCAAGCCTTTGATGAGGAGTCTGTGGTCCGGTGTGTTGATGGCACTTTCTTGCACCAATCTTTTCATTAAAATGAATCGTGGCAAAATCTGGCTAAAGAGGGGCCCAACATTTATTGCACTTTGTGTTTCTTCCATGACACAAAATAATTCCGAAGTGTAACTAATAAATGAACTTTTCCGGTATACTGTTTTGTCATATTAACCCAGGTTTTTATCCACGGGGCTGGGTGGGATTGGCACGGTCAGAGATTCTGCAAGTGTTTGTGCAATGTGCCATTCGCAGCCAGTGCCAGGAGTTTAAGAAGCCATCTAGATCAGGGAATGCACTTGATTTTGGTGCCTGTCCACATGTCTTATTGTTTTATTATTACCACGTGCAATTTTTATTCCTAATAGCACTTTGATAGTTTGTCGCCTTTTCAATAAAAACAAGGACAGTGCATTAAAAGATGCTGTCTCCCAATAGCAACAAGAACAATAACCATTTATCAGGTGACCATGCAGAGTATTGGTGTCAATATTTGAAAAAGGAGGATCAGTACGCGGGCCTGAGGGCATTCGTACATGTTTACTGGAGATGGCTCTTTCTAGGAAAAGGAAATGAAAAGAAGGCATATTGCAGGAAAAGGAGCTGAGCTTTGCAACTAATGAGAAAGAGTTAATTGGACTTTTTCTTATATTATTCTCTTTTTTGTCCCTCCCCAATATATTGTCATGCATATTGGGGTATATATTCCCAAATTCAATGCCATGCATGTTGTTATATTTATTGCTTCACTCATTTAACAATCAGGTATTGATTATCTACTATGTGACAGGAAAAGGCCAAGTAAGTATTAGGAATAAAGAAATATGGAAATATCTAGGAGGAAGGGAAGACAGCAGAAAGATCACTACAGCTTTCTGAGTCTTGAAAGGCAAGGATAAGTAAATCAAGGGGGCAAGACAGTTCCGGGCAGAGGGAAGAGCCCAGAGATGTTCATCAGTGGAAGGGCACAGGGAGTGGCCAGTGCCCTGTGCGGATGGAGCTTCAGGAGAGGGAGGGATGGTGGCAGAAGGTGAGGCTGATCAAAATCGGGAAGCCAGCTTCATAGCTGAGGACCTCAGTGCCATGTCAAGGAGTTTGGACTCCATGCTGGAAGCAGTGGGGAGCCCCTGAAACACTGAAAACAGGAAGGGCTATGATCTGGTTTCCACATTAGAAAGATGACTCTCCAGGCAAAGCAGAGTTTTGATTGGAGGCTGTCTTCTTCCTGGCCCAAGAGATGACCAGAGTGGCCGGGGCATGGCGAGGAGAGGAAAGGTCAGGGATGTTTGCACTGTAAAACCAAGAGAACTTAAGCGATGGGATGCAGAGAGTTAAGAGGAAAAAATCATTGATGGATTTCCATATATCTAGCTTGTGTTAACTGGAATATAGGGGGAAAAGCACATCTGAAGGGAACATGTGTTTGAGAAGCCTAAAAGTTGGAAAGGATATGTCCATTAATCCACTGGTTAACATTTACTGAAAGTTCAGTATGTTGTAAATTGTATGTTGTAACTGGTTTAACCCTCACAACTACCGTAATAGCTATTGCTAGTGATTTTCATCAAATTTAAGGTGCCATCAATTCTAAGACACATGCTGATATCAAAGATGTTAAAATCGTCCTTCCTAGAACTGATAAAATACTGTACTATTTCCATTTTACAGACAAAGAAACTGAGACAAGAGATTAGGTAATTTATGCAAAGTCACATTGTTAGTTAATAGAGGAGCTAGGATTCGACTCTAGGTGGTCTGGCTCCAGAAATTGTTCACTTAATCGTTGCGTTATGTCACCTCTCAGTACATATGGATCTCAGGGGAAAGTGATCTGGTGGGAGATCGAGATCTGAGGGTCAGTCATCAATCAATGACCCTCTTATGTGTCAACAGTAAAGAGGTTGTGTACGGTACATGACTCACAAATTTGTAATGAAGTCATTGGATTAAAATGGAAATAACATTAATGATTGCCACCAATTGTTCTTTTGATACATCACCATATCTCAAAACATTAGACTACACCTATGTTAAGCAAATGTTCTACAAGAGAAACTAAAGATACAATATGGCCATGCAAGTGTGCAAAATCAAAATCAAGGCTGAGATGTGCATGTTAAGTTCCTGGTATCTGTAGTCCTGGGAAAAATGAAATTCCTTACCAGTGGGCAGGTATGTATTCGGCCAATTGCTTTTATTTACTAGTAAGAGGGCAATGTCACTCAGTGCAGTGAGTCACAACTTTTGGGATGCAGTCCTTCTAACTCAATAGTAACACATTTGTTTTTTAGGCACAGTAGTTTCCTTCCTTTCTCCAACTCCCCTTCTCTCCTCCATTCCTCCCCAGATTGTCATTCCCCAGTGGAGGAAGCAGGAGCGTGGATGTACAGGTTGCTAAAGACAGAAACCCAGTTACGGATTTGCAAGACTAAATCTGAAGAAACATTTGGATCCTAGTCCTCCATTTGGGTTTAAGCTTTAGTCAGGCCAAGGGGATGAGTGGACAGCAGCTCTGAGGAGGCGAGTTGTATAAAGCCAGCGTCTCTGTCCTTCTCAGCAGGATCAGGTGTGCAGAAGATGGGTATAAACCGTCTCTGACAAGAAGACAGGAGAACACTAGTGTGGGAAAGAGGGCTGCGCGGTAGCCAGCCTTGCAGATGGGGTCAGCCTGAGCAGTTTAGGAGCAGCTGTGGCTTAGCCCACACAATCGCACATGTTTGTAAGTGCCTTTCATCTAACTTGTTGATAGTGTAATGACAATAAACAGAGCAAATGAAGAAGTCACTTCAGCAGGGAATGGGTTTTCTAAAGAAGAAAGCCACGTTTTGGAGAATGATTCTAAACTTTTAATTGGCTGCCTTTTGGCCACTGAAGAAAGCAACAGTTTCTCTAATTTGCTGTGCTTCTTTAATCCCACTCTAATTAAATCATTCTCATCAAATTATTTTGCCTGAAATATCGCTTATTTGTTTTTAGAAAGGTACTTGGATAGGACACATTCTATTTATATCTTTTTCAGCTCTCCTTGGCAAAAAACAACTGTCTCTATATTTTTACTTTTTATTTATTTTCTAGCATGACCTCTTCTGTCAGTCCAAAAACCCATATAAAGTAATTGGATTAGCTAGGTGATAAACTGCCTTATGTAAATCTTCTGAAAAGGAGGTGGTTTATAATTACATTCCAAGATAAATACAAAGTAGTACAAGCACCAACGTCATCTTTGGGAGGATAAAAACAATTCCTTCTTTTTTTTCCCCCACTAGAAAAGAGTTTGACAGAGAAAAGACCTGAGACATGGAGGAAAATATATCTTCTGAAAGGTAGAAGTGGGTGGCAGAGTCTTGGTTCATCCCTGGGTGGGTGGAGCCCAGGCAGGAGTGAGGGTGGAAACTCCTCAGAGAATATGTAAAATGTTACATCTGCAAGGACTGCGAGGTGAAGTCCTCCACCCGATGAGGACTGTTACCTGTATCTCCTTTACTCACAAGGCCAGAGGTAGACGAGCGGGTCTCATAGATGGAAGCTCCCTGACATCACCGGGGGCCACGCTACCTGCTCTCATCCTCGAACTTACAAATCAGTTGTAGTAGCTCCAGCAATCACATCCAGGACTCAGGAGGAAAAAGGAGGGGGAGAGACTGAGCAAGGGGGATCTGCTAGTTCAGACAGTCTCCTTTAAAGAGTTTTCCCTGAAGCTTTACTCAATAATAAGCCTATCTGTAGAGGGCCTAAGAAAGGTAGATTTCCGAACTGGGCACTTACCTCCCATAATATTTCTGGTAACAAGAAAATAGGGGAGAATGGTCACTGAGGAGGATCTCATTGTCATTGACACAGTGGAGCGGGAGGGAAAGCAGTAGATTAACTGCACTGAAGGCAAACCATGCTGATTCTATTATTTTAGCTAGGGGCAAGTTTTCAGAATGGAAGTGTTGTGTTTTTGTTTAATACAGTTTTGCCTGGACACGACATAATCCATATGACAACATGCCACTATGTCCAGGAGTGGCTGAGTAACTGGGACAAACAACTACAGAAAATTCGGAGATCACTGAAGAACTGAATATGGATATTGACCTACCACATAATTCTACAGGGCTGCCCTTCCTTCAGGAAGGTTATTTTTATAATAATAATAACAATTATTACTTTGAATGGTGTTTGAGACTGAGGAGGTGAATGTGGATGTGGCTCATTTTGTTTAGGCTTATTTGTTTGGAGAGCTCCTAAGAAGCTGAATCAGCCTCCCCTGGTGTCACATGATAGAGACAAAATGGCCCCGGGCGTCTCAGAATAGCTCTGTGATCACTGGAACTTGTCTCACTGATGTCAGGGGTGTAATAAAAAACGTTGTGCAGTTGGTTTTGGTATTTATACTCTAAAGAAATGCAAGCCTCTGATGACTATCTTGCAACCCCCTGTCCACCTGTAACCATCCCCAAACTCCTCACCTTTCATCTCCACTCAACACACCCTAATGGAGTCTAAGTAGTGAGTTCATTCCTAAAAAAAAAAAAAAGAAATCTTGAAACAACAAAAACTTCTTAGCTTTAATAAACTAGTATAATTACATCAAATGAAAGTAAGTAGAAAGGTTGTCGATAATGTAGTTCTACCCTATTTGAGATGTTGATTTTGCTTTCTAACTGGATTAAACTCATGGGGACACAGAGTGGGTTTCCAAATTCCAATCACTTTATGTGGCAATAGGAATCTAGAATATTCCAGAAGATTTGGCTGGAATATATTCTGGATCACCAACTGGCTCCAGAAAGCCTCTTTGCTTGGATGCCCTCCACTGGGCATGAAACAAGGCACAAAATTGACTGTTCTTTTCTTTTTTTCTACAGAACTTTGTACATGGCTACACTCCCCATGTGAAAAATAGAAACGATTTTGTTTTTAAATACGAACCAACTGAACCAACTAAAAAAAAGGTGGAAGAACTAAATTCAAGTGTGTGAAAGCATGAGGAGGCAAAAGGAAATAATTCTATTATATTTATTTTTCAACAAGAGCTTACATCTGTTTCTAATTTACACAGATTATTGACACATCTGGATGTTTGGCTTTAGGAATTGTAAGCTGCTGTGGTGGCATTTATTTTTTGAATCAACTCTTCAGACCACCCTGGAACTCAGGCAAACTAGTTTGGAGAGAAGGTTGTGATATTGTAAATAAAGTTACCTTCTGGCATTTCAAAACCAGTGCAAATGGGTTTCTGTCATTTTGTGTTTTGTAAATTGTGGTTTTGCATTTTTGACACCTGCAGGAAAAATAAGACCAAAGCCAAGGGCCTAATGGTTTGACAATGACAAATTATAAGCCAGATAAAGCTATTAAGGAGATGGGCGTAAGGTTAGCCATTCACATTAACAATAGGGGACTCTAGATTTCAGCAGAAGCCAAATGGTGAAGGAGGGACTGGTGAGCATGCTGTTTTAACATGGCCTGATGGGAATATGCATTCTAAGAAGGAAAGTGGGATTGTTAAGTAACATTGATTAATACTTGACCTCTTGGACGGATTCCTTTTGTGATTGGGAGTTAACTTTTCTCCCTATGTGGTCTGATTGTAGTAATTTATTCCAAGGGTATGAATAATGGGAGTCATGGAGTAGACCTTTAAAGATTTTAAAAAACAAAAGCATAACGAAACACTTATTTCATTGCAAATATTTCTTAAATGGAGTAGCATGATTTTATTAAAAGAAACAGAAGATGATAATCAAAATCCTAGTACCAATTGGCAAAAACAAAACCAAACCCTCTTATGGTTCTTTAGCCTAAAGGTACAATATCAAGAATTAAGCACACAACATGGTTTGATTACTTTTGTGAAGAAGACTCTTTGGAGTTGTAGGAGTAGGTTTGGTTCTTTGTTTTGCTGTCATAGCAAACCTTAAAATTCTCTCCTATGGGAGATAAAGTTTTACTACATGGAGAGAGATTGCCCAGCTGATTAACAGTTTAAAATGACATCTGGCTGTAGCATTCTTTAATGGCAATTATTGCATTCCATTTAGGAAGGAAATGCTCATGACTACAGAACATCTGATGTAGCTTAGAAACAAACTTATCTGTTGTGCTGACATTCCTGCATCTTTAGATATTCTTTTATTGAATGTTCACAAAGCAAAACACCAAGTGTATATCAGTGCCTGAGATAAATGATAAAATGTTCCCAGGTGTGAGCCTCCAGCCATCTTATAATGTGTAATAAAAGGTGTACTTCCTACAGCTTTTTTGGTAGAGATGGCAGAAAAGGAATCAGAATTAGAAGGCCAAATTCCAAAGACCCCACCTTCCATGGAATAGTTATGTAATTAACAATGTTCTTATCTCCATTTCAGTACAGCCTATTTTAAGATGCTGATAGGTAACATTGGGATCAATTAATGGCCTCTGGGAATGATTTCGTTGCAGCTCAAGATGGTGACATATAGTATTGTTCCACATTGACTCAATGATTTTAAAAACAGTATCACTTCTAGCATCGCCTACAGTCCTGTCATTTTCAAGCCTTAGATCTTGTGAATGTGTGAGTCACAAAGCTAATTTGGAATATTTCTAGTTGATCCTTAGGGTCTAACTCTTGGTTAATGGGCCTTTAACAGGTGCTTTGCCGATGGAGGATAGGAGTAAATATGAAGCCTGAGTTCCACAAGTAACACAAGCATTTCATTTCAGTGAACCTCCACCTTTCTTCTAACCAGAATTTAAGTCACAGCCTGTTACTAGAAATAATAAGAGTGGGCTGGTTTGCATTTTGATCCATTTCCATTCTCCCTGTGCACAGCAAGTGACTCAGGCTATTTGCTTCTAGTAGGGGATAGGTTTCTGAGAAGTTTCGAGTGCCGTTAATGACACAACTTTGGAAATGCTCCTGGGCACTGAGAGCTACTTAGCACACTGCTAGGACTGCTGCTGCCCTAGGCACCTTGGAAAAGGGTATGAGCAAACGTGGAGGTGTTTCTTTTCCCATGGATCGTTGGCTGGGGCCTGGAATGGCCAGTAGAAAACCATTCTTTATTTACATTGAAGGGACTCCATTTCTCTTTCGATAAACCTTGCTTTGGCCACTTCCAGGCCTCTATTGGAGCTAAAAATCAACGGGTAGGGAGGGGCAGGACTGGTAGAGAACCTAATGTGAAAAATGCCAGTTCACAGAGAGGAGCAAAGCAAGAGGGAGGAAGCAGGGAAGCGAAGATTTGGGACTAGGCTTGATGTTCATTCTTTGATGTTCAGTTTCTCCCGCGTGCTGTGTATCCAGACCTCAATCCTCCTCCTCTCCTGCTTCTGTTTGGAAATAGGGAGTTGGAGAAATGTGTCTTCGGGCAAATACCATTGTGTGTTTAAAACTGGGTGGTTCCAGAAAGCTGGAGGCAAAAAGCAACGTTAGAAGTCACTGGTCAAACTTCCTTATTATATAGATAAGGGAGATAAGGAATTGAGGCACAGAAAGGTGCAGGGATGAGTGGAAATCTCCAGGCCGGACCCAGAGCAAACGAATGTCTTGTTCTCCCTCTCACTCATGCTTACTACTTTATTGCCGGTCTCCCCTCACCAGGAGGATGAGGCAGAATTTTTTATTTTGTTTTCAGTGGTTTTGTTCTCAGTATTTTTATAATTGACAAATATGTCTTTTATTTTCTGATCTTAAGTGGGAGGAAATAATTATTCAAAATATTCAGCACATTTAAAAAGCTGTCTTGTAGTATTTACTGAATATGTAGGGTATGCTCCATACTGAGCCTGGTGCACTGGGGAAGAGAAAGGCAAGGACTGAATACAGCTGAGCTTGGTGTGTATGAAGCAGGCACTCAGTGGTGGGAGAGGCAAGCGAGAACCTGGATGACCCCGCTGTGAAGGTGTTAGTGCACCATTCAGAGAAAGGAAGGAGCTTTCCTCTCCGGCCTTCTAGGTCTAACAGGTTAGATGGACTCACGCAGCGGTCCTGTCCAGCCTTTCTCCGTGATCAAAGTCTGACCTTCCACATACTGACGCAAAGGGAGATCCTTTGGATGTTGGGTTTGTGGAAGTGGAAGAATTTCCTCCCTTCGGCCATTCCGGACAGCCTGTGGCTCAGCAGGATTTGGAATCTTGAGGAGTTTGCTAATCTTTACTGGAATAGGGAGGAACTCTTCTTATTGTTCTCTTTTTCTTCTTCCTCTTTAGAGTTCTCTTTATCACATCACCGTTGGAGACTTTCTGGAAGACCTGCTCTGATTTCAGAATCTATTGTATAGGAGCTTCCGCATCGTTTTCTTTTCTGTTTTTACTGGTTGGATCACATGCAGCCCTGCTCGCTCACCGAGCAGAAATTCCTGTTCTTGTGACTCATTCATTTCCTTTACCAGGAAATATCAAAATTAACCACTATATCATCAGGTCTAATCCTTACATTATTTTCTGTTTCCTTTTCATCCAATCTTTAAGTTGCTTAAATCTAACACATAGTTGTAGATTTATAATGCTTGTTTTAAATCTATTTCCAATACAAGATGATTTTTAATCTGTAAATTATTAAGACCTTTTATTTCACATTGTAACTTAAATCTTTTAAGCATTACTATCCTTTTACTTTTCTGGATGAGGACTCAGTAGTTTATAGTTATCTAGAAATCTATAATTCTTTAGCTTTCTTTATAAACTCATTTTGTTACCTAAATTCATATAAGCATTCCTTATAAATTCTGTTTTTAGTTAAAGTGTTTTGGAACATTATAATTTATTTGCTAACATTATAATTTTGATATTGTTACAGAAAATCTGTATGTCCAAATTTTGACCTTTAGTTTTCCTGATGACAGAATATACATCCTATATTCAAAATGTCACTCTAGGTTAACTTGTCCTTTGAGATGTGGCTCAAATCCTTTGTTTCATGTTCAATGAGAGACAGTGCTTCAGAATGCCTTAGGGAATGAAGAGGACAGGGCATCTCCATTTCTCCTGGCCTCTTCTGGCCCGGGTGCCTGCTTCTGCTGATTAGCTCAGTTGCTGGCTTACCCGCCTCTGTGCCATTCCCTTCTGCACACGCTGTCCCCGCACAGGATGCTGCCCGGGTCCTCCTTCTCCACATTCCAAGGCTGTGTGTACAGCAGATGTTCACTGAACTTTAGGGCAATAGAGCTGTTTAATGAAAAGAAGTTTGGATTACAGCATCACAAAAGTTAAGCATGTATTATTGCAGTTCTCAAATATCTCTGGTCCTTGGGAACCTCATACTCTCCTTTCTCTAGCAGGCAGCCTGTTTTGTAAGAATCTTCCTCTTCATGCTCCATCTTCCCTCTGGTCTCAAGGCCGCCTCTCCAAGTCTTGTTATTTCGTATATGGGAGTTTATCATGTTCGGCACCTTCGTATCTCTTCAGAATCTCAGTTTACACTTAACTTCTCATTTAGGCATATTCCCAACCAAGACCTACTCTTTTTCTCCCCTGAGGAAATCTGGCGCCTGCAGTCAGTATCCACGGCAGCGCACCCACGTGCTTCCTTTCAAACGGATACACTTAAACCAGAGGAGGCCATACTTTCTTTGGAACCCACCTTTTGGTATTCTCCTTTTGTTAAATGTTTTATCTTATTTTATTTAAAACATTTTTAATATTATATTTTATCTTACATTTAAAAATCCCATAAAATTATGTGAGCTACTGGTATATACAGTGTCAAACTTAACACAAGTGAATACAAGTGCAGATGAAAATACCAGGTCAGCTTTTACAAAAATTGTTTAATATGCATTATTTCAAAAAATTTTGCCTCCTTGTCACATTAAACTTTGTTTCTTTTTTCCCCTATAGTGATTCAAAGTTATATATTCCATTTCTAATTTTTTGTGGTCAGGGTCAACTTTATATATGTATTTCTCTATTAACATCAAGAATAAAGAAGTATGGATTCTCTTTGGGCTAATTGATACATTTAACACGCCTTTCCAATACCCAGAAGTTGTTGAACTAATCTAAAGTTTTAGTTTCAGATCATTATCATTTTATATTCCGCACTTCAATTTCAAGAACTCTCCTCATCTTTTCAAACAAGCAAGTCAAGTTTCACCATTCCATTAACAACAGTTGATTGGCCTCAGCTGTAACTTGTACCAACTCCATTGTTCGCTACTCTTTCTTTCATGGGATATGTTTTTTTTTTCTTGAATCTTTTATTTATAAAAGAAAACCCCCTGCATTTTATGTCAGCTGTGGGCATCTAAAACACTTCAGCCCTCCCCTTGAAAATTAAAAACCGTAAATGACACCAAACCTTCCCTATTCCTCATGAACTTTGCCACTGGGTCTGAAGCCTAAACAGGTCCTGGATTTGTCCCATTTATGTACGTGGCCTGTCCTTGTGCTCAGCCTGTGCTGACCTGGAGGTTCTAGGCCAGGGTCTGGGTGGACTGCAGATCCTCTGCACTGGCTGTTCGGTGTGCTGTTTCTTGGTGAAACGCTCCAGTTCTATAGCACTATTTCAGGAGAAGCAGAAAGTAACGTTCATATGTTTAGGATACCTAGCAGTTCTGGATTTGTATCGAACAGGTATTTGTGATCACCTCTCTGTCTTTCTTTTCACCACCTCCCACATCTGCTTGATTTTGTTCTCAAGGAGGTTAAAACACACACATAGGCACACGTGCGCATGTGCGTATGAACACACTCCCACACAGAACCAAAGGGGAAGGGACACGGTGGGGCAATTAATGTAATAGAAAGGCTAGTCTCTAGGAATCTATAGCAGAGCAGTCAAACACAGCCACTTAACAAGTATCACATTTTGATTTCCTGTGCTAAATCAGTCTCCGCCCTGCAGGAGCGCACGGTGTGGCTGGGGAGATCTGGTGAGCGCATAGGAGACACTACATGGTGGAAAGAAGAGATATGGGGAAGCTGAGTTCAAATCCCCATTTCATCACTAGGGGTTGTATGAAGTTGAATAAGTCTCTTAAATTCTCAGAGCCATATTTCTGATTTCTTCTGACAAAAACAAATTCTGTCATTGAGAGCCACCTGCCTTGGCAGACAGAAAAATGGAAAAGGATGAGAAACAATGAAGCCCCTCTGTTTTCATGGGCTGTAAGCCAGCAGGGAAGCAAGACAAGCACATCGGGGGTGTGAGACTTGCTGTCCTGGGTGACAAATAAGCCTCCTTGGCACTGCTGTGAGATCAGAGAAAGACACGAGGTAGTGGGAGAGGAGAGAGGTATTATTCAATATCAAATTAGCTCTAAAAGACACTCTTTAGCACTTGTGATCTCTGATCTCTGTTTCAATATAGTAGGTTGGTCACAACATGGGACAGAGAAAAGAAAAGTTCTGGGACAGGTGGAGTGGTCGTGTGGGCAGCTGGCCAGTGTCTAGTAGCCGCACTCGTCCCCAAAGAGAACATTCTACTATCAGATAAGATATGTTCCCAACTTGTACAGTGTCTTCCATATGTCTCAAAATACTGACAGCCTCGAGAGGCGATGGAACAGAGCAAATACACAGTGAGGAAGAGAGATTACCCAGGACAAACAAGAAGAATGCAGGCCAGCTGTTCTCCACGCTCCCTGGAGACAAAGAGTTCTGTCCTCTGCTCTGTCCCAGCACTTTATCTTACTGCACTTAGCACTTTCTACCTTGGATTGTGATTGTTTATGTACGAGGCTTATCTTCCTTTCTGAGCCCCGAGTGTGTGGAGCCCAGAGCTTGCCTCCTTCTTCGGACCCCCTCGACGTGGGCCTTGCACTGAACAGGGACTCAGTGACTGTGAGCTCCAGGCGTACAGAGGCCGTCAACGGCAGTGGTGGTGATTCAAATCACATCGAGTTAAGGACATTTTTCTTGAGGGTGGCTGAGTCAGGGAATAATTGACTGAGGGGATGTTTATCTCCTCTAGAGGTCCTTACAAAAAATAATGTATTCTCATGGATTTGAAAGGACTTAAATACGGTGCTGTGTGGAGCCAGAGGGAGAGAGCAGTTGAGCTCTCTAGATTCCTTCCAGTACTCAGAACTCTGGTTCTGTACGGGAAACACCAACTTCAGCATCTCACTGCTCCATTCTCTCTCTTCTCCTGCCTCTTGGTCAACCATGTGAACTCCACCTGAGAGCGATAACTTAATGGTAGGATTAATGCATCTGGTCCCTTCGGGAAAGCCTCCCCTGACCTGAAGGAGATATCTGGGCCGGGGATTATTCACCAGAACAAGGTCCAGGCCTTATCGGAGGCCATGGCAGGCCTCTCGTTCTGCCAGCTGTGATGACTGTGCACTTAGAAGGAAATCAGACAGCGGGGCTGCCCCTCATCTGGCCTGGAAAAAGTTGAGGCCGTTAAAGATGGCCTCAGTTCTCTGGAAATCTTCCAAATAGGGCCTCTAAGCTTGGCAGGAAGATTTTTTTAAGGCCTCTAAGATTTCTCCAATTGTCCTTGGATGCAGCCCCGCATGTCAGCAATCATATATGGAGGCCAGGAGAGCTTTTCCCATTTCTTGCTCTGAACCTGTGGCACGAAGTGAAAAGAAAGGGATTTCTGACAAGAGACCCGCATCCTTCCATTTGACAGTGAAATCATGTTTCTCTATTTGAAAGGAACTTTTGCTTCTGAAGTCTAATTTTTAGGCAGATTTGGAATGAGATATTCAAGGACCGTTGAAGGTGTATCCTTCTATTTTTGATTTCTCATTTCATTTGGGCTTCAGAGATTCCTCATTTGCTTAGATTTCTTAGAATTTCCTGTTGAGAAATGACAGTAAAGTGTGGCGAACTCTTGGTGGTTTGCTGAGACTGGGTTCTTTGGGAAAGAAAACAGTGGTTCAACATTGAACTAAATTGCCTTGAGCCCTCACTCAGGGTTGCTGGAAGCTGGAGAGACCATGTGCATGTCACTGCTTACCCTTTAACGCCAGGTCTCCGATGGAAAACAGGCATCTCTGCCTTGGGAGGTGGAGGAGGGGTCCAGACTGCAATAAGCTGCTTGGAGGCAGGCACACTGGGTCATGGAAGGACAGGTTACTCAGCCACACATATTCTGGGAGTTTTAATTGTATCGAACGCTGCTCTCCTGCATGGTGTCATGAGTTCCGTATGGCTACTGAGCACTCTGAGTGGGACTCGTCTGAACTGAGATGCTCTGTGAGTATAAAATACACACCACAATTGCAAAGGCTGAGTACAAATAAGGAATGTACAGTAGATATGTTTCATTGAATGTATGTTGAAATGATATTATTTTGGATCTATCGGGTTACATAAAATATACTAATAAATTTTATACATTTTCATTTTTTAAAATATGTCCACTGGAACATTTAAAAGTACATGCGTAGCTCAAATTATATTTCTATTGGGTGGTACTGCTGCAGACAGAGCACTGCAAAGGAGTGGGAGGAATCCACTTCACTAGATTTTTCTCCTTCACTCTATTTCTTGTAAGTACTAAAGTTGTCCATTTTGGCAAAAATTCTTTGAAAGGTACACAGGCTCTTCTCCATGTTTGTCTTATTTTTCGCATTAGATTAAAATTTTTTGAGTGGCTTCAAGTCACAGAGTCAACAAAACCATAACAAGTGATAACTTGTGTTAGGCATGGGTTCTGGGATTGCAACACTGAAGAAGACCTGGCTGCTGCCCTAGGAGCCTGCTATGTAGAGGTAAGGCAGGCAAGTACACAGCGGCTAGAATCAAATTCGACAAGTGTTGTGGAAGGAACTGGCACTGGAGGTTGCTGCATTTAATCCGTCGTGGGAACAAGGATTCAGAAGGATGGGGTGTTCGTCTGAGTCACCTATTTCTACAAATCCTCAGCTCTACTCAATCATTTATATATTACATATAATATTTATATATTCATTTATATATGAGTTGTTCTTATTACATGGGTAGAAGACAGTCATTGTACAAAGGAAAGGAAAAAGAAAGGCAGATAAAGCAGAAAGTGCAAACTTCATCATTGCCACTGTTAGCAGGTGGGCATAATCCTTTCCAGTAATAAGTCTCTTCAGTGTCCAAACTCAAACTCAGGGTATGTATAGAGGAAAAGGGTGTCCGTGGCTTCTCAGTGGCTGCATCCAGAGATTCAGGAAATTGTCAACTGTGTATCTGTGTACCCCTCTCTCCTCATCTTCCATTTGTGCTTTTATCTGTGCTGGCTTCATTCTCAGGCAAACTTTTTGCTTATTCTGGAAAGATGGGCCCTGGCAGTTCAGGCTTATATGATCCATTGTACCTGCAGTTTTAGTAGAGGAGAAAGAAATGATAGATAGATAGATAGATAGATAGATAGATAATACACTGCTGGATCAATCACTGGGTTCAAGAAAGATTAATCCAATTTTAGATACGTGGTTTTCTAGAAATCTCCCAAATGGGGACTCTAACTTGGCATAAGGATTTTCTTAAGTCCTCTAAGATGTCTCTGATTGTCATTGGATGTAGCCCTGCATGTAAGCAATCATCCATGGAGGCCAGGAAAGCTCATACCCAACACAACCCTGTACTGAGAATAGGGGAAGAATGTTACCCCACAGACATAGAGACAGAGGCAAAGGATGTGTCTGTCTGTCTCCTCCTGCCCTCCTACTTACCAACATGGTTATTTATTTGGCATAATAAAATATTTGGGGACAATGGAGATAGGAAAGTACTTCATATTTCTTTACTTGATAATGCAGGCTCATTTTACTGAAAGGGCCAAGACTAAAGCCAGGTTAATAGGAGAGATATTTTTACCTTAATGTGACATTAGACTGTACTTTTTTCAAGAAAAATAGTATTGTTTTCCTTGGTGAGGTGCGCTTACCTCTTCTTCATTGACATTTCTAATAAAGAAACCAGTTGCATCTCTCTCTGGCGACAAGACGGAACTGGGCTTAGAGCCTCTATGTTCACGCTTGCTCCTGATGGGAGCGTTCGTGCCCAATCCCCAGCCCCCCATTTACAAAAGAGACCTGCCTGGCGCTTTAGCCAGGGCTGGAGGCAGTGCTGCATTTCACTGGATGCAGGAAGGACTTAGGAATGGAATCTCCCCTTCTTGCTGGAGAAAGGGAGTGTTGCATTTCTTAAGGGAGGGATTGCAGTGGGGAACAGGACTGGTAGATTTATGGGAAAAGCCACAATTGAGTGGGGGGAACTGAAGAGACCATCCAGGAAAAAGAGAGCATTTTCAGGGGACATTCTTGTGGCAGACACCTAAGTCAACCAGGGCTTTCTGTTGTGATATGAGGGGTCAATGACATTAGATAGCATTCTGGCTTTGCTCCTCATACTATGGTTTCAAGATGGACCTGACGCTGTAGTGGCTACATTCTTACCTGGCAAGGCAGGGTCTGGAAAAGGGAAGGGCCATATCTGCCTCCATTCTGTTGAGACATCTGGGAGAATGGATGCCATCCCTAAGAGGGAGAAAACTTAGGGACCCCATGTGGCAGCAATGGCTAAGACAGCTCCCTAGGTGTGAGAAATCATAAGGATGAATTCATTGATTCCCCCCTTTCTCTGCTGAAAGGATTGGTGAGATAGGCCTTTGGGACAAAAAAGGAGAGGTTCCGACATTTTCACATATAAATATATGTCACCTGGAAATATGAGCATCCCCCTGTTCAGCACAGAGCACATCTATGGTAACTTAGCTTTCTTTCATAATTGTATAACAACTGGCTGGTTTCTAACAGAGGGGACCTGGGGTGGCCAGTACTAGCTAGAAGTTGAATGCCCAGAATGGCAACAGTTCTTACACACTGTTCAGGGTGCTTCACAAGCTGTCTCTGTGGCACCCAGTACACTTCTCTTGGTGTACTCTAAGATTCTTCTGGCGCCTGACAAAGTAAAGACATGTTTAGGCTGCACAAAGGTCAAAAGGACACAATTAAATAACGGGTACGCGTATTGAATAAAGGGCGACCTTTGCCTTTAGAACTGATATACCACCTGTTAATCTGATCATGTTGAACGCGTGTCTTAGGCTAATGTAGGACACGATAAAACTTGATTTACAGAACAAGGTACTTGTAAAATAAATAATTGTGAAACACTTTGAAAGTATACAGTATTATATGGATGCTTAATGATCGCAGCGATTATTTTACAACTTAATTGTGGGAAAACGAAAGAAATGGAGTGGCTTAACGAATTCAAAAATTTATCAGACCGCGTGTTATGAAGGAGATAAAAAGGAAGGTTCATAGCTTAACGTCACATTCTGCGAATGTGAAACCTACGATCAGACTTCTCAGCAATTTTCAAACAGGAGAGAGGGTTCTTAGAATGACAAAATGATTTCGATTATGCAGATAAGTAACTTAAAGTGAACTACACTTTACGTGTTGTAAGAACAATCTTTTAATGAAACAACAAGCGGCAGGGGCCGGCTGGGCACCGGAGAAGGCAGAGCTGGAGGAGCACGCACGCACGTGGAGGTGACTTCCGCGCCGGGACCTGACTCCACCCGCGAGAGTGGGACCTCGAAGCCTGTCTTCCACTCAGCTGTGAGCACAGCTGACATTGGAAGGGTTGCTTTTAAAAACAAACCGATATGTATTGCAATAATAAGATGATACGAATTCGGGCTTCGGAGCAGATTTACTGAAGGCAGTAGTGTGTGTGGGGTGTCTGTACATCTTGTCAGGGATTATGAAACACTGGACTTTTGTTCCATCCCGAGAATTCCCCGGCTGGTCCAGGGAGCTGCCTGGAGTAAACTGAGTAGAAATGGATATTCAAGTTTTATTGTATTTGGCTACCAAGTCTATTAAAAAAAAATAGCTTAACGTGCCTGTTCACTAGAGGTGCTTTTGGCCTTGGGATTTTTATACCTTTGGTCCTTGGCTACAACAGTTCATACATAATAAACAGAGATTAAAGTTGTTTCCTATCATGAGATGAATAATATTTAACATAGCTAGTCAACGTATCTAACTAATAACCTTTGGTCAAATCACTGGAATAACTTGATTTTTAAAATCAGGTTTCATCCTGCTGTGATGTGATTTGATCGATGACCTCCAACTACATGTTTGAAAGGGACATTTAGGCATACCTGGCTTCCCTGCCCTGTAAGGAAGGTCGATATCCGGGGACTCTTTCATATTTGCAGTTCAATTTACTCTCTCACAATCATGTTGCAACCCATCTGCATGGGGTTTATGCTTTTGAGGTATAATCCCAAGTAATTTATCACTTTTTCTGTACACTAAAATTAGATGTCTTAATTCTCAGGGGATTAGCTGAGAAAACATTTGCTGTTTCGGCCAAGCCTCTATAATCTATATCCCTCCAAGTTGTTAAAATGTCAAATTGAAGGAGGGTTAAGCCAAGCAGCCATGAAGTTCAAAGACGGTAGACTATATTCTCTCCCGTTATTGCAAAATTTTTATCAGTATTATTGATTTGGGATCATAAATACACATTGCTGTAAATTTCAGAAACTCAAGAAGATTTTAAAAGATGCAATTTTAGAAACAAATGTATCACTAAAAGGAGGATTTTGCCTCCGTTGGCAAGGTAAAAAGAGCTGGCTTTTCCTGAAAACAAAAACAAAACAAAAAACAAAAAACAAACAAACAAACAAAACTGGGCTTGTGGTTTCTCACAGATCAGTTTGAGGATTTCCAAACATTTAAAATACTATATCTGTGAAAAGTACGCTTGAAAAGCTCATGTGTGTGCATGAGGACCACAATGAACAAATTAATGTGCTTACTTTCTGCTTACCCTTGATTATAACTGTTAATTGTTGGTTAAGCCTTGGGCCTTTATGGAAAGTGTTGTATTTCAAAGCATTGACAGCCTGAACTTCCTCAATACTCAAGACTTGTGAAATTTAAACATGCTTGCAAAATCTAGACATCTATTAATGCCCATCAATAACCTGTAATCAGGGCCTGAACCTAATAGCAAAACAAATAAGCAGCCTTTGGAATTGAAAGGTAAATGTAAGAGCTTCAGGAGTATACCAACTGCTGCTTCATGTTACAGTTGTTAGCTCAAACTCGGCCCCCAGCACAGTTTCTGTTGCCCAGCGAGAGACTGTGTGTGGCATGCGCACCTGTGTATGCGCACGGCTAGTACAGCTGTTACCTCTATGGGGAATTCAGCCTTTTAAGTAGTTCTGAAAAAGAATGATGTGTTACCAGTTTTACTTTATCTGTAATATTTGCATAGACACAGTCCCTTTCCCATCGTTATTTGAAAAGCCTTTTTCCTTATTCCTTCTTACTCATTTCCTCCTCTTCTCTGACTCCGCTTTGAACTCACAGGCATTTCCCCACGTTGCCTGTCTGCCCACATGGTGGCTGCTCTCCGCCCAGCAGGTCCCCGTACACCCTGACAAAGACCCAGTCTGGGCCACAGCCAAGGGCCAGACGGCTGTTTGCTTCGTGAGCAGCGTTGGGGTCGTCACTAGCAGACCTGCTTTGGGGATGTCCTGTGGGTGACCCAGAAACAATTGCCCTTGCCAGCCAGTCAGTAAGAGGCCCTGTGCCCTTTCCCTTTGACCAGATACTGGTGAGCCAGCCATACCTGTAAAAGGCTAAATAGTGAAATGCAGCAGACTCTTGCTGCATCTTATTTTTTGCAGACTCTCACTGCATAGCGAGAGTAGCCATGAAGTTGCAGGATGTTATGGATAGCAAGGTTTGATTGTTTAGAAGAATACGTGCACTGATGATTTTCCGTGTCTGCAGGAGGCATGAAGTAGATCCACCAGACTGTTTCCAGAGCTCTGGGACAGGCTCTGTATTAGGTACTTAAGATAAGTCAATCTTCTGTCATTGCAGGACTCGCAGACCACAAGGCAGGGGAATGAATTGTGAGGCCCTGCGGTGAGGCCAAAATCGAGGGCTGCGCACACTGCCAAGGCAGCATCCTCTTCTCCTAGTGTCGAACTCCTTCTGTTTGTTCGCGGGTATGTGTGTTCACAGGAGCACTTCCCGGAAGGTCTAGGGACTAGACATGAGGGACTAGAGTCTGGGTTCAGGAAGGCAAGTGGAGCTTACTTGTAAGAATCTGAGAGTTGGTGAGGGCTTGGTCTGGGTGAGCTTGATGGAAAAGTAAAGGTTAGATACATACATTTTACACACACACTAACCTACATATGCACACAGCAGGTTCTCACGAACAAGAGTTTTTGGTAATATAAACTACAGAGCCTAGAGCAACTTTGGATCCTTTTTTAAGAAAAAGAAAACTGAAAACATAATTTGACAAATATGACAAACATCACAAAATTTAGAAATATGACACTATTTTTATTAATTATCTGGCACACTTCTGTAATGCTTTTTTTTACATTTTTTATTCCTATTTTTGACCCTCTCTACATATAAGTACTTTTGTAATATTATTTTCTGTAGAGAGGCTGGAAAGATAAATTAGCCTTCCCTCCAGCAGGGCTGATCAAAATGTGGTTTTTGTTGTCATTATTGATGGGATATATAAAATCTGTAACTTTACTGTGTCAGAGCTATACCCTGACAAACATAAGAATTCTAAGTGTTTTTTTTTGTTGTTGTTCAATTGCCATGGAAAAAAGGGAAAAAATGTATGGCAACTGGGTAATCAGACTTGCTCCTTTGCTGGGCATATTCAGGCAAGGGATGTCTCTTTTGGACTCAATGTGGATAAGAATCAAAATCCTCCAAGTACAGTTTCAGATGTCCTGTGACTGCAGGAATTTCAAAGACTAGCTTTGGCTTCTCTGAACCTCTCTCCTTCTCCACTACCTACGAGCCTGGAACATCTTCGGGCACAGTTCCACTTCTGTAGAGCAACACGACTTCTTCATTGTTTTGCCCCGTTCTGTCACAGCACAGGGGGAGTAAGTACAGTGGATTTTAGGAGTATTCTTTTAACAGAAGGAGAGAAGTGACTACAAATACATGCATCAACATTGAACTAAATCTTCTATCCTCTATTCAATCTCCCCTTAGCTGAGAGTTTCTCAACTATGTCACTGCAGACATTTGGGAACCAGGTAATCCTTTGAGGTAGCAGCCTGTCCTGTGCATTGTAGGATGTTTAGCAACATGCCTGTCCTTATTTTCCTAGGTGCCAATAATATGCACTCAGTGGTAAGTAACCAAAAAGGTCTCCAGGCAGTTCCAAATGTCCCCTGGAGAGCAAAATCACTCCCACCAGCCTGTCATTGAGAACCACTGGCTCGGACAGATTCCCCCCAATGCCTATGACCTTCCCAACACTGTCTAACAAGAGAGGACTGTGTCAAAGCAGAAGCTTCAGTGGGAATGTGACAACAGTCTATCCCAATTGCAGTTAGAATATTTTACTTGCAGATTTCACAAAAACATGTAATGTAAACATGTTGCTGGGTACTCTCCAGGGCCTCGGGAGAGACCTATAAAAGAGAAGGGTTGCCCTGACCAGTGTGGCTCTGTTGGTTGTGCGCTGTTCCACAAAGCGGAAGGTTACTGGTTTGATTCCCAGTCAGGGCACATGCCTGGGTTATGGGTTCAATCTCCAGTCAGGATGCAGAGGAGAGGCAGCTGATCAGTGTTCCTCTCCCACTCTTTCTCCCTCCCTTCTCCTTCTCTAAAATAAATAAAGTAAATAAAATCTTTCCAAAAAAAAAAAAAAAAAAAAGAATGGTAAGGGCCCTGGCCAGGTGCTCAGTTGGTTAGAGCATTGACCCAATATGCCAAAGCAGTGGGTTTGATCCCTGGTCAGGGCACATACAAGAATCAACCAATGAGTGCATGGATAAGGGGAAAAACAAATCGATGTTTCTCTCTCTTTCTTTCTCTTAAATAAATTTTTTAAAAATTGAAGGGTAAACCTGCCTCTGTAGAAGAAAAATTGTCAACACAATGACAATGGTGAGACATTTGTGGTTAGTGCCATGCTCCAGAACTGGGTGATTCTTGCCTTGAATGAGACAAATTTTCAAATTCTTGCCTTGAACGAAACACATTTTCATATATTTTGTTGAATGGATCATAGATGTGACCATGGATCAATCCACTGCAGAAAACACTGCCATGGCCCAGAAATTGACATAACCTTCTTGGCCAAACAGGGAAGCATGAAACCCTCAAATTTCTTGGGTTCGGTTGGCAAAGCAAACTGTTTCTGAGGATTACAAGCAGTAAGGCATTTTATATCCCAGCTATATAACTTGTGAATGCAGGAGGCATGGACGATCAGCCCCAAGTAAGTCTAGATAAGTACTTTCTTCCCTTAGTTTAACCAGCCTTCATGTGAGACAGTTTTCCTTTTCTCCTTGAGGTGGAGACCATCTTTGCTCAAGAGGCCTTCATCCTCAAAGATCATACCATCACTAAGGAATTTTAAGTGTTCTGCTGGACACTACTTGAAGAGACATATGTTCATTTCCACAATGCACCTGTTCCAATGGTGGCTTTCCTCCCCACTCGTCTCAGTCAAGAACACTACCTCAGCTCTAGTCTTCTTTCTTCCTTCTTCAGAGGAGCAAAAATAGCTGGTATGCACTCAGGACTTATTAAGAGCCCAAACTCTCTTAGGCATTTTTATGTACTTTATCTCATTTTATCTCATTTCATTGATCAGCAGCCCCCTGAGGTAGGCAAATGACAAGACTGAGAAACAAGGCCCTTGCCCAGGGCTCCTCAGTTGGGAAACAGAGCTCAGATAATCTGACCCCAGGGTCTGAATGCTTAACTTTCCTTATAAACACTGTGACTTGTAAAGATATCTGTGTGACTTAGGCCCTTAAGGATACAGAGCAGATTTTGGTGATTGGACTAGAAAGGCCTTGATAAATTCTCTATTACCACATGAGAGACAGCCACACCTCACTGGAATGTCTTTAGTACAAATTACCCAATGGCAGTTCCATGATGTACTAAGAGAATAACACCCATAGAATTTCAAAATTGGCAGGACTTGATTTGGTTATCTATAGGACATACAGGTATTTCTGTGACATATAGACACAGATCCATGTATTCCTATTTAACATGTAGATGGACATGCATGTATATATTCAGAAGTATCAAAGAGTTTTGATCACAGAATAAGGTGACTAGATGTAAACGACATTCTTGGAAAGTGACCTCTTCCTCTTTTCCTGATAAGATACTTAGAGGATGTTCTCAGTTTTGCAGACTAGGAATCCTTGGGAGATTTGTGTACGTGTGTGAGAGCTTGTGCACTTTCATAAAGATAATTCTTTTTCTTGCTAGTGTGGTACCATCCTCACAAACCTATGATTCACAACAGGAATGTAGCTTGGAACTTCTGCTATGCAAGCAGCTGCAGATACTTCAAATACCATTGTACATGTGATCCAAGACTTGCTATAAATTTGCCCCTAAAAATAAAGTAACAAGTGACTGAGCAGCAATAGGAATTAATCACTGCAGTGCGTGAATGGAATGTGCTAGGCTCTACCTCAAAATCCTTTTATAAAAAGATTGATATAATTAAAACAACAACAGCAACAAAAAACTCAAAACACCAAAAGATGTTATATTTGAGCAAGTGTGCTGCAAAACTTTGGAAAGAGGATTTTTTTTTTAAAGAAAGACATGGTAAAAACGTGTTTCCACAACTTCTATGTCATTGGAAAAAAGGATGGTGTTATTACATCACTGAAGAATTTATCATACAGAGGAATTTAAATTGGATTAAATCTTGGTACACTGGGATTTTTTGGAGGCCCAGGGGATAAACGAGCTTCTCAATTAAGCTGTTTGCCGTGACGGGAAATAACTTCACAGTTAAAATTTCTACCACAATTTGTAGCAAAAATTACCTCAGTGATTCAGAAATGTGGATAACCATTTGAAAAACCCAGACAACTCAAGTTTTCAAAATTAGATGTGAATAATTGAATTATTTAAAAAGCAATAAACCAACCAAAGACAGAAACAAAGAATATGGCTTCCTGAAATATGCCTTTTTCCTGTCTCCAACAGATTCAATATCCAAGTCCAGCAGCCCCTGTCTCTCTTACCCCTACTACTTCCTCCAATAGAAAGAGAAAAAGAAAGAAAGAAGAAAAGAGGGAGGGAGGGAGAGAGGAAGGGAAACAGACACCATTAACCAGAAGAAGAAGAAGGAAAAAAATGACACTAACCAGCACTAATGAAAAGATCACTAACCAGACGGCTCAGCAAGGCCTCTGCTTCTGAGTACTTCATAGGTAACAAAGTGTTCAGGCCATTTGAAAGTGAGTTTGATTGAGGATCAATTTTTGGACATGGGGAAAGTGAAAAAGATTTCTAAAACCCACTTGAATTACCAAAGATGAAAGGTTAAAAGCTTTAAAGACCAAAAACTACATTAGCAACAGAACAGTAAATACCATCAACAAAGACATAGAAGAATTAGCAAAACAAATATTAAATGAAGAGAGGGGGAAAAAGAATTCATTGCAGAAGCCAAAAAATTTCCTTTTCTTTGTATACCAAAATTGATTTTGCCATTTTAGACGGAAGTACTAATGGGCAATTTCTATTTAATGCTTTCTAAACAAGTGCACAGAATCACTCTAAACTCCAAAGGGACGCAGGGATCAAAACAGGTAGGTTTTCTTGGACAGCTCTGCCGCCACTCCACACTGTGTTGGGAGTGGTGAGTGTTTCTAAAACGGAAGATGATGTGTTTGGTCTGCAGCTCTCTTAATCTTACATGAATTAGGCTTAAAACCACACACTATGCACTTGGTTTCCAGGATAGCTGTGTTGTGGGCAAAAAGTACTATGGTTATATCTGGTTAATTTAACATTAAAAATCGTTTCCAGATCTCTGACACATATTATTTTTGTTTTGTTATTGGTTTATAGTTTCTTTTCTTGTAATGTCTGTCTGGAGCAAATGATTTTTAAGGGAAAATATATTTCAGCCCATGATAGTATCATGTTATTATATAATAGTAGTAAATAAAGTTTAAATGAGAACCCTGAATTATCAAAAAGAGTACATTATGTTCAATGGTCTCTTTAAGAAGGGAAGAAAATGCATTATTGTCTCTAACAATAATGGTTAATTTTTCAAGGTTCAGCAGAAAATGATCTCAACATAATAAAGGCCACCCATGATGCTTACATTACACTCAATTGTGAAAAAAGGAAAGAGTTTTCTCTAAGAAGAGGAATAAAACAAGGATATCTACTCTTGCCACTTTTATTCAACAGAGTTATGACAGTAATAGCCAGACCAGTTAGACAAGAAAAAAAAGTAAAAGGCATCCAAATTGGAAAGAAAGAAGTAAAATTATCTCTATTCAGAGATGACATTATATTATATGTAGAAAACCCAAAATATCCCAACAAAGAAACTGTTAGAACTAATAAATGAATTCAGCAAAATTGCAGGATCTAAAGTTAACACTAAAAAATCAGTTGTGTTTTTTTCTCTTTTTGCACAGTAAACAACTCAAAAAAGGGAATTAAGAAAAGACTCTCATTTGTGACAGCTTCAAAAATAATAGAATACTTAGGAATAAACTAAACCAAGGAGGCAAAGACTTGTAGACTGAAAATTAGGAAACATTACTTAAAGAAGTTAAAGACACACACACACAAAGAAAAAATCTCCTGTGTTTATGGATTGGAAGAATTAAAAACGTTAAAATGTCCATATCACTCAAAGTAGTCTACAGAGTGAAAACAAAATCCCTACCAAAATTGCAATGGCATTTTTTGCAGAAATTTAAAAAATCTAAAATTAAAAATCTCAAAGAACTGGGAATAGTCAAAATAACCTTGAAAGAGAAGAAAAAAGCTGGAAGCATCCCAATTTCAAAACATATTATAAAGCTACAGTGAACAAAACGGTATGGTTCTTGCATGAAGATAAGACATATAGACCAATGGAACAGAATAAAGTACCCACAAATAAGGTCTAGTGTGGATGGTCAAATGATCTTCCTTAAGTGCACTAAGACTACATGATGGTGAAAGGATAGTCTCATCAATAAATAGTATTGGAAAAACTAGATATCCACATGCAAAAGAATAAAGATGGACCCTTACACCATACACAAAAAGTAACTCAATATGAATTAAAGACCTAAAAACATAACTATAAAACTCCTAGAAGAAAACATAGGGGGAAAGCTTCATGACATTGGAATGGGTAATGATTTTTTTTTAATATGCCACCAAATGCACAAGCAGAAAAGCAAAACCAACAAATGGGATGGCATCATACTTAAAATTTTCTGCTCAGCAAAGGAAATGATCAGTAAAATGAAAAGGCATTAATGAAATGGAAGAAAATATTTGCATACCATATATCAGATGAGAGGTTAATATCCAGAATACAAGTAATATAAAGAAGTACTATAACTGGTACAACCACTATGGAAAACAGTTTGGAACTTCCTCAGAAAACTAAAAATGGATCTACTGTTTGACCCAGCAATTCCACTGCTGGGACTATATCCTAAGAACCCTGAAACACCAATCAAAAAGAACCTATGCACCCCAATGTTCATAGCAACAGAATTTACAATAGCTAAGTGCTAGAAGCAACCTAGGTGCCCATCACTAAATGAATGGATCAAAAAACTATGGTACATTTACACAATGGAATTCTACGCAGCAGAAAGAAAGAAGGAGCTCCTACCCTTTGCAACAGCATGGATGGAGCTGGAAAGCATTATGCTAAGTGAAATAAGCCAGGCAGTCAAAGACAAATACCATATGGTCTCACCTTTGACAGGAACCTAAACAACAAAACAAAGAAACAAGCAAAATATAGCCAAAGACACTGAAATAGAGGACAGACTGACAGTGACCAGAAGAGAGAGGGGAGGGAATTTCAGGGAAGAATGGGAAGAGTTTACAGAAACAAAAATAAAGGACACATGGACAAAAACTCGGTCGCGGGGTGGGTTGGAAATGGGAGGGAGGTGGGGAGGGATGGGTGGGTGGGCTAGAGTGGGAGTAAAGGGCAGAAAAATGTACTTGAACAATGATTAATATAAATTTTTTTTTAAAAAGAAGTACTATAACTCAATGAGAAAAACAAATAACCCAATTTAAAAATGGGCAAAGGGCTTGAATAGACATTTATTCAAAGAAGACATACAAATGACCAAAGTAGAAAAGACATTTAGCATCACTAATCATCATGGAAATTCAAATCAGAACCACAAGGAGATATCACCTTACACAGGTTAGGATGGCCACTGTCAAGAATCAAGACAAAACAAAACAACAAAATCGCCAGAAAATAGCAGGGTTGGCAAGAATGTGGAGAAATTGGGACTCTCCTACACTGTAGGTAGAATTGTAAAATGGTGCAGTTGCTATGAAAATCAGTATGGAGGTTACTCAAAAAATTAAAACTAGAATGATCATATTATCTAGCATTCCTACTCTGGGTATATATCTAAAAGGATGAAAACAGTATCTTAAAGAGACCTTTGCATACTCATGTTCACTACAGTGTTCCTCACAATAGCTAAGATGTGGAAGCAACTTAAACGTCTACCAAGTGTAAATGGATAAAGAAAATGTGATAAGGAAATCCTGGCATTTGCTGCAACATGGATGACTCTTGAGGACATGCTAAGTAAAATAAGCCACCATCAACAGATGAATGCTGCCTTTTTCCTAATAACTTATCTAAATTAGTAAAACTCACAGAAACAAAGCAGTGGTCGTCAGGGGCTGGGGGAGCAAGAAATGGAGAGTTGTTCAGTGGGTATTGAGTTTCGGTCACTTGAGGTGGAAAAGTTCTAGAGCTCTGTTGTACGACCATGTGCATATAGGGACCAAGTGTGTATTGCACACTTAAAACATTGTTAAGTGGGTAAGTTTATGTTTTGTGCTTTTTATATCACAATAAAAATTTTAACTGCTTGGCCCTGGCTGGCATAGCTCAGTGGATTGAGCGTGGGCTGCGAACCAGTGTCCCAGGTTCAATTCCCAGTCAGGGCACATGCCTGGGTTGCAGGCCACGGCCCCCAGGAACCGCACATTGATCTTTCTCTCTCTCTCTCTCCCCCCCTCCCTTCCCTCTCTAAAAATAATTAAATAAAATCTTTAAAAAAAATTAACTGCTGTATTTTGATAGTTCTTCTAACATTCAAATTTAAGTTAATTTAAGTAATAACTGTTTCTTATACTGTCATTTCTTCCTCTGCATGTTATAGGTGTATCTAGTACATAATCCTCTCTAATAGATAATGTTTGGGGTGAACACCTGAATATGACCCTATCTCTTTTATAAATTCATAAGCTTTGTGTACAGTTTCTTCCTTCTCTGAAATCAATTTCCACACTTATTCTTCATAACTATGTATATTGAAAATTACAGCTAATGGGGAAAATAATTACACAAAAGTGTAGATAGTGAGAAGTGTCTCCTCCATTTCTATTCCCCAACCCCATCTTCTTCATCAGAGCAAACAATCGTTTTGACAACCTTATATAAGCTTCCAGAGACATATAACTTTAAAAAAGAACACTACAAATGGAAGAATTCAATAAATTGTTCTGTACTTTGCTTCTTTCACTAAACAGTAGATATGAAAGATGTATTTATTATCTCATATTTATATCAATCTCATTTTTAATGTCACATGATAATAGATTTAGTCAGTAAATCAAATTGATTTAATTAGTTCTGTATTGATGGATATGGCTGTTTTCATATTTTTATCACCTCAAAATCTAAGAATGCTATTTTTTTAAAAATATGAAAGCCCATGTGCAACTCCAGTTCATAGAGCAGGTAATAGAAGTAGTGTGTAAACCTAACATAAATCCAAGGCAGAGAAGTTGAAACCATTCAGACTTACTGTAGGAGCTAAAACTTTCTATAAGGTGTTTACATGGCATGACACAGCACTAAGTGTGACGCTGAGATGAGAACAGGGGCTGATGGGTGACGCCCATGACATCTGTCCAGCATGGCTGATCCAGGAACAGGACAGCTGTGGAGCCATGCTTGTCTTAAGTGGGGCCCGGAAAGTGTGAATTATGAACATGAACTGTACAATGAGTGATACATGTGGAAGTCAAATATGAACACGGGCACAGAAACGTTAGGGAAAGCTGCATTGGTAACTTTGTGCGGGACATGTCAGCGTGCTGGAGATATCTAATGTGTTGAAATTTGGCACTTAGCATTCTGTGCTCAGTATTGATTTTGATACTAGTTTAAAAAATACTTAAAGAATGTAATTTAAAAACTGAAACCTCAGTTCTTCTCAGCTTGGCAAGGGTGTGGGGGATCAGCACTGGCATGCATTGTTTATGAGAACACACACTTGTAGAAATTTTAGAGAGAAATCGGCAGTTTTAATAAAGCACATCTATCTTTTGATCCCCCAACTACATGTTTTGGGACTTCCCCCAAATATATATACACATTTAAAATGGTTTTAATTATAGCACCGTATGTACTCACAAAAATGATAAATTCTCTAACTGTCCAAAACTATGAGATTATTTAAATAACTCACAGTGTGAATTGCTTTAGATTAATATGTAGTTGATTACAAGAAGGAATACATCTGCATGAATCTATTGGAACGCAAGGTTTCCAAGCAAACAGAGCAAGGTAGAGACCAAGTGTGTATAAAACCCTCTTTTTGAGTGTGAGAGATGAGAAAGATAAATACCTGTACGCACCCATTTGTATGAAAAATTTCTCAACAAGCTACTGATATAGTTTATTTCGGGGAGGTGGTTGGGGGATTGAGGTGCAAGACAGACGGACCCTTCCAGTTCTTGCACCATTTCATGTGTTTTCTTTGTAATCACAAATACATATTTCAAAATATAAATCAAACTAAAATATTTATGGAAACACTATAGTGTTTTTATAAAATGAAACCAGAAAACAGCTTTTCAAAGAAGCGCCTCTTCCACAGAAGACAGGGGTGATATTCAGGGGATGGCACCATCACTTCTGATTTCTTCAGTTTGGGGGACTCGGAAGGCTCCAGGTTTCCGGTTTCAAATCGGAAAGTTTTGAAATAAAGATTTCTCCTGAGAAGATATTATCAAGGAAGATGAAGGTGAGAAGATTTCACTCCAGAAGAACCTAAGATGACTGAGAATTAGGTGGGCGAAACGTCGTGAGAGCAGCTGCCAAACCCTGGGCTTTGCTGGGCGGAGGGGTCAGTTTTGCAGGAGCCTGTGGGACCCGCTCCCCCTTTCCCCCTTTTCTTCGGGCGGTGAATCGTTACCACGCGATTCCACAGCCTCTCCCAGACCTGTAGCACCGATGTACACATTCTGTATACGTTTGTAGTTGAGATGGGAAAATTCCCACTATTTTAATTATCCATTGTTATTATTCTCGTCTCAGCTTAAAAAGATTTTTAAAAATTTTTGTTCATTATAAAAAACATGAAAACATAGACATCTCAAGAAAAATTAAAAAGGAAAATCTTCATTGCTCAAAGACAGCTTTCACGATCTGGTAGACTTCCATGGTTTTTTGTTAGTTCACTCATTTAAGTTGAGCTGCGGATGTTCTGCGGATGCGAACATGCTGTCTACACAATTTCAATTTGCTCCTCAGGACCCTGCACTGTAGTAAAGGTGTGAGGGGGCCTGGATTATGAGGATCACGAAACAGCTACGACCCACCAAAACGGCCATAACATTCCTTCGGAAAATGTGGTACAGGTCACTGACGGTGGATTTGGAGAGCTGGGCTGAGACGGGCTGTGGATATAGCAGTTTCATTCAGGGACCTGGAGGGCTCTCGATTGGCACTATGTGTGGCAGCTTTTCAATTCGCAGGAAGGGGGAGGGGGAATCTGTGTTCTTCTGTGTGTCCTTCCTGATCTGGCGGAGCCGCCCCAGCGGGGAAAAGAGCATCTGTCTGCTGAACCAGCCCTGGCAGTTTCGAACCAGGGGTGCTTCAACTTCAGGGAACAGAGAACCCAACTAACAGTGATTAAACACATAGGCATTTATTTTTTAATTTTTATTAAGGATTTTATTTAGTTTTAGAGAGAGGGGAAGGGAGAAAGAAAGGGAGAGAAAGAAACAGCAATGTGTGGTTGCCTCTCACATACCTTGCACTGGAGACCTGGCCTGCAACCCAGTCATGCACCCTGACTGGGAATCAAACTGGTGGCCCCTTGGTTCCCAGGGCTGTGCTCAGTCCACTGAACTACACCAGCCAGGGCCAAGTAGGCCTTTCATTTTCTCACATGATAAGGCCTCTGGAGGCTGCTACTAGTTTTAAATGAATGCATGGATGATATTAGGGCTGCACTATGTGATCCTTCATGCCTACATTTTTTAAAATGATCACCCAGGAAGTTTATTGACTTCACAGAAAGAGAAGTGGGGGGGGGGAGAGAGAGAGAGAGATCATCAAAGGGCTGCCTTCTGCATGTGTCCAACCAAAGATGGAACCTGCAACCTAAGTATGTGTCCTGACCAGGGATCGAACCCCCAACCTTTTGGTGTATAGGATAATGCTCCAAGCAACTGAGCCATTCAGCCAGGGCCCTTCATGGCTGTACTTTATCATCCCAAGACAGCTGCTGCTCTGCAGACACCATGACTGTTTCTGAGGCAAGAAGATGGGAAAGAACACACCAGCCAAAAGTGCTTCCTTTTATCAGGATATCAAAAGCTATCTCCAAATCTCCATGTCTACTTATTTCTCACTGGCCAAAACTAAGTCAAATAGCTAACCAAGCTGCCAGAGAGGCTGAGAAGACAAGTTTGTAGTTGACCACAGTGCTGTATCACATGAAATTTGGATTCTGTTGGTGGGAGACAGGTGTCATGCATGTAGACAGCTCCCTTCGTTTGTCGTGGGGGACAGAGGTTACCTGCTTCAAGTTTCTTATTTGCAAGCTATGTGTAGAATATGTCTTCCCTTTGCTTGCTGCCCCCAGGGGTGGATGCTGTGGAAGACGATGAGAATGGGAGTCCAGATTTGCTGAGGACCACAACAGCACCGAGCAAAGAGAGAGGCCAGTAGGGGAATGGAAGCTTTCCTGGCAGCCAAGGGTCACCCATGTGACTGAATCTCAAAGAGACCATCGCTGCCTAGGGAAATGGCCACCTCATATCCTCCTTGAGCCTATAAGGGGCTTTTGTGAAAAAGTCCATTTGTAGGCTTGACCATTCAGGTCCATCTTGTCTCATCATGTGTAGTCGTATGAGCAGAAAATGGATATTTTCCTCTCCCTGCATTTTATCCCAATATCAGAGCTAAGGTCTGGGGAAAAGAGAGGGCGTGAAAGAAAGCTGAGTATACTCTTCACCTTTAGATTATGGAAATCAGAGAATAGTCTCCAACTGGGTGGGGAAGTAAGCTCTGGATTACATGGGATTAAATGAAGTGGACTGAATCTTACAAACCTAGATGAAGCTGGATGGACTAATGTGTGTGCCTGGAAAACTATGGAATCAGACTGAGAGAGTATAAGGGAACTGCTACTCAGCAGGAGAGGAGGATTTGACAATTCACAGTAATAGAAGCAGTTATGGGTTGAATTGTGTCTCTCCCAAAAGCTGTGTTGAAGTCTTAACCCCCAGGACCTGTGAATGTGAACTTATCTAGAAATGGGGTCTTTCAGATGTAAACATATAAAAATCAAGTCATACTGAATTAAGATGGGCTCCAATGCAATATGATTAGGGTCCTTATGAGAAAAAGGAAAACTGGACCCAGAGTTATGGTGTGTTGAGAGAATGCCTCGTGAGGACAGTGACAAGGGATTGGAATAATTCAGCTGGAAAGAAAGGGAAGCCAAGGACTGATAACTACCTTCACAAGCCAATAAGAGGCGAGGAAGTTTTCTCTCCAGAGGGAGCATAGCCCAGTCTATACCTTGATTTTGTATATCGGGAACAGCGAGAGAACAAATTGTTGTTTTAAGCCACCCGCTTTGTGGTACTTTGTGATGGCAGCCCTAGGAAACTAATATAGCAGCCAAGAGAATAGGAGAACAATTGTTTTATGTGGATGCCCCTAATGACGTGAGGCCGTTCATTAAACCCGGATCTAATAATACCATCTTTGATATAGATCGATATCCTCCTCACCATACTATTTTCAATGACAACTTCATGTCAGCTTTCTTGCCTGGGCTAAATAGAAAACATTCTTTAATTGCCTTGATTTTTTTCCTGAAAGCAGAAACTTGTCAGGCTCTTCTTGCCTAGAGAATGCATAGTGTTTTTGCTTTGGTTGTTAAGCATTTTTTGTTAGGTGCACAGAACTTATTAGAGAGAAGGCATTGCTTGTTAACCTCTCTTAACGTTATCTGAGAGAAGATATAACTCTGGCTCTTCTGAATCTCTTTCTGTTTCTTTTTCTGTATTTCCTTTTGCAAAGAGGACAGATTTATTTTCACAGGCGTGAAACCCTCGTGTCCTTTTCTCCTATTGAAAAACTGCACACGAGGGAAAATGAAAGAGAAGCTGTGATCATTCTGTCTGGCCATGGTGGTCTTATTCTGACTCTTGGCTACCATGGCAACAAGATTTGGACTTTATCCATTCTCTTATCTGACCTAACTAGTAATATATGTATTTGCCTGGTTGGATGAGTAAGCAGAGGAAGGTGAGAAGCTAACATTTATGGAGGATTTAGGGTGTTCGCAGAGTATCCAAGCTATTTTATTTGAAGTTTCCTGGCTAAGCTCTCTCAGTATCTTGCAACTTGTCTTCTGCGTCTTACACAGCTTTAAAATTTTTCTTCAGCATTTAAAATTATTTTAACACAATGGAAGTTGGCAGTATTAAGTTTACTATGATTTCCTCATATCTTTTTTACTTTAGAGGACACTAAATTGAATTTTACCAAATCATACTTTGAGTTCTCCAATAAATGTTAATTTTTTAAACGAAAAAAAATGGATTCTTATATGATTTTCAACCAAATGTTTGGTTGAAGGTTTTTAAAAAGTTTTTGATGTTTGATTTGTTTAATAGTAGAATGCCCATGTGATTATGGCACAGTAATTATATTGGGGTATTTCTTCATGTTCTAAAGTTTGTGCCATGGAATGTATATGTGTCATGTGAGCACGTTTGAGATATCTGTTACTGTAAACATGTTTTTCCTTGGTAAGTGTAAATACTACTTGTTAAATCTCCTAATTCCTATAAAATTCAAGTTAATATTTAACACATGAAACAAAATAAGAAATAAAGACACCCTTAATGCTCAAGTTCACCATTCAAAAGTACTTTAAGTCTCCTGAACTTAATTTGAACCTTCATATGTATTTAGGGGCCATTAAGGAATCTGGAAGGGGAGTGACGGAAACATCATTTGAAGTTTGCCCCCAAAATAACTTTACCCCTTTGAATGCATATTTTAGGGCAGCATTAGAGAGCAGTAAACCCGAGAGAGAATGAGGGGCGAGGACTATTTCTGGAGCCCTCCCCCCACCCTGTTTCTGCGTGGTGTAATCTGAAGTGCACAGGCACCTTGGGAACCCGATGCGTGGGGAGGCTGGGCACCGAGGAAGAACTATGGGAGAAGGAAAACGGGAACTTTCTAACTCCCTGGCTTTTCCCTTCTCTCCTTTCCTTCTCTTGGTTCCTGACTCTGCCACCCAAGTCGTGAACATGGGAATGACTTTCATGATGCAGACAGGCACTGCGTGATGACGTTTCAGCTGATCATAGACCGCATACACAATGGTGGTCCCATGGATTACAATGGAGCTGAAAACTTTCTGCTGCCCAGTGACGGGTAGCCACCGTAACACTGTGTCTCAATGCATTGCTCGCGTGTTTGGGGTGATGCTCCCGTCAACAAACTGCACCGCCAGTAGTACTGCGCGAAAAGTATATTACAGTGAACTGCAGGGTGAAATCACAGAGTGAAAAAAAATTAAGTTTTATTTGAAAGGTCCTAATTCTCCTTAACCAAAATGCATGGAGGCTAAATTAAAACACTGAATTTTAGTAAAAATAAATATATATAGCACATACAATTATGCACAATACATAATATTTGATAATGATAATAAATGATTGTTACTGGTTTATGTATTTACTATACTACATAGTTTATCACTATTTTAGAGTGCACTCTTTCTAATTATTAAAAAGAAAGTTTGCCATATAACAGTATGCTGTGTGATCCTAGCAGCAGCCTCACACATCTAGTATTTACTGTATCTCTTGATGGTATCATTTTCTCTTGTGCTTAATTTAATCTCGTGTTGTTTTGTACAGTAACGTGATGCACAGGCTTGTAGTGTAGGAGCAACATGCTGTACCATGTAGCCTAGGTGTGCAGGAGGCTTTTTGATCCAGGTTTGTGGAAGGGTGCCCTGTGATGTTCGCACAGCAAGGTCGCCTGATAGCCCACTTCTCAGAACGCATCCCTGTTGTTAGCTGGAGCACGACTGTGCTTCCTTCCCCTCCCTCCCACTCTTATTAATATCCAAGTCTGATGTTACCTCCTGCACGTAGAAATTTGATCCTTCCTTTCGATTCCTTGAAATTGTTCACAAGGACAATTCCAATAGGCCCAGCCTTGTTTCCATTCCAAATTTGATGCCGATATTGAAGAAATCTCCCTAAACCACATATATGATCCTATTACCTGCTCAAAAACTTTGGAGGGTTCTCAATACCTTTAGGGTAAATCTTAATTTCTAGAGCTGGTCCTTATCTTCTGACCAAGCTGCACCTTTCACTTTGGGCTTCTTAAAAACCTTCCCTTGTGTCCAGGGTCATTGTGTCTGGAGTGGTCATTGGTGAAACTCTAGGGGTGCCCTTCATAAGAAGTCTGTGTGACCAATATTCCCTCTGCCTGAAATGCTTCTTTCCTGCCCTATCTTTTTTTTTAAGACATTGTCTTCCTGTTTATTTTATCCTGTGCAAAATATTTTTTAAAGTTCAGTGATCTCATTAATAGATACACTAAGTGGGAGTTTCTCACATAAAACTTCTTAGTAGGGGCCTTCTGATAAGTAGCACTGCATGGTGTGCGTTCTCCAAGGTCATAACTTCCTTCTTCTTTCTCATGCGCAGGACACACCACCAGCAGGATAGGGAAAACTGCACAGAGAAAGCTGATCACTTCGTCAGAAAAGGCAGCTGCCAGGACTTCTGTTCTTTTAAACAGATTGGGCGTTTCTCAGTATACACATTTGTATTCTCTTGAGCTGGGTCCATTTTTCTTTCTCTTTTTTAAAAATTCACTTGAGGACGTGTTTTATTGAGTTTTTTTAGAGAGATGGGAAGGGAGAGAGAGAGAGAAACATTGAGGTGAGAAAGAAACATTGGTTGGTTACCTCCCTTACACACCCTGGCCAGGGATCGAACCTGTTACTTGGGTATGCACCCTGACGGGGGATCAAACCTGCAACCTTTCAGTGTGTGGGATGACACTCCAACCAACTGAGCCACCTGGGCAGGGCTGGGTCCATTTTTCTTTCTGAGTCAGAAAGGTGAACTTTCTCTTTCATCAGTTTCTTCAGGTGACTTCATTCGAGCAGGTATTTTGTTCTGCATCTTCAGCATTGTGGCTTCCACTTTGGGAGCAGCACTAGTGAGCGGCATCCTTAGAAGTGGTTGAGATGTTGTCAGCTCGGGACTCTGCATGTCCTCATCAGGCCCGAGCCTGAGGCAGAAGCATAGTCATCACTATTGATAGGATACGCCCTGAAGTGTCTTCAATGGAGCTGCTGTCAGGTATGTCCTTTTTTTTTTTTTTTTTTAATATTCTCACATTGATTTTGAGAGAGAGAGAAGGAGGGAAGGAGAGAGAGAGAGGGAGAGAGAGAGAGGGGGAGAGAGAGAGAGATATCATTTGCCTCCCATATGCACCCCAACTGGGCACTGAATCTGCAGCCAAGGTGTGTGCCTGACTGGAAATCAAACCTGCAACCTTCTGGTGTACAGGATGATCCTCCAACCAACTGGGCCACCTGGCCAGGGTGAGGTACATGTCTTTATCAGATGTGAGCTTCATCATCTGCTAGACTTCCCTCTAAGTTGGAAGAGACCAAGACACCATCTTTTTTGAGTTCCTCTAAGTACTTTCCTTCCCTGAAAACAGAGCCCTTCTTTCTCTTGTCCTCTTTGTACCTATTTCTTTCATATACCTACTCTGCAATTCTTCAATATCAAGTATTTTTAAAAACATTTTATTCATTAATTTTTAGAGAGAGGGGAAGGGAGGGAAAAAGAGGGGGAGAGAAACATCAATGTGAGAGAGAAGCATTAATGGGTTGTCTCTTGTAAGTGCCCTGACCAGGGACTGAACCAGCAACCCAGGCGTGTGCCCTGACCAGAAATCAAATTGGTGACCTTTTGTTTGTGGGATAATGACCAATCGACTGAGCCACACCAGTCAGGGCTCGAATATTTTTTTACATGCTTTTCTTCTCTGCTCCCCAGGAAAGAGTAAGCCTCTGGAAAACAGAGGCTGTTGTATTTGTTTTTATATCCTCAGCACTTTGCCCAGCACACAGAGATGCTTAATGTTTTAAATAAAAATATGAGTAAATGAATGAATGCAATGCAATGAACTTTGGGTTGGCATGGGGAGCTCTTGGGTTATCTTGGTAAGAGTTTTCTAAGTGCATTTGGAGTGTGTTTCCTTCTACACCAGCTTTGGTCCTATCCTAACACTACCTGTCCCTCCTGACTGTTTTCCAGTTGCTTTACCCATAGCTTCTGTCTTTAGCAGAATTTGGCTTTATCCTGGAACAAGTATTATCCACCATTGTATACTATCAGCTTGCTTCTATCATATTTCTCTTCCTTTGTGGGGATGACCAAGGGTTTACTGTGGCTGCAGTGCAATTGGCAGCTGTCAGAATCAAAACTCATTAATAAAAAAAACAATAATGCTTCAAAGTACATTACATTACTCCTTCAAAGTCTTTTGTGAACATTATCTTATTAATCATCACAATAGCTCAGGGGAAGATAAACATTGTTGGTTATCTTACCTCGATCATATTTTGAAAGAACTTTTTTCCTTGTTATTGTTTGATTATGCTATGAAATCTGGATAGCAATTTTCATATTGGCTATTTGGATATAATTTGATATGCTGATGTAAAAATTTCCTGGGATTGGTAAGGTGGTTTTTATTTTTATTTTAGATGTCTCACCCAGACTCTTGTAGAATTCTTTCCAGAGAGCTGAGCAAAGAATAACAAGCAAAAGACCCAGATACTTCTGCATAAGGATTCAAATTTTCTGAATAGCTTGAGGCTCATTAAACCATATATTTGTGATCCAGAAGTCAAGAGATATGCATAGTAGGTGCTCAAGTAACTGTTGAATGACTGAATGATATACTAATTTATAAAATGGGAGTTTAACTGAGGGGATTTGTAGGAAATTAGTATCCTAATCAGGAATTCCATTAGAAACTGGTGTCAAATAGGTAAACAACAAATCTTTTAGGAAAGGAATTTTACTTAGAAAACTGGCTTAAAAAATTTACTTAGTTCTGTCCCCACCTCACCTCTAGTAGTCAATCTTTACTTTTCACATATTTCTTAGTGTCTTTGTTCACAAGTTTAGTTTCCCTTCTGTAGCAGGGACTGTATCTCCCTATGGGCTTGAAATATAATGGCGGCCCAATAAATGACTATGGAATTGAAAAAAATTAACCAGAGAAATCTTTCCTATACAAAAATTTGAAAGGTGGATAGGTACAATTTAAAAATTACACAAAGGAATCATCTAATAGGTAGGCACTGTATTCAAATTGGGCATCAGGCCCTGGCCAGGTAACTCAGTTGGTTAGAGCACTGTCCTGATAAACCAAGGCTGTGGTTCGATTCCCAGTCAGGACACATACAAGAATCAACCAATGAATGCAAAGTTAAGTGGAACAACAAGTCTATGTTTCTCTCTCACTCTCAAATCAATGAAAATAATAACAAAAATCCCCCTCCAAATTGGGTATCAGGTATTCTCGGAGTGCCTTGTGTGAAGACTCTGAACTCTTCCAATAACTCAGCACCAAACTGCAGAGGCCCTGGAAGACCTTCTTCTTTCTAGACACGAGCGGTGTCACTGATGATATTGGCACTCTCTATGTTCTAAGGTGGAGTCTCATTTTGCAGGAGTGTCCAGGGTGGAGTGGCCATCAATGCAACTATACCATGTTATCTTCGGTGCTGGGAAAGTGTGTTGGGTAAGCCTTCATGAGGTTTACCTCCAATTTTTTTTTAGTCCAGGCAAACATTTCTGACTTCATGGATTCTGTCAATTCTTTGTGTGTCCTGTAAGCATAGACTTAAAAGACTAGGCTAAAGTCGGGCTGTGGTGGTAATCAAGCATCTGCCTTTCTCTACACAATGGGGTGTGGAGCTGAGTGGAGGGGTGGAACATTTCTCCTGCCTTGTAGTTCCCCTCCTGCTTGAGCACACACACACCTTTCTCTGGCGCCTTTCCTACCTACTCTTCTTACTGTTACTCCAGGGACAGCTGGTGCCCAGGACAAAAAGGAGGCTTTCTAAAAACTTCCACTATTTGAGCACACTCTTAAAACCTTTCTCTGAGCCACAGGGAATTGTGACCCATTATTGGAATATGTGTGAACAGAACATGCAGGCTTCTATCTACCACTTTTTAAGATTGAACGATAAAACATCTTTATATTTCTCTAAAATCTTGTTCATTCTTCTCTTGTCTCTTTTCATTAGAAAGTTGGTGATGACATGCCATAGAAGAAGACTAGCAAAGAGAATTAAAAGTGGTTCTAGATTCCAGTTGGTAATGGGCACCTTCTACCACACTGTGCTGTAGGGAGGAGAGTCTTAGCCAATGGCTTCCCAGGAAAATGACAATGCTTTTAGAACAAAATCCAAGTTCTCACAAATCTAGTTTCTTCACCTCCAGCTCTCATGCTTTGCACTTAGTAGAGCTTGTACCAGCATCTGTTTCATTCTTTTAACAAAATAACATTGTTTTGATGAGATGTCTGTGCCTCAGTGGTCCATGTTTTGCGTAGCAGTTTTAGATGAAGCATTCACAGCAGTCATGACAGTCATTGCCATCCTGAATGGTCTGCAAAAGAGGAGCATCCCCGATTCTGAAACTTCTCTCAGGGAGCTTTCTGTAGTTTTGGGGAGTTACAGAACTCTCTGCATACCTTGGCATTCAACATACTATATTGGGAAAGAGTGAACCCCTATTTTCAGGGAAAACACTGAAGGCAGGTCATGTTTTCCATGGAGGAGCCCAAGAAGGTGACAACAAGCAGGTAGGGCAATGATCCCCCAACTCCTTCTCAGTCATGTTTGCCCCCCTTCTATCTTCTCTCGGTCTTGAGGCGGGTCGTCTGGTGATAAGTAAATCAAATGTTTTCTAGAAGTCTTGAGGCACTTCCCTGGGAACTAAGTGATGCAGATACCGGCTCGCAGTGTCTGCGTCATTATGGATGAAATGAGACACTCACACAGACTACCGAGTCCAGTGGAGGAAAAGGGACAGCATGGCTTTTCTCTCAAGGGGAGTAAAAGCCTCGGCCTCTGCCACAATAGGCCTTCATTGGGTTTCCCTGCCCGTTACAAGATGGTCCTCATTAACTATGCACAGATTCGCTTTAGGTGGTTACCTTTTACAGAAGACAAAGGAGCCAATGCTGCTAATCACATCACAGAAGAGGGATGTTTGCAAATGAAAAGGCAAAAGTAGTTGGGTTGGTTACACTCATCCTTGGAAGGTTTAGCATGGTTTTTAGGAAGTTGCTTTGCAGTAAATGTCCTCAATTCAGGGTGAGGGAGTTTTAGCAAAAAGTAAGACTCGTAGCTGCCTAGGTACATTGCAGGCCTGATTCCCAACAGGAGAACCTATCCATGGGCATGGGTCCTATGCATCTCCAGGTGGGAGCTGGGCCCATGCCACGCAGGATGGTTTACTACACTAAGCAGTTGCAATTTGAAAGAACCACAATACAGCTCCAGCTTGCTAGCAAAAACTGCAGTTAGGAGACAGCAAAATTTCCAAAACTGTTCACTTTCCTTCTAAAAGTGAGAAACACTTCCTAATCTAGAGGACTAATTGGACCCCTGATTCTTGGAAGATTGATTTTAGAGTTGGCAAGTTGGGAGTTGAAACATTCATGACCTTTTTCTGAGAAGGAACACTTGTACCTGGACTGGGATTCTGTTCCCTGCCTTTGAGATAAACTGAATTTGATTTATAGGGTCAATCCTTAACCTCCTGAGTCGACAAATGAGTTGCCAGATGGAGGCAGGGCGTGGGTGTGTTCACTTTTTTCAAACATCAACTGTGAGACCCAGTTGGAAGTCGAGCAAACTTGACTCTTCTGCTTGGTTCCCTCATCCCCTCCTGGAATTCAGCCCTCTCCCCTACCTGAGACGTTAATTAAAATTCTAGCTCTGATATCAATAGAGCACTTACTTAACCTCTTAGGGTTCGATTTTTCTCTTCTGAAAATAAGCAGATATTGCAATGACATGATCAATAAGGCCTCTTTGGTTGCTAACAGTCGATGATGACGTGGGGTCTGCAGCGCCCTAGGTGAATTCTCGGGCCACCATTCTCTTAGATTCCCACGTACCTGACCCTGGAGTTGTGCAACACAGTGGCCCCATGTGGGGTGGTTTGAAAGGTGTGACCGAATTTCACCTTCGCTGTAAGAATCCTTCCTTTCCAGCTGCTTTGAAATGTTGCCACTGGAGACCCAAGTTTAAATATTATTCTCTTCCGTATGATTCTTGGACAGATAACACATTAAATCATTAACAAGTTATGGGAATTGTTTTTATTTCCTCCATGACAGGAAGACCCTAGAGAAGGATGAGAACTCAGGGCAGACGGTGTAGGGGAAGAAAATCTTTTCTGTCCCCTCTTGGAAGTTCTGTGGCTGGGCCTGAGGATTACGCTAATATAAGACTGATTAACAGGAGAGACACATACACATTTTAAATAATATTGGTATGTGCACACAGAAGTCCTCAAAAGGAAAATGAAGACCCAAAGAAGCCATGAGGTCCCAAAGCTTACACAACTTTTTAAACACAGAAGGAGGAATTGTGAGGATGTCATAAGACAAAGGGGCTTGGGCTAGAGGCAGTGAATTGTGGGACAGTGACAAAGACACGTGTAGGGGAAATTAATGAAAGATCGGGTTTATTCTAGTAAGTTTGTTTTTACAAGCCCATTTTTGCTTCGACTCCCAGTCTCATGATAAGAACACTCTTCGTTTCCTGGCAAAATAAGCGCACCTTTTTCTTGGGAAATCTACTTACCCACTGTTACGTAGAAAGGGGGAGGTCAGAGAGCCCTTCATCTGCTGTTTCTCAAGCGCCTTCAGCTCAAAATAATCAAGATGCCCAAATGGAATATTTTGGGGTTCCTCATCTGACCTCCTTCACTGGAGAGGTGGTAGTAGTGAAGAAAGGGGGGTTAAATAAAGGCTTTTGAACCAAAAAAAAAAACTGAAATCAAGTCTTGGATCCATTAATAGGTTGTATGATCACAGGTTACTGTATTTGCCATGTGTAATGCATACCCACATTTTGTGCACATTATACATGGGATTATTATCATACTCATGGTATGTAATCATTATACCCCTGTATAATGTGCATCCTTATTTTTCCCCTCAAAAAATTGGGCAAAAAGTGCGCAGTATACACAGAAAAAGTACGAGTAATTGTTTAAGCATTTAGGCCTCATTTTTCTGTGTCTGTAAGGTGGTATGGATAGTACCTTCCCCTGGAGGACTGACCGCTGTGAAGACTGAACCCTATGCTGTGTAAAGCGCCCGGTGCACAGCAGGAACTCACTAAAGGGGCTGTTATCTGTATATTTTACAATTTTACCCACAGCTGCTAAATCTGCAATTAAATGTTCCAGTCGTCTAGTTGAAAACACAACTCAAATAGAAGTCTTGGTATTCAAGGGACAAACAGACACACCTTCCTGCTTGAGGAACAGCTTTTTAATTTCATAATCGTCTGTGCCTGTGGCAGAATTAGGCTGGTCTGCCAAGAAGCCCTTCTCTGATCTTCCTCACGCATTCTCCAATACCTCTGAGTTGTTTGGCACATGTTTCGAAATGTGAAAATGGGGACGGTACTCTCTAAACAGTAAAATCATTATGTTAAAAGCTCATTTTATTTTTTTTCCATTTGAATACGAACTGCAGTGCTGAGGATAGTCTTTGTTTTTGTTAGGGATTGGGTTCTCTCTTTCTCTCTCTCTTTTATCTGTCTTCCATTAGGGAAGTATTTTTTGATTGCTTACACCATTTATTTTGTGTAAATAAGAGTCTATTGTTCTATCAAGGGGGAAAAAAGCCACTTCAATAACCATGTAGAACAAGGAGAAGAAAGGAAAGTATTTTGGAGAAAAATAATTCCTTTCCCATATTTCTCTTAAGTTGTGTATCTTGGAACTAGTTTTCCATTATAAGGAACTTGTCTTTTGTTTATGAAAAAAATCTCTAAGAAGACAAGACCCATAGGATTTGTCCATTTTCCTAACTAATTTTCAGGTGCAATGAAAAACTGCCACTAAGAGTCTCTGTTCTTTGTCCAGTCCAGTTTAAAAATATTTCCTTAGAGGTTACAAAAGATTTCAAAAACATGTTAAAGGACTCTTCTTAAAAAGTTGACTCCCCTTAGGAACTTGGAAATCAGATTTTTAAAATGTCCTCTGAGCTGCCCCTGAAATTTAATCTTGCCTATCATTATACTGTCCTCCTAGCAAAGGGTGGGTAGCTTGATCTCGTTTTCAAGCAGTGGGGTGGCCACAGAGGCGAGAGCTGGTCAGACAGTGCGCCCAGTTTGAAGGGCTTATTCACAACTTTTGTCTCAGCTCACCGCAGAGATTGCAAAGGCTGATTCTTCTTATGGAGCATATTTCCTTCCCTCTAACTAGAAATGTTAGCATCGAAGCACACTTATTAACATTTTTTCTTTGTGTATCTTCAAGTGTGTTAGTGTTTTCCCTCAGCAAATAGATTTTAAATTCCTTGAAGCTGGGGGACCCTCTATAATATTCTTTGGGATTCAATAGGTGCTTAATTCAGTGCTGGTCTCTCTTCAGCTGCTCTATAAATACTGTACTTGTCCATTGATTGGTAGATTATCTGTTAGCTCAATCTGTAACCCCACAGAAAATTAGAAAGAGGCTGGAAGCTCTTGATGCTCAAATTGGCTAACCAGAAAGAACTTCTAGAGCAAAATACTCACTTATTTCTCTGCCCCAGCTTGACTACACACTCCTTGCCTCTTGATTAGGTATGAGCTATAAAAAGCAAACCAAGATGGCAGTGCTTACTTCAGCTTAATGTTTTAAATGATGGAAAGATCGAGCAGGTTCTCAGACCTTTTTGTGTTGGATCTGCCGGTTATAGTTTATTACACCCTCATTAAACTGCACGGCAGATAAACATAGCTTTTGGATGATTTGCAGAAATACTTCCCTCTCTTAGAAGAGATAAGAATTGGCTGCATTTCTATTTTGCTGTGTTTTGTTGAACTCTTCTTTAAGGAAGGAGGCAAGCACACCGACTTATCAAGGTTAGTTTGTGGGACGGCATTGGCATGCATCTGATTGACCTGCCGTTTTATCCAAGATGAAGGCTCAGAGAGGGCAAGTGGTCTAGAAGGCCAGGCACCAGCCAGAGGCACAATCAGGACCGAGCGCTTCGTTTTGCTCCCCTTCCACCTTGCTTCATCACTTCTTTTGATAAATGGACTGCCCCAGCTTCGGAGATAAGCTTAAGCTATTTCTTCTCTGACTGACCTTGCTTACTTATAAAATGGAGTCATAGTACTGAAAATATTCCCAAATTCTACCGGTAACTCTTATGTCATTTAATATTAAGCATTAAATCAAAATGTGAGGCACTTTTAGTTATTGATATTTAATAGAAATTTGCCATACAAAATAGGGTATTTTTTTTTCTGGTTTGATCAATGTTGATTGTTATTCAGTCATTGTACTTTTTTTTTACTTAGTTTTTTTTTAATTTATGGTAAAATACACACACAATTTTACCGTCCAAACCATTTTATATGTGTCATTCAGTAGTTTTAAGTGCATTCACAGTGCTATGCCACCAGCACCACCATCCATCTCCAGAACGCTTCATCTTGCAAAACTGAAACTCTGTACCCATTAAATATTAACTCCCCATTCTGCCCACTTCCCAGTTCCTGGAAACCACCACTCTACTTTCTGTCTTCATAAATTTGACTAACCCAGGTACCCCATACAAGGGAGTCATACAAATCATGTTTGTCATTTTGTGACTGGCTTATTTCACCTGGCATAATGTCCATTCCTCCATAGGCGGACATGGGCTGCTCCTACCTTCCCGCCATCGTGAGTAATGCTGCAGTGAACAGGGTGCTCAAGAATCTGTGTGGGTCCCTGCTTCAGATTCTTCAGGGTGCATACCCAGAAGTAGGATTGCTGGCTCGTATGGTAATTCTATTTTTAAATCTCCGAGGAATGGCCATAATGTTTTCCACAGTGGCTGAATCGTTTTACATTTTCACCAACAGAGCATAAGGGTTCCAGTTACTCCACATTTGCTATTTTCTTTTTCTTTTCCCCTTTGATAGCCACAAGATAGTGTATTTTTGAGGTTAAACAAAAACAAACACCAAAAAAAAGACAATCATGGAGAAAGACCAAAGAGCCTTGCTTTTGGCTACCCTTGCTTTTTCCAGCCACATCAGGCTAACAAATTTAAATTTGATTAACAATGAGTACGATTTTTAGGAGATATGTAAAAAATAGCTCTGATGGAACCAAAAAACACAGGCTTGTTATTGTTCTACCATCACAGTTTGAAAGGTGTGGCAGGAGAAAGCGAACAGAGACTCTCAGATGAAACACAATATTGACATTTGGCACGCTCAGATATTTCCCACCCAAAGACATGAAATCCCGTTACCCACACTCCGTATGCCTCTCCTCCGGGGCCAGCCCTTGGCGCAGCTGGGAAGTCGGCAGAGGTTGATTTTGGCTCCTCTGGCCTTCCCTCGCTGTACCCCGTTTCCTTTTTGATGTTGCTCTCACCGTTTTCGGTGGTGGTTTGACAACCATCTGCAGTGAAAGAAACAAATTCCTAGGCGCCAAGCTGAGCTACTGAATCAGAATGTCTGCGAGTGGAACCCAGGAATCTGCATCTTCCACTCCTACTCCCACGATCTTCTGCACACGGAGCTTTAAAAACCACTGCGCTAATCACCACTGCAGCCTCCCGCATGTTTATGTTGTTCTTCTGCCTGACAAACCCGCGTTCTGAAGTGTAGATGAGAGATGGGGTTGAATGTGAGCGTTCACCAATGATATGGGAGAAGCTTCTCCTTGATTGAAAGAGTTCTTTCCCTGTCTCTTTGTGGAATATTGGGCATTCGGAGTTGACTGAGGCTGGCAATTTAAAATTTTTTAAATCTTTTAAATATTCAATCTCTTAAATATTAATTTAATTGTTAATAGTTAATTTTTATTTTGCACAGAGATTTTTACAACTAATGATTTTTGTTGCTTGGTCAGTTGAACAGGCTTGGTATTTGAAATTACACTCTTGGGTTAAAATCACTAACGACACCATCACTTACTAACTTGGTGATCTCACCAATTTTCTTAATTGTTCTTAGCTTCCCTTTTCCTCATGTATATAATGGAGACAATAATACAGAAATTGAAGTATTATTTTGAGAAGTAAATGAGATAATCACTCCACTGAAGCCATTTCTTTTAAAGATATCGCTAAAATGCATTTTGCCAAGTTAGTGTACTACTTCTCTTTTACGCAACTTCTCTGTAGCACTCAGCCCAGTTGGCCAATTCCACCCTGTTGTGGGCCTGTGTTCATGATATCGTATTTTCTGTAAGTCAGCCGTTGGTCCTCGCATGGATGTCTGATCCGGGTTTTAAGAACCAAAAGTGCTGAGCCGCCTGTATGACCACCAGTCCTATAGGTGACACTGGCACCAAGAGCCAACGCAGGTGACTATGCTATTCACTTAGATTTTATTAATGCAGAGTCACTCAGCTTTTATTAATGCAGATTTAATTTAAATCTATGCTAACCTAATAACAATATTCATCACTCAGAAACAATCAGTAATAATATCACATGAGAGGACTGGGGGATAAGGAACCTGAAGAAAGTAAATTTAGGTAACTCTTTTAAAAATTTTTGTTATGGCCCTGGCTGGTGTGGCTCACTTAGTTGGAGTGTTGTTCTGTAAACAAACGGTTGCAGGTTCAATCCCCGGGCCAGGTACATCCAGGTGCAACCAATCGAGACTTCTCTCTCACATCAATGTTTCTGTCTCTCCCTTTCTTCTCTCTAAAAAGTAATGAGGGAATATCCTTGGGTGAAGATAAAGATAACTAAATAAATGAATAAATAATGAAAGTAAAGTTTTTGTTATGAACATGTGAACATCTAATTTATTATGCAAGCCAAGACACTTTTGAGAGTGAAAGGAGGAAGGGTATGCTAAGACTAAATAACATTATGTAATTAAAAAATTAGATTATTGAAGCACAATTTATATATTGCAAAATTCATTCTTTTAGATATGTGATGCAATGAGTAAAACTATATATGTTTGAAATAATTATTAACAAATTGGTGGCTCTTTAAAAGTCTTTTCAAAAATGAAATTCTTTCTAAAAAATAGTATTATTTATGTGGGTAACAAAAAAAATTAGTCCTTACTATACTGATTTGCTGAGCAATTAAAACAATGTAAGTAAAATAACTATTCTTGACATAGGTTCACGAATTTGAAGAGTCCTTTGTTGTATCTATCTCCATTAGTTTTCAAAAGAATGTATTTTTCCAATGTGGTCTTATTATCTGAACTTTTCCATAAAATTGTCTGCAGTCTTCCTCAGTGTTGCATTTTATGAACTAAAATTTGAAATTATGACAATTTCCTTACTCTTCTTTGTAAAACACAGTATTTCAAGTGACAAATGTCCTGTCTGTCCCCAGTAGGGATATGTGATTAGTTTAGAGCAAATTCTGTTAACCGAGGTCATCCTTACCTCCATTCTCTCTTTTTTAAAGAGGTGTAATGAACCATTTAAATATTTGAGCTCAACTTTTTCCGTTTCTCTTTTCTCCTTTATTTAAATCATCTCTTACAAAAATATTTTCGAAGACAAAAACTCTCTGGTGTACTCATCTTCATTTATCATTTTTGGATTATTGCACAAATTTTAATGTTATAAAATCATAGGCCTCCTCAGTTTCTTTTTACCTCTGTATAAAACTTGAATTTTTTCCCAATAACTAAAGGAGCTTTATCAAAATATGCTCCTTACAAATCAAGATATTCTAAAACACAATTACAGAATTTCACGATCAGTTTTTGTATCAAGAGTGAACTCTCATCATTTAATATGTTCAGTTTCTTTTTGCTTTTGTAGGGATCAATTTCAGTGCCTTAGTATTTGTGAGCTTTATTTCCAATCATTTCAATTTATAGAAAGCCTCAAAATTTGAAGGTTTTTGGTGCGCAATGTATTGACTGCTCTGATTAAAGTTGTCCAGCTGATTCTAAACAAAATACAATGAAAATTTTGAGGACTGTATTTATAGAAAGCACATTACCATTCTGGGATACTTCAGTTGATTTATAAATTAATATTTTGAAAGGACACTTCTAAACTCCAATTGATGTCAGGCAGCAAAGAGAGAAAGAATTTACTTGTGTTCTGAAATAATTTTTACATTCAATTATTTAGTACTTCAGTTATTTTGTGTAAATATGAAAATGCTTCTATTATGACCAGCACATTAGCACAACCTTTTATATGCAGTTACGAACCATGGGACACAATGGCAATTCCTAGAACAGGTCTGCACCAAAGCGCCTTTTAGTAGGAATGCTGTGTTTGGTGATGATACTGTGCTCCCCCACGTTTGTTTCTGTGTTATCACCATAGGAAAAACATTTTCTCTTCAGTGTTCCATTTTAAGTGGGTTTACAATAGTATTCACAATGAAGTCAAATATTTCAAAATAGTTACAAAATAAGCCTCTCAAAAGTTTATTGTATTCATGAAAAAAATTAAATTACTGAACCATTGTTGCGATTATTTTTTTTTAATTTGGAGTATCTAATATTACTGACATAAAACAAGCATGATTTTCATGTTCGCAAAGTTCTTTTGCTAATGAAATCAACACATTGACAGTCATCGCTTCACTTTTTTCACATGTGAAATAAAACTTGGAATGCAAGTAGGGAGAATTATTTGACCTAAATGAAAAGTTATGCCTTGTAAAATGATATGCACATGTATCCTTGGTAAGCTACACATGTGAAATGACCATCTTTGAGTATACTACTTTTAAACTCACTATTAAGTTTTGCAACAGATGTTGATGTTCTTTCAACTTCTATTGTTGAAGATGTTGAAGTGTGTATCTTCTGGTTTTGTCCCCTATGGTGGGTATTAATGTCAACAGTATTTTGTGCAATTAACATTCTGTGTTAATGTTCACGAATGTTCTTCCTTTCCCTTTTCCCCTTCCTTGTCCAATTCTTCTTCTCTTCGTATTTGTCTTCATCTCTATCTTCTTTAACCACTCCACAAAAGACTGGAGGAATAGGAAGACAGAATATTGCCCTCATTGCTGAGGTTGACTTGAGGTATTCCTTGAAAGGAATAACTTGTGAAACCAGAGGTCATTTCAACTGCTCTAATGCTCCCATGCTTTGCTTTATTAGTGTTCATATTTACAATGTGTGTTTCTTCTAAAGACCTCAAAGGTACCCTGACTGTTGTGGCTCAGTGGGTTGGGTGTCATCCCACAAACCAAAAGATTGCCAGTTTGATTCCTGGTCAGGGCATATGCCTGGGTTGTGGGCCAGGTCTCCAGCTGGGATCTTGCAAGAGGTAACCAATTGATGTTTCTCTCCCTCCTTTCCCCTCTCTCTAAAAATGAAATAAAAATCTTTAAAAAATATCTCAAAGGCTCTGAAACCGTACTGTTATCATAAGGTTGTGACTCAAATATATGCAAATTTAAATTTAAAAGAAGAATGATTCATTTAAAGGAGGTCTTGCTAACTTAGTGCTGACTTGTTTCTTTTTCCTGTGATAAGCATGAGTTTTCTGAATCAGCTAGTGTGTCCCTCTGTAGTAGAATGATGACCCAACACCTGTTTTTGCTGAGTCAGAGGCTGCTATATGCTCATATTTCCTTTGGGTTCAGTGACTACAGGAAGCTCTGTCATGCATACTTTTTATTCACGTGACACATTGGGTAACAAATAGCAGAGAAGGTTAATTCCCAGGGAATGCTAGCAGGACTACTCACTTAGAAGAAATTGTTTCTAATGAAGAATCACCTGCAGCTAGCTAAAGGCTTTTATTTCCTTTCCAAGCTTGTTTCGTGTTTCAATATTGCTTATATGGGGAAAAGCCAGTGATATTTGGAGTATGTGTGGTATTTTTTAAGTCGAGGTGATTTTAATATGATCAGCAGAAATCATGAATGACTAATTTGGATTCTGCTTGTTACAAAAACATCTGTGTGATTTCTTTTTCTGATAAGTATATATGATTGAGAGTTTTCCAGAAGATTCTGCTTTTTACATTTTAATACTCTTGGTGGATGTTTATTTCATGCGTATTGTGTGCAAAGCCCTGTACCAGACACTGCGGAGGGAGGTTAATGGAAAGAGACATCACAATGACTACACCAGAGGTTCAGCCCTCAAAAAAGTGTATTGCCTGGAGGAGGAGGCATCACACCTGTATGCAGACACATTAGAAGGGCAGGAAAGCTCTTAGGAAATCTCCAGTTTCCACACCAGGACTCTGGGGCTGGTGTCATGGCTGCTACTATATCTTGTCTTAGCAGTTTCCCTTCAGATCATTTGATTCCAAACATTCATGCAAACATCACACTTCTTTAATCAGCCCATGCTGGATTGATATTATGCAACTTAACTGGAACTACTATAAAATATAAAGAAGGGGGAAACAATCTCCAAACAACTTAGAGCTATTTTGTTTCCTAAGAATGCTGCTAACTTAGTGTGCTTTCTATTCTGAACAATATCTTCTGAACTCTCATCATCCTGGTTCTCCTGTCCCACTCTTAACCCTATTAAGTAGCCCTTTAAAAATGATCATTAGTCAAGGGAAGAAATGAAAGAATGGTGTTAAAGTAATTTCACCTTGAAGGAGAAGGAAGGAAATAATTTTTCTGGGGGAAATGTTAAGTGTATTTGCATAGAACCTTAGAATCAGGAGAAAGCTTAGAGATTGAGTTGAATATTTCTCCAATTAAAATGGTCCTTTTTCCAACCCCTGATAGATGTTCTAGTAATCCCAAAGTTTCAAGTGCTTCAGATGACTTCTAGGTGACTCCTTTTGGGTGTCCCACTCCCATCAGGGATTAGTCAGGTCTTTTCAGTTGCAAGTGATAGAGAGTTGTTTAGTGTAGCTTAAGCAGAAACAGGAATCTATTGCTTTCTGTAAGCAGGTAGACATAGCCAACCCCAGGAGTTTACAGACTGTCAGTCATTATCTTGTCTCCTGTTTTGTCTGTGTGGGTTCATTCTCAGGTGCCTTCTTTCCATGTTGTGGCAATGATGGCTACCAGCAGCTATAGGCTTATATCATCCTTTCAATTAGGGATTATAGTGAGAAGGCCAAATTTCTTTCTCAAAAAAAGTTGGGGGAAAAACATCTCAGGAAAAGCTCTGATTGGGCCAGCTGGGGTCACATGTCCACTCCTGAACCCAGGGGATGAATTCCTCTGGCCTGAAGCTGCAGGGTATGGTCAGTCCCACTTGAACTGTGTGGACTTAAGATGGTGTGGAACAGTTTTCCAAGAATCATTAGATATCTAAACATGTGTTTTTTATGACATACCTCTAATCCATTATGTCCAAAACAGAATTCTTTATCTCTTCTTAAATCAGCTCCTCCACCTTTATTCTCTTCTCAGAGAATGTTGATGCCATCTTCTACCTAGTTCACCAAACCAGAGCATTTGGAAACATTCTAGACCCTCCCTTTTTTAAAATCCTCACCTGAGGATATGTTTTTGTTGTTGACAATGATTTTAGAGAGGAAGGGAAAGACAGAAACATTGACTAGAGAAAAAACATCAATCAGTTGCCTCCTGTATGTGCCCAACCAGAAATGGGACATGCAACCCAGGAAATGCCCTGGCCCAGAATCGAACCTGCAACTTTTTTGGTGTAGAGGACTGTGGTCCAACCAACTGAGCCACCCAGCCAAGGCTAGACACCTTTCATAACCAATCAACAAATCTTTCCAGTTTGACTTTACTGTTTCTCAGATCTGTCCACTTCTATCTGACCTGATCATAGAATCTTCTTTATTCAGATTCGCCACCATTGGATTTCTGTAAGCCTCCTAATGGGTCTCCCTGCCCTTAGACTAAAGAGGTGCTCTGCAGTCCAAATACGTTCCTCACTGGCAAACGGAGCGACCTTTTCAAAGTAAAATTCTGATTATTTTACAGCCCAGTGTAAATTACTTCAGTAACTTTTCATTTCCCTTAGGATAAAGTGTGAGGCTCTGCATGGTTGAAAAGGTCCTTCATCATCGAGCCATTGTACACACCAGTGCCATAGAATAAAAATTTATATTGGTTGTCAGTTTTGCTTGATGGTAGTTTAAAACTTTATTTTTATAATAATAGATTTAGAGTGAAGCAGGATGCAAAATTGGAATCATTTTAAGATAAAATAATTAGAGTAGATATGTACCACTTACTGAGATCTGTCTCTCTTCTTCTTCTAGGCACATGGACTGCCCTTCCTGGCCCCTATGGCTGGATGCCTAGTTCTGGTTAATGATTTATGAGCAGGACATCTCATTGCTGGTGTGAGGCCTTCCAGAGCTCTCTTTCGTTCTCACAAAATGATTTGCAATATTTTCAGATATTGCCTCCTTGTCAGCTCAGATCTTGAAGTGGGAATGATGCTAAGCAGATTTTGCAGTCACCTTGTGAGAAACCAGAAGTGGCAGTAGAAGAAAGCCTTTTGATTTTAAGCATTGTTGGGGATGTTCGTTGCTGCAGTGCAACCTCCCTGTCTTACCTGAGGGCACTGATCATCCTCTCCAATTCCATGGAGGCAATTCTCACTATTCTGCTCTCAAAAATTCAGGTGCGGTTGGAAAAGCTGCTTTGTGGCATCTAGCTTAGTGCCATAGGTATATTAGATGCTTGAGTACTCTTTCTAAAAGACAATACATCATATACCACAGTCTTTTCCCAAATTTATTTTATAAACACATAAGGAATTTTTAATATGTTTAGATGTGTTTTGTTCCCCATGATAGAAATGTGATGTCTCCAACTTTGTGAGAAACCCAGAAATGGCTACCGGTGGAGGTGTGTATTACACACATATACTGCAATATCTGTGTGTGCTTTTCCTGAGCAGGTCTGAGAGGGGGCTAGGTGAAAGCTTGTAAATTTGAGTCAGTGTCAGAGAGCAGTAAAAACAAGTAAGGAATGAGCAGATTTCAACAAGACAGTCAGTCCTTCATTGCTGTGTAACTACTCTATGCTCCCCCTCCAACCTTAAGAGTATTGCAATAGGCAACTACGGGATGCATAAAGAGCTAAAATCACTTAAGCTGAACTACAGCAAACCTGCAATTAACAATGCTGAGACAAGCATAAGATTTCCCAGGGGTAGCCACATTCTCTTTCCATCTGAGTGAAGATTCTCCTTTCATTTAGTTTTGCATATATTTGGCCCCTGAAAGTTTAATATCCTTTACTAATTTGCTTGCTGATTATGGCTTCATTCACTCATAGAGCACAAATTCAAACCTTTCCACGTCTCTAAGTATGACAAGAATTTCTATCCTGGGATAAAGTATCAACTCTGTTAAGATAGCAGTGTATGTAGTTTCCATACTGTTTAAATAGTCACATTTTTAGACATGCTTTTTGAGACTAGTACAGTTATAAAGATAAGTTTTTATGGAGCAATATTTTGCTTAAACTTAAGATTCAAACATTAAAATTTTATTATTGGCATGCACATTTTTCAGTGCTAAAATTTGTTTCATTTTATGACTAACAATTTGATTCATGAGAAAGTATCCATTTTTATTTATCTGCAATGCTGATTCGATAGACTTAATTCCTATTTTCTCCAAGAACTTTTCTCTGTTTCACTATGTTCCTATACCAATTAATCCGATCAATTTTTATGCACATGCTCCATATCTTGTTTCTCTCTTTCGTTCTACATATATACACACCTAGTCCAAGTAACAGAAATGGAAATCACTTAATCCTAATTATATTAGTAATGAATTATGTATGTACCTACCATTAAGAGACTTTTATACTGGTATATTTTCAGGAAACTTTTATATTTTTTTAAATACTTGAATCCTCTCCTTTTTGTAGTATAGTGAGTCTGTTTTATAAGGTGTCACCTCCTTCATCAAAATGGCATTATAAGTCCCTTAAATGCTAAGATGACTTGTTTTTCAATTCTTCCACTTCATAGGCTCCAATATAGAAATTTCAAAATTTTTAATAAATATAGATTTTTATTAAAAAAACAGAATATTTCACCTTTTTCTCAAGAAATCCATTTAAGTGACACAATTCACTGACTTTAAAATTGGACTGTCTGTTATATCTCAGTAAGGTTGGGAAAACATAAAATTACACTTTTATTATCAAAGTTCCATAAAATGTGTAGTGCGTTGACCTTTGTCATCATTATTATTATTGAGGACACAGGTGCTGCTCCGAGTGTCTAGAATTGAATCAAGGTGCTGCTCCTCTTTCGGAGTGCAGTGTGTGTGGGTAGGTGGGTGCAAGGCGTTTGCCTTGGGCTTGCCCCATAGGCAATAAGGGGCTGCAATATCTGTGGAGAACTTAAAAAAACAACAACTTAAACCCAACTAAATGCCAGTCTGCTTTCCTTAGGGCCGCGCGCCTGCCTTTCTAAACATGGCAGTGATCCGCGTCTCCTCTCCGGCGGTGCACCGCTTCAAACCACTCCTCTCACTGAATCTGGGGATGCCAGCACTTTGGGCCCTAATTTTTCAAGCTAAATTGCTTATCATTTCAAAGAAGTTCTATATTTTAAAGCGCCAATGTTCTATAAAAGTAATTTAGCAGACTCTTGAATGATCTTTAGTTTCAAAGGATGAAGTCGTCTCAAGGAAGGGGGCAGTTTTGTCTTCATTTGATGATGAAAAGGACAGACATTTTCTATGTTCTGAGCTCAAAAAGTGGAGGGCTTTTTTGAGGATGGCCTTTCGATTGGTGACTCAGTCCTCAAGATTTCAAAAGACTTTTCAGTGTCGTTTCTCCTCCCTGCCCTGGTCTTTTCTTCTCTATCTCCCTGACTGTAAGTGTAGGCAACTGTACTTGGCAATGGAAGATAAACGAAGGTAGCTGGCTGGAATTGGGATTCCGTCCATAAAGAACACATTCCTGGGTAATTAAGATATCAATACATCATTTTTATAGTGCTCATAATGTGTCTGCTTAGGACATCGCCACAAATTATTCACAGCATGTGATTTCACTTCATTGAGAACATTAACTGAACAATCATAATAATGCTTTTTTCTTTCACAATTGCTCAATCATTTATTATGCCTTTTAATATTCTAACAACTATGCATGAAAACTTAAAGCAACCAAGAACAAGGTGATTAGAATACATTTACTCTCTATCTGTTTAGAAAAGCAGTGTTTTATGGTAAAACAAACAAAAAAAACCCAAACAACTTGACTCTAGATCCACCATTTAGTAATTGTATGGTAGCTTTTAGCAAGCCCACATTTCCTGGTCTGAAAAGGAAGAATGCGAGTAGCTAATATAACCCTGCATGGGGTTGTAGTAAAGAATAAGAGAAACGATGTACATGAAATGACTTTGAAAACGTAAGCAGAATTGGCAGACTCAAAACTCCACTTGGGCCAGCACGAATGTGTGAATGAGGCTCAGTGTAAAGGTAAGGGTAGAGGGGTGGATAGCCAGGGTGAGGAGCGTGGCCCAGACTAAACCCATTCAAATGCACTTGCTTGTTTTGTAATGCGAACCAAACAAAAGAATCTGGGTATCACTGATTGTGATACTAATACTAATTCAATGTTAATACAGACATCTGAGTCATATTTAAAGGGATGTGTATACTGTGCCCCTTTTTTGAAATAAAAGAAAAAAAAATTAGCCATTGAATATGCTTGTCTAGCAGCTGGAGGGATTTAGATTAAATATTCGGTAAAACTTTTTAAAGATTTCAAAATTATATTATCCATATCATAATTTGAATACAAATGCCATCAAGTCCCCGCACGTTTGTGTTGGCAGAAAACCACAGTTCCTCCTCGGGAGTCCTCTCCTGTTCCTCTCCTCAGCTGGGTGAGGTTCTGAGAGGTACCCTGGGTGGGCCAGTGGGTAGAAGGGAGTGAGCAGGAGCTGCTGTTCTTTCTCCTCATGATGTGTCCACAGCTGCCCCATGCTACTGTGGAACACATGCTCTGCACGGTCAGGGCGACAGCGACCCCCTGGCTGTTCTGCCGCGTGCTGAGCACAGCTGGCTTCCCACCCTTCAAAGGTCATAGCAACGTCCCATTCTTGGTGGGCAGGTTATGCCCACCTTGTTTGTCACTAACAAAGTCAGCTGTTTTTCTTCCCACACATAATTCTGTGTTGGGTGTGGAAGTTTTAACAGACAACTGGCTGGAACAACAACAAAAGCAATGGATGAGAATGAACAGGCCACGTGTAAGGTAAGGATGGACATCCTTGTAGGGGAAGAGAATAGGGATGAAGTCATAACAGAGAAGATAACTAATACTTCACGCACATACCAGTTACTTTGGGGGCAGATTAGAATAATTAGAAGTCAATAATAAAAGATATAATGAAAGAAAAGTTTTCCCAACTAAAAATAAATATAGATATAGAAATGGAAAACTTCTAGAGTTTTCTACACAAAACCATTGAAAAGAGCTCCACACCTAGAAACTCTTGCAGCATTTAAAACAATCACTTATTTCTTAAATAAGTAATATACTCACATAATCAAAATTCAAAATGTACAAAAGTGTTTCTGTACGAAAGTCTCTAACCTTCCTGTCTCTGGCTCCTCGCCTTTTATACAGATGGTGGCATTCTCCGCGTACCTTTTTCTGTGCCTTTATTTTTTTTCACTGAACAGTACAGCTAAAGTACATTCTATATCTTCTAATTAATGAGCTTATTTCTTCTTAAAAAATTTTCCCACACACTGTACAACAGACTTTTATCTTTTTTGAAAAACAACATAGCCAGTTCAAAGTTAGTAATTCCTATTCAAATGCTCAGAACTTTGGAAAAGTCCTTTTGTACTTCTTGATCATGAGCAAACAATCACAGATTACCACATATCAAAGGAATCCTTCTGACATGAAAAAAAGCAACAAACAGAAAAAAGCAACTTGAAGATTACTCATGAGGAATACAACTTAAAAAAATACATAGCATTTATAATCTTAAAAAGATAAGACAGGCAAAGGCATCCATGAAGTAGTAATTGCAGAAAATAGAAATGGAACATATAGAGAAGTGTTATTAGAAATTAATCATATGTTAGTAGAAATAAAAATATCAATATAAATATTGGAAAATAAACTTGAGTTAATAGTAAAGAAATTAGAACAAAAATACAAGGTTTGGAAAACAGAAAAGCAAAGGTAAGAAAAATCATAAGACCAAGCTTGTAAGTCCTATTGGCTGGAATGGTACAAGTTATAGAAACAGAAAACAGAAAAATCAGAGAAGATGAAATCATCAGTGATAGGATGCAAGAAAATTTCCTACATCTCTGAGTTTCCCAATCAAGAGTTTCTATCAATGAATGAAAATATATTTATACCAGCATACAACATTTTAAATATTAGGATGCTGGGAACAAAGAGAAGACCTACAAGCTCCAAGGGAGAAAAAGTATCATAAAAGATCATATAAAGGATCAGAAGTTAAAGTGGCTGCTGATTTCTTAATAACAACATAGGGAAACTTGAAGATAATGAAGCATTTCATTGCCTTCAAAATGGATGGAAAGTCATTTCTATACTAGAAGGATTTTGCCACCAAACTAGCAATCAAGGTTGAGGGTTGAATAACAATTTCAAATATTCTATTTTATACATGTGTTCTTAGTAAGCTACTGGAGGATGAACTCAACCAAAACGAGGGAGTAAATGAAGACAAGGAAGGCGTGGGACTCTGCATAACAAGAGGTGCAGCACAGAAGGGAGACTGAATAATAATGGGAGATTTCCAGGATGACAGCTGTGTGGAAGGCCTGAACAGCAACTGTTCTCACTAGAAAAAGAACAGAGTCTCCAGGAGGATGTTTGTAAGGGGAATGACTTTCTGGAAAACTATGCTGGTAGTCCATTTGAACGTTCTCGACACATTAGACAAACAGTCAAAGTAAAAACAAAACTAAAAAATGAAAAAATAAAACCAAACCAGTTACTAACTTCAGGGTGGAAGAAACTGCATATTAAAATGTTCAACTGTAATATTTGCATGGTTTTAATCATGTAACATATGATAATTAAAAATACTATGGATTTGCCACCCCCCAATTATATTAATTTGGGGATGCAGAGTGCATTGTAGAGGCCTAAATATATTTCCAAAATACAGAACTAACAATAGGAACATGACATACCATATTTTGACATCTATATGTGCTTCCATGTATAGTGCATACCCACATTTTTGGCCCAAAATTCAGGAAAAAAATCTTTTGCTTTAATTTTTAATTAAATTATGTATTTATATTTAGAAACAAAACTGATTATCATATTCCAGGGTATTATTTTGCATACAGATATCATTATTGCTTTCTAGATTTACACTTTTAATGCATAAGCATAAATAAAAGAATTAAAAACATTTATATAGATACAGAATTAGTACTGCCCATGTATAATGCGCATCCTTATCTTCCCCTCAGAAATTTGGGCAAAAAAATGTGCATTGTACATGCCAAAATATGGTATAGTTGAATATGACAAGTTCAAAGAGGGTACCCCTTGTTGGTTAAAGTCCATGGACAAAGTAAAAAACCCCAAAGGAGTTGAATTTCTCTTTCTTACCCTGTGAGTTAAAACCCAAAGCCATCAAAGTCCTCGTTAATTTCATATTCTGCTCAGTTCTGGCCCCAGGGGTTCCTCTTTGCCTGGATGGAAGCCACCGCGGCGACTCTTTTCTCAGGGGCGCTATGGGATTTCCTTAGGACCCCCGGAATTAATCCAGTTCACAGCCAAGTCTCTGACAGGTGCCCCACTTTTAAGAGTCTCAGTAGTGAGTGATCTATGAGATCATCACAGTCCTGGCCTCACGCAAATGTATAAAAATAAACAGTCCACAGACCCAAGACCAGTTATTCTAGGCAAAACACCATTCCTAATATTCCTGTCCTTAGAACTGCCAGAGACCAAAACAGAAACTCAAAGTATCAGGATGAAGAAGAAAATCTTCTTGGTTTTATCTTCACCTTTCTAGGGGAGTCAGTTGATCGTATGAATTTTTGGAATCATAACCGAGAACCTAAAATGAGTTGAGAAAAATTTCCCGGAAAGAGGTTACCGTGGGCCCATGTGTTTACTGGATCTTCGGGAAAGGTCGCTGTACGTGCAGGCTCCTCTGTCAGTGACACTTGAGACGCTCCAATTGTGAAATGTGGCTTTGCCTCTTCAGTCCCCATGTTGGTTTCAGCCTGATGGTCCTCTCAGCCGATTCCTGAACTGTGGCTGCTGCTGCTGTTTCTGAAGTTTCTGTCCCTGGGGCCTGGTGCGGAACGGTACTTCTGCCATAGGATACTCTCTTGCCTTGGCTTTTGAATACTGCAGCCCGCACAGAGCCCTTCTTTCTGCTCTGGCATTTCCTGCAATGGTAGGATAAGGCTCTAGTGTTGTTGTTTTCTCCGTTCTCATTGGCTTTATCCAGGAAGATTTGGGCCCGGGGTGGGGAGGGGGGGTGGTGGTGGTGGTTTGGGGACTGGTCTGCTAAATATCTTCATGAGTTTTTTGTTTGTTTGTTTGTTTGTTTTTTAATATCCAGCCCTTGCACCAAAATATTGAGATTTTTAGGGGCCCTGAGCCAACTGAGAAATAAGACAGCACAGAGCAGGGGAACACCAAAATTGCCTTTTGTACTGAAAAAGCCTACATTGGAGGATGTTGCAGTATTTGTCTCCTATGGCTGCTGTAACACAGCATCACAGAGGGGCTAAAAACAACAGAAATGTAGGGTCTCCCAGTCTAGATGCTGAAGTTTGAAGTCAAGCTGCCGGCAGGGACGCGCTCCCTCCGAAACCTGTATGGCAGAATCCTTCCACCTCTTCTAGCTTCTGGTGCTTGCCGGTAATTTTTGGAGTCCCTTGGTTTATAGAGGTGTCACTCCAGTCTCTTGCTTCATTGTCACATGGCAGTCTTCTCCCTGCGTGTCTCTTCTTGTGTGAACTCAAGTTATACTAGATTCTGACCCACCCTAATGAACTCAGCTTATTGTATCTGCAGAGATCTCATTTCCAAACAAGGTCATATTCCCAGGTACTGAGGGCTAGGACTTCCAAATATCTTTTGGAGGGTTACAATTCAACCCATAGCAATACTTTAGGATAAGAGCCCAATGGATGAACTACTCGACCTCAAACGTGGGCGACTTGTTCAGTCATGGTGCTCTATTTTAGGGCAGGACTCTCCACCCAAGTAAAACTCAGGGCATGAAGAGCAGAGAGAAGAGTAGTTAACCCTCGAGAAGAAAATCCCAGGGCAGAGCTAAGCATGCTCACTCTTTCCCATGAGCCACTCTTCTCCTCCTGGGAGGTGTAAGTAACGAGTGGAGCGAGACCAGGAGAGGCTGCACAGAAGGAAACATCGGGACTGGGGAGCAATCCTTCCCTGCAACACAAATGTGGAGAATAAATTTGGGTAAAAAAATCCATAAAATGTAAAAAAATAGTACTTTCATAACAATATCTTTAATATGAAACTCTAAACTATATTTATAAATCTAGGAAGTCGGGAATGAATTTCTCATCTTGTGTTTGTAAACTCAAACGTGACATGATTCTTGACTTTGGTAACCAGAGAAATATATATTGTAAAATACATGTGTTTTTAATACTAAAATGTAATGACTGTAAGAATGAAAACATTGGATATGTAGCTTCTAAAAAAATTACAGAAGGTAAAAATAAACAAAGAATAGTTCATACATTATGGGATAAAAACAAAACAGTCAAGATTCAACAAGAACACCTAAAGAGCATTTACAAACAAGATTTAAAATGTTTAAACACATTTATTATATCAGTAAATGTGAAGGATTCAGACAGGTGTCCAAGACACTCAGCAATTAAAGTATAAAATACCAGCAGTCAAGTTTATTAATAAATAATATTAACAAAAAGAAAACATAATATTTTGTACAACAAAATCATTAATAAGATTAAATTTAAACTTATATTGCTGATTAGCAATGGAGAAAGTTATATAGAAAGAAACTTTACAAATAAGGGGGTAAATTGACAGAAACAGTAACTTAATCTTTAAGTCTTCCCAGAACCTCCTCCTGTCCCCTACTCCCAAATAAGGGAGTGTACAGGATCTGAACAATGTAATTAATGGGCATGAATTGATAATTATATAGTAAATAAAACAAACTATAATTCTTTTCAGGTGCTCATGAATATTTCCAAAAGTGGGTCATATATTTGTTTACATGTGTATGTAAAAAGATCCTGAAAAGTGAAACACCTTCTCTGACTACGGATAATAAACCAGAAAGAAATAGTAAAATTTAAAACAAAACCAAATCCTTTCCAAATAGTGTATAATAATTTCAGTGAGTGGTCTTTTGAGAAGTATTTCTTAATTTTTAAATATTTGAAAAAGATCGTGTTTGAACCTATTTGGAAGAAGATTGAATGACACCAAATTTCTACTCAGAAGCACATTCATAGCCCTACATTATATGGCAAGAATGGAAGGACAGGTTGTGGGTTCAGTCCCAGTTGGGGCGTGTACAGGAGGCAACAGATCCACAACTCTCTCTCTCTCTCTCTCTCTCAAATCAACTACAACAACAAAAACATCCTCAGTGGGATTTTTTTTTTAAATGGAAGGAAATAAATTAAGTATTCAACTCAAGGTGGGAGAAAAATAATTATGAATCAAAACTAAAAAAATAAATAAAATGGAAAATACTCCAGAGAAGATCATTATTCTGACATTGAAAGTAATAGAAGTCATGAAAATAATTGAAAGCAAGCATGTTTAGTTATTAAAAATAATTACGAGTCTCAAACTGAGATAAGAAGATTGGCAAGCAGTTTTATTCACTACTTCTCTTTATTTTCCCACTATTTTATACAATTCTGTTGTATGAAGTCTGGGGCATATTATCCTTGTCAGAAAATGGGTTCTGGAGCAGTTGAAAACAGAATGACTCTTTGAGAGTTGGCAAATGAGAAAACACATAGTGTGGAAAGGCCAATGCAGAGAATGTTGTCCAAACTTTTGGCATCTCTGGGCCACACTGGAAGAAGAAGAGTTGTCTTGGGCCACACATTAAACATACAAACACTAACAGAAACTGATGAGCAAAAAAAAAGATTTTAAGCAAATTTACAATTTTGTGTTGGACCGCATTCATAGCCATCCTGGGCCACATGAGGCCCATGGGCTGTGGGTTGGACACCCCCAGCAAACCTTAGAGATGTTTTAAAAAAGTATTTGCTAATGATAAACCTTGCAGATTATTAAAAAATAATAATCTACCTTTGTTGGGGGTAGATATAGCAGTTTTGGGGCAGATACGAATATTTCTGGTGGTTTATCTTGTCAGTATTTATAGTAGGATCCCTAATCTGGGAATCTACGGCATTGCTAAAAGATGTGCTTTCCCCCACCAGTTTTATTGAGGTAAATTGACAAACAAAATTATATATATTTAAAGTATACACTGTGATGATTTCATATATATATAGTCATTGTGAAATATTTACCACAATCAATTAACATATCCATCACCTCACATTGGTAGTTATGCTTTTTTCGTGTGTGTGTAGTGAGAACTCTTAAGATCTTAGCGAATTTCATGTATACAATACAATGTTATTAACTAAATCACCAGGCTGTATTTAGATCCTCAGAATTTATTCATTGTGTAGGTGAAAGTGTGTTCCTTATAACTAACAACTCCCATTTTCCCCAGTTCCTGGCAATACTGCCATTCTTTTCTGTTTCTGTGAATTCAACATTCAATTTTTTTAAAAGATTCTACCTGTAAGTGATGCCTTATAGTATTTGTCTTTTTTTGTCTGTTTTATTTCACCTGGCATAAATGCATTCTAGTTTCATTCATGTTGTCACAAATGGCAGGATATCATTCTTTCTTATAGCTGAATAGTATTCCATTATATGTATCTACCACGATTTCTTTACCCACCCATCTGTCGGTGAGCACCGAGTTTGTCCCCGTATCTGGGTTATTGTAAATGATGCTGCAATCAGCATGGAATTGCAGGTGACTCCTGAAGATCCTGATTTCATTTCCTTCTGATATAAACCCAGAATTGGGGTTGTTGGATTTATAATTTTGAGGAACTTCCATACTGTTTTCCATAAATAATGTCTGTTCCAACTTACTTTTCCACCATCAGAGCACAAGAGTTCCCTTTTCTCTACATCCTCATCAACAGTTGTTATCTCTTGTCTTTGAAAATACCATTCTAACAGGGGTGAGGTGGTATCTCATTGTGTTTTTGACTTGCGTTTCCCTGATGATTAATGATGCTGAGCACTCCAAAAAGGTGTGTTTTAAATATTGAAAACAGTCTAAGATAAAAAAAAGACTGAGAGAACTTTAAGGCCAGGGCACTTACCATTTTTATGTTTATATTCTCAGTGATTAGCACTCTAAATTTGTGCTATGATTAATTATTGAACAAAAGCCTCTTCAGTACATATAATTATTTATTTCTCAAACAAAGGAATAAATGAAAAGTATGGAAAACAGCCAAGTTACATTATAGAACTGAGATGAACTTCTTTGACTGGGAAGGGGCATAAATGATCTTTCTGAGGTGGTGAAAATATTCCTTAAACTGGCTGGCGGTTACTGAAGTATACACCATTAAACATTGCTTGAGCTGCACACTAAAGATTTGTACATTTTACTGTGTACAAATTATACCTCAAAACCAAAACCCAAAATGAAACAAATAAGAAAAGCTGAGTATCCAAGAAATAAAAGCTTATTCTTTGATATGTTTGATCAGCTTTTGCTTCTGGTTTCTGTTCTCCTACTAAGCAAAGTGACTTAAATTTGATTCAGCTTTGATGTGGAATAGATGAAGTAACTACTGTGAAATTTGTTAGTATGGCTGCTTATTTCCACTCTAAGATTTTAGCTTGTGTCCCTTTTAGGGCTAAAGGAACCAAGTGCTGTTTCCTGACTGTGTCTTCCAGACATTTTACTTCTATTCTCTCTTATCCTGAAAACATTGTGGTAAGGTTGGTATTATTATCTCTGTCCTACAAGTGGTATCACAGAGATTCAGAGAGGCTCATTGAACTAGTGAATGGTTTATCTGAAATGCAAAAGTAGGTCAGCCTGGTTCCAGAGTTTACACTCTTTTCACTGTACTTGCACTGGGCACCAGAAGGATTATGGGAAACCGCAATGATGTGGAAGGACATGTCGTTTCATTATTTTGTTATTCTCTCTTATGACATGGCTTATGACATGGTTAAAACAAAAAGCAAGAAAGCCCTCTGTTTCAGAACTTTCTCTCTTCTTACCCAGAGGCTGTACCTATGTGCTTTCCTATGCCTGTGATTCCCAGAGGCTCCAATGTGTTAGGATCATGATAGCCAAGTTTCTGGTGTCGTTGGCTCTCTGGGAAATGACAAGGGTGAGGCCCATGGACAATGCAATGTCCGCATGTGAGAGGGCTCCTGAAGAGTACAGAGAGACCGTGGTCCCTTCAGACAGGAATCGGCCAGCACCATCCTGCATCATCTCCTAGGGGCTCCGCCCATGCTCCACCCTGTCAACACACTTCCAGAAGTCGCATGGGTCCTGCGCGTGTCTCAGTTGGCCTTGCCTTGTTTTCTGCCTCATGAAAGGGGGCAATTGGGCTTCGTGGCTAACTGATCATCAAAAATGAATGTTCAGGTGGAGACAATACCAGGCAGCTTGAGGGAACCCACTGTTCTACGGTGCTAATTCACTCTTTATGGATGGCAAGTCAGTTAACACTGGTTTAAATACAAAAACCCAAACAATCAACAAACAAACAAACAAACAAAACCCCATAGACCATGGAAAGCCTGTGATATCTGCAAAGAATAAAGTGTTCGTCTTTGAACGGTATGGCAAGAACACACAGTCTTTTGAGCCCATCAGGCCAGCATACATTTGAATTTGTCCTTTCCCTTTATTGTTTTATGATCTTTGGCAAGTCATTTAACCTCTTTGAAACTGGTACTTTATCTGTTAAGTGGGGATAATAATTTTGACCTTATAAAGTTGTTCTGAGGAAAATGGGCTCTGTACATACAATACTTGACGCAAGGTGTGGCGGTAAACCCTCGGTAAATGCTGGCTTCTTCTCTCCTTCTCTCTGAATCCATTGGCTTTTCCAGGAAAAAGTTGTTTTAAAAGGTCAAAGGTACCATACTTGGCCTTTAAGAATCTTGAATCGTTTATTTTGCCCAAGTTTTTTAAAATAGCTTTGTTTAGGAAACATACTTACGAAAGGATAACCTAGACTCTACAATGGCTGTAGTGGAAAAAAGAGAAAGATGAGGAGAGTCCTGTGTACATTATTTGCTGACAGGGACACTTTTCCTCACACAAAGTTTAGGCACCTCGTTACTTCATAAACTGCATAGTCTTCTCAAGGATGGGGCACTGTTATGTGAATGATGTGATCCATCCATTCCACCATGTTTTACTTATGTTTTCTCCAACAGTGAAATGAATACTCAAGGACAGTGCCCTGCTTATTCTGCTAACAAGAGGAAAGGGAAGTGTGTGTGTGTGTGTGTGTGTTTGTGTGTGTAGGAATCTCCCTATGATTTAGGAGCCAGGGTGATTTTAATTAATCCAACTACAAGTTTATTTAACAAATTTCTTAATAATGTTTAGAAACAAGGCCTAAAACAAAGGGCAGCAAATGGCAAAAACTCTGCAGACCTCTCTGTTGAAGACCAGTTCTGTTGCTCTCCTGCTTCGGTCTGATTGCCTCTGGGGAATGTGCTGTTCCTTGAAACGAATCAGCCCTGCACAAAATAAGAGAGGTTGAAAAGTTTAGAACGTGGAAAATATGTGGAATTTGCTCTTGAATAACGACTTGTATTTTTCTTTTGCAATAAATACGACCAATGACCCAAATAGGAGGATGGCAATTACTTAATGAATCAAGCTTTAGAAATGTAAAAACACTTCATAATACAAATAAAAGCAATAATAGTAGGAAGCCAAGTTAAGTAAACAAGTATAATGCTCCTCATCTCTGTAGATGTACATTTACAGATTCCAAAGCTATGACTGTAAGAGGGATTAGTCTAATGATACCAGTGCTCTTGGTTTTCATTGCCTGTTGAATTGGTTCTTTTGAATTGTGAACAGATAATGCTCCCTGCTGACTTTCCTCACCCATCTGGGAGCCAGTTAGCTGGGATGATGTGTCACTTGTGTGGGACTGTGATTTAGTAGTCCCCTGCCTCTGACAATCATTTACATGCATGCAAGGAACTTTTGCCCTAACAGTCTCAGGTCTTTCAAAGTAAATCATTTCCAAGTCTGTTACAGCCTGTGTAGTCATATCTTTTTTTTTTTTGCTCAGTTATATATTTAAAATCTGCCATTCATGTGAAGCTGTCCTTGAGTACTGAGCAGTCGCTAATTTGTTAAATGGAATGTATATCCAAAGTTTAGAGGAGAAAAGAAATTGCTTTTATAAAAGGGCAGGTGAGACAGAGGAGGCAAAGCTATGTATGCACAAACTGTGGCCAGTGTGCAGCCAAAGCTTCACGTGTTCAGCAATGGGAGCATTTTTGCCTTTTAAAAGAAGAGTTGGCAGTCACTTCTCTTAAGGTATATGGTGTCACCAGATCAGTGACTTTGCAAAAGTTGCAGCCTTTCTTATAAAACTAAAGATCGAATTAAATTATATTTAAGAGCTCTTCCAGCCTCAAAATATTGTGAGAGCAAACACAAAACAACAAAACATTTTCAAGGCCAAGGAAGTCTTTTAGAAAGCAGACAGCTATTTAGATGTTAAAATCAAAAGTTTCAGCAGTGTTATTTCCCTCCCTGGTCGCTGAGCAAATTGTAGGCAGGAGGTTAACCTGTGTCATCTGATCGCTACATGTATACGTGTCGCTCTCCTCTGTGCCAACATTTCTCAGATGTTAGCGTGTGTAAGAATCACCAGAGAAGCTGTTAAAAAAGCAGTTGCAAGGGTCACATCTCCAGAGATTGGTTGAGTCAGTGAGGATGGGGCTCAGGAATCTGTATTTTAAAGACATTCCAGAAGTTTGTGAGGCAGGAAATACTAAAAGTTACTGTGTTCTTAAGGAGACATTTTTCTGGGAGCTATCACAGGGTCACTCCACTAGTGAAGAGGGAGGATCATCTTGTAAGAGCCTGTCTCTGCTTAGGGGAGCTCCAGCTGTAGGTGGCGGGGGAATGTACAGTACTCACCATGTGGGTTGAGGTTGAAACTGCCAAAAGCTACTGGTCTGTTTCAACCAAAAGCAACAAATAAATAAACCTATTGAAAAAGCGTTATTTGAGAAGAAGACAGTTCTAGTATCGAAGCACTTAGTGGAGAGTAAGGGAATTAACTGAGGGAGCATGAGAATAGGCAAGAATTCTTAATCAAATTTCTAAAATGTGCCAGGTACTTTATACACATGGTTTCCTTTAATCCTTACAACAATTTGTGAGCAAAGAGTTAGTTCTACAGTTGACCCTCAAACAATGCATGCATTAGGGGTATGAACCCCCACACAGTTGAAAATATGCATAAAACTTCTGACTCCCCAGAAAATTACTAATAGCTTACTGTTGACTGGAAGCCTCACTTATAACATAAACAATCAGTTAATATAAATTTTACATGCTATATGTATTATATCCTGTATTCTTATACAGTAAGCTAGAGAAAAAGTGTTATTAAGAAAATTATAGGGAAGAGAAAATACATTTATGGCATATAAAGAAAAACAATCCGGATATAAGTGGCCTCATGCAGCCTGAAATTGTGGTGTTCAAGAATCAACAGTATTTTGCAAATAAAGAACCCGAGGCTGGTAGACCCAGTAATTCTCAACCTGACTGCACGTTGGAATCACCTGGGCTGAGAGGAGGAGGGGGAGTTGGAAAAATTATCTGTGCCTAGCCCACACCCCCAGAGACAGAGTGTCATCAGTTGGGTACTGGTACCTTTATAAGTGCCCTGGAAATGCTACTGTGCAGGCAATGGTCAGCCTCATTGATATTAACCGAAGTTCACAGGATTACTGGAGGGAAATGAGGGTGGGGGAGGCAGGAGAGGGTAAAGGGGGAATGAATGGCAATGGAAGGAGATATGACCTGGGGTGGTGAACACACAATACAATACATAGATAATGTATTATAGAACTGTACCCTATCTACTTTTATTAACTATGTAATCCCAGTAAATTCAATGAAAAATAAATGGAAAAATAAAAATTAAAAAAGAGTTAAAATAAGTCCCAGATGAGAGCTTACAATGTACCTCCTTGTACCTATTTTGGGAACAATTCTCCATTCTAGACTGAACCTCCAAGGTAAGTTTGTTGCATAAAGATCTGACTTTGTTAAAAAGGCTCTCAGGTCTTAGAAACAAAATCTTCGAGGGAAATTTTGCATAATAAAACTTATGTCATTTGCTATTTCTGTGATCCTGAGAGGGCAGTGTTATTGTTATGATCCTCCTTATGGTTGAGGAAACTGGGGTGTGGATTTTTCATAACTTTCTTACTCACCAAAACTGGAATTAAATTCAGAATATCAGACTCTCTGAAATGTGCCCCCAAGAAGGAATATGCCTGTCAAAAAGAACTTGTGGTTGACTGAGCCCAAACTTATAATCAGAGTCTCGCAGCCACTGTGTACAGAGGGGCTCTCACACATGCTGCGTTTCAGAGAAAAGCCACAGGCTGGGCTGCCAAGGCTCCAGCATGGCATTCCCGCCATCTGAGCCAGCTCATGTAAAGGGGTCCCTAGAATCATGTTTTGACCAATGGGCTGAAACATGCCTCATCCAGTGGGAGCCATGAAGCTATATCCTTGTGCGCATCTTTGTCTACCAATCAGAGCAACTTGGTAATGATCAATCAGGACATTTAATTCTTACCAGTCAGAACAGTGCTATATGGACCTATCAAACTGTGCAAAATCACATTCCTCATTTGTATAAAAATGGACCAATGAGGGGCCGGGGCAGGCACTTTCTCTATAGAAGCAGGTCTTCCTTTTCTTCTGAGGGAGTGCACTTGGTTTCCGCTGAAGGCTTTGTTTCCCCTGTTCACAAACTGTTCACCTCATTAAAGTCTCTCCTTTCCTTGCACTCCAGATTGGGCCTCCTTTGGCACTGGGTTGGTGGCCGCAAACTCCTGTTCACAGGTGTGCATCAGACTCAAGCACACCACATTTGTTACCTCAGAAGTTATCTTGACTGATCTTCATCTTCTGAGTAACTGCAGTTTTAGTATCTTAGGTAGCTGAGAATTATTTATTTTCAAAACTTTTTGTTTCAGTATATTTTTCAAGTCTATTGCAAGATCATTTAACCTCCTGAAAGTCTTAGCTTTCATGGTTATTAAATAGAAGCAGTGACACCAAACATATTTAGAAATGCCGTGGTAATAAGTAAATATATTTTAAATGCTTTGGAAGATTCTGTTTCATAAAAGGAAGAAAAACAAGTCTTTCCCTCCAAATAGAACTCTAATATTAATGTGATAGTAATATCTTAATAATAACAAAATAAGTAACAATTAACTGACCACTTTTTCTGTTCTTGATTTTAAAATAAGGACTATGCAATAATATTAGCATTTATTTATGTAGCATGCATTATACAATTTTTTCATAAGTGTCTACTGTCCTCTTCATGCTTTAATTCTCCTTGTAATTGCATCAATATAGGGGAAGGGTGAGTAAAGTTTTTAGGCAGGAGACAAATAGGAGGAGGGCATTCCAAAAAGAGGGAACAACATATTCAAGGAAAAAAACTACTATAGTATGACTAGAATGTCAAGTGTGTATGGTTGAGAGGTAGGACATGAAGCTATCAATAGAATAGTGAGCAGGGTAAAAACATAAAGGGCATCATATGCCAAAGAAAGAATTTTAAACTTTTTCTTTTTGTGTGTGTGTGTTTAAAGACCACTCTTTTTTTTTTTTAAGATTTTATTTTTATTTATTTTTAGTGAGGGAAGGGAGGGAGAAAGAGAGAGAGAGAGAAACATCAATGTGGGGTTGTTGGGGTCATGGCCTGAAACCCAGGCATATGCCCTGACTGGGAATCGAACCTGCAACACTTTGGTTCGCAGCCCGCGTTCAATCCACAGAGCTATGCCAACCAGGGCATTAAGCTTTTTCTTCTAGATCTGCTCTGTTCAGCAGTAGTCCCATGTGGTTACTGAGCACTGGAAATGTGATTATTCCAAATTAAAATAAGCTGCACATAAAATACACATTGACTTGTAAAGATTTTGCCTGAAAAAATGCAAAATATCTGATAATTTTTATGTTGATTACTGTTGAAAAAAACATTGTGGATATTTTGGGTTGAATAAAACATCATTAAAATTAATTTCACCTGCTTCTTTTTACTTTTTAAAAGACACGGTTACTTGGAAATTTAAAGTTATATGAAGGGGATCCTCAAAAAACAGAAATATCTTCCCGAGGGCAGGCCCTTTGTAGAACAGGCTTCCCCCGCTAGGGGGAAGTGTTCTAGGAACCTGTGTTCCTAGAACCCGCTAGCAACACTCTAGGAACCCGCTAGAGTGTTCTAGGAACCCATGTGTATCAGTGCCCCGGCTGGAGGTGTTTGGAGAGATAGTGTTTGGCTTCAGTGAATTTTTTTGAAGACTCTTTCAACACATTTGCCCATTTCATGATGGGTGACTCACAAGCACACCTGCCCAGACCACAGCACTACATGTTCAGCAGTGTTTGACCCCCCAAAATGGCATGACCTCTGTGCCCCGCCCTGCCTTATTCACTCAGTCTTGCCCCCAGTGACTGGTTTTTGTTTCCCCGGATGAAAAAAATTCTCATAGGAAACGTTTTGCTGATGTGGAAGAGGTGAAACAGAAAAAAATGGCAGAAGCACTAAAAGACATCAAAATTGATGGGTTCAAAAACTGTTTTGAGCAGTGGAAAAAACATCTTGATAGATGTATTGCATCAAATGGTGACAGAGTTTAAACATGTAAGAATAAATACACACTTTTTAATAAATAAATTATGTTCTTTCTTTTTTTATTTTTTTGGTCCCCCCTCATAGTTGTGGCTTGCCTTGTATTTCTACTGGCTAGGGCTACTCTAGATGAGTGTCAGCAAAGTCCAACCTGTACTTCAGCGCACTGTTCTGTAAGGCCAATAAGCTAAGAAAGGTTTGTACATGTTCAAAAAGTTGCTTTAGAAGAAGAAGGTGGTGGTGGAGGAGGAGAAGGAGAGCCGAAAACTGCATGTGGCTTAACAGCTTCAAATATTTACAGTTGGCTCTTTCCAAAAAGAGTTGCTGGCCTCTGTCCACAGAACAGGAGCATTGGCATCGCCCAAGAGATTGTTAGAAGCACAGAACCTCAAGCTCTGCCCTAGAGTCACTGAATCCGAATTTGCATTTCGACAAGATTCCCAGGTGATTCATCTGCATGTTAAAATGGAAGAGGCACAAGGGCGAATGACAGAGAATCAGTGAAAGATGGTAAAGGAGGCAAGTGATAGGTTTATTCTCCTATATAACATCCTTTCTGTTACAGTCAGATTAAGTCAAAGCACCTAAGTTTTTTGTAATATTTTTGTTGAGAAGATAAATATTTGATTTTAAAAACATTAATCTTGTAGAACCATTCCTGAATTGACACTGTGACATGAATTCAATTCTCTGTTAAAGAAAACAAGTCATGGGTTTTGATCTGATATGATGACTTTCAAAAATTTGACTATGAACCACAGTAGGAAATATAAGAAATATTTTTTACTCTGATATTCAATACACGTGTGAATAGTTAACTGAAATCAAAAGTTCCCAGAACAGTATTTACCTGTGCTTGAAACATGTGCTTGATTTTATCTCTATTCCATTCATTCCCATCCATTCTATTTTATAACTTTCCTTCCTCCCCTTCTTTTCCTTTCTTTCCCGTTCTCTTCCCTTTCCATCTATGCTATTTCTAGCTGCTCTGCCACTCAAATTTATTGACATTATTTTGATAATATCCTAGGATAAGTATGCAAGTTAGTTTCCAAAGTATCCTCATTAAATTTTAAATTCTAAACTACTATATATTAATTTACATTTGAGATTCAACTGAAGCATCATTCTAACATTTTATTTTTAAAAAGTTAAGTTAGTTTATGTTATTATTTTTCAATGTTGAGATTTTTCTTAATTTTTTTAATAGGGATTCAATATAAGAAGTATTTATCTTGGCCCTGGACCAGTAGCTCACCTGTTAAGAGTGTTGTTCCTATACACCACAGGTGGCAAACACAAGGCCCGCGGACTGAATCCAGCCCTCCACCTGTTTTATCTGTCCCAGCACCTTGTTTCTATCCAACAACAGCGCTGAGCTCCTTGCCCTAGTTAAGGAGTAGTTACGTTTATACAGCCACAAAATTACATTTGGCCCTTTGAAGACAACCATGAGGCTGATGTGGCCCCCAGTGAAAATGAGTTTGACACCCCTGCTATACACCAAGGTTGCAGGTTCGATCAGTGGTCAGGGCACATACCAGAATCAACCAATGAATGCATAAATAGGGAAATACCAAATCAATGTTTCTCTTTCTCTCTCTCAAGTTAATAAATTAAAAAATTAAGTATTTACCTTGTATTCTTTGCAAGGGTGGTAATTTCCCTAAGTATGAGATGAGAGTGCCTCACTGACGTGCTGCTGCGGCGACACGGACCTGCAGACTGCACGGCAGCGAAGCCCCCGCTTATTGTTACTGGTTATTGAAGCTCTCTCAGATACAAAGCATGGTGGGAGTTTGGGTCCGTGCAAAAATAACGAACACTAGCTCTGGCTCCTCTGATCTTTCAGAGGAGGGTGTATACAAAAGAGACTAACATTTAAGCTTTAAGAAGTATTGGGAAACAACTCTTTAGCAATACCATCACTTTTGTTATTTATATCATTTAGACAGACTGGGTTTAATCTTATCATCATTTGTCTTAATGGCCCTGAAGTGTGTGAAAGCCTGTAAGCTACCTTTTGGAAGAATGCAGTGTGTAAAACGAAAGCTAAAATAAATAAATAAATAAATTAATTAATTAAAAAAGGTCAGCTGAGAAAGAATCTCAAATGAAGGCCTCTTCTGTGGCTTCCATGAATTCTTTCACATTGATTTTCTCTCCACCACGTTCTTAATTTGGGTTGGAAGAATAATTTAGAATAAAATGCTGAGAGGAGAGATTCTCATGATTGTAAAACTCACTGGCACTGGTTTCTGCCCACTTCTGTGTTACATACAGAGGAACTGCTTGCCACATTGTCATAGTTATGGAAATAATGTGATATCCTCAGATCCTGCCACTTCGGTGCAGAAAAACTCGAAGGGACTATAAATCATCTAAACGATGAATCCCAATCCCTTTTTACAGTTTTCACTCTTATGAAAATGCTGTGGATTTGTAGCATGGGAGAGGGAAGATGATTTTACTTTGTTGGAATAATTCAAACATCTGCTTCTTACTTTGAATAGATTCTGATTTAGGTGCCTGTACAAACTTGATATCTATGAAACTGACTAGCAATGTAATATTTTGAAATTTTATTCTCTCTTTGCTTTAGGGAGCTCCAGAACCTAGGAAGTGACTAATGACATTGCATGAGATAGATTAACTGGATTCTTTCATCATCAATTTTTGTTTGTGACTGCCTAGTAACAACCATAAAAATAGAGGCTAAATGCTCACTGCTTGGAGCAGTTCTACTCTCCTGTTGTACAGCCCTAAGATGTAGTTCTATTCCATAAGTTAAAGGATGCCTATATTCTCCAGAAGCATCACAATGAATCAGCAATTTAATCTTATGAACAAAAGCAAAAAGAAGAAAAACAGAATATTTAGATTCTGACTTAGTATGGTGTGGATGGAGGGATTTCCCAGCCAATCAGATTGAAGCTTTAAACTCAATAGAGCACCTGAATGAAAAGCTATACAATATTGGAAAATGTGTTTTGGCACAATCACTACTGTTTTGTTTGGCAGTTTAAGTCTTAAAAGAGAAATTCTTCATTCTTTCGTCTTGTCTGATATCTCATTCTTTCTCCAAGGAAAAGGATGCTGTTTGTTTTCTCCCATATTGATGACTCCTATAACTTGTGTTGAAGCTTTACAGAATTTCATTCCCATTTTAGATCTATTTTTATTGTTTTCCAAATCTAATGTTTTGTAATATCTAAAAGAAACAGTGTTTGCAAGTAATTGTTCTTTATTTTTTTGGCAGAGTATCTGCTGTCTCTCCCATTTATTACTCTTTCCCCCATTCTTTGCTTCCTCATTCTGAGGAGCCTCATAGGAGCTTTCTTTAGTTAGGATATAACTTAAATCTGATTTCATAAGCTGGTTACTGTGGGACCAGTTGACAGAAGAACCTCCCAAAAGATCACACTTAATACAGGAAGTGAGGTTAATGATTCAGTAGGCGAAACTCTTCTGACTCACCATACCACCTAATGAAATGCTATATTCACAATGGAGATTTAGTAAATGTTTGTTGACTGATTACTATACCGCTGATAAATCCTGAGTATAAGGAAAATGTCATGTAGAAACCATCTACTTCAGCTCTAAAGGTTAGGAAATAGAAACGCCAAGAAATCAAATGACCTATCTGATATAATACGTGAAGGAGTTTGTAGTGGAAACCTTTCTTTCACTAGCCCCATTGTGTGTCCTTGCATGTTTCCCCTTCATCTCTTTCTCATCTTTTAAAAATTTATGTTATGTCATTCTATCCACTTATTTCTGAAAGCCTTCTTTTTGGAACAAGGCCGTTCAAAAGGATAAGCACTAAGACTTTAGATTTAGAAATGTGCCTCTGCCATCTGACCAAATTAAGTATAACACAAAGCGGAGGCCAAGTTTCACATGGTCAATCTGAAACTATGTGGTAATCTGTAACAACCAGTTCAGTCTGTGGAGACAAAGAACTGAATCTATTATTTGTGCAGTGCTTTTTATGATGCGGCAACCTCTGAGAATTAGTCCACTCTTGAAAACATGCTCTCTGATTGATTATCTTGTGTGGTTTAGCAATGACTCTCCAATTTTCAGGAGGCCCAGGATGTCATGAGAATGCACGTGTACATTGTACTACAAAGTCACAGTATTTTATACACAATTTCAGCAAGTTTATAAATCCCTGAATGTATTAACCCTGAATCTACTTGTGGACTTTCCTTGATACCATGACCTATAGAGTAAGAACCTCTGCTTTCGAGAACTAATGTGTGTATCTACTCTTGTTTGTTCATTTGCCTTTTTTTTTTTTTTTGTGGTTGGGAAGGGACCAAGTTGTCTAACCTTTAAGTTGTATCATAAAATCTTAATGGTAAAATTGTTCCCTTTTAAAGTAGAGAGTAAATTTTAAAATATTTGTGACTGCCATTCACAAATTTAATTTTCCTGCTAGAATGCAGAGATTTTGTGTCATATTGGATGTGATTCCTCAAGTTAGACTCCTACTAACAAAGAGTCAGCCTGGTCATTGGAATTCTTTCCAATTCCAGAAATAAGAATAAGAGGAATCTTTAAGGGAGAAAAGTTTGTTGACTCCAATATCAGGAGTCAACAAACTAAGGCCAAAGGGCCAAGTGGGTCCTGCCTCTAGTTTGTAAAGAAACTTCTACTGGTGCAGAGCAGTGACATTCATTATGGCCTATGGCTGCTTTTGTGCTACAGCTGCAGAGGCGAATGGTGTGTCGGAGACTGTGAAGGCTTATCTGGCCCTTTTCAGAAAGTGTTAGTTACCCCAGTCCTATATCATTCTCATAAAAAATTTCTCAACCTTAGTGCTATTGACGTTTTGGGCTGGATACTCATTATGCGTGTGTGTGGGGGGAGTAGGGGAGAAGGTGTCTTGTGCATTGTGGGATCTTCAGCAGCATTCCTGTCCTCCTCTACGCACAGGGCACCAGGAGACCTCTCCCCGTGTCCGCTCAGTGGGAACATCAAAAAGGCCTGCACATATTCCCAAGTGTCCTGGTTGAGAACCCGTACTCTAATGGGATAGGTTCTATCTTGGCTGGAGGAGAGAGGAGTTCATTCCTGTTTCATGATTTAAGTAACTCTTCTCCTAGAAACTTTTCACTAGAGCATTCTTTTTTTTTTTTTTTCCTGTTGTTGTTTAGTGGTTGCTTCAAGGTTTATTTTGTACATCCATAACTTCTCAAAGTCTGCCTTCAAGTGTTATGGTACCACTTCAAGAAGAATATAAGGCCCTTAAGTTGCCCTGGCTGGGTAGCTCAGTTGGTTAGAGCATCATCCCCATACCGGGGTTTCCAGTTCCCAGTCAGGGTACGTTCAGGAAGCAACCACTGAATACATAAATGAGGGGAACAACAAATTGATGTCTTTCTCTCTCTTTACTTTCTTTTTAAGATTTTATTTATTTACTTTTAGAGAAAGGGAAAGAGAGGGAGAAAGAGAGGGAGAGAAACATCAATGTGTGGTTGCTTCTCACACAGCCTCAACTAGGGAGCTGGCCTACAACCCAGGCATGTGTCCTGACTGGGAATGGAACCAGTGACTTTTGGTTCACAGGCTGATGGTCATCCATTGAGCCACACCAGCCAGGGCGAGCATTCTTTTTTTCAAAGAAGAGCTCTCTTCTGCCATTATATCAAATTCTCTCTTTCTTTTTCAGTTTTTAAAAGAGGTAGAATACTATTGATCTTTATCTCTTGACTAAAAATACCTTTAAACACCTTGTTCTTAAGTCACCCTTCTCCCCATTGTTACCATCATTTCAAGCCAAAATAAATAAAGTGAATAATTTTGATTTTTTACTATAGAAAAAGCAGCAGTTGTATAAATGCCACAGATAATGCTAGTTAGATTTTCATCAGCTGTAGCTCAGGGCCAGTGTGTAACACGATCTCCATTAAGAAATTAAGTGAATGAAGCCCTGGCTGGCGTAGCTCAGTGGATTGAGCGTGGCCTGGGAACCAAAGTGTCCCAGGTTCGATTCCCAGCCAGGGTACATTCCTGAGTTGCAGGCCATAACCCCCAGCAACTACACATTGATGTTTCTCTCTCTCTATCTCCCTCCCTTCCCTCTCTAAAAAATAAATAAATAAAATATTAAAACAAGTAACTGAGCATAGTGAACATTTAAAAAAAAAGAAAGAAATTAAGTGAATGAGAAAGATCTATAGCAAGTATCCCAATCAGAGCATCACTCTCTGAGAATGAGACCGGCTTTCCCTTCCTAAACTCTTCACTTAGCTGATTCTATTTCTCTTGTAGTATGATTAACAACATAATTACACTACAAGTATTTGTCACTTATTTAATGACAAAACCTTACACAGATATGTTTCTTTCATCTGTTTTTAAGCAAAAAAAGTAGTTTAACAGAGAAACTACCTTTCCTTAAAATTTTTTCTCTTAAAAGATATTCTAAAAATAAAAATCCTTGTATTTATTTTTAGATAGGTAAACAGGATTATAATTTTAGTCATCTAAATAGTATTGTTGAACCTGACAGTATGTGTACTTTCTGATCTGAGTAGATGTGATCTTTTAATATTTATCTTGAGCAGATAGGAATGAATTAGTTTTGTGAAAAAATCTTATAGAAATCAGACAAAACATATTTATATCCTTCATAGAGTCTAATCTAATCTAAGGTAGATGACATTTACACAGGGAAAATGAAGCATTTGCACCCCTTCCGAATGTACTGACATGATCTATTACTGCAAATACATTTTTTAAAAACCCAACATGGACTATTGAGAAAATATAATTTAGGGGTCAGGACTAAACCCATTATTTAAAGGAGTGAAAAGCAAGTTAAAAAATAAGCTCATTAACTCCTGTACTAGAAGGATCCGCAGTTATCCTTCCTGACTTTCACCTGATGAGGTAAATATGACCTACTGTTCGGAAGGTTTGTTCCATACGTGTGACGACTGTGACATTGCCATGGATCCGGGCAAAATATTGTTTCTCTGGCACTGCCCATGTTGTCATTGCCATTATGCAACTTTAGTTTTCATGTCGTTTGAGTGCGGGAACCAGCAGAGTGTAGTCAAGTTACCGTAAAACAATCCAGCTGATTGTTTGCCTTTGTATTAAAAGTTTTTGTCAGGGGAGATACGCTCCTTTTTTATTTGGACATAAGAAATAGCTTTTCAACTACCAGGAAAACAAACAGTAACACAACATTTTCTCTCACACTAATGCCAAAGCGATCAAAATTCCTTACGACCTGCAGGTTGGAAACATGTAATGTTTTCTTTATTTTGTCTTCTGTGATACAAGGTGGTCCCTTTTCTTCTTTTGTTCAACAACCAAATTTCCAGAGCCGGAAACTATTACCCTTTTATACTTCTGTTGGTAGTTACTGTGACCTTTTTACACAAAGAGTGAAAAAAAAAGTGATTTAAATCCACAAACCAGTGTTTTTATTTTGAAGAAAAACAAACTTTTTTCCCCCCATGAAAGGCAGGGGGGAAAAAGAAACCATAGCAAACAAATATTTTGTGATTCACAATTGCTTGCTCTTCACAGTTGTGGTGGTTATTATCCAATTATATGTGGTTTCTCCTGTATCATCTTGTCTGTGTATTTTAGGGATGTCATTTTGTTTATTTTCGCTTTGATTATTTTAGAATTAGCACAACATATAGTATGTCTGAGGGCACCGGTTCACTTCAGGCCCAATCTTGTACATCTCCACACCCATTTTGCATAAAAGCTTCCACAGATCGGATGAAATCATGTGTTGACGGCTTGCATGAATCTGGTGCTTAAACCGAGTTCTAACATTCCTCTTCCCTTTTTTTTTCTCCCAGCTGCTTCATTTATATTCATTTACTCACACAACCAAAACTCGTTGGGTGCTCAGAATGTGCCAGAGGTGGAGCTCTCGTATGACCCATGTCCTTTCAGTCTTTGGCCAGTTGTGTTGTCAGTGTGTTTAGTCCTGCTTTACAGATCAGGAAGCCAAGGGTCTGGAGATATGGATTAATCCAAGAGTACGTTTCTGGAAAGTATACTTATATCGTCTGATCATTTTCTGCAAAATATATCTGTACCTTTCTATGATGAAAATAAAATAGTTGAACAGAATCACTGTGGGGGGAAATCATATGGAGAAATAATTTCTAATGTCTCAGGATAAGAGTATACATTTCTTAATTCTTAGGTATATTCAAGACAATGCAGCAGTTGCCTGGGAAGTAAAATACTGAATCACTCAAAAAATTATTTTCTGTAACACTGCCGTAGAGCGGACTGATCTTCTGAGGAGGTGTGTTGGCCTCACAGAGCCTGTGGCCGAAGGCTAGCCTACCTCCAGCACTGAGGGTCTCCAGCTTCCTGCCGTGTGGCAGCAGAAGAGATAAGTATGTAGGTGCCATTTTACTGAATATTGAATAAAATGAGTGACCTTTCTTTACCTTTTCAAAGGCCATTTATTTTTTATTATGGTAAAATATACATGAAATAAAATTTACAATTTTAACTATTTTTTAAATATACAATCCAGTGGCATTAAGTGCATTCACAATGTTGTCTAACCCTCACCACTGTCCAGTTCCAGATTATGTAGAGCAGAAACTCTGTACCCATTCAATAAAGACTCTCATTCCCCTCTCTCTCAGAATCTGATGACCTCTATTTCCTTTTCTATGTATGAATTTGACTATTCAAAGTACCTCATATAAATGCTTGTTGTATATAAATACAACCATGTTGTAGCATGTAACAGAATTCTATTACTTTAAAAAATCTTCACTAAGGATATGTTTATTGATTTTAGAGGGAATGGAAGGCAGAGAGAGAAAAGAAACATTGATGTGAGAGAGAAACCTTGATAGGCTGCCCCTTGTACAAGGCCCGAACAGTGATTGAACCTGCGAACTAGGTACATGCCCTGACCAGGATTCAAACCCACAACCTTTTGGTGTATGGGACAACACTCCAACCAACTGAGCCACCAGAGTTGCATTAGTTTTTTTAGGCTGAATAATTTTTTATTGTGTGTAGATACCAGGCTTTGTTTATTTACGCTATAAACACTGGTGCACAATTATCTTCTTTTTTTTAAAGATTTTATATATTTATTTTTGAGAGGGAAGGGAGGTAGAAAGAGAGAGAAAGAAACATCAATGTGTGGTTGCTGGGGGCTGTGGCCTGCAACCCAGGCATGTGCCCTGACTGGGAATGGAACCTATGATGCTTTGGTTCACAGCCCATGCTCAATCCACTGAGCTACGCTAGCCAGGGCACAAATATCTTCTTGAGTCCCTGCTTTCAATTTTTTTTATGTATATACCCAGAAGTGGAGTTGCTGGATCAGATAATTCTCTCTTTAAGTTTCTGAGGAACCACCAAACTGTTTTCTGGAGCTGCTGCTGAACCATTTTATGTTCCTATCACAACGAACAAGGGTTCTAATTCTTCACATGCTTGCCAGCATTTGTTATTTTCTGTTTTTTGTTTGTCTGTTTTGCAGGGACAGTCAGCTTAATGGTGTAACTTTAAGTTTCTAATAAAACGTTTTTCATAAATTATATTTAAAACAGACCTATATATTCCTGTACTCAATTATTTTAAACAATGCAATCTCCTAACTTGGATCTTTTGTTTCTGAATACAATGTTAAGGGCTTATTGTTGGGAGAATTTTCTAGGCAGTACATGATTTGAAGCACTGAACCTATCCAACAGGACTTCTCATCAAATACAACCCTGAGCTCCCTCAAGTTAATTTATATTGTTTATGACAATGTAATCCTTGGGTATTAAGCATACATTATGTACACTGTCAGAACATGTTCTGGGAAACAAAAATAGCAGTAAGCTTTTGCAATGTTAAATTCTAGGGTGAATCAAAGACACACAAACTTGATTTTTTTCAGGTGAATTAAATCTTCCTGTTCTTCTGCTAGGAGTACAAAGCAGATATGGAAGATCATAAAAACAATTAGCAACTGCCTTTATAATTCCTCACAAATGTAATGCGGAGAATGTCATCCATTCTCACCCAGGGGCAGGCATGAAATCAGACAAATGCAGGAGGAATTGCCACTCTGCCTTCCCACACCCCCTCCTTCCTCCCATGAAATTGCTAATGGGGAAAAGAAAACAAGGCTTTGGTAAAATGTCCAAAGAAAACCAGACCGAATAATGATTCCTTTCTCATTACACCTAGGTTTTAGGAAATTGTGTTAAAAAGAAAAATGTTCTGGGGCCGAACTACAGTGATGTTGTTTTTGCTGTACTGTATGTTTTGAGAAAATGGAGTTTTTAGCAAAAATGTTTATGTCCTTGAATCTTATTCATCTAAATTGCAATGGAATGCTTCTTTAAAAGTAGCAAAAGTTGAAGGGAAAATAAGTTCTTCTTTCACTTACCTGGAAGAAGATATTCAAGTTAAGGTTTGGAGTTGGATCAAATTCTGAAGGGGATGGCCGTATGTTAACAGCCGTTGGGCCAATATTGTTTTATATCAGAGAATTTCTAATCTGTTTATGACTCATCCTGGTTTTGAAATTTCTGGAAGTGCTATTTTCTCCACCTCAGCAAGAAATCTGCAGTAGAGAAATAAGCCAGGCGGTGAAAGACAAGTACCATATGATCTCACCTTTAACAGGAACCTAATCACCAAAACAAACAAGCAAAATATAACCAAAGACACTGAAATTGAGAACAGGCTGACAGTGACCAGAGTGGAGAGGGGAGGGAATTTCAGGGGAAAAGGGGAAGGGTTTACAGGAACAAGTATAAAGGACACATGGACAAAAACAAGGGGAGGGGGTGGAAATGGGAGGGAGGTGGGAGGGTAGAGGGGTGGGCTGGGATGGGGGTAAAAGGCAGAAAACGGTACTTGAACAACAATTAAAATTAAAAAAGAAAAAAGAAATCTGCAATAGAGAACACAACTTTAAATTGTAAGATATATTATTTGCTTTATCCAGTAATTAAAATGTAAGTATTAATTTGTCTGGTCATTGTGTATATATATCAAATAAGTCCTTACTAGTATTTTATCACAATCTCAGCTAACACAGAGCTGTGTTGATAGCTAGTGTGGTAATAGTATATATGGGAGTGAGAAAATTCTTTTTTTTTTTTTAAAGATTTTATTTATTTATTTTTAGAGAGGGAAGGGAGGGAGACAGAGAGAGAGAGAGAGAGAGAGAGAGAGAGAGAGAGAAACATCAATGTGCGGTTGCTGGGGGTTCTGGCCTGCAACCCAGGAATGTACCCTGTCTGGGAATCGAACCTGGGACACTTTGGTTCCCAGCCCGCGCTCAATCCACTGAGCTACGCCAGCTAGGAGAAAATTCTTAATTTAGCCCATGAAGTATCATGAGGGAAAACAATATTTTCCAGGCTGTAATGACAGGCAAAGTGCAATATCTGGGGAATGTCTGGGAATGGGGAGTGATTCTTCCAAGACTGGGTAGGAAAAAGAGCACTAATAGAAGCTCTTTGTGGAGTCACAATTGGGAGCCAATAAGTTCAGCAAGAGTTTTTCTGACCCAACCCCACACCCCAAATTTCTCTAGTGCAATGTATGTGCTCCCCCTATTTGCTTCTCCATCAGACATGTATATTCTCTGTGCCAACGTTCAGGCACCTGTCCTCTGAGGGTCTCTAACAGGGCAAAGCTAACCTCTCGGAGTAGTGACGTCTCTTCTTCAGAGCATTCCATGACAGCGCTTCTCAGCCACCACTGCTCAGTGGCTAACGTGATTGATTTTGAGGTGGGTGGATATGGTAAATAATCTAAGAATTGGATCAGTTACCATGCACCTGAGGTATCAGTGACTGGGGCTGGCCATAGGCATTTCAGCACAGACACTGGTTTCCTTGGGTTGGTGCGGAATATTTTTTTTAAATAGCCATCTTTAAAGTGATGGAAAGTGGACAGAAGGAAATAGAGGGAGGCTCATCCGAGAAGCCATTTTTCAAACTGCAGGTTTGGAGTTTACTTTGGTAATACCGTCTATTAGTAGATGGAAGATCTGGTTCTTGGGAATCTTTGAGAACTTTCAGGCATTTTGAGTTTTCTCTTTATATAAGTTTATATGATATTTATATTTATAATCACTGACCACTCCCCACCCTCCTGATTTGTTGCTCTTAATATGGTCAGGACTGGACTGAATTCTCATATTCACTATTTAGGAGGAGTTCTCTGCCATAGCATCCCCACCCTCCTAGCCCCTCCCCCATCCTGAAACTTGGGACTAGTCCTTCTTCAGGAGAGGTATGTGTGGCGGTGAGAAGGGTGGGAAGAAGGTGCTCCAGTATTGAAATGTTCTGTTTAGTGTAGGAAAGAGGGAATTCTTGAATTATTGGTGCCTCCTCAATTTGTTATCATGTCCATTTCTTCATATGTACTTTGCTCTTGATGACACCTTATTTCAGAATTCATTGAATTTCTGCATTGTCAGATGAGATGCATTTTATGTCTCATATTCTTGTGAATTTGGGATACATGAATTTCCCAGCTGACCCTGCAAAAAGGCCAGCAGAAAGATGCTGAGTTGGGAAAAGCAAAGGTCAAATAATAGCCTTTTCCTCAAATTATCATCCTCTAAACTAGGTTATAGTTAGAAGAATTTTATCCCTTCATTCAAAAAATATTTAGAGGAAGAATACCGTGAAAAATACCATGCTGTTTGAGTGCACAATGCTGAAGCTATATCCATGCGACTATTTAAATCAAATACTGTCTCTTTTTTTTTCATTGAATTTACTGGGGCAGCACTGGTTAACAAAATTACACAGGTTTCAGGTGTATAACTCCACAGCATGTCATCTGTACACTGTATTGTGTGTTCACCACCCCAAGTCAGCTCTCCCTCCATCACCACTGTTACCACCCCCACTCCCTGGCAGCCACTGTGCTGTTGTCCACGTCCATGTGTTTTGTGAGTTTCTCTCTCTCCCTCCCTCTCTCTGTTCTTTTTTATATACTTTCATTTTATTTTATTTATTTCTTAAATTGTAATTGTTGTTCAAGTACAGTTTTCTGCCTTTTACTCCCATGCCAGCCCACCCTCCCAGCCCTCCCCACCTCCCTCCCATTTCCATGCCCCCTAGTTTTTGTCCATGTATCCTTTATAGTTGTTCCTGCAAACCCTTCCCCTTTTCCCCTGAGATTCCCTCCCCTCTCCCCTTTGGTCACTGTCAATGATACTAGGCATATTTCATCTAGAATATGAGAAACACAGTTACTCAAGTATGACACCTTTCCGTGGTACTCACCGTGTGATGTCTGCTAGGTTCAGGCTGCTTTACAAGATGATCCTGATGATATTATTAATAATAATGGCAAATATTTATTTGATGCTCACCATATTACATACTATGCCAAAAGATTTACATGGTTATGCCATTTGGTCCTTCCAGTACTTTATGCAGTAGGTACTATTATTATCTTCATTTTACTGTTGAGGAAACCAAGGCATAATAGGGTTAAAGAGGTCGAGGATTTAATCAGAAGCACAGCTGGGCATTAAACCCTGACTCCAGGGCACGTCCTTATACGATACTGTGTCCCCAGGTGCAGCTATGCTGTGGCCTCAGTCTCTGTTTATCTCACCTGCCTGGGTGCTGAGTTCAATTTAATCTGTAACCCAAGCTAAATCCGATCTTGTTTACATCAGACACTGCAGCAAGTGTCCTGCCCAGGTCCCCCAGGACTACATCACTTTTCATCTGAAAGGAAGAGGGTTAAATGTTCATTAAGATAAATGTGTACAACCTTGTAAAATAGGTTAATTAAGTGAAAAGCTCTGTGTCAACCCATTGTCTTTTTTTCAGTTTTCAATATTTAAAGTTTATTAGAGTTGTTAAGAAAGACTTAATCAGCCCTGACTGGTGTGGCTCAGTATATTGAGTGCTGGCCTGAGAACCAAAGGGTTGCTGGTTTGATTCCCAGTCAGGGTACATGCCTGGATTTCGGGCCAGGTAGGGGGTGCGCAAGAGGCAACCACACATTGATGTTTCTCTCCCTCTCCTTCCCTTCCCCTCTCTCTAAAATAAATAAATAAACAAGATCTTAAAAAAGACTTAATTATGTATTTAAAACCATTTTTATTGTTGTTCAATTACAGTTGTCTCCGTTTTAACCTCATTGCTCTCCCCTGCCCTGCCCCCTCCCGCATTTAATCCTCCTCCCAGTTGTCCTTGTCCATGAGTCCTTTACACATGTTCCTTGACTTATAAATGATGCATTTTTAACTTAAAAGTTAACTAAGCAGCTTCATAATATTTTGTTTGGGAGGAAATACAGTTTAAATAGTGATCTGTGTTCCCACCACAGGGTAGATGTAAACATAGCTGTAATTTTCACTATTTCCATTACAATAGAATCATATTAATTATATATTCATTTTGGCTTAGGAGTATAGTTGTCAAACTAGGAAAAGAAAACGAAAAAATTGACAGAAAGAACAAAAATAAACCTCACTCATTATTTCTCTTTCTCCAACTCCATCTCTCTATCTGTGTGTCTATAAGTAGAGTAATGGCCATTGTTGTAATGCTGCTGCCTCATCAACCTGATAACTGTTAAGAGAAGGGCATGTTTTCCTTTGGTTTTCTTCTTGGTAGTTATGACATTGATAGGCCAGAGAAAGGTTGAATTTGCTCTTGAGAACAAAGACACTAACTGGGAAGGTGCACAGTGATCATATCTATCATATGTAAAAATTCCACCCAAATTTGTTTGCAGGGAAATTTGATGAACTGTTCCTCTGCTCTCTGATGATATAAACTATGAAAATAAGTTACATCATCTCACAGGGCACTGGAAGGGGGAAGTAGTATCTCAAACTCCTATGCTTCCTAATCATATTCAGGATCCTTTTGAATGAAAACAATCATAATTTTTTCTCATAATCTATTTAAAGAAACAGTGTGCTTTATTTTTAATAATGTTTCTCTTCCATTTCTTATTTTGCTTCCTTATGCCTCTCTCTTTTTTTCAAGCTCCATCTCTGAGGTTGTTAATTTTACTTAATTTATTCAAAGAATTAATTTTGGATTTGTTAATCCTTTCTATTAACATTTAAATTATTCTAAATTTATTATTCAATTTATTTTATCATTAATTGTTATTATTTACTAAATTTTACTTTTTTGTTTATTTATTGCTATTTTTATAATTTCTTGTGTTGGATATTTTGACCTTTAATTCCTTTAGCTCTTTTTTTTTTCTAATAAGCATTTAAGGTTATGGGTTTTTCTTTTCATTTGTTTTATTTGAAAATAAACCAACTTTATTTGAATCAATCAATACTAATCAAGACTGGTGAGCAAATTTATAACTGGTTCAGATGAGGAAAATGCCCAGCAATATCTTCATTAAATGGCATTTTGCATTCATTAAGGCTGGAAAGCAACTTCTGTTATTTTATCACCACAGTTAAAGGTCTTGAGAAAATCAAGTAATCATTATGTGGAGAGTCTTTACAAAATGAAATGTTTGTTCTGTCACAAAAGCTATACATCCTTTGCTAAATTAGTTAACTTTCCAGCTTATGAAATGGGACAAACAGGTGGTCAGCAAAGTAAGACTAATTCAACACTCCAGCTGGATATTTTATGTTTTACATATATAGATTTTTCTTTAGTATTATTTTAGCTACATTTGATGAGCTTTCATATGTAGTGTTTTTTAAATCATTGAATTCTAAATGTTTTCTAATTTCCCTCAAATTTTGTTCTTGGACTCATGCCTCATTTTAAAATCTGTTCTTAAATTCTTAAATGTATATTTTGTTTTCTTATATTTTACCAATCCTTTGAAATTCAATAAGTTTTATGTTCAAATTACATTGTCAGTTTTTGGAAATATTCCAGATGTGATTGAAGATAATGTGCCACCAAGTCGATAGACATGGAAGTTGTTTTAAGTCCATAAAATCAAATTTAGTTCTGTTCAAACCTATGTCTATGAACTACTTTGCATTTTATTATTGTTATTTTAGTTTGATTGATGAGAGAGAAAGAAAGTGGGGGGGGAGACATTGATTTGTTGTTCCACCTATTTATGCATTCATTGGTTGATTCTTGTCTCTCCCCTCATGGGGATCAGACCTGTAACCTTGGGGCACTGGGACGACACTCTAACCTGCTTAGCTACCTGGCCAGGGCACTACTTTGTATTTTTGATGTGCCAGTTATTGACGGGCATATTAAATCTTCCAAGGAATGCAATTTGTTGATTCTCCTCATATATTTTGAAGATGCAATGAAATGTTTACAAGTTTTTATCTCTAGTAATTCCTTTTGCCATAAAGTTACCTTTCTCGATATTATGAGCTTTCTTTTGCTAATTTTGATATAACTTTGTCCGTTCCTTTATCTTCACATTTTATACTCATATTTTAGATATTTCTCTTGTAAAAAGCATAGAACTAAATTTTTAAAGAATTGAGTCTATTACTCTCTGTTTTAAAATTGGATTTCAGTCAACTTACATTAATTGTGATGACGTGCTCAAGTTCATCTGTACTGTCTTATACCATTTTTTCTATTTTTTTACATTTCTTTCTGTTCACTTTTTGACTTCCTTTGGATTGTTTAAATTTTTTTTTACTTTCTCCTTTTACCATTTATTAATCTATTTCTGTTATTTGGTAATTAAGCATTTCAACAAAATATAGAGCTAATTAATATCTGTATCACCTTCAAACAACACAATGATCTTGGAAAGATTAACATTGATTACCCTTTTTCTAGGGTAAATCTTTCTCCTCTACTCTCATACTTTAGACAGTATTATTGCTATTTTATATAGTCAACACTTGTTCAAATTTACTCACATACTTGACAATATTTTTGTTTACTCTTCCTTCTTCTATCTCACTTCTTCCTTTTGGGGTCATTGTCTTTGTTCCTGAAGAACTTCCTACAGTTTCTATTGCAGTAAGTTTATTGGAGACACATTCCTCCCCCCTCCTCCCCCGCCATGTCTGCAAATGTCTTGAATGCTTAATGGGAATTTCAGGTTCAGTAATTCCCCTGTCTTCTGACTTCCATTATTTCATTGACAAGTTGGCAGTTAATGTCACTATTGCTTTTTGGTAAGAAATATGTTTTTTACATTTTAAAAGATTTTTACTGTTACTCTTTCACTTATTTTAAGATTGGCTTATTGTCCTTGGTATTCTGCTACTTCATTCTGGTGAGTTGAGGTATGGATTTCTTTATATTTAACATGTGTGGGGGTTATTAGATTTCTTGAAATTGACAGTTTGTTCCTTTTATCAATTCTGGAAAATATTCCTCTATTATCTCCTTAAATATTGCCTTATCCCCATATTATCCCATTATATAAATATATATTTATATATAAACAACATATATATGACTATATATATATATATTCCAAGACACTGAATCTACTTAAACATGTTTTTCATAATGTCTAGAAAACAAATTTTATTGTTTTATTTTACTACATACAAATATTTGTTGGTTTATTGTTGCTTATTCATGTATTCAGTGTTATTATTGAATGCCTGCTGAATACAAGTGTGCTAGGCCTTCACTGGGTGCTGCATATACATTGTCCAACAAGGAAAACACAGTCCCTAGCCTCATGAGACTTAAAGCCTAGGTTACTAGTAATGGAATGACATTGAAATAATAAAATATTTGTTGTCAGTGATTCTCAGACATGGAATAAACAGCTGGCATTTATTTAGCATTTGCTAGGTGCCAGTCATATTAATCCCTTATGGACAGTATTATCTTGTTTATCAGTATATGTTAAAATTCCAAATATCTTATTTAGACATACAAATTGCTGATGTTCTAAACTCAGTCTTCTTGTTCAGAGTAATCATCTACCACTCTAATTCACAGCTCCACTCAACTGCCTTGAGCTATTCAACATTTCCAACACCGGCTACATGTCTCCACGATTCTACCTCTTACACCTAGGAAAATCCTACTAATCTCTATGTAACTCAATTTTACTTCTTTGCCAACTATTGTAAAATTTTCCATGTTGCAAGTCTGTCCCTTCGCTGTGTTTCTATATAAGAGTTTATTCAAATTCATGAAATAAGATCTTTTGCCCTCAGTGAAGATGGACCAGATTTACTCTCTTGCATGACACAACTGAAAAGTAGACAACATATAAGGAACAACAATTTTCAAGACACTGACCATTGGTCAACAAAGGACAGTGATTCCTGACAGACAGGAAACAAACAAGATGGGCCTTCTGATTGTCCCGCCTTATTACTAGTGTTTCCTGGGTGTTGAATAGAAGGAAGAATCAAGGCAGAGCACAGAGGACTCTCTGAGTTGAGGACACATAGCTGAGAGTCAGGGGCACTAAGGTAGCTAGAGTTCTTAGCATAGAAGAGTAACCAGAGAGGAAGCAGCTTCACAGTGGGAGAATTCCAGAGACCTGCAAAGGGTCTCCCTTGAGCATGCTACTGAGTACTGGCCGGGAATTGACTGGAGACTGGGGGAAAACCAACTGACAGAATTAGAGGTAGCAGCGTGTGGGGCACACACAGGGCTGAGAATTGTGCCTGTTCCCACTAACTAGGTCGTTTTGTCTCCTGCACAGTGTGAATAAGTGAGCCGAGTGGGGATGGGGTGGAAGTCACCACCCCTGGATTTTCAAGTTCTCGATGGCGGCACTAATCTCTCTGATCTCTCCAGGAATGTGGTATTGCTTTTGCTTTACTCTTTTCCTAGATATAGGCAGTTCTAGTGGCTTCCCCCTTGGCCTATAACACCATAATAGCCTTCACTTCATAGGTCAGGGAACCAGTGTGGGGATTCTGCCAGCTGCTAAGTATATCTATCATTTATACATTCTGGAACTGGGAAAATAACAATAGAATGGGTTCAGGGATCCACTGGGCCCATTGTGAGATGCATCTGAGGTAACACTTCATTGATTTTTCTGACCTCTGTAAGTCCCTTCTGCGATGGTGGGCCGCAGTGAGGTTTGGCTCTTATGGAATTAGTGTTGGTTGAGATCCAGTGTCCAATAGTTCCTGAAAGGCACAGTTACCCTGGTAAAAGGCTGTCAGTCCCTTTGGGGAAAGCTGGAAGAAAAATTAATAGTATAACTTTTTGGCAGTTTACCAGATTACCTAATAAGGCATTCTGGGTCTGTAAATTGTTTCAAGCGTGGGAATTGATTGACTGATGTGGCTCTCTGTTTTTACCATTCAGATTAAACTTTTGTTCACCTGATCTGCAACATTGCTGCTTATACAGAATGAGTAAGAATTTAGTAGGCTTTCTATCAATTTCAGTTCTAGGAACACCACGATCAAGCAGCTAACGCCACAGACGTTCACGAGTCAGACTACTTGACAGTTGTTCTCACTCTGCTGTCCATTTCGGTAGCCACACCGACCTTTCCTCCGGCAGTGAAATGCTGCCAGTTATTCCCGTTGTGTTTAGGTTTTCCAATTCAGTGACTGCAGAAACTTCAGTTTCTGACCTAGAAAAAAGAAGGATTACAGAGCTCTTTAAGGCTGCCAGAGTTCCCTTTACAAATTTATTTTTCACAGTCGAGGTACAAGACGTGTCTTCTAGACCCCTTCAGTATGAAGAGTAGACCTTCAATGACAAATCCACACCAACATCCCAATCTCCCCAGGCCTTTGAATCCCTTCTTCTACATGAAATCAAAGCAAATTTGGTATTTCTAGTTTTCACTATGGGCCATCTTTTGGTCCATGTTTCAGCCAAACAACCAAACTGTTAGAGTTCTTCCTACCTCCCATCAACATTAAATGCAGCATCTCAAATTAGTGAACCCATATCAATAAATTTAGCCTGATCCAAATTTATGTTCCTTCCACCACTATCCTACACCCTCACTATCTATTCCCATACACGTTCCTTGGATTTCTGTGCTCATAAGTTAGAAAACTCAATTAGTTCTTTTGGAGTATAACATACCGCACTCAAGGGACACACTGTACCTCACCTTAGGGGCCAGGTGGGACTAAACGTTTAGTTGTAGGTGTTGGATCAAAGAGGAGTGGTGGGGGTGGGCTCTGAGGAGATTCAGGATTGTCTTTTCTGACACCTGCCTCAAGGGAATCCATTACAGTTTTCTCAGGCAATGCAGCATTAATCCCCTTAGAGAGGGGTGAGGATTCTTCTTTACTGGCAAAGAAGAATCATCAGGATTTAGGACTTCAGTGTCCCCAGCTTCCTCAAAGTCTATCCACACATTCCCTTTCCAGCTTATCAGGGTCTCCATTCTTTTCCAAACCATACCTTTACTTTAACAGAGACACCCATGAGGCTGAGTTCAACTCATTGTAATTCAGCCAGTCACAGGATAAGATCCTGTGTTTGATTTTCACCAAACTTTGCTGCCCCCCCAGGGCTACAGGAGATAAGGTTCCTTTCAGGGAAGCTTTGAAGTCATTCATGCAGTACTAGAGCTGGGAACTGGAATCCCCATGCTCAATCCTTTTCTTTCACCATGTTGTCCAGTGTCATTTGGAGCAATCAGGCAATCTTACTATACTGTAAGGTTTCCAAAAATGTTTGAAAGTATCATATACACAGTCACCCAGCTCCTTGTTTCTCATCAATAGTTGATTAGGAGTATCCAGTGGGAATATTTTGCCTATCTCTATTGCCAGATCAGTCTACAGATTATCAGCACTCTCTTTACTGCTAGAAATAGAGTAATTAGCATTTGTAAAGATGATCAGATTAGAGAATTAATTCCAGAAACATCCAGAAAAAAATTTAGAAAACTCACTCTTGAATTCCTGTTCTAGGATCACTCTTGGTAGCAAAATCCGTTTTAGACTGGGTTCTCCATGGAAACAGAACCAAAAGGGGTGTGTGTGTGTGTGTGTGTGTGTGTGTGGAGAGAGAGAGAGAGAGAGAGAGAGAGAGAGAGAGAGAGATCATAAGTAATTGGTATGAAGTCTCACCATCTGCAGTTGGCAAGCTGGAAACCCGGGAGAGCTGATGTATATGACTTCAACCTGTGTCTGAAGGCCTGAGAAGCAGGACAGCCAAAGATGTAAATTCCAGTCTGAGTCTGAGAAAACCGCAGGAAAAGACTGATGTGCCAATCCCAAGACCATCAGATGGAGAGGAATTCTTTCTTATTCGTAGGAGGGTCAGCTTTTTTTGTCCTGTTCGGGCATTCAACTGACTGGATGAAGGCCACCTACATTAGGGAGAGCTCTCTGCCTTTACTCAGTCTCGTGATTCAGTGTCACTCTCACCCCCCAGACACCCCCATAGACATACTCAGAATCATGTCTGACCCAACTTCTAAACACCTTGTGGCTCAGTCAAGCTGACCCATAAAAACTGAAGTTGCCATGAGACCGAGAGATGGAAGCTGCCTGCTGGAGCCAGCAGAGCCAGCGGGGGGAAAGCTGAATGCTCAGTGCTCTGCAGCATCCCCGCCGGCCCTCGAGTCTCCATGGGGCCTCTCGCAAGAGGAAACTAAGCTTATAACTTGTTTAAGCCATTCTGATTTTGTTCTTTGCTATACCTTCTAACTAATATCACATTAATATTTGCCATTTTGGTTCTAGAATACATGGGCTTTGTCTGGAGGAATCAGAGAGAAGGGAAAATATTAAGTACTTTTGGAAATATTGCAGACTTTTTTCCTACGTGTGTGACAGTGTCAGGGTTAAAGGTGTGGATTAAAAGAGGGGGGTTTGTGGGGGAAAAACCCTGTGTTTTCTTTATGGTCTCTTAGACAGTCTATGAGAGTATTTCCCCAAATACGTAACAGAATGTGATGTAGGGGGAAAATTCTGTCCGTAATTCCCAGCCCCGTCCTTCTTACATGGCGAAAAGGCAGCCCTGGGAGCACCACGCTGTGGTCCGTGAGGAAAGCTTGGCTCTGCTTTAGGGATGAGATATGTGTCCCGAGCAATCTTACCTAGCAGTGCTGAGGTTTCCGTGTGTGTTTGCTTTTTATTAGGCTCGTACTGATCTGAAAGTTTGAGTTTTATTGGCATTTACAGCCATGAGGAGACCACTGATTCATGACAGCAGAATTTTAGATGATTCATTCAATTCATTAATCAAAAGGATTATTTCAGCAACTATTTGCATTAGAGAATCAGTAACTAACTTATCTTCTCTTATGTAAAGGTACCTGAATTGCTTGTTACCAAGCCACTGAAATATTTATATTTATTGAAGTATAGTTTACATAAAATAGAATGCTTATGTCTTGAGTGTTAGAAACATGTTAGAGGACATGAAAGAATCAGGATGGTAAGACTTGTGAGAAGGGACTTAAGAGATCTTTTAGGGACCATCACGTCAGGCTTTATTGAAAGAGTATCAGTGGTGAGAAAAAAAAATAACTCAAAGATTTCTCCTAAATTTCTTGTTTAAAAGACTAGCCACATGATAGTATTATTACTGAGATGGTGAGTTCCCAGGAGGCTCTGTGAGTGTGAGTGTGAGTGTGAGTGTGAATGTGAATGATGTGAATGTGGATGTGAGTATGTATGTGTGGTGGGTAGAAGCGTAGATGGACGTGTTGACTTCCAGTTTTTGACACACAGGTTTTTTCTGTGCTTGCAGGACATTCAAATATTGATGTCCATAAGACACATGTCTAGACTCAAGAGAAAAAGAACTTGTTCATCATGCAAATAAATAGATATTGAAAGATAGCAGTGGGTGAAATTGCCTACAAAGAGGTGTGTAACTCTTGCAGATAATTGTTTCCAAAAGTGGGTTCTATGGTAGACTAGTTCTATTAGATACTTGGAATGAAATTACTTTGTGGTCAAGTAAGTTTAGAAAAACACATCACATAGTACTCTCGTCTTGAAAAGGTACAAGACACACTATTGGATTAAAAATCAGAAAGTCCAGCAGTATCAAAATGTGTTTCAATTTTAGTAATGCTGTGCTTCCTAAACATTCCCAAACAATGGGAGAAGGAAACCAATCTTATCCCTCTTTTCTACCTTGTGGTTTCACCTTGCTGATGACCCACACCCAACCGACGTGGCCCTGGGCAACTGGAGTGCTGCTTCACTCTCCAGTAACAGTAGGATGGAACAAGTCTTTGTGCGTAGAGTTGCAATACGATCAAGTATTTTTGTTTCTGTTTGCTGGATGCTAAACATCATATTTAAACAAATCTATGTGTCATGCTCCACATTCATTTTATTCCCTTAATTTAGCTTAAAATTTGACATTGGTATTACTTTTTAATACTAAGATAACTAAGGTTTTGTTTTATTGTAGTATTATAGCAGATAACACTAAATCATTTCAAGATGTTTAAGAATACAGTTAATATCCTTCTTTCTTTCCTTCTTACCTAATTTATTTATGGCTTTGCAAAGGCTGTCGAGACAGGGTGGTTGCTAAATCTTTTTAATGGTGACGTGAACCCAGGCTGTGAAGATATGCAGTGCCTATTCAATCACACAGGATTATTTTATAGTTTGACAAGGGAATCAGGTTAACCGGAGAACTATTATCCACTCCGGGTAATCCACTCGGGTTCATCGAGTGTCTCTCTGGTGCTGACCTTCAAGGTCACCAGGGTCTCTCAGCTAAGCATTGGGCATATATTCCAAAACGCCTCTACCCAGAAGTCTGCAGGCACCTCAGGACTGACTTATCCACAAGAGAGATTTTTATCTTATTCTCATTGAAAGGAGATATGGGAAAGCTCCAATCATTCCTATCAAAGCTACTTTTCTTCTTGGTTTCCTAATTTGCTTCATGGCATTCATTGATTTATTCATTCAGCAAATGCTTATAGTGCCCAAGGAGTCAGTCGTTATTTTACCTCCTGGAGTACAGTGATGGGAGTGATGGACCAGGACCTCTCCTCCAAAGAACTCATATTTTGGTAGTATTTTTTTCTCAGTTCAGAAACTCAGTCAAGTATCCCATCACCCTGATGCTTTTCTCTCCTTTTTCAAAACCAGTAGGCCACCAGTTCAGTTCGTCTGAAATGCTTTTGTCCTCTGGACTCCACTCCACCCTCCTGTGATAGATTGACTTAAATCAGATGGTTATCTCCACCTGGGTTGTTGCAATACCTCTTATCTGGTTCCTCTGCCTTTATTCTCTCCTCCTTCCCACTTCTGTCCCCACCCTTCTGCTGGAGTAAGCCTTCTAAAACTCAGATCTGATCAAGTATTTCTGCTTTAAGAATCTTTGCTGGCCATCTACAGATGACACCTAATCTTGGAATGGATCAGGAATCTGATTTCATGTACTTCTTAGGCTCATCTCCCACTTCTTTTTATACTCCTTACGGAACTTCTCCCAGACTTGATAGGGGTTTTGTTATTCTCTGCTTCTATGTGATGCTCCCCTTCTCACATCCTTGCTTAGAAACCCCTCCATCGCCTTCATGGCCTCTATTCTCATTAAGTATACTCATTAAATTCAGTCTTCTACAGGGAGAAGAAGTAACTTTCTCCTCTGTTATTATACCTCCGTCATTGCACTAGCGATATAATAAAAACTAAGCGCTGGTGCGTACCTCTGCCCCACTAGAGACTGGGAGTTTCTCGAAGCAGGGTTGGCAAACCTTTCCTGTGGAGGGCTTTGAAGGTCAAATGGTCTCTGTCAACTACTCAGCTTAGCCATCTTAGTGTGAAAGCTTCCATAGATAAATGTAAAGGATATGAGTGTGGCTAGGTTCCTATAAAACTTTATTTATGGACATAAATTTGAATTTCATGTAAGTTTCACATGTCGCCAAATATTTTTCTTTTGATTTTTTTTCCCCAACCATTAAAAAAAAATGTAAAAACTATTCTTAGCTCCTGGACCATACAAACACAGGCTTGGTCTGTGGGCTGTAGATTGCTAACCCTGTTCTAAATGGTGGAGCTATTTCCTGCTTATTTTCATATACCGCTGGAAACTAACAAAATACCTGGCACCAGATGAATGCTTGCTAAAATGAATCATATGGAGGCCAATGCTTTTCATTTTATGTTATCTTGTACCACAAACTGCAGTGGTGTGATAGAGTAAAAAATTGTTAATTAACTGAAGATTAACTAGGAAACCATTTTTAAATTTCAACCTTTGTTTAAAAATAATCTTTCTGAAGTATGCTATTCCAATTTTCTGCCCTAGTAAATACAGTTTAGTGAATACATTTAATGATTATCGTGCAGTGCCCCCGGGTCATGATTGAAGATAAGAATTCTCATGGTGCAGCCAACTACGTGTAGGCAGAGAAGATATAGCTAACTGAACCTGGAATGCATATGGAGCGGGATTGACTCTAGAAATTGCCCTTTGATGTAGAGGTTAAATCTCTGATGTAGGCTTGTTTTCTGGTAAGCTCTTTTCTCTGTAAAGTGGAACATAGAAACCAAAACCAAACCAAACCAAATGAATTGCTGAGAAACTTTCTAACTGGTTGGATTCTAGTTCTACTCTTTCCTATATAGGAAACTGTGAACATTGGTACCATTGATTTCTTCTTTTGTTTTATCCCCTCACACAAGGGAGTTTACAAGGGCACTGTTGATTATGGGGAAAACATTCAGAACAAGCAAATTTGTAACATTGACCTAAGGAAAAAAATTATAGGTATATAATGCATTAATACCTGGTTTTGATGAAGCAGTTGAAGCTTTCTTTAAAGCAGAGTGCCAAAATGGAAACTTCGACTGGTACAGTACTGGAAAAGCCTAAGAGTCTCTCCAGGTGGCAAAAGTGTAGAGCCACATGGTTTTTCCACCCAAAAGTTCACCTGAGCACTTTCCTTCTTTACACATGATAGATTCTTGACTATTTTTTCAGCATATTGTAATGGAAAAAATAAACAAACAAACACTCATTTGGATCAGAAGAACTTGAGTGTCTATTTTTGTTCTATAAATTCTTAAGTATATGCTAATATTAGTACTTACTCTATAAAATTACGATGAGATTTAATACTGTATCACTGGATAGTGCCCCATATATGGAGTGCTCAGTATGCATGTGCTCCCTCTCCATGCCCACTTAACCATCAAATGCAGAACAACATAATACTAAGTTATATTTCTCATCACATTATTGTCTATTAAGACAAAAGGACCTTAAGACCTGGTCTTGTTCAGGAATTGCATTCTAAAAAAGAGGCATCATCTTTATTTTTATAAATATAATCATAGAGGTAAAAAAGGATTAAGTAAATTGTCCAAGGTAAATGGTGTCCTTCTAGTTTAGATACCAGTAGTTAAGTGCCACTCTCGAGAGAGTTGTCATTGGGAGAGATTAATTTGGCCCACGTCCCCTGAAAAGATAAATGGAGTGAGGGGGAGTTCCAGACAAGGAGCTTGAGCCCTGTTGCCGCTCTTCTCCACCCAGGATGCAGGGTGTGAACACTGACGCCAAGATGGTCACCAGGCCGGATGTTTCGGAGGCATTAGGAGAACCCTTCAGCAAAATCTACTTTTATCCTAAGTGTCACTGTGCTCAGAATGCCCTAAGGAATTTTCTCTTTTGGGTTAAGCAGTGCTCTTAGTTATTTTTTCCTCCTTTTCTCTATTCATTCAGGAATCATTTATGGATCATTAATGATGTGCTAATGCTGTACTAGGTAGTAGATTTGAAAAGAAAAACAAAACCATCTCAGCTGTTAAGATGTTCATAGTCTGCTGAGTGGGACAGAAGAAAATAATAATGACCGTAATAGCCAGCAATTTTCATGTGCACAACACTGTGCAAAATAATTCATAGGTGTTGTCTCAACCTAATTCTCCACGAACACATAAATCTGAAGCTATTTTAACCGCATTTTCCAAATGACAATGGAATCCAAAAGGGATAGTACTAGATAAGGCCATTGGAGTAATGATGGAGAGGTGAGGCTAAAAGTTTAATCAAGAGGGTTTCCTGATATTTTACTAGTTGCTCTTTCTTAATGTCTGTTGCAAGTTTCTCCTTTCCTCACCGAGTTTCTGACGATGTAATGTCCTAGGGCTCTGTCCTTTTTCTTCACTGTTTTTATTTTACTTTCTCCCTTGGTGAACTAATTTTAATCTTATAGCTATGAAAACTATCCCTAGACTGACAATTTCTAAATTTATTTCACTAGCCTCACTTACCTCTTTCTCAGACTCCAGCTATATGTCCAATCGCCTACTCAAAACTTCCACTCGACTATCTAGTAGACATATCAAACTCACCGTGTTCAAAGCCAAATGCTGTCGTTCCCATACACTTGCTTCATCTATCCCTGTTGAAAACTCCATCCTTACAGGACAGTCATACAGGACAAAAGTCTTGGAGTCCTCTTGACTTCTGTCATTCCCTTATTCACCTCATTTCATTCTATCAAGAAATCTCATTGGAGATTAACATCACCAGTTAATAAGACACATCGGTATCTTATATATTCTGATAAGATGTGTGGTGATCAACACATGTATCATTTCTGTGATATTCTTGACAAAGTACAATCCAGTCATGAGAAAACATGAGGCCTAAATGTTGGGATATAGTATAAAATCATTACTCTTCAAATGAAGAGTATGACTGTATTTCCTTGTCACAGTGTGTGCCACAGGTGGGAGGAAACTAAGCAGACACACAACTAAATGCAGTTGGGATCCTGGAATAGATCTCGGAACAACAACAACAAAGAGAACACTGGGGAAAAACTGGAGAAAAGTTGAATAAAATTTGTAATTTGGTTAATGACATTGTATTAATGTTAATTTCCTGGTTTAAACAGGACACGGCATCCCTGGCTGAGCCCGGGCTCAGCTGGTTGGAGCGTCATCCCGCACACCAAAAGCTTGTGAATTTGATCCCTGGTCAGGGTGCACAAGCGAGGCAGTCAATCAAGGTTTCCCTCCTCACATCAATGTCTCTCTCTTTCTCAAATTTCAATAAAAATACACTTAGATGAGAGTTTAAACATGTAAATATTACATTTAAAGTTTATATAAGTTGTTAAGTGTTTGGTGAAGCAGGACATATGGAAGCTATTATTTTTTGAAAAATTTCTGAAGTATAAATTTTTTTAAAGGAAAAACAAGACAAAAAGGAACAAGGAAAATTGTTGGACCTTCTTCTAAAATATATGTAGAATTCAGTCACTTTGTATAACCTTTATTGAAGCCACTTTGATTTAAGATATTTATCTATCACTTAGATAATTGTAATAATCTCCTAATTGGTCTTTTTGCTTCTGTTCTTGCTCTCTCAAAGTCAGTTTTCAAGGCACTAGTCAGGAGAATTCTTTCTTAAAGACTTTATTTACTTATTTTTAGAGAGGGGAAGAGAGGGTGAAAGAGAGGGAGAGAAACATCAACGTTGTGGTTGCCTCTCGAGGCACCCCCTACTGGGGACCGTCCTGCAGCCCAGGTGTGTGCCCTGACAGGGAATCAAAACGGTGACTCTTTGGTTCGCACGCTGGTACTCAACCTGCTGAGCCACACCAGCCAGGTCAGGATAATTCTTTTATAAGTAAAAAATATAACATTATAATTCTTCCTATTCGAACAGGGTAAAGACCACTTTCTTACTTGGTGCCGAAGCTCTCCCACCACCCGGCCAGCTCCCCTCAGGGGCCCTCCGGCACCACCTCGCCCACTCTTCACCGGCTGAGCCACCTGGCCTCCTTGCCCTTCTTGGAATGTAACAGAAAATACTCCCATGAAGGAACCTGTGCACTGGCTGCTTCCCTCAAACAGGAGCATTCTTCCCCAGATATAACATTATGGTTAATGCCTCCATTACTTGAATATCATGTCTTAAGAAGGCTTACTTGACTTCTTTGTTAAAAATTTGACCCCCCACCTCCCACTGCTTATGTGTATGTGCATTCCCAAACCTCTTAGTTCTGTTCTCCTAACAATTTGTCTTTCCATTGCACGTCCCATCTTCTAAGAGGCTGTTTGCTATTTATTTATCACCATATCACCACTGCCACCACCATTCTGTTAACAGCCTGGTCTCCCAAAGCACGAACGTAAACTCCAGGAGGGCAGGCACCTTCCCAATTTTGCTTGCTGATAAATCCCAAGAGCCAATAAAAATTCCTGGCACAGAGTAGGCACTCCATCAATATTTGTTGATGAAATTGAATTACAGGTAGAATAGAAATTGAAAATAACTGCTGTTGGTGAAGAAACAAATAAGGTGTAGGTGCAACTTTCCAGCTGTTGCTGTGGGTGATGGGAAGGTAGACTGCTCCACTAGTCCAATACAGAGAAAGTTTATAAGGGAAGCAATTTGTTGGATATTCTGAGAAACATCCAATAAACTGTTTAATCTGTAGCTTGCAGCAGTAGGTAAAGATCTGGGATGGGGAGAGAAATTCAGAAGTTTCCTCTTCTAAGTGTAGGCATAAGAAAAATCGGAAAAGGAAGGTCCCTTGCAGTTTAGAACACACTTGTGTATAGTAACCACAGCCTAACAGGAGGATGCCTGGGTGGCCTGGAAGGCTAGGGGTGTTGGGGATGCAGACGAATTCACGAATGAATGTGACTGGGTGCTGGAGGCACACACTTTACCTGCTCCACAATTTGGCGTATAGTCTAACCCTTTTATGACTCCGTGGAGGAGGAGATTAGAGAATGCAGACAGAAGCTCCTTGTCATTCAAAGTAAACAGAACCAAAGGCTGATGGGCAGGGCTTCTAATGCCCTGCCGACAATGGACTGAATCAGTCTGAATGTATATGTGATTTCTCTGTTATAACAGAGCCAGAGTTGGGGCAGGGTGGGGGACAGTACTGGGGTATAGAGGGAAGATCATGGCCCTAGCTCTTAATTTGTCTAAACTCTACCACGTCAAAGGAACACTCAGGATTTTTTCCTTCAGTCTTTTAGATGATCCCTTGTCCTTTCTTGGAGCATAATTTTGTCATTAAAGCTTCACTTGGCAACAGTACCACTCGTCAAGGAAGATAGAACTCTGTGTTTGCATGCTTCAAGGCAGACTTCGAGTCTACTTTGGCAAGGCTCACAAGGAAAGAGAGAAAGAAAATAAGAGCCATAAATCATCTGTAGGCCAGAATACAGGATTAAAGATACTCGCTCCACTTCAGAAAGGACTTCTGCTAGCATGTATTTACCCGATGACCCTGGACTCTCCTTTCGGCTTTAGGGCACTTGGTTCCGAGCGAGGAAGTGAGGCATCCTACGTCAGAGGCCTGATGTGGGGGGAGAGGAGGCTTTTCACGAAAACTGGCCCAGGGATTCCTCCTCAGCGGCCCTTCCCAGGCTCCAGCTCTCAGGCCGGTGTTCACGTGGAGAACGTCGCATTGGTGTTTATGGGTTTGTGTTCGTGCTTCCGAAGTCCATCTTCAGAAATAATAAATGCTTGTAACGCAGCTCCTGTTGGCCTGTGGTAAACACGGGAGAATAGTGTGATTCGTATCTGTAAACTAACCCTGCTTCCCTTCACGTGACTAAGTTGAGCATTCATGAAGTCTTGGAGAAAATCAGATTTTTAAGGGTAATTTTTAAATTGAGTCATTAAAAAAAAAACTGAGGCTTTTTAGATTCCTGCTCTGTATCTGAACTTTAATGAACTTTTCTTCCTTTTCAGATAGTCTAAGAACACTTCATCATGAGTCACCCAGGTATTACTGCCTGTTGATTTTGTAATAAAGTACTATTGATCACATCTATGTCACTCTTTACATTCTGAAGAAAAAAAAGGCCAATTTACATGTGCCAGATTACCCTGGAAGACCCAAAAGAAAAATATTTGTTATAATTTGTTTTAAATTTAACGATACTCTGTGTTGAGAAGTTACTGTGAGGAAACTTCAGGTAGTACAATGAGCCTCACTTCTCCCACAGGGAAGGTTGTCCCTGTCCTAATTCTGGTTGTCAGTATCACTTGGAAGTGAGGTCATTTGAAAAAAGAATCGCACCTTGGAGCTTCCCATGGACCGTCATGTTATAGCTTGAATTTAGTTGTAGGCAGCCCTGAAAGGACTGCTTGTCCGTTATTGTTTTCAGTTAGAATGTGTCTACCCTGAGAGAAAAAAGGAGGAAAACGAGCATTTACTTAGCTCATGTTTCCCAATATTGTGTGTGCCCAGTGTAACGATGCATGTACCTGAGAACTCAGTATACTGTGAATAAATATTTGTTGGATGAGTAAATAAGTAATTAAGCAATGCCAAGTATTCTCTTGATTTAGGCGTGAGGGGAGACTTTCAATGCATTCGCTTATGGTTCCCTGGAATTGAGGTAAATATTAATAGAGGAAGTACTTATGGACCTTCCATTGATGGCTTCTCTGGTCCTAGTATAGGACAGAAGGGTGCCCCCACATTTTTCCAGGGTGCTGTGGAGGACTAATCATCATCTGGCTGGGAACAGAAGGTTAAGGGTTGTGATTGTGTAATCTTTGGGGACCATCATGGTCCACTGGCCATGCCCAGACATGCTCAACGACTTCATGGGGGGAGCGTCTTCATTCTCCTCTCCCCGCTCCAAACTTTCACTGATCAGCGGGAAGGTTGATATCGAGTTGTGCTTCAGAGCCAGTTGGCTTAGCTGTGAAATAAAAGTAGTGATGGCTATTTCATGTCCTTTTTTTTTACAGCTGAGGTGATCAGACAACCCATGTCAGAACCATTAAGTAAGCCAAACAGTCTTCACGTCACGGGAGTGGAACTCTTGGATTTAGTTGTTTCTTCTACTTGTATAAACCACAAAGACAGAAGCTAATCCCTATTGCACAGCCACGGTGCAGTTCTTCCACGACAGGCCCCGAGAAGTTGGCCTTGGTTTCAGATATGTCTAATTAAGCCATGGCGATTTGGAGTGGGGAGAATCAGAGGGCGGCTGATGGCGTTTACAGCGGCTCCGTTGAGTAAGCAGTAAGACTCATGTTTCCAAGGTGCACCCGGTTATTCAGGTCAGTAGATTTGCATGACAAATTTTTTGCACCTGGAAATATAAATCGCAGCTTAATAATTACATGTGCGGTAAAGGAATTTATTAAGGCCTCGGGGAAGATTGGACTTACAGGCCATGCCTCCTAACACCCATGAGGAGCAAGCACAGGAGCTAGTTAAACGGGAACCCGTCTGAGCTCAGAGCAGGTGGGCACTCAGAGTCCAGGCCGTACTCTTTATCTTTTTATGGCGGCAGCAGGAGCCAGAGGTGGGAAACGCCTCTGAGCTACAGCAGCGGCGGCAGCAGAGAGGCAGGCCTTTCCTCCTTTACGTGAAATACTCGAGCTTTGTGGGGACGGTTAAGCCCGAGAATCTAAAGACAGTTTGAATAGCTGCACTCTGAAAATCTGGCAAGATGAAAGGTGAGCGATTAAGGTGGTTTCGGTCTAAACCAGAGTGAGTGCTCAGCACTCTTCTTGGCACAGTTCGTTTGGCAGAATCGCTGCACCCTTCCCAGGAGAAGCTTCGGGCTGAAAGATTAAGGGCATTACAGGTCAAAGGTTAACTCCATTAATGTATTATTTGGGAAAGTGTACAAAGGCCCTTATTAACCTTGCTTTTGAAGATTGAGCTGTCAGTCTCTCACTTTCATGATCACATTTTCATCTAAAATGTTTTTTTAAGCAGTGCAGTATCAAAACAGAATCGATGTACCTCAGGTAGAAACATGTTGCGCGGCACGGTACCCGTGACACTGTGTACACGGGCAGCCCCGTCGGTTAGATCCTATCGTGTGAGCTATTCCTTTGGTCCTATCAATTTCGTGACTATTTCAGGAGAGGAGGTAATTTATTGTCTTAGAAATGAGGTGGAGGGAATGTTCTCTATTATTAAAAAAATCCTCTTTAGAAATTAAGCTTTCAGTTCCCTAATCTTTTAGGGGAATACTTACTACCTGAAAAAAAAAAGAAAGAACTGCTAGGTGTCTTTTAGTCTTCGGGGTTTTAGCAACAAACCATTATGTTTGCAGACTTATTCTTTTGTGAGAAGGCGAGCTGCCTTAATGACAGCTTATGCAATAACAATCCATGATATAGTAGTTACCTGGATGTAGCAACAACTGTGCTCTAAGCCAAGAAGGAGAAGAAAAAAAAGTTAGTATCTTGTGCGTGAGAAGCTTGTAGATACCCTGAGGTGACTTTGTATAATTCTAAAATAGCAGGTAGCTTCTTGCATAGCTAATCAAGGCATCAGCGCCCGGAGCAAGTGGAGGTGGCTGACAGTGTACTTTGGTTTCAGATGCATTCAGCTCTTTTTGAGTGATAACTTAATTCATATTCTAGTTTTTGTACTAAAAGTGTATGCATTCTGATTTGGCAAATATCCTTCCCCATAATCTGACAGCTCTGTGCTTTGATAAAGCTGCTGATCTTAATGTCTCACTTGGATTTGTTCATTATATGCAGTGAGAAAGTTAGTACCACTGAAAAAAGGAATAGTTCTTTTTCTTTTGTTTTTAAGCATTTGAGTTCTACCCCCACCTTCCACGTCCATTCATTGCTTAGCAAAGGCTGCAGGTGGCTGGCCTGAAAAACTTGAAATACACACCGGAGCTGAGTGTGTGTACAGAGCTTACAGAGAGAGGAGTCACCCTGACTTTGTAAAGCGGGCGGGTAGCTTCTGGAGATAGCAGTCCCTGGGTCAGAGTGAGGGCTCAGCGTGACATGCTTAGAATCGCTGGAGTTGCCAGTGTCTTCAGAGGTTTTTTTTGTTTGTTTGTTTTTTTTAGAGAGGGAAAGGAGGGAGATAGAGAGAGAGAAACATCAATGTGCAGTTGCTGGGGGTTATGGCCTGCAACCCAGGCATGTACCCTGGCTGGGAATTGAACCTGGGACACTTTGGTTCGCAGCCCGAGCTCAATCCACTGAGCTACGCCAGCCAGGGCTTGTCTTCAGGTTTTTTGAAGAAAGTCTAACATCAGTGAACGGCTCTGGTTCGTCCTCATATGTACCCAAGATCTGGGCTACCGTTTTGGTCCTGTGACTCCCTCTGGTTTAGTAAGCAGAGGAAACAGTTTCCTGAAGGAACCGCTGGCCACTTACTTGTCCCGAAGCAGATGTGCCTTACGAAACAGAGGGCTGTGGATCACATTTATGGCTTCGGTGCTCAGGAAGCTACAAGTGGAAACTGCACATACAAAGAGCCCATAATTTTACTCTAATAGATATTTAGAAGCTTACATGAAATAACAAGGAATACATTTAGCCAGGCGCCATGCAGGAGGATTTGGTGAGTATTTTACATTCCACCGTTTGAAGGGAGAAACATAATTTTTATACTTTCCCAAGATATATGAATATTTTGGTATGCAAAGTGATAATACATAGCATACTTGAAAGTCAAACCAAGCTCTGTTTGGCCAAAAGGATTTTACTGTTATCAGTGTAATGCAGGCCAGTCAATCATGCTGAATTTCTCTTCCAAATCAGTTGAGTAGAACTTGCACAGGCAGCCACTTGCTGTTGTGCCTTGTTTGTTCATGCTGCGTGATGTTCTTGTGCACAGGATCAACAGAAACGAATGCCAAGACTTGCCACTCTGTGTCTCTTTCCCCTTAATTTCTGGCCCCCAGCTCTCTCAGGGATAGTCTGTGGTCCCTGTAGCTTTCCTTCTGAGCCATTTGAAACTCCATAGGCCTAAGCAGGACCCTTCTTTTCCCCCTATTTCCAGTGTCATGGTCCTTCAAGTCACCGTTCTGAGTCTCTCTTGATTCCTCAATGTCAAGTCTATTCAGTGGCCTTCCTCCACACCATTTTGCCCTCATGCAGCCCCTCCGAGTCTCCAGGCTGGACAACCCTCATGCCAATAGGATTATAGTGCAATGGTACCCTGTTAAAGCACCCTGTTAAGACTGGCATTTAGGACCTATTGGGTCCTATCCTACCTTTTCACCAGTGTATGACTTCAGTCATTACCCATCTGTAATGTGGAAATCATCATGAGACTTTCCTTTTAAAAGGAATGTGTCAATAAAGTCCTTAGTACGGTGCTTGGGTGTTAGTGCTCAGTAAAAGTTAGCATGAGTGTCCACGGGTCTTCCAGTGTCTCTGCCTCACAGTCCCACCATCAGCAGCGCTGTCTTCCTTCCACCTGGAGTGGATCAAGTTGCTGCGCTCCTCAGAAATCTCTGGTCATTGCTCTTCCTGACGGTTCAGGTTGGCATGCACTCAAAGCCATTTCTGCCATACCTACCTCATCCCCAAATCTCCTGCTCTGCGCCCTTCACCACAGCCCTACTCATTTCCTTTTTGCATCTTTGTGCCTTCACTCGTGCTCCACCTGGAGTGTCACTTTCTGTCACTTGTTAAAATTCTACTCATCCCTCAAGGCCTCATTCCAGTACCACCTCCCCCAGGAAGCTTTTTAAAACACATTCACCGGAAGATATATTTACTGATTTTAGAGACACAGAGAGAAGGGCAGAGTGAGAGAGAAACATTGATGTGAGAGAGGAACATTGATTGGCTGCCTCTCATATGTGTTCTGACTGGAACGGAACCCACACCTTTTGGTGTACGGGCTGACACTCCAACCAACTGAGTCACCCGGCCGGGCCACCAGGAAGGCTTTTTACCTAAACATGTGTTGACGCCTTCCCTAGCCATCTAGTTAGACTCGATTACTCTTTTGGCCACAGTCTCATAGCCCTTGTTTGTATCTCTGGTAGAGTTGGCCAACGGAGTTTTGTAATAGAGTTATTTGCACATATCTGTCTCCTGTAGGTTCTAAACAACTTCAGGGCAGGAGTTGTGGCTTTTGAAAATCTCAGTATCTACAAAGTACTTTGCTCATTATATGTGATCAATCAGTGTTTTCAAATTGAATTAAAATTATCTGTTTACAAAGAAAGCTTCAAGATGCCTGAAACTGGGCAGGAGCCCTTGCTCCGAGCACACTGGTTGCCAAGTGCGCCGTAGGCAACTGTGGCTGTGGGGACATAACAGTGCAGTAAAGTGAAAGGCACGGCGCTTTTCAATTTCTTTGTCAGTCAGCAGCAAGGGGAGTCCTTGTTTGTCTCAGACCCTTGATGAGGCAGCAGAAGGGAGCTGAGCTGCTGGGCAGGAGTCATTGTTACTTGGGTCATCATGGAGAGGAGAGAGAGAGCTCCTTCTGCTTGATGTATAGTCCCAGCATGTGGTTCTCAGTCACTCAGTGGTGAGATCTGGGCAGGGAGAGCTGAGATTCATCATTGGATTATGAGAGATTGACATTTCATAGAAAGCCTGATTCTAGCATAGAGGACACTCTTTGTCATTAGTTTAAATAAAGTTCACTAGCTGTGCATATGGGAAAGGTGCCCAGAGTGTCTGTGTCTAGGGTACTACTCATCCACAGAAACCTCTTCCCTCCTTCCCTGATAACAGAGTTGCTTCTGGGATGAGGCAGCCTAGTTCAGGGCGGCTGTTCTCAGCTTCCTCTGCTGCTAGACTTTAGGCAAAGAAATGGGCTCAAACTTTCTGTGTGAAACTTCTTACTCATTTCCTGAGGCAATGTCTCTAGCACTGGATCTCCACTTTTTTCCTCTGCTCCTACTGGCTGGGACGGATGCCATAAACTAGCCTTGAAATCCATCTGTTGCCAAGATGGCAGAGATTTATTAGACCAGCCCACTGAATGCCCGTGGGAAGGACCACTTTCTGCTGAAACTGAGACAGTGTCAGCCATTGCAATGCATTATATCTGCCCCTACAGAGGGTCTTGTCTTTTTCATTCTGCATGAAACCCAACAAATACTCATTAAACACTGAGTAAGTCTTGGGCCCTCTCTATGTAGAGGGTGTAAAAACATGAATGAATGAGTTTCAGTCCCTGTCTTTAGGGAGTTTGTAGTCAGGTTGGACAGATGAAACACCGACAATACAGGTATGCCATACCTTTTAGACCACAGATGGTATCCACTAAAGGTAATGGGAAGAAAGAGATTCCTGTAGGCCACAGGTGTCAAACACAAGGCCTTCGGGCTGAATCTGGCCCTCCACCTCATTTTATCCAGCTCATCACCTTGTTTCTACCTGGCAGCAGTGCTGAGCTCTTGCTTAACTGTTAAGGACTAGTTACATTTATACAACCCTAAAGTTACATTTGGCCATTCGAAGACAACCTTGAGACTGATGTGGCCCCTGGTGAAAATGAGTTCGACACATGTGCTTTAGGCTATAGTGAGCTAGAAATTCTCATGAAGGAGTTAGGACTTGAGAGAATTTTTAAGGGTAGATTAGATTTGGAAGGATGAAGAGGCTCAAGGCAGATATACTGGATGGGCTAATGTCTTCAAATTGGGGCAGGTGACAGTGAACCCACTAGTCAGGACAGATGGAACAACTTGTCTGCATCAGGGAGTAGTAGAGGTTACCTTTGAGAAAGTTGCTGGGTGTGTGTGATTGGGGAACATTTGAATACCAGACTACCTTGCAAATTGGTTTCTCCCTGCAGCCAATGGGGAGCTGTATAAGGCAACATCATTACACACTGTTGTGAGTCTTCTAGTTTGCATGGAGTAACCCAAACAACCTGTTGTTTGTTCTAAAAGCTGTTGTCCTGGTACCTGGTAGGAAGCGGTGAGAAATCTGGGTCTATCTCCAAAGTCTAGTTTTTCTACAAAGAGCTGGTTTGTGTACCAGTGGCTTGAGGCCACTCCACAGCACAAACTGGAGAGGAAGAAATACACGGGAGATTGTGTCACGGCTTCAACCCTTTCCTTCTAACCCCACCTGGAAAACAAACTTCCTCTCATCTTCCTGCTCTCCCATTTCCTACACCAGTGACTTTTCACTTCACCTGTCTTTGTGAAACTGCTTCTTGAAAAAAATGCCAAGTAAACTTTGCTTGTTTAATCTCATTTTTCTTACCTTACTAACTGGTGGTTTATTGAGTTCCCTGTCCAAGAAGTCATGTTCAGACTCGGTTTCTCTGCAGTTACCTTGTTTGTTTATATTTATCAGCCACCTAGCAACGCAGCCTTCAAGGGAACTCTCCTTGACAATTGGTATCTTACATGCATGTCTACAGCATTGTGCAGGTTTTTCCAGCTATACATAACCTTCACTTCCTTTTGAACCAGTGGCAATGATGTCAGAACTTGAGAAAGTCTGGCTCATGGAGATTTTGCTTCCAGGTGTTTCATTTTGTTTTATCTCCTAAGAGTTAGACTTCTGTGGTCTTGAAAGGTGCAAAAGTTTAGATGAAGGAGAGTTTGATTGCAGCTGGCAAAATCTGAGTCATAGCTTTCAACTTGGGCGGGCTAACATTGACTTCAACGCGTTCTCTCAACATGTGAGGCTGGAAGGTCAAGACCCCGGAACAGAATTCTGTGACCCTTTGTCCCAGAGTGACCTTTCTTAAATTATTGAATCAGATGTGGGAGAAAATGGTGTAAAAATAAGAAGGCTTCTCAGATGTTTGGATTGTACATATTTTGCCAATATGATAGAAAATGTTGTATAATTCATTTTAACACCCCAGAAAATCAAGGACGGGAACTCCTTTTGGGCTATAGAAAAAAATTTTCAACCTATAAATTTTTCCAGTCTCAGTAACTTCTTAAGTTATGAAATGTTCTGTGGCTCTAATCAACAGAGTTGTGGTCAACAGTCTGGTAACTCAGCGTCACTTCTATCATATTCTGGCAAGTTGTATTTAAAGTGGCTTCCTGATATTGTGTTTCTTGACTACTATCTCTGTGTTTCCCCTCCTTACAAGAATAAGACTATCAATCAGGGAACTGAGCCCACATTAGTACTGGGCTCACCAGGATCCTTGCTGAAATATTGATTGGAAATGAACCATTTATTTCTCTCTATCCATATATGGCTTTGCCTGTGTTTTACTACCCTTTCCTGACAGTCATTTCTTCCTTTAGTTTCTATCTTTTTCCCCCCACAATAGCGGGGGGAAACTTTTTCTTAGTTTTGACATACCATTGTTTTTAAAGTTTATGGTTGGGGATGAAGGAATAATGAAGAGTGACTGTTAACAGGTATGGGGTTTCTTTTGGGGGTGATAAAATAGTTCTGAAATTGATTATGGCGATGGCTACATGACTATGCATACATAAAAAATCATTAAATTGTGTACTTTAAATAAATACGTGAATTTCTTGAGCACCTTGGTGAACCAGATTCTGCTTAGGTCCTGGGATCAGCAGCAAATAAATTGAACAAGTTTGCTGTCCCCCAAAGATTGACATTCTCGTGGTGGAAATACATACTAAGTAATTTAAAAATTATTTCATATAGCGCTGGCTGGTGTGGCTCAGTGGATTGAGCACTGGTCTGTGAATCAAAGGGTGGCTGGTTCGATTCCCTGTCAGAGCACATGTCTGGGTTGTGGGTCACATTCCCCAGTGTGGGGTGTTTGAGAGGCAGACACACATTGATGTTTCTCTCCCTTTCTTTCTCCCTCCCTACCCCTCTATCTGAAAATAAATAAATAAAATCTTTAAAAGTATTTCATATAATAATAAATGCTTAAAATAATATTTAAAGTGGAAAATATTGTAGGAATTTAATTTTCATTTAAGATGGAAACTTCAGAAGGGATCTCTCTGAGAAGATAATGTTTCAGGTGAATCTGAATGATGGGGAAGAAGCCCAAACAGGTGAAGATTCGGGGCAGGAGCACCCCAGGCAAAGGGAACATGTAGGGTGAAGTTCCAGTGTGGCTAGAGCAGAGCGGGGTCCCATCAAGTACTTTTGTAGGGCAAGACAAAACCCTTGACTTTTGTTGTAATTGCAGTGGGCAGTCATTGAAAGATCTTAAATAGGGGCATGCTATAGTTTGACTTCCATTTTTTAAAAAACTCAGAGACCAGTCAGGAGGCTGTTGTATTACTCTTGGTGGGAGGTGCTGTTTGTTTATATTACGGTGAGATTAGTGGAGATGTAGGAAGTCGTTGGTTTTGTAGGTATAACTCTGTATACATGTCTTTTATATCTCCTTGCATAGTGTGGCATGCACAATGGCCATTTAGATTAAAAGAATATTTAGAGAGGGTCATTTGGGGAGAGGTATCTAAGCAACAACAAAAGCCCAATGATACATTGACCTTCGGTACCATGAAATATTGACTTTTGAATTCAGCAGCAGTTGCTGAGTTCATGAAAGATGCTACCACGGATTGTAGTCCAAACTTGTAATATCAGTAGGGATAATTCAAGGGTAATTCCTTTGTATTTCGCAGTTCATCACAATGCAATGCTGGAAGAGCGGATTTCGTTTGAGGTTAAAGATATTGTGTAACGGCGAAGCAGGCGTGGTTTTACTCTTAAGGTAATCTCTATTCTATATCTTAAAATCTTCCTGCCACTGCCTCCACTTGTCTTAGTAATATCTGTTGTGTTACAAACACCTTTAAAAAATCAACACTTAGAATTCAGAGGGTTAGTATCATTGCAAGAATGTTCACTAGAGAACAAAAATGGAAACCATGAGACGTGGCACCTCCTCTCTGCACGATCCATTTCATTACTCCAGCTATAAACAGGCCACAGGAGCTGCTGAGAATCAGCTTTTATATTTCAATTTATGGTTTGCTAGAAATTAACTGCATCACAATAGGTCTATGCTTCTTTTCTGGGAAGCGGTTGGCATGGAAGGGAAAGAACACGTCCTTTGAATATCAGTTTATTTGCTGGTTCTGCCCACTCGCTCACTGCAAGAGCTGGGGCAAGAGACTTCACGACTAGGCGGGGTGCGCTAAACTGCAAAGGTGGCAGTAATCCACTCTATTTAAAAATAACTACTTTTGAGTATTATTTGTATGGGAGATCACTCATATAAAATAACTCAAAGGATAGTATCTTTACTTCCTTTCCCTTTTCTTTTCTGAGGAAGTGGTTGTCAGCTCCAATTTTATTGCTTGTTAATATTGCAATTGTCGTGAGAACATAGAGGGATGATGGTTCTGTGATAAAGGCTCAGCGTGTGCCGAGTTGGGCGCAGAGTCCTGGCTTCCCTTTAGGACACGCAGGAATAGCCAAAGTAACCAAAGATTAAATGAGCGGCTGGGTTTCCGTAATTATGCCAGAATCTCAGCCAATGGTAAGGAGGTACGGCTTGGGAGAAGGAAAAATAAAAACTGTCTCTGTTGTAGGTACATTTGGATGAAAGCTGCTGAGAATGGAAAAGGACTGACCCTCCATTGAGGTGCGAGTGTTTGACTCAGTTACGCTTTGTTTTCTCTCCAAACCGGCACTTTATTTCTAGCCCTCAAGTAAAGAACAACCATTTGATTTTGTAATGTAAAAACTATTATTGCCCTTAGGAAAAAGATTACTGAACTTTCTGTACCTCATGTTTATGCCTTTAATAAGCACAGCGTTTCCAAGAGAATTGAATGCCTTTTTGTACTCTGATTTTTTTTTCTACTACTGCCATCTGAGTTTTGTACTTTTATGTCTGGGAAACTTGTTTTTATAAATTCACAGAAACCTGACAAAGAGTAGAAATTTGTTCTCTGTCCTGTAGATGGGCAAATCCCTAATGAGTCTGTTGATTTCGTGTTAATGTCTTTGCTGGGAGCCAGGTGCAAGAGATTTACAGACAGAAATTAGTTTCATGGGAAACATCAGATCCAGATAACTGCAGCTTCAGCAAGCAGCGCCGCCATTGGAGGTTCACTCACCTACATATGAAAACTCTTACACGCTCTAACGTTTGATTGAGCTCCACAGTTCACATATAGTATTGCACGTTGGTGGTATTATAAAGGGCAATGGCATAAAAAGGCCTGGTGCTTCCCTAAATATTAAAAGCCAAACATGAGGAGGAAATGGAGAGATGAGGCTGGACAGAAAAGCAAAAGTCAGGTGGCAAAGCACTTTGTGTGCCAGCCTCAAGGGTTTAAACTTTATTCTAAGAAAACGTCAGGAAGATAAGGGGAAGCCATGGGAGGCTTGTAAGCCATAAAAAGAGAATTTTAGTTATATATTTTAGAAACATAACTAAATATTAATATATATAATATATATAACTAAAATATAACTAAAATATAGTTATATAGAAATATATAACTAAATATTATATATATTATATTATATATAATATTGTATATAATATTATTAATATATTAATAATATTTATTATTAATAATATAATATTAATAATATAATAAATAATATAATGATATAATAAATAATATTAATAATATTTATTATTAATAATATATTATATTATTAATTAATATATTATATATTATATAATATTATATATTATGTATAACTAAATATTATATATATAAAATATATAACTAAATAATATTTAGTTATATATTTTACAAATATAACTAAATATAATATAACTTTCTCTTGGGGCTCTGTGGAAGCTTGATTTGAAGGAGGAAACTTAGAGGCAGGGAGACCAGGTGGATAGTTGTGGAGAAATTTACATGAGAAAGAGGTAGTCTTTTTTAAAAAAGATTTTATTTATTTATTTTTAGAGAGATGGGGAAGGGAGGGAGAGAGAAAGAGAGGGAGTGAAACATCAATGTGTGGTTGCCTCTAGCACACCCCATACTGGGGATATGGCCTGCAACCCAGGCATGTGTCCTGACTGGGAATCAAACCAGCAATGCTTTGGTTCACAGGCCTGTGTGCAATCCACTGAGCTACACCCACCAGGGTAGAAAGAGGTAGTCTTAAAGTCAGGTCATAGTAGTAGGGATAGGGCTTGGGACAGGTTTGGGTGAATGAATGAATGAATGAGGAAAGAGTGATAATGAAACAACAGCCATTGGGACATGTGAGTGATTCACTTTTTCGGTTAAATAGTTTCTTAAACAATCAACAAATTAGATTATGCTAAAAAAAATAAACATTTTGTAGTTGGTGTCACCAGATGGCAGAGTAGGAGATACCAGCCACTCTCCACTCCACCAAAACACCCAACATTTACGCAGCTTATCCATAAACCAAATAGTACTGGGAGGGCTCAGTAGCTCAGCTAAAAACTTGTAGCAGCACAGTGGAGCATAGAGTGGAAAGTAATGTACAGAAGATGTCACTGAGGGACCAGCTTCAACAGAAGAGAACCCAATACTATTTATTGGTACAGACCCCAGAGGTCTGCTCCTCAGAGGACACTGGCAGCTTTTGCCCCTGAAATAACCAATAACTACCTCTGTCACAGACCCTCCAGAGAGCAAACGCTGCTGTGTGACCTCCATAGGGCTGTTTTGCCATCCTGGGACTAGAGCTGTCCCTTAAAACCCTGTGCATGTGCTGGACCCCTGAGCCACAGCTGTTCCACAGGCATTGCTATTTCAGACCCTGGCTCTGTGACTGCTTTTCATCCGCAAGCAGTCAAAACCATGGCTCCACGGCCGCTCTGCATTTGCCCCTGTCTCAGGCACCAGAGTTACTGCTGCTATAGGCCAGCGGCTCGGAACCTGGAGTTGCTGTTGCTCCACGAGCACTTGTGCTCTCAGAGGGGTCCCCTGGGCAATGACGTTTGCTGTGGGAGGTACCCTGCAGCCTTCATAACCAAAGACCCCTAAAGTTCTGGCCACTGCTGCAGACAGTCTTGGCTATTGAGGACCCCTGCAGTCATTGCCAACACTAATGTCAGGTAACAGGTCTGCATGGAGACCATGCCACAGGGCCTTCCCCAGATCAGGAACTACCATAATCCAGCCAGCTGGCACCCTCACACCTACTTGCAGGTGGAGGTCTTGACTCACCAAAACCAGTCCATAACCTTGAGAAGAAGTAACTGCTCCAACAAATGTGCAGACATCATTGTAAGGATACAAGAAACAAAAAAAAAATTAAGAAAACAAGATATCACCAAAGGAGCACAAAAACTTTTCAGTAATTGACCTCAAAGAAGTAGAAGCAATAATGGAAAGGCAAGGAATTGAAAATGTTGGAGGGAAGCTCAGTGAGCTACAGAAGAACACAAGTATTTGACACTAAAAGCAAAGACAACAAAAGTAAAAATAAACAAGTGGGACTACATCAAAGTAAAAGGCTTCTGCACAAAAGAAACAGTCAACAGAATGAGGAGGAAACATAGGGAATGGGAGAAAACATTTCTAAATTATATATCAGATAAGGGGTTAATATGCAAAATAGATAAGGAACTCATACAACTCAACAGCAAAAAACTAAATAATCTTGATTTAAAAATGGGCAAAGGACCTGAATAGGCACTTTCCCAAAGAAAACATACAAAATGGCCAACAGGTATATGAAAAGACACTCAAAATCAATAATCATCAAGTAAATGTAAATCAAAACCATAATGAGATATGACCTCACATCTGTTAGAATGGTTGTTATCAAAAAGACAAGAGATGCTACCTCCGGTCAAGATGGAGGCATAGGTTGATACACTTTGCCTCCTCGCACAACCAAAAGAAGGACAACAACAAATTTGAAAAACAAAAAACAACTGGAACTGCCAGACAACTGAACTGTTTCCATCTGACATCCAAGGAGTTAAAGAAGAAACATTTATCCAGACTGGTAGGAGGGGTGGAGACAGGCAGCTGGGCAGAGAGGACTCCCGGCAAGGCAGTAGCTGGAGGACTAGGGTGGGCTATGGCTGGCAGAGTGGGTGGTCCCACATTTACTTATAGATAAACAGGGAATAACAACAGGGAGCGACACAGACCCTGCAACCCAGGTTTCCAGTACAGGGAAATAAAGCCTTAAACCTCTGACTGAAAAAAATCCTGTGGGATTGCAGTGGTGGGAGAAACTCCCAGCCTCACATGAGAGTTCATTGGAGAGACCCACAGGGTCCTAGAGTGGACACAAACCCACCCACCTGGGAATCAGCACCAGAAGGGCTCAATTTGCTTGTGGGTAGTGGGGAAGCAACTGAAAGCCTGCGCATAGCTGAACAGGTGGCATTGTTAGATCTCAGACCCCTCCCCAACATACAGCACCACAATACAGTCACAAGGGTTGCCCTGCCCTGCTGAACACCTAAGGCTCTGCCCCTTACTACATAACAGGCGCATCAAGACAAAAAAATGTGGCCCAAATGAAAGAACAGATCAAAGCTCCAGATCACAACTAAGTGATGAAAATAAAAACACTGGTAATCAAGATGCTCATAGAATTGGTTGAGGATGGTTGCAAAATAGAGGAAAAAGTGAAGGCTATGAAAAGTGAAATAAAGGAAAATGTATAGAGAGCCAACAGTGACAGGAAGGAAACTGGGACTTAAATCAAAAGTTTGGACCAGAAGAAAGAAATAAACATTCAACCAGAACCCAATGAAGGAACAAAAATTAAAAAAAAATGAGGAAAGTCTTAGGAACCTTGGGGACAACCTTAAACATTCGAACATCTGAATCATAGGGATGTCAGAAGGAGAAGAGGAAAAGCAAGAAATTGAAAACTTATTTGCAAAAATAATGTAGGAGAATTTCCCCAATCTGGCAAAGGAAATAGACTTCTAGGAAGTCCAGGAATCTCAGAGAGTCCCAAAGAAGTTGGACCCAAGTAGGAACACACCAAGGCACATCATAATTACCTTATCCAAGATTAAATATAAGGAGAGAATCTTCAAAGCAGCAAGAGAAAAGGAGTGAGTTATCTGCAAAGGAGTGCCCATAGGCTATCAGCTGATTTCTCAAAAGAAAATTTTCAGGCCAGAAGGGGCTGGAAAGAAAGTCATTCAGTCAAGAAAGGCAAGGACTTATAAGTTAGATGACTCTGTCCAGCAAATCTATCATTTAGAATGGAAGGGCAGATCAAGTGCTTCCCATGTCAAGTCAAGTTAAAGGAGTTCATCATCACCAAGCCCTTATTATATGAGATGTTAAAGGGACTTATCTAAGAAAAAGAAGAAGATAAAAAATATGAACAGTAAAATGACAGTAAAGTCACAACTATTATCAACCAAACCTAAGAACGAAACAAAACAAAAAATGAACTAAGCAAACAACTAGAACAGGGACAAGATCACAGAAATGGAGATCACATGGAGGGTTATCAATGGGGAAAGGGAGGGAAGAATGGGGGAAAAGGTACAGGGAATAAGTAGCATAAATGGTAGGTAGAAGATAGACAAGGGGAGGTTAAGGATAGTATAGGAAATAGAGAAGCCAGAGAACTTATAAGTATGAATCATGAACATTAACTAAGAGGGCAATGCAGGTGAGAGTGGGTGTTCAGGATGGAGGGGAATAAAGTGTGGGAAATGGGACAACTGTAATAGCATAATCAATAAAATATAGTTAACAAAAAAGACAAGAGATAAGTGTCGGTAAGGATGTAGAGAAAGAGAACTCTAGTGCTGTATAGGTGGGAATGTAGGAATTGGTACAGCCACTATGGAAAACAGTACAGAGATTCCTCAAAACACTTAAAATGGAACTACTGTGTGATTTGGTGATCTTACTTCTGAACATATATATTAAAGAAATGAAATCACTGTCTCAAAGAGATGTCTGCATCCGCATGTTCATTACAGCTTTATTCACAATAGCCAAGGTATGGAAATAACTGAAGTGTCCATTAATGGATAAATGAGTAAAAAAATATGTGGTATGCAATGGAATCCTTTTTAGCCATTAAAAAAATAAGGAAATCCTGCTATTTGGAAATCCATGACATCATGGATGAACCTGAAGGGTATTATGCTAAATGCAATAAGTCAAACAGAGAAAGACAAATACTGAATAGCAACTATATTTGGAATAAAAAAAAGTCAAAGTCATAGAAACAGAGAATTGAGTGGTGGATACCAATGGCTGAGGGGCAGGGGAAGGGGGAGATGCTGATAGAGTGCAATTTTTCAGTTATAAGATTAATAAGTTCTGGGGATAAGAGGTTAATAATACTAATAGTATTATTATTAAGTTATTAATATTAATAGTTAACAATACTGTATTATATACTTGAAATTTTCTGAGAAAGTTATTTAACATTCTCACCACATACACAACAAAGTAACTGTGCAAGGTGACAGAAGCATTAACTTGATAGTGCTAATAATTTCATAGTGTATATGTATACCACCATCAGGTACACTTTAAATAAATACAATTATATTTGTCAATTACACCAATGAAGCTGGAAAGGAAAAACATTTTTATGGAATGTTGATCGGGGCGTTCAGTTTGGTTGTGGAGTTTCCAGCAACCTTGGAAACACTGCTTTATCATCATTCAGAATTATTTCAAGGAGATTCTTCCACCAAAATACCAGTTTTTAAAAGACCAGTGAGAGGAAAATTGAGAGGTAAAATGTTTTATATTTACTTCTGTTCTTCGATTCTCTGTATGTCTAACTGTGATTTCTCTTAGCCCCAGTAAATTTCTAATGCTTGTAATAGAATCCAATTCATTGGCTACTTTCACTTTAAGAAATAAAAGAGAGTATTTAAATGGAAAGATACAATATTAGTAGTACTTTCTAAAATTATTAAATTTATAAGATATTAAAATAGATCTGATATGCTTGGTGTGAAATTGTATATTTTGCACCTGTGTCCTCTTTAGAAAGAATTTACAGCTCTTAATTTCACTCTCTTTTTTAATTAATTGATTTTAGAGAGAAAGGAAGGGGGGAGAGAGGGAGAGAGACCATCAGTTTATTGTTCCACTTATTTATGCATTCACTGATTGATTCTTGCATATGCCCTGATATGGTATTGAACCCACAACCTTAGTGTATCAGAATATTGCTCTAACCAAATAAGCTACCCAGCTAGGACCCTAATTTACATCCTCTTGAGCAACTAAATCACAAATGCAGGAGCCATATCACCTATGAAAAACACACATTAGTAAGGGATGTGGGGAGATGTTGGTGAAAGAGAACAAAGATTCGATTACACGGAATGAATAAGTTCCAGAGAGCTATTGCACAGCACGGTGGATATAGTTAGTAATACTGTATTATACACTTGAAATTTTCCAAAATTTATCCTAAGTGTTCTTACCAAACACATACAAACATAATTATGTCAAGTGACAGTATATTAACTTATAGTGGTAATCATTTCATAATTATTCATATATGAAAACATGACATTATACATTAGACAATTTTTATGTGTCTAATATATTGCAGAAAAGCTGGAAAAAACAAATAAATGCAAACATCATCAAAAGCAAGATTATTTACCATAATGCCTACCGAGATGCATAAATACCTGTGGATAAACCACAAAAGTAACAATAAAACTTGAAAGGAAAAATAGATTGCTATACATACAGTAGACATTAAAAAATCATACCTTTACCCATGCAATAAGTATGTGCTGTGAACAAATGATTGAGTTGGAGTGGTAGAAATTGAGAGGTGAGTCCAAAAAGCATTTAAGAAAAGCTCCTTTGCTTACAAGGTAGTTGATGAGACCATATAAATCAGTGTACATTATTTGATTAACAAGGGTGGAAAGCAATAAAGACAATATTACAAAACACACCAACAAGCAACATATGATTGGGAACCAAATTAATGATGGCGACAGTAAATGTCCAAGAGAAAAAGAAAATTATTTGATCTCAAGTAATCCAGGTTGGATCCCTGTAGTTTGTATACATGAAGAGGAAGAGGAAGAAGAAAATATAAAGATAGGCACATGTGAGTTATGTGTTTGTGGCAGGGAAAAATGGAGAACTGCAATCTGAAAAGTGGGTTGGTGTCCAAGGGTAAAGACAATATATACCAAGTATTAAGAGCCTCTTTTAGCCCTGGCTGGCATAGCTCAGTGGATTGAGCACGGGCTGGGAACCAAAGTGTCCCAGGTTCGATTCCCAGCCAGGGTACATTCCTGGGTTGCAGGCCATAACCCCCAGCAACCGCACATTGATGTCACTCTCTCTCTCACTCTCTCTCCCTCTCTCACTCTCTCTCCCTCTCTCCCTTCCCCCTCTAAAAATAAATAAAATCTTTAAAAAAAAAAAAAAAAAAAGAGCCTCTTTTGAGCTTTAGATTTGAATCCTGAAACAGTTACCTGCTCACTATTTTCCTTTGGGCAAGAAAGTATCTTTCTAATTTTCAAATTCTTCACATATAAAATGTGACTAATAGTAATTATTTTTTAGATATGCGTGTGTATTAATGGACTCAATGCGTGATAAATAAAGTGCTGTTTAGTAAATGGCAAACTAAGGAAAGGGAACCATGTGTGCCCATAGGTAACTGGGGATGGTATTTGATTTGGACAGTGACATAATAAAAACTGCTGTAAGAAAAACATGATAGGATAATAATATAAAAAATAGGCTGTGGAGAGGGATGGAGTTATAGGCAAGGATGGTACTTAGGAAGCTATTGGATTAAATCTAGCCCAAGCAATTAAATATGCAAATTATAATGGTGATAATGGGAATAACAACAACAGGGGGTTTGATTTAAGAGATTTTGTGTAGAAGAAAAATAAGGCTTCATGAATGATTGAAGAATGGTAAGAGGAAATCTACAGGTTATTCTGAAATGTTGAGATCGTTTTGACTTAAGAAATGGTGATCTTGTTATCACTGGTATTTAACTAGATGTTGGTAAAGGAAAGGGGAGCAAAGGGACTTAGATATTGAGCTTAAAAAACAGGAAGCATGAGACTATTTGCTTTACCAGGAAGCTACAGCTTTTCACACTTCAGGGCACCACAGCAGTGTGCTTTACCAAGGAGATTAATACTCCCCCTGTCTTTCCTTTGGTACAGGTTATTGGGGAGTGCAAGAGGAGATTCTGGACCAAGGAGGCCTGTCAGTCTAACTAGAAATGTAATCCCATCCAAAGCCCATGAAAGCTTGGGAAGTTGATTGGTTCTTTTGAAAAAGCACCTGCCCAACCCCAAACCCAAGGTAATATAATCCCAGGGCAACAAAAAATCCCTCTCTCTCTCTCTCTCTTCCTCCCACCTGGTGATGGACTTGCCCTGTTTGTTTGTGCACTCCAGCAGCTACTGGGGCTTGCAACGGATGGTGTGGGATCCAGAAGGACTAAGCTCTTTCCCTCTCTTCCTTGTGATCTGCACTCGCCCATGCACTCATGCCTCCTCTCTCTATGGTCATGCAGCCTTAGCAGCCACATGACCCATGGCTGTGTGTGTTCCACAAGCAAGCTCCAGAAGGGAGCCCGAGGACTACAGCACAGCAGTGGACTGCAGCTGGAAACACACACTAAGCAAGCTGGATGCTGAACTGGACTATAACATGGAGCAGAAACTCTGGATGCTGACTTTTGTTTTGGTTTTGCCGAGCACAAGATTGGACCTTTTCCATTGTGAGATGGGCAGAGATGGGACATTGGGTAGTCAGGAGGGGAACCCCCTTAATTTTACCTCATCAGTGAAGTTCACCATGGAGTCACATCCTCCCGTGTTGGTTTCAGAAAATTCTTTTCCTGGTGATACTGCAAGAACTTGTTTTCCACTGATAACAATCTATTAATAGAGAAGTACAAAGGGGCAGCCAGTTTTCAGAGTGTAGAGAGGGGTTTGGTTTTAAATACACTGTTTAGAAGTTAAGCTGTAAAAAGAAATTGCTGAGGTACAGTTAGAGAGACTCAGAGAACAGAAGTTACACCTGGGAGAGTATTAGACTTCAGGGAGGGAGGAAGGATAGAGGAGCCTGGAGAGAAAGCAGGTAAAGACCTGGCAGGCTAAGAAGAGAAAATAAAGGATGTAGGAAGATACAGAGAAAGAGGTTTCCAACCACAGGTAAAAGATCTAACTATAGGCGGAGGCTACAAGGCATTTAAGGAATATGACAAGGCCATGGGATTTATCTGTAAGGAGGACATTGTTAATATTTGAATAGGTTATTTCAAAACGAGGATGGTTTGAAGAGAGACCAGGGTGAGAAGAGTTGGCAGCAGGAGGAGCAGAAGGCAGCAAGTGAGAGGCTTGACAAAAGAAAGGGATTGGAGGCAACAGGAAGGCAGATGGATTTGCGAGACAACTTTTGGAAGGCAGAAGAGACGAACAATTCAATGGGGAAACCTAAGTGCGCTGGAGAGGTGGGTATTAACAAAGTAATTTCTCAGTTCAAGAATATGATAGAATGGAAAGCAAGCAAGGGACTTACCCACCAGATAAAAAAAGAAGGAAAATATGGGTGTTATATAAACAGGTATTTTAAACTGAGACTTGCACTGGTCTTGGAAAAATAAAATTGAAAATGAAATTTAAAACTGTCTCCAAATTGGGAACCAAGAAAACAGAATCCAATATGAAAAAGAAGGGACATTCTTCCAGGAGAGAACCGTGGTATCTTTGCCATCTTTAGAATAGTAAAAGAACAGCAAATGTCATATCCAATATTGTTGGGTGAGCAGAGACATGTCAACTAAAAAACTGTAATAACCTGTTATAATTCACGAAGACATTGACATCTCATCATCAAATCTGTAAATAAATTAATGACGGCAATGGCAAATTCAAGGTAAAGGTTCCAGGAAACAGTGCTGCTTTTGGTGATGAACTGTCAGAGCAGGAAAACAGGCATTTCCTGATCAAGGGGAGCTATGAGAAATGAAAAGGCAACAAACACAGTAGCACATAACAGCTGAGAGTGCTTTGACATCAGTCAACGACCAGTGGGACTGGCCAGCAAGCACGTTGAAAAAGACCGTGGAAGTGATCCAGGGAAAAACAAACTGTTATTTTTCAAGCCACCCAATTAGAAAATGACATGACAGCATATAAACAGGCAATATGTCAGAATTTTATCATCAAACATCGGAGTTGACAACCCGACCAACTGAACAAAATGTTACAGAGTAGGGCAGGCCATTGTGAAGGGAAGCTGCTCTCAAGCCAAAACAAATACTATTCCATGTGACATTTCAGAATGGCGAAGCTTCAAAAGAATAGCAAGTGAAATGACCCTCACTAATAATGGATGAGAAGAGAGAAATACCCTGGGATAAATGAACAAGGACAAAGAAAAGAGAAGGTAGAATTTAGATCAATAGTGGTTTAAGAGCATAGGCTGCATGTCAAGAAACCCATCATCTAGTCAGTCTTTGTGCCTGAAGGCTCGAATCTGTAACTGGCAGTAGGATGTATTTCCTCTGCCTTACATAGCAGTGGGGCGTACACAATATTTTCCCTATTGACAAAGGGATGGAATTGACAGGATGATGATTAAGGTCGCTGCTAGTTTGGAAGGTCTGTGGTATTTGATGTTCCAGCATGTGTTTTCATGCAGGAATTCAGATGCTACCAAATATCAGAAAGAACGTTGCTTGAGGAATCTGAAGAGTCAGAAACCTTGGATCCTTATTTTAGCTGTGTGACTGTGTGTCTTATGACAGCTCATTTAATGTCTCTGTATCTCAAGTTTTTTCCCCTGTGAAATAACAGAGGGTCTCAGTGCTCACTAAGGTCTTTAGTACGTTTTTTAAAAAATCTATGTTTCTACAAAGTTGGAGCACCACACTATGATCACCTACATCATCAGGTGGTTTTGCCATGTATTAATATCAGCTACAGAAACAACAATGTCCTGGGTAACAGCGCCCTTCCAGACAATAAACCCTTCCTATGGAAAAGGGTCTGACGACTCGCACCTAAGTATATAGAAAATATTAAAGCCTTAGGACCAAATATGGTGCGTGAGTATAGAAAGGGGAGAGGTCCGACGATTGAGCCCCAATTTCTTAATGGACGAGATGGTGAGGACCTACCACAGGAGACTGAGGGCAGCCTGTGAGGTTGTAGAAAACTAAGAGAACACGGAGTCCCAGAGGCCAAGGAAAGAATGTGGAGGGGGTGATGATCACCGTCAGTGCTGTTGATGGAAGGAAGGTGAGGACTGAGAATCGTCCTTTGGATTTGGCAGTATGGGCTCATGGGCAATCTCAGTAAGAGGAGTTTCGTGGGGTGGGGAGGGTGAAGGCTGACTGGAGGAACTTCAAGAGAAAATGGAAGAGCAGCAAACGGAGCTAGCAAACACAGAAAACCTTTCAATGAGTTTTGTGGTAAGAACCACTGAAGAGTGATGTGAGTCAGGGAATTTTTGTTTTCTTATTCAGTGGGGATGAGAACGATGCAGTAGAGCTTTAAAAGTTGATTCAGAAGCCAATCGACAACAAAGAAGCAAATGACTAAGTGACTTCGAGTTGCAATAGGTGCCGTGAGGAAACTGAACAGGATGTGGGATCCAGAGGAGACCTGAGATCTATTTAAGATAAAGTGGGTAAAGTAGGCCTTTCTGTGATGTTGGAGTTGAGCCCCAAAGATTTTTTGAATTGGGGTGTGGGGGGGGGAAGGAGGGAGAGAAGGAGAGAGAGAGAGCGAGAGAGAGAGAGAGAGAGAGAGGGGGAGGGAGAGAGAGGTGGAGAGAGAGGGAGGGAGAGAGAAAGAGAGAGAGAGAGAGAGAGAGATTAGCAGAAGAAATAGAAAATTCAGATGACCAGTCGAGCTCGGCACATGTGGGATGTAAGGAAGGAGACCAGTATGGCTAAAGAATAGTGAGCAATAGAAATGACTGATGCTGAAGAGTGGGCAGGTCCCAGATCTTGTCATCATTTGTATCATCAGGTCATGATACATTTAGATATTATTGTCAGTGCAAAGGGAAGTCCCTGGAGGATTTTAAACAGGAGAGAGTTTTAATATGATCATTAATAACATTGGTAATAATTTTACCACCTTCATGTCGAAAGTGCTTTATGGTTTCTAAGGGCCGAATCTGGTAAATGGATGCTCACAGAGTTCAAATCCTTTGCTTGAGGTGTTAGCACAGAGCCAGGCACCGAGCTCAGTGGGCAGTGTGGAGTACCTACTGACTCAGTCCCATTTCTCCCACTTGCAAAGCCAGGGATCTTTTCCCCACTGCTCTACAGTCCGCTGTTCTCACCCCTCACTCCCCACGCTCAAATCTCCCCTATGGTACTGTTCCTCTGCAGAAACTCTCAACTGCTGTTCCATTACTCTTTTCTTTGATTCGTAAACACATCAGGATTAGCCAAATATTTCTTTTTTCATGCCTCCTCGACACCCACAAAGGTCAAATGACCTTTTTCTGCGCTCAACTTCTCTATTTCTCCTCATCCTGAGTTCCAGTAGTTATTTGTTGTCTGTTGCCCTTCAGTTTACGTTACTTTAATGACTTTTCTGAGTCCAAGGGCCTTGTCTTATACGAGTCCTTTCAATTAATCTTAGTACGCACAGAACATGTAATAACATACTCCTCATATAAATGAAGCGATGTCTTTCAAAGGTCAAAAGTTGTTTTCATTTGGAATTATACAATGTCTCCACTTTGTATTCCAAACAAAGGTCAACAGAACAATCACAGTGGACACGACTTCAAAATTCTAGGTGCAAGTGGGTCTTGCCAACACTGTGTTTTAATAGCAATGTTCTATCAGACAGTGGGAACTTTTACTTTCACCAAAAAGAAAAGCTTTTCAAATTTAACACATTGTTTGAGAAACCAGAAACTTGTCTTCTATCTACAATTAAAGAGACTTATTTTTAATGACAAATGTACTTTTATTGGTAAATGAGATACTTCTATATTTCAAGCAGAATGGATTGAGAATTATGTCAGATAAATAGGGTTGGGTTACTAGAGACCTATATATTTGATGAAAATCAATAAGATTTGTGATTGAAACACATCAATTATATTTTAAAAGCCGGTAGGATAATTCTTCACTTGAATCTATTAAATTTTCAGGTTAATTTGCCAGGCATTTTGATCCTTAGGTTTTGGCATGCTTCAATAAGCCAAAGGACTCTCTTAAATCTTTGAAACTGAGAAAGGACTTTCAAATTAAAGACCGTGTTTTAATCAATGTATAGTTAAGGAACGCTTGCTTATTAGGTTTTTAGATTTATGTTCAAAATTAGTTGTATCTGATTTGGTTTGAAATACAAAAAGCACTTACTTATCAAATAAAACATGAAGATAAATAACACCTTCAGGTCTTCACATAGGCAGGGGGCTGGTCTCAGGGAAACTGGGACCTAAGTGGTCAGGGGCCACACAGGACTCACCTGCAAGGCTGAAATCAGAGCGCCAGGGACTGAAGATGCTCCATTGGCTTAAGTCGCCCCATCCTATGAAAATGCCTCCTAAATGGAGAGCTGGGGAGTCCAGGTCGTCACCATGTCTACCCTGAAAATAGGCTCAATAAATCAAACCTCCCTAATATTTTATTTATTTCCAATCAGCTCTAGCCAGATGTAAACAACATTGTTATTTGGGCTTTATTATTTGGAGAAATGTTTAAGTTGTTGAAGATTTAGTGTAAGATATGACCACCTACACAAAATCATTCAATGTACATGCAGAGACTATGGAAAATTTATTTCAGTGTGGACCATAAGTGCAGCACAAGATTCGTCTGTAGTGTGGTTTTTAATCACCTGATGTAGGAATCAAATTGTTGCCTTTGGGTTTAAAGGCCTGACATCAAGGGGCAAAAGGAAAAATTGCTTTGCTTGTTAAAATGGAAGAATAATATACAACTACAACCTTTACACAGATTATAAAAATAAGGAACTACACTTACAGTAAGTCAAATTGTTAAATAGTATTTTTACACCACTAAATCCTAGTAATATAAAAAATAATATGTCAGGAAATCTCCAAAAGATTCAACAGCAAGTTGAGACTTGGAAACCAAAAGAATTGCAGAGTACCCACCTGTATCAGCTTAGCTATAATTATGTAGATACAATTATGCATAACTTTTTTTTCATTCAGTAACCATTTATTCAATTCAATTCAATTCAGTGGGTAATAACGAGGAACTTGCCACAAAGCACTGTTAGACACTACTACAGAAGCACAAATAAGTCAGATACGGTCTCTGTTCTGAAGGAGTTTATAACCCGGTGGGGGAGAAGGACAAGTATACGACGAATCTAATGTAGGTATGGCTGTGACAAATGCTATGTGACATGATAGTATGACAGAAGGTATCATGAATTTTGTCTAGAGGATTCAGGAAGGCTTCACAGAGGTGAACAGTGAGTTGAACTTCTGTAGGCAGGGAGGGAATAAACAGCTTTCCGAGCAGAGAAGCAATCTGATGGAGAGTGATTAAGTCTGGCTGGAACACACCACCTTGGTAGAGAATGGTTGGAGATGAACCTCTGTGGGGGATGGGTGGGAGACAGTAGAGGCAGGAGCTGAGGAGACCAGTCTGAAGGCTGGTGAAGCTGTGATGGAGACCAGAACTAGAGTATTAACTGTGGAAATAGAGATGAGCCAGGGGTTTTGTGAGCCTTATGATTCTGTCTTGATCATATTCTTTTTTGGTGCCTGGAATCATCTCCTGAGGAATTTCTGTTTATTCTTCAAAAGTCACCTCCAGCAACCACGTCCAGGTGAAGCCTTCCTCCACCATCTCAGATGGCACATGTACCTCCATAGCATTCCATTGAACTGTGCTTGGGGTTCTGATAGGCCGAGGCCCATATAAGCAGCAGATTGGGAAGAGAGCTTCATTTTGGATCCATGGTTTGTAAGGGCAGTTTCAGGTAGAGATGGACAGCAGGCAGTCGGAATTTCCATCTGTGGTTCAGGAAGAACATAAGATTTAGGGTAAAGATTTGGGGATAATTTGCATTAAAATGGCCAAAGAATTAGATAGAATTTAGGGCAAAGTGATGACTCAGTTTAGTGCATGTTGAGTTTCAGAAACCTGGAAGATATTCATATTTCATTGTTTAAATTCAGTGGTAACTGAGGACTTATTTTTCTTACAATCTAGATGTGTCTAACCAAAAATGAAGTATGTTGTTTGATGGTAGGCTCAAGGTTTTTAGTGGGGAAATCTAAACCTGATAAAAGAAAGTATTGTTAGCGTAAAACAAAGCAAATCTTTTCTAAAAAATTCTAGGTGCCATTATTTTAATAGGATAATTGAGTACCTGACTGGGGCATAAATTGCTTAAGGAGTTGTAGGTTATAATTATTAGCAGGAGGATGCTGCTTATGTGAAAAATCAACAATTAGGTTAAAAATGTACGTCAATTCGTGACTGAATAAATCCTGTTAAAAGGCTCAACTCAAGTGTGTGTTGAAAGCAGCCATTGGCCCTCCACTCAATGACAGATCACCAAGTCAGCTCCGGAGAAGGACAGGTCTGTGAAATGGTGCTCTGGAAGATGTCATCGGTGAGCCTATGGGGAAAAATAATGTGATGCCTCACAACTTGAAGTTACAATTTAAAGGCAAAAGTACAGAAAATAAAGAAATAAAGAAGACATAGAGAATAATTTTGCTGCCAGCTATATCGCAGAAGTTGTTCAGAAAGAACTTTTCTAAAGGAAAAAGAAGTTATGGCTTGCCTCTGTCACTGGCTGCTCCAGGAGTTGTAGTTCTGGAGTTAGCGTGTCTTTTGCCACGGTGGGTTCCATGGAAGAGGAGAGGGGAGGGAGGTTTGGGGGTAAAGGGTTGCATAAAGCAGATCCTGCAAGGGAAGAAAAGAGGGTGAGAGAGAGTGAGAAAATGTGACTTGGGAATAAAAAACTCTTGCCGAAGTTTAAGAAGGGGGAGTAGGGTCAGAAAGAGAGGGAAGAGGAGCAGTCAGGGAGGAAGGCACTGAATGGAGGAGCACAGAAGCCGAAGGGGCTCTGGGAACGGAAGCTGAGCGTATGTTGACGCTAGGGAAGCAAAGGGAGGGAGAGCAGGCAACGACATGGAAGACAGGTATTACTGTCAGACGGTGCCAATCCACAGTGACGGAATCTATGAATCTCTTGGGATGCTGGTGAAGAGAGTGGAAAAACACACAGAGAAAAACAGAGAATTGGATTTCACACTGTTAGAGAAACCCGAAGTAGTTAAAAAGTTATGGGACAGGATGGTGATCGGAGGGGTTCAAAGGAAGACAGAAAACTGGGATGAGCAAGAGAAGAAAGGGAATAATTGAAAACGGGAAGATGGGGTTTTGCCAGTGGGTGGGGTGCATGTGGTTTTCTTTTATTTGAGCTTGAAGGAGGTGAGAGACCTCCGAAGGTCACATGCAGCCTCAGAGGAACCAAGAAGAGCCTTAAAACAGAAGACCAGGAACAACTGCCTTACGTAGGAGCACAATATTTCAAATACAGAACAAATTTAGTAAAAAATAGGCCAGGAAAGCATGCTCACCAATGGCTCTCACAGTTTCTCCACTATGTACACGTGACTGAGAATGTTCACATGTTCTGCGCTGTCACGGGAGTGTGCAATTTCTGGCAAATAAACCGTAATTTCACCTCATTTTCACCCACTCAAGAAAACCTATCAAAGTGCAAACGAGGAAAGGTGAAACTGAATCCACGTCCATTTAGACGAATCACTGGCACGCACGAGCCAGAAAGCAGGAGAAAGGGGCAAGTCCAAGGCCACGGGCTAAGGGGGCGGTGCGCTGTGCGGGAGGGAAATGCACGGGGAGAAGGGGGTGCCTTTGAGTTTCAGCCATTTTAGGCTGAGAGAAAGGGAAGGACCCCGAGGAAAAATGAGTCTTTAGAAATTAAAAAAAAATGTGGCAAAGAGAAAAATCTTGGGGGTGGGCTGAGGGAAGGCTGAGAAGACGGAGGAGCTGGGAGCAAAAGTGGAGGGGAGACAGAGAATCTGGGGCGGGTCCTCAGAGCAGGCAGGGCCAGAGCACAGGCCCCAGGAGCCAGGGGCCGGGCAGGACGCTGAGGCCGTTTCACAGGGCAGTCCATAAAAGCAGTCTTTTTGTTCTGTTGGTGACAGCGGACTGGTGTGTGTTGGGGGTGCGGTGACGGGGAAGGATGTCAGACATACCAGTTTTGCCACCTCTGTCGCCTTTGCTTCAACTCATGAAGCTTCGTGGGCAACGTGCACATTTAAGTCTTTAAGTACCCCTCAATCAGAGCGGATTTTCCACAAGGACTCACAAAAATGCAGATTACACTGTAAAAATGCTTTTCAGTCAATAAAAGTCCTGTTTCACTGAGCAAATTTCTTTATGGTGTTTAACTTTGGTTCAGGCCCTGATTCCAAGAGGTGAAGTTTGGTGGAGTGAGAAGAAAAAACAGCGCAGAAAGAAGAAAACCCCAAGATAGCCATTTAAAACCCCACAATCAGACCTTGTTTATGTGATGTGGACTCAGCTCTCTCTCAAAAAAAAATGCATGCGATTAACAAAATACTTTGAGAACCTAATAATAGGTCCCTGGAACCTGAGATCCAACCTCTCATCTTTCTAACTCTTGGGAACGCAGTTAATAAGAACGTATGTTTTTAATACACTGATTCTTAGCAACAAAGTAGTTCTTTAATTAGTACAAAACGTGAATAATGCATTGCCTATTATTGTGCATGGCACATAACATTCAGTAACTTGTACCGGCAGATTCGTTTACATATGTCACCACTGTACCTGTAATTTAGTTTAATGCCAGGTCACCGTGCCAAGTGCCTGTGTGTGTGTTTGAAGCTCTCCCCAGCAGTTGTCTCATGGGGCTTCGCAGCAATAACTAAGGCAGTGTCTGTGTTGGGAACTCATCACCGGTCAAAGGGACATTCCCTTGCAGGTATCCACAGCATTCTCCACTCCCAGGAGGGCATTGGGAGATCACCTTTTAGGGGACTATTTAATAACATCTTAAAAAATGGGAAACGCTGGCTGAAGGTGGAGTCCATTAGTTGTCCATAAGTTTGCCACGAGAGGTGCTGTCTTTGAAGCGAGTGAAAGCAAAATAAAAGCGCAGGCGTTGAAATAAATCTCTGAGAGCCAGTCAGGTTGTTAATTCATGGGAAAAGACCAGATGCAGACGATCTGACAAATCTGTTTTGGTTTTAGTTTTTCTCATTTCTCACGTCCTGACACACAGCTTTCTGATCCAGGGAATCCTTTCTTGGCAGAGAAAACAAGTTTTTCCCACATGACCAACATGCCCAAAAGGGGGATGTCCGAGAAGGAATGCGTGCCAGGCCTCTCCACATCAATCTCCATCAGAGCTGTCTTGTCCCTGCAGGTGTTGTGGCCAGAAGCTCTGGATGAAACGGCTCTAAAAATAGGAGACTTCGGTTCGTAGCCACGTCAGACTCCGCTCCTCTCTGCTGATGGACTGTCAGTAGGAAGTGTGTAGTTTATGCCCTCACTCCACACTGGATTTAAGTGGGCAGATAGCAGCAGGATTTTAAAAGTTTTTTTGCCATGCCTTAAATCCTTAGGATTTAGAGTATGTCGTTTGCCTGAATGTCTAACCAGTACAATATGAAAATGGAGAATTCCTTCCTTTGGTATTCACAAGCATAACATACATAATCCTTTATCTCTGGCAAAGCTATTAGCTTTTTGGCCTTTGGCTGGTGGATGTATATAGTATCTATAGTTATTGCATGCAAGTGTTCTCAACTGACTTGCAAACGCTTTGATCAAACCAGCTAAACTTGATTTTCCAGATTATTCAGAAGACAAGGCACACATCTATGAGCTTTACAAGTCCTGGCAAGCCATCAAGACCCCATGCTCCCCCACTCCCTTCATCAGAATCAAAGGTAAACAGGGAGCCAGCTCTCATTTAAATACACAGCATCAGAATCTCGCCTGGACTTTCACAGTTGTAGCAGCAGAAGAAAAACAACAGTCGAAGTAAGAAAAAGGTTTCCTTGGCAAGGATGCCAAACTAAATAATGACACCCAAAGCAAAAACATGCTTCACTGCAACTAAACTTTAGTCAATTCAGCCTACTTAAGACAAAGCTTTTTTTGTGATTTCAAAAGTGAACATTGTACTTTGCTCTGGCAGCCATTTATGTGTTTTTGAATGATCCGATTATGCATAAATCCCCGGCCTCAAGGCCTTTCAGCACCTCAATCCCATGAGTGATTTGAAAACATGACTAAAAATTTCTATATACAGTGCCTGCCCTTTTCTTCCTCTTAACCTTTTAAAACATACACTTTGAGTGACAATGTTTTGACATACATCGTCATTGTGTATTTTTTCCCCGCTCGCTCTCTCTTTTATTGCTTTGAAAATATTTACAGGAGATCAAGGTCTCTACTTCCTGTCCCCTAGGAGCTCACGTTCTTCGGCACCCACCATCTATTTCTTGTTTTGTGGGTGCCACCGTCCCACTGAGTTCGCTGAGGCAGAGTTATCTGAAGATGCTCTAAGGGTCCTCCTTTGTAATCTGTGCAGTTTGTGATAGGGAGGCAACAAACAAAAACCAGAGGTCTTCTTGTTCTGTTTGGTTGTTAAGTAATTGAAGCAGCGATGTGTCAAGGTCTTTATCTGAACAGTGACATAGACGCTTGGTTGGTGAGCAGAGACTGGACTGATGAGTATAAAGGGTACGTGTCCAAGAACGCATGGTGGCTTGGAGAGGGTTAGAGAAGCAAGGACCACTTCCTGGGCCCCACTTTTCTCTGGAGGACTTCAGAGCTGGCAATGCTAGCCCAGCCCCAGGAGAAAGTGCCCTTTGAGAGGCGACAGTTCTTGGTACATCCTGAACTAGGTCCCAGAGTGACTCTCCGTTGGCTTTTGTTTTCTTCTAAAATTGGAGATATATCCTTATTGTTTTTGGTTATTTTTTTTTTAAATGTGCCATTGCAGTCTGTGTCTCAGGAGTTTCCACTGCTGTTAACAGGACGCTCTTCTTACTTTCCTCTGTAGCATCATCTGGCAGCTCTCTGTTAGCTCTTGTTGGGCATTGCAGGGCAAGGTGATGGAGGGTTGCCTCCACAGGGACCATGCAGGTGTGAGTGACAAGCTTGATGCAGACAGAAATGCCACTTCCTAGCAGGACAGACACTCCTAGGAGACTACAGAAACTGCAAGACAGATTTTCCACAGCTCACCTGAATGCTCCTCGGTAGTCATAAAATTGATCTCTTAAAGCCAGCTCTGCGCTAGGGTAAGTCCATTAACCATCATGGGGCTTCTCTGAGAAGTTATTGTTGCTAAGACCAAACTTTAAGAAGAATATATTTAGAGATTAAAAATTATTGTGGATCTCAGCAGCTGTTGACCCCTATCATTCTCTTTTGTATGCAAGTGTGTACATGTGTAAACTACTCTCCTGTTTTGCTTTCATTATCCTTGGCTCTTTCCTTTCATTCTAGATGTCCTAGCTAGATAACATCTATTTGTAGAATTTCAGTTGCGTACTACATAGCAAGGATTCTCAAATCCAAATCTCAAGGTAACACCAATCATTAGGGTCTCAGGATCACATCCACTCTTGGATGTCCCCCACCTGCTTCAAACTCAACCTGCCCTAAACTGCCATCAGCTACACACCCCTGTCGGCCCTGTGACCTCAGTGGATAGCATCGCCTTTACCACATTTGTTCAAGCCATAAACCTAGGGGAACTTCTGTTCTTTTACCTCCCTTTACTCAACACATCTCCCTGATTCTACTTCAACACATCTACTGGTTCTACCTCTCCGAAAAAGTCTCTAACCTCCACCATTTCGCTCCTTCTTCTCTGGCACTTGCAGCATGTAGCTGTGCACCTTTCCTGCCTGGATCTGTAGCTAAGCTCCGTGCCCTCAGCCATGGAGCCTGATGTTTCCAAACTATAACTCAAACCTGCCAGCCTTCAAGCTATCAATGGCTCCCTGTTGTTCTTAGGATGACAACTCAACCTTTTAACGTTACCTACAAAGTCCGTATATCCTTGGTCCCTGTATACACCAATGACCTCATCTCTTTACCCTTCACCTTTTGAATAACATCCTTCAGATATGCTCTCTTATCTCTTGATCTTCCCTCATGCTGTTTGCTGCTTTTTCCCTGGTTATATTTACTCCTCTTCATATGTGAATGATGTCACTCAACCTTCAAGTCTCTTTTAGATGAGGCTTTGTTTAGGAATCCTTCTCCAATGTTTCAACTCTGGGTTATAGTGCCTCCTATTGCCCCCTGCACTATGTATATCATGGCATTTATCTCTGAGTATGTGACAATCTCTTCAGGATTTTTATTTTTCACTCTCTCTCCAAGAACTTGCTAAAAGCACAATGTGTAGTAGGTAGTTAATAAATATTTGGGGGAGAGAAAAGAGCAAATGAATGCATCAAAACAAGGTCCATCCATCCTAGAAGGGCCTGCCTCACTGCACAAATAATAATGTCTCTTGCAGTCCTGAATCCAGTGCTGCTGAAACCATATTTAATCGAACAGAGAGAGGAGGCTCAGGAAATGTAGGGCTTCAAGGATTCTGAGAGCCCATCCTTATTTTGTAGATGAAACAACAAAGTCCCAGAAAGGAAAGGCCGCTTCCCACAGCATGAGTCCTGTAATGCTGGCTCTGCATTCTTTTTTCTCAGGCTTTTGAATTCTTGCCCCTCTGAAAAGTATAAAATAGTAGCCCACTTTTGAGTTTGCTTGTTTTAATGTGGATTCCCCTGATTACTGAGTTGAACATATTTCTAATATTTATTGGCCAACTTTGGTTTCTCTTTATTCAGTTGCCTAACCTTTGTTCATTTTTGATTGGATCATTTTTCTTTCCCATTTTTAGGAATTCTTATATATTCTGCATACTAATTCTTAGTCACTTATATGACTTCCAAATCTCCAGTAAATTTGAAGATGCATATAATCTGTGACCCAATAATTCTATGCTTAAGCATATAACCTCGAGAGAAACTCTCTCACACATGGTTAAAGAGGTTAAATCCTCATATTTAAGAGGATTGTTCTTGTGGTGCTATTTGTGAAAACACAAAACTGGCAATAATTTAAATGTACAGTCAGTAACTAAATGAATCATTAAATTGTGCTCTATTCACACATGGAAATAAAAGCTCAAGTGAATGAGCTGGCTGTACATGTTATCAACATAGATGATGTCAGAAGATATGTTAACCAATATAAGCAAATAGCAAATCAAAACACAGAGCATTCCACATGCATAAGTTTAATAGTTTATAAAACAGTTTCAAATAATATTTATAAATATATACATGTAATGTAAAAGCAGAAGACACAACCCAGAATGGTGTTTTCTACTAGGGAAGAAAGTTGGATAGAGGTAGGGTATTCAACTCAACACTTTTTTAAAAAAAGAGATTGGTGGAGAATATAGAAAAACTAAAGGGTTAATTCTGAGTTGTGAGTAATTGCTATCTGTATTGTTTGTGCAAGCTATAAATATTTTCTTGCTAAAGAAAAGGCATGGCAACGAGTATGTCAAAACTTTCTTTTAGGCATAAGGAATAGAATATACACATTTCTGAGGCCCAGAAAAACAGAAGCATCTGAGGAACTTAGAGAAGAAGTGAAGGGTTCTAATGTTGGGACAAGGTGCTAAGGAGAGGGTGGAGGTGTGGAGAAGGGCAGATCATGAAATACTTTGGGGCTGATCCAGAGGTGGGAAGAGCCATACGTCTAGGAACATTATAATTTCTGGAAGGAGAAACAATCTGTGAGAATAATAATGTTTGATTGAACTTTTATTACCCATTCACATGAATAGATTATAGGAGCTGAAAAGAAACTCAAAGGTCATCTAGTTCAACTTCTTCATTTTAATCACAGAAAAATGAGACCCAGGGAAGTTAAAGTACAAAAAAAGGGAAGGCATTTTGTACAAAGATATTGGGACACAATTAATCTATTCATTCAATATATTTTGATTGGCTGACTTCTTTTTAAAAAATATATTTTATTGATTATGTTATTACAGTTATCCTGATTTTTCCTCCTTTGCTCCCAATCTCCAATGCTCCCCACACTCAGGCAATCCCATACCTTTGTTCACGTCCGTGGGTCATGTGCATAAATTCTTTGGCTACTGCATTTTCTATACTGTAACTGTACTTTACATTCCCTTGGTTATTCTGTAACTACCATATTTTTCGGACCATAAGATGCACCTACGTTTTAGAGGAGGAAAATAGGAAAAAAACTGAAGCAAAAAATGTGGTAAACTAGTTAATAACATAAATAACAATATTTCACCAATGTAAAGGTAAACAGAACTCAACAGCAGCATTAACAGCCATTATTCCTCCCAAATTTTGGGGGGGTGTGTCTTATACTCTGAAAAATACAGTACCTATTTGTACTTCTTAATTCCTTCATCTCTTTACCCATTCTCCTACAACCCATCCTATCTGACAACCATCAAAACACTATTTGCATCCATGATTCTGCCTTTGTTCCTGTTTGCTTGGTTTGTTCTTTAGATTCAATTGTTGATAGATATGTATTTTTTGCCATTTTATTGTTCATAGTTTTGACCTTCTTTTTCTTAAATAAGTCCATTTAACCCTTTATATAATAATGGTTTGGTGATGATGAACTCCTTTAGTTTCGTCTTGTTTGGGAAGCTCCTTCTTTATCTGCCCTTCAATTCTAAATGACAGCTTTGCTGGGTAGAGCAATCTTGTCTACAGGTCCCTGCTTTTTGTGACTTTGAATATTTCTTGCCAATCCCTTCTAGCCTGCAAAGTTTTTTTTAAGAAATCAGCTAACAGTCTTATAGGGACTCCCCTGTACATAACTGACTTCATTACTTTTTCTGCTTTTAAGACTTTTTCTTTACCTTTAAACTTCGGCATTTTAATTATGAAGTGTCTTGGAGTAGGCCTCTTTGCATCAATCTAGTTTGGGAGACTCTGTGCTTCCTTGTCTTGTATGTCTATTTTCTTTACATTAGGGGTTTTCTTTATTTTTTCAAATAGGTTTCCAATTTCTTAGGAGGTGCCTTCTGGCACCTCTATGATGTACATGTTGGAACTCTTGAAATTGTCCCTCATTTTTATGGATTCTTTTTTCTTCTTGTTGTTCTGATTGGTTGTTTTTTTACTTCTTTATATTCCAAATCATTAATTTGGTTCTTGACTTCCTCCATTCTAATGTTTCCCTGTAAACTGTTCTTTATTTCAATTAGTGTATGCTTCATTTCTGACTGGATCTTTTTATGTTGCTGAGGTCCTAAGTTCCTTGAGCATTCTTATAACCAGTGTTTTGAACTCAGCATCTGAGAGATTGCATTTCTCCAGTTTATCTCTTTTTCTGGAATTTTGATCTGCTCTTCATTTAGGCCATGTTTCTTTTGTCTCCTTGTTTTGTAGCCTCCCTGCGTTTGTTTCTTTGTATTAGGTAGAGCTGCTTTGACTCTGTCTTGGTAGTGTGGCCTTGGTAGTGTAGGTATCCTGTTGGGTCTGGTGGCATAACCTCCCATATCATCCCCACTGGCTAATTGAGGTGCATCCTTTGTGTGGGCTGAGTACACCTCCTCTGGTAGTTGAGACTTGATGGCTGTTGGCAGATCACTGACCCAGGCCAGTCAACTGCAAGTACTGGCTGTGACCTCTGACCACCAATATCTACTCTCTGTGGAAGATAAGCTGTGTAGGCACAGGACGGTGGTGCTCCGATGTGGTCTGTAGCTGTCCACTGCATGCGCAGTCTCTGGGATTTCCAAAGTGGTGCAGGCCAAGGTCAGCCCAACCTATGTTCTGCCTGGGGCCATCCTACATGAGCTATTGAGCAGTCTGAGATGTCTGCTACTTGTGCTAGGCTTGGAGATTCCCAGGCAAAGACAAGCTGTGAATCTCGGCTGGCTGCTGCTAGTGCCGGGTCGGGGGCTCACTGAGGCCAGCTGTTGCTTGTTAGAGAAGATTTATTTTAGGAGGTTGTCAAACATGAGCCAAGACCAGCCATTCATAAGGAAAAGCAACTTTGGTGGGCCCGTAAGTTGGGTGGGGTGGCATCTCTGGGGATCTCTGAGGCAGGTCAAACAGTATTAGCAAGGCTGATGGAGTCTCAAATATGGCGCTAGCTTGCTAGTTCTGTGGGAGGAGGGTTTAGAGAAGGGACAATGGCCTCTGCTTGCCTTGATGCCAGACACTTTGGTTTCTCCCACTATGCCATGGGTGCCTTTCAGTGGGATACCTAATTAAGTATCCCAAAGCCAAGAAATAACATTGAGGGGTTTCTGTGTAACCTAAGGGGTCATCATTATTGAAGTGGGCCACTGGTTTTTCTCAGGGACTTTCTTCTCATATGAGTCAGTCATGAGACCTGGAAAGTACCAGTGTTGTCCTTTGCCTCAGTGACATCTGTCTGAGGCTCATTGTTGGGTCTAACCCCAGGTAGAAGGCAGCAGGAACCGCTCTGTCCAAATTAGCTTGTCCATCAGCTCTCCTATCATAATTGACCTCCTGTTCTCCCGTTTAGAAATACTGGTCTCTGAACACCAGAGGGGCTTTATGTCTCCTTTGATATGAACATACAGGGCTAGTCAGAGAAGAGATGCTTCTGAAGGTAACTCCAGGAGTTTTTCCACATTGTTTCAATACTATGATCAACACTATGATGAATCAGACTAGCTAATTGCATTTTCAAAGGGATAGGGAGCTTTGTCCTAAAGAGATGGGTTGTAAGGCTAGCAGATTTCAGCATGTTGATGATAGGTTAGGCCAAATAAAAGAACATCACAGTATTAAAGTTTTCTGGACTAACTCTTACTCAGACATCTTCAGGTCTGGTCTCTCTATTTCACATGTTCCCAGAACCCTGTGTTTTCCTTTGTAGCACTTATTAATAATGTAATTAAATACTCATTTGAATGATATGTTTAATGTTAGCATTTCTGGATAAACTAAACCCCGTGAGTGCAGTCACCACATGTCTCTTATTGTTTGAACCCCCCTGGAGCCCTAGATTGGTGTCTGGTGTAGAGTAGGCACCAGCCACGTACTTATTGAATGATTAAGTGAGTGAATGAGTGTAAGAAAGAAATGAGTGAATGAAGAATGAGTGAATCTGTGGATGGTATTGGCAAAGCAGCAGGAACACTAATGAGGAGGGTAAGCCCCTAGAGGTCACCCTGGTGGAGCCCTATCTTAAGGTAATCAGCTTGAGGTGAGGCAGGAGCAGCACATATTTTAAGTGCAGGAAGAAAAAAATCTCTGGGTTGTGGGGGTACCAAGGACCTGTTCCCGAGAAGAAGAAAATTACTTATCCCTCAAGGAATTCCAAAGTCAAATTTGACTTATTTCTTAATTTTTCCTGGGCTGGCCACATCAGAACCCTTGGATTACTGCAGTTCCACCCCCAACCTTAAAGGACAACGATGTCTGAAGGAGGACCATGAGAGGGTTTCCTTCAATACAGGTTTAGTCGTCACAGAGTTTGCAAGTTTTGGCCTTGGTAATCCTTCAAGTCTTAACATAGTGGTCCCTTGTAACTGGCATTGTCTGTTATGACTGCATTGAATACCTATTCGTGAGATGACTCAGGACATAAAGACACTGCATAAATATGAAAAATTACTGCTGTACCATAACCATTTGATTCCAGATGTCTTACCTGAAAGAACAATGTATTCACATCTACTTTTCTGTGACATTTAAATCTTGGGTCATGAGATTTCCAGGACTGGAAGTTTGACAGTCTCAGAACATGTAATTCAGTTGTCTATGTGGTCTAGCTATTTCCTTGTTTACCTGGTATCTACATGGGTCAAAAATATAGAAATTATATTATGATGGAAAATATTTAGCTTTGGTTCTGGATTGGGGAATAGAAGTGTAAATTTAATGATGATCACCACCAAATCATTTTAAAAATTGGTACTTCAATTTATTTTCTGGTTCAGCAGAAACTAAGAACTTCATGCTAACATTGCTTCTTCTGAACACGCACACACACAGGTTAAAGGAAGAGTTGTAACTTCCTTGGCCTCCTTTTGTATAAATTGAATGTGTATATATAACAATATAAAAGCTTTCTCTTCTTTTATAGAGTGGGCAATGATTTAATTTTTTTTAAATTTAAATAGACTTTATTTTTAAAAGCAACTTAGGTTTCCAGAGAAAACTGAGCAGAAAGTTCAGAGAGCTTCCATTACCTTCTCTCTGCTCCACCCTTGCCTTTCCTCTGTTATTAACACCTTGCATTGTCGTGGTACATTTTCACAACCATGAACTGGTATTGATATATCATTATTACTAAAGTCTGTAGTTTACATTAGGTTTTACTTTTTGGGTCATCCAGATCTATGGTTTTGACAAATACATAATGCCATGTATCTGTCATTATAGCAACATACAGAGTAATTTCATACCCTACAAATTTCCTGTGCTTTACCTATTGACCCCTCCTTCTCTCTCCAAACCCTCTAATGATTTAATTTTGTGAAAAATAGAATCATATTCTTCTAATAGAAACATAAACTAATGCCAGAAACATGACAAAAACTGAAGGGACATCTATAATATTTTATTCTTATTTTGTTATTATTTTTATCTTATTAGTTCAAACTCTGATTTTGAACAATATATAGATAAATATGAATTTAATTAGTTTCTCAGAAACCTTATCAATTTATCCTTTTTCTCTATTTTTGCCTCTAATGTTGGACATGTCTGGAATAAGAATAGAAATTTTCTTCCTTTGTTTCTTCTCCCTTTCACTGAAGGTGAAAGGCATTAAATTATCAATTGTGGATCATTTGTGAGTACAATTACCTCTCATTCCCAAGTGGTGAAAATAACCACAGACCTCGATCAGTAACACTGTCTTCAGCATCATTGTCAACATTATCACTTACATTTATTAAACAGCTACAGTAAATGTACATGGCACTGTGTGGCTTGACCTGTCAGAAGGAACTATCTTCTCTAGACCTCTAGACCTGCCCAGAGCTTTCCCTGCCTTGCAGAGGGAGTGCTGGGGTTAAGGAAACCCTTCACCTGGAATGCCAAGCAATCAACATTACAGCTTTGGAATGGATGTCTTTTCTCGAGGCATTGCTGTAGTGTGTTGTAGAATTAAAGCGCATATAAAAGAGAATGGAAGTGATATCTCTCCATTCCTGCCTAAAGGAACAGGAATTTTCCAGATCTGTCACAACTGAACTCCCTAAAGATTAGCTTGCCCAATTCATATGAATATTACATTACTTTCTTTAGCATTCGTAGAATCCAACATGTTCTCTAGAGCATGGCACTTAATTGTTTTTATTATTAGTTCAAAACTAAAACATGTTGAATACAGTGCCATGGCTGCTTCCTCTAATTAGTAAAAAGACTGTGTTGAATTTAAAAACAACGAACTCTTTTCATGTCCAAGTTACTTTTAGTCGCTCCTATAAATTATTACCTTCTTCCACATCAGAGGTGTCTTATGACTAAAGGAGGAGACAGCCCCTGTGATGCTCTTTAACAATGACTCTTATGTTTCTTTTGGTAAACTCATAACCTTAATTACACTCTGCAACAGATGGAGTGCCTTCCATTGAGGACCTCAATGCACCTTACACATGTCATGAGTCATCAAAGCCCTTCTGTAATGGGGGTAAGTCTCCGTGGTCACAGTTTTATAGTTAAAGAAGCACAGACTAATTAACAAACAAAATAGAAACAGACTCATAGAGAACAGACTGACAGCTGTCAGAGGGGAGTGGTTTGAGCAGCTGGGTGAAAAAGGTGAAGAGATTAAGCAACAAACAAACAAACAAACAACCCCCCACAACAATCTTTATAGACTCTGACAACGGTATGGTGATTACCAGAAAGAAAGGGGGGTGGGGTGAGTTAGAAGAGGGGATGAGGGGATGAATGGTGAAGGAAGGAGACTTGGGGTGGTGAACACACAACATAACATACAGATGATGTATTATAGAATTGTATACCTGAGACTGATATAATTTTTATTAACCAATGTCACCCCAATAAATTCAATACAAAAGAAAAAAAAGGAAGCACAGAGGAGGTGTTTTTGTTTTTTAAAGTGGGATATATTTTAGTGAAAAGATTTAGTCATCATTTAAAAAGGCACAGAGGCTCAATGAATATTTATTGAATGAAACTCAATGAATATAAATGAATGAAACAGCTCATCAACAAGATTTGGTTATCTTGGCAATCAACACTTGGAACATATTAATTATTTGGAAGAGTGGTGAATACATAAAAAGTTATCTACTGCTAATTAATCAATATTTACAATGATTACTGAAGAAACGGGCAAGTTAACCATCATAATGATAAAGCTGATCTAGAAAATAGAAATGGCCAAATATTTTTGTGACATTGTTGCAATAACATGGAAATTTAGAGCCAGAAGATTCCAGAGATAATTTAGTCAAGCACATTCATATTTCAAACAAGAAAGTTGAGATGCCGAAAGGTTAATAAGTGACTGGCATGGATCAGTCAGCTTCTAAAACCTTACTTTAATTCTGTTACACTTTAGTTCCTCCTGCTTCAGAGGGGTTGAATTCGGCTCCTTCTCTCAGCCAGTGAGTGGCACCACAAACCAGAATCTGGGCTCCTGACCTTCATTGATCCACCTTTCCACTGAATTCCATTTTTAAAAACTTACATGAGTGTCCTTCTGTACCCTAGCTATCATAAAATAATGGGATGTGAAGTTTCTAAGGAGGTCACTTTTGTTGATCATCCCTTCTTAATCAGCAAGGCATCTGACATTCAGGGAGTTTCAGGGAATTGCTCAAGGTTCTGTGGGGAGTCACTGACAAGCACAGGCCTAGAATCCCCATGTCCCCTCCTTTCACTCCATCAGAATCTGGAACTTAAATCTGTTCATCAGGATCCCAGGACCCCAAACTACCAATATAATGTTGTCGTGTGATTTTCTAAAATCCTCTCTTACTAAAGACAAATGAGAAAAACAAGCTAATATGAAGGATTTTAAAATGAAAACAAAAATAATTACATGTCCAGGGCACATAATTAGGTCAGTAGTAATTGAGATTTCACCCACTTCTTCTAAAACTGCGAATCCAGATAATGAGGACTATTATTTATCATAAGGACACAGAGGTGATGAACATCCCAAAGGGCTTACCGAATTTTCAGTGATTGATCTATTCCCATTAAGGTTTCAAAGGTGTGTATTTTTATTTATGATGAAAATTGGCAACCACAGGTAAAATGCATGGTAACCCTGATTGAATAAGAACATCTAAAACTAAAACAACACATTGATTCTCAACTACCATTGATAATTAAGAATTTCTAGTATTTTTATGTCCTTTAAGTTTGTATTATCCCATTCTATATCCACAAACTTTTTATTAAATGGGGGTCACTCAATAAAACAGAAGAATGCTTGAGTGAGTTTTCATGGTGGCTTTTTCTCTTATTTTACATAGCCTTCCTTCCTGTAGAAGTTGAACAAGTACACACTTTCGAGTATCTCCTTTCCTTTTTTTAAAAGGAAAAAATTCTTTAAAGAGCATCCATGTCAAATAAATCTTGCAATGTGATATACAACACTTTCCATTTGTGTGGCGTTTTTAAATGAAGCTGGTAAAAAACATGGGCAATTGTTCAGAGATCACTGAAGCTGGTGAAATAGGCCACCTTCATTACTGAGATGGGAAACGTGAACACGTGGATGGGTTGGGTTGTAAGGGGCGTGGTCAAAGACTTCGCTGGGGAGCTGCCCTGTGGTCCGAGATGGCAGAGGTGGAGGAGACATGGAAGCGACTTCAGAACGAGAAGAGAGTGCAGGGAATCGTCGTGGGGAACACAAAGGGCATTTCCATTAAGAGCCCCGTGGACAATCCGACCACCGCACGGGCACCAACCTCATGTGCAACTTCATCTTGAAGGCCTGGAACACTGCGCGTAAATTTGACCCCGGAATGACTTCACCTTCCTTCGAATTTGTGGAAGGAAGGAAGGAAGGGAGGAAGGGAGGAAGGGAGGGAGGAGAAAGAAAAGGAAAAGAAAAAGAAAAAGAAATTATAGCTACACCAGATAACGACTATTTCCTGACTGTGAATCAGAATCCAACTAAATAAGCCTCTCTCGGCTCCAGGTTTCATTCCTTAATTTAATGCCCCCCAAGAACAATAGCCGTGATCATGTCACCTGTCTGGGATGTGGAAATCACCTGAGAGCCCACGTAGACCAATCCAGTGGCCACAGCAGGCTGCAGCTCCACTCCACCCCACCAAAGTCACTCCTCTGTGGGTCAGCCACCCCTGAGTTCCCAGGAGGGCCTCTTCCTCAAGTCCAGGTTTTGGAGCATGAGCTTGTGAGACGCCCACACCCTGCTTTCTTCTGACCTTCAATTTACATTGTTGCCCTTGAAAAAGGCTGTTTTTCTTTAACTAAAATAAATTGACACTTGCAAAAAAAAAAAAGCCTTTCTTTTAATCATATAGTTTCCAAGTTCTCAAGTGCTCCTGCTATGTCCTCAACTTGAATGTCAGATGGAGCAGACCTAGGGAGCTTGTATTGGGTTCTGATTCTGAAAATGTCCCCCTCCAGACTTACTTGCTGTTACTGATATTTATTCTGTTGCCTTGACACGCATAAGCTCGCCATATGAAAATGACTCCCTGCTATCATTTGTGTAAGAAATTTACCGCAGAGCTCCTCATTACTGTCTCTCTGTGCATACTAGGGTCTTTGAAAGATTGGAAGTGGAATTTGTACTGTGAGTTGAATATTAATAAGATAAGAAGATGAAACAAGTTTCCCCTTTCCTTTGGAGCCCCAGACTGGCCCTGTGAGCAGGAACACCAGCTCACGTGGGTAGGCCTGGCTGTCCCAGCTCTGCACCCAGTTCCCCATTAATACCTCCTAACAGCTACAGGGAATCACTCCAAGACAGTTTGAATTTTTTAAGTAAAACACTAGAGAAGTAGCATCCTCTGCTTTAGTTAAATGCTTTGTCTTACTAATAGAACTGTGAGATTTTAAGATGCTGCTCTTATTTTTTTCCTTCCTTTGGAAGTCTCATAAAGGGTTAGCAACGACCTGTAGTATCAGAAGCAAAACATTTTCAAACTCCTTAAAGAAATACATCAATATTTATTTTATTTCTGTATTTAAATGTACAAACGCTTATTTCTCTAGAGTTTTCCTCTGGCAGGCTCTTTCCTTCCATTCCTTGTCTAAGCTCTTAACTTCAATCTACAGAAAAATATTCTAGGTTTCTATGACAATGAAGATTAGAAAGAAAACACTGAGATGGGAAAGTTGAGACTCTGCACATTTTTCTTTGTTCTTCCTTAGAGATGATGGATAGTTAAACCCTGAGGCAAAGTTTCCATCGGTACTTATCACACTTTGTGCTCTCACATCTTCTACCATCTGAAAATACCGACGTGTCTAACGTCAGTAGAAATGGAATCTTTACAATGTCTTTTCAAATGAAATAGATGGTCTGCATTTCTAGCCTCATTTGTTAGAGAAAGAAACAGGGATGTTGATGTATATTACCTGCACCCCAAAACATAGTCACCGAAAGTCTAACCTCCAGCTCTTGCCCTAAGAATTTGAATTCAGGTCAGTCCAACAAACAGGTGTAGCATATTCAATGAGGTGCTATACGTACCAGGCTCGTTAAAAATTGTGGTACAGGTGGGAAAGAGAATAGCATTAAATCAAGATTAGTTTCTAGGCCACCAGTTTAGTTTTTAAAATTATGGTTACTCAAAATTACATATTCTTTAGTGTATTATGTTCTATATTTGGGAAAAAAACATCTAGAGAGCCACGTGAAGTCCCCCAAATCCTCACATAGGGAAGTGGACCGAATATTTGGTAACTAAGTTATTTCAAAGTGAAATAAAATGGAAATTTACTTCTATGTAATAGAAATTTAAAAGTTTATTTGCCCAAGCTCCTGAAAATTGCTATAACTTCTAAGAGTCATTCTATCAATGGTAGTAATGAATTTTTATCATTTGCAAAGCATACTTCCAGGTTCTGAGAGGATCCAGAAATAAGAATCCAAGGGGCTTACTGTGAACAGTGCTCACTACTAGGTGCTAACACGGAGTGTGTATTTACACAGAGTCATGGCCTCTGTTTTATCAGTAAGTCTATGTTGTTTTTCTGCATTATTCCATCACTAGCTTTGGTTTATTTAGCCTCCTACTTTCATTGACCATAGAACTTTAACACCGACTATTTTTCACTGTATTTTTCAGCATCCTTGTGATTGAAGCAATGCGGTTATTTTCTCCATTTTATAGGCAACACAGTGAAGTTACAAAGAAGTCACGTTAATCATTTAAGGTCAAAGTCTCCTGTAAAGAGACTTTGCAGCACCATTCATTTTCCCCCAACTAAATTTCCCTGCCTGAATAAGGACTCTATTAGGTTCCTAGAAAAATGTTGAAAGGCACCTGATAATTTTTTTCAGAAAAACTTTCTCTAATTAAAATGTTTTATTATACAAAGAAAAGAGAGAAAGAACAATACATCTCATCTCACTTGATTTCTCTTTCCAGATAATCTTCTTTGCTCATATAGAGATTTTAAATGGAATCTAATGAACAAACTGAACTCACAAGGAAAATGGGGACAGACATATAGGAGGAGAGCAGGATGACAGCTAAGGGAGGGGAAGGTAGGGAGTGGAGACACTGAGAAAAAAGGAAAAAGGACTCATGGACAAGGACAACAGTGTGGTGATTGCTGGGGGCAGGGGAGTTTAAGGGGACTCAATAGTAATAGAAAAAATGCAGTCAAGATTAAATTTTTAAAAAAGAAAAAAATTTAAAATGAAATTACATCACATAAACTGCTTTGTGTTCCATAAGCGTTGAATGATTGTAGTACTAAATGTGCAAATAAACTCTGAAAGAATTTTACCTCTTGCTTGTGGCATATATTCTCTGACTTCTATCATTTGTTTATTATATTTCTTATTTTCTGAATAAGGTTTTAATTGTTTGGGGATAAATTTTATCTCTAATCCATCTTTATGTTTTGTCTCCTTAGCTCTTAGCACTGCACACTGAACAGAGTATTTGCTCGATTAACATTTGTTGGATGAATAAATCCAACTTCCCACTTCCAGTGGGAAAAATAAAACGTGAACATATGGGCGATTGATAGTACATTCTTTCATAATGAGCTTCCTGTTGTCCATCACTTGGTCTTTTCTAGTAGCATAGCAGGTAGCTGAAAGCTAGCTTAAACTCTAGGCTGCATATTTCTAGCGTCTCCCTCAGTAACTTCCTGGGTGCACACTGGTATTCCATATATGTTTGTGGCATGAGGAGAGAAAGAAAAGGAGCAAGGGGAGAGAAAGCAGCTTTTATTGATGCTTCATAGTTGTTGCATGCTTTCCACGGGCCAAGAACCACTCTAAATGCTTTACTTGGATCATTTCGTTATCTCCCATCAAAAATTCTATGAGATAGATCCAATCAGTGTCCTCATTTAAAAAACGAAAGCACAGAGGGAGTAAATCATTTGTCTAGGCTCACATAGCTAAGTGGTAGAAAAAGAATTGAAACCTACTTTTCTTTATCACTGAGTTATCCTGCCTCTTGACACAGCCACACAGTGTTTCAGTTTAGAAGAGGAGGAAAGAAGGAAGGAAGGAAGGAAAGAATGGTTACCAGCAAAGCATCATGACAACCCACATGTATTAGTGCAGAAAGCACTGCAGAAAGATGCAAAAGTCCTATATCCAAGGTATATTGTTTCCTGATTCATTTAACTTCTCTGAACTTGCTATTGTAACCTGTTAAGCGGGTGTAGAACTGCATTACTCAGGGCTATTGCAAATTTATGTAAACACAGTTTGAACTAAATGAAGTATAAATTGCTGCAATCATGTAAGCTGAATATTTTCATAACTTCTATATAATGGCACAGTATACTTTGCCTGTTATTCTCAACAAATCTTCACATAACAAATATAATTTATTCAACTAGCTAAAGGCACCAAAATGAACATTATTAGATTTTGCTAGATTCTTTACAAATGTAGTTTGATAAAATACAGAAATTTTCAGTATTATCATAGACTTTTTATAAAGTCTTTATGATGGAGCATGGATGGAATCTCAGTTAAAATTTGGCACGTGGCTTTACCCAAGCACCTTACAACACAATGGAGGGGAGGTGGTTTGAGGGGGGTAAATAGATAATCAGAGGAAAGAGCTCCCCCTACTGATCACCAATGACAATTCCTGCCACATCTTTGGAAGTCAACTCATACACAATGTTAGGAACACAATTACCACTACCACCAACCACTGCACACACACCCAAACACTTGAAACCCTATAGTTTATTGAGTATTTATTATTTGCCAGGCAATTAAAGTTAGTTCCACCAATTCTAATGACAACCCTACCAGTGGTATTTAATAGCAAACACTGAATCTCCGCCACCAGGGCTCAGAGCCCGAATCTGCCATTTTCTAGGTGTGTGACCTTGGGCAATTTACTTAATCTCTCGGAGCCTCCATTCCCATCTGTAAAACAGGGTTTATGATAACACTTCTCTCACTGGTTGTTAGGGGGATTAAATAAATCAATGTTTGCAAAGAGTTTATAAAAATGTTTGGCATATAATATAAAAAAGGGAAAGAATTAATGAGGAAGCTGAACTCTCTCAAAGGCAGAAGTTAAACACAGACTACGTGGCCCCCGGTGCCTGTGCTCTTCAGCACTAAGCTTTATGGCTTCTTCACGTATTACTGTGTCATGTTAATACAACCTCAGACAAGTCAGGAGACATGTGTTTGGGTTCTTCTTTTCTGATAATGATGTGCTATTTGAATTAAATCAAGTTTAACCTTTGCTATTCTTACCTTAAATTCCTACTCATTCCCCAATGCTTTGGCTCCATCCAAGTGTTGCTATAAGCATTTTCATTGAAAACAGCTATAATTATTTCCCCCAGATTATAATGATCAGAGAGCATTTCTCTTTTTTATTTTCCTTGTAATTTTGAGGGGTATTTCTAAGCATTTCCTTATGATTGCTTACAGATTTCTCACTTCAAGGTTCTGTCTTGACCTGATTGTTACAATCGCTATTCAACTCCAGAGCAGTAGTTATGATAAGTTAATCACTGTGTTGAAGCTGCTGATGGGAATATTTACCAGAGGTCATAACAAAAAGACTTGATGTTTGGCATAGAATTGAATTAGTGCCCACTGCTGAGGCAATGGCATCAGGCTCATTGGAGGAACCTGGAATTTAGGTGGTAGGGTAGAACCCAGTGCTTTGGGTTTACTGATGATTCTTAATTGAGAAAGGTAAATATGCTAAAGGTAAGGAAAAATATTAGAGGAAAGTCTAAGCTTCAGACATCCCAAAATGAAGAGTTGTAAGAGAGACATAGGAAAGGCAGCAGGGCCAGCTGCTTTTCCTCCCCAAGTCAGCATGTCAGAAGGTGTAGTCACAACTTAATGGTAGGTTAGGTGGGATAAAATATTTATTTGAGAAAATTATTAGAGATTTATTACACCATTTTAAGTAAGGATCTCTCTGTATTTTACATGGGATTTACCAAATTTGATAAGCATCCAGGGAGAAACAAAGATAATTAAAATGTTGAAAAATAAAAGAGATGAAGAAAAATGAAAGGACTGTGGGGAATTTAATCTGGGGGAAAAAAGCAATTATGGATAACCTAAGTATTTTCAAGTCTATGGAATTTATCTATTGAAGAACAGGTATTTGTTCTCTATTTCGATATAAATCAAAAATAGAAATGGGCTCAAGTTGCGGCAAGAAAGCTTCTGTTTACACGCAAGAAAGAACTTCTTGATTAAACTCTAGAACTTAGTAGGGAAGGAAATGGTAGGCCTTTGCTTTAGGAAATCTTTCAGAATTGAAGAGGTAAAGCCTGGTAATCTGATGTGGTGTTGGATTGAAGCAGAAGGCTTAACTGGAATTTCTTTAGGTCTCATCTAGTACTTAAATGCTGTGATTGCATAAGTAAGAATGTGTCCACCAAGCAGGAAGAGAAACAGACAGGACAATCAGTCATGGCCCGTTTAGCGATACAGTTGCTATTCTTGAAGGAGGTTTTCGAAATCTCTGTTGTGAAGCAGAGCTTCAGGGTCAGGGCCAAAGCCACAAGAACACCTTGGAAGGTCCTGGCCAGGCCTGCACGATTTCAGCCTTACAGATACGAGCAACTTGAGTAGCAAAGGACATACTCACCACTTTCCATTTGTGTGGAAATCTGTGAATATTTTTTGTGTGTGTGTGTCTCTAAAAATAATTCATGTTATAATAAATACAATATTTTAGATAAATTTGTCTGAGGTGGACACAATTTACTTACCTTTTCATAGTTTTCTGATGTAGATCTTAAATTGGAATTAAGAGCTATTGTCAATATTTGGGAGTGATGATGAGGTGTCCCCCCAAATTTTGAAAATATGGTTGTCCTTATTTTTTTTCTAAGTTAATTTTTCTAAAGTAAAAGTTGGACAATTCTTACATACTGGGTATAATTAGATATCTGAATATGGTGAACAGAGATTTTGGAAACAAGTGTCACTTTAATCAAGACAAGAGAAAAGGACTATTACCAAGGAGATCTAGAATGTGGCTGTAACTTTATAACTCAGCATGTGGACACTCAAACCTTTGATTCCCACCCTGTTTTTTTTATTTTTTATTTTTTATTTTTATTTTAATCATTGTTCAAGTACAGTTTTCTCCCCCCTACTCCCATTCCAGCCCACCCACCCAACCCTCCCCCCTTCCCCCCATGACCCCCCATCCCTAGTTTTTGTCCATGTGTCCTCCATATTTGTTCCTGTAAACCCTTCCCATTCCCCCCTGAAATCCCACCCTGTCTTGAAGAAAACATCTGTGGGTATAACAAGACTCATCAACTGTGAAAGCTTAGAAAAGGTGGAGCCATCGAAGTCAAAATTATCAGGGGAGACTTGGCAAGATTCTCCTCTATCGGCCAAGTGTCTCGTCTACCTGAGATTCACTCAGTCCTCGTGTTCTGATGCCATTTGCGCTCACAAACAAACTTCAGATAATTTGACTTTCCACATCTCTTGATTATGGGAGAAAGTGTACTGACCTGCCAAGTCAATCATTCCCACCTTCCTGGCCGTTAATTTTTTCATTGTAAATGATCTGTAGATCAGTCCTGAGGAGCCAAATTAATATAAATCTACTCAGAAGAAATGGCTCACCCCTTGGCATGCTGATATTGGTGGTTTGAATCTATAGGTTTCGTTGGCCTGGTGTATTCACTCACTAAGGTAAACGTAAGCATGGAGGGATTGGAGCAATCAATGTCTTTCTCTCCCTCACTACTTGCTTTTCTCAAGCTGAAACAAAATTATGATTTAAAAATATTTTCATTCAAGTGACGATTCTTCTCCAGCTCACCCAGAGGAGAGCTCCTTCCAAGGTGGAAGTGAAGAGACTGGGTCAGAACCCCGGGGGAGGAAGCACGGGGAGGCTGTCCGGCTGTCTGGGAAGTAGGATAATTCTCAGGTCAGAACTGTGGTGACAGATGACTCACAAGTTCAGAGCCACATTTATCAGACACTTTGTACCTCAATCACTTTGAAATCCAACAGGCTGGTGTTTACTGGGACGTGTTCTAGCAGTTTCCTGTGCGCTTTTCAGTGCTCCGAGAGAACAGCTTTGTCTGCATGGCTGGGAGCTTATGATGCGTACAGTCTAAAACTGTATGGCCATATATGTGTTGGTTTCAGAGGGTAATGGACTTTCTGACTCTTGCACCAAAACTCTAGTGGATCTCAGTACCACACTACCTCTGATGGTGACCTTATCAGATTTCATATACTAAACAGGCTTTGGCTGGGGCGGTTTGGGGTGGCAGCAGTCCAAGGAAAACCAGGTGCTGCAGGAAGTGGGGTGGGTGATTCAGTCAGGTGCATTCTTCCTTATGATTCAGGCTGACCCACTAGCTAATCACGGTGAGTAGGCACACCGCTCTCAGGGGCCCTTATGAATAAATGTATAGTAAAGGTCTTAATCACTTTTGCTGACTGGCGAGTTTTCACAGAAATTGCTATACAATGTCTTCAGAATTGATTCTGTTAAGATAATAAAAACTATTGGCGATGCCATTTTAGGTATGCTCCACGCTCTTCTTCCTGTTGTACTCGGTATTAAAATGTGGGACGTATCATTCGGCACTTGAGGCATGTTGCTTTGGAGCTAGTTCTGTACTTGGCAGTGAGTGTATTTATTCTTTTTTATTGGAGTTTGCTAAGCCTTTAGACTTTAAAATCATTTATGTGAGCAAGGTAACTTGTTTATTTCATTTCTTTGTGCTTTCTTTTTAGGATTTAAAATGGGCTACCAAATGGAGGTAGATAAATTAGTACCTAAGAAAGCTAAGGCAAGAAGGAAATGTGAATAAGAAAGTTAGGCAGGACAGGAGTGAGGGAGTATGTACATATGTGTACATACAGGGTGGGGCAGAAGTGGGTTTACAGTTGTGAGTGCAGGAAACACAGTTCATTCTGGCATTACTGCTGATTAATTACTGTATTACTTTCCATACAAACATGTATATGTACACATATATACACATATATAGAAGTATCTGTAGTACATTTCACAGTTAACCTGTAAAATACAATGAAATACAATTATAACAAAACTTTTCTTGCCTACATTAGAGTAAAAAGTCAGCGTAATAATTAAGGTCTTCCTTTTTTTAAAAGATTTTATTTATTTTTAGAGTTAGAGGAAGGGCTGGAGAAAGTGAGGGGGAGAAACGTCCATTGCCTGCTTCTCATACACGCCCCGACTGCAGACTGAACCCGAACCCCAGGCATGTGTCCTGGCCAGGGATAGAACTGGCAACCTTTTGCTTTGTGGGATGAAACCCAACTAACTGAGGCACAGCCAGTCAGGGAAAGCTCTTGCTTTTTACCATAAGATAGATCTGGGTTTGCATCTTAACTCTGTCATTTACTAGCTGGGTCACTTTGGGCCCATTACTTGACGTCTATATGGTGAAGTGGAGATAAGGATTGTATCTACCTCAAAGAGTTATTGAGTAATAAAGAAGATAGCCCATGTGAGCTGTTTAACATGTCTGGGACACAGCAAGGCTTATCAAATGGCAACTACTTTTATTATGGCAATTATCATGATGTTAATTCCCATAAATTCAAGATTGACTAGAGGAATTCCCAGTTGTCTCTTTTTTTTTTTCTTAACAGCTTTATTGAGCTCTAGTTCTTCTTAAGAACACATGTCCTTTTTCAGATTGAAGGAGGCATGAGCCCAGCAAGCCATGAAGCCTATGGCATCATTCATGTTCATTTTCTTCCCAAGCCTCAGAGCGGAATCTCTCAATGACATCCCCGATCTGCCTTTAGGGGTATAACTAGGTTCCTGCTGAGCTTCAGGCCTGTGGTGCCCACATCCCTTTCAGCTTTCAACTTTTCAAGAACTACTTTTGTGTCTCCTAAAGGTTCTGATAGTCAGCACAGGGGTCAGTTAATTTTATAGGCGATGCAAGCTTTTAGGGACTACAGTTTTCTGGTTCATCTTCACTCAGAGGTGATTGAGAGGGCTACTTGTCCTGGCTGCACCTCCTTGTCCATGGTTGGGAGAAAATGGAATCTTCCCAGGGCTTTGGCAGAGACCAGTGGAACCTTCAAGGGCCTCACCTAATTCCTCAGTTCTTCCTTGTCAAGGAACTGTCCCTGATTCACTGCCACGGGCAAAACCACCTACTTACTTTGAGGGAAACTTTGATCCTGAGATGTGAGAGTCGTTTTAATGAAGCTGAAGCTGCCTTGGACAGGATCACAGATCACTATGCATTCGGGGATAAAATATCTGCCAAGGAAGGTATAACCAATAAGGTCAGGGCCAGTTGTGGGAAAGGAGGGAGCGGACCTTACCATCCTAAAAATAATTATTACATTAGGGGAAAAATGTTATGTCTAATTCTATATAGTATTTATTTCTTGAGGGCATCTACTGTAAGGAAAATAAATTATCCTTCAAAAGCATCTTTTCAGGCACCCCATATTTTCCTTCCAACATTTCTTCTTAAAGCACAGTGATTAAAGTTTACATCACGATCTGCCTGGAAAAAGTCCAGCCATTGTTACTATAATGAGAACGATTTGAGTGACATTGATGTAACCTGGCAGCCAAGGAGAGTGGGCTGGGATGCACATGTGTGAACAAGGATGATTTCACTGTACTAGTCAGTGGGGGTGGTAGAGCCATTGAGTGAGCGTGTGTACTGTGTGGACATTGCATTCAAAATGACTGAGTGAGTAGAGCAATGAATCTGCATCAGATTTTGTGTTAAGCTTGAATAGTCCTCCATGGAAACTAATTATTCAGATGATTCAGAAGGCTGCAACTATGGGAACTGGTGATTGGCAGCTTCACTACAACTACATGCCTGCTCATGCATCATGCCTCCTAACATCAAATCACCCAGGTGACTCAGCTCTCCTACAGCCCTGCAACTTCTGGCTTTTCCCAAAACTAAAATCGCTTTTGAAAAGAAAGAGATTTCAGATCATCAATGAGATTCAGGAAAATACGACAGGGCAGCTGATGGTGATTGGGAGAACTGCATGAGGTCCCAACATACCTACTTTGAAGGGGACTGAGGCATCATTGTCCTATGTACAAATGTTTCTTGTATCTTCTTCAATAAATGTCTCTATTTTTCATATTCATGGAATGATACTTTTTGGACAGACCTTGTAATTCAGGTAAATTCAAAACTAGGAGGTCTTTTCATCTGAAAATCGGGCAGCCATCCTTAGGGTGATGAGCTTAGTGTTCACATGCTAAAAATGAGCTTGTCAAGCTGTCCTTTGTACTCCCCATAGCTTTTCCTGTGAACCTTTGCCCTTCATAGAGTAGCTGAATTGCTAAAATAACATTTCTACACTTGATTTACTTGTCCTAGTAAATTCTCAGTTGAGTCAATTCAGATCTCACATCTCCAACTTTCCTATGGTCTCTGAACTTGTTCTCTTCTCAAATGACTAAACGTGATCACTGTTGGTGGACTACGGAGTCAGGAGGTCAAGTCCTGGCTTATGCACCGACTAGTCGTGCAACTAGAAGCAGGGCATTTCATCTTTAATCCTAAACTTTCTTGGCCATAAGCTAAATATTAATAATAAGGTTGGGAAGATTAATACATGTCAATTGCTTAGTATATGGCTTAGCACAATTTGTGTTACCTACTATTATTATTATGGCTATTATTTCATAGTTGAGTATGAAATGCCAAAGTGGTCAATTTAAAGGGTATGAGTCTATAACATACGGAAGAATAATTCAAAAGACACATACACTTGTGAAGAAATGTTCCAATTTATTACAATTCAAATAAGTGCAAATTAAAATTTTATAGATAATTTTTACTACAAAACTGGAAAATATTTAAAATCACAATCTTCTATTTGGGCAGAAGTACGGTTAACTAAGCAGGTACTCTTTGATCTAAGAGTGTGAATCGATATAAACTTCTGGGAATGCAGCTTAATGTGTGTCGACTGTTTTAGAAGTTTTCACACTCTTGACTCTGTAGTTGGATGTGTCCCTTAAGGAGATAGTCAGTGAAGCTGTCAAAGATTTTTATGAAAACATTATACATAATAGTGATAAATGTGAAACTAATGTGTGAAATTCCTGAGTGGTAAAATGTGCCAGTAGAATATTAAGTTTAAAAATATTATTCTGAAAGAACACTTCAAAGTTAGAAAAAAAACACCTATAATATTTCAAAACTGAACAGAGCATGTGATCTCACTTTGTTATTAACATATAAATGATCTACATGTATGATGCTTTTAAACACCTCCTCATGGATGGCCAATAGGTATCTCAAACTGGTACATCTAAAAATTCTAATTCCCAGCCACTGATTTCTAAATCTGTTCCTCTTTTCTCTTCCGTATCTCAATAAGGGGAAGTTTATCCATCTAGTTGTTCAGGTCACGCATCTAAAACCTTTCTGGAACTTGTCTCTTTCTCTCATATCCACAGCCAGTCCAGCAGTAAATCCATTCACCTCTCCTTTCAAATCAGAATCTGATCACTTTCCACCATCTCCAGGAGCTTCCTCCCTGGTTCAAGCCTCCATCACATCCTGGCTTGATCACTGACAAGGTCTCTTAACTGGTCTTCCCATCGGCCCTCCTCCCTCTCTGCTGTTCTCTCAGAGTGAGCCTTTAAAATAGATTCAGTCCTGTCACTCCTGTGCAAAAAGCCTGCACGATGAAAGCCAGATCCATGTGTTGGCCTGCAAAATCCTTTTTGTTTGGAGTCTCTGCTCCCTCTCTCTCTGAATTCATTCTCTGCCTCTCTTCTCCACAAACTGTTGGTTGCAGCCACACTAGCCTCTTGTGTTTTGGGTACCCACCAAACACCCTCTTTTTCCGCTGAGCTTTTCTGTCTACTTTTATCTTCACCAGGGAGGGCTGGTGCCTTCACTACCTTTAGGAATTTGCCCACTTGTCATCTCCCCACGTGACCGCTCATGTTCGAAGATACCCTAGCTTTATCCCAATGTTGCCTCTCCCTGCCCTCTTAGACAGCGTTTTAAAATGGCACTTACCACCAAGTGACTAATTTATACTTTTTGGGGCCCACTCTCTCTCCCCCAAAGAATGTAAGTTTTCTGAAAGGTGGTGACTTTTCTTCTTGCTCCCTGTTGGATCTTCTTTACTTAGAGCAGTTCCTGGTTTATTTGTGGAATAAATAAACAAATGGACAAATGAATGATATATCTGTAGATGAATTTGGTGCTTTTTATTTTCTGGTTTATACTCTTATAGCTTAATTTTTAAAAATGACATTTGTTTTTTACTTTTATTATCAGAAAAAAACACTACACATGCTATTCTTTTTATGTTTCTCTTGCGAATTGCTAGCATTCAAGGGCTACTGAATGTGTGACTCTTCCAAACTGTTCTGTATTTTGTCTTGGGTACCTTACTATGAAGTCCAAATCAGCTTGACAAAGGATGAAGCCCTTTATCTTTTCTTAACTCTCATTTCCTCTGTTTCATGGAATTATTGAAAATGTCATATTTTCTCCACTTTCTAAATCTGAATCAGTTTTAGATTGGTGTATTAACTCCTTGCCCATCCTTTACACTTATAACTGCTACTACTAGTGGTACTTCAATTATTTTACTGTTTGAACCTTCAAATTTCTATCTTCTCTCTGCTTTTCTTTTACTTTGAAGCCAATGTAGCTGTGCTCATTGGATGCACAGTAGTATCTGTAGGACAGCCCAGGTTCGGGGAAAGTGGCTTAGTCATTTTACATATACTGTATCTTTTCATCCTAAAAATAACCCTTTTCAGCAGCTGTTATGGCTCCATATGACAATGAGAGAAGTGAGGCTCTAGGAGCCTGAGGAACTCACGGGAGAGCACACGGCTAGGAAGTGCTGGCAGGGGGCACACCTGACTCCAAGCCCACACTCTTCACTTCTTAAAACTCTCCATGGTCGCCTCCCTGCTCTGCACTTTGTTTATTTATTTCTACATTTACACACACCCTCCTTTCAGAAAGGATTTGAGGAAGAAGATACTATTGTTCTTATTATTAAGCTCTGGTTTCTGCCTTCTTCACACTGCCCAAGCCCAAGAGGTTGGGGAGGTGGCCAGATGTGGATTGTGGGAGGAAGCTCATCCTGTCACAACCCATCCTCTTAGTGGCAACTACCAGGGGCGACGAGCTTGTAACAGAATGTGGGATGGGTCTACCAGGGCAGTGTTGGGGGCGCTTGCTACAGGGGGTTTCCAAGCTTAGCTTGGCGAGACTAGTTTCTTAACCACCCTGTTAATAGGTCTTGCTCTAGAGCTTTCACAAGTCCTTTGGTGATTATCTATTTAGAAAGTCACTTTTTTATTTTTATTTTTTTTAATGTTAAATCCTTATTTAATCTTCTTTGTGGAGAAAAACCAATTAATATCAGGAAGGAAAGGGGATGGTAACTCTAACATCTGTGGAGCAGCACCTTAATTGAATTATCTTGTTTAATCTTCACAAATCCCTGCGAAAGAGCTCTCATTATCCTTTTAGTTTTTTTTTAACAGATGAAGAAATTTGGGTGGAACAAAATCGAGTAGTTTACATAGCACCATCCTCATGTAATTCTATTGGATTTGAACCTCTGTTTTCTGTCTGTCTGTGTACTCATTCGACGTCTACCTAGGCAAATATTGGGATATGTTGGACCTGGGTTCCAATACTCAGGGTCTTTTTCTCAGAAAGAAGAACACACAGGACGGTTTTAGAATTTGAGACTGCAGAGAAAAATTGCAACACCTCAACGAAGCTGGGAAATGCAGCCTGGCGTTCTGGGCTTCACGGGAGGGCTGAGCACCAGCATGCCACTGAAGCTACTCTCTGTGCCTCCCTTTGCAGTCTGAAATATGTCTCTACATGTTCACTTGTATCATCAAGATGTTGATGTTCCTCACCAAAATTAACATTACCGAGCCCCTTTGATGTATAAGCATCTGTGTAAGAATGTTTAAATATTGACTTGTCTGGGTACAACATGTGGTTGACAAAGTGGCTTTCTCAGCTCCTTTTCTGATCTTGCCCGATATAATGCTATTGCTAAACTTATCTAGAGTGAGATCTTCTAAAGGTTGCTTGCACTTGGGAAGAATCAAGTTCATCTCTGATGGTATTTAAGGGACTGTAGATGTAAACTAGTTCCACCAGTGTCGGGAAACTGTGAGTCATCTCAACTCTTCATGCTACCTGACTCTGAACGAAGAGAGACAATGTTCACGTAGGAACCGTGCAATTTGTCACGTTAAGAACAGACCGATCTTGTTCTAACGCTCTTGCAGAACTCCAGGTACCTTTACCTGAGGAGAAATTTTCAGAAATTAATAAAATAAGGTTCAGCCTTAAGGAATGTGACTAATACATCTGAGATGAGTGACTCAAAACTCAAAAAGGAAGCAGTATTTGTAGCTTTAGCATTTAAATAATTTTCAATTGTTTTAAGAAAATCACCTCATTTTTTTCATATTTAAAACATATGAAAATTTCTTTATTCTGTTGATTTAAAGGAAAGCCAACCATCAGAGAGAAAAAGATACAAAAAAAAAAATGAGTCCCTAAAGGATATGTTAGTGTCATAAAAAAGGGCAAATACTTAATGCAATTATTTGCATATTGACCTTAATCTCACGATAATTTCCCAAGACAATTTCCTGATGTCCACATTTCCCCGAGTACTTTGTGCCACTCCCAGGCATGTGCTTATGCAGGCTTGTGGGGACAAGTGTACATACAAATGCACGCATAGGTAATAGCCAGCCCTTCAGGGATATTAGATGTGCTGAATGTTGGAAATGGGCAGTGTTCTGTGTTTGACAAATTGCAAAGTGCAAATTGGCAAAGTGAGTTTTATCACTCACAACCACAGTTTTTGGAGATATAAGAGATAACTATCTAATTAAATGACTTATTATATAGAGGAGAGAACTGCAGGTTTTATTACAGCATGTATCTATCCTTTCATAATTATACACTCAAGAGATTGTTTACCCTACCACAGTGCTCTCAGAACTTACCACTCAGCAAATAGTTCCTACTAAAACCTGCCAAATGGCTGAATGAATGAATGAATGAATGATAGAATGAGTGACTAGAGAGGTTGTGCAATCACATGCCAGGAAAAGAAACCCAGGTGTTTCTTATTTTTCTTGCTGTTCTGTGATCCCTGTGAATTCTCAGTTTAGCTGAGTTAACCAACTTCTTATTCTCTTTTAATACTCATACCCTATTCCTGGAAATGCTACCTGTTCTTAACTGAACTAGACTCTTTCCGTCCCTTATTTTCACCTCTTTCCCAAAGCTTTACTGAGTAACTGGATAAAGAGAGATTTCTTCCTCAACTCCATTTTGTCTGAACATGCAGCAGAAATGAGTCACTCTTCACTTCCAAGATGTAATAAAGCTCACCATGGCTTCTATCTGCTGTATGTATTCCCTGCCCTGATCTCTGATTTACTTAATTGTGTTAAGGCACAGTTGTTGGGGTAGCCTCAGAACTTTGATATACCTATACTAGTCTCAGTGTTTGTTTAAGATCTCAAACTACTTTAAGTTCTCAATTTAGTAAATATAGGATTCATTCCAATTAAGCTTCCTGACCAAGTTGAAAACACTATGTCTTTTTTATGGAATGTTAGGCGTTGTTCTAGAGAATGTTTGTCTGTCTATCCACTTATCCACTTAACCTCAAATATTTCTGATGATCTTATGGGGTATAAGATGTTATCCCCATTTTTTTTTTTCAGATGAGCAAGCTGGGACTCCAAGCAGTGAAGTGACATTGAGAAAGTACTGGATCCAGGATTCAGACTGACATTGGCTGGATTCTTCAGATCGAGTGCTTTTCATGGCATTATGCACTTGCTTCTTTTCACCCCAGAGTTGTGGAAGCCATTTAAAGGCACTGGGACCAGTAAGCGCTGGTCATTATGTGCTTCCTGGGGCAGACAACTTCTGCTCCGTTACCCCCTTGCAGGCCTGCAGATCCTCGCAAGACAGAGAACGTGAGGGAACAGGGTGTAGAAAAACTGTTCTCTTACCACCTCTCTCAGACCAATTTATACTGTCCCTGAATCGGGAGTAAGGAGATATGACCTCTTCATATTCTCGGCATCGAGGCTCATAAATCTGCCTTCTGTATCGATGGGGTCGCTTTTTTAAAAAAATGAGTTCAGAATGCCAAGCTGTGGTGGGAATGTCAGGGCTGTTGGTGAGTTATATCTTAGAAAGTCGTTTATATCTTCTTCAACATTGCTGCTATAGCAAGTGTGTATTCTCACACTTCACCTTTTCACAGCAGCCATTCACCCAGTCTCCATCAGAATACTGTTTTTATTTGGAATCAGTAGACATGCAGTGAGGGTCTATTTCATGGGATTTACTCTAAAAGGTGCCAGAAGGATAAACTATGCATATTGACACTCTGGTTTTTCGGGGTTTTTTTCCCACTGGAGGGATAAGAAATGTAACTCTTGTAACCTAAACTGAGATCAACACTGTAAATTCATTTATTCATTTATTGTATCAATAAATATTTCTTAAGCTTTACTATGTGGAAGACAGGGAATGAATATCAGCATAAAGGGCCAGCTGGTAATTAACTTCAAGATGTGCAGAAAAGGAGGTTTGGAAGGGACAGAAATCACAGTCAGAGAGGAGAACAGGGAAGGTTTTGTGGAGGACGTGGCATTTGCACTGGACCTTGAGGACTTTGTGAAGGGAAATCACCTTAAGTCGAAAAGTCCATACAATTATAGGGCCGTGGGGCCAAGTTACAGCAGGAATAAAACAAGTAGGCCAGTTTGAATGGAAGACATTTAAGAACTGGGGAATAAGGCTGAAGGAGGTTAAACTCCCTCTAGAAGACAAGAACCAAGTCTGACCAGATGGCTTCATGAGGGCTCAGTATATTCTTGGGGTGACAGCCAGGCCTCCCAAATCACAAGAGAAGATCAATGTGCCAGAGCACATATTTGTGGAGGACTTGGAGGTGATAGCAGTGGTGCTGATGGCAGAAGCGATGATTACTGTAGTGATCTGGTGTCAGGGGTGATGGGAGAGGAAGAGGGTACTCAGTAGAAGAGACAGATCATTGGAAAGGAAGTAGAAATCCCACATTCTTCCTACACCATATTATTGGTAAATGTCCATCCTACTTCTGCTTAAGGAATGCAGCATCGAAGATGGTACTAGGCAGAGGGAAGATCCTGGAATTGATAATGCAGTATGTTTAATTGTCAGCTAACCTAATTAAAAGAAGGCAACAAATTTAATGAGGCCATTGGGCTTCTTTCAAACAAAAGAAGACCTAATTAAAGACAAGTAAAACTGGTTACAAGGAAACAACCTTAGATTTATAATTAATGTGTTATACTTAATGTCATAGGATAGAATTAATGGATAGTATTAATTTAAGTGGAACTGTGAGATTTAAAAAGCATTTGTAACTTACATGAATAAGCAATGTCATTAGTATCTAATATCCCCAGAGATAAGTGTCATTATCATTTGTTAATTTCACTTACGATGATGAAATATATATTTCATTGCTTGCCTTATGAAATTCAATGTATATGAGGATCTTACATTACATACTCTTGAATTTATTATGAGCCACATAAATTCTGTAGTATAACATCATTGAAATAAATAGAGTCAACATAACAATCTATATTTTTGCTTCCAGGATTATTATTCCTTTTTCAAAATTCCCATTAATATTATTTTCCACTGGTTTTTGATGTTCCCACAAATCATTACTCCCCTGGAGAGATCTTTATTTAAAATAATAGCTGTTGTTGTCTAGCAACTTTTCTTTAGTGATAGGTCTCCTCTTTCTTTCTCTACAAATCAACTAAATCTCACTTCCAGATGTACATTCTTCAAAAAATGCAAAAATCTTGCCCTGGCTGGGTGGCTCAGTTGGTCAGAGCATTTCCCATAACACCAAAAGGGTGTGGATTCCATCATCTCCCGGGGGAGCACACACCTAGGTTGTGGGTTTGACCCCAGGTCAGGAGGCAACCAATCAGTGTTTCTCTCTCCCTTCCTCTCTCTTTAAAATCAATAAACATATCCTCGGTTGAGGATTGAAAAAAAAGCCAAAGTCCCTACCTAAGACTTATGTATATTTATTTCTTCCTTCTAATAGTTGTATACCTATATTTTGTAATCTCTTTTTCCTCAACCTACTTCTTTCATTTATTTACTGATTTTTAAAATTTATTTTTCAATTACAGTTGACATACAATATATTAGCTTCAGCTGTACAAAATAATGATTTGAGTTTTATATAACTTATGAAGGGATTACCCTGTGCCCATCTGGTCCCATATGTAGTTATTACAGTATTAGTGACTGTATTCCCCATGCTGAACTTTACACCCCCACAACTATATTTGTAACTGGAAATTTGTACTTCTCTCAGTTCCTTTCATCTTTTTTACCCATCCCCCCAACCTCCCTTTCATCTAGCAACAATCAATTTGTTCTCTTTATCTATGAGTTTGTTCCTATTTTGTTCATTTATTTCCTTGTTAGACTCAGCATATAAATGAAACCATATGGTATTTATCTTTCTTTGTCTGACTTACCTCACTTAGCATAATACCCCTAGGTCCATCCATGTTGTCACAAATGGAAAGATTTCATTCTTTTTTATTGCTGAGTAATACTTCAATGTACACATTGTTCATTAGTTTGACAAACATTTCTCAAATGCCTACTTAACACACTGGAATAGCTAAGAGAGGGATGGCTTTGGAATCCATTCATCTGATGTGTCAAGGTTAGCGTCCTGACTATGGTATGTAACAGCCATGTGACCCTGGGCAAGTTGTTGAACCAGCTTGAGCCTTCCTCTTCATTTGCAGAAGGGGATGGAAATGCCTCCCTAGCGTTGTTCTCATGAGAATTCAAAACAGTGTCTATCAAGCGCCCAGCAGACACTCAAGGAAGAATAGCCATTGGGTATTTTCCTTACTTTGTTGGCAAATGCACGGGGCTACTTTAGTTTTGTACTACTGTGCCCTGGGAGAGAAAGAACACAGAGAAAAGTGTCTTTTAGCTCTTCATTTTTTGTGCTTCTTCATGCTTTCTATATGTTTGACCTCTGGAATCGCACGTCATGCCCAGCTAGACTCTGACTCTCCTCAGTTTCTCCCAGTGCTCCTCCTACTCTTTAGAATGTCCTGTACTAGCAGCCCTCGCTGACTCCCTAGAGGACCACCCCTGCTTCCTTGGAGAGTTCATTTTGGTGCTGGTAGTGTTTCCTTGTCCTTTCTTCCAGATTTATAGACTATCGTAATGATAGGGAAGTCAAAACTTCATTTTATGGAATAGTTTTGTTTCTGATTTACAGGAAGGAAATGATTTCAAAAGAAGGAGCACAAAGGTTCTTCTAGCATAAGGTTCTAAGAAGCATGAATGGTATTTCTGGGGTAATAGAGAAAATTTGTGTTTGCTTTGTTGCTGGCTGCAAAATAGACAAAATATTATGAAATTGCAACAATAACACAAAATGCACTTGCTTGTTTTCTTGGGGGTTACATTTTGAGTGCGTGGCTGTTGATTCCCCTTTGGTTGTTTTAAAATTATGTTAAATAGATATTGCAGCCAGATTTGAAAAGGGAAGAAAAGGAGAGAAACACTCCCAGAACTGAGGTAGATGATAGATAGATAGATGAAAGGAAGAAAGAGAGAAAGAGAGAGAGAAAGAGAGAGAGAGAGAAGAGAAAAGAGAGAAAGAAAGAAGAAAGAAAGAAAGAAAGAAAGAAAGAAAGAAAGAGAAAGAAAGAAAGAAAGAAAAAGAAAGAGAAGAAAGAAAGAAAAGAGAAAAGGGAAGGGAAGGGAAGGAAGGGAAGGGAAGGGAAGGGAAGGGAAGGAAGAGGAGAGGAGAGGAGAGGAGAGGAGAGGAGAGGAGAGGAGAGGAGAGGAGAGGAGAGAAGAGAAGAGAAGAGAAGAGAAGAGAAGAGAAGAGAAGAGAAGAGAAGAGAAGAGAAGAGAAGAGAAGAGAAGAGAAGAGAAGGGAAATAAGATTCAGGTTGTCAAGGAGTTATGTGTCAGAGTGTCTGTAAGTTTCACTGAGAAGTCAGTTTGCAAAGCACAGGAACTGCACTAAGTTTGGCATCCAATGCCTAGTGTGGGGCATTAACTCAATAAACATCTGTTGACTGACTGATGGCAGCTTCTTCTTCTAGTTTTCTATATAAGAGAGACCCATTTCTCCTTCTTCCTTTATCCTAACCTCATAAGGCAAGGCTTTTATATTCTTGGAACTATTGAAGGGAAAGCTTCTGTCTTTCCTCTCACCCATCCACCTTCAAAGTCACAGAAGCAATGTGCTGAGGTAGAGAAAGGAGACTTCACATGTGTATCAGGTGCTCCGGGCCTCCCCCCTTCTCAGTCTAGTCTTTCTGGAGGGCGCACGCATCCTTGTCCTGCTTCCAACCCTCTCGTGTAAGATGAACCTACCTCGGGGGCCAGTACCTACTACCTAAAGGCAGGTCAGAGGTCCATGTGGGCTTGGGGCCGTGATGAGTGCACGTTCACAGGTTCTCCCCACAGGGGATTCTCATTCCAGAATTTGGGGAAATTTGAAAGATGCCTCTTCAACTGAAAAGCCAGATCTCATTGTCAGTCCATCCTTACAACTAACATACAAACTATTTGGATTCCTAGCTGACTTTTGAATATATGGGTCAATGGTGTCCGTCTCAGAGGAGTGAGGGGATGAGGTGCATTTACTGATTCTCTTGGTGAAATGCAAACCTTCAGACTTCCATATCTCATGGTGGATTCACTCATGGGAAAGTTTGAGAAACAGGCCCAAGGGCTAATTTCTATGAACAACAACTCTTGAAAAGATCAAGGCTCTGAACTTAGCAGAGGCGGGGGGTGTGGGTCCTTATTAAAACACACTGTTCATTGCTTTTTTATTGTAAATGTAAATTTTCTATTTTATTAGGTTGTTTATTGAACACAATTATATTCCTGCATGTAATGTAAAGTGTGGTGCAGTTGTATGCGGCTTGTTGAGATGCATGACAGCCCGGTGCCCCCTCCCCCACCCTTCCTCTCTCCAAGGAAACCCCCTTCCAACTCATACAACCAGTCCTTTTCACATTTTCCTCCAAATGGCTAAAGAATACATTTATTTAGCTAGTTCTACCTTTTGAAGTTGCAGACAATACTTATTTACTTAGGCGTTTAAAACTGACTTCCCACTTTAGAAAATAAGGACCTAGGTCACGTTCATACCCTGACTGTCATCACTCCAACAACCTTCCCTTGTCCCATTCTCTTAATTTACCATCATGTACTTCATAATGATGTTTCAGTCAAAGACGCACCGCATATGGGATGACGCTCATGCAAGATTACGATGGAGCTGAAAACCTCCTACCACCTAGTGAGGTTGCAGCCCTCACACTGTCGCAGTGTAACACATTGCTCATGTGTTTGTGGTGATGCTGCCGTAAACATACTGCACTGCCATTCATATAAACGTACAGCACGTACAATTATGTACGGCATGCAATACTCGCTAATGATAATAAACGACTGTGTTACTGGTTTATGTATTTGCTATACTATACATTTTATTTTGATTTTAGAGGGCACTGTTTCTACTTATGAAACAAAAGTTTGCTGTGAACCAGCAGGTTGTGTTTAGGCCGCCAATAGCCTCACACATCTTGTGTTTACCATGCCTCTTAATTTCATCATTTTCCCTTGCGCCTGATTTGATCTCGTGTTCTGTGCAGTAACGTGCCGCACAGGCTTGTAATGTAGGCGCACTAGGCTGTAGCGCATAGCACAGGTGTGCGGCTCATTATGCCATCTAGGTGTGAGTAAGTGCACTCTGCGATGTGCGCCTAAGAAAGCAATTCTCAGGAAATTCCCATTGTTCAGTGACACATGGCTGCAGTTACAGTGTAACGTTGGTTAGTGCAGTCTTCACTGTTGTGTAATTATGATTGTGAAAACATCATTGGCACTACATTCTATAGTATAATGTAATTCCTGTTCCCTTCCTGCAGTAGTTTCTTTTTAATGGAATTAATAATTGGCATTAATTCAAGCCCAAACTTGTGCTTTCAACGAGTCAGTATTCTATCAGCCTCACTTTCAAAGATGTCTCGCCTGGAGATAACTGACCACACTAGTGTGGACTGGCCTCCTTCATTGCTGGAGTGTCCGCTGTCATCTTGGGACCTCTCTTCAGTACAATCCTGAGGATCCCCATCTGCCTCTGTTGGGTTGGATCCATTCCTTCCTGCACCCTAGGCCTTCCTTGTCTGTGCGTGGAAGACATGCTCTGGTAACTTCTTGCCGAAACACTTAGTCTAGTGGAGTCAGACTATAATTTCCCTGGAGAGGAGTCTGCAGTTATGTGGCTCTGTTCAAAGTCATAGAAGTGAGTTACATTTTAAATTTTAAATTTTAAATTTGAGTTAGATTTGAAGTTTTCCAAGTAATTTTATATTACTACTGGGTTTTACTCCCCCCAAAAGAATCAACCATAAGAACTTCATTTGAATTTAGAGAGGTTAGCCCATCATTATGATTAAAAACTCATGTTTCATAGCACTGTAAATACACACAATCTTATGTGTGTGCATGTGTGTATATATTACAAGTATACAGTATAACACACACACACACACTTATCTTTGAAAATCTCAAATGACTGACAACGCAGTGTATTTTATTTTCTTACTATTGCTGCTCTAACAAATTACCGCAAAGTTAGTGGCTTCAAACAACACAAATTTATTATCTTGCAGTTCCAGGGGTCAGATTTTTTTGAAGATTTTATTTATTTATGTCCAGGCAGAGAAGAAGGAAGGGAGAAAGAGAGGGAGAGAAACATCTGTGTGTGGTTGCCTCTCGCACAACCCCTACTGGGGACCTGGCTTGCAACCCAGGCATGTGCCCTGACTGAGAACTGAACCAGTGACCATTTGGTTTGCAGGCCATCGCTCAATCCACTGAGCCACACCAGCCAAAGTGGGGTCAGATTTTTAAAATAGCTTTCACTGGGTTGAAATCAGGGTATGGGCATAGCTTCGCCTCTCTGAAAGCCCTAAGGTAAGAGCCTCCCCCCACCCCCCCGCCCTTTTCCAGCTTCTAGAAGCTACTTGCATTCTTTGGCCCTTGGGGTCCTGCCTTCCATCTTCAAAGCCATCATTAACCAATTGCACCTTTCTCCTGATGCCATCTCCCTGGTTCTGACTGAGTTTTGCATCTCTTCTCATCATTTAGGAGACCCTTGTGATTCCTTTGGGCCCGCCCAGATACTCTATGATAATCTCTTCCTCTCAAGGCCAGCTGATTAGAAACCTCGACTCCATCTACAAATTTGACGCCCCCTTACCATGGAATAGAGCACAGCCACACACTTGGGGATTAGGCCACAGACGTTTTTGGATGCCTATTATTCGACCACAACATGCCAGAACTCTTCCTTCCCCTGGAAGATGTTCATTTTTGGAAGAGATGACAGTCTTTAACTCTGAAGGTACACTGAAGGTATCAATTTAATAGTTTATGACAGAAAGTGAACAATAGTTCATCCAATGCAAACTTTACGGACAATTTAAATTGGCAATCAGGCAGCTGGGGCCCTGCATTTGTCTTCAGTTTACCAACTTTGGGCTTGGGTAAAAACAGAGACATTTCTCTCATTATAATGATTTCATACATTTTTAAAATCCTTACCTGAGGACATGGTTATTGATTTTAGAGAGAGAGGAGATGGAGGAGGGAGAGTGAGAGAGGTGGGGAGAGAAGGGGGCAGGAATGAGAGAGAGCAACATTGATTGGTTGCCTCTGGTACGAGCCCTGACTGGGGATCGAACCCACAGCCTTTTGATGTGTGGGACAATGCTCCAACCGAGCCATCCAGCCAGGGCTCTGTCATCATAATTCAAATAGAGAGAACCTTACTTTAAATTACTCAGTCCTATAAAATCCCAATATAGTCGATTATATAGAAATACAAACTTTTACATTCTTCACTCTGTTTTGAGTGGCTTTGCTTAAATGTCATACAATTGATTTAAATAGTCAGTGTTATACCATTACCAGCAGTACACACCACACGATTAAAATGACAGTGCGCCCAGAGATGTACAAACACAGATGCACAACCACACATCTCCCTGTTGTTAATGGTCTAGAAGTCAGAGTCAAATGGAGAGATTTGTTGTAAAGATATTAACACACTAATCATCATATATTAGTGTGCCTCAAAAGATACACTGAAAGTTAAAATAGGCATTTTCCAGGAAAATGAATATGTGTTCTGAAAGAGCTGTATCTTTCACTGGTCCTTCTAATACTCTCAGGGTTTCATTTCCTTTGTTTTGTTCAAGTCAGTAATGCAAATGTTAAGCTCCCTCTATTAGTGCCCCTTAAAAGTAAGTTGATACTTCGGAGCTTTTAAATGGACCTAAATGGTTTTTAGGCATTTTTATTTCTGTTTTCTACTAACCAGGGAGACCCTAAGGGTGGGGAGTCCTGCCTTCCTTGTAAGTCCTCACAGCTCCTGCACAGTCCATTACGGGCTTAGTAGCATTTTTGTTACTCACTTGGGAATACAGCCCTTGGTCAGTACAAACTTGTCTGTAGAAATGAACAGAAAATAAACATTATTTACACAGGCAAATTGTACAATTTCTAAACTATTTACTTAAAGTATGTTTTTGAAGCTTATTTTTGGGGTTGAGACTTAAGAGTATAGAAAACTGAGGGTTCTATAAGATATCTTTGTACAGGACCATTTTACTTTAAATTAGTGACATTTCTTTCACTCCAGTGATTGAAGAATCAATTAAATGAAGAGTTCATCTCAACCATTTATCCCTTCCCACTCCCCAAGTTTCTAATTGCTTTGGGTGCCTGATTTAGAGGCAGCCAATAAAATGTGATGGCTTTCTAAGCTATAAATTAATGGGCAACTCAGAAAATGCATGTGGGTCATCTTCCATCTCCAAACTTGGTGGAGCAAATTGCAATGGATGACTCATTTCTCACCGATCCAGCATGTTAAATCAATGAGTGTGTTTGCTTGAATCCTGTCTCCTAATGAGCTGAAACAGATAGAACATTTCTCATGCATCCAGATGGAATTATTTTGGAAAGTAAACGAATGCACATGCCCACACAAAATTCCTCTGCTATCTCTGGCCAGATTCTGTTAGCTGCTTACCAAGATGATTTACCAGCAATAGGAGACCAAGATGCTCCATAGTATTATTGGCTGAATAAGAATCCTTTCAAAAGACAAATTCTTCTATTTTGCTTTTCTCTATTGAATAATACCATGTGCAATATTTTTTAGATATTGTGAGTTTGTGCGTGTACCCGTGAATGTGGGGGAGGTTTCAATTTTATTCCAGTAGGTAGAATTTGCTTAATAAGGTTATTTGACTTGAAATGGATTCCTTACATCAATAATTGCTAACATTTAAATTATTTCAGTAATCGACTCTCTTGTAAGTCACTAAGAAAAAGTAAAAACAACCCAAAAGAAACAAGTAATTTGCTTTGGTTATGCAAATTGGAATAACTTCTGGAGAACAATTTTTCAATGTGTTTCAAAAGTCCTAAAATGTATACTTTCTGTGTTGCAAGCAATTACACTTCAAACTTTGTGTACTCAGGAATTAATGACAACCATGTATGAGATCTTACAAGAAATTTCATTGAAATGCTATTTATTGAAAACAAACAAATGCAAAAATTTGGAATAACTTAAAAGTCTAAAAATAGGGAATTTGTTCATGTTAGCTAAGATACTCTAAAAATTAGAAGCCAGGATAAAATAAATGATCAATGCAATAGATTTACTAGAGTAAGTGCAAGTGAGGGAACACTGAGAGGGAGCACCAGCAGACGACAATGCAGGCCTCACCCTTGAGAAAGAGAGAGGGAAGGAAAGACCTTTGGGTGGAAGAGTCTTGGACAAGCAGCACAGCTGAGCAGTTGCGGTAAGGTTGACAGGGAGCCATTCAGCCAAAGCTGCCTGTTAAAGAACCTGTGTCTCTCAGGGATGCTCATGGGAAATGTGACCTTCATCCAGATTCAGTGGTGGATGCAGAAGGCAGCAGCTGAAACCATCAGTCAATTGCACTCCAGGCAGTGGGAGATTTGAGAGAAATATTTTCACAACCATATGTGTTACATGTCTCAGCAGGACCACACATGGATTTAATCATGAAAGTGAAGTAGTGAATAATTGTTGACAAGAAAAAAATGCTTATAACTTATTTTTATTCATAATTATGTTTAAATATATAAAATATTGTTCTACCTAAAATTTTAATTAACTTTATATTCTTTACCTAATGCATAAAGTAATCACAGATCATTTTTGTAGCTTTTACAATTTGGGAAAAGAAGACAACCGAGATAAGAAAACGCATGGACAGAATTGTTGCTAGACAGGCAATTCAATTACTTCACATTTAATATCGCCTTCGCTCTTGCAACCTGCAATACTAAGTGATAACCACAATAAGGAGACAGACACATAAAATTCCAATGAGCATGGGTCAGCCATACGTGCAAATTAGATTGAGGAAACAATTCTGGTTAAAGTACAAGGCTGTAACTAAGGCTAGTGCTTTAAACTATTTTAAAGTGAAATTTATTTTGTTTTCTAGGAACAAAGCAATATATGTGTGATGGATACAGTGCTGAGTGGAGAAACAGACCTTGTGAGTTACTTAGACCTTATATTACCCCGGCGGGAAGACAAGGAGAATAGCAGGCTGCATTGAGTTGTACCAGGAATGAGTCACGCCAGTTTACATTATGATGAGTCTGGGGCCTTATCGCTCCAACCGAGGCCGTGTGAGCATAGAACACCAGCCCCACAATGGTGAGGAGGGTAGGTGGAGAGTAGGAAAACCTTTCTGCTGACATTGGACTTTATACATGCCTGTTCTGTTCCATGTTCCCACACATCCACCTGTGAAGTAGATCATTCAATGATGATTAATAATTGCTGTGATGGTGACCTTTGTACACATGCCAATTTGCAATTAGCTACTTCAGACTGAAAAATGGAATTTTAGAGCTGGAAGCAACCTTAGATTGTGCCATTCCTATGATGCTCCATGAATAAGTTTATAGTAGTAACTAGTATATTACATGATGTGACCAATCCTGTTGTAAAACTCCATTTAACTTTGTTTAATACGGTATTTCTGAAACATAAATAAAAGTAAAACCCTTCACACAATACCTATTAACCCAGTGTGTTCAGGAAATGCATTGTGGGAAACCAGAATCTTATCTAATCTTTTCATTTCCAAATGAACACTCGGAGGCTGAAAGGGGTTGAATTAATTACCAGTCCCCGGGCCCACAGACGGGCTCTGAAGACAGGGTCCTGAGACAGAGGCTGGCTGGCTCAGTAGTGACCCCGACTCTGTCTACAGCTGTCTCTTTCCACTCGTACAGTTGATGTGGCCATTTTATCATCTTCTTTAGATAAAGGTAGTTAAACTAAGTAGACCTTTGGAAAAAATACAAAAACCCAAAATAGCTACTTCAGAACGTATCCAAATTCTGTGAAGTATACCAAAGGACAAGTGGAAAATAAGATTTGTTATCTTTTTCCTTCCTCCTCAGCTACTGTTTTCAAGATGTGTTTTAGATTATTGGGCTAAAGAGCAAGCTTCCTTGAGGAGCTGCTTCTGAGTAGCAATTTATTAATTGCTTCTGAAATGAGTCTGAGTTATGCTTCTTTTATTGGATTCCATCGTGGAATGCTTCAGAGTGTGCTGCTTTTTCTTTGATGCTTTTAGAGTTATTATGGAGGCGTCCTCTCTGCCAAGGGGAAAGCAGATTAAAAAGCAACCATCTAACTGTGAGCTCCGGGGTGACTGCAGATTCTTCATCCCCTATGGGAGACTGAGCAGCTGTACCCTCGGGTTGCCCCTTCTCCTGCCTTGGAGGCTGAACTAATTTCCCAGAAGATGAGAAGGAGATTGATGTAAGGGTGTGCAGGCCGGGGGTCAAACCATAGGCTAACTGGCTCTTCCAGTTGTTGATGTTTTGTTCAAGTTTCCAGTGGTGTGGATGCCTCATGTTGAGTAAGAGATCCAAGAATGTAGCCAGGTCTCTGGACAGAGACCAGCTCCGCAAATTCTGAAGCTCCTGGGCTCGCACCAAGAAACACAGGTGGTCTTACCGAGCCACTTCAAGCTCAGCCCAGCCTGAGAAGAGCAGCAAATACCGGGGTGTGTTTATTATTCTCCAACAAATATTTTCCCATTTATTTCATTTTTAAAACAACCAAAGGGAAAGCTTATTCAGCTGTAAAAATGAATTTATGTCTTGATTCGGTTGACTTTTCTTTTGTATTTTGCTCAATAAAAAGGCAAAGAGAAAGTGCTGGGAAATAGCAGTTATGTACACAAGGGCATCAATTAGGGAGTCTTTAAAAGAAAGTGTAATTTGACATTTTTGTTTTGTGGGGGGTAGGGTAGGGGTCTCCTGGCTTCATTATTTCTGGACGGTTCCACAAAGACCCTCGGAAATGTTTGTTTCCACAGAGATCTCGACAAACACTAGAGACTCATCAGCCAGAGTGAATTCTCTCAGTGAAATCGCTCTCCTCTGCCAAGAATCAAAGGTCACCCCAGTGGAGGGCCGTCTTCGCGCTCAGCCGCTACGGAGTGTCTGGAACAGAGTGAGAACAAAAATTACCCTCGTTCGGTGCCCCCTGACTCTTTCGGGAAGAATCCCAGCAGCACTGCCACTGGGAATTCAGAAAGCACATTTGGAGACTGGGCAAGGGCCAGGCTAAACAGAAGAGAATAGAACGGCGATTTAGAGACAATAAGATAAAGGAAATAAATGACTCAACAAGAGTTTTAAGCCAATATTTACACCCATATTGCCATATTTACAGCTTAAACACTATGCCCTGGGTATGCAGGAAGTGAGTTTTTATGTGTCTCTTAATGAATGTTAAGTCAATAATATCCCAAACAATGGGCCCCAGTGAACTTTATTCTGAAGGCCATGCAGGGAGCTGTTGAAATGGAATTGGAGTCAGAGTGAGTCAGACTCCGTACTGCACATTTTTAGAAGAGAGATTATCAAATTACCATTTCTAATATGATATGCAGCCTTTTAGAAGTGTTTATTATGAGAGAAAACCATGACACAGAATTAGAAGACTCCTTCTAATGCTTGATTAAAAACATCTATGCAACAGGTTTTATCGTCAACACAGTGACAACGGTCAAAGAGCAGGTTCCACCGCCGCCACCAGCATGCAGACAAAACGAATTAGAGGGTTACCGGGCAAACCGATACTCAACACTGTGGAGTGCTCCGCAGCTGGGTGTCTGAGCAGATAGAAAGGATTTTCTCAATTGCTTGGTGCTATGTAGTCAGTCCCTGATTTTTTTTTTTAGAGAATATGTGATCCATATTGGCTGTTTGGCAGGTACAGATAAATGATCAATAAGGCAGAAACACACTGATAAACATTAAACACAAGCCCAGCAAAACTACCACTGAATCATTTGATCTTAGTAAGATGCTCAGCACTTTTCAAACTTTTATTTACCTTTTGGGTGCTGCACCGTTTCATGTCCTTTGGTTGCGTTGCCAAGTTTACTAGAAAATGACAGTCCTGTCAATCTTTCTTAAAGTGCCAATGACCACATAAAACAAACTGCATTCAGTGACATCCTCCACTCCTGCAGATCATGCCAGAGAAGCACCATCACAGAGCAGACCTCACACTTAGAGCGTTCAGTCTTGGAAATTCTGACTTTCTAAAAAATAAAAATCCTTCTGATCCAAAAGAGGTAGAATTCTCATTGATGGCCTGCACACAAATTAGTAGAAAACTATTGCACTTACCCATGACCAAATAGAACATCACTTCCATCCTTGCCTGTAAAGACTCAAATTTCGTTATCGCACAATTTAGAGGGACACCTCATTACCACACAATTTAAAGAGAAAGTTGTGCTTCCTTAAAAAGAGTTGTAGAGGTAAAGCCATTGGTGATAAACCTATGTATAAATCTCCGTACCCCTCAAACCTCGGGTTTCTCGTTGGCAAAACTGATATGGTATCTGTCTTCTAGAACTGTGATAACAATATTTGTATATATCCAGTTATGCAGTACATTGCCTGGCAACTTCCATTAGCTAAACCTGGGCAACTTGTTCTTACTATCTGAGATTTCTATTGTTAGAAACCTGTGATGGGTTTAGACCCATGTGCATGGATGAGAGAATATTTTGGTCTCATGGACTCCCTGAGTAGTCTCGGCCCCCCACTCCCTGGTTTCTTCAGCTCAGCCTCTGAACGCCACTAGACGTGGTGAAGCGCTCGAACCTGCGAGCCAGGGGCGAGCCCTTACAGAAGTAGTAAGCATACATAAGAAAGGGAAACTTGAGTTGAGCTCTCCTCTGTCGGGTATTTTTACCAAAATCTCCAGGCAAAATGTGTCATGGTGGGCAGATGCCAAATAAGAGATGGTTGCTAAGGAAAGATAAATTAAAATATATGTTGATGATCCTTAGAAAAACACATGAGTTGGCAGATAAGAATAGGTATTCCCCCCACCCCCGCCCCCCGCCCCGGGACCTTAAGCTAAAGCTCTTTACTTTTTTCCTCCTTTTAGCTTTCTCATGTTTTGAAAATCAATGCTTCTTTCAAATCAATCCCTGTTAATATTATTAATTTACTGCTGTCCTTGTGACTCCAGACACTGTAGGCACAAGAAGTGAAAGAGAGGCAGGCGCTGGCCCGGTGGTGAGTGAGCTGGCCAGGGTGGTCTGTAAGAGGACTCAGGTGGGCGGGGCTGAGAGTGGAAGCTGGAGCCCAGCGGTGGCTCCTGAGGGGTAAGGGGGACCAGAGGAGCCCAGGCCAGAACGAGGGGCCAGAAACTCACAGCAGAATAAAGGACAGGGAGGTGTCCCCTGAGTGTGTCATAAAGCAAGAATGTCATGAAGGTCAGCTTGGGAGGGCTCATCCTGGGAAAGCAAAAGCTTCTGTTATTGGGATGAAGGACACATGTATCCCAGATTTGGTCATCAACTAGGGCGTCGTGTTTCAGGCCCCCAGGTCTCCTGTGCATACCTGCAAATCATCCGTTCAAGCCTGTTTATTCTACAAGTCGACACGATTCTGTAGTGGAGATCCTGTGAAAATTTCAAGCCTCAAAAGATTTTAGGAAAATATGCTCATGGCACATCCATATTGCAATTATGAGAATTTGGAAGAAAACAGGCTTTTTTTCTCACTCTGCACTATTTTAATAGGTCATAGAATTTTTAAAAACATCAAGGAAAAAAATTTGGCCTGCTATATAACTCACAGCTTCACAAATTAAATTCAACCTTGTATTGAATAGTTTCTTAATTTTTTAAGTACAGTCAGTATTCAATATGGTAAATCCAAATGATGTAAAGAAAATTATCATATTATCATTCTAAGAAAAGAATAAATGGACAGTGTATGAAAAATAAAGTATATGATGATGCATTTAAATGTTCTACTTTCATTTAAAACTATAACCTTAGCACTCCTTGCTCATAATGTTCTCTTCTAGTGACTTGTAATAAGATGTTTTTTCAACACAAAGTATTGAAGTATTATTAAAACACTGCCTTTTGTGTGGACTTTTTTATTTTACATATAGATATATTTGTTCCACCACTCTTGTTCTTTTTTAAGCACTAGTACTTTTCAAAATGTTTTAATATTAGTTCTACAAGATACCTGTACTTGTTTCTCAAGAACAGTTCTATTGTCAAAGGAGTTCCGCAAACATTTTCTTTACTATAACACGTCCACGAGCCTTTGTTATCAGAGCATTCGTCAAGAGATTTCAAGAAGGCACTGCTTCCAAACTTACTTTGTTGGAAAAACTTAGTTTCATGGTGGATCTGTTAACACTGTTCAGAGCTGGAGATGTTAGAACTGAGCAAATGGCTGGAGAAATGCTGCTTTGCACCAATGGACAAAATGGCTGGATTTGTACTTAATACCTTTGCAGAGCTACTGAGTTTCAGCATTTTGAATGAGACTTCTTTAGGACTGAGGAAAACCAAAATATCACATATATATATATATATATATATATATAGCAGACCTGTTACCTTAGTATTTGGTTGCTTTTCAAAATAATTATCAACAAAAGAGCTTAAGTTGGAATAACCAAAGTAGGAGAATGTCAGAGTAGACATTATATTCCTCCTGCTTTTCCAACCCAGGGTGAAAAGAAACCTTTAAGAGGGAGACTTGGACTCTGAAAAAGGAAATGATCTCGCTGTGGTGTGTATGTGCAATCCCTTTTATTTGTGTATAAGTAGGCACTGGTTGTTTGTCCACAGCCACCTTCTTCTCACTTGCTTTTGATCAGGCTAATGCACATGCAGTACTGGCAGGCAACATCCTCATTTTTTGTTTTTTTTTGCATGGAGCGAGGAACAGGGAGGAGTTGTGCAGGTAATAGGATGGGGATGATGACTGGTCCTCTACCTTTTTCAGAACTGGAGCTGTGTTATTTTGTTTGAAGTATTTTAAATGCCCTGAATTCGTATGTAAGAGGTCTGTCTGGAAAGAGTCCAGCCATTGTTAATATAAGGAGATTGGTTTGTGCAACATCGATGTAACCTAGTAGCCAAGGAGAGTGGACTGGAATGCACATGTGTGAACAGTGATGACTTCACTGTACTAGTCAGTGGAGGCGGTAGATGCTGTTGAGTGAGCATGTGTACCGTGTGGCTGTCACATTCAAAATGACTGAGCAAACAGAACAAAAAATTGGAATCAAATTTTGTGTTAACTTTGAACATCCCTCCATGGGAACTATTCAGATGATTCAGAACACTGCAGCTATGGGCAACTGGTGATTGGCAGCTTTATTACAACAACGTGCCCGCTCATGCATCACATCTCGTGCAGAGTGTTTTGGTGAAACATCAAATCACCTAGGTGACTCAGCTCCCCTACAGCCCAGATTTGATGCCCCGTGACTTCTGCCTTTTCCCAAAACTAAAATCTCCTTTGAAAGGGAAGAGATTTCAGACCATCAATAAGATTCAGAAAAATACCTGGGGCAGCTGATGGTGATTGGGAGAACTGTGTGAGGTCCCAAGACGCCTCCTTTGAAGGGGACTGAGGTGTCATTGTCCTATGTGTAATATTTCTTGTATCTTGTACCTTCCTCAATGAATGTCTTTATTTTTCATATTACATGGCTGGATAATTTCTGAACAGACCTCGTATATACATATATATGTATAGTTAAGTGTAAACCCAGAAACACTTTGAAACACACAGGTCTTCATTTTCAATGATTACCATCCTCTCCTATTGACACGGATGCTCCAGGATGAACTACATTTCGCCTGTGCCTCTGTGCAAACATCAAACCAGCGATGTATTCTTAAGCTCATTTGAATTAAACTATTCCAATTTAAACGAGCTGAACTAGAAAAGTACATATATTAAATACAAAAAAGCACTACTAAGAGCTGATACTTTAGTTAATCATCATACCTCTGTCTAGATTTCCCACCTGTCGCACAGCCACATTGCTCTCTGCATCCCTGGCAGCTACTGCAAGGGCCTCCATGCCTTCACACACTTCACAAGCTGTACGAACCCATGTGGTCAACATCCAGCATGAGAGAATACCGATTCCAAAAAGGGTAGGGGGACAGGGAAGAAGGCAAACTAAAGTCTAACCCTAATTAACCGTTCAGAAAGCTGCCAGCACAAATGAGCTGATAGCCCTTGGTGTTCTATATTTATATTCCCACATCCTGAGTGTACAATGTCAGCTTTGTTGTGCTGTGTCTGGCCGGTGTTTTGCACCGCTTTACAACAGGCAGTAAATGCAGCTAGTACGTCATGTACCTGGGGGAGAAGTGTTGCTGGAGTCTCCTTTGGGGCAGGATTCTAGCTGGCAGGGCCGGGATCATTTTTCCCTCCCCGTGTCTCCAGCCCTCTGTTTAATGACAGTCTTGTGCTTTATTTGTTTCCTCTGATCTGACATATTTATGTTAGGGCAGTTCTAGAATACATAAAAGTCAGTTGCAGGGCGGTAATTATTGACCAGGGTTTTACATAGCACCTCATGTGGTAAGAAGATAAATGTATAATCACCCGGTAATATGAAAAACTCTGACTGAAGGACCAAAGGGCTTTGTCATTTTACTCCACCCTCTGTGAGTCAGTGAAATGGATTGAATTATAAACCAGAAACCAGCACTTGAATTTGATGAAACTCATCGTAAAGAGGAAAGTGTCACTACATGTTGGCAGTTTATAAAATGTGATGAGCTGCCTAATCCATTGGAACCGACATGTCCTTAATAATACCAACATTCTTTGGAAATTAAATAGCTATTAATTAAAAAAGCCTGTCAGGATATGCTTATGCAGTGATGCACATGCGATCATAGGCCTTTCCATTGTGTCAAAAACATAGAAAAACATGACCCGTTTGGGCATTTGTAGAATAGTGCCAAGCACTGGGTATCTGCAGGCAGGAAACCAACCGGGGCCAAACTCTGGAGATTTTCCACACCGGAGAGACCCGGGTCCTTGGATGGCGACATGTGTCACCAGGCCCCTGTGCCGCAGATGCTCACATCAGTCGCCGAGCGAATATTCCCTGGGCACCTGTGCCGTCCCAGGCACAGCGTGAAGGGCAGCACAGAGAGGACAGGAATCTTACTCCCCCATTTCTGGTTTTCTGCTGCTTGTTTAACTCTCGTCAGCAACAAGGTACTCCGGGTCCCTTCTTTGCTCTCCTGCCTCTTAAAAGATGAACTTTCTGGCCTTTGCATCTTTAAGGCTGGCCCTGCAAAGGACACTTCTCCCGCAGAGAAGCGAGTGGGTTATGTTGATGGTTTAGCCGAGAAGGAGTGTATTTCTAGAACAATGCTAAAGTAACTTTTTTTTTTTTCTCCTTGTAACCACCATGGGCCTCAAGAGAAATTCCCTAGAATTATGTTAGAGCATATTAACAACTCTTCTGCAAGGTTATTTAGTGACCTGATGATTAGAACCGAGATTGCAACATGAAGTCACCCAAGACAGGCTTAAAATAATTTCATAATTTAGAGAAATTTTCTAACACGTCTTACAGATAAACCACTGCAAGAGTCATCTTAAAGTAAGGCTTTATCTTTTGATATATCTGCATATAATCTTGGTAATGACGTGTCTGAAGCAGACAGGATATGGCAAACTGGGGAGCCAGGGATGTAATCAGGGGGCTTATTTTCAGCAGACCTCACTTCATGGAATGTTACCAAGGTACTGCTGAAAATTGCAAATATTAAGCAACATTTCAGTTGTTGTTTTGTCTATAATGTTTGAAAATGAGAACAGCAAATGAGCAGTGACAGCCAGAGCTATTGTATATCTGGGTTGTGCCTTGCAAAAGGGCACCCAGTGGAGAAGGGAGTTGGGTGCGGGTAGATCTAGCTTGCACCGTGCTCCCTGGGCCATGCCCCCTGAGGTGAGGCTGCATCTGCCCAGAGAGATGCCTTTTTCATATTGCACAAAGGTGCTCTGTGGTGTGGGTCTAGCACTAGCACACTGGTCTTCCCAAGACAGATTCTTCAAAGTTCTGTGAAAACAATGGAAAAGGAGACAGGTCTCATGTGGCTAGGGTTTGGGAAGGGCTGACTTACCGCTAGTGGGGACACTCATTCCAGCTGGGGTTGATGTTCTTTCCCCCAACAAGCTGGGCACGCTCCAGTGATTCCAGGTTACTAGATAAATCTGGGGATTGAAGTGTGTTGTTGTTCCGCCCACACCCCTTTCCTGGAGAATTGTCAAGAACCAAGATTTCCCCAGAGCTAGAATAATTACTGAGCAGAGTCCAGCCCTGCTGAGAAATTACAGAGTAAATTTCCCCTGAAGGCCATGTCTCCTGCATCCTGTCACCCGAATCGGGGTCGTAGTTTGAAAGTCTCGTCCAAAGGATGGTGAGAATAGAGAGCCCAGACCTAGAGCTGCCCTCGGCACGGTGTGAACATATTAGCTCGTAAGAAATCCTAGTTTCCAGTGTTATCGCAAACCGCTTCCATGAAATTAGGTTGGATCTCATTGATTTTGTGGAATGTTCCATATCTTAATGCAATCCTCTTTTGTGTGTGTGTAATATGAGAGTGTAACAGCTCAAGAATTACCACATTGCTTCGCTCTACATTTCCTAGCTCCAGTACACACACACACACACACACACCAACCGCTATCAGTACCAGTAAAATTAAATGAGAGAAGCTATCAGGAAATAGATTAAGAGGCATACAATAGAGGATTTTTTTTTTGGAGAGAATGAGGCCAGGCAAAATGGATTTTAAAATTCTGTTTCTATGACTGCACCACATTTATAAGCTGAAGGCATCAATAGTTGACACTGCTCATAGAATATCAAAGCAAAATTCTGAAAAGGAAGTATCTATTCTCTTATTACCTAAATGTAAATTATATGTGCTCTTGGAGTATGCCCTTTATTTAATTTTAATGCATTTTAAATTTTAATATGGTTTTGCTCTACATGAATCACCCTCTTTGTTTCCAATACCATTAGCAACCCAAAATTGAGGAAGGGTTTCTATTTTCTGGCAATTCAAAGTATTTTATGAAGCACAGCACATAATACTACATTTTCCATAGAGGAGGGACTCAGTATTTGTTGAAGCAATTTCAATGTGATATGTTAGCTACCGTTCTCCGTGAGTACGCAATGACTTCCTACAGTTACAGCTTAAAAGGATTTTTCTATTGTCATTTGCATTCAGAAATTCTTGGTTCTCAATAAAACCAAGACCTCATTTTATTTGACTATGTTGGCATCTCTCAAAGACGTATGCAATCAAAATGATTCAAAGTCAATTGTTCTGAGCCAAATTATTGTATTATCCTATAAAGATACTCTATAGGGTCTGAATTCTTTTCCATTTAAATAAATCCAGTGATTGTAGAACTTGTATTTGATGCATGGGTTATTTAAGTTGGTGGGCTAAATAGAGGACAAACATTATTATTTTTTTAATAGCCAGACTCCCCCCCCCAAAAATTGGATCCTGTTTTGATGTTCTTTGGACTTTGTCAAGGTGAAAGACAAATTCACAAGTAACTATTTGTAGTAAAAGTTAGAATGTAAAAGAGACCCCCTCAAATCGGGGTTCAGAAGGCAAGGCTGGGACAGGAAGAAAGACGTCGTGGAGGGTGAAGAAAGTGGCACGAACAAAGGCAGAGTGGGAGGGTGGTTTGTAGCCATGGGAAGAACACAGAGCAGTCTCATTTGATTAGAGTGGAAGGCACATAAAAGGGAGAAGTTGGGAGATTAGGCTGCAGGATAGGTTGGGACCAGGTTGAAAGAGGCTTGGAATACCTGGTATAGACAGTGGCATCCTGTTAAATGTTGAATAAACAGGTACAGAGTTTGGAAAACAGGGTATCAAGGTGAGTAAGTAGCATAGGAGCCAAAGGAGGATAAAGAATACCACGACGGAAGAATGACTGCAGAGTTCAGTAAGGAAAGAAGTTCGGGGGTTTTCAGAGAACAGCGTTAAGAAATTCGTAGTGATAGAAGTCAGACTATGAGGGATTAAAAATTGAATCAGTACTCTATGGATTTATATTTACTAGCAACCATCATTGAGTCATATTCAAGTGATTCCATTATCTAAAGGAAAAACCCTATAGGGAACAAAACATATGAGTTAGTCCAAAAAGCAACGCTAAAAATTCCACAACCAAGATTTTGGCCCATTCTCCATGACTCAGCTGGTTTGAGATGCTTCAGTGACTTTTGCATTATTCTCCATTTCTTGCATTTGTCCGTTCAAAGAAACCCTCTTCAAGGCTCATCCATGAGCAATTAGGCATGATATATGGGGTAATTTTTTTTGGTCTAATCCCACACTGAATTTTCAAAATGATTAAATCTGGAAAGTCCATTTGACTCCTGTAAGGCCCTTTGGCACTGCCCACATTTAACTGTCTGCCTCCTCCTGCCACCCTCCCAAGCCTTTTGTTGCTGTCTGTCTCCCTGAAAGCGAAGAGCACAGGAACCTCCAAGTGCCCCGGGCCACACAGGAGTCGTATACATCAGGTCCTTCTCAAGCCCTGTACCTAGAGTGAACATAAGGTTTATTTTTAAAACTAAGACACTTAGGAGAGTGAAAGGATATGTATTAATAATTACAGTGGCACCATATGCTTAGAACCCCCTTTACCCAAGAGAAGGCTTGCCAGATTAAATGCAGGATACCTAGTTAAATTTGAATTATCTGTCGGAAATGGAAAACATTTTTATTATAAGTGTGTACTATGCAATATTTGGGACTTATACTAGGACTGGGTATCTGTAGTTCATTTGCTAAACCTGGCAATCCTGCCCAAGACCCCTTTACCCATTTACACAAGCAACACACCCTCTATGCACAGAGCAGCAAAGTTTTTCTGACCTAAAACAGGCTGCATACTTTGTAGGGCCCAGTTCAAAATGCAAATGTGGGTCTCCTTGCTTCAAAATTGTTACACGTTTTAAGACGGTGACAACAGAGCATCCCATGAAACTCGGGGCCCCCAGTGACGGCATGGATTACACAGCCGTGACGCTGGCCCGTCTTCGCCGTGTGGTGTGTAGTTGCTGCAGTAAAATCTGGACACATTTCCTTCTACATGTCTAAAATAAACAGACAGAGAGCTTTAAACTTCAGATTCTAATGAAACATTCTGAGTGGTGACTGCATTTGGAGCGAGTCTTGACTGTAAGTGCATGAGAGTGGGGACCACGTCTCATTCGCTCACGCGGCGCTTTGCATAACGCCTGACACATGGAAGTCACTTCTTCAATATGTTGAAAGAATGTCTTATGGGAACCTGTATGGCACACATTTACCTTGAAGTGGCATTGAAATTCAATAAGGGGCACATTTCAAGAGCAATCATAATTTCTATTTGGGTAATAAGAGATTACCCAATGGCAAAAAACACCGTAACATTATGTATAATATGCAATATGCACATGTGCATATTATGTAACATGTTTGTATGCATATTACGTCATGTTCTATGTGTTACTGGCTTGTCCAGTTGGTGAATATATGATCTTATTTGCAGCAATTGCCCACATCTTCATGCCCTGAGCTTGCTCACCCACTGATAATGGATATGTCCTGAATTTTCCACAGGTTCCCCTCCATAAATATCTGGGAGCAGCCTTAGAACTGCTACGTGTAAGTCAAGTGTCCCCCAGGCCACCTTGCTGGCACAGACAAGTCTCTTGCCCTTGGGGTTCTACGATAGGAACAAATTCTGGAAGCGCCAGTGCTGGAGGCCGTGGTGTCGCTCATGTCCTTCCCATGGTTAATTTGTTGCTTTTGGACATGGTGTCACTGTCAACCTCTCCCCTGGACCAATGGCTCTCAAGATGTCTGTGACCAGGTGTTTCACGGTGGGCTCCCACAGCGGCGTGGTTTGGGCCCAGGGGCACAGCGCTTCTATTTATGTCACAGAGAACACTCCGGGACTGCCGGGAGGAGGGCTGTAGGGCAGTGACGGACAATCCTGGGCTCTCCGGCATGAGGTATGGGAGTCAAGTCATGTTCTCTGTCTACTTCCAGGGACCCAGTTTCTCCCACCGTTGGAGGAGAAAGGTCATTGTGTTACACACATCAGTCTAACCCTGAACCCAGTTATGGTCTGAGTTGAAGCCTTTTCCCAGGGAATCTTGGGTCCCAGGCAAATTCAAGACATGTTGAGATTCTGCTTCTGTAGTCCCAAATAATCTGTGGTTGCTATGGGCCTGTCTTCCCAGTGCACACGAGGGGCGTCCAGGTGCTGGTGGTGGTCTGTTCCGGTGTTGCAGGAACAGGGAAAGGAGTCCTTAGCTGGCATTGTAGGAAGATGGGGGACTATTTCAATTCCAAAAACTATTTTTTTATCATGTGAATTTGCCCTTAATTTGTATCACATAATTTTCCTTATTTTTTTTACCAAGTAACTTTTCATTTTCAAGCCTTTGCACCAACCCTACCCCCCCCCCAAAAAAAAAAAAACAAAAAGCAAACAATAAACAACTTCAGGTGAAAACCATCTAAATCAGAGAGTTACTCAGGAATCAACTCAAATGAAAACATCTGGCATTTTCTTTCTGAAATATTTATAAGCTTTTTAAACACTATAGACTTATTTTTGGTCTTGGATTGTTTCTTCTTGATACAACTTACTTAAAAATGTATTTTGAACATTTCTTGGCTAATCAACGCCAGCTGAAGATGGCACCAACATAACCTTTTTCTGGTTGAAGCACATGATAATGTTGTTTTATAATGTATATACTTAGCTTTCCTATAAAGCTATTTCCTATTTCCTATGGGTCTATATATTAATGCTTATATAAGAGCATATACAGAGGGAGAGGGAGTTTTCTCTTTTTCTAAATATAGACTAAATGGAACGATTGTAGCACCAAGTTATGAAATGCTGACTCACACTGTCAATATTAAGCAGTGATTTTCATGGTGTACCAATGTGTGTGTTCTCTGGTGAGACTATTGATCTAAGAAGTGACGTGGATCATAGTCACTTACTTCTAAATTAGATATGTCTCAGTAGACGATGTGTAAGAACAACAGAACAGATTACTTTTTAAGACTGGATCATGACTTTTGAATGAATCATGAGTTTAAAACCAAACACTTGTTTTTGTGACATGTTTCTGTTCTTTAGTAAAAGAAAAAAGGTGTTGGCGCTCTGAAGAGCTGAGGCAGCAGTCTGTGGGGAAATAACACCGGTTGGAGTTGGGGGTCCCGAGCAGTCAGCCCCAGCAACTGGTCCCTGTGAACTTCATGGATCTCCCTGAGGCTCAGCAGACTCATGTGCATGCCCAAAGCCTGTAAGGACTAAAGGAGCTAATGCAGGGCTCGTGGCTCTATGGAACGGGACTTCTCCTAAAATTTGTTTGGAGATGTTATTTCTTTTCTTTATTTTTATTGTTGACACTATTGCAAATGTCCCCATTGCCCCTGCATCCTTTGCTCCCCTCCTCCCAGCTCCTACTCTCCCTCTGGCCATCCCTACACCGCTGTCTGTGTCTATGGGTCTTGCAAACATGCTCTTCGGCTAATCCCTTTACCTTCTTTCATCTAGTCCCCCTCCCTGACAGCTCTCTGTCTGTCCCATGTGTCCATGCCTCTGTTTCTACCTTGTTCATCCGTTTATTTTGTTCACTAGATTCCACATATGAGTGAGATCATATGATATTTGTCTTTCCCTGGCTGGCTTATTTCACTTAGTATAATGTTCTCCAGGTCCAAGATGTTTATTTCTTATAAGTGTTACCTTGCCCTTACTCAGTGGTTGTCAGTTACGCCATCCTCTTGTAATTCCTTCCTAGACCAGCCCATAAACTTCGTGGAGGCAGCTCAAGAGTACAAATGGAGGCTCCATATACTATATGTCTAATATTTACAAGCGATAAGTAGAACTGACAGGTTGCTAAATTAAATATGGCAGTCTACCCTTATCCACGGGAGATATGTCCCAAGACCCCAGTGGATGTCTGAAACCATGGATTGTAGCAAATCCTATATATGCTATATTTTTCCTATACTTGCGTACCTATGAAAAAGCTTAACTTATAAATTAGACACAGTAAGATTAATAACAATAACAAATAATAAAATAGGGCATTTTTTAATGTTATACTGTCTTAAAATTTATGTGAATGACACAAATAAATAAAATGAGGGTTGCTCGAACACAAGCACTGTGATACCAGGGCAGGTGATGTGATCACCTCTCCCTCTGCTCACTGACTAACAGGCAGGGGGCATACCCAGTGTGAATATGCCAGACAAAGGGATGATTTACATTCTGGGTGGGACGGAGTGGGATGACACAAGATTTCATCACACTACTCAGAACGGTGTGCAGTTGAAAACTTGTGAATTGTTTACTTCTGGAATTTTCCATGTAACATTTTTGCACTGTTGAATGTAGGCAACTGAAACTATGGAAGGCAAAACCAAGGAGAAAGGGGGCTACTCTACATGATGTCTTCCAACTTGATAAACCTACATTCACAGTGGCTCTGAAGGTTAGTTTGAATTTAGAATCATCACTTTTTTTGGGTGATGTGGTGGGCGAGGAAAGCTGGCCCCAGTCTTTGATCTTCAGTCTGTCAGTTTTTTCCTCCCACCCCCAACTCCCACCCATACCATGAGGACTGTCATTCATAACCATATAGATAACTCAGCTGACCCTTCCAAGTTTCTCCCACGTTCTCCATAAACAGTCACTTCTTAACCACAAATTGGGATTACCAGTGTGTACACAGAGAGTAAATACAGTCCACCTTCAGGAGCACAGACCAAATGAGGCCCTGGGTGCAGATTTAAGGTGCTAGGTATCAAAAGCATGGTCTAGCTGTGGGAGGAAGGGTGAGACAATCTCCATTGGATACATATTCCTAGTTTCGTGGGCATTTCTTTCTGTGGGAAAGGGAATAGTTAGGCAGTGTTCTCGAGAGACCAGTTCCCAGGACTGAAGTCATATGCTGCACATGTAAAGGTGGTACTTTCCAGTCCTCAAAACAATTGGACATTGTTTTCCAAAAATGGGCTCTGAGATGTTATCAGCCTTTAGCATGGTGATGTATACTGTGAATCCCCAAGATTTTGGCCCACAGAACTGTGTGTACAGTTAGCACCTCCATAAGAATAAAGTTTGGCAAAATCTATTATAATCTTTCATGTCATGTGGTATTTATAATATTTATTTTTCTTCCCGCAACTGCTTCTTAAATGTAGGGAATTCTGTCTTCACTTGCTTTCATTTTCTTGTCTCCTAGTCTTGTTAGATGATTTCATCCACATCCAAGGCTTTAATCATTGACCATGTTCCAATGGTTCCAAAATCCCCACCTCACCCCTCTCCTGAGCTCCATGTTTACTACCGAACAGCTCTAGCTGGATACACACATTCCACATTGATAACCCAACTCATCATCTCCCCCTGGTCCTTCCTATCCTAACCTGCTTCTCTAGTGAGTTCCATCTCAGAAAATGCTTCACCATCTATCACTGTTTCACCAGTGCCCTGGTCAGAATCTCAAAGTCATTTTACCTCTTCACTTCCTTCCTAATGTATCTTCAAATTTTGTTAATTCTGTTTCTTGGTATTTCTTTAATCCCTCAGATCTATCACCTTTCAAGTCTCTTGTTGGGAACCACCCTGTCTGGTATCAGAAGCTGTAACCCCTGCCTAGGCTAAGTAAGGCTAAGGGAATGCCCTTGGAACCGTAAGCCAGCAAGGAGACAAGCTTATCTCCCTGGCAGGAGCGCTGCTTCTGCTGCTTCATTCATAACTGAACCCCAAAGCTTGGTCGGTTAGCCAAAGATGGGTAAGATTCCCCAAGGAGGGGAACGACCTAAGACAGGGATGATCACGTGGGAGGCCCCCAAAAGAAGGACTTTGGGGGCTACAGCAAAAGGGGGTGATGGACCCTTGCTCCTCGGCTTTGACATAGCCTGAGTCCTCATCATCTGGGAGAAAATCTCCTTATCTCTTGGTTGCCTTAGTTCCCTTGCTCCACCTAAGCCTGAAACAATGACAGGGTGGTGCAGCTCTGTGCTGAAAGGGGCAGATTCCCCTGGTGATGAGGCCTAAGAAAGAACATGTAAAATCCTGTGAAACCTGCTTTGTTTAGAATGCTCTCAGTTAAATGAGAAGGGTCCAAGGAGGAAGTTAGTTTGTTCCTCAAAGTTTTACAGCTCTTTGACCCTGACTCAAAATAGGCCCTCAGACTTCCTTGTTATCTATTGTTTGATCCTTACTTCCTCGCAATGAGTAATGAGCTTTTACCTGAATTCTTATGCAAATGAAGCCAATAAAAAGCCTCTCCGGAGGGGGAACAGCGGGCTCTCCCCACCAGGGAGGGTGGCCATGGCGTCCTCCAGGAGAGAGAGTGGTCAAGGCACTCCCCACTTGAAGAGTGGCCCTGCTGTTCCTATTCCCCCACAGGACCTGGTTGTCTCTGTGCATGTTTTTTCTCAAGTTTCGACAAGCCATCCACAGCATTCCATGATCACTGCTGGCCGGTGACCCACGCATCAGTCTCTTATTATTTCTTGCCTAGATTGTTGCAACTTCTCATTTCCCCTTCTTTTACATTGCAGTGAGAGTATTTCTTTATAATTGCTAGGCATTCCTATAGACTTAGGAAGATTTTTATGAATTAAAATGGAAAAATCTCCAGTGTATATTATGTTTTAAAAAGTCAGGTATAGAACTAGGTGTAGATGTTAAGTTTTATGCAAGAAATAAGGAAAATAAGGATGTATTTATTTGTATTTGCAAGCAACTAATAAAAGTGGTTATCTGATATAAGCATTTAGAATGGATGTTTTGGGGCAGGGATGGAAATGAGATAATTCATTATATACCTTTTTGATTGTTTTATTTTCTTTGAAAATGTCAATGTAGTAAATTTAAAAAAAATATTAAAAAGTTAAAACTATATTATGAATTATGCAATTATTACATATTATAATATAATAAATAAAAATGAAAAATTAAGAGATGAGAACCTAAAAAATTACATTTCTTTTTTTAAAATTGCATTTCTAATTATCCCACTGATTTGCCTAAAGTATCCTTGGGTTCCTTGTTACCTTTTGTATCCAGTGAAGACCATTTAGAATGGCCTAGAGATCCTTGTAGGATAAGATCTTTGTCCACTTGAGCAGCTGCATCTTTCTCAGCACCCCAAATGTTCCACACGACGGCCATGTCGAGTAATATGGTCATCGACCCCACATATCATGGTCTCTCTTGCCCACCTTTCCCCACTGTTTGGAATTCCATCCCACCTGACTTTTTCTGCCTGTTGATCTCAACTGCCTTCAGGACTTGGCTCAGACACCATTTCCTTTTCCCTAAGTTCAATCAAGTGAACCCCTTCTCCTGCTTTTTCACTCTGTACCTTTCTTATTGTACTCACCTCTTTGTACTATTGACTTACATTATTCCATATGAGCTGTGTACATGTTAAAGATGAAAACTGTCTTATATTCATCTCTGTATCTAAAGCACACAGGTAGGGCTTGTTCAGTGTATCTACACATGAAAAATAAATGAAAGAATAAATGAGTGAGTGTGTGAGTGAATGAAGAAAGGTATTTCCAGAACATTCCTCTCTCCTGTGGGACCCTGCCATGGACCCAGATGGAATGCATGAGAAAAGAACATTGTTTTGCACCTGTCTGTTCAGTGCACCTGACTTATGGAGTCTTGATTTTGGTGCAGCTTCTACACCTGATCCATGTTGCTACCAATTCCCCATGCCTAAATCAGAATTATAGTTGGCATCTCTATCTATACTTTCCATGTCTGTGGATTAAACCAACCACAGCTCAAAACTATGTGGAAACAAGAAAGTTATGTTGTTCTTGATCTGTACTATGTAGTTAGGCCTACAATGGTTATGTCTGTATCGAACATGTACAGACTTTTTTCTTATTATTTCCTGAACAGTACAACATGACAATTTATATAGCATTTACATTGTGTTAGGTATGATAACATAAGTAATCTAGAGATGATTTAAAGTACACTGCATGGTATGTGTTAGTTATATGCAAATAGTACATCATTTCATATGAAGGACTTGAGCATCTGTGGATTCTGGTAAACAGGGGGGTCCTGGGACCAATCCTCCTTGGATACCAGGGGATGACTGTATCCTTTGCAAATTAGTCCCAAGTGCTTTCTGTCCTGAACAGAATAGTTTAGCTTTTAGTTTTATTTCATTTCAACTTTCTGAGAAAGTGTCAATTTCCCTAGTGATCTTTCCAAATTTTTCCTAAAGTAAGTTTTGTTAAGGAAGATTACAAAACTCCCATCTGGGTGTTAGTGTTCAGCCCTGGAATAAGACAGAATAATGAAAAAAAATGTAAATTTTTTTCTTCATAAGTAATGCTCCTGTGTAATGATCAAACACAGTATTTCATTCTCAACATAAAATTGCCAAAGAGAAAAGGTGGGCAGTTCATTATTCGGGGAATTGAGATTTAAATTATTCCATAGGTCATGGAATAAGTATCTTTCTAAAATTAGGAATTTCTTTTTTAAGTCTTGAGAATCTGTTTTAATAATTACTTTTGGAATGAACTTCCTTGGAAAGACATGATTTTTCCAAATAATGCCAAACCCCCTACGCCAACTTTGATTCGCAAAAGCTAAAGTAAAAGAGATCAATAACTAACTTTTAGGCCAAGTTCTAAGTGACCTGGATTCCAGGGAGTGCAGGTTATTCTGAAACTCTGAGCAGAATGAGGCCCACTAGACTCCTTTTTTTAAATGCTCACCTGAGGATTTGTCTTTATTGCTTTGTGTGTGTGTGTGTGTGTGTGTGTGTGTGTGTGTGAGAGAGAGAGAGAGAGAGAGAGAGAAATATTGAACAGTTGCCTCCCTTACGTACACCGACCCACTAACCAGAGATTTCACTTGCAACCTAGGTATGTTCCCTGAGTGGGGATCGACCCCACAACCTTTTTGGTGTGTGAGACGACACTCCAACAAACTGAGCCACCCAGTAGGGGCCCACCAGATCTTGATGTGGGGCTGCTTCAAGGGCTCTGAGAAAATGATGACTGTTCAAACCCTGTGGTGGAAAGCACCCAAAGGACTGAATCCCAGACCACTGGCCTTCTTTTCCAGGGATCAGGTTTTATTAGATAAAATTTTTTACTTCGATGTTATTTCACTTATTTGGGCTATGGATCCATCAATACCACAAAGTCATAAAGATTTTAATATTAAAAAGTTTTCTTTTTGTGGACTACCCTGAGAAAATTACTCTCTGGCCCCAACTGCTTGAACCCCATTGCTTGTTTTTGCATTTTAGGGGAAGTCTCACGCTTTGACTACTATTGTTCTGTTGAGACATGAAGAAATTTTATGAGGCCATTTTTTTCAGGAATGTTTACAGCTGAATTAGAGAATATGCGCTCTGAAAGATGTGTTAGTGTTAGGATTTCCAGCTTGTGACTGAAGGAACAAAAAATTAAATAACCTGCCCAAAGCCCCTCAATGAATATTTGTCAGTGTTATACCTTAGAGTTTTGGACCAAGATTTCTGTGCTCATTAATGCTGCATGTAAGCTCAGGCACAGCTGTCTGTCTCTTTCCCTCCACACATGTGTGAGCACACGCACACACACACTATGTCGTATACAATAAGGACATATTTTGTTACCTAATGTAAATTGAGCTAAAAATGTTAATTTTATGATTGTAAATGCCAGAGACCTCACAAATGTGAAACTAATAGAACACTTAAGAGTGTTTTCTAAAGCCTAAAGGTAATTATAATATCGATGTTAGTATCCATGAAAGGTATCAGACAGACAGACACAATGCTCCATTTCTTTTTGTCATGTACAAATGGCAGCTTCCTGCCACCACATATCTTTCTGGTAACACCAAGGATACTGAAATATTTTGGTCCCCTGTGTCTGAAGAATTATTGGTGTTTCAATAAATGTGCTTCTTTGGTGGGGGAGACTTGGACTAAGAAATTAATGCATTTTTAGTAGGATTTCAAACTAGATCTCTGGGTGCAAAAGCCCTGATGTGTGCTATGACAGTATCTTCATGTGTGACAAGCCCGTTATTGTTGCATAACTTTTAGACTGGAACAGCACAGCCTAACTAACCCCTTTCATCTCGAATCCTTGGTCTGGCAGAGGGGTGGGCAGTCTGCGTGATTTGGCTGGATGTACTTTTCTGTATTTCAGTAAATTAGGTCTATTTTTAATTATGGATATCAATCAGTGATTTATTAATAATTCTTCCAGTAGCTCATTATAAGCCTCATCTATAATACTATTTTGGGCCACTGCTTGACTAGATCGATCAACATTTGTTAGGTACTATCTGGCAAAGCCCGCCAGGCTTGGGCTCACTGTGCTTGGGCGTGATATTGCTGCTATAGGCCAAGATAGCATGGCTTGGAAGAGGTATAAATCTGACAGCCAAAAGGCCAGGAAAGAAGGGAAATGCACATGCATAATAGTTTTGTTTTGAGAAAAGACATGAATAGTCCTAATGAGCCCCAGAAAGGACATTTACTTATGAGCAGATTTGAAAGCTGGCATATGAGGAGAGTTCTAGAGTTAAATATAACTGGGTCACATTATCCAAGTGTCAATTTGCGAGTCATTTTTTGAGAGTTAATGAAAAGCTTTTCATAAAACAGTTATTAGAATATAGAACCATTCGTTTTCTCTATGTATTCCATTGAATTATTTAGTTTGCATGCTGTGATCCAGCAGCATTCTCATACATAAATACAAAATAAACATCTGTCTAAGCACATTAAAAAAAACCTACTGATGCTTTAGCCTAGAAATTTGCTAGTTTTGTTAATATCCAAAACCTTTCTTTTGAATCTCCTAATTAAGGGGTGAGCTTGCACTCAAGCCAAAATTGCATCTAAGAGGTTTAAGATTTTTGAAGATTTTATTTATTTTTAGAGAGAGGGGAAGAGAGGGAGAGAAACATCAGTGTGAGAGAGAAACATCGATCAGTTGCCTCTCATACGCTCAGGGACCAAACCCGCAAATGAGGCATGTACCCTGACTGGAAATGGAACTGGTGACCTTTTCCTTTGCTGGATGATACCCAACCAACTGAGTCACCCAGGTCAGGGAAGGTTTAAGATTTTTAAATAACATGATGCTTCTTTACATGATTAAAAGGCTTTGATTTCAAACTGAGGGTAAGAAGCAAAGGGGAGGGGGCAAGATTTTCTTATAGCAAAAAAGTCAAGCAATGAAGAAATCTAGGTTAACCTCCTCTCAGTGGCTGCCGCCGTGAGCATTCGGCAACTCAGGCGCCCGTCATTCTCCTAGAAGGAGGAGGAGGGTCGACAGTGCTCTTTGCAAAGGGGAGCCTTGCAGAGAAAGGAGTTGGACCTGGAATTACAAACACCAGTAAGTTTTTTGGTGGGCAGCCAAAAGCCTTCTTGTTGGAAATGCCCATGTCTTTCCCAAAGCATTTGGCTCACCTCCTGACGTAATTGCATCTGAAAGAGAAATATTTAAATGGGCTGGGGTGAGGGTAATGGAAGGATTTCAATTACCAAGGCGCATACTGGATTACTTTAAGTGGCATAAATCGGTTTTAAGGCAAACTCATGAGTAGGCCCAGCATAGCTTCTCAATGCAATATGCATCTATCCTCTCTAAAGGTAACAGTATGTGCTCTTAGGTAATGTAAAATAAAGGTTAGGAGTCAAGATGAAATTTGAGCAGAAATCTATTGGGAAACATAGATCATCATTTCAAATGTGGAATCATGCCAAAATGATTGAGCATGCTGAGGTAATGGTCAAGGGGCTTTAGGTAAGTTTGAAATGGTATAAATGATTTTAAAAATTCATGCGAATATATATTGAGAAATATTTGGAGGTACCACTAAAGAGCGGTTCCAACGTTTTAGAGCAAAATATAATATGTGGAATATCTAGCCAATAGGAAAAAATATCAGTAACTTTGCATTTAAACACTTAAGCAACATAGAATAGAGCTGAGCACTAAATGCAGAGGTACATGTTTTACCGTTGAGCTGTCATGTCACTGGCTCTGTGTGAGCAAAGCCTACCTCCTGAGTGCGGAGAGATTGAGCTGGACCCGATTCCAGTCCGTCTGAGAGAAAAGGAGCTGTGAAGATTCAGTGCATACTTCTCTTTCGCAGGATTTATTGGTCTGTGCTTTGCCTTTCTTGCCTCTTTGTTTTCTTAATAATTTCTGCCCTGTACCACCTCCTAAACTCACCTGTCTTCCTTCTTGTCTCCCATCCCCAATTCTGCTGCTGTCCCAAGGCTGGCTTCCCCCATAAAAGCATCATTTTGCCCACCTGCCAAGGCACACCTGACTGGACTGATATCTTCCAAACTCTTCTGTATTTCTTCTTTCAAGTTACGGTCTACCCGCTAACTATTTCGTCAAGTGCGTCAGCTACAGCATGTGCCTTTTACGTATGATTTTCCAGAAGAAGGGGTTGAGACAAAACCACTCTGAAACAGCCTATATTTGGAAACTCACAATAATGAACAATAATATGATAATGGCAAAAACACCGGAATATGTGTTGATGTCACAATAAGAGAGGAAAAGGAAAGCTAACGAATTCTGAAATGCAGCAGAGCTAACATTTACCGATCACTTCCTACGTGCTGGATGTTGACCTGACGTGTTTCGTGGCCGCAGCCAGCGGCTGAGGATGTGCGACACGTGAGCAGGTCTGTCATTAGAGAAGAAGGAGCTGCAAGTTGAAGTGACTTCCCCAACACCAGCTGCAGCTGAAGCTAATAACGTCAGATCTAGACCACTGGGCTCCAGACCCGCATCTTAACCTTTACACTCTACTGCCTCTGAAAAATGAAGTTTAATAAAGCAGTTGGGAAAGTAATCATTAACTAATAAGTATTTGGGGTATAATAAACCTTATGGGTACTTTATACCATAAACCAAAATGAACCAGGGAAAATGTTACACATTTTTTTAAGCCATGGAAAAACACTAGAAGCCACAACATAGAATGTATTGCAATCCTGTAGGAACGATAATCTTCTAATTATTGAACAATACAAAATATTACAGAAACAAAGTCACATATTTGTCTACAACTTATTACATACTACTGTATTGACTTTTAAACGTTATTACAATAAAACAACAAAACAAAACCTTGAAAACTAACAGAACAAGACAGTTTTTGTGATATGATTAACAGAATTCATGCCCCCAATATCTGAAGAATTTTAATGTTTATAAAAATACAAGGATCTTAAGTGGCTAAATTGGCAAAGATGATTAACACAGAGGAAACATGAATAACAGCGAATAAATTTTTACTGGTCAGGCCATATACAGTTTTTAAATTATTTTTAAAAAGACTGTATTTATTTATTTTTAGAGAGATGGGAAGGGAGGGAAAAAGAGAGGGAGAAAGAGCAGGAGGGAAACATAGATGTGTAAGAGAAACACCAACTGGCTGCCTCGCGCATGCCCCTCACTGGGGATCTGGCCCGCTGCAACCCAGGCATATTATGCCTTGACGGGGAATCGAACCAGTGACCCTTTGGTCCACAGGCTGGCTTTCAATCCACTGAGCACACAAGCCAGGGCTAAAATTATTTATTAAAACTAATTTGATTATAAAAGGGATATAGAAAAATTAAATATGCTATAAAACTATTAGGATGATGAAGAGATTTGAAAAAAAAATTTCAACTGAGGAATGGTGACCAGTGAGGCTACAGTGGGAACAAGAGTTAGGGGCCTCGGAAAGTAGGAAGTGACACCCAGACAGCCATGTCGGTTCACAGGGTCGGCCAGACCTTGAGCTTGGAAGAAGCTTCAGAAATGAAGATGTAGCTTATGGGAGTGGTTATCAAATTTTAACATGCATCAAAAGCACCATAGAGCTTGTTAACACATAGCTGGGCCCCTCTCCCAGTTTTTCATTCAGTAGGTTTGGGGTGAGGCCCACTCTGGGAACCACTAGCTTGTAAGAATCATTTGCAGACACTCAGCTCAAGGTAGGAAGTACAATGAACTCAACAATGGAGAAAAGGAGGGTGGAGGGAGAGAAGGGGAGAGAGTGAGGGGCAATGAAGAAGGAATATTTTTTCTCATGAGAAAATACCTATCCAGGGCAGCTGAGTGGGGCTAGAGAGAATTACCGGACAGGGCAGACTGAAATACTCTAAATTTACGATTGCAATTCTCTTACCCTGCCCTGCCCTCTTTCCTTCCCTTCCCTGCCAGTGATTTTGAATGACTAATAATCTGCTACAGCCAAGTCCCCCATCTCCAAACTGCACCCCAGCCTTCACCTCTTAACTAGCTTGCATTTCTCAACCCTCCAAAGTCTGTCTCCTGCCTTCACCTCTCCCTTAAAGTCATGCTCTTAAAAGTCAGTGAATCTGTAGATCTGTTCTCGGTCCTATGCGTTTGACAGCAGTGTTAGGTAGTTCCATCCACTCACTTCTCTCTTGGTTTTCATAACACACACTAACCTGGTTCTTTTTCCAAAAGAACCAGGGTTACTGGGTTCCTGACCTGCATCTCTGGTTTTCTCCTTGTGTGCAACTAGCAAAGAAGACTTCGATGTATTCAGCGATACAGTAATACAGGGATAGTATATCGGTCTTGATTATCAAGGGAAATAAGGTCGTTTCTATGCTATAGGTGCAAAAAGGAGTATGTTTGGAACCCAGAGTTTTGCAGAGGCACTTCCTAGCACTTTATCATTCAAAGGTTAAAATTTATATAAGGAAATAACAATTGAGGACTGGCAGGAACAATAGTGGCTCAGACCTTTCAGGGAAAAGGGTGTGGATCATCCCACCACTTGGGGAAACTAAGAACAGAGAGGAGTAGAGGTGCTGGCTGAGGGCACAGGACCCTGAAGTGACTGCAAAAGAGAAAACAGTATGGCTTCCTGACTGGCTGCAGAAACGAGGATTACCATTGCTATGCGTATTGTCTTCTCTGCTTTGTTATGTGTGTATTTGTGTATCTTAGTTCCTTTCCACCACCACCCTCCCCGCAAACCAACATGTTATATAAGATGGGTCGGAAGTGGAACTTTTAAATTTTGTCTTCAAGTTACAAAAAATGAAAGGGGCATGTGACTGGACTAGAAAACTAGACATTTCCAAGACATGGAGGGTGTCTGGTGAGATTATTTTTCTCCCCTTTATGAGAATAAATTTTTATATCTTCTCAAAGAGATGCTCCCTGATTACTCTGTCTAAAGTTGGCCCCTACCTGTTATCAATCTATTTGTTTTATCGTTTCCTAGACTTGTTAAAATTTATTATGACTTTCTTCCTTTGTCTGAGCATTATTCTTCATTGGATTATCTTACTGGTAGAGAAGTTTCAGAAATAGTATCTGTATCAAATTTATATATTCCCATTTAGCACAGTACCTGACATAGTAAGAGCTCAGTAAATACTTGCTGATTGAATACATAACCTGACAGCAGTACGAATGGTGGGTGGGTGGGTTGTTTAGAAGGGTTTTAGGTCCTATCAGATCTCTACACAGTAGCTTCTTAAACCTGAGCGAATAAAATAGCATAAAATAAAATAAAATAAAATAAAATTCTTTAAAGTCACATCTTGATTTTTAGAGTGAAGTTTTTAGAAAAAAAAAGTCTTCTAAGTTTCTCCAAAATTCCTTTGCTGTATCAGAGGAGATAAGTGTGTGTTGCCCAGTTTGGTAAGTGAAGACATCAACATTGAAGATTCATAATACAGCAAATACTCCTTGAGTACCCATGGTGTGTCACTGGGGACACCGCAGTGACCGAGCCTGATAGAGCTTCTGTAGCCTGAGGTTGACGTTCTAGTGACCAAGGGTACAGGCAATAGATTGGTTAACACATAAACACATAAGATAATTGCAGCTGGTAAAAATGCTCTAAGAAACAAAACAAAACAAACTGATACAATAGAGTGACCTGAGGGGGCAGTACTTGGAGTTAGGAAGTCAGGAAGATATTTCTCTGAAGCTGGTATCTGAGCTGAGATCTCAATAACAAAAAGAAACAAACCACATTAAGATTTGAGAAAAAAGCCTTGAAGCTCCTGGAAAGTCGATGTGCTTGAGCACAGTAGGTGAAAGGGGAGAAGAGGTAAGTGACGGGGCAGGAAGACACCTAGGACCTCATGGGGTCTTGAAGCCATGCTAACGTGTTTGGATTTTATCTTAATGTGATACGAATTCATTGGAGAACTTTAAACACAAAGTCATTAGTTTGGTCAAATATGTTAAGGATGACCAGTTAACCGCATGCAGTTTTCTCCTCTTATTACAATGACTTGGCTGAAATAATAGTAAAGGAATATAAAAGGCATCAAACTTTAAAAATAATGGCAAAAGGAGAGGAGACAGCAGGAGCTAGAGCACAACCGCATATTTTTGGAAAATGGAAGCAGATGGACAGTGAAATGGTTACTGATTTAGATAGAAGCAGGTAATTATAACCTAAAGTATGTGCAGAGAATACCAAAGAGGAGTTAAGTCAACTTCACTGCCCAGGACTTGAAGTTATGAAGTACCATGGAGAATGGGGTGGGGCCAAGACCTAGAAATAAGGGATTAGATGCAAGTTTGTATAATATATGAAGCTGTTAGTTTCCTGATGCCCATGCCCAGTCTTGCATCAAAATAATGACCTCTATGATCAAACAAGGAACATGTATTCTACGGGGAATTTGAATTTGAGTGGTAAAGGAATCAGGGGCTCTTGGCAGTGTGAAGGACAGGTATGTGCAGCTTAGGGATAGTAATGGGAGATTAATCTAAGCCCTGCAAATTGAGTAGGGTAATTCCCACCCCTTTTACTAGCATACATGTTGCATACATGTTGGTCTATACTCCAGAAGCAAGAAACTCAAGGAAGTTTTTCTCGGAAGAAAATGAAAAGCCCCAAAGCATACGTTCACATAATTCTCTGACTATTCAGCCTACAGTGAAGCCCACCACTTGATCAGTCCTGACCATGGACTCAGTATGGCTTCCAAGCACTATTTTTTTTTTTGTTACTTTTTTTAAAGATTGTATTTATTTATTTTTAGAGAGGGAAGGGAGGGAGAAAGAGAGAGAGAAACATCAATGTGTGGTTGCCTCTCACGTAGCCCCCACTGGGGACGTGGCCTGCAACCCAGGCATGTGCCCCGACTAGGAATCGAACCTGTGATGCTTTGGTTCACAGCCCGCGCTCAATCCACTGAGCTATGCCAGCCAGGGCGCTTCCAAGCACTATTAAATATAAAATAGTAGATGATAACAACTGAACATTTGAAAACAGCAATATGTGTGTGTGTGTGTGTATACACGCACATGTATATATGAGAGATGAAAGGCAACAAGAGAAAATCCTGCAGGAAACAGAGATAAAAAGAGCATAAGTATTTTTTAAAAATCTTTAATATCATTAGGAAGATAAGATATTGCATATCTAATCAGGAAACTATAGGAAAGAAACCAACAAAGAAAAACAACTAAATTAAATTAAAAAATAAGAAAATAGTTTAAAAACGTCTTTCAAAATATAGAACAAAAAACACAATAATGGAAAAAGGAAGAGAAAGGACAAGAGTTGGAGGATCAGGGTGTATAATATCTAATTCAGAATATTTAAGGTAGCCAAGAAAATATAGGAGAAGATGTTATGAAAGATATTATCCAAGAACACTTCTTCCAATTAAAGGACATGAATCTTTGGGTTGAAGAATTCCTAAGGGGCTGAATAAAAAAGCCTATTTCAGGACACACCATCATGACATATGAGAGTACTATGGTAAAGAGATTTTTAGAAGATTCCAGAGAGAAGAAAAAAAAGAGATTACAAAGGAACAATGTTTAACACTAGCCAACTTTTCAAAAGTAATCCTGCCACTGAAAATAGGCAATGGAAGAATGCTGACAAAGTAGCGAAGAAAATTATTCTTAACCTAGAATTTCATACCCAACCAAATTATTATGTTTGATCATAGAATAAAATTATTTTCAGACATTCAAGTCTGCAAGTTCTCAAAAAATTACTCACATATATAAGTAAAGCACAAGATTAAAAAAAAACTATCTAGCTTTAGAATATAAAAAAATATTTAAAAGAACAAATAATGAAAACTGTGATAACTTGTTTGATCAGAATACAGAAAATAGCCCCAGCTGGGTAGCTCAGTTGGTCAAAGTGTCATCCCAGTACACCAAGGTTGTGGGTTCGATGCTAAGTCATGGCACATACAAGAATCAACCAATGAATGCATACATAAGTGGAACAAAATATTGATGTTTTTCTCTCTCTCTAAAAATAATAAATAATAAAAATAAAATGACATTACTCTCCTGAGAGAAATGGAGTAGAAGTGGGCAATGGCAGTATAGCAGACCCTGCTCTTCACCAACCATGCATAGAGAGAAGCCAGTAGATAATATCTAAATTCATAAACTAAGAAATAGAAATCATATTATTCAGAAGTGTGGAGGTTAACAACAGAAAATAAAACAAGAAAATAAGGGTTAAGGGATGACATAAGGAACTGCTGTTTTTCACTGAAGTTTTTAGATACTATCGTATATTTTGAACATACATGAATATATCATTTTGACCAAAAGTAAAATTTCAGGGAAGAGTTGGTTGTGACAGGGTAGAGACTAGACTGTGGAGAGGCGGGAATGGACGTAGGCAGCTATTTCGGCGGTCCGAGTGAGAGATCCAAGTGGCTTGGATTACAGTGGTGGTGGACAGAGGGGGACGTGGACAGATTTAGAATGTGTGATGGAGCTAGGTTAATTTACTGAGATACTGGCTGTGGGGTGTGAGGAAAAGAGAATTATCAAGGATGATGCCCAAGACAGTGGAGGGCGGTGCCCCTTGTTAAAGTAAATAAGCCTGAAGAAGAACTCAGTTTGTGGATGCATCAATAAAGAATTCTGTTTTGTGCATATAGTTTGACGTTCCCATCCAAGAAGAGTGTCAGAGAAGCAGACAGGTGACGTTTTGGTTTGAGCTGTGTTCCCCCAAAAGATGTGGAAGTCCTAGCCCCCAGTACTTGTGAATGACTTTATTTGGAAATAGGTTCTTTGCAGATGGTCAAGTTAAGTTAAGGTTATGGGGGTGAACCTTAATTCAGTATGAATGTGTCCTTATAGAAGGACACAGGGCCAGACACACACAGAGGGAAGATAGTGTGACAGCAGGGAGAATGCCATTTACTAGGCCGAGAGTGTCTCAAGTTACCAGAAGACGGGAGAGAGAAACGTGAAAGGCTTGCCCTCACAGGCCTCTGAAGGAGGCACTCCGCTCATGTGACTTTTGGACGTCTGGACTCCAGCACTGTGCGACAATGAGTTTCTGTTGTCCAAGTCACCCAGGTGGTGGCACTTGTGACAGCAGCCCCAAGAAGCTGAGATACATAGATCTGCATCTGGTGATTTGGGGAGATGAAAGGGTGAAGGTACACATTTTGGAATCACATGCATTTAAGTGGCATTTAGAACCATGTGATTGGGAGATCACTTCAGCAGTGAGTGCAGATGGCTAAGATGATCAAGTTCAGGCATCAGGGTTGAGACTAGCATGCTCTCCTGTTGAGAGATCAAGCAGGGGTGGGGGGAGAGAATGAGTGGCTGGGGAAGGAAGAGGAAACCAGGAGAATGTGGTGTCATGGAAACCAAGAAAAAATGGTTTTTTGTTTTGTATTGTTTTAAGGGGGAGTGGACAGCTACTCAGGTGACAAGGTGAAGACAAAAAGAGGTCACTCTTGGAAACACCAGACTCATCATTGACTTGAGAATGACACTCTCCTCTGTTTGAAGAAGGTTGAGGATAGAATCGGGGGTGAGGAAGTGAGGACACTACCTAGAGAGTGCTCCTGTGAGGTGAGTTGCCCTGAAGGAGATCAGAGAACAGGGTGGTGGCTAGAAGAACTCACGGAGTCAGAGGAGCAGTCTCAAATGATGGGAGGCAATGGTGACAGACGAATTATCTTTGTGGATGTTAAGCGACAAGGGTAGGTGAAGAGCAATCCTAAGGGAGCTAAAATGCTCAATAAAAGCTCTGCCAAGGAAAGGTTAGTAATAAAAAACAAGGAGAAGAAGTAGATGAGTGGTCTGATGGCATATTAAGAGAGTGAGGGCTTTTGAGAAAAGAAGGAAAAGAAGGGACTTAAAAACCACAATGTACTCCCACTCCAGGCTCATGTGTACGGATATGTAGGAAAACAAAACAGCCTCCTCCGAGAAGGCTGCGAGTGTGGTCAGAGCACGTAACTGGCACTGGCCCCACGCAGGACAGCTGTGGGCATTTTACGTTTGTCATTTTAAACACACTGCCCTGGTTGTTTTGTTATTTTACTTTTTTTTTTTTTCTTTAAAACAGCTGCCCAACTAGTATACATTTCTGAACTCCAAAAACCTGGATCCACCCTTGCTGGGAGGAATGGGTGCGGTAGAATGGCAGATTGTTTCCGTTAGTTTAAGAGAGTCAAGAGAGCACTCAGAGAAAACGTTGACAAAATAGGGGAATTTGCCAGTGAGGCACAGTGAGAATCGGAGGGTCGACTGGAAAGGTAGAATCAGCTCCCCAAGGGACTTACAGGTTACCATCTGCAGAGAAAAGAGGAACACGGACCTTCAAGGTTTCTCCTTCATTTCCTTCATGCACGTTCCATTTGAAAACTGGGTATGCCCCCCATGTCACTTTCCTTGAGTACAGTAGTTCCCTTGGTCTACAGGTTGAAAGACGATACGAAAGATGGAAATAAAAATAAACCACCGATACCTTCAGTTCTTGGTGTGGGTAAAGATTTCTTAAGCAGGGCAGAAAAAGTGCTAATTTAAAGGGGAAAAGTAATAAATTGATCTGCATTAAAATGAATAGCTGTCATTAAAAGACACCATTATCAGACTGAAAAAGCAAGCCACGGATTAGAAGATACTATTTGTAATAGTATAGTAATCAAAGGCTTGCATGAAGATTTATAAAAAACTGCAATCTATGGTTTGTTCATTCTAGTCTTTGTTTTATGCATGCATTTTTGTTTTATTACTGTTTCTGCTTTATTTTACAAAAACGGGATCCTACTGTGCATTTCAGTGTGTCCCCTGCCCCCTCAATCAGTTTAGTAGTATATTACAAGTAATTGGATCTTAGAACTCTAAGGCACAAATAAAACCATTTAGTCTAACCACTTTTTATGTCAATGTCATTTTGTTTTTTTATAATTGACATATGACATGATATCAGTTTCAGGTGTACAACATAATGATTCAATGTATGTGTGTATTTCGAAGTAATCACAATAAATCTAGTTAACATCTATCACCACAAAAAGTAACAAGATTTCTTTTTATTCTTTTAAAATGTTTTTATTGATTGATTTTAGAGGGGAGAGGTATTGTTTGATGCCACTCATTTATGACTCATTGGTTGATTCTTATATGTGCCCTGACCAGGGATTGAACCCCCAACCTGGCGTATTGGCATGACGCTCTAACCAACTGAGCTACCTGGTCAGGGCCTTTTTTCTTTTGATGACAACTTTTAAGATCTATATCTCAGCAGCTTCCAAATACACATTACAGTTTTGTTAGCTATAGTTACCATTCTGCACATTACACACCCAGGACTTATTTAGCTTATAACTGAAAGTTTATACTTTTTCACCACCTTCCTCAAATTCTTCCTCCTCCCAACCTCCACCTCTGCCAACCAGCAATCTGTTCTACATTTCTTACACAGTCCTGGGGCACTGAGAGGACTTGCTCAGGATTACACAGCCAGCTGATACTGGTGGAGCGGTTTGTCCTGACTCCCCCACCCACTGCCCCTCATCTTGGGAGAGAAGGTCCTATACAGGGCCTTGCATTAGTCCTTTGCGCTCACCCCAGGTTGTATCCAAATGGGTGCCTGCTTCTTTTAAAACAATATTTGTGAAAGTAAGGTTCATAATTTATTTCACTAGCTCATTTTAGGGGTGTCCAGATTCCTGTAGGGATAAATTTTGATGAATTATAATATCCCTTTATCCCCAGGATAAAAAAGAAAAAACCCTTCAGGAGCAAGCAGGAAGAGAAACATTCACTGCTAAGAAGGTTCAGGTTGCAAACTTCTCTTGCTTATTTATTGAGGTTAAAAGTTAAACTGGATTAGGACAATCATATTTTTCTGACACATTGACTTCTTCTTAAGAAAACATATTTGGCTTTTTTTTTTTCACGAATCATTTCAGTAGAAGAGCCAGAAGTTATGTTCTTACGCTGAGTAGAAACACTGAAGGCCCCTTTGTGAGGAATTTAGCTTGCTACATGTATTTATTTGGCTTTTTTTTTTTTTTTTTTACCTCTGGGCTAAATTTTGACTTAAAATTTATGCATAGAGCCAGAGGAAAGGCATTTGGGCTCATTTTTGTAATTTTCCACAGACAAAATTAGCACCAAATTTATAGGCCCGATAGCACTGCTCTCTAAACTGCGGCCAGAAAGGCTTTCTCATTGTTGTCACCGCTTCCTTCTCCCCAGGTTCCCTCCAATTTCTCTTCCTCCTGGTTCCCAGGATCTGGCCTAATTTGTGCTGGTGAGGAAGGAAAAAGAGGGCTGAGACTACCCTCAAGAGGTGCCAAAATTCAGAAGAACAACAATGCTGTATTAAGAAATCTCCCCTCCAGCCCTGGCTGGTGTGGCTTGATGGATTAAACACTGGCCTGTGAACTGAAAGGTCACTGGTTTGACTCCCGGTCAGGGCACATGCCTGGGTTGCAGGCCAGGTCCCCGCTTGGTTGTGTGTGAGAGGCAACTGATTGATATATCTCTTGCACATCGAGGCCTCTCTCCCTCTCATTCTCCCTCCTTTTCCCTCTCTCTAAAAATAAGTAAATAAGCCCTGGCTGGTGTGGCTCAGTGGATTGAGCACTGGCCTGTGAATCAAAGGATGGCTGGTTCAATTACCAGTCAGGGCACATGCCAGGGTTGTGGGCCAGATCCCCTGTAGGGGCAAGAGGCAACCACACATTGATGTTTCTCTCCTTCTCTTTCTCCCTCCCTTTCCCTCTGTTACTAAATAAATAAAATCTTTTAAAAATAAAATAAATAAAAACTAAAAAAAAATAAATCTCTCCTCTAAATGCATTGTCATAACATGTGGCCTTTTATTATTCTACGTGGCCCTTCTATTTACAGAGGTCACAATGTCTGTAGAAATTTTCAATTGTTATTATCTGATAGCTTCAGGTATGAAGCAAACTTTCCATTTAGGTTTTTATTGGAATATAAATATCACTGTTTTCTGCAGAGAGAATTAAATTTTAAACTCACCTAACCAAAAGTGGCCAAAAATTACTTACCATACCATTTCCCTTTCATAGTGGGGCGATGGGGAGAATTATTGTTTTTACTCTGATTGTAAATAACTTAGGAAATATAGACACATATAATGGAGAAGGTGAAATTCTATATAATACTACCACTGAAAGAGGACTATTGACATAATTTCAGTATATCCTACTATAAACATTATTTTTTATAACTAACATTTTAAAATTAAATGTCAATTGACCTTTTTGAATGTCCATATATATACCTACATCATTAATAATAATATTATATCTGTAAATGTACCATATTTATTTAACGAATTCAGTATTGATAGACAGTTGATTCTAATTTCTGCCAATGTGTGAAACCCTGTGACAAATATCTTTATGTATAATACGCTGTGCTTTCTCCAACCAATTCCTAAGGAGTGATCCTTAGAAGGGGGATTTCAAAGATCTGTATGTCACTAAGGCTTCTAATACAAATTCCAAATTTCTGTCTAGAAAAGTTTTACTGATTTATGTGCTTACCAGCAGTGTGTAAAAGTGACTCATTTCCTTCATCCTCATCAATATAGACGTTCTCACCCTAAAAATCACTCCTCTGTCTACTGGGTAACAGTGTGCCATCTCATTGTTACTTAATTTGAATTTCTTGATTAGGCGGGTTAAATACCTTTTCCTTATTTTCCACCTTATGATATAAATTCTCATTTCCAATCTGTGTACACTTTTTCTACGGGAGGCAATGGATTTGTGAGAACTCATGTATTAAGTGGAGTAATCTTTTGTTCATCATGTATTTTATCTAGTCTGTCTCCAGACTGTGTTTATGGTGGATTTCATTCTACAGAGGATGTCATCTTCTGTAGTCAAATCTATAAATCTTTTTCATCATAATTTCTGCCTTGGGTATCATATTCAGAAAGGTCTTTTACACTAATTTTTAAAAATAAACACATACACAATAGTCTCTTTTTACACTCAGTGATGGAAAATATTAACAGATTAATGGCAGAAGTGTCTCTGGATTAACAGAGAACTTCAGGATGAATATTTTTTTAAGCAGAGAATTTACATAAATTTTTACCCATGGGGATTTACTTACGGTGAGTTGATGAAAGACAAAAACATCTTTAATTCACAATTACTTTGTAATCATAATTCCCTAGAACTCATTAGATGTAAAATAATCTACATTTTGCTATTTGGCATTGACAGCTACCTACTCTTTCCATCTGTCTCCATTCCATGCCAAGAGATTCATTTTGTTTTCCTTGTGAGTAATAGTTCAATGGAGGTAAGGCTGAGTAAACAAATAACATTGAAAAGCATAATGCTGAAAGATGTATTAAAAGTGATATAGTGACATCATAGCAAAAATTAATATATTCGTACTCCATAAACTAATTCAAACTAATGTTTGAATTAATTATTATTTCCATAACTTATTTAAATTACAAAAAGAAATCTATTTGAATTTTCCCACAAGCTATAATTAATACAGATATTTCCATTTTTATGGGAAAAAGCATAATCCTAGTTTCTTCCCTTTCTTGGAAATATTGTAAATTTTATAGAAATGCTAGAGAAGGGGGATGAGAAGGAACATAACTAGAGGGAAGAGGAAGAGTAGTCTACACATTGGATATTTCCCATGTCACATTTTTAAATTCTCCGCAATGTACTCATCTCCAGGGTACAGGACTTCAGGGTTCAAAATGTTCAAAATAAGCTAAGTTTTTAACACTGATAGCATTTTGGAAAAAACAGCTGCATAATACTTAGATTTTTTAAAAGTCCCTTGAGGAGAGAAAATGGAGACAACTGTATTTGAACAACAATAAATTTTTTTTAAAAATCACTCTATAGTCAACTAAAGTATCTCTCATCTTTTTGAGAGGAACTTCAAAAAGTTCCAGGGCTTGGCAGGAGCCTACTTAATGTCCAACTTCTCCATACCACCCTAGGCCCCCGTGGCCCTGCCCACCCGTGAAATGGGCACAGGTTTCCATTCGCTTTGGTCCTGTAAGTCTTTCTTTTTTGCTTTAGCTCTATTGTACCTCACTAATAAAATGTTAACTTGAAAATCTCTTGTGAAAACATTCCATAGTCTGAATGACGATCTGTATAATTTACTCAGGTTGTAGGCAAAACATTCAATGCCTTCTATTGCTTTGCATCTAACCTGTGTTCTCAGGAAAATTCAAGTGCAAAATGCATTACATAGGATGCCTGTACTTACTGTCCAAACTTTGATACCTTTATGAGTGAAGGAAATGTAGGACTCGTTACTAACTAAGCCAGAATAACAGGAATAAACTGGAAGTGTCCCATGCAAAGCAGGATAAAAGATGACCCTGTTTAGAGAAAGATTGTAAGTCATCATGTTTGAATATTGTCATAACTGAATCTAAACTCTTTTTGAGTTTGCTTATTTAGACCCACCTCTAAATGTTCTGATACCCTAAAGAAAGAGGATATAGAGTCTACAACTAATGTGGCTAACTTTTATTAAATTTCAGGCCTTGTAGTGCCTGTTCCCAATCAGATATAGTTTCTTTCTTTTCTTTTTTTCATGAGGTTGAGAAATGGCAGCTAAAAAAAAAATAACATGGAAGATTTATAGGAAAACACCTCCATCTGCAAGGGCTTTTAAACGTGTGTTTATGTTTTTTAATCTGTATGTTTACCTGTTTTTGATGATGGTGAATGTTTGTAAGCCTCTAGTTAAGGAGTTACTGGATTAGAATTCAGTTTGTGTGGAGTAAGTATAAAAAGCAATAATAGCTAATGAGTAGTATACCAGGGTTTGAGTAAGCAGATAAACATAGTTAGTCATTCTACATTTATTATCTTTAATCCTTATAAAAACCCTATAAGGTGCCATTAGCCCCATTTTACAGATGGAGAAAATGAGGTTCACTAGCTTTCTTAAAGTTACAAGTTGGGATGAAACAGAACCACTGTCTGAACACCAACCCCATGACATTCATTTGTTGTCTCTCTTAAGACCCAGAGCTTGCCACCGTTTCATCTTCATCATCATCTCTGGGATAATTAAAGACCTATAATCATAATGTAACCTTATGTATCTCTTCCAGCAAATATAAATGTTATTTATGTTGTCTATGGTCTCCCGGTCTGCCTGTTATGCTTACTTTGCCAACATGTGTAACTAAACAGAATTGCAACAGCCTGCCAGAACCGATGGTTGTGTACCAATGGCAGGAACAATATTACTGACTCATCTAGCCACAGTAGTTTTGGAGGTTATAATGGACTAAAATACAACAATGTTTTCCTAAAATAGATTAGAGCTCTGTTTGTTTAATCTCCCAAAGTGGCTGTGGTAGCCAGTTTAAGCCACTTCTTAAGTGGTTCTGTCTATTGTACCCCCCGGCCATTCCACCCCCATTTTTCTGTGCCTGATTTAGATAATAAATAATAACTCCTCCCTGATCACTGTGAAAACTGTTCATAAGAGCACAGCCTGCCATTGATTATACATGCCAACAATGCCTTTGCTAATGAGACCTTCCTTGGTGTCTTTGTAACTGGGAGGAAGGCAAAATGAGAGCCTCTTCCTATGGGAGTCACAGCCCAGGAATACTGGGACTGTTAGCCCTGAAAATTCTAGCAACTGTTATGTCCATTCCTAGTAATACTGACCTGCAGTCCCCCTGCTAAGACACTGTAGAGTCACTCTGAGGTGCAAGGGGATGTGCTCCTGCTTCGAGGCATTGGCAGTCCACTCTCCTGAGGGCAAACCTTCTACTGTCCCACAGAATTCAGCATGCTGGGCTGAAGCGTGTACTAGAACAGGTTCCAGCTGTATTTCGTTTCTAATTTAACCATTCTGTCCTTTCTATAAAGATACCAACGTTCTCCTGATTCTAGAAAACAAAACCAAAACAGAAACCCACAAAAATCTCATATTTATTTAGCATTACTTATCATTCAAATTCTTGCCCTGTCTCTAGCTCTTTATTGATGTCATGCAGTTTAAACTTTATTTTTAAATCTTCTTAATGATTTATTTTTTTTAATTCAAAACAATCCCAGCCTTTTAGGAAATGGTCAGACAGAGTATAAAGTACTTTTTCTCTCGGAACCACTTGAGAGTAAGTTGCCTACATCATGCCCTGTTACCTCTAAATATTTACCATCTGGGACAGAGACTTCAATGGTGTTCCCTGTCTGTACTCCCCACAGTGAGAAACCACGCCGCCTTATCCAGTTCTGCCATAGGATATGCATAACTCAACTTTGTTAGCCAATGCCAAAGTCTTCTCCAAAGAGGATGTTGGAATTTCTGAAATAATTGTGTGTTCTCCACCTTCTTCATTAACTAATCTTTCTTTCTTTAAACCCTGTCAAGCTGGCCTTACCCCTGAGGTTCTGTAGAATGGGACCCTGTGAAGATGGTTCCAGATCCCTTATAATTCACTATCTGATGTTCTTGTTTTCTGTTGCCATCCTCCTTGGTTGCTTTGTAGCACTCGACACTTTTTATCTCCCTGTACTTTTTGGAACTCTGTCCCCATAATTGGTTTCATTCACTTGTTTATGCATTTATTCAACCAATATCTATTTGCTCAGCACATGCTGCAATCCAGGCATTCTGTTAAGCGTGTATATCCAATAATGGATACAACAGAGAAGACACCTGCCCTTATATTTTTAATACTTTCTTTCAAATTAAGAACAACCTTTTTTCAACATCCTTCTATAATAATATCCTAGCCTTGCCTTCTATTCATGCCACACGAGACACCAGTGGTTTCGAAACTGAGGGCCAAGGATGCCTGCCCTGGGGAGCCAAGTTGCCGTGCCCGTGCATCTCCAAAGCCACGTGTACTTCAGCATCAGACTGAGTGAAAATATGCCTTGTACATCGAGTCTCTATACTGTTCAAATGCAGACAGATAATGTGGTAAATTTACTCCACAGTGAATTTAGGGTAATTCTGTCTTTATGTATTATTTTCCACCAAAGATTATGACAATGACTATCTTGTTGAGTAGGGTACAAGCTTTTTGATATTTACAGGTTTCCTAAGTTTCCAAAAGTCATAATTCTAGCAAATTTGGACATTTCTTGCCCCTCCCTAGATTGCCTTCCAACCTTTGCTAGAGCTCAGGGTCCTGTGGCTTACTCTCTCCCTCAGAAGTCCTATCCAAGGTTCAGTTTCTACTTTTAAAATCCTGTGCTCTAAGGTGTCTTTTCTTACTGCAACTTGTTCCCAACACAATCTTTTCCTATGATTGCCCCAGTCCTCTGTGTAAGAGACTGTGTGTTGCTTACCCTTGAGCCTTCTGAAACACCTAGCACAGTGCTGGCACACCATGAGCAGTTAAAAAACTACTGACACATTGACACGAATATCATCCCATGAACAATCAGCATCACTAAATGTGTAACATTAGACTTCTACACTACAGTCAGTAGAAATAAGGTGATAAATTTCAAGTATTGCTTACTTTAATAAAAAAATATTGCGTGAATCTATTATGCTGCTTGAGGGCTTTTAGAATTCTAGAATTCATCCTGCTTTTAAATGATATTCAGCCAACAAGCCTAATGCACAAGAAGCTGAATTAACTCATTTTTATTTCTCATGAAAAATAAATGTTCTCTTACAGGTGATAAATAGAACAATATACCTCCAAACAATATTGTTTAATTAGTGTATTTCTAGACAGGATGAGATTATGGAAATTAAAGCAGAAGCTTAAACTTGGTATTGTGTTGTGATAGAAATTTTATTATCGTTATTTACTGTTGGGGACACAGGCCCTATCTCATTCCTGAACGCCCTGCTTCTAAAAACCAAATTGCGCTTCTTCACCTGTAATGTGTGTTCCAAGTGTCCGTTAAGTGAATACACTCACAGAGCAGCCACAGGGGAGGCTTGGCGCTGACCTCGACAGTGGTTCTCGGTAAAACTGTCCCGATAGGTAAGATAGACCTCCATTTATACTTACACAAGGGAAAGATGTTTAACTCCTCTATTCCACTTCTTTGCCCCATTTTATCTAAATTATATGATACATCTTTTTCTCACAGAGAATTATAATAAGTTTTGATCAAAAAAGGCAAGTACCTTCCTTGGGTAACCAGCATTCAACCTACCTAGTACTTTTAGATCTGCTCCAGCTATAAAGATGTACCTTGGAAAATAAGAAACTACAAAGCAATCTTTGAAGACCTTCCAAAATTTCAGAATATAATTTTGGCCTATCTACATCAATCAAGTGAAACTGCTAATGGGAAGTTCAGAAATCAATTTTCCCCTTGCCCTTTGTCAGTGATTTACATATGTTAGAGATGAGTTATTATCACCTGAGATTCAGGATATCGCTTCTCTGCCAATTCAGAGGCTAGTAATTACGCCTTTAACTGGGAAATCATCTCAAAATTATAAGTGATGTTTCTGCAGAAAGAAACAGCTCCTCTTGTTATAGCACTAATAGAACACTGAAGAAAAAGTCTTGAGGTCCAAATAAGAGACACTTTTCTGGGGAAGAGTGTAAAAAGGCATGACCCTGATTCAAAGCAGCTTGGTGGGACTCGTTAAAACTCTCCCTCCTCCCAGAGCAGAGCTAGGAGCAGGATTTGAGAAATCCCAAAAGGAAGAAATGGGACCGCTGTCAGAACAATAGTCATATAACTTTGGAAACTAACACCTCATAGGAGCAGGATTAGGAAATAGTCCTTAAGGTCAATTGATTCTATCATCAAACAAGCTATTTTTAAAAATGTTTTTTAAAACCTCTATATAGTCCTACTGGGGTGCGGTCCTTACTTCCTCCTTCCTTTGTTTTGGCAGAACATCCCCGTACTTGCTTTCCCACAAGAAAACGCCAAATCCTAACATCAGACAGTTATACTCAGAGCAAATAAAAATTATCCCCCATTTTCCTTTGCAGATCAATCATAATTATTCTTACCCCTTACATTTGTATAAATGTACCCAATAATTTAATAATACATTTCTGGCCACTTGAACATACATTTTTAAAGATCTCAGCTTTAGTAAAAATCCAGTCAAGGGAAAGAGTCAAGTTTGATACTAAATAAGACACATACTTTACACATACTTCAGAGGTACCGGGCCTTATCAAAAATGAGGAGTTTTCAAGAATTCTCTTCCTGCAGCTCCTCAAGTCCAAGTGTGGGCTGTGAGGGACAGCAAAGGGAGGTGGTCCCAAGGTGTCTCTTCGCAGCCAGGAGGGTCCTTTCAGGGTTAATCATGAGGGTGGAGGAGATAGATGTCCAGGGAGCAAGGTGATATTTCAAGTCATCAGGACTTACGCTCCAGCTTAACACCTCCTCCCACTGAGATCCCAATAAAGTGCATGTATACTTCTCAGCCACAAGTGTGAGCCAAAGCGAGCTGAACTTGGCATTATCAATCTTCTAGAACCTCAAATGTCTGTAAATTGTTATTTATTGTTTAATTCTAATCCTAGGAAGTTGAATTTCCTCATTAGGTAAAAAAAAATGCAAGGAAGACTCATTGTTCTATAGGTTTCGGCCCGATGTACATGCCACACTAGACAATCCAGAGTTTAATTAGATTTACTGTCTTGAGTTTTCTGGTTCTGCTCACAGCAAGATCAAATAGAACATTCAGACGTACAATTTTAGCAGTAACACTGCTTTCCAATCCCTTTGCAAAGGTAAAAAATGCTTTCTACCAAAATGTTTCTTTTTGTATCTTTCTCATTCTTCCTTAAAAAACACACTCTCAATATCCATGGCATTTATTACTATTATTATTACTATTATTATTATTACATGAGAAATGTTATTCACTAAGGAGATCTAATAACATGCTAAAGTGGAAAGGTAATTTTTCTTAGATTTTATCCTACCTTATCGAAACCCCCAAACTCCAAAGCATAAAGTTTGACATCATTATTGGTTTCAAAGAGTTAGCAAGTTCAAACAGATTCGTGTAAGAGTCAGGGGTATTTTTTTGAAGGCAAATCATCACTTAACAAGATCCAAGTAAATATCATCCAGTAACCTGTGTCGAAACCAAGTGTTCATACTTTACTCGACTCCTGAAGCAAATCACATTAAGCTTAAATAATGCCTCCCAGGGCTTGTGCTGCAACACCTGTTTTCTTAAGCAGCATGGCCTCTGTGAGAAATAGATTCCCAGTAAGGAAATAGGACATGAGGCCATTTTATAATTTGTGTGAAGGTAGAAGCAGAAAGTAGGTCTTAAATTAAGCCAACTGAAAAAAGAACTACTATGTGACAAGTTTGTCTCCTAGTAACTCTACATTGTCAATTAAGGTTAACTCTATTTTTCTGAAGCTGTTTGATTTAATCTGGTCTTATAAAAATGTATCTTAACTGAGCTGGTGCCAAAACCAACTTTATGATGTAGTTTACTTTTTTAATATTAATACTAGAAATTTTAAAATATCAGTACTATCTTAATTTTTAGCTTTTTAGCTTACTTACCTATTTATAGAATATTACAGCAAAACAATATACACCCATAAAAGGCTAAATTTTAAGACTGGCATTTTTAATACCTAATATGATGTTTGTTTACTTTTATATTTTGCATATTATTCTTATTCGTTTTATTTTTAAACCACCCCATTGAGGTTTAGATTTACATACAAAAAGCTGCACATATTTAATATGGACAACTTGAATTTGGCGATAAGTCTACACTGTGAAACCATCACCACGATCAACTTATTCACTATCTCCAAAAGTTTCCCCTCTTCCCCTTTATTTATTCAAAATATATATGTTTTCTTTTGTGGCAAGAACATTTCACATGAGACCTACTCTTTTAGCAAATTTGTAAGTACACAATAGAGTGTTGTTAACTCTGATCCCTGTGCTGTGCGGTGGGTCTCTAGAACTTCCACATCTTGCATAACTGACACTTGTGTCCTTGACCAGCCTGTCTCCCGCCTTCTCCTCCCCTGGCCTCTGGGTCTCACAATTCTGCTCTCTGGTTCTACAAGTTTAGCTATTTTAGATTACTCATAAAATTGGGATCATGCCATATTTATACTTCTGTGCCTGGCCTATTTTACTTAGCACAATATCCTCCAGGACCCTCCATGTTGTTGCAAATGGCAGTATTTCCTTCTTTTTAAAGGCTGCATAATATTCCACTGTATTATATATCACATTTTCTTTATCCATTCAGCCATTGATCAATACTTAAGTTTCTTCCAATAGCCTGTCTTGGCTATTGTGAATAATGCTATAATAAATATGGGAGCGCAGATATTTCTTTAAGATCCTGACTGAAATTTATTTTATATACCCAGAAGTGGGATTGCTGGATCAAATAGTGATTCTAGTTTTACGTTTTTGAGGAACCTCCATACAGTTTTCCACAGTGGCTGCATTAATGTACATTTCCATTAAAAAATCCATAAGGATTCTTTTTTCTTCCTTTTTCGTTTTTATTTATTTATTTATTTATTTATTTATTTATTGATAGATAATAGCCATCCTGACAGATGTGTGGTAATATCTCATTGTGATTTTGATTTACATTTCTCTAATGATTAATGACACTGACCATGTTTTCATACACTTCTTAGACATTTGTGTGTCTTCTTTGGTCTATTCAGGTCTTGTGCCCATGCTTTAATCAGGTTATTTGTGTTTTGCTATTTAATTGTATGAGATTTTTATATACTTTGGATAGTAACTCCTTAGCAGACATATTGTTTGCAAATATTTTCTCCCATTCTGTATATTGCCTCTTCATTTTGCTGATGATTTTTGCCCCTGTGCCTAAGCTTTTGGGTTTGGTGGAGTCCCACTTGTTTATTTTCACTTCCATTGCCCATGCTCCTGGTGTTGCATCCAAGAAACTAGTGTCAAGTCCAATATCTAAAGCTTTCAATATTGTTTTAGCTTTGAAACCTTACCCCATCGTGCTCCTTATGGGTCTCGGTGTGCTTAGATTGTGTATTTTCTTAAATAATTTTTGGACAAAGCTCAGATTAACTCCTCTACACCCTTTAATATTCAGCTCACCATCTTTGCTATCTTTTATTGCCTTTGTACTAATTCTTCTGTCGGAGCAGTCATCACACTGAATATATATCATTACTTGCATACTCTTCTGAGTCCTCTCCCAGAATGTCATTTCTGGATGCCTATTCTGCTGTGTTTGTCCCATAATGCCTTACACAGTGCCAGGCATATAGCAGATGCTCATTAAAATTTTTCAGTAAATAAATGAATTAATTAATTAATGTCTTTATTATTCAAGGGCCTGAAATTGAGCCATTTTTAAATCCCATGAATAACAAAGCAGAAAATTTAGTACCACTATGTAGAGACATGCATTTCATAGACAGGAAGCTTCCTTGCTGCTTATGATCCTTTCAAAGGGCCAAAAAGAAAGTAAAATAATAGCTTATAAATCATTACAGTAATTTTATTGCACTATCAGATTGATTTGGCATTAAAAATTTGTTAAGAAAACATAACTGGCTAAAATAAGAAAAATGCTTTTACCCCTAACAATTCCAAATGCCTGATATGAGTGAGTAATGCTACTTTGAGATACACATATTTGGTAATGGTTTGTTTTTTGGGGTTGGTACAGAAAATGTGCTGTTGTATCAAAACAATAAAAGTCTGTGTAAGATGGAATCTTGAGTATCTAAAGGTATTTAAAGTAAATATTTCCACCCCCAAGTTTACTAATTTTCAAAGCAGATGTCTTCTATCAAAGAAAGTGGCAGATTTTTTCTTTTTTAAATTGGCAGAAACATTTGTATTTTCTACACTCTCGATTTCCTGATAGAGAAGAATTTTCTTTTGTGTTCTTTTAATTTATTTGTTATGGTTTTGAGTTGTTCTCTAAGAGACAGGTAGTAAGGAGCAATGGTTAAGGACATGGGCTTCATAGGTACTACTGAGTTTTAATCTCAGATCAAACAAAAACAATAGCTAACATTTTTTGAGAGTTTACTAGATGCCTAGCTTTGGATACTTTTCTTTATGTTAATTATTCAATTTTTACAACTTAAGAGGCATTGTTATGCATTTTTAGATAAGGAAACTGATCTTTAAAGCATTAAACAAATGTTCTAAATACATTCAGCTGTTTAGTGGAAAGACAGCATTTAAATCCAGGTTTACTTCATTCTAGAACACATATTTTAACCATCACCTTCTTAAATGCCCAGTAACTGTGACCTTGGTCAAGTTCCTATATAATTCTGCATTTTTTTGGTGTGTTATTGTGGGGATTATGCAAATTAACATTTGTAGCCATACTTATGTCTGACAAAATAGATTTCAAAATAACAAAGGTAACAAGAGACAAAGATGGACAATTATATTATAATGATAAAGGGGACCCTACATCAAGAAGGCATAACACTTCTCAATGCGTATGCACCCAATCAGAGAGCACTGGCATATATAGAGTACTAACAACACTAAACAATAAAACCGACAAAAAAGCACTGTCATAGTAGAGAACCTAAGTATTCCTCCAACAACTCTAGATAGATCATTCAAACAAGAAATTAATATAGAAATATAAGCCTTAAATGACACATTAGACCAATATGGCATAATGGACATCTATGGAGCCCTCCTTCCCAGAACATCAGATGATTCCTTCCTCTCCAGTGCACATGGAATATTTGCAAGGATAGACCACATGTTGGGTACCAAAACTAGCCTCAACAAATTTCTATTGGCCTCTCTTCAGGTTTGCTAATCCTTTATTCTACTTTGTCCAATTTGATGTTCATCCCAACAATGCTTTTTTAACTTCAGATATTTTATTTATTTTTTATTTTAGGTGTATTATTTCTTTTTTAGAATTTCACAATACTAATAAAATTACTGATCTCATTTATTTTCCTGAGGATCCTTTAATACATTTACCATAGTTATTTTAAATCCCTGGCTGTCAATTTCAGCATCAGAGTGGTCTGTGAATCTGTTTCAGTTGATCTTTTTCTTGACTATCTGTCACATTTTCATGTTTAATATTTTTAATAATTATTTAACTTTTAACACACACTTATAATTTTAAAATATTTATATTAGGCACTGTGAATATTAATACATTAGTACTATAGATTCTGTAGTCTGCAGTTCTCTCTGAAGAGTATTGAGGGGAGTTTTAGCAGACAGTTAAATTATTTGAAGATCATCTTGATCCTCTGAATATTTGGTTTTAGTTTTGAGCTTTTTAGGTTGGATCTATTTCAGTTTTAATATTAATTCTGGGATGTCATTCTCCCTGCTAAGGTGTGGCCCTTCTGGAGTTTTAATAGGAAGTTCAAGATGTCCACTAAGCCCTGTTAACTTAGCAGGACATAAATGTCAAATTCTGCCCCCCTAATAATAGGCAGATGTTAAAATCTCTGCTCAGCTCTTTCAGCACTCCTATAAGCAATTTACACTGGAACATTATTTTCTTGCTTCTCATTTGTGCAGTTCAGACAAATGTGACAGAGGTTGGTAGGCAGATTTGAGGATCTGCTCCCATTGGTGACTGCTCCCTTTGCAGAATTTCTTCTTGCTCTGGAAGCTGGAACTCTAAATTTTGAGTTCTCCCTGAGTGCTAGACCCCCTATGCTGCATGGACTGGGGATTGCCCTAAAAAGAGAAGCCAAAATAATTCATATCTCTTCCAGTTTGTTTCCATTATTTCAAGGATCATATTGCCTTCATTTTCTGCCTGCTTTTGGTTGCTCTTTAATATCTCAAGCATTTGTGTTTTATAGTTGATTCAGAGTTTATAATTGCCTATTGTGGGAGGATTATTCTGGTATATGCTACTTTCCTATTACCAAAAGCCAGGAACATACATTTTTAATAAATTATAAATATTAATCATCTTTTTTATCAATGGGGTGCTTGCTATTAATGTTACTTTTTTTGGCATTTGACCATATATGGCTACAGAAAGTGCTTTCTAATTACAAGCCATCATCATTAGAGGAATGACATAGGGCTTATCAGAAGGACAACTGAAGAGCAGGAGGCAACTGCAGAAGAGGAAATCTCTGTACAAGCAGAGCCCTGCAGCAGTTTGAACAGACAACAACCTGCTGGCCCTTGTACAACAGCCACTGCAGCTGTCTGTGAAAGTACTTATGCCAGTTGTTGTTTCTGGAAAAGCCATTGTAAAGTCCTCAAAATCAAGAAAAGACTCCTAGTTCTGACCTGGTGTGACTAATATACTTGCCACAAGGCAGAAAGAAAATCAAAGACAAATATAGAAGGTTGATGAACTTGGGAAATGAGAATAGTCTACACTGGAATGAACAAAAGTCATTGGCTGCATGCTGACCACGTTCATGTGCTCTGACTTCAGAAGGACAAAGAAAATAGTGTCACATAATATGCTCGAGTGAAATGCATGACACTTCACCTATTCATGGCATTCTAGTGTTTCAGGCCACAGTTGCCTTTAAGTACAGCTATGAAAATGAATACTGACTCACAAAGCTGCAGCTAAAAAAAATCAACAAATACTTATCAAATGCCTATCATGAAAAAATTATGCAGAGTACTCAAAACAGTGACTTCATTCTAAAAATTATAAATGCAATTGAAACTTGGTGAAGAATGACCAGACAGATAAAAGTTTTAGGAAGCTCTACAACTTGAATTAGAACTTAAAAAGTGAAAGTAGTAACTCACAGGAAAGGAATGTAATATCCAGATATGGGATAAACATAACCAAAATCTAGGAAATAAAATAGCATGAGACAAGAGAAATGATCAGTTTAACTGATGTGGTGTATACTTGGAAAGATGTGGAGTTCATAGGTGGGGTCAGATGAGGGTAAAGAGTGTGTCAAGTATTGGGGGAAGGGTCTGATCCTGCCAATAGGATGTAGTCTAAGTCTAGAAAATAGTATATGAAAAATACTATACTTAAAAAAATCTTTAGTGGAGAAGGTGTTTTTGTTCTTATAACAATACCACACATTCAATTCCACTTGGTATTATTTCTGAAGTTTTTCTTAATAAAGAACAGAAAACACAGAACACTCAAGCAGCAGAGAAAAAAAGACATAAAGATTCTACACTTAATGGGAGCTTAATTACTATGATAACGGAAATAATTATTATGATGAAGTACGAAGGGAAAGGCCTTTTGTACAGCATAGTGTCTCCTTGGTTTTACCCTTTTTATGAGTATATTTCTACTTTGGTGTAGTCAGATAGGTTTTTTTTTTTTTTCATTTTTATTGATTTGAGAGAGAGAGAAAGACATCAATGAGAGAGAAACATCAATTGATTGTGTCCCATATGCTCCTGGACCAGGGCTCACACCTGCAACCTAGGTATGTGCCCTGACCAGGAATTGAACCCCCAACCTTTTTGGTTTACAGAATAATACTCCAACCAACTGAGCCACACTGGCCAGGGCTGTAGTCAGATATTTTTAAAAGCTATTTTATGTAGCACACACTGAAGCTGACATAAAAGGGATGTACCTATTTTGCATGCCGAATTATACAAATTCACCTTTTGTGAATTCACTTATTCACTCACAATTCTTTATTTAACACATACTAATGAAAATCAGCAACATGCCAGGTGTTATTCTAGGCACTGGGCAAATGAGAAGATGGGTTCCTTCTTCCACAAAGCTGACTTTTCAGGGCTGGCTCCTTACTCTGCTCCCTCTGGTTCCTGGAGGTCTGAGGCTTGCTGCTCATTCTTGTTCCAGCAGACTGATACACAGTCCAGGCTATTTCAGCGGGAAACCTCAGCTTTCCTGTCTTCTCTCCCCTTGTTTTTCCTTCTTAGTATCATACAACCTTGGAGAACTTGTAGTGTAAGACTGAGGCTTTTAGGGGTATACCTTTGACACCTTAGCTGGCATGAAGAACAGTTTCAAGTTGGTCACAGCCTCCCAAGCCCCAGACCTTGTTAGGTCTTGAGAAAAACAAGCTCGATATTAACCTACTTTACTTTGAAACAACCAGTGATGATGATGATTAGAAAATTCTATTTTAAGATATAGTAAGGTTTTTTTTAATAGCATACATATTACAATGAACCACGTACTTTTCCCTCAGTTTATTAACTTAGTACCTACTCTTTCAAGTTAACTTCTTTTTTGAAACAAAGCAACAACCATAACTCTATCATGCAATTTATTATGTTATTACCCTTTCGAAGGAGGAATAAATAATATTAAAATGAATCCTAACATTCTCTGTCATGAAAATAATTAAATTATATCTTGAGGCTGAATTGTTTTTTATATGATACTGTACAACACTAATTCAAGATAGATCCCCAAGTAGTAGAACCTATCATTAGTAGTTTGATCTCTTTGTATTCTTGTGTATCAATGACCTACAAGTATGGAATAAAGAAATGCTGTGAGCTAGTAGAGTCCAGTGCTAAAAGCAGAGTAGGTGACTCATGGATGGAACCCCGTTCATTGCTTGCCTGAGTTTTAGAATTAAGTTTTATCTTGGGCTGACTGTACTGATACACACGACTCTAAACATTTCAGTGCCTTGCCTATAGCCTTCCAGATGTATCGAGAAAATTAACTCATGTAGTGTTCATTGGCAGGACATACATTTAGCTCATTCACTGAATGTTTTATTACTAGTAGCAAAGAAGCTCTCATGGTAAAAAGAAATGTGCATATCACTATGTCATTTAGTCTGACTATCTTAACAAGGTCTAAAAAAATTTCTGAGTAATATTGGACATGCCAAGAATAGGATTTATTAAAATGAAGAATTATATTTCATTTTCATTCTCATTTTTTAAAAAGAGATATTTTCTGTTATAAATCAAGAACAAATTCCAGAATAAAATGTCTATGAATGGAACACTTAACATCTTCTAATCTTACATAACACAAGGACTTTCAAATTTCTTTTCATGGTAGGTCTTATCTTCCCCTCTATATCAAGAATACCTTAAAAATTCAACTCTATAGTTAACAATATGGTATTATGCACTTTCGTATATATTAAAATTATAGTTATCATATTAAATGTTCTTACCCCAAACAACAATAACAACAACACAGAAAACAAGGAAATTTTTGTAGTGATGAATATATTTAGTACCTTGGTTATGGTGATTAGTTTCACAGGTGTATGCATGCATGTATCCAAATTCATCAAAATGTATACATTAAATATGTGTATTGTTTTTTGTATATCACTTATACTCAATATAGCTAAAAAATGCAACTGTGTTCAAGTCTACTCGACTTGATCAAATGGTACATCTGTTGTTCAGTAAAGGCAGTAGAAGATGACTGGAAAAGTCCCCATTATAAATAAAAAGCTACAAGAAGCCTCAGCCTCCTGTTCTTCAATCCCAGAGCTCAGGCTACCTCACACCCGTCTGACTGGCATGACTGTTCCACAGGACATGCCATCCTGCAAATGAAGACTGTATTTTCAAGATCCCTAATAATCTATTAGAGCAGCTTAATTCAGGAACTATTTTATAGCTATCATAGGTGTGAACCAAAAAAATGAACTATCAAGCAAAATAGAGGCAGACCCACAGACAGAGAGCAGGCTAACAGCTGTCAGAGGATGAGGAGGGGAGGTTGTAGGGCTGGAGGCTAGGGTGAAGGGATGGAAAAAACAGAAAAAGAAAAAAGAGAGAAAAAGCTCACTGACCTGAACAACACTATGAGGACTGCTGGGGGAAGGGAAGTTGGGGGAGGTGGAGGAAGGTATTGGGGGGATAAATGGTGATGGGAGGAGACTTCACTTGGATAGGGAACACAATACAATGTACAGGTGATGTGTTGTGTGATTGTGGACCTGAAACCAGTATAAGTTTGTTAACTAGTGTCACCCCAATAAATTCAATGGAAAAGGAAAAAAAGGACATTACAAGAAGAATGGGAATTTATATATGTAAGTATAGTAGGAACACACTGAGTTATCTAGCCTGCCTTCTCTGGGATTCATCTTTGCCTTCATCCACTCAGCCGCAGACACAGGTGTTGGACAGCCACCTCTACACATGGTGTGACTGCCCAACAGATTCCAGGTTTGCTGGTCCAGGGCAGTCCCCTGAAATCGGCTGAGCCTAGCAGAGTCAGTTTCTTGACGATTTCAGCTAAAGTCCAAGAGATTCCAACCTTTGTGGGCTGGTGAAAGAAGATTTAAACTTGAAGCATGTTTTTTACCACACAGATCGGGAAGCAGAGAAACAGTGTGGAAAGACAGAAGGGGAGAAAGAGAAGCAGGAAGATGGGAAGAAAACTTTGGTGGGTGGTTAGGGGTTTGGAGAGGTTCCCCGTGCCTCTCATTTCTGACACATTGTGAATGCCAATAACACACAGTTTTAATCCCCCTCGACCTCTCAGTGTTCTAGGTGTTTCCCAGGATTTATTTAATAAATCTCGCTGTTTTTTTACTTTAGTGACATCAAGTTAATGTTGATTTGTACATGATTTGAACCCAAAAGTCCTAACTAAAACAGGAAAAGCCAATCCTAAAGTAAATTTTCACATTCATTTAAGCTAGAAGTTCGCTACCTAGGTTTGTTTTTCCTATTCATATCACGTACATTCTTTATCTAATTAACTTGGGAATATCATGTCCTGGACTTACAAAGTACTTCTTGCTTTAACATGCCCTTCTTTCTGTTTGTAATGCCTCCCCTTTTCTACCTAACAATCAAAATCTGGGTCAAGACAGGCCTTCCCGGAAGCCATCGCAGCGTAACCCAACCCAGTCTGGTTTCTTCTTAGCTCATCTCTCCACAGCCCTAAGATCGCACTGTATTTGTCTGCATGCCTTAAAATTACAGTTAAATTGTTTTGTCTGCTAATACTTTTTCTTCCAAGAGCCAATACATTATTTTGCAAGGGAGATAAAATATTTTACTCCTCATTTCACTATTTTACTTTAAACAGCTTCAGTACTACGGATTGCACACTATAGGTACCCATAAGTATGTGTGAACTGTCGAGCACATCCTAAACAAGTATTCAAAATCCCGATTCTGTAATACTAGAAGCAAATATTTGGAAACCCTTGACTTAAAGAAAGAGATAGTGATGGCATCTGGAAAGGCCAAAATGTTAACCATCAAAAGTTCACCTCTGATGTATTACTTCACTCAGAGATTTCCATTTCTGAAAGAGAAGCTGTGCCGGCGTTCTAATGCGAATTCTTTTATACATAATATATTTAGATGACTAACCGCAGAGGTCCTCCCTTCTGGATGCAGCAGAACAAAGTGCAGCTCTCCTGAGTCCAGGGCCTTGGATTCGATTTCCCAGGTCTCACTCATCAATAGATGCAGTGAATGATAAACTCTAGAAAGAGCACACGCTTGCAGATAAAACACCAGAGCTATGGAGAGAATGTGACATCATAACCTCTGAAAAAGTATTTGAAAAATGCGTAGGGAGAAAACATTTAGATTCTATTTTATAATCTATTGAGTGTCATAAAAATTATCATCCTCTCCTAATGAGGCCATTCTTTAATTGTAGATGTGTCCTAAAACATTTTTAAAACCCATCAGCAATTAGGGAATAATGCAAATGATCTACAAGAATTCTCATTTAATGTGTTCTGAAGATCAAGAGGAAGCTATTGTGTAAAGCTGAAATACATAGAAATTTTCTCTCATGTCTCAATTTTTATATTGTCACATGCCCTGAAGCTACTGGGATGAGAACATTTTTGCAAATCTAAAATAAATAACTGGAGTAGGTCTGTAACTCACAGAAAAACACAGCATGTTTACATGAATACCTCTTCTACTTGATGCCTTTGACCTGAGAACCTGAGTGAAACTGAAAAAGCTGCCAAGTTCCAAAGCTGGGAACAGACCCAGCACAGCTTGATTTTTATTCTCTCCCTCTAACTACCTGGGAACATTATCTCAAGTACTGTAGATAGGGGCTGAAGATTTACAATTTCATTTTTACCGATCGTTATTTGTGATACTTTTGAGGCTGCCTATATACTAAGAATGACAATTATTTTGTTTAAATCGTCTGTTAGGTGTGAACAGATGAAACAACACGTTTTCTTGCTTTTTCTTCTTATTTCTCCATCTCAGCTTTCTCAGACCCGGTGCTCTCGAATTTTTATCTTGTGTTTTCCTTTCCCCAACATATTTTGCTCTATCAAACCTGCTTCTGCTTAAACTTGCAGACCGCCAGCTGTGGGCTTGACAGGAGGGCATCCGTTGTCATCTCTTAGGTCTAAGGGTCTTGGGAAGACTTGTCAGGTTAGGGACAGCCAGTAGGAAGCAGGCAAGGGTGCCTCCTGAGGAAGGGCAGACAGAAGACCAGTGGAGGGGCCGTGCCGACACGGTAGGCCACATCTACTGCTCTGTTGCTGCCCCGAGACCCTCCAGGCCGTTCTTCTTTTTCCTGGAGTTTGCTCACATCCTGGCCACTTCACCCAGTGGCATGTCAATGACTCCTTCTCCTGGTCTTACCTCAATACATCCGATTTCATGATCAGCAAAGTGGACACATATGTTGTGTGACTCAGCCTGCTTGACTAGTACAAGAGCAATTCCTTAAACTTCCCAAATTATGGACCTGTTGGCTAACTGGACATTCATCAGACAGTTTGCCAGTTTCTTCCTTGACCGGGCATAAACTGGAATTTCTGCGGCCAAAGTTTTATATGAGGAGCCGTGAGGTTTTTAGGTCAAGTCACTCCCCTGCAGACTACAGCTGCTAGCCCCCGTGTGGAGACGTCCCTCAGAGATACTCACCTTTGTTTCAAGGATGAAGCCTCCCTTCAAGCCGTCACACTCAACCCCCCTTTCCCTTCCTCTCTGACCCTCCTTATTTTACCTGTCTCATAATGTTAAAAAAGTTAGGTATTTCTGATGATGTATTTTTGGCTTAGGGTTACAGTGAGATAGGTATAATAATGAATATGTAAACATAAGACCTTAAAA